>NC_067231.1:20511458-21816458 GCF_019924925.1 Ctenopharyngodon idella
TCTTCAAACAGAGATGGAGGGGATGGACGACAAGCACATGTGATTCGTTTTAATATACTGCATATATCTATCCCTTCCTGTTCTCTCTCTCTCTCACACACACACATACATACTGTCTCCCTGCCATTGTTTATCACATGCTCTGATTAGCTGTGTTTACTTGAGTGAAGTGCTGACTGCTGCTTTTACCCTTCAAACCTGTTTGTTGTGGATGAATTAGCTGGGAAATAACTCCTGTTCATTGACCCACGTATCTATCTGATAATACAGTAAAACATTTGATTTGAAGGGTGACGTGGTACGTGAAATGAAACAAAGTTGCTGGTCTTTGAGGGATCAGCTATAGTCTCTCTCCGGACTATCCACGCGTCATGCCGGTAGATTATAGGATTACTAGGCCGACAATTGAATTGAGGAGTTTATTGAGAGGCGTTATTAATATTCACACTGGTGCAGTGGCGTCACTAGGGGCAACATGTACTGAGAGAATGGGGCTGCTCTGACGAATTACCCAGAAGCCTTGGTGCTCACAGAAAAGTTGTTGATGTATACACTTATTTAGCTCCCTATTTTGTATGAGACTGAGAAGTACACTACCATTCAAAAGTTTTGGGCTCAGTAATAGTTTGTATTGTTTTTGAAAGAAGTCTGTTATGCTGCATTTATTTGATCAAAAATACACAAAACGTTCTAATATGCTGATTTGGTGCTCAAGAAACATTTAACAAGAAACAAGAAACAGCATTTATTTGAAATAGAAATCTTTTGTAACATTGTAAAGGTATTTGTCTCTTTTGATCAACTGAATGTGTCCTTGCTGGATGAAAATATTAATTTCTTTTAAAAAAAAAAATCTTACTGACCCCAAACTTTTGAACGGGAACGCATCTTGTCTTTGGATTTAAATAGGTGTTTCTAACTACAAGCAAAGTCCCTTTCAAGGAAAGTCTGTTCACTCAGCGGCCATATTTGCAACGCTTCCGGGCAGCTATTTCGGGCATCCAAGACCAAGTCCTATGTATTCGAATGGGGGAATCCTGAAATCTCAAAAACTGCTTGGTGAACTCCCAATTAAATTACATATTTCAAATCAGCAACAAAATCTGACATGAACCGTCCCATAACTGTTGTTTCTTATGCTAAAATAGCATTAAAAAAGCTTATTTTTCAGGGTAGACGAGCCAGTGCACATGTACAGTCCTATGCCGAGTCTCAGGTTTCTATGGGAACCGGAGCTTCTAATGGCAGCTGCAGTGACGCAATAACTTTATCAGTCAGCGATTGGCTCTTTTACTTAGTAGGCGGATGTATTCCGCCATAGTGTGCGTTGCAGTTTCTCCCATTCATAACTAATAGGAGTGAACCGTCTTTCTATATCTATAGTCTCTGCACTTTTAAAACCAGGAAGGTCGATATATATATATATATATATATATATATATATAAAATAAAAAAATATATATTTAATGCTACTTTTCAAATCTTTAAATATATATTTTATTATTTTACTCTTGTCCCAGCCCAGACATTCTAAAAATGTGGTGAAAAGACAAAAAATAATTATTTAAAATGTTTACAATGTGATAATCTAACCAAACCATGAAATAACTGTGTAAAGTACAGTATGACTGTCCCTCAGTTCTGCCATCATTTCCATCACAACCAACAATTTTGCCTCTAATATTTTTTTTCCTAAAAGTTAGTATTCTTGATTACCAAGGAGACAACAGTAAAGAGCAGCTTGAGATGAAATATGAGACTTGTGCCGTGTAAAGAAAACAATTAAAAAGGTAAATATCACTTAAAATCAGTGTCATTGTAATTTAGTCAAATTATGCAAAAAAAAAAAAAAAAAAAAAAGGACTTACATATGCTAGCTACAAAATTAATCTTATCAAGACAAAGGACTGGTGTCTGCCATTATATTTCAAAAATGTAATTTCCACCACAGAAGGTTATCGAACACAATACATAAACTACATCTGTTGGTGAAAAATAATGACCTCAGACAAAAATGCAATAATTTTGACATTGTTAGTAGACAAACCAGTCCACAGAGCCAAAAGTGTCTATATCTTAAGAAACACCCATATATGGGTTGATATGGTTAAAGGAGATTAGCTGAATTTTAAATAAGGGGAGGATGTGTCTGAGAGAGAGACAGAGGGTGTCAGCATGGGGACGGCACAGACAGCAGGTGTTGGATAAATAGAGGAACTTGAAGTCTATATCATTAGAAAGAAGAAAACAGCTGAATCTTTTGTCACCAAGCGATAGAAAAGAGAAGAATCTGAGCCAAAGATCTTATGCTTTTAACGCTAGCTTGCTATTGCTAGCCTCTCTGAAATTGCCTACCCTACCTTTAAGACATTGAATAAAAGCGAATATCAGTTATAGTGTGTTTCTATGTGGTTGCTAACATTTTCTGTATGGTTAGAAAGTTGTTTTGGTTGGTTGCTTACAAGCCAAAAACAAAAAAACATCTCCCACCCATTTAAGGCAAAAAAGGGATTGGATTCATGTAATATATGTAGCACAGTAATGCTCAAATGTCAGTGGAATAACAGTATGATATCCTTGGCATCAGGGTATCAATGTGATTTCCCCTTCCTGGAAGGCTACACAGTGGGGATCCAGTCTTGCTCTTGCCTTGGCTATAAATGATTGATTGGTTGAGTGGAGCCATAATTACTGTATGCAGTGGTTCCTTTCCATGAGCCGGCACTCTCTGAGAACAACCGTCAAACATTAACAGTCAGGCTTACACATCCATGTGAATCTCTGCAGATGAGAAACCCCTCTCCAATCTTTCAGATCCCCTCAGATCAATTCTCAAACTATTCAAAATATACAGCACACACTTCCTTCCATAAAGCCGCACAACACCCAGCATCACCACATATGTCAGACATCATCTATCACTGCATTATGCAAGCATACAATGAACATCCTGATTTATATCGCCTATATTCTAGAAAATAAGTGTTGCAAAAACATCTGCAGAATGTTATTCTAACATTTTAGAGCCGTATTGCAGATTAAATGACATATTCAAGATGGAAATGCACATCATGTTTGTGCTAAGACACCAGTGATGTCCAAAGACAGTATGAATAAGTATTTTTGTTTGCTACTCCAGGACGCAATGGCAAACCCACTGAAAACTACATTATGACTCATTTACAATACCAGGATAGGGCATTTTATGGGGTGTAAGGATGAGTGATTGTAAAAAAAGGGACCACAGCAGACTAATGGGAAGATTTGTCAGGAATGTGTCCACCGTTTCAGCCATAATCCTGCCAGCGGGATAGTGCTATGATCCAGCTCAGACTTTAGATTAGCCTCACATCCCACTGCCTTATAAACACAAATACCAGCATCTCTGTTCATCTCTTCACTTATATTGTTTACAGTATGCTATATTTTTGGCTCTATGCTATCCTGAAATTCTGCACCTCTACAGATCTCACTTGGTCACTATGACTTGGAACTGCTGCTCGGATACAATCTAAAATTTTCTTGAAAGAAATATTCCTTTGGAAGCTATAAAGTCTTATTTTGGCCATTAATGTAAAAATGCAACACAAATATTTTAACTAATTTCACTGAAAAAAATAAACAAATAAAAATTATATATATATATATATATATATATATGTTTAAACAAATAAAACAAATAATTTTACTAAAAATAAAATTATGTACATACTAAAATTAAGTTGTACTAAATACAAAATAAATAAAAAAAATAAATCTTAAAAAATATAGTAGTTCAAGCTTAAAAAATAGTGAAGTTCAAGTTCAACCAACACCAAAGTTAAAATTATTTTTCTAAATATCTTTACTACAAATATAATTGTACATACTAAAATGAATTTAATTTTGTACTAAATACAATATAAAAAAATAAAACAACTCTTAAAAAATATATTAGCTCATGCAAGACACAAATGCTTACTGAAAAATTATTTTTTTGCAGTGCTACCCTCATAAAAATTAAAATTATACAAAATTACTACTACTTAGATTATTTTTACTTTATTTTAGCTTTAACATAATTTTTTCTGTTAACAAAATATTTCTACACAACTGTACAATAACACAGACAGTCGCATTATGAAAATATGTCTAGCATGAATCAAACATCTCTCCTACTCTCTATCCTCCCTTACCGGGTCCCATGTCAGGAGGTGCCATTTTCTCCAGGATGACATACTCATTAGGGTTAAGGAAGGGCAGCTGCTCCATCATGGACTGTTTGGGTATAAGGTAGAGCACCTCAGCCACATTCCCATCTTCGATAATAGACATTCTCCGAACTGAGTTCTTGCGCTTCACCCGGTCCAGCACCACAGAGTCATCGCTGCGGCTGGAGCCGCACAGTTTGCCAAAGCTGTTAAGATTGGGTAAGTTAGGCATGCCGTTACCCTCAGCCCACTACGACGAGCTACAGAATGAAGTGAGAGGAAATACCATAAAAGATAAACATAAAAGTCGCCTGGTCACACAATAGTGAGTTGTGTTACAGCTGAACCCCAGGTACAAGATTAAACGACCAGATCGCAAGGGTTTATTTGTGTTGTTGGTGAAGCAGCACTGAGCCCCCGCTGAGAGCTCCTTCCTGGTTTACTTAAGCAGATTACGGCCGATGTATTTTTAGTGATTATCTTCACTAGAAAAGGAAAAAGAGCACCTGCATGAGACAGCCCAAGTCATGATTTTATGACCAGATACCCTGCGGATAAAAGTTGCAATTTCAAAAACAGATGCATCCCAGCCTAATCCACTGTGATTGGATGCATATTCTAGAAGATTATAAAGTTTTACATTGAATGGTATTGCAGACGTATATTGCAGTTTAAATCGTATTTAAATCAAATCATGTGACTGGCTTTCACTGAGTCTTTTACGTAATACAAGGCAATGTATCAGCGTCCTTATACTGGATATACTAGGAAATAAAACATATACAATAATGCATTGGCTTGATTAAACTGACATTTCTGATTAAAATAAAGTTCCTCTCTAACCAGAAACGCTTTCATCTGAGCTCGTAAACCCACGCCGAACAAGCGTCCGCATTTAAACTGGCACGTCACCAAAGCTGCTGAAGGGGACCTTGTCTGTGGTACTTTTAGAATCATAAACCCTGCCGCCGTGTCTCATGCGTACCGAGACGCTAATATCACTCACGTACACATTTATGTCTGCGCCAATTATTTTGCAAGGCCATAAAGGGGTATCTCCACGGTTACTGTCGGAGATAAGACCGCTGTTATATCAAAATGTCAATTTTCATTGAGGTTGTTACAATGGTCATTTATTTAAATTATCACATCAGCAGAAAGTGTGCGATATTTGTTTGTTCCATACACTGAGATCAAAGTTTATGATTCCTAACTCTCTCTCAACCACACACAACAAATAAACAAACACATACAACACACATTTACACACACTTTAGTTGATGGCAGCACTGAACTGAGAACAGGATGTGAATTACAGGGGCGTTTGGGAAGTTAGACCCCAAATTTGTGGCTTTTAGTCCATGTTTGTTAGATTTGAGGATGTTTATATGCTAGTATAGCAGATATAAACATTTTATATTCAGTCTTTCTCTTCCATGATGCAGGGAAAACATATTGATGGCTCATATTGCACTATACAGATTTTTGTCCAATCAAATGTTCTTAAGGATAATCATGCCATACAAAAATATTAAATGTACCATTCATACACGCATACTAATATCAACATATCAATAAAACAGTGATGTGCTGCCACTGAGTCATTCATATTGAGAGTCATTCATAGTCACAAAAAGCCACTCAAGCGTTCTTTTCAAGCACACAATATGTTTATGTCAAAGACACCAAATGATCATAGAAATACTATGCTAAAAATCACAGCGCAATATTCCTGCATCCAGATGGATTATAGTCATTCTTATTTTGCGTCATATGTTATAAAACATTCAGGGTATTTAAAACGTACATACAAAAACATTTTAGAAAAGGGGACAAACCCTTCAGTGTGTTCCACCTACAATGAAAGTCAGTGGGGTCCAAAACAACACTGGAACCAAATGACTTTTATGGTGATGAAATAATATTAGATGAGAGGAAAAATTATATTTCAAATGTTTGAGTTTGCTTGTCAAATTTCCATGCAAAACTTCTGCATTCCCTCAAGAAACTTTTTTTTGTGTTTGAAACTTTGTGTTCACTCATAAAAGCACTGAAATATATTTTAATATTTCCATCAGCTGTTTTGACTTTGCAAAATATATATGGGAAGCACTGAAATAGCATTTTTCATTTTTTCCAACACCATGTTCCTTTAAGGACTCAAAAATACTAAGAAATTTTTCAAAATATCTTTTTTGTGCTCCACAGAATAAAGAAAATCATACAAGTAAACGATGACAGAATAAATAAAAAAAAAGTAAACTATCCCTTTAAGTGATTTAGGGAGTAATTAAAAAGTCTTTAAAATAGTTGAAAACTTCACAAAATTGTTTGTCAAAGACAATTTTAGTAGCGTGAGGAAGATTACAACATGTTGCACTGTTTCCATATCACCAAAATTCCTTTTTAAAAAAAAAAAAAAAAAAAAAAAAAGGACCCCCCTGAAAGTCATTTTAATCATGACAACTTTGTTGAATTGTTTTAGCATGTTAATTAATACGACAATGTTAAAGTATCTTGGCAAACTGGATCTGCTATGTACGCTGCTGCTGCAGAGCAAGTATGGATTTGCTTCTGCCAACAGATACACAGACACGCTGCTGTGAGCATGTAAGATACTGCTGCTGCATGAATAGGCAATATAAATTATCTTTATATTAATCAATATTAATAATCTTTAGCAGATCTAGGGCCACGTACACAGGAGTTTCAGGAGTGACAACCGCATTTAAACGTGGGAGTGAATCCCCTAAATTATCATTACGTGTGTATGGAACACAACTCACTCTCGAAAATGCGATGATTGACAGCTTGGAAACCATAGCGACGTTCTGGCGTCTCTCGTGTTTGGTATGCGTTAATGTGACCAAAGTAATATTACAGTGACTTTTATCAGCAATTTAACTAAACACAGTCGACGGAGGCGTCCTGCTTTGTTTATGCTTGTACAGCCTGTTTCACACAGAACGCGCTCTTTCTGTGTTGCCAATGCCATGGTCACTCATTATGAGAGTTTTTGGGCTTGTTGTTTAAGCTCGTCTCATAAAACGAACGGGTTTATTGAGTTATTAAAGTGAGCAGACATGAATCGTGATATTTTGGTCTTATTTCTAGCATAAAGCATTTTGATTTATTTCGGTTTATTATGGGCTTATTCCTGTTCGCTGATTTTTCTAGCTGGCAACTCAAATGAGTCAAGGCTTGTGCTTTCCCTGTGATTCACCGCACATTCAGAAGAGAGACACATCTCCGATGAACTTTAAAAACCATCATTAACAACTAGTTTTTCAGTTCGGTTTCGTACACACTGCATACAATTTCTGTAAATGCGGTTGTCACTACCTGTATTTTTCGGGAGTTAATTCGGTTGTCGAATGCGGCTGTCTCTCCCGTATTTTACTGAACTGTGTGTGTACAGAACGCAATTAAGCACTAAAAGGTGAACTGACAACCGAATTTAGCTGCAGTGTGTACATGGCCTAGGCAGGTGGAGCTGGGGGAGGTAGAGGGATTCAAAGGAAATCTGCAGGACCAGCTTACAGCGAACACTCAACCAGACTACTTGAGCTTGCTTGTTGAGCAAGCAAGCTCAAGCTTTTGCCATACAGTAAATTATGTGATTGCTAGCGAATTGCATGTAAAAGACCTGTGCCATCTAGAGATTCATGACTAATCAAGATATATAATTTGCACACTAGGATTACATCACAGCAGTTAGATAAAGAAGACAAACATGACCAGATATCCTGATATCACAACATTGTTGGCCCTTATGTGATACTTTCCTTTATTCCCACTCCTGTGATGGCTTATTTTTCACATAGAGCCTTTTATCTAAATCTCTTCACCTGTGTGTGTCCTTGTGCATTAAGATAATGACTGTGGAATTACAGATGCAGCTCACCAGTGCCTTGTATGATCCAGGTGGAGGTTATGTGAGCAAGGAGACAATGGAATATGTAATGACTGTTAATGACAGAGTACAATCCAGGAAGTGCCCAGGCCACCTATGTCTATGTCGCCTTATGGGGAGCCGCATAATCACCACTTTAGCCTAAGGGAGATGACTGTCTACCTACCGTGGGCCAAAAAGCATTTGTCAGCTCTACTAAAGCACACTTGCATATACTCATAAGCAAAGAAAAGTGGGTGCCGGGGCACTTTAAAGGTGCAATGTGTAATTTCAACGAGACTAGCTGCAATGATTATCTCACAGAAAGTTCTAGGGCAAAATGTAGAAATGTCTACACCCAACCACACACACTCAAACTCTATCTCAGCCTGACACACACACACACACACACACACACACACACACACACACACACACAAACATTCTTTTAATACTACGAGACACTATTAAGCTCCACATGGTCTATTTTAGGATAAGGAAACTGTCATGATCTGAGTGATGGCTTAAAACACATAGACAAACCAATTTAAAGCACTTAGATAAAATCCATTTTTAAGCAGAACCCAAGATATTAGCAGTGCATCAATCAAACAAGCTAAAATAAGTTTCCATAATTTGAGTATTTAAATCCTTTCATATTACAAGTACTCAAATGTTTGAAATGCCTCACATGACAGAGCAGAGAGGCAGATTAAGTCCTGCTGACATTTTGCAGTGTTGTCATTCAGTCTCTGGCTGTGCTGAACAACACCACAGTGTATCCATTACCTCTGTCACACCCTTCACAGTCCCCTACATGAAGGTTAAACCAATACACAGCTATGAGACAGATCTGGGCGAGAGGTGAAGAAATGAATGCTAAACTCTATTCATTCTCATCTTTCTTTTTCCTTTATTCTTAGTTATTCTAATAGGCTTTTGGCTTTTAATACACAGCAAAGGTATTTTCGCTGGAGGTCTCGGTCATTCTAGAGACTTCCAATGTAAATAAACTAAATTTTCTCTGTAGACACTCTAGAAGTTTCATTAATAAACATTATTGCAGCATATAATGCATATTATTAAATTATATAGATATGTATATCTGTTAACTTAAATTTACATTCTTGTCTATGTAACTAGACTGTACAGTTATAAAACCATATTAACCATATTTTGAAATGATTTTAAAATATAATTATGAGTACAAAATGAGATATGTTATAGTTTTAAAGAAAATGCTGTTAGAATATTTATGAATTATATTTACTGTTCAAAAGTTTGTGATCGGTAATATTTTTTATGCTCACCAAGGCTGCATTTATTTGAATTATTGAATTGTGAAATATTATTAGAATTTCTATTTTAACATATTATCACAGTTTATGTGAAAGTTTTTAACACAGTTTTCTATTTTAACATATTTAAAATGTTATTTATTCCTGTGATGGAAAATCTGGATTTTCAGAAAATATTATTCCAGTCTTCAATGTCATACAATCCTTCAGAAATCATTCTAATATGCTGATTTGTTGCTCAAGAAATATTTATTATTATTAGCAATGTTGCAAACAGTTGTGCTGCTTATTTTTGTAGAAACCATGATAAAAAAAATTCAGGATTCTTTGATGATAGAAGGTTGCAGTATTAATAATAATACTAAACTTATATCATATATATATATATACACACACACATACATACATATATGATATAAGTTTAGCAAATCTATATATATATATCTATATATATATATATATATATATATATAGTTCACTATAGTTCATTGATGTAAGTGAGGATAGCAAAATAAAGTAAACTATGACATATTATACCCAAAGATTCTTCATACAGTGGGCTACCAGTAAAATTTATAAAAATTTGTACCCAAAAATTATTCAGACACTTTGACCTGACCATGTTTTGCTTAAGTGTTATCTGACATAATTAAGATTAATTTTTTTCTGGCACAGTTTAAGTGAATAAACTGTAATAATGAATGAAATGTTCAAGGTGTTTGAATAAAGTTTGGTTTGACTGTATATATATATATATATATATATATATAATATGACAATTCTTCAAGTATGACGTATAAAGCCACTGCACATATCATGTTCAGTCAACTTTGTGTAATGTAAAATGTTCTTCTGTGTCCACACTATGGCCTATTACACATATGTTCTGATCCAGGCAAGGTCAACACAATCAAGCAACTAATCTGCACAGAGAAGTGCACAGGGGCTTGTCCACACACACTTGGAAGCTGGACCTCCTTAACAATGCTACCGGCCATCCATCCATCTTAACATTGTTACATTTGACCAGCCAAGTTGTTGTAGGAAAGAATATGCATGTGTTATCAATGGCTTGGCAAAGCTCATGATGGGACATAGTACTGGATCGGCTCTGGCTCCCCTCAGAGGAAGGTTATTAAACCAGCCATGCATGGTTTAATAACCTTCCTCCAAAACATCAAACAATCGTCCCTTTCATCACCACTCGGGCCCACATTTCATTGCATAACATTTCTCCATGTGGCGTATAGAATTTCTCATGGCAAGAGTGAATCACTTCATAGATGAATGCAGGCAATGTAAAGTGCATCACGACAAGGAGTGCTGGCATTATATAACTCTACTATTCACAATGCATTGAAAACCCAGTCTCTCTCTATTTTGAGACACATTAGATGCACAAGTATATCACTATTATATGACTATTTCAACCTCTGTGCCATGTAAACACATCATAAAGTATGTAAATACATTAATATGGTATGTGTATTAACATACAGACACAAAATACTTTGATATTCAATGTCACAGATCACTATTTTCCAGAGACCCAAAATTAGATAGATTAACAAACCTCAAAACTGCTTTGACTAAATCTTACAAATGTTAATATTCAGATGAATGACAAAATTAAAAATGTGCTGAGATGAGATTTTGTGCCATCTATGATCAAGGGAAAGAATTACATAGTTAGGCCAGGCTAAAAATGCAACACCCAGTTTTGTACAATATGTAAAAGGGAATCCCTCCTCCATTTCTTTATCCACTAAGAGGTCCTTGGTGTGAAGAATGGCAAAAGCCCCAGGTCTATGTAAGGCTGTGAAATTTTGTGTGTTGCTCCACCTAGCTGCACTTTTGAAAAGTGCAAGAAAAATAACTTGTTACACATGAAACCCAGGGCCAAAAACACAGCAAATCTAATCCAATCAAACACAGTCCACTGCACACCATGGCAATTACAAGCTCAAGATCCTCTTCACAGTGTGAAGTATAAGCATAGACACCATAAAAAGGACATACAACAGTGCAGTTGTCATAAGGTAAACCCAATATCGCAAGTACAGTTTCATAAACTTAACATTTAGATGTCAGTAATAAACAGCTCGTCTTATCATAATCTTATTTATGTGATACAGAGTTGAAAAACATTCAAATATTGGTGTGGTTTATGTCTCAAACATTAAGAATGAAGTTGAAAACTCAAATTCCTTGGAGTACAGCATTTGTTTTTTGTTTTTTTTTCTGGTTGTGTGACCCTAATTCAACATCCCTGAAGGAATTTCACTCCAAAAGAGTTTTGCTGTTGAGTTCAAGAAATGTAAGAGGCAGACATATCCATCTTCGTTGAGAAATCTAGAACAAGGTGCTTTTGACATTTTACGACATGGAACTAGATATGTTTCATCACACTGTGAGGATTAAGCGACCGCATCCCTGCTTTGTTTCTCACACACGCTTGCAAACAGATGCATGCTCTCCAGGAGCAATAAAGGTGAAGTGTTATGTGCGGCTCCACCCACTGGCTGTCAAGATACTGAACCTGATTAAACTGGCTCATCGTGAAACGCCCTGCAACACAGCAAAGTAGGCATGTGCCACATCTGCTCCATGGTTCAAAATGCAAAAAAACACACTCTCATGAACACCCACAGAGAGAGACTGTGAGAAAGAGGAAGAAAAAGAGAGTCTTATCAACTTTGCATTAAATGGTTACACTTGAGAGAATATTGTAACAACAAACCTCCTGCTTTTTGTCTTCAACAACTGCCTGTGCTCATTGGACTCACTTGAGGAGAGGAAATGTTGGGGAAATTCTTTCATGATGTTGTAATCCTTTCCAGTTAAGAGTTTTTTTTTTCCCTCTGTATTTTATGTGAGGCTGGTTCGAGTTATATTCCTGGCGATTATGGTCTACCGTGCAAACAGACCGACCCACAATGTCAGATGTTGCTCGGAAGCATTGTGGGGGTGTTTATTTGTTTGGACGACCTTCAGACCTTCAGACCTTGAGCCAACATCAGAATCAAACCTTAAGAGCCCTTGCAGCCCTTAAGAGAGTCCCATTACAGACCCACGAGCACCAGAGCAAACAGCACCTGAGTCTCTGTGGAGAACAAGGTGCAAGCAAGCAAGACAAAAACAAATCTAACACTGTGTCCAAACCAGATGTGATACCACAAGCAAAACAGCAATGAGTGTGAAAAGGCTGCACAACACAGTCAATCTGAACATGTTTGATGTGTACAGTTACAGTATATGGAGAGGGAGTATGGACCAATGAGATTTCACTGTAGGCGGGGCTACACAGCGAAACACAGGAATAGAATAAAGTGGTGAAATATCCTGTCACTCATGGAGGACTATGATGATCATTTAATGAAATGAATCAATCATTCAATTATCAATTTATGAAATGTAAATAGATAAACCATTTATAAATGCACTTAAATAAATAGATAATAGATAAATATTTAAAATGGTTTAATTTATGTTTAAAATGTAACAATAGATTGATAATTGATATTGGATTGTTAATATGATAAAGAAAAGTAAATGGCAAATGAGAGAAAAAATAAATTAGTAAATGTTTAAAAAAATAATAAGTAAAAAAATTATTTAATTACCATTTTAGAAATAATTATTTTTTATTATTTAGTGTCACATGAATTTTTTTAAACATGAGCTTTACTTCTAGCCAAATTATGACATTTTGAAAAGTGATTTATTCATTTTAATTTTTTTAAATTAATATATTGATAATCGATTCCTTTAGTTCATCATTAAAGGGATAGTTCACCCAAAAATGAAAATTCTATCATTTACTCACCCTCAAGTTGTTCCAAACCTGTATTTCTTTCTTCTGCTGAACACAAAATAAGATATTTTAAAGATTATGGTTAACCAAACAGTTGATGAACACACTGACTTCCATAATATGAAAAAAAAAAAAATACTATGGAAGTCAATGAGGCAAATCAACTGTTTGGTTACAAACAAATCTTATTTTGTGTTCAGCAGAAGAAAGAAATTCATACAGGTTTGGAACAACTTGAGGGTGAGTAAATGATGACAGAATTTTTATTTTTGGGTGAACTATCCCTTTAAGTGGCACTTAAAAAGTTCTCCACATTTGCTAGTTGCACTAAAGTTTATGGAAAAAATAGATTTTATCGTTAGCCACTTTATAGCTTTGTGCCTGTTTAGAACACCGTATAAAAGCATCTAATTGTATCTGAAATGCGTCTTAACATTTGAGCATTTAAATGCTTTTAATGGGTTCATAACTCAAAAATCTATTTGCTAATGCACCATTTAGTACATCGCTGCAAAAAGCAGTGTTTATAAAATAATTGCCCACAAAATATCATATGCAGTGTCAGACTGTGCAGAATATATACTGTAGGAATAGTGTAACAGGGAAGAGAAAGCTCTCCCAGGGTCTAATCACACATGAGATTGCATGTTAGCTGCAGCTCTAAAATGATGTCATGTAGCCATTGGCGATGGCCTTGTCGCATGCAAAGCACTATTCATCCGCTGTCATGCTCTCCTTTCAGTAATGTAAGCATAACTATCAGATCTGCAGATTTGAAAAGCACATAGATAAGTACAGATACATAGATACATAAATAAGTATACACACATAAATTTGTATGTCTTAATTTTATTTAAGAAAAAGTGAATATATATAATTGAATATATATATATTCAAATCATCATCACTATGAAGGGTTAATGCCCTAAAGTCATTAACCCTTTATATACTCGGGACGTCATCCACTTCCCTTTCCCTCATCAATCTTCTTATTATTCCTCAATATATTCATTATAAACAATATAACAAGAAAAAAAATAATTATAAAAGAATATCTGTTTTCTACGGAGCCCTGGACATGATATGCAGGAAAAAAAAAGTAGGCTAAATCGTGCGCACGATTTACTAATTCATTCCCTTGATTTACTAAAACGTGTGCACGATTTACTATTTCGTTCCTTCGATTTATAAATCATGTGCATGATTTATAAATCGAAGGAACGAATTAGTAAATCGTGTGCACGATTTTATTTTAATTTTTTTCTTGCATGTCATGTGCGGGACTCCGTAGTTTTCTATTTAATTTTTTGTTAAAATAAAGTGTATAGGGTCATTAGGGACCTGAGGTATGTAATAGTTATGTAATTTCTGCTCAACAATTGAACCTCTGATGACTCAATAAATGCAATTCACCTTTATTCCTCAAAGTGGCGATGTCTGATACACAATGATGGCATGATATTTCACTCATAATTACCGCAGGCATAAAACAAAAGAATCCACAAGTATCATCGGCAAAACTTTAAATGGCTCAGCGATTTACTGCAGAGCAAGTACTGTACGCAATCAAATCTTAGTGTCACTGTCACTTGATAGTGGATCTGGTGAAGAAGCAGTCAGCGATCAAAATATTGATTTTGAAGATGTTAAAAATGATAGTTTTATAAACTGGGGAAAACAGCACTGGTGTCCTTACCAGTGCTGTTTTCCCCAGTTTATAAAACTATCATTTTACTATCATAAGAATATCATAAAACTATCATGCTGTTTAATTCTTCTCAAATTTAAAGGTGCAATATGTAATATTTTTGCAGTAAAATTTCCAAAAACCACTAGGCTAGTTAAATATTTTGTTCACTTGAGTAGTTACAATATCCCAAATGTTTCCAACTATTTGTAAATCGTGAGAAAATTGAAATTTTAACCAAGGCTCCGGGACGTGTGAGGAGTCGCCTGTCAATTGCGTCATACCTGCGTTACCCTCGGTTTCCGGTTTTATTTTGTAGAAACCATGGAAACACCAGACGCTTTAATGTATTATACTTTTTAATAGACAAGGCAACAACTGTTTTGATATATTTATAGACAGAAAACTAATTGTTGTTATATAGCTCAACACGTTTATTCTTATTGTTTAAATCTAATTTTCTTGATTTTTTGCGAGTACCATGCCTCAGAGAAAAACACTATTTTGTCAAGTAGCTAACATAGCATAATCAGATGCAGCTTTATTTTTAGTAACAGTAATACAGAATTTTCTCCATCATACAATACGTTTTAAAATTAATTGCATGCCATTTATCAACACAAGCCAGCATTTAATATGATATGTAAGTAATGTTATAACATCATTTTCAACACTCTCAAATGTATCTAATATGATAAACAGAGCTGCGTTACCTCATACTCATGACCAGAAAAGCGGAAGCGGCGCCGGCGACTGTGGCATAATAAAAGTTCCGCTGCTCGTGAGGCGTGTGTTGCGCTCCAGCGGCCTCATTCAGCTCCCACAACACTCGGTCCTGCTCTGCTTCATACTACAATAATGTTAATAATCGCATCCATGAACATGATTTCTTCCCGAGTCCTATCCCTATTCTTTTGCACCGTCCGTTGAGGTGAAGACCACATGTCCCAAGATTCCACGCTCAAACTTGGCGTCATCACGCTACGCCTTTGTTTTGAATAGGCCTCTAGCGACCTCTAGCGGACAAAAGTTTTACATATTGCACCTTTAACCCTTCCAAGTTCCAAAAGGTAACAAAATATGCTTTATTTTTTTTATTCTTTTGTAATTGTTAAAATATCAGGAGAGTTTTATATGATTGCAACAGTTAGACATCCATCCATATTATAGATATAGATCCGGGTCGCTAAAGACCCGAATATATAATAATGATAGGTGAAACTTTCATGCATTTAAGGCTTAAAAAAGTCATATAATGAAAATGAAGTGTTAAAAAGAAGATGAAAATTGTCATGAAAAATAACATTATAAGTGGACTTCAAGGAGAAAAATTTAATCAAATATTAAAAAGAAAAAAAATGACCCCTTTAAAAAAAGCCCTGACTGTGCCATGTCAGTGAGCATCATTCAGACAGGCATGATCATTCTCTGAGCTGGAGGGGGGCTTTAAAATAACACATTCAGACACTGCAAGCAAGCGAAAATGCCTTGACAAATGCTCCATATATCTCAAATTTGGAGATTCCCCTGAGCATTAGTTGTGGTATCACTGTATCAGAAGGTCAGTTTCTATATCCTGTGGGTTCACAGAATAAGGCTGGGTAAACATGAGAGCCCAACACACTGCTAGAAACACACAGGGCACTGGCCTGGGGAACAAAACGGATGCTACTGTTTCAGTAATGTCTGATCCTGTTAGGAGTCCATGTGCTGCTCCCGAGCCACAGTCTGCAGAGCTGTTATTAATACAACTGTGCCCCGCTAAGATGTAATTAATGTGATTGCTTCTGCTCTTACTGCAGGTGGTCTTCCTGGATGGAGCAATTAAGACCTCATATACTGCTGTGACCTTGTAGATGACCCACAAACCCACTTTGCCAGGAAAACTGCAAACATTGCTCTCATAACTTTGCTCAGAATATTACAAGATCTTGCCAGCCTAATCGGATTCTGTCTTTCATCCTAAGTGGACGTCCATGCATCAATATTCATAAGTGGATCAATCACGACTACAAGATTATTACCGTGATGTAGCCTATTGAAACATTAAGTCAAATAAATGATGGCGGTCTAACTTAGCCAAATCAATCTTTTTGAAGAAAAGCAACTGTTATAGTTCCACACCACAATAACCTGTCACAATTTTCTTGTAGACACATTTTTTTAATAGAAATTATTGCTTAAGTAATTAGTTATAACTGCTTTCAAATGAGGCTTTTCTCTTTTCAGGTGACTCTGTTTGCCTTGATTATGGTTTGAAGGCTCTGCAGTTTTTAATCATGTTACTGCATAATTTAAAGGGTTAGTTCAGCCCTAAATGAAAATTCTGTCATTAATTACTCACCCTCATGTCATCGTTCCAAACCCGTAAGACTTTCGTTCATCTTCCGAACACAAATAAAGATCTTTTTGATTAAATCTGACAGCATTCTTTCCTTTCATTGCCTTTGCAACTTGATCTTTGACGCTTCAAAAAGTTCATAAAGAGATCGGAAAACTAATCCATATGAATCAAGCCATTTAGTCCAAATTTTCTGAAGAGACTTGATCACTTTTTATGATGAACAGATTTAATTTAGGCTTTTACTTACATATAAACCTTGATCAGCGAACATAAAGAGATGCTCAACCGAACTTGAATGACATGCGAAAACAAAAGCTCAAACGTGCTGCATAACCAATGAGGTTCATTCTTGTGTGTTATGAACTTTTTGAAGCGTCAAAGATCAAGTTGCAAAGGCAGTCTATAGAAGGACAGAATGCTGTCAGATTTAATCAAAAATATCTTCATTTGTGTTCTGAAGATAAACGAAAGTCTTATGGGTTTGGAACGACAAGAGGGTGAGTAATTAATGACAGAATTTTCATTTTGGTGTGAACTAAGTATTTCTTGTTAAAAAGAAAGAAAAAACACAGATAAAATGCTTTCTAATGTCAAAATTCACTCCAACCCACATAATATACAAATTCTTTTTATGACTGTTTACCATACTTTTCACACAAATCTCCAGTTATTTTCTAAATCTGGATTCTTTTAGTAAAAGTAACCAAAGGGGGCAAAGCATAGCAAAAGGCCAGTTATTTTCGAAGTTGATGGGCAAAAAACTGTCCTAAGAAAAAAAAAAAAGAAGGAAAAGAAGAGAAAATCGCTTTCTGATGTAATAAAGTATGTAAAAACAGATGGTCTGTAAATGTAATAAATTGGATGATTGTGCAATTTTAAACCACGGCCAAAGGGGCAGATTTGGACACACACTTAGACTTTCCATTGATTTCAGTTGTTTTAATACTGAGTTAATTACACTTTCTATCATCACCTAAGCATAACCCTTAATCATAACCCTAAAATCCTTAAACCTCAGATTTCAGATTTTTCTCTGTTTATTAATCCGTTTTCCTCATTGACACTGTTGGATTGTCCTCACAGTTTAGGTTATTTCATGTTTTACTGTCTTTGTGAGGACACCCAAATGTCAAGCACAAAAAAAGTTACTTAAAGTCAGCTTCTTCAATATTTTCACAAGGTCACTAATAAGAGGCAAAGAAGAAAAGGGATCAAATGCACTCTGGATTTTGTGATTAAGATTTTTTACTACAGTGTAGAGCATAATGATCCTTTGTTTTGAGAAGGATCTGTAGGTTTACTTTTAGCCACATCTTCTACAATAACACAGGAAATAATTGGGACAAAAGTCGGCTGGTAGCCAGTAATATCAGCAGCCCTTTCCCCCACTGGTCTGTAACTGGTCTGTGGACTTCTGTCCACAAAGAGCGATAAACTAAGGAAAGCGAACTGGCTTTGACATGAACCAGGCCTCAGGAAAACGTGGTCTGATACATTTGAGCAAATGCACTGTAAGATAAATTCCCAACTGAAGCTGAGCATTTATTTTGTAGGCTCTCGAGTGGCTCTGGAGCTGAGCGCAGATGAAGCATTCGTCAGGATGGCATTTTTTTTTTTTGCGCAGAAGCACAGAATCAGCAGCCCACAGGGAATACAAAGCTCAGGAGTGTGTGGTCAGCTGGAATCAGAATGATGGGCTCCATCTGCTCCTCACACACCTGCATATTTTATATATATATATATATATATATATATATATATATATAGAGATAGATAGATAGATAAATAGATAGATAGATAGATATAGATAGATAGATATATACTATCTATATATATATATATATATAAAATCAGAATGATGGGCTCCATCTGGTCCTCACACACCTGCATATTATATATATATATATATAGATAGATAGAGATATATATATATATATATATGTGTATAGATAGATAGATAGATAGATGGATGTGTATTGTTTGTATGTATCTGAAACAGAATGAAATGAATGGGGAATATTGGAATAAAAGAATTATCCTGTGTGACCTTTTAAATGTCAAAGAAATATTTTGTGCTTTCTTTCTTTAAAGAATTATTTATAAAACTTCTGGTGTTTTTGGTTAGACTGCATTGAGATGTCAGTCTCCACTGCTAAATGACGCCTGGACTCATTCAAACTTAGGTTATCTTATAAGCACAGGGTGGTGTAGAACATGTCTAAAACAAAACCCACTGAACTATGCACATGGAAATGTTTCTAACTTTCATTCCTCTGGCTCCTACCCAGCTCCTGCCATTGTTTCAGGGGCAGCTGATCCACTGATGTGACTTCATACAGGATCTCCATGGAACTTCTAAACAATATGAACCTCACCAACCCTCACAAGTGGAATGGACATAGAAAGAAAGAGGAAGAAACACAGAGTGCCAAAGTACGAGTCATACATTGGGTTCAAAGAGTTTGAGATGGTGACATAAGGCAGGATTGCAAGTTCAAGTCCTGCCACTGGTTCTTCCATCACCCCTTCCCCCTCTCCACTTGACCAGCTCATCCAAAGAGAGGTGACATCCTAGTTATAGGAATGTTGTGGGTCCGGGCACGGCCGGCTGAGGGCGGCTTGGGAACAGAGAGAGGCAGAGGGGCAGCTTCCTGGTGGGATCAAGCTTAATTAAGCCTAGAACAACAATTAAAGCCCTGTGGCTTTCATGAGGCTGAAACCCCAGCAATCAGCAAGCATGCTCCACTTCCCATGGTCATTCTAACTGTGGCAGGTCTGCTGTGCAGAGAACCACCAAGTCCACACAAAGAAACAAATCCAACGGCTAAAGATCAGCATCTTGCCGTTCAAAGACTAAAAATAAGAACAAAAATAAGATTAAGGCTTCTTGAATAACTAATTTTAAACTTTTTCATTTGGTCTGTTTTTTGTTTTTTTTGCACATTTTACAGACCGCGAGTCTGTGGCATTAGTAAGACTCTTTCAGCATGTTACATCGTTACACCAGTAGGTGGTGACAAGTGATTGTCCTGAATCAAAGTCATCTTGATTCATTGAATGAATGAGTCATTGAATAAATCACTGAATCATTTTGTTAACTGATTCATTCAAATCCGCTAATTTATTCAGAAACAAAACTACTACTTTTATGAATGAGTCATTGAATCATTCACACAACCAATTTGTTCATTCACACAAGTGCCTGGCTTTGTGGCCAAGTTTACACAGCAGCATAATACAGTTGACAGTATACATTTACATTGACACAGTTTATTACGCATATATCTCATGTGTTTTGTGTGGTTTTATGTGTGGTTTTGGTAACTTACAAAAGATGGAGATATGCGCCGTCGTTATATTTACTTTTAATATTTATATTTAGTCACTGTTGCTATGGTTATAGGTTCAATATTTAAAGCTAGCGCAACAACAGGAGGGCTGCCGTCAATTACTTGATCATAAGGTAGAGACTCGAATGCCAAATGCAATATTGCATTAACATAACAATTTAAGAGACACAACGTTACAGCTGTCAATCCTAAACATCAAACGGTGTAGCATGTGATTAAGATTATTGAATCACTCACCCAAGTGATTCATTCCAAAATACTGATTCATTTAAGAACGAAACAGCACTGTAAATGAGTTTATTATAAATGATTTATCCATGCACATCACTTTTTGAAATTCATGTGCCTTCGTAATCTTTAAAGGCACAATACATTTTCGCTGCTAGAGGACGCTTATTCAAAACAAAGGCGTAGCTTAATGACGCCTTGATTTCGTGGAATCATGGAAGGTGTTGTCTTCATGTCTACAGCCGGTGGAAAAGAATCTGATGGGACTCTGTCAGAAATCATGTTCATGGATGAGCTAATGTATAAAAAAAGATTTATTAACATTACTGTAGTATGAAGCAGGGTGGGGCTGAAAGCTGTTGGAGCGGAACAAGGCCACTGAAGCGATTGCTAATGAGAGACAAGCGCGGCACACAGCTCGAAAGCAGTGGAGCAGACAACCGCTTCCACTTCTTCCGGTCATGCGTATGTGGGTTAAAGCAGTGCTGTTTTATCATATTAGATACATTTGTGTGTTGAAAGTTGTTATAATGCTATTCTGTGCGTTCGTTAGGCGGCTACTGTGAGACACTTAATGCACACTGCAGTAAGCTAGATCGATATTGGTAAAACATGGTACTCGCGGTAAATCAAGAAAACGATATTTAAACAATAAGACTTACTGTGTTAAGCTGTATAACAATTAGTTTTCTGTTGATGAATGTATCCAAACAGTTGTCTAATAAAACACATAATATATTAAAGTGTCTTTGGTGTTTCAATGGTTTCTACAAAATAAAACCGGAAATCGAGGGTAACGCGGGCATGATGTCATTAATAGGCGTCGCACAGATGCGCTCCGTGTCCTGGATAAAATGACTTTTTTCTCAGGATTTAAACATTCTTGAAAACATTTGGGATAATGTAAGTACACAAGTCAACAAAATATATAACATTGTTCTAGTGGTTTTTGTTATTTAAATCCAAAAATCTTACATATTGTGCCTTTAATCAAAATAACTTTCCCTCCCTCTTGCAATGACATCTCTGATGATGTGTTTTTAGGTGTGAGGGCGGGACAACCTGTCACTCACATGAGATCACAGCAATAGCAAACCACAACGATTCAACAATCCAATCGGTTCCCAATGGACAAAATCAAGTCCCGTCCTATATTTTTTCTTGTTCGAGTAGCTGCTTCACTATGATATATGTCACAATAGGGAAGAAAAGACTATGACAACTTCCGACTTGAACCACTTGTTTTTAGAACTGTTGCATAACAGCTTCATAGAAGTGCCATTACCATATCGCAAAACAGTATATTTTGGGATAGTTTTTTGCAGGATCCAATTATTTAGCTTAATTGACTGTGTTAAAGCTATGTGCAAGAATGATTCATACTATTTATCCAGCAAATGCAATTCTGACTCAACTCGAGTGAATGAGCAGGACACAAAGAAAGCGTAGCAGTGAGCTGGACAGTAGCAATTATGATGTGTCATTCTGCTGATGTTAAGTGATTGTGTTTCTGTGTCTTTGAGGCAAAGCCAAACAGAGTAGGTTCTATTGCAGCAAAACTCCAGGCACTCTGGCCTCCATCCTGCTCACCCCATCAAGAGACAAACCTGAGTCTGACAGCCACTTAAAGCAATGATAAGAGACATATCTTACAGGATAACCTGAATTTGGACAGTGATAAGTAGAGCACACCTCATTTACAATCCTCAGTCTAATCAGTCTGGAAATAACTCAAGTTATAATTTAGTTTCATAATTTAGAATGATTTTTTTTTTTTTTTTTGCATTTTATTACTTTAAAGTAATAGACAGTAAATGATAACATGACCTATCCTTTTAAGAAACACTGAAAATTATTATGATGAGGTTGTTTTTCCTTCTCAAAAACTGCCAATTTCTGAAGGTGAAAGTAATAAGGCTGTCACAAATGCATCTTTCCTGGAGAATTTATGTTAGCGCTGTTGGGAAAGAAAACAGTGGTATCACTGCTCTGATTAAAGCCCAAAGAAAAGCAAGTCTTGAGAGGTTCCTGCTCACTGAATGTTGTTAGAGACGGTTTACTTTTCAGATTCTCACACTGATTTCAGCTGACAGCTTTAACTGGGCTTCCCTAGGGGCCAACAATGATCTTAGGTCCGAGAAATGGAGAAACAGAGAAAGAGAGGAAATCTACCACAGATATATGAGTGAACAAAGGGGAGGATATTAAGAATGTGCCAGTTAAGTATTTAATTATTTGTTCTTTTGAATAGGGGTGACCAGAGCTAATTTTTTCAATTTCTGCATAGTTATATACCTTAAAGTTACAAAAAAAAGTAATTGAATATACCCTATTGCCCAAGGAAAAAGATACAGCTCTTTTAACACACATTAACCATTATTGAGGCATGACAACATGCCTCAATAGCAGGGCATGTTTTTGAGATATAAGCCACAATAGAACTTGTCATTAAATAAGCTTCCCAACTAAATCTAAACAGTAAACAATTATGGAATGCAAAACAATTATTACAAATTTGTGTAATTGTACATTTAACACAAAGCTTAATATACTGAGATACAGCCCTTCTGACAATCTCCTTGTCTGACAACTAGCCCCAGTCTCTACTACCTTATGCATTCTTTCTCTGTCAAACTAATTCCATAGTTTTAAAGGCATTTGTTTGTTATAACTGCACTCCAGTGACCTCACTGATTAAAATTAAATTACTGGACACCTGGGTCCCCTACTTATGAATTCTTTCCATTTTCATACTTTTACAGATGTTTAGTGTTATTATAACTGCACTCCAGTGACCCCACTGATTAAAATGAAATTACTGGACACTTGGGTAAAGGCTTGCCGATCTCAAGTGCAAAGGTTAAAGTGAACTCTATTACCCCTGGCTACTAGGGGTTGTAGGTAAGAAAAAACATGGACTAGCACTTGCAAGACAGTGGTATGAATGGGACTTTACCAAAATATAACGGTTTGAAAGCAAACTCAAGACCAAAGTTAAACACACTTTCAGCCATGTCTGATGCCAAAAACCACCACATATCTATATACAGACATATTCTGCATCTAATTCAGTTTTGAAGAAGCACCATTCTTGAGAACAACTATATAACTAAAAAAAAACAAAAAAAAACTACAGTATATGAATTATGATGCCAGTAGTGATACTGGCATTTATCCACTGCCTCTCTAGCAGAGATCACAAAGCAAGTCTCAGACTCATGCTGTAGTCACACTCAAGTCACAAATGCTAAATGAGTAATGTTGCAACACTTTTTAAGAATAATTTCTTGGACATGCAAGTTTTTAAACACATGCTGTAATTATAGCATGGTAGAGGCTTCTGACTGTGGCTCATGGTAGCAGTAGCCTGATTCTTTAAATAGACTCAGCACCACAAATCATCTGCAGAGGTTGCGGTGAGTATAATTGAAGTCCAGAAACCATTTGAACTGTCAAAGCAAGAATAATAAAAAGAAACATTCAGTGGGCGTAAACACTCGCGTGACGCTAATCTGAAAGGAAGAGCATCCAACAGTGAGAGGCAAAATGCAAATATTACACTCCTCTAATGGGCTTCTTGCTTTGTTTCTTCTCTGTGTCCTTTCTTGAACTCAGGAAAGAAGTTAATTTCTTTCTTTAACCCTAAATCCGTAAAAATACACAATAAATACCACACCATATAACAAGACTTTAAAAAAGGAATACCTAAACCAATTATGTGAGATATTATGAAATGCCAAAAGGGAAATTAACCAAAACTGTCTCTCAACGTTTTTTCTTTTTACACAAATTATGTTAATCCATCAATAATCTATAAACAAATAAAATTCCATCACTTAAGAACCTGAAAAAAAGAACTTTTCTTTTAAGCAGGTCTAATCAGGTTTAGTTTAGGAGAAGAGGAGGGTTAGTAAGTCATTACCAAACATTATATTTGCTAAACAGATAATTATCATTAATTACTGCACATACATCAATATGAAAATATGTGAATCAAAGTTTGATGACAAATGTAGCTAATATATATTAACTAATGGTCTGATTATTTATAATACAGCTTAATAATGTTTGTATTTATTTAGAATAAGTTCTATGATACCGCATGTTACTAGTTTAACTCAGGTGAAGTGTCAGATTTGATAACTGTTTCCAGACAGGTGTAGAGACATGAAAGTCTCACTGTGTCTCAATAAGTTCAAATGTGGCTTAATTTTCAGGAGAAACAAACACGTGTCAAACTGTTTTATATTGACCTTTCTTGAGTACATACAACATTTGTCTTTGCAAATTAGAAAATTGCACTTTAAAACTACATAAAAACGGTTTACCTCTTGTTGACATGATGCAGTAGGCTATGAGAAGCTGCGGATTTTCTTCCTGAAATGATGATGGTCGGCAATATGCCTTTCAAATCAAAATATAGTCCTCCGAGTTCAGATAAATGGAAAGTGTGCGAGCTCTATGTCCATGAGCAGCGGAGCAGCTCTGTCGCTCGGCATCAGTGATCACTACAAAGCGCGAGAGAGAGAATAACGGGAACCAGAGGCTTACACAATGGGCGTGTCCTGCATGCATGATGGACTGACTGCTGCACGGTATGTGGCTTCAGTTAGAACTGAAGCAGTTCTATTTTGACTAGCTACTCCTGTGAATAACTATTGTTTTGCTGACTTTAACAAATTGTGATGGTGCTTTTTAAGTTTTTATATATTACAGATAGGCTATATATTTTATATATTTCTGCTTTATCTTTCTCTTTTTCTTTCTCTTTCGATAAATGTCAGTGTGATCTGCCCAGTGTATAAAGGTTCACACTTGGTTAAAATGTAACGTCTCATTAAAAAAGCAAACATAATAATTAAAATAATAACAACAACGTTATAAAAAAAAAAAAAAAAAACCCTAGCCTAACTGTATAAAACTTATTAGCCTATAGCTAATTATTACTATTAGAGATTTTTTCTAAATTCTGTAATATTGAAAACAAACAAATAACTGACACATTGTGTTTGTTTATCCTATGTCTAAATACTGCTTCGGTGGTAGGCCTATATGTTAGTGGGTAAATATCGCCATCATGTGGTAAATTAATATTTTACTGTGAGCTTCAAATAGGCTGTATCTTCCACACCTATAAATTAGGCCTCACTTAGGTCTATTAATAATTGACGATACATACACTGCTATGTTGGTGGATTTTTTTTTCATACCAGTTAGTAAAATACGAAGGACGAAAATATTTATATAGGCCTAAAGAAGCAGCAAATAACATATTTTATGGTGAAGGCCCAGTTTTCCCTGTGCGTGCGTGCGCACACGCAGCACGCGATGTAATATAAAAGTTGTCAGCCGCAACTGATCTAGAGTCAGCTTTCGCATTTCAATTATAGTTAAGATCTGCACGTGGCTGCTATGGGAAACATATCCTGGCATTTGCGAGCTTTGTCCCGGGGCAGGAATCAGTGGGCAATGGATTGAGTGAGATATTCTGAGCTAAAGTCAAAAATAAATGTGTATGTTTGAGGTATAATAGCAGAATATACTCCTCGCGACTGCAAGTTAAAGGGATAGTTCACCCAAAAATGAAAATTCTGTCATCATTTACTCACCCTCAAGTTGTTCCTAACCTGTATGAATTTCTTTCTTCTGCTGAACACAAAAGAAGATATTTTGAAGAATATGGTTAACCAAACAGTTGATGGACCCCATTGACTTCCATAGTATGGAAAAAAAAATACTATGGAAGTCAGTGGGGTCCATCAACTGTTTGGTTTACGACATTCTTCAAAATATCTTTTTTTTTGTGTGTGTGTGTTCAGCAGAAGAAAGAAATTCATACAGGTTTGGAACAAATTGAGGGTGAGTAAATGATGACAGAATTTTCATTTTTGGGAGTACTATCCCTTTAAAACACTGCTTTGCAGGAATATGCTCGAATTAGTGTTGCAGCTGGATTTTTGGCTGGAATATAGTGATTGAAATGTGCTCCGGCAATATCAGCTATTACAATATAATTTAAGGGTGCTCTTAGGTCCATTTCAAGCTTACCAGAACCAGGTCAGAGTTGACGCAAACACAAACGTGCTGATGTCGGTCATTCTTGAAAGAACTACAAATACGTACATATAAATGACGTCATCACTTTGCGCCGCGAAATCAAGAACAAGCATGGCTGGTGTCTCAACTGTGCAGAACGGTTCATTATCCAAACTGCAGTCTCTGCATGGTATATTTGCCATCTATAAGAAACAGGGTCCCACCTCAGCGGACGTGTTAAACACACTGAAGAAGGCGCTTTTAAAAGGTAGGTGCGTTTTTATTTTATTGTTCTTTTAGGGCATCTCGTGATTCATCCATTGCAGTTCATGTCACTCCTCTGCATTGGGGGAGTAGATAGTCATAAGACAATTATCAGAATACTTTTTATTGTATAACGAGTTTATCCTTACACAGAGGCAGGTGTCGCAAATCCCAACCCTCGGAAAAGGAAGAAGCAACCTTTAAAAATTGGTCATGGCGGCACCCTGGACAGCAATGCTTCTGGTGTACTTGGTAAATATAATCAAGCTTCTTCTTCCATTGTGAAACATGATACGAATAAAAAATACAACGAGAGCACTGATGAAGTCGAAACAGCTATTTTCCCAGAAATTACTTAGGCAAGATACCACAGGTGAAAACTGTAAGAATGTTTACCATTCTTCCCCAGATGATTAATCAAATTACATTGAGACAGTTGTTTTGTGTTGCGCATTTTGTGAAATGTTATGTTTAAATGTGTAAATTAGGCATCATCTAATTAAATGCACATTCATTTCCAGAAAAGAAATTTGAAAATGGGATAAAGCCAGGTTCTTGCTTCATTTTGTTGACATATTAGAGCTTTTACAGAGGGGATTTTCAAGATATCTTCTTTACACAAATTTTTACCATATTTTTAGAAATAAAATGTTATATAAAGCAGTAAAATGATCTGTAAAACCTAGGGGTGTATCAATATATCGTGCCACAATATGTATCATGGATAGTGACAATCTGTATTGTGTATAGTTCACCCAAAATGAAAATTACTGTGTGAGGAAAAAAATTCAAGTTTACATTGTTTTAGTGTCAGTACTACATTAAACTACTATATATAATGTTGAGTTATAATGTATAATAATGCAATGGGGGAATATTTGTGGGTCCTTTTTAATGGCAAATGTCTTATGTTACCAGTAAAAAGTGGCCTACGTTATTTTAAATATATCTAGCCAGCGACAGAGTGCAAGCATGTTCGTCTAAAATAATTCTGTATTTTCAGCTTCAGAATCATGAATATTTTTATTCTGTTGTCACCATTGTCCTGTGCATTGGGTTACCAGCAATTGGGTTAGTCCAAGCCTATGCATTTCCACCCCCAATGTAATACCAAATTTGGCATTTTAATCAACAGTACATTTTTGTTAACCATTTACCATGGTCTCGGAGTATCTCAATAATATCGTATCGTGAGTTCTGTATCGTGATAAGTATAGAGTCGTGACATGAGACTATCGTTACACCCCTAGTACAAACCTAAAGAATATAGTTAGGTATTAAAACTGGAAACTTTTGGTGTAAAATGATGGTGTCTGGGAGAAAAAAAAAAACACTTTTAAAGATATGTCTTGTAATTGAAAAAGTGTATTTTGGATGTTTTCTTTCCACTAGTTTGAGAGTGGCTTTGCCTTAAACAGAATATAATATACAAAAGAATATGATGTAATATGAAATACATAAAAATATTATATAACTTAAAAATAATGTTTTAACCGCTCTTGAAGGTTTTCTTCAGATTAAAAGAATCACGCATCAACTGATGTCTTAACATTTAATATCTTCTTTGCAAAAAGTCAGCATCATCATCACACCATCTTGACCTTATTTCGACACCACTTGAACATCATGACACCCTTTGAATATATCATTCGACATCTTTACGTCATGACAGTCAAAAACTGAAACAAATAAAATTACATTTAGATGCGTAATGTGTGAGTGTGTTTCTGTCCATATCACAGTTCCAAGTCCGTAGCTTATTAAATCAATATCAACACACAAAAAAACATAAACTTGCAAATAAAAAAAAAAAATGTTTTTCAGTGGTTGGAATTGGTGAAGGAACAAAGATGCTCACCACAATGCTTGCAGGATCAAAGGTAAGTATTTTCTGGCTCACATTTTGTTTACGTGTCTTTCTACACTTGTCATTCCCATCTTTTTATTACTGTGGCATTTAATTCTATTGTCTCTTTCATAGAAATACAGAGCTGTTGGAGAGTTAGGCAAAGCAACTGACACTCTTGACGTCACTGGAAATGTTGTTGAAGAGAAAAGTTACGGTAAGAATCATAATTTCATGGCTGCGCTTGTGAAGAGTGAATGGATATCTCACAGAAGTCAGTGTATAAAGCTAAGCACTTGTTTTTTTCCCAGATCACATCACAAAAGAGGCTTTTGAGGAGAAGCTAAAGCAGTTTACTGGTGAAATTATGCAGGTTCCACCTCTGTAAGTCAATTCATTCTGCTTGATATATTATACACTCTTCATTGACATCTGAAAGAATTATGTTTCTTGACATCTTAGACATTCTGATATTTGCTTTCAAAGATATTCAGCACTGAAGAAGGATGGCAAGCGCATGTCTGTTCTTCTCAAGCAAGGTCAAGAGGTTGAGGCTAAACCTGCACGTCCAGTTACAGTGTACAGTCTATCTTTACAAGACTTCAGCCCCCCACTTTTCACCATAGGTTAGTTATTTGGAAATATATGACATCTGGTAGTACATGTATGTTCTTGTACATAAGAGAGTTAATTTATAGAGTATAGTAAAGAGTTAATTTATATATATTTCATATAATCATTGTATGTCATGCTAAACAGCTTGACTTTTAATTTACATTTACAATTTGCATTTACAGATGTTGAGTGTGGAGGTGGGTTTTATGTCAGAAGTCTGGTTGATGATCTGGCCAAAGGTAGCACTCTAAAGATATTTATTTCTTGTAATATTGTAATATTAACTTGACATTTATAATCTGAGTTTTACCCTGTACCCCCTGCAGGTCTGTCGTCCTGTGCTCACGTCAAAGAACTGATCCGGACGAAGCAGGGTCAGTTCACATTGGAAGAACACGCATTGAAGGAAGAATGTTGGACGTTGACAGACATATCACAGGCTCTGCAGCCCTGCCCAGAGCCATCAGGGCAACAAAAGAATGCAAAGAAATCAAAATCAAAGCATAAGTCTGGCCCATCTGAATCTAAGGCTGATGATGGAGATCACAACAGTGACTAAAGGTGATGAAAAGACCCATCTGATACACAAGTTACATTCTCAGTGAGAGAATTGTAGGAAATTGCCTGGTCTGCTCTGATTTGATCTGGCCTCTATTACCATCCCTGTGCATCCATTTGCATGGCCATATATGGTACTTGTAAATATGGATAAAACAGGTGGTGTCAGTTTGATAAAATTTACTAAATTCAATTTTTTTTTATTTTTGTTTTGTTGTATTGTTTCAATATAAAAACCACTTAACTGTATGGTGCCAAGAGAAATAAATGATCATAATTTAGATTTTTAGGTTAAGTTAAAACTGCACTGTTTTTGTTTTGACAAACACCAGTTGGCAATGTCATTATTTAACTATGTAAGCTCAAAAGTGATGTAAATACTTGTCTTTTTTTTTCTTTTATATTGTTTTTATCACACACTGACAAGCTATTAAAGTTGATAGTGGGTTAGTGCATTTTTTTTCACTAATGAAAAAAGAATAGTATACTTAAAAATACAGTTATTTTGGTTTGCTAATAAATAAATATGTCATTCAATGTGTTTGTTTCCGGGTCCAGTAAATGTTCCATTCTTTTACATGCTATTTTCATGTTAGGTACAAAATCTAAAATTGAAAATAGAAGCAATATTTTAAAGAAAAAAAAAATGTGACTTGGAATTATTGGAGTATTAATGTGTTGCAAAGGTTTGAATAGCAATTTATTGCTATTGGTAAGAGTTTTGATTTCGAAAGAAGTCTCGTTTATGCCTGCATTTATTTGAGCAAAAATACAGTAAAAATAGTAATATTGTGAAATATTACAATTTAAAAGAACTGTTTTCTATTTAATATATTTTAAAATGTAATTAATTCCTTTGATGGCAAAGCTGAATTTTCAGTATCATTACTCCAGTCTTCAGTGTCACATGATCGTTCAGAAATAATTCTAATATGCTGATTACAAGTAAAATTTCAGTTGAAAACAGTTGTTTAAAAATACTGTCTCAGTTTCTGTAATTTTTAGTGTATTTTTATGTTCCTATCCATTAAGGGGAAGTAATAATTTATTGTTTTTGTACACCTAAACCAAACCTAAAAACATTATTAAAAAATATGTAATTAAAGTTGATTTCAGATGTCATGGGATAAAAAAAAAAAAAAAAAAAAACATGCAGTAAGCACCATTACACACTGAAATTTCACATTTATTTAAAGCAATATAATCGTAGGCCTGGTTTCACAGACAGGGCTTTGATTAAGCCAGGATTAGGCCTTAGGTCAATTAGGATGTTTAAGTAGCTTTTATAAATGTGCCTTAGGGGGGCGAAAAAAAAAAAAAGATTACTGGTGTGCATCTTGAAACAAAACAATGGCACTGACATATTTTAAGATATGTAAGTGTAAGTTGCTTTAAGTTAAAACAGCTCAAACTTGCATTTTAGTCTGGGGCTAGGCTTAAGCCTTGTCTGTGAAACTGGGGGATAGTCTCTTGCCGATCGAATCTGGTTTTTAGACTGTTTTTATGTTCACAATCAGCGTACTTGGATACTAATCCCTCTTAGTCAAGGATTAAGATCACATTCAACTTCTCTGCTCCAGACTCTCTGTCCACCCATACTTTAATGGCATTAAGAACAAAGAGAGAAATCATGAGAAATCGCTGTGTGAAATACAAACCCCACCTCCTCCTCCGTTGGCTACTTTTATTTAGTTTAGAATGGAGAGTCAAAACAGATCTCTGCATTGCCATGGATAAACAAATAATATTTCATTACCCTCTTCTGCTCATAATATAATTGTTCACTATAGGCACTGAACAGATGGAGAACATAAGAATGTAACACCACATTATATCGCTGACTTTAGAAAGGAGCTTTGTGTAATAGCAGTCATTTACAGCTAACAGTACAGCTATACCATATAGTTAAAGGTTTACCATCTGGGGGCACTATAGTGCTTTGGCTTCTTGAAGGATTTATGGCATGCCTGAGGTTCAGAGCAACCAATCGTAAATCAGCTGTGCTTTTGCACATGACAATTTGGTTATCCTACTACAGGTCACTGGTGTTTCATCATTGGGCAGTTATGCCGCATGTGCATTCTGACAGGCCGGGACATGCATGTGCTGTTACTGTGGTGCTCAGTGAGTCTGACTTGCCATAGCCTGAAGATCTGATTCTTTCATTCCTAAAGGTCTGAGGAGAAAGTGTCATGTTCCCCAGTGGGCCATGAAAGAATGTAGAGCTGCTCTTACTGAAACAGGAATTTTCAAAAACTGGAATATTGTGTAAATGCGAAAGTCGAAAATCTCTGCGAACATTAAATAGGTGAAGCATATATTAATTATTTTTTATAATCATTTATGATAAAGTGTTAAATGCTGTTCTTTTTACTTTAAATTTGCTCTTTATTAGCATTGTATTTTAACCACACAGCTCTGTTCCTAAAGTATAGTGGTGTTACATTCTTTTGTTATTTATCTGTTCAGTGCCTGACTGAATGGGGCTGTTGTGACGGGAATTATCTAAAAAGGGAAGTCTATGAGGTGTGAGAATCATCACAAAGCCCAGTAATTGTCTGTGTGGAATATCAAATTCCCAGCTGAATTGAGTGTTTTATTATATTCCATATAACAACTGGCAGATTTACAGTCGCATGAATATGTTATACTTTTTATGGCCTAAAAGAGACCCACCCTAGATTTTGCTCTCTCTTGCTCTCTCTCTCTCTTTCTCTCTCTCTCTATATATATATACACAAACACAAACACACACAGACCCACACACATTATATATATATATATATATATATATACAGTGCCCTCCACAATTATTGGCACCCTTAGTAAATATGAGCAAAGGCGGCTGTGAAAATAAATCTGCATTGTTTATCCTTTTGATCTTTCATTCAAAAAATTCACAAAATTCTAACCTTTCATCGAAGTAAAACAATTGAAAGTGGGGGGAAACTCACATTATGAAATAAATGTTTTTCTCCAATACATGTTGGCCACAATTATTGGCACCCCTAGAAATTCTTATGAGTAAAATATCTCTGAAGTATATTCCCATTCATATTTACATTTTTTAGCACACCAGGGTGACTAGGAGCATGAAATTGTCCAGCCATGACTTCCTGTTTCACAGGAGTATAAACATGAGGAAACACAAAGGCCAAATTCCCTTAATCATTCATCACAATGAGAAAAACCAAAGAATATAGTTCTGATGTGCAGCAAAAGATTGTTGAGCTTCACAAAATAGAAAGTGGCTGTAAGAAAATAGCTAAAGCATTGAAAATCCCTATTTCCACTATCAGGGCAATAATTAAGAAGTTCCAATCAACTAAAGATGTTACAAATCTGCCTGGAAGAGGACCTGTGTCTAAATCGTCCTAATGTGAAGTGAGGAGGAAAGTTTGAGTGGCCAAAGACTCTCCAAGGATCACAGCTGGAGAATTGCAGAGATTAGTTGTCTTGAGTCTCAGAAAGCCTAAAAAAATGATCAAACTGCACCTACATCACCACAAGTTGTTCGGGAGGGTTTCAAGAAAAATCCTCTGCTCTCATCCAGAAACAATCTCCAGCATATTCAGTTGTTAGACAAGACTGGAACTTCAAAAGGGACCGGCTTCTATGGTCAGATGAAACTAAAAAAAGAGCTTTTTGGCAGCAAACCCACCAGATGGGTTTGGTGCACACATGGATAAAAAGTACCCCATGCCCACGGTTAAATATACTGCTGGATCTTTAATGTTGTGGGCCTATTTTTCTCCTGGAGGTCCTGGACATCTTGTTCAGATACATGGTATCATGGATTCTAGCAAATACCAACAGATAAAAAATCAAAACCTGACTGCTTCTGCTAGAAATCCAATAATGGGCCATGGTTGAATCTTCCATCAGGACAATGATCCAAAACAAACATCAAAACCAACACAAAAATGTGTCACTGAGCACAAAATGAAGCTTCTGCCATGGTCGTCCCAGTTCCCTGACCTGAACCCTAAAGAAAATGAGTGTACTGAACTGAAGAGAAGCACCACCAACGTGGAGCTGGGAATCTGAAGGATCTGGAGAGATTCTGAATGAAGGAATGGTCTCTGATCTTTTGTCAGGTGTTCTCCAAACTCATCAGGCATTATAGGTGAAGACTCAGAGCTGTTATCTTGGCAAAAGGAGTTTGCAAAAAGTTTTGAATAAAAGGGTGCCAATAATTGTGGCCAACATTGTGGCAAAACATTTATTTCATAATGTGATTTCCCCCCCACTTTCAATTCTTTTCCTTTAACAAAAGGTTATATTTTTGTGAATTTTTTGAATGAAAGATCCAAAGGATAAACAATGCAGATTTATTTTCACAGCCGCCTTTGCTCATAATTACAATAATTGTGGAGGGCACTGTATATATATATATATATATATATATATATATATATATATAGTCAAATGTTTCACCATTACTATTTTTACTGTATTTTGATCAAATAAATGCAGCCTTGCTGAGCATTAGAGGCTTCTTTCAAAAACATTAAAAAATCTTACTGCAGGAGATACATCCCTGCTTCATATTACTTACAAGGTACCAATATCATGTTTGTGGTGTGTGAAAGTGTGACACTAATAAAGGAATCCAAAGAGCAGCAGGCATGAGGGCATACAATGTCTGCCATCATACAGTACTTTGGTTAGTGTTTTAGTCTTGGTGTGTGCAAAGTGTATAAAGCACATAGTGTATCATTTACAGAGATGCACCTAAACACTTAAGAGAAGAACAAAGTAATTATTTAAGATGGAGGCTAGAAAGTGTGAAGGGAATCTGGGTCATAAAACCTAGTCAGTGTGGATGTAGATTCCTAATTTAGTATTAGGATGAAGTCCTCATTTAGCAACTTGTTAATTTAAATGTTTACATTTACTGCACTCAGTATACTTCAGCATGATGGGCTGTTCTTTGCAATTGTTACAATGTAGGTAAAATGAAGTGCTTGCCATCTTGTTGTCTTGACTGGCTGTCATGTTAAGTCAACATGGGAAATAGGAAATATATTCTAAAAAAACTTTAACAGACATAGGAAGTTAGGTTTTCACGCATTTCCTAAAAATATGACACAAAATGTTTAATGAAGCTTCTCGAGAACTGCAATGGGCATTCTAAGGATGCACGCACTGTCCTCCTGTCTCTTTAAATATTTCCCCTTCCCATTGCGCATGCGCGGACATCTCCGTGTTGAGTTTGCTCCAACCTGAGGAGCAGCCAGCGCGAGCTGCTCGTAGTATGGGAGCTTAAACGGTGGTCGAGGGGGCCAAAATTCGCACACTGAAGGGTTTTCAGCGCCTTGGGACGAAGAGGATATATATCCATATTGAGGGTCGACACTTTTGACAAGGAGTTTATTATGTTGAGCCTAAAAAACAGCGAAAAAATATGCGGATAACGGATAGTACCTCAGGTTTTCCAAATCCCTCAGCGCAACGGACAACAGCAGAAACAACATCCATGTTACTGACTGCTGCGGTTATAAAGGATGCTTTTTACTCCGAAACCTTCTCCGTTTAGCCTGTTTGCCCGTGGCATATGAACGTTTAGCCACGAAAATCTCAAGGTTTAAAGGCTTTAAAGCACACAAGCAGTGTATTTGAACAGCCAGCTGAATGTTTACGCTTTAAAATGGCTGCGGACGGGATCAGAATAAGACCGTTGAATAATATGATGCTTTAAAGCTGGAAATACCCCATCTCTTGAGTTATGGTAATGATCTGGGAGGAAAGGTTTGTTTCAATGTTATGGGGAATTATTTTCCAGCCCTGTAACTGCAGGAGGTAACGTAGGAAATTCCTGCCCTTGTTCAGAAACACAATGAGACGAGACAGTTGATTTAATATGCCTGTGTTTATGCTGATTTTATCTTATCTCACTCGGATCTGGAAGTTTTCCCTTAAACGATTGCCTAGATTTCAGGAAACGATCGCTGATGTTTAAGGAATATTCATGATCTATAAGTGAACGGATCACCCCTGCTGTTATAATTGAAACAATCTGGGCACCAGTAGGCAGGGAAGAAAGGCCCTAAGATATTGATACCCAATTCAGCAGCAGCAGCATCCTTAAACCATGAATGCTGGGAAGAGGATGCTCAGACCTGAGCTGTTTCTGGTCAGACAGAGACTGCAGGGCATGCAGAGATATTTATGGCTCTGTGTGATGTTCTCTTTGGTGCTGATATCAGACGGCTCTCCATCTAAACCCTGTGAGAAGAGCTGTTTGTCAGGCAGGTGTGTGAACGGATCTTGTGTCTGTGATCGTGGATGGGTTGGTGACCAATGTCAACACTGCCAGGGAAGATTCAAGTGAGTATTTACTAAAACATTTAAGAGTATGAGACATTTGAACCTGTTTTCAGCTCAAGAGGAACATGGAAGCATGCTTGTGTGTCAAATATATGTGATTTCTTTAATTGTTAGTTAGTTTATTAAGCATTTAAAGGTCTGTTATTGTATACTGTGTGTATGTTAATAATTTAAAGCATTGGATATTCATATTTGTCTAAGAATTTTTGAATTAAATTGAAAGGGACTTTTCACATATGTGCACCATCTGGTTAAAAACTGATATGAGGGGCATTTGTTCTTAACTCATCCCTCCTTTCAGACTATTTTCATATGGCTGAAAATATAAATTACACTTCCACATTGAAATCTTTCTTGGTATACTCCTGGCAAATCCTATGGGTCCTGGCACAGTTTAGTTGAATTAAAGTTTTGTACTTTTAGCACACATAAATTAAGTTTGCTAAGCATTTAGGCCTACACTCTGGTTTCTATAAAGCAGCACTGAAAAACTGGATGCTCTAATTTGATGGTTTCTTGCTGGTTACACATTTACTTTACACACTGTTATAGATTAGTAGTTTTTAACTAATTGTACAGAGATGATCTGATGAATCTTCAAACATTTACTATACTGTCTTTATTAATTCTGGGTCTTTCTCTTCAGAAAGGATGTCAAAGTTACTGTGGGCAGACATGATTTAGTTTTAAACGATTGCAGCTTGACAGCTGTATGATAAATGAAACTCTTGAACAAAGCTCCTGCACTCCTGTATCTTAAAATAGCATCCCACTCTCATTGGGTGCAACAAAGATCTCTCTTCACTCCATCTTAGAAGCAGCTGAGAGGATGCTCTTGGCATTTATAAGTGCTGTCACTCAAACTAAACTTCATACTGACACCCAGACCTGTATAACAAAGGTTTAAAGCAACAATAGCTGGATGAAAGGAAGTGGTCTCCGTTGATGTTTTGATACTCTTGGCTATTTTTGTGCCTTTCATGCTGGTCCAGGTGACCAGGAAATACTAAGAAGACCAGGGAATTATATGACCGTGTCATACTGACCATTAGCTGCTGCTCCACAAGATGCATGATCAAACAACAAAGGCTGTCACCTTGACAAATAACAGGTTGTCGTTATAAAGACTGGCTAAGTGGATACATGGGATAGAAAGTGTGTCTGGTGTACCACTCCATTGTTTTGAACATGGCTTGCATGTGCAGATGTTGTTTATGAGGATGCAGAATTATTAATGACCTGTGTTAGGTTTCAGGCTCATAAACAACAATCTCCTTTCATGATAGGGCTTTAATAATGTAGATAGAGACCGGTCTGTGTCTGCTCAAAGTTAAAATATAACAAGGAAAATGAAGGTAATTTATAATTTTCTAGTCACAATGTAAGTAACCTGCCTAGAGTCAACTTTGTTGTTAAAAGTGAGTGCTTTGGAAATTTCTAAAGCAATATCATAGCCTAAACCTTAATCTTGCTTAGAGATGGGTTGGCGTTCTGTGGCTTTTTGTGGCTGTGCCATCTAATGATGTAACTTCCTTGTGTTATTTTCTTGTAAATTGAAGTGTTCATTTAGACTGGCGATGAAACCAACAGTAGATTAAGTTTCAGTAGATTACTTAAAGTTGTAGCAATTGCATATAAATTGTGCTGATGTTTATAAGTATAGATACATTTGATTATGAAAATGTTTTTAAAATGTGTTTTTTGTCCTTAAATTGTTTATATATTGTCTGCGTAAATAATTTTGAGTACTTTATAAGGCCATTATCTGCCGTACTTGATGTGCAATTGCTGTGTACATAGATTTTAGAATGTCACCCTTAATTTCATGTAGTTTCTCTTGAAATTAGCTTTATAATTAGAGTAGGGCTGGGCGGTATGGCGATATCGTTACCACGGTTTTAAATTGTCAATCGTTAGTAATTTTGCTGTATCACGGTATGTAAATATATAGCACTATTGACAGTTCACTCAGAGTGATGAAATGCATGAATCAGAATATAAAAACTTGGATGTGCTTGATGTTAAAAAGAGTTAAGTGCAGTATATCCTGAAAAGGAACTTGGTGCGGTGCTCATGCTGATACTGCAATGGAAAGCTGCCTCTCTTAGAAGGCAGTCGCAAATTTGGGTCATGTTCAATGTTAAAAACAAGTGTTGCCGCACAAGTCCTGAAAGTTGAAGCCAAAGCATCTTGATCGCCCCCAAATGGTTGGTCCCAGTATAGGTCATAAACCCTGCCCTCTCCATGAACTATAATGGGACGTGAGACAAACTAAGCTACGGAGCCCCGGACATGACATGCAGGAAAAAAATAGTAGGCTAAATCGTGCGCACGATTTACTATTTCATTCCTTCGATTTACTAAAACGTGCACACGATTTACTATTTCGTTCCCTCGATTTATAAATCATGTGTAGGGACCGACTGACTTTTTTTGGGATTTTCGGGAGGAGATTTGAGCTTTAACTTTAACGAGTTTGTATGCCCATATAATCTTTAGGGTATTAGGTTAGCTAATTTGGCTTGCTGTCCACTGAGGAGGGGCTCAATGAAGCAGCTTCAGCTCGAGCTCTGATATACCCCCACAGTGAATAAATATAGGATATGATTACATAGGGCAAGGCACCTGAGATGAAGGTGGAGTTTGGGGAGGTGGAGGGATGCTGGAACAGCTGAGACTGAAGAGAGGTAAGCAGCTGCTTATACTCTGCCTGTTGATTGGAAGATTAGATGGGCTCGCTCCTCCCTAAATTACGTTTAGGAACTTCACTTAATTTCTACATTTCCATAACTGTTTTTTTTTTTTTTTTTCCTTCACACCGACCGATGAGTTGTTCTGCAGTAAACTGTACTAAACAATTCTGCGGGACTGAGGGCGGAGCCTTGATAGTGTGCACGGCTCCACTTCATGTTCACTACTGTGCAGAATCGGGTTCCGAGTTCACTACTGCGCAGACTCAGGTCCCGAATCAGCACAAGATGTCAGCACCTGGGACATATGCGACTTCACTTTTCTACAATGGAAGAGAGTGGAGGCATATTTTTTTTTTAGTCTATGGTTAAGAAGTGTTATTAAGCACAATAAGCAGTGAAAAACCTGCTACACTGTCTCATTCATGTAAATCAAACAAAAGAGAAAATAACTTACTGAGAATAAATGTCCCAGCATTTAGTTTAAGGCATTCATTCCTTGAGAAAAAAAGTTTCTCACAATTGTGAGTTTATATCTCACAATCACAAGAAAAAAGTCTGAATTGTGAGTTTATATCACGCAATTGCGAGTTAATATCTCAGAATTCTGACTTTATAACTTACAATTGTGAGAAAAATAAAAAGTCGCAATTACTGTTTTTATTTTTTTATTTAGTGGCGGAAACGGGCTTCCATACAAAAATGCACTAGTCATTAACACCAAAGACTCAAAGAGTCATGCCAGTGAAGAACAAGAAACAGGAGAGCAAGCATGTTTATTTTCTAAAGTCGAAATAAAACTGAACACATCAATATTGCAATCGACACAACAGCCTCTTAAATGTCTACAGACACTCAAGTCTCAGTTAAGCTCAAGTGCCCAAAAAAAGAGCACAAGTAAACTGATATCCTTCAAAAAGGTATCTTCAGTATAATGGAAAAAAATAAAATAATGTTAACTATATTAAAGTCTAAAAATGTCAAAGCCTAAGCCATGCAAAATGTTGGAGTAAAGAGTACATATACTTATTCAATAATGTAGTTAAGTAGAGAGTAAAAGTTGCTGATATATTTGATATGATACAAGATACAAGGTCCCATTGACTTCCATAGTATACTATGGAATACAGGTTTGGAACAACTAATTATATTACAGTAGTAATTACATTTACACCACTGATAAAATGTATTAATAACTGATAAGGGTTTGTGACAGTTCCTGTACCTGGTTACTTTCTTTTTTCTTTTCTTGTTTTTAACCTTTTTATCCTCTTCATTTTAGATGGTCCTGCTGTGTGACAGATGCATTTTAAAAGTACAAATATTCTATTTAGTATCTCCATTAATATGTCATACAAGATGCATGCATAATAATTATAAAAGAATTAGCGAAATGTTTTCAAATGTTTTTAGAATGAGTATAATATTTAACACCACAGGACGTGTCAGCTTCCCAACGTACGTCAACTACCCCTATGTAAACATCTATTTGAAATATGTCTGTGGTGTTCAAAATCATGTGTGCTCTAGACTGCTGAATAGCTAGTTGTTGGTGAAACGATTTGGCATTTGGGTTAAGCCAAGCCAGTCGACATGATCTGTGCACTATTTTTAGGCTGATCTTTATGGATGTGCAATGTAAGCTACATCATCTTCATCAAACAAGCATAACAGATTGCTTGGCTTAGACCAACTGCAAGTCTTTGGTTTTGTTCAAGTGTGTAGAATTTTTACCTTTTTAAAATTAGTTTTAATTTCATGTGCTTATGATTTATGAAAGGCTACTTGGGCGCTGAACATGCTGATTGATTGAGTTCACACAGCATTTTGATTGGTTGACTCCATGCAGCATTTTATTTCAACCACCATTTTTAAAAGTCAGTTGTGGTGTGTGCAGTAAGGCTTGTTTGCTATTCGAATCAACAATGGAGTTTAAAAAATATGACTGATGACGAGGTTCAGGCTTTATTAAGCTTATATGCGGAGGACGAAATCCAGAGGGAACTGGAAAGTCGCGTGCAGTCCTACGTCACTGGACTTAATCTTCACGTACTTTAGACCGCGATTGAACCGCAGACAGCAACAGGTCTGGGGGAAAAAAGTGCCTGGGACAAATTGTTCCGGCTAATTTCGATGGAAAAGCACCATTAGTTTCTTTGCATTTTGAAAGTGATGTGACGTGTAGCCAAGTATGGTATCCCATACTCGGAATTTGTGCTTTGCATTTCACCCATCCAAGTGCACACCCACATTAGTGAGTAGTGAACACACACCTGGAGCAGTGGGCAGCCATTTTTTACATACCATGGCGCCCTGGAGCGATTGTGGGTTAGGTGTCTTGCTCAAGGGCACCTCAGTTGTGGGTAATGAGAGTGGAAGAAAGTGCTGTTCATTCACTCCTCCCTTTCTGCCTGTACTGAGACTCGAGCCTACGACCTTTGGGTTACAAGTCTGACTCTCTAACCAACTGCCCCTTTTCCTGTATTCCTGTATTTCAGTTTTATATAGATTACCATTCAGGATCAAGCTAATGTGCTATATTGGCAAAAGGCAGGTCGGACAAAGGTGAGTCCACCGGAGGCAACATGAAGTCTATTTAAAATCTCTTTTGCTTTGGATCAAACATAGATCCAGTCATTTGTAATACTGAGAGCTCAGTTATTCACCCTAGGGCTGGGCGATAAAACGATAACGATATGTATCGCGATAGACACGTGATCAATATAAAAAAAAAATGTGTTCGATATTTTTTTTATTCTTCGTCGGAAGAAAACAGAGGTTGCGAAGCAAGTTTGGTTGCATTAACAAAGGCACTCGCTCTCTGGTAGCCTAGCAACGTAGGGAGTGACACGCTAACAGCCAATCATGTAACAGTATCATGTTTGGTTGCGCCATATCGTTGTCTCGTGCTGGTCTGCTGGATTCCTCTTCAGTAACCGGCAACTGATAAGCAGAAAATGAGTGCCGCAGCGAGCGAGGACATTGTAAATAAAAGAGGAAAAGTCAGCTCGCCAGTATGGCAGTTTTTTGAATATTATAAGTCTGACCGTAGTCAGACCAATGTCGTCTGCAAATTATGCAAGACTGGTAATACCACGAACTTGATGTACCACCTTAGCCGCGCTCACCCTTTGGAGCACAGCCGTATTCAACCAACAACATCTGTAGCTGCAACACCGCACAACATTTTAATTATTTGAGTTTTCCATGGTTGTTGACATTTCTGTCTTAATAACTGAGGGGATTATGATCAGAGGAAGGTTAAGTTTAAAATAAAAATGTTTAAATGTAATGTATTTTTCTCCTGGTCCTTATTTTAAATGGGTCAGAAAAAATTATCAATAATTATCGATATCGACCGATATGAAACACTGATATCGTGATACAGTTTTCAGCCATATCGCCCAGCCCTAATTCACCCACTGTGTGGATGCGTCCCCTGTATCACACTTCACCCAAACATCCTGGACAATAACAAGGAGTGTTTGAATCTTATGAAATGGTGCTTCTATTCTAAAATACCCTTTGTCAGTAAGTGTCTCACAGCTGTTAATGGAGTCATTTTCTCAACTCCTTATGAATAGTTCTTGCTGTTGTACATTTGATCTTGCTTGCTCAGTGTGAGGTTAAATATAGCTCCTCAGTGTTTTTGATTGAATCGTAAGTCAAATGCGGTAGAATAACTTTTACATGTTTAGAATGATGCGTACATAGTCCTGATTTGTAGTTAAAAGGTTGTTCAGTGGAGAAAATAGGCTAGATGATACCACAACTTTACATAAATGAACAGACCTGAATTGTTCAGCAGTCCTAACCTAGTGTCCTTGCCTCCACATCAAACTGCCACTAAAAACAGCTTTCCTGTTACACAACTGCTAAATGAACAAGTGGTGGGAGGCAACACACCGACTACAGGAAGACAAGGGCTGTGAAGAGAGGCAGGTTCAGGAAGTGATCGGCAGATATCAGTGGACCCCTGTTCACGTGGCAGGAAACGGGGCTTGAGTTAGCTGACGAAGAGGCCCTTTCTAATTGGACTTTGCTAAGTGTCAACATTTGAGTATGGCTGACTGCAGTGCTGAGTTGTACCTTTCAGACCCTATTTACCTTCAGCACACAAGTCTTTGTTTTTGTAATATTGCATCGGCTGTTCTGCAGATGTAACTCCCTTCCCGTCCCTTTCTGAATGCCTGAGGCCAGCCTTTGAGCAAGGCTGAGTGAACCTTGCCCAGTGGCGACTTCAAAGCCGCTGGACAGGTATTAATCCTGCCTGTTGGTGGATATTTTGCTTTGGTACTGGCCTATAAAATATGCATGAAAACCTGGTGAATATTTTAACTGTTGACTCACCTACAGTTGCCTTTTTTGCCTCTCTTCTGGGCCGCTGAGTGTGTGCCCGCACAAAGAAACATCACTCTCGCCAACATTCAGCCTGAGGGATGTCCTCCCCGGCACAGGAAGTGGTGCACCGTGATTACTGTTTTTAACCGCTCTTAAAATCTCACTGTCTGATTATAGAGAACACAGAGTGGAGAAATAGCCTGTTAATAGGCTACGATTTAACCTACAACAAGAATGTTGAAAGAATGCTTGGTTTTTAGCATTTGCATTAAGGTTGGCTGTATGTCACAGAAATTTTGTTGTGAAGAAATTCTTTACTTCAACTGAGGAATGATTCACAGACTGAATGAAACGTTTACAAATTAAGGTACAAAAATCAAAGATGACTTGTTTGCAGGCTGTTTTCTCTTTGCTTTGTGGTGCAGATTTATGAAGACTAGCGCTCTAAAAAGTTTTTGAAATGTCAAAGTGATATTCTGGACAATATCAGCATCTTTATAATTTAGGGATGATGTTGCAGTGATAAGGGAACACAAACTATTAAAGCATTTTTTAAAACAAATGTGTAATTCATCTAAAGTGTGTTCTAATTGGTCTGTTGTATAGTAACTTTCAGAAAAAAAGGTTCTGACTTAATTATCTTCAAAAAAGAGAAAATATCTGATTGTAACATACACTACTGTTCACAAGTTTGGGGTCAGTATTTTTTTTTTTTTTTTTTTTTTTGAAGAAATTAGTACTTTTATTCAGCAAGAATACATTTTGATTAAAAATGACAGTAAATAATTTTACATCGTTTCAAAAAAATTCAAGTAAATGCTGTTTTCTCGAACTTTCTATACATCAAAGAATTATGGGGAAAAAAATCACATTCACACAAAAATATTAAGCAGCACAACTGTTTTCAACATTAGCTGGGTTTCCATTACAGATTTACACAAAACTTTTGCGATATTTTCTAAATGTCAATTAAAAAACTATTGCGAAATGACGGCGTTTCCATTAACTAATGTTATGCGACTAAAATGTAATTTTTTCTTCTTGTGATAAGTCATTTTAAAAAAATCATGGCAATGGATGTTAGTAGGTTTAAGTATATCGCAGCCACTGCTCTAGCCATTATATTTAATTTAGGTGTGTTATCCAAGAATTAATGGCAAGGAAAGCACCTTATACTTGGGAGCAGCTACATATGAGGTGTTTCCCCGTCATATCTGCTTCGAGGTCTTGATAAATTGTGGCATTCCAGTATTCCCGTAATTTTGTCTTTTATGAGTTTAATAAAGAACTTTGTCTCGTCTTCGTGTCCAAACATACCGCTGCCTTTAAAGAATGATTGACTTTTACATACGCCAGGTGACCTGTAAATGCGAAAAAACTGTTTCCATTGCGGTTTTGTGAAATATTCCTTTTTTGAATTCGCAACTTCAATTTGCGCAAATTGAAGGGTAATGGAAATGCAGCTATTGATAATAAGAAATGTTTCTTATCCTAAAATAAAAAAAGTTATTTTAAATGGTAATAATATTTCACTTTTAACTGTATTTTTGATCAAATAAATGCAGTATTTGTGAGCTTAACACCGTGTCCTAACCAGAGGCAACGCAACGCTGCGACACGCGATAAAAGGTATCATTTCCATGTTAATCTGAGTTTTTGTCCTAACCAGCCGCAGCGGCAACACGCGAATATTCTATTTTAGAAACGGTTTCTGTTTCTCCGCGACGTCACGGCTGGAACAGCAACACAAAATATGGCAATGATAATATCAGGTACTGTTTATGTGCTTTATTTAATGTTAAAAGCGTCAAGAGTTTGAATATCATTCTGTGTTCACAGCTTTTTAGCTGTAATGAAAACAACACTGGCTAATTCACCTCAGATCTTGAAAATAAATAAATGGGCACAAGAACATTCAAACTGTCAACTCAATGTGCAAAAACAAGCATATTCTATGACAAAGATTGATTCAGTCACTTCGTATATACTTTAAATAATGTTTAAATGGTGTAATATTCATGAATTTTACTATGTACTTGCCCATTTGATTGTGTCTGCTGTGCTTTTGCCGAGAGCCCGCCCGCACTCTCTTCTGATTGGCTGTGGTTTTTGATTGATTTTATCGATTCTTATTGTTGCGTCGCGTCTAGTGTGGACAAGTCAAACTGCTTGTTGCTGGAATCTTATCGCATTGTCCACACTAGATGCGACGCAACAATAAGAAGCGATAAAATCAATCAGAAACCACAGCCAATCAGAAGAGAGTGTGGGCTCTCAGCAAAAGCACAGCAGACACAATGTATTCATAAATATTACACCATTTAAACATTATTTAAAGTGTGACACGGTGTAAGAGGCTTCTTTCAAAAGCATTATACAGTCTTACAGATTCAAAACTTTTGAACAGTGGTGTATGGTTATTATTAAGTAATAAGAAATAGTTATTGCTTTAAATAATTGCTTCAGTAAGTTAATTTGCGCCAAGAAATGAAAAGGATTTATGCAAAAAATCCCACTTTGCTTACGCTGTTTCCAAACTTTTGAATTGCATTATGTTGACATCATTGACAACTAAATTTAAAAAAAAAAAGTTTCTAGAAACCTTCTTGTATTAATCATAATTCTGATGTGATGTGATGTGATGTGATATAACACCTTATTTGGTTCTGATATACACTGTAATGGAAGATTTGCAGGCAGGATCCAAAATTAACTTTTTATCCTAAAGCCAAAGTCGATGAGAAAATGTATACCAGTCAGCTAGATTGTTGATGTGATACAGGAAGTTGTGAAACATCTTGCAAGAAAACCCATTTGTGGTGTGAGGAGGAGACCGATTTAATCACATTAGACATTAAAAAAAATCAACAGATACATATACAGACAGGTAAAAGCACAGACTCAAGGACATTCTCTTGTGCGTTGTTGTCAGGGACATGAATGAGAATTAATGAGCTGATTCAATTACTGTGCAGAATTACAAAAATGCAACATGATAGAATGATAGCGAGCATCTCCAGTTTTTCTCGAAGAGAATAGCAGTTAATGAATGTGCATGTCTTTTTCTGAATACACTAATTACCATGTATACAGGAATATTTCAATAGCTGTAGTTCTGTTTGGCATAGAAATGACAAACTTCACCTTTAAGTGTCATAGTAATGCTAACATATGATGTGAATATTGATGTGTTGTGTTGGCTTCCTCTGGTCCACTCCAAGATTGCTTGTGCAACAGTAGCACAGTTCTTCTTTTTGTTCACTTACAGATGAGCAGAACAGAAGCTCTCGGCAATGTCACTTAGATTGATGACCTTGCAAAATTCGGCCCGAGAAGTGTTTGGCAATGCGAGCAGCAATAACGTGTTCAATTAAGAGTGTGTCTGTGGAATATTGAGGTCATTGTTTATAAGGATGCATCCCTTCAAGTCGGCATCTACAAACAATAGGCCTTGTCTGGGCAAACAATGCCACCAGCTTGGTGCGGTTAATGTGGTCCGCGACACAGACAGGCCCTGAGTGTTCCGTGGTGATGCAATATGGATCCAAGCACTGTCACTCCATGGGCCTGATGGCTCTGTTGCAGTCCGGAGGGAGAGGCAACTGATTGGTTAGGCCTGTGTCATGAGCACATTTGCAGCAGTGAATCATTGTGGATCTGCTCCCACACAAGCCTGTGTCCATATGGCCATAAGTAACCACAGAAACCAGCTTCATCATTGCGCATACTTGTACTGAAACAGCACTTCTCTGCAACGCCTCTGGCTTTTTTTCTTACACATAGCATTGTTCTGTTTGTCCCTCGGGCTCGATTTGATGTGAACAGCAACTCTGATCTTATTTTTCAGGTTGACTGAGCCGTCTGGGTACCTAACAGATGGCCCCATCAACTACAAATACAAAACAAAGTGCACCTGGCTGATTGAGGGCTAGTAAGTGTTATTCTGTCATCTTCTCTCTTTCTCACCAGAGTTTGACATGGCTTTGTTGTGCCCACACTTCCCTCTTGCATAACCCCTATTTAAAGAGACTTCAGCAGCCCTTACAAGGGTGTTTTCTTCTGTGTTGGGTTACCAGAAAAGGCTTGGAGGAGCACATTCCACCTTGCACCCTTCAGACTTGGCAGAAATGAGTCTGCTGTAATATGTTCTCATAATGGATTATGCAGCCAGCAACACATTCTTAAGCATTATGTCATCACCTTTGTTTTGCAGCCCAAACGCAGTCCTGAGGTTACGATTTAACCATTTTGCAACCGAATGTAGCTGGGACCACATGTACGTCTATGATGGAGACTCTATTTATGCTCCCTTAGTTGCTGTCTTCAGGTGAGTGTGTTTTCTAAAACTGGGGACTTTTTGGTGCTAAGTACCCCTTTAAGTATGATGAACTCCCTTCCTAAAATATAATGGCAGCTTTGTATGTTCACATAAAGACCCATTTATACTGTGTGAGAGAAATATTAAGTGTGTTATTATAAAGACATGTTGTTTTAAAAGTTACTTTAATTGTATTTTTTTGCTGTCACTAAACTAATGGCAAAGCAATACCTGTTTATTTTGTATTAATTTGACAGAATATCTGATTTTCTGTACACAATTAAACTATCATATCATGAAAATCTGACTTTTTCCATGTTTAAGTGCTATAATTGGGTCCCCAGTGCACTCGGTAAGCATGTGAAAAAGTGAGCCTCTCAGATTTCGCTCCCCTTGTGATGTAGGAATGGGATCTTATTATAATATTACCGCCCCTTAATCTGCACGTTTCCACCTACGGTGCCGCCATTTTGTTTTCGTAAGCGACAACGGTGTACAGAACACTATTTAGACTATCGTTAGCTTGTATAGCCTGCAAGTTGACCCTGGCAAGCTCGATTGCTAAAAAAGGAGCGTTTCTGTCTGAGCGATGTTTTGGAAAAAATATTAGACCATTCACAGCATTTAATAGCAATCATAAACGTTAGCCTGGTGTGTATGGCTCTGTTTGGCAAACATGTACGCTATGTATAATGGCCGTCCATACGTGTTTTGCACGAAAGATTAACATGATGGCACATGCTAGTCGATGAGTTGAATCAACTCCACAGGTACTACATATATTTATCCACTAACCATTCAGAAATGTCCAGTTACCTTCTAAAAGTTGTAACTTCTTCCTGAGTCTCTCTATCAGTGTCCAACTCTGGTTTGAACAATGTAAGGCTGAACATCATTAATGACAATTGTCATTTTGGCTGCGTGAGATTCTCCAGCATTGTTGTTGTTGAGCAACCGAAGCGTGAGCTGTTAAAGCTCCGCCCTCTTTTGGAAAGTGTGCAGGGAGCAGCAGCTTATTTGCATTTAATATTACGTAATATTACATCTTGTGAAAAGGGGCATAATAGGTCACCTTTAATGTTAGATCTACACTATACTGTTCATTTGAATTAATTTTATTCAGCAAGCCTGTATTAAATTGATCAAAAGTGACAGTAAAGAACTTTATAATGTTACAAAAGATTTTTCAAGTTTCAAATTAATGCTGTTCTTTTGAATTTTCTATTAATCAATTATTCCTGAAATCACAGTTTTCACAAAATATTAAGCAGCACAACTGTTTTCAACATTGATAATAATAAGAAATGTTTCTTGAGCACCAAATCAGCATATTAGAATGATTTCTAAAGGATCTCGTGACATTGAAGACCGGAGTAATGGCTGCTGAAAATTCAGCTTTTCCATTGCAGAAATAAATTACATTTTAAAATATATTTAGAAAACACTTATTTTGAATTTTAATGATATTTCACAATATTATTGTTTTTTTTTTTTCTCTCTCTGTATTTTTGCAGCCTAGACTACTTTCAAAAACATAAAAAAAAAAATCTTACAGACACCAAACTTTTGAACGGTAGTGCATAAACCAAAGGATAAAAATATTCAAATTTATTTGTAAAGCACATTTCATGATAAATTTCAAAGCAGCATGTTAAGAAATTATTGTATAAAACATATTTAATATATTTTAAGTCAACGAGTTAACTGTGACAGCCCTAAAAATAGATTTTGTAAAAATCTTTTCCTTTTGTCTCACATTTTTGGTGGACCCCATACCACCTTTCGGACCCAAGTTGAAATCCTCTATCCTAGAGTCACACAGGAAAATTTCACTTTACTGCATAACAAATGGAATAAGTTACTGCTGTTAAGGAAGATTGAGGGAACATTTCCTAACCTGCTTCTATTTTTTTGTAATTGTCCCACAGTGGCCTCATTGTCCCCGAAGTGAAAGGGAATGAGACCGTCCCTGAAGTGGAGACCAACTCAGGCTACGCACTCCTGCACTTTTTTAGCGACGCTGCCTACAACCTGACAGGATTTGAAATCTTCTACTCGTGAGTATTCACCCACGCTGGGACAACAGAGTTACTGAAAGCCTGCTGATTTGGTCAGGTGTTAATTTCTTAACACGTAATCACACAGAGGTCTTCATTTTAGCGCCTCTGTGCATGTTATATTCTCAGTGTAATTACAGATTAGTCCTGTTCATTATACCCTCCCCCATTTCAGGCTTCCCTTTGTACATCCCTTTCCCCCTTGTTTTGCTTTTACAACCTTCTTTCTTCATCTCCCTCGACAGAATCAACTCATGTCCAAATAACTGCTCTGGCCACGGGAAGTGCACCTCGGGGAACTCGATAGCAAGCCGTGTGTATTGTGAATGCGATAAGTACTGGAAGGGTGAGGCCTGTGACATCCCGTACTGCAGGAACAACTGTGGCAGCCCCGATCACGGCTATTGTGACCTCACCGGGGAAAAGCTATGCGTGTGCAATGACAGCTGGCAAGGTACTACTCATTTCCACTCTCATTTCCACTCTTCTACTGTATTCTACAGGATGCTGTGAGGTCTGAGACCTTTCCAGTTTTGTTTTCCCAACAGAGCATTGCGTCTCAGGTAGATTTTGTTGTTATGTGGGTTGTCTCCCTCTGGTGTTGATTTTTAATAGTGCACCTCTGCATCACTGCAGCATCCTTATCAGGGTTTTGCCACAAAGTGTCAAAGCGCAATTGAGTGTGATAGAGCATTGACATCAGGATGTCTTGAGTTTAATTTAATGAGTCTTTCTGGCCAACTTCTCACTAAGCTTCATGTGAGGAGACACAGGAAATGTGAGTGTTCATAGTAATGACCCTGAGAAGCTGCCAAAACTGCTCTGTTTAGGTCATCCGTTCATAAGTGGATAACGAAAAAGTATAATGAGATGGATGTTACCTATCAGGGGTTCCCAAACTTATTGGCCAACTGAACCCCTTAAGGCCAATTCACACTGCACCAATGCAGACAATCACCAGATAACAGTACATCACTTCTCAGACATTCCACGACCTGACAAGCACTGATTCGGCATGTTCAGTCAGCGAAAACAAATCTCCGACAGACGCCAATAGACACTGACAGGGGTAACTCACTGATCCGACAAAACCCGACGAAGTGTTTTTTGCCGTCTGTCGGCCCAGTGTGAATTGGCCTTTAGACATAAAATATGTATTTGTATATATGTAAGTACCTAGTATTTCAGTAATTTAAAGACACTTGCATTTTCATGGTTCTCTGATGTTGGTTAACGGTAACATGACATGCTAGTAAACAGATAAAGTATATAATCTTTTTTTAATACATTTTTATTTGAAAATTGTTTTTATATATATTTTGCTTATTAAAGTAATAATACTAATAATGATGAATACTATATAATGAATTATATAAATTTATTACTGTTGTAAATTACAGTTGTCCTGTGAAATAAAAAAATAATATTTGATTGACAATTATAATAATTATTTTATGTTATGTGCAACAAACTTCTGTATTCTGTAAAACAGGTTGCATTGCTTCCGGTTCAGGTCTTTTGTATGTTCTTCGTTAAATATAGAGCCTTTTTACTCGAGATGCCTTCAAAGGAGTGAGCAATGATGAGCATAGCCAATATCTATTGCATATGCAGATTGATATCTAAAAGTATTTTATTTTTCTTCTTCTCACTAACAATTAGCTATTTAAATAGAATATAACAGCAACAATAAAAAAGAACTAGCTAAGTTAGCTGAATACCTTAAAAGGCCATAGATATCGGCATCAGTTCATACTGCCTTTAACAATTTCTCTGACAAGCGGATGCAGTAAGACCTGTTTTCCTGTTTGTTCATGTGACCTTCGGCATCAAGCCTATACTAATTTTTATGTCTTAAATTCTTCACTTTCAAACATTAAAATCCTAAAGCTTTTAAGCTTTTATTTTGGTGGAATGCTGGTGAAATGCTGTAAACTTCTATCCACAGAAATGTTGGAAATTATGCGAATGTGTAAATAAAGTGAACCGCTCTGATGTTGAAACACTGTAAACAACATGCGTGTAACACGGTGCTGCTCTGCAATTTCGAAACGCACAACAGCTTATATACTTATTTAATTAAATGCAGTCTTTGATTTGATAATCGTGATAAGCTATATTGCAATTTCAGTTTTATTTTGTATAGTACCTATATATTTATTTTATTTTATTTTTAGTTAAATTATTAGCTTTCAGCCAGGTACCGTACCCCCTGCAGTTCCCTCGTGAACACCCAGGGGTCTGTGAAGCCCCATTTTGGGAAACTCTGCCTTAGATTATTGTACAGGTGATTTAGCTGTCTCTCTTTCTTTTTCTCAGGTCCAGACTGCTCACTAACAGTGCCCTCCACGGAGTCTTACTGGATCATGCCCACAGTGAAGCCTTTTGGAGCATCGCTGGGAAGAGCATCCCATAAGACAGTGGTGCAGGAAAAGGTCATGTGGGTCGTTGGTGGCTACACGTTTAACTACAGCAACTTTCAGATGATTCTAAAGTAAGCGCTGTGTACAGCATAACCCAGTTCATCATATGCACAAGGCTTATTTGCATAAGCGCTTCCATACAACAACAATAATCCAAAAATAAAACAGCAGTAAAAATAATAATACTAATAATAAATCAATGTGAGCCTGTGGTAGGAGTAGAGTTTGATTATTCTGACAGTTTGAGGTAGAAGCTGTGAGTCTGAATATTCTCAGAGCGAACGCTTTGTGTAGGGAGCAATTCCAACATTGTGGCTATAGCATTTCAGTCAAATCTCAGAATGTAACTTTTTGGAGAAAGTACTAATTACTGGAATATTGAGTCATTTGTGTAATTCTGAAGCCATCTCAGTCTGGACTATGTTTTTTCCAATTAAGATATGGAAATGAACTTGTGTTAGGGTGTTAACTATTTTTTTTTCTTTGCAGTTATAATCTGGAAAGTGGCATCTGGAACACTGTACCCATCAGTAGCGGACCCCTGCCGAGATACGGACACTCGTTGGCACTATATCGGGTAACATAAGTGTTGAAATGTTACAAAGAATTTGGTAACAATATTTTGTCTTTAAGCTAAATGGCTGTAATCTGTGTCAGGATGAGCGAACAAGGCTATTTAGCTGGTTAGTGATTACATGTTCTAGCTATTGGTCTGTATTTACAATGTGATGCAGATCTGTTTCGATTATACAATCAAGAAAATCCTGCAACAACACTTATTATTCTCTGCAATAATTAGAATAAAAATAACTTTCTCCACAAATTATGGCTGTAATCACATGTTTTAACTGACCTAGAGTTTATGGTCTTTGCATTAGCGTTTCTATTTATTTATTATGGATAAAAATTCATATTCGTTGAGATTCAATGATAATTAAACTCATCCATAAAAATACTTTAATTTTCTTTATTTGATATATATTTTTATTTTAAACACACTTCCTTTCAAAAGTCTGGGGTCTGTAAGTATTTGTTTTTTTGTTTTTTGTTTTCCAGAAAGATTGCATTAAATTGTTCAAAAATTACATTAAACACTTTTATGATATAACAAGAGATTTCTTTTTCAAATAAATACTGTTCTTTTGAACTTTCTATTTATCCTTATTCTTTTAAAAACATAAAAAAAAAAAAAAAAACCAACAACTTTTGAATGGAAGTGAAAATGCTTTTGAAAAAGTGACCAGAATTAAGAAAATCTACAGAACAGAATGAAATTTAACATATTGATCACACGTATATTAGCACATATATAGGGGAACTTTACCAGTAGATTCAAACTTTCTTGTAACTTGTTATTAAATATTTTTCTTTCTTTCAGGATGACATCTACATGTTTGGAGGCAAGTTGGAGATGGGTGCCAGTAACGTAACAGATGAACTGTGGGTGTTTAACATACCCGGCATGACGTGGTCGCAGAAGTTCCCCAGTGTGCCAGCCCACGGGCAGGTCTATGCTGTGGAAGGCCACTCCGCCCATATAGTCGAGCTGGATAATGGCGATGTGGTGATGGTGGTCATCTTCGGCTACTCCTCCATCTACAGCTACATCAGCAATGTTCAGGAGTACAACATCAGTGAGTGACTGACTGAGTAGTGTATTTGATTAGGATTGAAAGGTTCTGAAAGTGCCCAAAAATTCTTGGCTGTGCACAGTGTTATTATAGTGTTTATTAATATTTTGAAATAGGTTTTATTTTTATATTTTCTGTTTCCATTTTTGTTTAAGTTTGATTTTAAGTGCCTTTGTATTTTTATTTTTTTTTTTTTTAATATTTAGCTTTAATTTTTATTTCAGTTTTACTAATTTTAGTACTTCACTTTAAACTTATATATTTCAGTTAGTTGTCATGGTCTAATTTTCATTTAGGTCTTTTAAGTTTTTCATTTAATTAATTTTTAATTAATAAAAACTTTTTAATCATTTTAATTTAACAATAACAACACTGGTTGTACATTTCGTTATTTAAAGACAATGTATATGCCATTTTTGAGAGCAACTGTAAAACAAGTAGGTCTGCAGGGGTTTAAACAGATTTGATTGTTTATTTTTCACCAGTGATCCAGTAGATGGAGCTGTGGTTCTTTGCAAAGAGCAATGAACAAATAGTGTATCCAGAGACTCTGTCTCTCAGGCTGAAGCTCTTGAATAATCTGTACCTTTTTTAATCCTGTTAAACTCTTGGATCAGGGCATAATCTTTGTTCTCAAGTGATCGTACAAGTGTTGTGAACTCATACCACAAACCATATTCAATTAGGATGAGGTAACTCATTGTTATTTCAGTCATTGTACCGGAGATTCAAAATGTCTTTTGCGTTTAAAGAAAATCCTTAACTTAAAGGTGCAAGTAAGTTATTTTGTTTCTGTGCACAGGGACAAACACTTGGCTGGTGCCAGAGACTCGAGGAGCAATCGCTCAGGGTGGTTATGGCCACAGCAGTGTGTACGACAGCGGTAGCAAGAGCGTGTACGTCCACGGAGGCTACAAATCTCTCCCAGCAAACAAATATGGCCTGGTGGATGAACTTTACTGCTATGAGGTCCAGACCCGCACCTGGTAAGAGTGCACATATTCAAGGAAAAAAAAATAGTCAATTGTAAAGGAACAGACTGTAGTTCATTTAGTTTCCATTTTGGTGCAACAGTTTGATGATGCTTGTTATGTGTCGCAGGACGATTCTTAGGGAAAGCGGTTACCCGCGTTACCTGCATTCGTCTGTGCTGCTGGGTGGAACTCTACTCATCTTTGGAGGAAATACCCATAATGACACCTCTCTTAGCAATGGAGCCAAGTGCTTCTCTGCTGACTTTCTCGCCTATGACATTGGTTTGTGCTGGTACTTTGCTACACCTTTGACATACGCTACCGTTGAAAAGTTGGAAGTCGGTAAAATTTTTAATGTTTTGGAAGGAAATTCCTTATGCTCAAATAATATTACAGTTTATTTTTTTAATATTTCAGTTAGTTTTAAAAATCTGAATTTTTAGCAGACATTATTGCAGTCTTCAGTCATTATTATCAATGTTGAAATCAGTTGTGCTACTTAATATTTTTGTGGATTTTTTTTTTTTTTTTTTAGGATTCTTCCATGAATAGAAAGTTCAAAAGAACAGTGTTTATTTGAAATAGAATTGTTTTTTTTGTAATGATGTAAAAGTCTTTTACTGTCACTTTTGATCAATTTAATGTATCCTTGCTGAAGTATTAATGTCTTTAAAAAAAAAAAAAACCTTACTGACCCCAATTTTGAATGGTAGTGTACAGTTGTCAACATTCCACATGGAACCCCTAGTGAAAAATAAATATACTAAAATGTATTTGAAATACATTTATTTCATGCTAAGTATTATACTAATACATTTACATATTTATGTTCTTAATAAAAATACCCTGCAAATGTACTTTTGGTATACTAAACTGGTATACTTAAAGTATGCTAAATTGGAACAACTAATTTTGTAATTAATGCGCTTTAATTGTGCAGAAGTAGTGCTGAGGTCCAACTAAAGATATACTTATGTATATTTGATTGTGCTAAAGTGGAACTATTGCAAGTATACTTTAGGTACTCTTTAAATATCCTGTATTTAAAGACTAATATTCAAAATTCATATAATCCTTATCAATATTGACATTAAAGCACATTTTTAGGCTTAATATTAAGAAATGTGCATTGTGCACAAGTAGTACACCAAATAAAGTTTATTATAATTTTTATATCAGTAAATCTCAAGCGATATGTCAGTAAATATGTTAATATATTTGAACTATACTTAGAATGAAATAAATGTATTTTAAATATATTAGTTTTTTACTAGGGAAGCCAGAAAAATATCAGAGAACTTTAAAATTGTGTTTTCCTGGAAAAGTCATGGAAATTAAGTTCATGGAGATTCCCTTCGGGAAAATACATTTTTGTTGTTGTTCTGTGATCTAAGGTATTAATATATTGCATAGTGATGTCTAATTTTTGAGCAAATCATTCTTAAACTGGTTCTACTTGATGAAATTAGGTTATGTTTTATTTTCCAACCTTTTTTCTTACAGCATGTGACGAATGGAAGGTCCTTCCCAAACCAAACTTGCACAGAGACGTGAATCGCTTTGGACATACAGCAGTAACCAGTAATGGGTGAGAATTACACACACACATGCACGCACACAAACTCTCACAAAATGTTGTCGTCTACTCAACCATCTTTATCTTCTTCTCTTTCTAGATCCATGTATGTGTTTGGGGGGTTCTCTAGCGTCCTTCTGAATGACGTACTGATATACAGGCCGCCCAGCTGTGAGGCCTTCCTGGGGCAGGAGCGCTGCGAGGCCGCAGGCCCTGGCGTGCGCTGTGTTTGGAAAGGGGGCCGCTGTGTGTCCTGGGAGCCCAGCTTCACTAACAGTACTACACCTGCTCCATTCTGCCCTGCCAAAGCTGGTAGGTATCTGGAAGTGCCTTAGAGGCTGCCACCCTTAGCTAAAACATTTTCTACCATGCCCAAGCCAAGGAATCAGTCTTGTGTGTATTGATCTAAGCCCTCGGGTTTGTCTGCTACATTGTGCACTGGCTGTGTTAATGAGAGAGTAATGGAGGGGGCACAAGCTGTCTGAAGCAGACACAGTGGACAATTTCCCACAGCCCTCCTGTGCTCTGCAGGACTGCCAGTCTGTTTGATCTTTTGCCACATGTCAGAACACAACCAATCACACAAAACCAGCCAGAATTGAGTCTTTGAGAGGGAGTGTGTGGACCTCCAGCCAATGCAATATTTGGCTTTGTTGTGTTTGGTTTGAAATTCAAACCTGAGGTCTTGAGAGGCGCATGCTGGGATAATCCCTGGCAGCGCTGGCCTTGTTTATGTTGCGTGTGTGCCTCAGTGTTTTCTTCACCGCTGTTTGCCACTGCGGAATCTCAAGTGGCATGGGAAAAAATATGCAGTCTAAATTAAGTCGTATAAAATAAAGACTGTGTTCTATGAAATAATGCCAAGATGCTGGAAGCACTCAAACACAAGCATACAACATGACTATTGTTGTCAGATTTCTTAATCAATTACGCTTATGATGCAGTTCTTTTATTTAATCAGTCAAAACAACTTGATAAATCAGTCAATAAATTATAAATGAAGCAAAAAAATTTATTTTTTAATTTTTTTTGTAAACATTTTAATATTTTTAAAAATAAAACAAACTATCAATTAAATATTACAAACAATAAAGCATTGAGAGGGGGCTATGGGTGTAAACTGGGATTTCCTCACTGCAAAAACAGGGTTTGTAATAATCACTGGTATTCTTTTTTTGCTGTTGGAGAGACAGCAAAAAAATAATTTAATTATTGGGAGGGACTTGTCCCCCTCAATGTCTATGGTAGTTACAGCCCTGGATTCAGATATTTGCTGTAGATTCAGCAGCTGTGCAGGAAATGTTACTGTGGTGGGTGTGTGTGTGTGTGAGAGAGCTTTTTAAGGCTAAGGAATGGGAAATAAATGTTTCTGTAGTGAAGTAAGTACATGGAGACACTCTTAATTATTGAAAAAAGGATTGTCAAAGGATAGAGACGTAGAACAGAGGCTTCTTTGATTCTTTACACAAGTCCCACTGTTTGAAGTCATGCAATTGGAAGTAAATGGGGAATGGAAGGTGTTTGAAGTGCTAAACGTTTCTCTTCTACTTTGGTTAAAAGTCTGATATGAGAGTTGGCTTTGGAAAAGCTTAGATGTTCCTGCAGATTAATGTATGCCTCATAACTGTTGGATATTAATACTTAAGACTGTCACTTTTTTGGGGAACTAAACTCTTCTGCCCTTCATCTCACCCTTTCTACTTTATTTTTTCGATCTGTCTCTGCTCTAGCCACGGTGGATGAGAGATGTTACCGTTTCTCAGACTGCACCAGCTGTACTGCCAACACTAATGGATGTCAGTGGTGTGAAAGCAAGAAATGCATCTCAGCTCTAAGTAACTGCACTGCTGTAAGTTGGCCTTCAGAGGGCATCAGTGCTACGCTTCACAATTATATGTACTAGTAGTCCTGTGTTTGTTGATATCTCTTTTGATTTTCTTTTTTACTAGACGGTCAAGAATTTCACCAAATGTACAATCAGGAATGAGCAGATTTGCAGTAAGATGGCCAACTGCAAGAGCTGCTCCCTCAACTTCAGCTGCCAATGGGATCCTCAGCAGCAGGAATGCCACACCCTTCCTGGTATGAACGGCAGAGGATTGTGGGAGAGATGTTTTTCATTTTGTGAACAGAGACTGATGGTCAAAATTGGGCTTGTCAATTGGGCTTCACACATGATTCATGATTGATTCCAGTGGAGTTTGCCATTAACATGCTGCCAAGTTAAAGACATGATAAGCATAAATATATATAGCATACTTATATTGGGTAAAATAGACAATTTTAATGAGTTTAAATACACTCTGCCATCTAAAAATTAATTTTATTCAGTGAGCTTACCACAGTGTGTTATGGGCCAAAAGTAGCTATCTTTCCTTTTGGAACAGCTTTTATGTCAGGAGTGGACCTTAAAAGGTTGTCAAGACAGGAAGGTCACTAGTTTTTTGGAACAGATCCTGTTTTTAAACGGGTACCAATTCCTTCCCTCTACTATCTTTGTTTTTAAAGGCACAATATGTAAGGTTTTTACAGTAAAATATCCGAAAATCACTAGGCTAGTGTTATATATTTTGTTCAGTTGAGTACTTACAATATCACAAATGTTTCCATCTATTTGTAAATCATAAGAAAATCGCGATTTTAACCAAGGATACGGGACGTGTCCGGGAGTCGCCTGTCAATGGCGTCATATCCGTGTTACTCTCGGTTTCCGGTTTTATTTTGTAGAAACCATGGAAACGCCAAAGACGCTTTAATATATTACATGTTTTATTAAGCAAGGGAACAACTATTTGGTTACATAACACGTTTAGGCTTACTGTTTAAATCTAGTTTTCTTGATTTTCATGCTTTTACCATGCCTCAGAGAAAAACGCTATTTTGTCAAGTAGCTAAGATTACAGCATTTTCTCCATCTTACAATACATTTTAAAATTAACTCGGCATCATCAAGCTACGCCTTTGTTTTGAATAGGTGACCTCTAGCGGCAAAAAATCTACATATTGTAGCTTTAAATTTAATTTGGGTTGTACTTGAATTTTGTGCTCTTTGTAATTTCTGACCTAAAGAAACCTGAGAATCAGGATACCTTTTGTATTCTTTGAATTGTAAATTTGCTAAATGATTCAGTCTGATTGTACTTGGCATTTACCACTGTGGAAATTTCTTTAACCATCCACTTTGCTTGAATTAGCTATTGGCCCTTTTAGAGCTTCACTTTGTTCTAGAGTAATTTTCATTATGTTAAGAGCTCTCCTGCTGTCTCTGAAGAACAGAGATCAAACGAGAAATGGAAAAAATATGAGGCTTGAGTTAAAAGCTCCTAATTCCTCTACATCTCATGACCTTTCTGTAGCCCAGCTGTGTGGAGACGGCTGGAGCAATGTTGGGGAGGCCTGTCTGCAGATCAACTCCAGCAGGGAGAGCTATGACAATGCTCAGCACTACTGCAAGAACCTGGAGGGAAACATCGCCTCCCTTACCACAGCCAAGCAGGTGGACTTTGTGCTGGAAGAATTGCAGAAGTACCAGCAGAAGGGAAAGGTTTGTGTCTGCTCATATGTACACTACCAGTCAAAAGTTTGGACCCATATTCTCGTCCCTTATCAATATTTTCCACATTCTAGAATGATAGTAAAGTCATCAAAAGTATGAAATAACAAAAAATAAAAGTATGAGAATTATGTAGTGACCAAAAATGTCAAGCAAGTGCTATCTTATATTATATAGCCAGCCTTTGCCTAGATTACAGCTCTCCACTCTTTGGTCATCATTCTCTCAAACAACTTCCACCTGGGATGCTTTTAAAACAGTATTTAAGAAGTTCAAATGTTTTCTGGCCACTTGTTGGCTGATTTCCCTTCACTATGCTATCCAACTCACCCATTTGTTATATTAAAATGTTAGTTTTATAAAGAAAACCATACTAAAGGCCTATTCATGCAGCAATTGTGTCTCATGTAGACGCCTGTAAAAATAATTTGCATTGCACCTCATTGATTTATTCTGGTGGAGGTGCGAGTTTTGTGATTTTACGAGCCCAGGAATGCTCACTTGGTCAGTCGCATGATTGTCTGCTGTAAATAAAATGTCTTATGCTTGGAATAATAAGAATAAATTCATATTTCATTTAATAATAGGAAGAGTAATATCCTATTTATTGTTTGATTATTTCAATCTCCCGTTTAAAAATAGGAAGATAGATGCACTATAGTTGAAATTGTTTTCTGTCTTGCATTTTATCTCAAAATGATATATGTCATTTTAAAAATGTGGAATTTTACATGAGGTAAACATAAAGCAGCTTGGTTTATATTTTAACGTATATAATATTTTAAAATTCTATTGCATATCTGTTGCTGCCACAGTAACGGTCCATTTCAAATGTTTACCTGCTTTTCTTCTCTTTCTCCTTTTTGTTCTTAACAGCTCCCACTTGCTGAGGTGGAGCGGTGATGAAATATTGTTCTTGTAAATACTTTCCAGCATTTCAGTAATAAAAGTGCACATCTTTAAAACGCATGCAATTTACAGCAAAGCACAACAGTTATCGTACAGTGCTCTGCAGTGGTCAAAAAGGATTTAAACAGTGAATTTTGAATTGATCTCTTCTTGTAAAGATGTGGATTGGGATGGCAGTTAAATTACCACACAACCTTGGTGTGTGTCAAAAAACAGTAGGTAATTTCAGGCAGGTATTTTTACGTGGGTGGTGGGAGAAAAACACTGACATTCTGAATTCAGATGGCAATAAAATCCCTGACTATCCCCTGTAAATGTTGAAAATACCTTACAAACCCATGAGAAACAATTACAGTCCGGATAGGGCTATAGACACAATCCTAGTTTCAAACATTTAAGCACAAGTCTTTAGATCAAAAGTTTTTTTTAAGATCATGAAAAACAAATTCAGTCGAGTGTGTCCAAAATTTTGACTGGCTTTTTCACTATACCGTTCGAAAGTTTGGGTCAGTTTTTGAAAAAAGTCTCAAACTCGCCAGGGCTGCATTTGTTTGATCAGAAATAGAGTAAAACCGTAATTTTGTAAAATATAATTAAGAAGCATTTCTTATCATCATTGTTGAAAACAATTGTGCTGTTTAATATTTTTTTGGAAACTGATTTTTTTTAAAATTTTTTATTTTTTATTTTTTTATAGTCCTTTGATGAATAGAAAGTTCAGAAGAACAGCATTTATTTGAAATAGAAATGTTTTTTAAAATTAAAAATGTTTTTATAATGTCTTTTAATCAATTTAATGCAACATTGCGTAATGAAAGTATTTATTAAAAACAAAAAAATATTACTGACCCCAAACTTTTCAATGGTAGTGTATACTCGCATTCTGTGAACATAATTATGATTGATGCACCCTCTGTTCAAAATTAGTTTAGTCCCTAATTTTGTTAACGTTTCCTGTGACTCATTGCGTTTGTCCTGCAGAAACTGTCCCCGTGGGTGGGCCTGAGGAAGATCAACGTGTCATACTGGGGCTGGGAGGACAAGTCTCCATTCACTAACACCTCTCTGCAGTGGCTGCCCAGTGAGCCCAATGACTCAGGCTTCTGTGCTTACCTGGAGAGAGCTCAGGTGTCTGGCCTCAGGGCCAATCCCTGCACCGCCAACACAGACGGCCTCATTTGTGAGAAACCAGTCGGTGAGTCCCTATTCTATTCTCCTATTCCCTTTATTTCATTGAAAATGAGCCCATATACATAAGCAATCCCTTTTCACTAACCTCATACATATTTTCTCTTCTGCAGTGAGCCCGAACCAGAACGCCCGTCCTTGTAAGATGCCCTGCTCACTGCGAACCACCTGTGAGAACTGCACCAGCCAGGCCATGGAGTGCATGTGGTGTGGAAGCACCAAACGCTGTGTGGACTCCAATGCCTATGTCATCTCCTTTCCCTACGGCCAGTGTCTAGAGTGGCAGACAGCAGACTGTGTGTGTGAGTGTCCTTATTTACATATTGTGGCCATCAGTCATGATGAAAAATCTGTTTTTTATTTTTTTTTCCAGCACTGATTTTCAGGGGAAAAGCAACGGAGCACAGTAAAATTTGTTAAATGTACTAGTAATAATAGTACTTGCACTATTATTGGTAGCACTATGTAAATATTAGCCAAAATATATACAAAAGGAACCTACAAGTGGTAGTGAAAGACATTTTTTATTTTTTTTTGAAAGGGTGCATTAAATTGATCAAAATTGACAGTAAAGACATTTAAAATGTTACTGTCAATGTTAATGTTAAGACTTACATTTCAAATAAATGCTGTTCTTTTGAACTTTCTATTCATCAGAGAATCCTGAAAATCAGTTTTCACAAAAATATTAAGCAGCACAACAACATTGATTGATTGAACATTTTAACATTGATTAAAAAAAAAAAAAAAAAAAAATATATATATATATATATATATATATATATATATATATATATATATATATATTTACTGTGCACCAAATCAGCATATTACGATGATTTCCAAAGAATCACGTGACACTGAAGACTGGTGTAATGACTACTGAAAATTTAGCTTTGAAATCACTGAAATAAATTACATTTTAAAATGTATTTAAAAAAAAAAAAAAAAAAAAAAAAAAAAAGTTATTCTAAATTGTATCAATATTTCATATTTGTACTGTTTTTGCTGTATTTTTTACTCAAATAAATGCAGAAGTTTTGGTAGTGTATTTTTTTTAAATGTATGTATATATTTTTTAATAATTAATTGTTAATTTTCTTTAAAAGAATATTTTGAGCTTAGAACTGGTTGCACGTATTTGTTGGTGGGAAATGTTGTATGTTGGAATTAAACTCTGAATTACAGGAGCTGTTTTCTCATGAAGCCCTTAGCCATTAGCCCTTGTTTCTTGGTAGGGTTTCCATGTGAGTATACTCTTCCCAGTGATGAGAAAGTTGCTCTGTGGAGCCTTTCAGAGAAAGATACAACCAATCAGTGCCTGTCAGCAGCCTGGCTTGTGTGGGTTCTTCATCTCTATCAGATCTGTTGTTTCATCCCATTAGCTGAACTGCTTGGCCTCTGATCCGCCTGTAATGTGCAATTAGTGTTTCAATTTGTCTGCCTAAGCATTCACTCTTCCCTCTTGGCTGTTCAAGAATGGATTCTTATGGCACGTGTCGGCACGCTAAGTGATAGAAACTTTAAGGAAAACATGAGGTGAACGACATTAGGTGGAAGTGTTCTGCAGGGAATATTAAAAAAGAGGCCTTGACATCTCTCAAACACCTTAATGTTCCTGATTTTTCACTTTGCTTAATGTGTAGTTCACATTCACATTCAGTGCTATTGAACTTGTTTGCTGTGTATTTATTTGGTACACAGCTGTGCATATCCTGTGTTATACCAAGTTATGTTTGTCCTTCAGACTAGAGGCTTTAAGTGCTCATGATGTCTTATTTCACCTTATGAGATGGTGAGGTAAGCGTACAGGGGACACATGGACACTCTCCTGACTGTAGTGTGTTTTTATGACAGGCCTAGACTTACTGATAGAACTTCCATTATGCTCAGTCTGATGGAAAATGAATTAAAAGCTCTCCGCCAGAAGAGGTGGTACGATTCTGCAAATCTGTCTGGCTGAAGAAACCTTTTTGTCACCAAAATCTTTCGCTCCGTCCAAGTGATGGTTACTTAACGTTTCAACTGCTCCACCATAAGCCCCAGCCTGTGTCAGTGCCATTTTAAAGATCTGTTTCTGCTTCATGTTTTTCTTTTTTTCTCTCAGTTTTTCTTCTTTTTCTCTTCAGGGTGCTTTGTCTCTGTCGGAGCATGCTTGGATGAGTTTGACTCACACTTGTGAAGGTGTACATTTTTTGCGTGGCAGTGATTTGCACCGGGATGTGGGGAGCTTGTGTGTGTCGACCCCGTATTGTAACAGTCTGATATATTCGCCTTTAAATCTGGCGGCTGCTGCCACTGCTATGTTGGGCTGAAGGGCATTTGTTTATAGTCGGTTTGTACCATGTCCTTGTCGCACTGCCAGACATCATCTATTTGACTATTTGTCCTACATCTCTCTGTTTCGCTGACTCTCTCCACAATTGCCAGTGACACTTGAAATGTAACTATTTGTGACAGTTACACTTCAAATAAATTTTGTTCCAAAGATAGTTTCTGTTATTTTAGGTAGTGTTGGTTTCTCTAATAAGTTTGGTTTTAGTTAGTTATATGATGCTATAAAGACTAGGGGTAGGAATCACAGGGTACCTTATGATACGATACAAAACGCAATACATGGCTCACGATACCAATAATATTACGATACAGTAATTCTGAGATAATATAATGCTAGACAATCTTATAATGATACATCACAATATGTGTCTATTAAAACAAAATATCTGTGAAAAGGTTAAGTGCAGTTTTTCTCTCTTTATTCAAGTCGAAACTCTTAGAAAATAGCACAAAAAGTTTTTCAGTCTGTAAATTAAATTTGACATTTTAAGTAAATTAAATATTTTCAGTGAGATCAGGGTGATAACGTTGCAAGTGACTATACATGTTTGTGGTATTACCCATGCACTTCACTTTTACCAGGCAGTTCTTGTATATTGCGTACTCTTTGTCAATTTTGTTTGTCCCATCAATGGTATAAAAGCCGAAGTGGGTCCAGACTTTGGACTTGAAGGGATAGTTCACCCAAAAATGAAAATTATGATTTACTCACACTCTATCCATCCTAGGTGTATATGACTATCTTCTTTCAGATGAACACAATCAGAGATATATTTAAAAATATCCTGGCTCTTCCCAGCTTTATAATGGTAGTGAACGGGGGGCATGTTTTGATGCCCCCAAAAAATGCATCCATCCATCATAAATATAATCCGTATGGCTTCAGGAGGTTAATAAAAGCCTTCTGATAAGAAGCGATGGGTTTTTGTAAGAAAAATATCCATATTTAAAACTTTATAATCTAAAATAACTAGCTTTCGCCAGATGACCATACGCATACTGTCGACTTGAGCCAAATGAGTAACCCCTGAAGCGATGTATGATGCGGGATGTAGGAGTATCGTAAGCTTAGACGTCTCTCGCGGTTTAAACAAATAGGGCTGTGCAACAAACTGAAGCTCCTCTTCTCTTATATTGAAATCCTCTGATATTTCTCTTTAAAATTTCTTGTTTTAGACTTCTAATTCGCGTCCGGTGTTTTGTTTTGCTCTATCCTCTGAGCTTCCGCGTTCGTCATCGCGTCATCGCGTCATGCGTCGTAATCGTGTCGCGTCATTCCACCGCAAATTGATGTGTATGGCTGTCTGCTGGAAGCTAGTTATTATAATTTAATAAAGTTTTAAATATGATTATTTTTCTTACAAAAACCCATTGCTTCTCTTCAGAAGGCCTTTATTAACTCCCTGGTGCCATACAGATTATATTTATGATGGATGGATGCATTTATTTGGGGCTCCAAAACACGCCCCCCGTTCACTACCATTATAAAGCTTGGTAGAGCCAGGATATTTTTAAATAAATCTCAGATTTTGTTTATCTGAAAGAAGATTGTCATATACACATAGGATGGCTTGAAAGTGAGTAAATCATGGGCTAATTTTCATTTTTGGGTCAACTATCCCTTTAAACATGGCTGGGGCATCCGCCTTGAGGAGCCATGAAGTAGCGACGCTGGGAGCAGGGAAATCCATTTAGAGCACCTTATTGTATTAATTAAAATATTGATAGTTGGCACCAGCGTATCGATTCTCGTATCGCACAGAAAAGAACAACAATATATTGCCCTAAAAATATTTTGTCCCACCCCTAATAAAGACGGGGTGTAACGTCATGATTGAGTCTGCGGGAGTAAGGGCTCCACCTCACATTCACTGCACAGACAGAGGCTCCAAATGACATCATCGCTGCAAGATGTCAACGGCCATTTCTAGCTTCATTTTTCTACAGTGGAAGGATTTTTTTTTTTTTTTTACAGGATTACGAAGACAAACTTTTTTTCTTTGTAACAATATTAACCGGTGAATTGCACACAATAAGTCCAGAAAGTATCTAAATGGTCTCAATTTTGATGTGACTTTAAAACCTGTCATATTTGCTAGCTGAATTGCCATCTTTCTTTTTTCATTTGTGGGGTGCCAATCAATTTACGTCTGTGAACATGTGACCCTTGACTATTTGAATCGGCAGGGATGCATTTTCCTTCCCAGAGACGTTGTGTCATCTGTTCTCAATGCCTAGCCTGTCTAGACATCTCCTGACCCCTAAACAAATGATTTTTATTGCATGCCGAATTAAATCATATGGTGCTGTTGAGGATCTGTCAGCTCCTGCAGTTGAGAATCCATGAGCTCCTGCCAGCATAATGACTAACATTGTGCTTTCACCATTTTTGCTGCCATCGTGTTGACCCTGGACACACTTTGTGTGTAATGCTTGTTGTTGTGTGGTCTGAGATCCTAAGAGATGTGATTTGGCTGCCAGGGAGGTGGATCAAACCGAAAGAGGCTGACGCATATGGCTCTGATGTGCTCTTTTGCGAGAGTGAACTTTCTGGTGGTATTTGAGAGCATATTACTCAGTCAGTGGAATGATATGCCCTGTGAGATCTTAAAAAGTATAATTTTAAACATGTCTTTGTTGTTTCTCATTTTTTATTTCTCAGAATCTACTGGCATTTTTCTCTTTGGCCTCTCATCTATCTCTGTTCTCTGTCATTTCAGCTCAGAACTGCTCTGGTTTGCGTACATGCGGTCAGTGTTTAGAGCAGCCTGACTGCGGCTGGTGTGGAGACCCCAGTAACACCGGCCGAGGGCAGTGCATGGAGGGTTCGTATCGCGGACCCATGAAGAGCCCCTCCAGACATAGCCAAGACATGGTCCTGGAGACGGGGCTCTGTCCAAAAGAGCGTGGCTTTGAGTGGGCCTTCATCCAGTGCCCTGGTGAGAACCTCAAACATTCAAACAATCACATTCACACTTGACCTTTAAAGAGCAAATGTTCCACAAGGGGTTTCAAACTGCGGTCCAGGGACCCCCAGAAGGCACAAAGAGGTGCTAGGTGGTCTCCGAAAAACTTGACAAGATTTTTTTTTTTACTGTATGTATTTTTTAGGCCTGTCATAGTTAATGTATACATTTAAGAAATGAATGAAATATGTTTAGCGTGACAGTAAATTATAAGTGATAAATTCACTATTTTATTCTGTTTTCTAAAGACTAATCAGAAATTGTGAGATCAAGATGATAGCCCTAGTTTTTTTTTAACAGTAAGAAGAAAACCTAACAAATAAATTTACATATTTTGTGGTATACACTACCGTTCAGCAGTCTGTAAGAATTTTTAAAGAAATTAACACTTTTATTCAGCAAGGAATCATTAAAATGTGAAAGTGACAGTGAAGACTTTTAAATAATTTAAGTAATAAATACTGTTTTTTTTTGTTTTGTTTTTTTGTTTTGTTTTTTTAACTTGCTATTCTTCAAAGTTCATCACGGTTTCCACAAAAACATTAAGTAGCTTAATGATTAATGATTAATGTTAATGATTTCAACATTGATTAAAAAAATAAATATAATTACTGTTTTTACTCTTTAAAAAATATTTAAAAATCTTATCAACCGAAATCTACTTTATTTATTTTAATATTTTTCTTCAAACTGCTTTAGTACATTGACAATAATAAAAAAATGTCTTTACACTATCACTCTTAATTTTTTATCAACTCTTAATTTTTTACACAGTATAAATGTTTTTTTTAGAAATGAAAATATATAGCTGCCTTCATATTTTAGGAAAGGGGTCCTTCACTAGAGAATCATCTTATTTAGGGGGTCCTTGGCATAAAGAATTGGAATACTCTTGAGTTTTTGATTCTTTAGTTCATATAATACACTGAGAGTCATCTCTGACATCAGTACTACAAAATAGCTATTGTTAAAAAAAATCCAAACTCTAGAGTTTTTCCTAAACAACCAACTTTTATCTTCCAGCATGCCAGTGTAATGGTCACAGCACATGTGTGAATGGCAGCGTGTGCGAGCAGTGCCGTAACCTCACCACCGGTCTTCACTGCGAAACGTGCTTGCCCGGTTACCACGGAGACCCAACCAATGGCGGAAAGTGCCAAGGTGAGAATATTTGCACCTGCTACTAACAGGGCATTTTAATACTCCATTTTGTGTGGTAATAGAGAAAAGAGCTCACTGTGAAATGAGTGCTGAGGTCATAGAGGTGGTTGCACTGCCAGAGGTGAGAGGTAAGATCACACATAGACACGTAGTCACAATGTTTTTTTTTTCTCTTTTGCCCTGGAGATGTCGGTTTACAGCATTGCCCACTGCTCCTAGGTGAAACAGGATATGCTGTCGGAGACCATTGTGCTCACAGATATGAGCCAACACCCCCACTAGGAGTTTAACATTAAGAGCTAGTGATCACAAAACATGTGTTAGTTTAAAAAATTCTAAAATTGTGGTCTTTAGAGACTCTTTAGAGACCATAAACCATGTTTTTTATGTTTTATTTACAGCATTTTTTTGTATGATTTTGTAAAATGGATTTGTTGTTTTCCTCGTTGTTTTTGTGAAATTTTGCCCAAGGCCTCCTTTACTTTAATACTTGATATCATGTCAGTTCTGAAACTGCACCCTGCAAACACTAGACACTATCATATTTCCCATATTCTTGAGAAATATGATATTCATATTCCTTCTTAAAAGCCGACCAACTTACAAAAGGCGTTCTTACACACATCAGCATAAACCTTTGAAATACGACCTACAGGATGCTGGGATTTAGAGACGGCATAGAATTGGTCCTATACGTGCTGTCATGTATGTTTAGTTTGGCAGACAAAAGCCTGTTGGAGCCCAATGATTTGCAGCGATGTAAGCGCAGCATGAACAGCGTATGTAGAATTAAAGCTTATTTTAGAAATAATTATAGTCCACTGCTCAAAAAAGATGAAAATGGATTTCAGTACAGATGTGGCACTTGTACAGATGTGGCTGTGGCACTGAAAGATAAATGCTGTTCTTTTGAAGTGTTCATCAAAGAATCCGTGATATTAAATTGTAATAATATTTAATGGTATTATTATTATTTTTTATTGTATTTTGTAAAAACATTTATAAAATGTAATTAAAAGTATAAATCTGTTATTTAAATATATTTTTATTAATATTATTATTTTAATATGGTGCTAAATTCAGATGTTTTAGTTTGTTTTGCCAGGAGTAGTTTTATTTTCTAGTGCACATAGAATGAAAAGAATTTTCCATTCTGTTTGTTTGTTGACTTCTGTGATTAAGGTTCATAATTTATTATTTTGATGTTGCCTGGAGACTGTAACCTAATGTTCTCATTTCATGTAATGTAGCCAAACTCACTTCTCTGAGAACAGAGAGAGACCACCTATGAGCTGATCTCACTGTGTTTGTCAACTTCTTTGACCTCAAGTTTAGGTCCAAATACACTCATGATCGAAAAGACTGATTTGAATTTGAGTCGATTTAGTCATTTGTATTTTTATATATTTGATATACTTATTATTATAGGGTGTCACAGAAGTTTCCCTAGAATTGCTCTATTGGAGCAGTAATAATTCTCGGTAGAATGGCATTTAGAGTAGTAATGCATTAGATAAAAAAAGCTCATTCTGTATTGAGATCAAGCTTTTTTTAAATTGCAGCATATGCAGTTTTTTTTATTAAATATTTAATATGCTGTCTTCATAAGATCTTTGTTTTTCTCTCTGTTTCTGTTCTTACACACTCTTTTTCTTTCTATCTTTCTTTCCCCCTTCTGTTAATCTTGATCTTCCTCTATATATTTCTCATCTTTCATTTTTGTCTGGTTCCCTCTCACTTTTTCTCTTCTAGCCTGCAAATGTAATGGCCATGCCAACGTGTGCCAGGTGCTGACGGGCAAATGCTTTTGTACCACCAAGGGTATCAAAGGTGACCAGTGCCAGCTGTAAGTACATCTTCTGCATACTCCTCTAAATAAGGGCATATCAAGACTTTTATTTTAAAACAATTATGTAATAAATACTAATATTATAATTATTTTTGTTATAATTGAAATATTTGAGGCTTAGTTGTTTCGTTATTCTCCACTTACCATCCATCTATCCATCCATCCATCCTTATTCCATTTAGCTTGACTATGTCCTCACAATTTTTGGCTAAAGCTGACCTGCAGACGCAGCACATTTTGTCTGCTTGTGTGCACACACTTTAATAGCACTAATGGAGGTGGAAGTGAGGTGTGGGAGTGTGCTGGCGTCTGTTTGTGACTATTAGAGAGTCCGTTCATCTTTGAGAATAATGAAACTCAAGTGCTTCACTCACTGCATTGTTGTATGTACATGCAAAAATTCTAAAGAGTGGGTTGACCCAGTCATGCTTATTTAGGAGACGTGGGTGCGAACTGAATTTCCCACACAAATGCCTCAGTTATGGAAACAGAAGCTGGTGAGCAGCTTGAAATCTGGGCTGCTGTGTTGCATTCAGGGCTATAGAGCAGTGGATGTTAGTGCCTTTGTTGTGCTCTTTTAGGAGCAAATGCTTTGTTCTAGGCTGACGTGTAACTCTGGGATATGAAGAGGTGTGCAGCTCATGGCAGGTCTCACTTGATCTTTTAACAGCGTTTTATCGCAGGAAACAGGAAACTGCGTTTTTGTGCCTGCAAGACTCTTTTCACGTTGTGTTATTTGGCACCACAGCACATTTTTGTCTTAAACAGCAACAGCTGTACACCGTAGTAAGGTAATGACCCAGGAGGAGAAGGCATCATGGAAAGCATTGTTCATTACTTTTTTTTTGCCCATTTTCTTTAATGGTTCCATTGTTAATACCGTAAGTGAATGACATTCGGTTCTGTTATTTTTTTCTTGCACAGTGCACAAAGCAGTGCACTGTGCAAGAAAGATGAACTGAAAGATGAACTGGTTATTTTTAATTAATTCTGTGAAGTCTGGCTCAGTAAGGCCTGCATCGCCAGCAATAACACTCCCTTTCTCAAGGCCCAGAAAGCTACTAAAAACATATTTAAAACAGTTCACATGACTACAGTGGTTCAACCTTAATATTATAAAGCGCTGAGAATACTTTTTGTGCGCCAAAAAAACGAAATAGCGACTTTATTCAACAATATCTAGTGATGGGTGATTTCAAAACACTGCTTCATGAAGCTTCGAAGCCTTACAAATCTTTTGTTTCAAATCAGTGGTTCAGAGAGCGTACCAAACTGCCAAAGTCACGTGAACTATTGAAGTTTCAAAACACTTATGATGTAACAAAGCCTTGTTTACTGAAATCATGTGATTTTAGTGCTCGAAATAGCACTTTGTTTTATGTTTGTTTTAGTCCTGATATTTTTCTATTTCATGAATAATAGGATATAAAATAGTTGATATAATGAACTCTTTTTTTACATTTATTTTGGATTTATTGTCAGTACTGGGCTTGCTGTTCACATGGGTAGGGTACTTTGTTCTGTGTGTGTGAATGACTGGGTTCGTCCGCCACCACAAAGACCATTTTTGACCCAGGAAAAACCCTGGTGTAGTCCAATTCTTGAACAAGAGACTCTGAGTTGGATCTTTTTAGTGAATCAAAAACACAATGTGATTCGATTCCCGAACAAGTGACTCATGAGTTGGTTCTTTTTGGTGAATCAGAAACATAGAGTTTGACCTGTGTAGTCCGATTCCTGAACATGTGACTCTCATGAGTTGGTTCTTTTTAGTGAATCGAAAGCATAGAGTGTGACCAGAGTGGTCTGATTCTTAAACAAGTGACTATTAAGAGATTTTTTTTGTTTTAGTGAATCAAATACACACACACACAGCAGTGTTGTTTGATTTCTGAACAAATGAAACAAATGAAGTAAGTAAACACTGACGTCAAATGGACCTTGCTCTGCATCAAAAGCTGTAGTGAGAAAACATCTTTTAACGTGGCATTCTTTCATGTCTGGTATCTATAGTGGTGGTTGTGTGTGTGGGGGGCGGGATTCTATCTCTCACACACTCTTTTGTTTTCAGCGTTTGTGTGCATACCGGTAGATGCTTGTTTTTAATTGTGTGTGTAACCCAATCAGGCCAAGCCAGGTCCATTGGTGATGTATTCAAGCGTGTCTTCATCACAAGGACAAATGAGTGCACAGGCAGCATTTGAGACGGCCGTAACCACTTCCTGTTTATTCCTCTCCTTCTCACTCCGTTCTCTCTCCTTCATTACTCAGAGCCGACAGATGCCATTACCCGTCCTACATAACGAGGTCCATAATGAAGCGCCGAGACCATTTTTGTCACGCACAAATACTATCGTGCTCAAAATGGTTGATTAAAGACCTGATGTGCTGCAGTGATCGCTTGCTGGCCCCACTTTAGTGAGCTGACATTGTGAAAGAGCAATTCAAAGTTTCCTTTCACAGTCCTGTGTGGGACTTCAGAGCGACGAGAATGTGTCACTTTCCTTCTCGATCAGAGGACAGCTCAACAAGAGATATTTGAAAAGATACACATGATTAAAGAAAGAAAATTGATACAATTTGAAGCAAAAGCATGCTTGATTACTGTAGAGTCCATCATCATAATGGAGTGTCATTGAGTGTGTTGTGTGTGTTGTGGCAATTCAGGTGCAACCCAAATGGGGATCAAATTATGGCACTACAGAGAGAGAGTGCATTAAAGCATGCACATCATGTAGGTGTGCTCTCACTGGAGATTAAATTAAGATACTGAGAGTAAGAGTGCATTATGTTTCATCGCCCTCACGGAGTACATTGTGTGTATGTGGGCATGAGCATTGGAAACCTCTTCTGATTTGCAGTGTATGGGTGAGAGAGAAGAATAGTCATTCCTAAAATGTCATCCAGATTAAAGGCTAGGGGACTGATATGCAGAGGTTTTAAAATGCCTGTGGTGCAGTTTGTCCTGTGTCCTCTGTACCGTGGTAAAAGTGTACTCTAACTTGTCCTCTCGTATTTATTACTAACTCTCTGCAAAAATATGAATGCTTTGGCTCCGTATGATAAAGTTGGATCCCCTCAAGCTAAGGGCAAAGTTATTTACAGTATGAGACGGAGGTTTGTGTATATTTTACTGTGAGAATAGTGTACTTTAGAAGGTGGAGACTGTATGTGAAAAGCTTAAAACAGTAGAACAGGTAGAAGGTCAATTTTCTTACTTCATTCAGTCAAACATGTAATTATTTTGATTCTCGTAGCCTTGGTCACACAGTCTATGAATCAGACTATGTTTTAGGCCCAATATCAATGTTCAGAAATGAATGACTGCAATTGTAGGGTGTGCATTATATTTTCAGCATTACCACAAATGGCTAGGTATTGATCCAGATTTCCTGATACTATTTGATTTATAATATCATGCTTTGGTAAAATCATAATTATGGCATAAAAAGTCATAATTATGGCATACTAATTATGAGAGAAAAAATCAAAGTTATGAGATAAGTTGAAATTGGGAGAAAAGGTCAATTATGACATAAGTTGAAATTATGACCAAAACATGATTGTCATAAGTATAAAAATTATGAGATAGAAAGATATGACAAAAATAAAAATTGACGACAAATGTGACTTTTTTGTTATATTTATGACTCTATATAATAATTACGAGATAAAATGTCAAAACAATGAGATATTAAGTCATATTTATGAGATAAAAAGTCATTGACAAAAAATTGAGTTACCAAAACATGTTTTTTTTTTTTTTTTTCTTATATGGCAAAAATGAGCTCTCATGTCTAAGAGTTAATCGTGAATTGGACTGTTTGTTTTTGCATATAACTTGTGTGGACAACTCAATAGAAAGTCATTTTTTTGCCATGATTTTGTGCATATTTTATTGCATTACATTCAGTACAGACTCCAAAGCCATATTCAGCTGGACCTTACAATTATAATGCATTTGCATACTTATATAAAGTGTTTGTGTGGCCGAAATGCATGTGAACTGGGAGCATTGCATTCCAAAGTAACTAGTTCAGAGCCCAGCATTCTGAATTAACTATCACGTCACTGCATTTACTTCTCAAGAGTGGCTTTAATGATTAATCACATTCGTACTTCAGATACGTTTACAGGACAATGGCGTGAATTGAAAGTGAATTCCCTCTGTACAAACTAAGTGGCGAAATTGTTGTGAGGAGAGAGAGTGAGAGAGTTGTGCTCTCAAATGAATGCAGACTCTAATTGGACCGTCAGTTCCTGGCTCAGAACAGCAACAAGATGTGTAATCTGCTTAGGCTGGTGCTGAGCTGGGCCGACAGCGCTGTGTTAATTGTTTAGCGAGTTTGAGATTGAGGTAGAGGAAGCTTTGGGCTGTCTCCTGGCGCTCTCTAATGAAGCTGAGGAAATAAAGGACCCCAACAACAGAGTGGAATTACATAATCTGCCTTAGTATGAAAAGGGACAAAGATACCGCAGGCACCACACAAATTCAAAACACACACAAAGGCCTTTTCTGTTAATTTAACACTATTTTTCCATTTAGAGGTCAACAAGACTGTTGTTAAAATGGTTAGAATGTAGGGGTGTAACAGTACGGTCACATCATGGTTTGGTTCATGCAGTTAGACAACGAATACGGTCAGTCACAGGCGATCCACACTCCAATCCAGAAGGGGGCACGTGCAGTAATGCAACGCTGTTTGATAACCTCCACAACAGGAAAAAGAGCAGAAGAAGAACTTGAGCAATTGAAAACAAAGTCCACTAAGTAGTGCGCACGCATCAAATGCGTCTTTCTACGCTGGACAAAGGAGAATACTTTGAAAGACTTGTGCGCTCAACTATGCGCGAAATGGAACTCGGAAAATTAAGTATAACACAAATTGTAACACTCCTAATACACAAGTTTTATTTTTCATTATTCTTTATTTTTTACTTTTATAACACAAGATGATTTTCAGTTTTGTAGCTGATTGTGACCAAATACCTTTTATTTATTTATTTATTTATTTATTTATTTTTTATCAGCCCTGCAAAAAATATGACCTATGCAAGAGTGGGGGGACTAAATGCCACTAGGTGGAACAAACTGTGATTTGCTCAACCGTCTGTTCAAAATAAATGAAAAGAAACCTAGTATTGTGGATTTGTTCCTTTGTTGGTTACTTTAGTTTAGGGTCCAATTCTCACTATGAACTAGTTGCTTATTAGCATGCATATTACTAAGATATTGGCTGTTTATTAGTACTTATAAAGCACATATTAATGCTTTATTCTGCATGACCTTATTCTACATCCCTTAATCCTACCCAATACCTAAACTTAACAACTACCTTACTAACTATTAATATGCAGTAATTAGGGGTTTATTGAAACAGAAGTTAATAGTTAGAATTGGACCCTAAACTAAAGTGTGACCATTTTTCCTATTGTACATACCGAACCGTCACTTCTATGTACCGCTACACCCCTATTAGAATGTATGAATGGTAGCAATATGCAGATATAGTAAAACTGCAAAAGGTACTCTAGCAGTTTACATTTAGACATTTAGCAGATGTTTTTATCCAAAGTGACTTTCAAAAGAGGAACAAAAACAATTTATCAAGGAGCCAACAATATTCGTAATATACAGTGCCAGGTTTATTTGACAACTAGATTAGGAAACTTAATTTTACTGCAATTTCATGGGTTTTGATGTTTGTTTTTTCATATATAATGAGAAACTCAAATGATTCCTATTAAAGTCGCAATGCAACGGAAGTAGCAACAAATGTTTTCTTTTACATATTGTGATGTACATCTGAATGTAACAGATTATTGAAAAAGAAAAAAATGTTGGGCAGGGATTGGTTCTATACATTGATTGGCTTTTGAGATGTGAGCGTTGTACTCAAAAATGTAAGCAGATGAAAGTTGGCTTGCAGGGTCTGGGTTGAAGCGGACTAAATTATTGGAGAAGTCCTGTATGCGTAAAAGGAGAAATCTGAGGTTTTCACTGGAAGGTCCAGTTATGGCATTTTGATTAAACATTACAAGTTCAAAACATTTTAATGGTAATTTAGGAAATGGATAGGGGGAATTTTCATTTCATGTTGACTTTAACATCACGGTTAATCAGGATATGCAAAAGAACATATTTACAAAATCACAGTAGATTGTCTAGTCTGTCTTAGTACTCTAGTCTGCTAAATATATTAAAAAAATATTTAAAAAAAAATCTAAATAACAGAACATGCTGATTCTTATTTATTTCAGGGTTTTAATTGTGTAACTTTGTTTTCTTGTTTCACAGTCCATTTATTTGTTTTTAATGTTTAATTAATATTTAAGAACTGCTAAAATGCAAATGTGTTCCTTGAATGTGATGCAAGTCGCTTTGGATAAAAGCGCTTGCTAAGTGCATAAAAATATAAATGCAAATATAAACATTTAAATGCAAATACAAATACAAATGCATGTTCAGGTTCATCCATCAGATGTTGTATTGTCTTATTACTGGTGTGCTTCATCTAAATTATTTTTTATCCTCTCTACAGTTGTGATTCAGAAAACCGTTACCTTGGCAACCCCCTCCGAGGAACCTGTTACTGTGAGTATGCTCTATTTGAGCTCTGACCTTAAAGTAATCCTGTTGTACCTTGAAAATTCATCTGACTCTGCAGGCACTTTCAAACTCAGAGGCTGTCTCTAGTCTGCCATTTAGTGAAATTAGACTCAGGGGGCTTAAGATGCTAGGAAACCTGGATGAAATTGCTGTGAGCTGATGCACGAACCACACAACAAGATAAAAGTGGTGGATGAAACATTCTGATTGGTCTGAAATCAAAAAGTAGAGGTAGATCTCTTGAACATCTCAGAAGATCAGCAGCAAACAATGTTGAAGTCTGTGCTCAAAATCAACAGCACTAGGGGGCAGTCTTGTTGTATATCAGAAAAAGCCTGTTCCCTGTGTATATATTCATGTTTCTCTCTTCCCCTTTTTTTGCAATTAATATCAGCAGTCATCATGGAGTCTAAAAAGGCTAAATGCAGTCAGTAGCGTTTAGGAGATCAAATTTCACTCCGTTTGCAAATCCTGCCAGCATTATACCCATTGTCATCAATCAGGATTAAATAAAGTCTTCAATTTCTCAATCAATTTCCATCCACTCTGCTCCCTCTGCGTCTGTTAGATGGAACGCGTATGCTCGCAGGCTTCCGGCCCAATTGCTGTTTAGAAGAAAACTGTATCACCCAGCCATCGTATTTTCTCAAATAGTGTCCTGTAGGGGGAAGTGTTACTGGAGAGTGGGCCGCAGGCGACGATATAAGACTGGTGAGACTGTCAAACCCTGTCAGGGTGAGCAAGCGAATGATTCGAGCTAATTAAAGACACATGAGCAGAAGTTTGGTGGACGTGGATCCAGTAGGCAGTGTGAGCTCACTTTCTCACACTTGCAAGGTTTGACTTGTGCATTTCCGGAGGCAGCACTAGCAAGCAAGTTCAGTGTGTTCTGTCAGTCTTACTTGACTCACCCTCAAAGGAGAACGATCCTGTAAAAACAGACCTCCAAACCTGGTAAGACCTCATGGTCATGCTAAATCTTCTCAGACTGGTTTAATCTCACACTCTGCAGGGTGATCAATCAGCCCACCATATATTCCCAGTATAACTGCAGTGCGTAGTGGTGTTGTCAAAAGTACCGACTTCCATACCAAGTCGATACTGAAATTTAAAAAATGTGACATTTTGAGCGCTGTTGAGCAGATTTGTAAACACTTCTGGTCATTGTGTTCACGCGCTCAACATGTATGTCTATGATTGGCTAAAATGATCAATGCACGGGAGCGTTTGAAAGCACATGGAAGTGTTTAAATTCGAAAGTGTTTTGAAAGCAGGAGCGGGAGAGTTTGAAAGCCTGCTTTCAAATGCTCCCATGTGTATCTGAGTAAGCACTCGATGAAGAGCATCATTGATGACTATTTACAACATGTTTTTGAAGCGTTGATCATTGTAGCCAGTCACAGACATATATGTTGAGTGTGTGAACACACTGGCCAATCAGAGGTGTTTACGAATCTGCTCAACAGTGCTCAAAGCATCACATTTTTCAAATTTCAGTATCGACTTGGTATCGAAGTGAGTACTTTTGACAGAACTCGTGGGCAGTGTCTTTAATCACCTGAGTGGAGTTCATTTTTCTATTCCAACATTACAATATTCTACCTTAGTTGATTTATTAGATTCAGACTTATTGGTCTACTCAAGAACACTTAAGCCAATGCACAAGATTGTTGTACTTGCTGTCAAAAGTGACCACAAGCCCTTTCTCCATGTTGTTTTTTACAATTGTTTTTTACTCCTGGAGACCCACTGTTCTGCAGAGTTTAGCTGCAATCCTAATCAAACACACCTGAACCAGCCAATCAAGATCTTCAGGATCACTTGAAAAATCACAGGCAGTTTGTGTTGAAGGTTGAAAATAAACTGCAGGTCACTTCACTGCCATTCACAAATCTTATTCTGTGGCCTCATGGGATAGTAAAGTGTCCATCGAATGCACACTTCAGAATCTCGGCGGAAGTAGTAGGTCACCCAGGTACTTTTTGCCTACTGTTTTTTGAATACTATGTATTCGGACATGCTACTCTGTTGGTGTACTGTTTTTCACATGCTATAGTAGGGAATAATTCGATTTCTGACACAGCATGGGTCTCCAGGAGGAGGGTTGAAGACCTCTGATTTAAAGAAACAGTTCATCCAAAAATGAAAATTCTACCAACATTTACTCTCCTGTAAGTTGCAAACCTGTATGACATTTTTTCTTTTTTTTTTTTTTGCAACATCATAGAAGATACAGTAGTCAACATTTGAAGTCAAAGTTGTCCTAAGAACTAAGCTCTCCTAAGAAAAAGGTTTTATGACAACTTTGATGAAAGGTTTTAATCCACTTCAAATGTTGACTACTATATTTTGAGAAAATCAATGGTATCAATGGTAAGAATCAGTGGTTACCAAAACTGCTTGGTTATCAACATTCTTCAAAATATCTTCATTTGAGTTATACAGAAGAAAGACATACACTGTAAAACATTTCTCTGTAAAATAATAGCAAAATACTGGCAGCAGAGACGGTAACAATCTACTGTAATTCTACGGTATGAATACTGTGAAATTGCTTTACAGCATATTACCATAAAAATAAAATACAGTATTTATTTTACAATACAATACTGGCAGCAGAGACACCAGCAATATACTGTAATTCTACAGTATTAATACTGTAAAATTACCTTATAGCCATTTACTGTGGCCTACATTTCTGTGATTATTTCAATTTTCAATACATTCTAAAAATTATGAGGTAAACACAATCCATTTTGGGGAATTTTGGCAACACAGATCTGGGTCAAAAAGGGAACCCCAAAATAGGTTGGAAATTAAAATCACACAGGAAATTACTACAGGAAAAACACAGGCAATAAAAAGTCGAACATTTGTTTATAAGCAAGAACACACAAAATAAACAAAAATATAGGCAAGAGTAAAAGCAACTTGAACATTTGTATGTAAGTAAGAAAGGTGCAGAACAGAATACAAACTCAAACTCTGTTGTTTAGCTTATACAGTTAAACATAATTGCATTTTAAAAGTTTAATAATAATGTTTAAGAATAATTTGACCAGTTAGATATTTGTTTTCTCCCGCCACTGAGCACTAGACTGCTAAAACCACCAGGCTGAGTGCCACCTAACAATACACAGTCTGAAAGCTTTAATAAACACTGAAATTCGGGAATAAATTATGTATTACAGTGAATCGACAGGATTTTACCTTCTGCGTCTAATGCATTTATAATCACTCACTTATAAGCACTCTCAAGCGCTATTCTGGCTTTTTTAGTTCCAGCTCATCAGTCATTGTTCGAGTGACTTGGACGTGAGACAAAACCGACCAAAACCTCCAGTTTTAAATAATGCGCTGCAGTCAGTTTCAAAGTTCTCTATTAAGAGATTCGAAGTGTCACAAGTGCCGCGAACACGAACAAGTTCGTTTCAGGCGCCACTTTTTCAGTTTCAGTTCTTCCCGCTCATCATAGTCACAGGTCCAGTTTTAAAAGAACGCACTCCTCGCTACAGTCAGTTTCAATGTTCCCTCCCCTCTCCTCTCCGCTTTGATTAGTTTTCTTCTATTTTCCACATATATTCCTGACCGCAGACATGGATAGGTGAAGACTCCTCATACTCAAACTCCTGTTAAACACCATTTCAGCACCATTGTGCTGTTGCTTCAAAAATGCACCAGCCCACAATGCATTGCATACTACAAATTAAAACCGTAATACATAAATAGTAGATTAGTGTTGAAAATGGGCTGTAAGTTAACAGCAGTTGCTTACTGTGAAAATTATTGCGCAGAATGCATTGCTTTCTACAGTACGGTTTTAATGGAAAACAGTATGTAATTTGGCCGTTTTTTACAGAAATTTTTTACGGTGCAGAATAGGTTTGGGATGACATGAGGGTGATTTTTTTTTTTTTTTTTTTTTTTGGGTAGACTATCCCTTTAAATGTGTGTTTGAGAGAATGAATTTGAGATTGCAACAGTCAGGAGAATTATCACATAATTGACACAGCTATTCTGCGATTAGTTGTGTAAAGTCTTCACAATAGGCGAGAACATGGCAGAGAACATGAAACTGTGAGTTTTTGATGTGTGCAGGATGACAAGCTTCTGTCTTGTAGTGAGTGCTTGGACTTAAATGTCATATTCCAAGTTTTTCCTATTCTCATTTGATAACTTACAACTTTGTGGCTGACATCACTTTCAGAACAGCTGTCTGACTTTTGAAACTCACTGACATTCACTTTAGCTTCACCATTCTGTTTCGTTTTTGAAAATATCCAGCATATATCACCTTAATGGTTTAAGAGCAAGCTGGAGGATGGTTCAAGTTTTAGTTGCATCTAAAAAATTTTGAAAGTGGCAGCGTTCCTTCTGGGTAGGACGATTTAAAGGGAAGGACTGATGCTCGTAGTTGATTTGCAGATCAGCAATGTTCGGTGTATGAAAGCTACATGATATTTCAAGCAAAAATATAGGAAATGATTGAAACTATTGTGCTTTCATGTCACATCTGAATTGATTAAAAGCTTATAAAGACATCTTTCAAATTGATGGGGAGTGAAAGAGATGTTTACAGTGCCATATTGTGATTCACACAAACAGCTGTTCTCTGGGAGATGCCTGTGGCAGCATTCAGTCATTTAACAGCCCAGGAGATTAGAAAACAATCCAGACATTTCTGTCTTTGAAATGGTGTTTTAAAGAGATGTCAAGACCTTGAAAAAGACTAAACCTACTGCATCATAGTATCTTACTCTGCCTCTTCAGAAAATAATCTAAAATCTGGAATTTGCTGTTTAGTCTTAAACTTTTAAAACTTAGGTCTAGTTTTAGATAAAGTTAACAAGCTCTTTAAGGTAACTAAGAAGCCTAGATTTTAAATACTTGTAGACGTCTTAAAACAATTGAGCTTAATCAGAGTGTAGGCTTATTAAAGCAATGACACACTCTGAAAGGGAGGTATTAATTTAGTGCAATTAAAGTGACTGGTGATTCATGTAGCTCTTCAAACTAGCCCTCTTATTTCAAGAGTGAATGTGCACCACTCTTTCGTGATGTTCCTTAAATGGAAAGTTTCAACAATTAACATGACAGAATTGCATGGTGTGGTTCATGATTGTATAAAACGTGGTGATTAACAATAGGGTTTTGATCTGACAGATAACTTGCTGATTGATTACCAGTTCACCTTCAGTCTTCTTCAAGAAGATGACCAGCATTACACTGCCATTAACTTCATGGCCACTCCTGAACAGGTCAGTCACAATCTACTTATTTGAGAACAGAAGCAGCTGAAGGGTTTGACCAGCTTGTGATGCAAAAGTCGGTAACACATTACAATAAGGTTCATTAGTTAAACATTAGTTAATGTATTAACCAACATGAACTAACCGTGGGCAATACATTTGTTACTGTATTTACTAATCTTCATTAAAGTTAGTTAATGAAAATACAGTTGTTCATTGTTTGTTCATGTTAGTTCACAGTGCATTACACAGGTGCTGGTCATATAGTTAGAATATCATCAAAAGTTGATTTATTTCACTAATTCCATTCAAAAAGTGAAACTTGTATATTATATTCATTCATTACACACAGACTGATATATTTCAAATGTTTATTTCTTTTAATTTTGATGATTATAACTGACAACTAAGGAAAATCCCAAATTCAGTGTCTCAGAAAATTAGAATATTACTTAAGACCAATACAAAGAAAGGATTTTTAGAAATCTTGGCCAACTGAAAAGTATGAACATGAAAAGTATGAGCATGTACAGCACTCAATACTTAGTTGGGGCTCCTTTTGCCTGAATTACTGCAGCAATGCGGCGTGGCATGGAGTCGATCAGTCTGTGGCACTGCTCAGGTGTTATAAGAGCCCAGGTTGCTCTGATAGTGGCCTTCAGCTCTTCTGCATTGTTGGGTCTGGCATATTGCATCTTCCTCTTCACAATACCCCATAGATTTTCTATGGGGTTAAGGTCAGGTGAGTTTGCTGGCCAATTAAGAACAGGGATACCATGGTCCTTAAACCAGGTACTGGTATCTTTGGCACTGTGTGCAGGTGCCAAGTCCTGTTGGAAAATGAAATCTGCATCTTCATAAAGTTGGTCAGCAGCAGGAAGCATGAAGTGCTCTAAAACTTCCTGGTATACGGCTGCGTTGACCTTGGACCTCAGAAAACACAGTGGACCAACACCAGCAGATTACAGATGGCACCCCAAACCATCACTGACTGTGGAAACTTTACACTGGACCTCAAGCAACGTGGATTGTGTGCCTCTCCTCTCTTCCTCCAGACTCTGGGACCCTGATTTCCAAAGGAAATGCAAAATTTACTTTCATCAGAGAACATAACTTTGGACCACTCAGCAGCAGTCCAGTCCTTTTTGTCTTTAGCCCATGCGAGACGCTTCTGACGCTGTCTGTTGTTCAAGAGTGGCTTGACACAAGGAATGCGACAGCTGAAACCCATGTCTTGCATACGTCTCTGCGTAGTGGTTCTTGAAGCACTGACTCCAGCTGCAGTCCACTCTTGTGAATCTCCCCCACATTTTTGAATGGGTTTTTTTTTTCACAATCCTCTCCAGGGTGCGGTTATCCCTATTGCTTGTACACTTTTTTCTACCACATCTTTTCCTTCCCTTCGCCTCTCTATTAATGTGCTTGGACACAGAGCTCTGTGAACAGCCAGCCTCTTTTGCAATGACCTTTTGTGTCTTGCCCTCCTTGTGCAAGGTGTCAATGGTCGTCTTTTGGACAACTGTCAAGTCAGCAGTCTTCCCCATGATTGTGTAGCCTACAGAACTAGACTGAGAGACCATTTAAAGGCCTTTGCAGGTGTTTTGAGTTAATTAGCTGATTAGAATGTGGCACCAGGTGTCTTCAATATTGAACCTTTTCACAATATTCTAATTTTCTGAGATACTGAATTTGGGATTTTCCTTAGTTGTCAGGTTATAATCATCAAAATTAAAAGAAATAAACATTTGAAATATATCAGTCTGTGTGTAATGAATAAATTTAATATACAAGTTTCACTTTTTGAATGGAATTAGTGAAATAAATCAACTTTTTGATGATATTCTAATTATATGACCAGCACCTGTATTAGTAAATGTTGAAATTAACATTAACAAAGATTAATAAATGCTGTAGAAGTGCAGTTCATTATTAGTTCATGTTAACTAATGTAGTTAACTAATGTTAACTAATGAAGCTTATTGTAAAGTGTTACCCAAAAGTCTTTTGTTCATCAATTTCATAAATGGCATAATTCACCCTAAAATGAAAAATCTGTCATCATGTCTTTTAAAACATATATTATGACTTTCTTTTGTGGACAAAAAAAATAAAAATAAAAAAATATCAGAGAATGTCCAAGCTGCTCCTTTCTACATATTGAATGCCAATGGTAATCACCTTTGTGTCGATCAGATGTATTTTGTGGTGAAGTATTTTTAATGTTAGTCCTACATTGCCGACTTTCAACTTTCTTTTCTTTTTCCATTTTGTAGACCAGCAAGAACTTGGACATGTCCATTAACGCCTCAAACAATTTCAATCTGAACATCACTTGGTCAGTTGGATCAACAGGTACTGATTACTCTTTCCCTCAGTTGAATATTTGCTTCTGTTTTGTTGTATAATAGTTCTTGCTTTTGTAGAAAACTAACATGTTTTGTTTTTAGCAAATCTTCTTCCATTTTTTAAGACACATTCATGCATTCAAAAAACAGACTGACGGTGCACAAAGGATACTGTGTCTCAAGACACATAAAAAAAAAAAAAATTGGTCTATTTTTTTACTTGACAGCATTTTAATAATCACTTGTAATAGGACACTCAAAAAAGAGATTTTTAAAAAAACCTTTAATAGATGGTTTTGTCCTGAAAATTTCTAATAGCTGTCAGCATATTTAAAACATCACTGTTAAAAATATAAAAAACTAAAAGCAATATAAGAAAAAAAAAAAATCTATCTATTCTAAAAGTCTACCGTTCAAAGGTTTGGGGTCAGTAAGTTTTTTTTTTTTTTTTTTTTTTTTTTTTTTTCTTTTTTCTAATAAGATTTTTATTCTGCAAGGATGCATAAAATTGAACAAAATTGACTGTAAAGACATTTAAAATGTTACAGAAGATTTCTATTTCAAATCAATACTGTTCTTTTGAACATTCATCAAAGAATCCTGAAAAAAATATCACTGTTTCCATGAAACTATTAAGCAGCACAACTGTTTTCAACATAATAATATTATAGAATATATTAAGATAATATTAATATATAGATAATATTAAGAAATGTTGCATGGACACCAAATCAGCATATTGGAATGATTTCTGAAAGATCATGTGACTCTGAAGACTGGAGTATTGGCTGGTGAAAATTCATCACAGGAATAAATTACATTTTGAAATATATGAAAATAGAAAACTTTTTTTAAAATTGTAATAATATTACAGAATATTACTATATTATTGATCAAATAAATAAAATATATTCAATTAGAACATTTTAAATTATAGTAATATTTCACAATATTACTGTTTTTAGATCAAATAAGTGCAGCCTTGGTGAGCATAAAAGACTTCTGTAAGAAAAAATCTTACAAATCTCAAAGTTTAGAATGGGTCATCCTTACTAGTCGGTTAGTTGGATGTACACGACCATTGTGATGCAGTCTTTCTTAGCATAATATCATAATGGTTCTGATACACAGATGCTAATGCATTCTGGTTTGACCGCAGTTTGTTCCTGGGTGTGTTGGGTATTTTACTATAGACAGACACTCAAGGACACCATCATTGTCCTCTATTGTTTATTTCTTAAATCACCTTTTCGTCCAAATAGTCATCAGCCAATTTTTTAATGTGACTTTGACATTCTTGCTCCTCTTTAACAGGTTCACCCCTCTCCTCCTCGACCTCCCGGCTACCCTCAATTAATATTTGGAGTGGTGTCTTTCTGTTTAAAGACACTCTCCCCTGAGAAGGGCTTCTAACAATAGTCTAGTGTGCGGCTCTGAATTCTGGGGCTGCGGCGTCTTCAGGAGCACTGAACGATTTCAATTAAGATAAACATTGCCACGTAGTGGCATTTGAGTTGTCATTTTGAGGGCTTTGTTTCATAGTGCTGGTTTGGAATGACGATTGGTGGGACTTAAGTGTTTCAGTGGAGGACTTCAGAAAAGTTTAAAAAGTCCTGATAAAATAGGACAAAGCTTGCTTTTCTTTTCAACTCCCACAAGTAATTTTTTGTTACATTATGGTTTTATACCATGTTTCCCATATGTTTAAAATAGATAATGGAATTGTCATGCTGAGAGGTTGATTTAACCCATTTTCTACCTGAATAAAACATATCAACAAACAGCTAAACCAGTGTATGCGGTCAGCCATGTTGATGACTGGTGCATTCACTGCATTTGCATTGCTCTCATTCGCCCTTATTTAATAGCTCAGAAAGCATTAAGTGTCGGTCACACTACATTTTTAACCATGCAAAATTACTTCAGAACCCACCATAAATATAGGCAAAGGATTTGATATATTGCTCCTTTTTTGAATAAATAATAAAGTATATGGATACAAAACCACCAAAATGCACCAAGAGGTCAATATGTGAGTGGTTTTTTTTTTTTTTTTACAGACAATTATTTTTGCTCCCTATAAATTTATAGGTCTATGTGTGTCTTAAAATGGAAGTCCATGGAATATAAAGTGTAGCGTGAATGACCCTTTATGGTCAATGCCATAATTAAGAGAAGTTATCAAATGTCATTTCTGAATGCCACCATTTTATACAATTTGATCTATCGCATTCTTTTCCCCTTACAGCTGGGACCATCTTCGGGGAAGAGATCCCCATCGTGTCCAAGACTAACATCAAAGAGTACAGAGACAGTTTCTCTTGTGAGAAATTCAGTTTTCACAGCAACCCCAACATAACCTTCCATGTGTATGTCAGCAACTTCTCATGGCCAATCAAAATACAGGTGAGGACACACTTTGACCAGTTTAGCTTCTATTGAGTACACTTTTCACCTGTTTCAGTATGTTAAATTTAAGCTATTTTTTAGTTTTGGGTAAAGTAGGAAACATCCATCTCCTTTGTGAAATAGAAATCCACAAAAACAAATGTTTCTAAAAAGATCCAGTGTTCCTTGATATGGAAATCAATTATTCAGTTATGCACTGGGACAAGTTTGCATCTTATGGTCCATAAAATTGAATCAGCTCTTAAGTGGCAATGTGTTACGTTGCCAGATGCCTAGACGACGGACATAAAATGACATTGCTGGAGTAATGTGCAGACTGATGCTATCTATCATGGAAAAACATTTATGTTGAATCTCCACTGTGGTACATCACTCTTATTATGAACGATGTTTGCAGTCTTTATTGCTTGCAATCAAACAGAAGGAGAGATATGCATACTATTGCACAGGTAGTTTGGTTTTGGAAGGAAGAAAAATATCTTGTCAAGATGAAACTTCTAGCCTCTATTTATCTGCATCCATTTAAAACTTATAGTCATTAAAATTGGGTCTTTATGTGATCATTAAGATGACAAATTAATACTTTTATTCAGCAAGAATGCATTAAATTGATTAAAAGTCACTGTAGACAATAATATTTATTTCTGTTTTAAGTAAATTATGTTTTTTTGATATGTTTTATCAAAGAATGAAAAAAGTGTCATGGTTTCCTTAAAAATTTTAAGCAGCATAATTGTTTTTAAAATGGATAATAATGAGAAATGTCTCTTGAGCACCAAATCAGCATTTTAGAATGATTTCTGAAGGATCGTGTGATGCTGAAGACTGGAGAAATGGGTGCTGAAACTTCAGCTTGGCCATTACAGTAATAAATTACATTTTAAAATATATGAAAATAGAAAACTTTTTTCAAATTGTAATTATATTGCAGAATATTACTACATTATTGATCAAATAAATGCAGCATTAGCATAAAAAGGTTCTTTCAAAAACAAAAAATCCACAAAGTTTGTGGGGGTTGTAGTTACAAATTTTATATATAGTGACCATTGAGACTTGAGCTTTGTGTGTGCTGGAAGCTCTACAACAGAGGCTCATCCACACTGACAGTCCCCTCCCTTTCTCTGTCCTCTGAAAACTGCTCTGAGCATGCTGCCCAAGGCTCGATGACATCAGCATTTCATTAAATGAGTGCATGGCTGGCCCTAATGAAGGCTGTGTGGTGGAAGAGTTAGATTCCCAGCACTGTGGATCAGACATAGATGTGATCTGGCACTATGAACTCACACCTCAGCTGTGACTCTGGTCTTAAAGACATAATACTCCAGTGTGAAATGTCATTACTTGGAGTTATGACACGTGGACTCTATCACAAAGCATATGTAACCTAACTATTACCTTTCATTGAGCTCTGCTTGGGTTCTTAGATAGGTAAAATGAAGGTGCTTTCATTTAATAGATGACTCTTTGGGAGCAGTGTTATTTTAGTTGTTAATACTGTATATTGTTTGCATATTTTCAGTGTATTTATTAATATTTTGAATTCATTTTTTATTTGTTAATTTTTTATTTTTTTTTTAAGTTTTTGTTATTTGTATTACTTTTTGTTTTCAATTTTAACTTTAATTTAATTTATTTGTATTTTTATATATAAATAATACATTTCATTAAATAATTTATTATTTCAGTTTCAGTTTTAGTCATTTTAGTAGTACATCAACTTAAACAAAAAAAAAAACTTAAAAGAACATTTGAAATGTTGCTTGGTCAACTAACTGAAATTTTCATCTAATTATATTTTATTTTATAAAACTTTTAGTTCCTGTCCTTGATTCTGATTGGTCAATAGCTGTGTTTTATTCACGATAAAACACGACTATGGCCGCTTCACCCAACGGTTCTGTGTATCACTACACAACACCCTTAGCAACTACTCTTAGCAACATAAACTGTATGTTCTCAATTGATATTGTTCATTGAAGCTTACTGTATTATGTAGAAGAGTAGAGATCGAGTGAGCGAGTTTATTACCTGCATTCAGATTTAGCATTTTCCTTCAGGTCAGTCCTATGTTCATAATAAAAAATCTGTTTAAATATCCGATGTATTGTCTTGTCCTTTTAACAGTTAAGGGGTTTTCCCGTGACTGACAGCGCTAGTCAAAGCATTTGTCAGTTGCGTCTTGTTCCGTGTTCACAACAGTTCAATCTTTTCAATGTAAAAGTCTTCGCTACTGACTGACACACTCATAAAGACAGTCTTTGCCGCCATCTAATGGCGTAATAATGTAACTTCTGTTGCTGTTCATGGTCAGGGACTGTTTTTTTCCGAAGGAAGGCTTTTAGTGAAAGTTTACTTCATGATACATATTTTTGGCTTTAATATTTGTATTGTGTGGTAACTGTTTTATAAAAGCAATAAGATACTCGAGGCTAGTGCTGTATCGTGAATAAGTCACGGCTGAAGGGGTTGCAGGCGCTCCGCTTCACGTCGTGCCTAACAACGCTCTTCAGCCGTGACGATACAGCACAGCCTCTCCTACCTTATTGCTTATTTATTTCAGGTAACAAACTATTTTAATAGCTTTAGATAACAGTAACAATACTGTTTGAGATTGAACTGTATAATTGACCCCCATCCAAGGCAACTGATATTTCTACTTATCTATATTCAGATTTTATATCAATAATGAACAATCAGCTGATAATGATAGCGAAAACTATTCTGTCATGGTGATTAGGACCCTGACACTAATAATTTTTTATCACCCTATTGGGCATTACTTTACAATAATAGCCAGCTGATTGGATATTGTCCTTCCAGATGGCAAATTTCCCAAAAAATTATGTTTACAATTATTTGTAATTGTAACTTTCCATTGCAGTCAGTCTGTATCTGCATAAAGCAAGTTATTGTGTATCACTTTATACAGATTTACCAAACTTTAGATAAGATTGTTTAGCTGTGCTTTCTGGAGACGGCAAATTACAGTTCATTGCGTTAAACAAATCTTGACTGATTGTGCTCATGATAATACCTCTACATTAAATAAAAAGAAAACAATTGTATAATTTGCAGATATATAGACAGAGCAGGCATGTTAGTCTATATACTTATGTCACTGGTAGTTGGTGCACACTGGGTAATGTACGCTCCTCTTGCCCCTGATGTCTTTCCCAAAATGACCAGTCTCTGAAGGAAAAAGTAATAACCTTCTATATTGGTAATAAAATATATTACACAGAATATGATAAACACTTATAGCAATCCTTTAGAGGGTTCAATTTTGAGCAGGTTTTCTGTGCCTAGTGAAGCTATTTATTAAAAAATACACCACAATAAAGAAAGATTTCATCTGGTCGATATCCATATGGTTTATAAAGATAACCACCACAAATCCTCTCAACCTTTCTGTCGTTCATTACCGTTCGCCAGCTGTGCACCGAGACGCTCAGATACTGCACGCCATTTGTTGTTAGGACTATCTCCAACAGCGAGAATGCACCTAATATTGATCTGCATTCATTCTTCTGTTCCTCTATCACGTATGAGATGAGTTCCTTTGATAAGGTTCATTTATTTACGTTGGTCTCACAGACCTTCATCTCGGTTGAGCTGTGTTCAAGCAGTAATAGTTTTCTATTAGATTTCCCAAAAGCAGAGTCACTTATTTACCATGGCGGTGCATCGTTAAATCAAATGGACCCCCGTGACACGGTGTGCTCGCTCTCCTCTGATGTTTATGATCAGAAAGTGTGATCAGCATTTATTAGCTTACCGAGGAAATTGGGACGGTGAAACTATGCACATATGAGGACCCCGACCCCTCTGAAAGCATCAGATATTAGATATGGAGAATTGAAGTGCTCTCGTTTTGCAGGAAACCCAATCTGACAAAACATTACTGCTGCTTAACTGTCTCACTGTCTTATGGGTCGGTGTGAGGTCAGCCGGTATGAACAACATAAATAATCCATTCCAGGCATATATGTGTGCAAGCTTTATTTATTTTTTTGCTTTAATGCTACAACCCATAAATAAAACTGTTCAGTGAACATAGTTAAAGTCAGGATAAATTAAGCCTTTTCAACCAAAAATAATTCATTTGAATGGATTTGTTGTAGTCTTGTTGTATAAATTTAAATTAACTTTGTTATGGTTACTAGATGCAAATAAAAAACTTTGAGCAAAATATGAAATCAGGATGTCTGCACACATAAACCACCATGCAACACATCTATATCTATATCTATCTATCTATCTATCTATCTATATATATATATATATATATATATATAATATACATACACACACACACACACACACTGCCTGACAAAAAAAAAAAAAAAAGTCGCTGTTTGGATTTTAATAGGCAAATACTTAAGAGTCTATGGATGGATCATTATTACAGTGATTATTATTTTTCTAGCATGTTATATGTTTGGCAACGGTTCTTTTAACCCTAAAAGATGGAGTGTGTAGCTTTTCATTTCTTAAACAACCATGTATTAAGACGTATCATGGTCATATTCCAGGATGACAATGTCAAGATTCATTAGGTTCAAATTGTGAAAGAATTGTTGGGAGGGAGCATGAAGAATCATTTTCACACATGAATTAGCACTGACCTTAACCTCAGTGTAAGTTTTTGGGATGTGCTGGAGGAGACTTTACAGAGTGCTCACCTCTTGCATTGTCAATACAAGATCTTGATCAAAAGTGATGCACCTCTCGATGGAAATAAATGTTGTGATGTTATTTCCATCAAGAGGTGCATCAATTTTTGATCTTGTATTGACAATGCAAGAGGTAAGCACACTGTAAAGTCTACTCCAGCACATCCCAAAGACTTTCAATGAAATTAAGGTCTGGACTCAGAGGTGCCAATTCATGTGTGAAAATGATTCTTCATGCTCTCTGAACCATTCTTTCACAATTTTAGCCCTGGTGAATCTTGACATTGTCATCCTGGAATATGGCCATGATGTGTCTTCCTACATGGTTGTTTAAGAAATGAAAAGCTACACACTCCATCTTTAAGGGTTAAAAGAACCGTTGCCAAACATATAACATACTAGAAACACACTAATCACTGTAATAATGATCCATTCATAGATTCTTAAGTATTTGCCTATTAAAGCCCAAACAGCGACTTTTTTTTGGCCGGGCAGTGTGTATGTGTATATAATATATATATATATATATAAAATCATCATAGAACCTTTAAGTTTGGACACAACTTTAATAATGAAGATAGAGCAAAGAGCTAGTTGATGGTCTCACAGTTTCCTCTGTCCTCTTTATGTTTCAAAATGCTCATTAGGATAATTTTCCTGACAGTCCTGTCTAGATCTCAGATGCTTTGTTAGTGGCTATTCATTCTACAGCATGATGAGCAATACAATGATCTAATGTATTATAATTAAGGAAAATAAGAATAACTATGACAAAAGGATTCTTTCAGCTGGAGAATCTAGACTCATGTTGTTGACAGACATTTTCTTTCTTATAATATGCACAAGATAATGTATGTATGTACAATAATAAAGCCCTAATTTGAGATCATCAACAAACATTTTTCATTGTTTATCAGGTGCTATTATAACCCACTGATAGATGTAAAAACTGTTTCTGAATTTTTGTAAATGCAAATACTTGAATTTAACTGTTCAGATATGCAGTATTAAAAATTATTTAAATGTCTGCCTATGATTTACAAAGTCTGAATGACCTTATTTGGTAAAGTTAATGTCTTGTCCACGTAGTCCTTCCATAGCATTATTTATGGCACAACAAGGTATGGTCTCAGTGGGAGCAATGACTTAACCGGGCAGATGTGGGGGCTGCACAACTGTTCTTTTCAATCCCAGCATCTTGCTTGCTTGTCTTTGGGGACAAAAATGGCTCACCCTTAATGGAGTGTTAAAGCTTTCTCCAGCGCTGTCTTTAGCCCCAGCCGTGTTCCTGTGACAACGGCTTAATGAAATGAATGGGTTCTCCAAAGGACTTGCCCCGCTCTGCCATTGTTGCATTATTCATCTGGTGAGTCAGGGTGACTTACAAATTCGTACATTTAGAACATTAATCCGTTTATTTTTGCTGGGTATTTATCCAAGTAGTTATTCTCCTTGCCTTACGGGATGCTGGGGGAACACACTTTCTTGACACTGTGAACACTTGAACAACTTTTCTAAAGCGTGTTGATGCTTAGTTAATGGCCCTGCAGTATTCACTGCCAAACCCATGATGTCTCATCTCATTCAAACACGGTGTCTTCTGAAGCTTGGCCGAGAACGTAGCTTGTCCGCTGAGTCATGTAGCATACCGATGTGAAATCTCTGAATACAACATCTTTGACTGAACTGATCTGAGTGGCCAGAATGAAAACTCAGAAATAAGCGTAAGCAGCACAAAACATATTCTGATCCCACGGTTAGTCTGTCCCTCACAGCCTCACTTTCATACCTGTCATGGCGCTGCTGTGAAAAAGGTCTATGATTAGGTTTAAAGTCTATATTTGGTCTATCTACTCATGGCAAAAAGAATGTTCAGAAATGTAAACTGATATTTCCTACTGACACATTACAGCAAAATATATAAATAACTGGCTTAAATCCATTTTAAGGGGGGGGGATGTGAAAACTTTTGAACAGGATGAAGATATACAAATTTTTCTTATTTCGTTTAAATATAATTTTTTTTTCATTTAGTACTGCCCTTTGAAAGCAACAGAAGATACTTCAAGTTTCCTAGAAGACAAATTAAGTACAATTTACCTTGATCTTCAAATTCAAAAAGTTTTCACCCCCCGACTCTTAATCCAAGTAACCACACACAGTATTAAGAATCAAGGGTTCACAAACCTTTGAACTGGGTCATTTTAATAAATTCAGCTATTTTTTTTGTCATGTTGATTATATGTAAACATCTTTTATGTAAAATATCTTACTCAGGACAGTACTAAATAAAAAATGACATGCATTTTGTATGATCTCTCTTATTTTGTTAAAATTATTCACATTTTCACAGATTCTGCAAGTGGTTCACATACTTTTTCTTGCAACTGTATATGTATGTGTGTGTGTATGTGTGTGTATGTGTGTGTATATGTGTGTATATATATGTGTATATATATATATATATATATATATATATGTGTATATGTGTGTATATATGTGTGTGTATATATATATATATATATATGTATATATATATATATATGTATGTATGTATGTATGTATGTGTATGTATGAATATGTGTGTATATATGTGTGTATATGTATATTTGAATGTGCATTTAAGGACTTTTATCCCACAGTGTCATTAAATCCCTTCTTAGCCATGTTGAGCTACACCTGTGCATTTAATGTAAGCCACAATCCCAGAAGGCAAACATTTGGCATGTGTGTGTAATGCCTGAGGGATGTCAGCTCAGGTAACCATGAACAGCCATTATTGCCTCCATTTAACAATTAGAGGGGACAAGGAAAAAAAAAAATGATGTACGTGATGGCCCCTCAAGCTAAAAAAAAATCTGTTATGACATTATCTCTTGTGAAGGACCCTAGCCGCAAGCAAAGGTCTTCATCATCTTTTCACGCAAAGAGCTGTTCTTTGGTAACCTGTCACCCCATCATTTATATCTCTTTTGCTTTTGTCCCCTACCAGATCGCCTTCTCTCAGCACAACAGCATTATGGACCTGGTGCAGTTCTTTGTGACTTTCTTCAGGTGAGTGCTTGTGCCATCTTTGTTCCTTCTCCATTTCAAAGGAGTGATGTAACACAGAAGTTGATCGTAACAACATTTTTTCACCTGTTAAGCCAATGTATGATCATTTAGCAACAGCCTGCCCGGGTTGAATTCCTCAGCACCCGATGTGTTTAATGCCTTTTCCCTTTGGATTAGTGAGCCAGTGCTGAGAGAGCTCTTTAGGCCAAGAGGAAATGAGACCTAATTGCTTTTAGTGTCCTCTAGCTCTACCTTTTTGCTTAAACTACCATATACGTTCAAGATCCTAAATGATCTAATGGAATAAACTCTTCTGATAGACTTGGTGCGGTCACATTAGTAAAATTTCAGCAAGATTTCACAGAACCAATAAGGTCCATTGTCAATAGTGTATAATATTAGTTTAGCGAAGTACGCTCACATAGAAGTAACTTTCAAACCAAGCAAAAAAAAATTCATAAGCTAATTTGATGTCAGGGAACCAGCTGGAAACAAGGTGATTGAAGAGGTGCAATTTGACATTATGTGCTACTTTTTAATAGTAGATTTACTTTTAACTTCCAAACCTGTATGCTAGCCACTATACCATATAATTACAACGAATGAAGCAAAAAACTCAAAAGCACCCTGAAATTATTATAAAATATTAGTCTGTCTGACTCATATGCTATATTCTTCTAAAGACATGTGATACCTTTGTGTGAAAAGCAGTGAAAAAGTTGTTATTCACTGAAAATCTTGACTTCACCCTAGCTCTTTTGCACTGCATTGTGGAACAATGTCTGGTTTTGGAACAAATAGTTTTTGAGAGTCAGATATTTAATACATTTTTTGATTTGGTTCACAAAGCTGGTTTGAATGTTTTATTGACTCATATTAATAAATAACCATTTAAATTTCAGTCTGCTTCTCATACAAATCTATCATATGACTTCAGAAAACTCGGAATAAGTTGTAGGGACCACTTTTTATAGTGCTTTTGCATCTTTTTAATCTAACTTGTAAAAAAAACCCCTGTTTAATTGTAATTGCATGAAAAAAGCAACCACCACTTTCTCAGAATTTCTCCTTTTTGTGTAGCGCAGAAGGAATAAATTCATATGGGATTGGAACAAATTGAGGGTTAGTAAACAATGACAGCATTTTCAGTTTTGGCTGAGCAAGATGAGACAAAACTGATGAACTTTTGAAGTCACGCAATGCTTCGTGCAGAGCTGCTCAGCTCTTTCCTCCGTACGAGGTGTCATTGCCACAAGGTAGATCTGTCATCCTGATTTGTTAATTTCTGTGCAGTTTCTTGATTTGTCATTAAATGCACACCTGTTCCCATTATGTCTTACTAGATTTGGTTATAAAGGGTGTCTCTCTCTCTCTATCTCTCTCTGAATGGTCAATCTCTTGCTGCTGCCGCTCCCTCTGGTGCTAGTCCTGCATTCAGATCATTGTCCTGGATTAGACAGCCCCTCTGGAAGCTGGTGTCACACACTGATGCACTCCGACACGGGGTCAACTTGTGCTCCAAACAGTCATGTTATACAGCTTGCTTGTTTCTGACTGCCTGGGCAATCAGTTTAACTAGTTAACTTCAAGCTTGCCTTAGTGTGTGTAGTGTGACATCTACACTGGCAGCGTAAGCTGACTGGAATTAATCTGTTACTTTAGGAAAGCTTGGCATTTCATTCTGGAAATTCAGTTTGAATCGGCTAAATTCAAACCTACCTTCAGAAGGACCAGACTCAAATGTTTAGTACTTTCACCAACATAATTTATTCAAATATTAGTGAAGAAAGACAGTCTTTTCAGGTGAACGAGAAACTGTCAGGCGTTGAAAACCGTTCTGTCATCTGGGAAGTTCAAATGCTGTTGTGTGTATTTTGCTCACGTATCATACAGGAAATTGCACCAGCTTCAGCACGCCTTCCCTTGACGTCTAGAAGCAATAGGTGAGCAGAAGCATATAGATGATTTCAAATGCTTCAGTGGACACGTAGTTGGCAGATTACTTGTTTTAACCCTGTGAATTGCTGTGGAAAATATGCCTTGACAAGGTGTGGTACAACTGACAAATAGGATAAACTGTCCAACAATGATTTTCCTTTTTTTTTTTTTTTTTTTTTTAATGCATTCATCCATAGTGTTCACCTGCCAATACACTACTATTCGTTTGAAGTCAGTAAGAATCGTTAAGAATACGTTTTTAACATTGATAATAAAAAGAAATGTTCAGCTTTGCCATCACAGGAATACATTACATTTACAAATATATTAAAATACAGTTAGTTATTTTAAATTGTAATAATATTTAACAATAATACTGTTTTAAGTCATAATTATGAGGTAAAAAGTTGAAATTGAAATTATGATTACCAGAGCACAATGTTCTTTTTTTTTCTTATGTGGTGATATGCCTTTGGTAAATTCACAAAGGGTGGATTTATTTGATAAAAAAATAAAGTAACATAATTTATTCAAATATAATTGAAGAAAGAAAACAGTCTTTTCAGGTGAACTAAATCGAAATTATGACTTAAAAATTTGAAATTATGACTTAAAAGTTGAAATTATGGCTTAAAAAGTCAAAATTTCAACTTTTTAAGTCATAATTTCGATTTAGTTGCTCTATATAGGACAAGTGTGTAACACAGTTCGTATATACGGGAAGAAGGAGGCGGGAACCGGCGAACATTCAACATCACTTTAATATTAAATAAACAAAGAACAAAACAAAAGTAATGCCGGCAGACCCTCACGGACGTCTGCCGGCCACACAAACATAATAAAACCATAAAATAAAGTCCAGGCCTGGTCCTCTCTCGTCCTTCACTGTCGTCGCTCCCCTTTTATGCTTCCGGAGCTCCTCCGTGAGAGATTTGAGACCGGTGCAACGCGCAGCTGATGCTCATTATTACTCGCATCACCGGCCTCGCGCGGTTCCCTCATGGCTCTCGCCCACCCTGCTCGTCAGAAAATTGCCTTAAGCCTAGTCCCAGACTAAAATGCATGTTTGAGCTGTTTTAACTAAAAGCAACTTGCTCTGACATATCTTAAAATGTTTATTAAAGCTACTTAAATGTCCTTATTTAACTAAGGCCTATGGTGCTTCCCAATTCGCGTACTTATGCACTATTCCATGACGTTTTTAAGTATAAATAGTGCAAGTAGTGTGTTCACACTGTAAATTCCAAAAAGAAAAAGTACACTTTAAATTCCCGGATGATACACTAACGGAAAAAAACGAAGTGTGGAATGTTGGACACTTCATGCACTCAATTGTCACAGCTTTAATTACGTAGCGGTGGGATAGGAGGATCAGACTCCGTTGTTAAATGATAAAATAAACTTATACAATTCACGCACTACAAGGATGAGTACATAGTGCATAAGTACATAGTGCATTTTGTGGCTGACCTTATTGCATATGCATTTGTAGGAATTCCCTTTTAGGTGCAATATTTATGGGAGGAGAATATATAAATGAATCATGCAACATGATTTACTAAGTTTGTGCTAGTCAATTTACTGGTATTTGTGCCATTATTTAACGCCCAAAAAGCATGTCTTAAGCCACTTTGCACCTGCGCTGTTAGTAGATCACATGCAACCTATTATCATTGGCTCAGCTTGTTTGCGACCCTAGTCTTGATAGACTGTGTTGGTCATTATGGAAATGATTTCGCTGCGTCTTTGTTTTTTAATGTGCGCATTCAGTAAATCACCTGCAGAACTTTCCACTGCCAATGTCGCTTTTATGGGATGGCGGTCTCACACTAATTTGCCCTGTTTAGTAAATCTAGTCCTTAGTATGTCATAATTTTTAACTTTTAAGCTCATAATTGACTTAGTATGTAATAGTTTCAACTTTTTATGTCAGAATTATCATTTACCAAAGCATGTTTTTATTTTATTTTCTTATGTGGCAGAAATGGGCTTCCATAAAGAAAAGAAAGTGTAGCTCTTTCCAAAAAAAAAGAAAAAAAAAGAAAAAAAGTTCAGGCATCAGTGCATGGGAGGTAGCATTAGGTAGGATTTAGTGCTGTCAATGAAGTGTTTTCCTCCAATGAGCTTTTCCCTGATTTCATCAGTGTGATTTCCACTTTATTTCCACTGAGTGAGATAGCCAAACTCATGACAGCTGGAATCAAGACTAGCCTCCGGCAGATTCTGTTCCATTACCAGTGCAGCTAGAGAGATGGTCGCTGACAGAGTATATCTCTCCTTACATCTGCCCCTGAATTATGAACCACATCACTGAAATACAACAAATTAAAAGTGGAAATAGACGAAAACTGCCACAGATGGCGCCTAACGTACAAACCTGATCTATGTCGTTCTGGATAATATTAACTTTCTAGTTATTACAATCTAAAAAAATTACCCTCTCTGTAAAAGGACTCTGCAGGGGTGTGTTGAAAATGTATCGTTGATGAAGAACCTGTCAGTGTGCAACCTGAAATTAGAGTGGTTAACATGAGCAATAGCGAAATGCATTTCCACCCTGTGAATGGCTTTTTAACAGTCTCTTTGCTAAATGCAAGATAATGCATTTGGTTCAATTCATGCAATCCATTTGCTTTTATTTAATATCTAGCACATGCTGTTCAGTCTTCAGGGTTCGACATGAGTACTTCCCCTCCCAGGTTTGCTGTAGCTGTCTCTCTCTTTATCCATGAGATGGGGTTGTGGCTCTTGATGTCGGAGTCTCCGAAATCACCAAAAACGTCCTTCAAATGATTTCATTTCCCAGACATTTGCTCATGTACATGGAGCTCAGTGAATCAGCAAACTGTAATTCAGAGTGATTTGACTACAAGTTTAACTAAACATCAGTTCTAAGAGGGGTGTCATGCCATACGATTGTCCTCTAGATCCTCCTTTCAAAGTAATGAGACGGTCAGGGATGCTAGGAAGGCTAAAAAAGGGTGCTCAAATAGCAGAAAATGAAATCATCAGGGTATAATAGTGTTATTTTTGCCTCGTTTGGTCTTGATGTCAGTGGTCCTTTATGAGACCGAAGCAAACTCACCTAGCCTAAGGAGAATTATTGTCACCTTCATTACATAGTTTGTATCTCCTAGTTCTTTTTCTGTTAGCTGATTTTATTTTTTTAAGTCTATCCATGCAGTTATCTATGCAGATATTGTGAATAGCACCTCCATTTTGTCCTAAAACTTAGAAAGTTTTTCTGAAGTGACTCCTGAAATGGGTTCAATACAAGGCTGCTTATCTACTTAATTGCATCTAATTAGCTAAATAACACTTTAGCTCACAGTTTAATCATCAATTTTCGTTCTGGATCTTTTCAGCTCATGCAAGTGAGAAAAAAGCCTTCTCCAAGTCAGTGGATTGGTTTGTTTGTTGGAGCATGTTTAACTTAGGATGCACCTTTTATCATTGTTTAGCAGTCGGCTTTTAATTCTTTCTCCCATAGCTCGTTCCAGACCTTTCATACCATCCTCTATTTGAGTGGTCCCTGGATACCTTCTTTATTTTCTCACATATTTACTCAAACGCCACATGTACCACCACATGAGGGGCAAGAACCTTTAATTGCTTTATTTTTCGTATTAATTCGGATTCCAGGTGGAACCGCAGAGGGGATTAAGTCCTGTTTACTGCCTGCAATGCACCGGATGAAAGGCTTCGATCTGAAGGGGGATTTCTCCCGCACTGCTACTTAATCGAGCCATTCAAGTTTCTCTCTTCCCCATTCGTCCCAATTTGCCATTATCTTCAAACGAACCCAAGATGGCATGCGTTTGAAAGCATTAAAAGGATTTCATCATTCTTTTTTTTTCTCCACAACTTTTTTTCATCTGTGCAAACTGTGAATTAATTTCAAACAGAGATGTTTACGAATGCTCACATACCTCCATAAATACAGTCCGCAAAAGCAATTTCCCTACAATTCATGACTTTGATGTCAGCGCGGTTATAAGATTTGCCTTTTGATGCACATTGCCAGACCCTAACACTTGACTGAGATGAGCGTATTCCTCAGCTTGACCACTGGAAAGCCTTCTGTGAGTTTCAGAGATGCTGACATTTATCAGTGCACGGTATTTTGACCATTTACTTTAATTTTTTTAAAGTGGGATTATCTGAGAAATTCAGTCTAGATGCACTGTAAAATCTTTCACAAGGTGTGACAAAGCAATTCTATAAAATACTGCCAACTCAACTGTCATGTTCTAGAGACCCATTAGTGGTGGCTATTAAAGGATTAGTTCACTTTAAAATGAAAATTACCCCATGATTTACTCACCCTCAAGTCATCCTAGGTGTATATGACTTTCTTCTTTCAGACAAATACAATCAGAGTTATATTAATAATCACCCTAATGCTCCTAAGCTTTATAATGGCAGTGCACAGAAACCACCTTTTTGAAACTCAAAAAAGTGCATCCATCCATCATAAACATACTCCACACGGCTCTGGGGGGTTAATAAAGGCCTTCTGAAGCAAAGTGTAAAAAAAATATCAATATGTAACACGTTATAAAGTAAATTACCTAGCTTCCGCCAGAACGCAACGTCAGTTACGTTTTTTTTTGTAAGTTGAATGCGGAAGGCAGTCTGGTGGTAGGTAGTTATTTTACTTTATAACAAGTTAAATATGGATATTTTTCTTACAGAAACGCATCGCTTCGCTTCAGAAGGCCTTTATTAACCCCTTTATTAGCCGTGTGGAGTATGTTTATGATGGATGGATACATTTTTTTAAGTTTTAAACAGGTGGTTTCCGTGTACTGCCATTAGGAGCATCAGGGTGATTATTAATATAATTCCGATTGTATTCATCTGAAAGAACAAAGTCATATACATCTAGGATGGCTTGAGGGTGAGTAAATCATGGGATAATTTACATTTTAATGTGAACTAATCCTTTAAGCAACATTATGAAATATTACAAAAACCAAACTATTTCTATGCATACGGAAGTAGCCAGTAGTCAGGAACAACTTTAATCATATTGTGTCATTGATGTACCTCAATGAATAAATCCCACCATTCTAACAAATTTAAATGCTTTGTTTCCCAGCAGCCACAACCCAAAATGAGCCATGACAACTTCATTGTCAGACTAATCTTGATAAGCTTGCTGAAAATGCAAATTAAGAAATTTTCTTACTAAATCATATTTTTTGTAATGACTAAACAATAGTTTCACAATATGTTCTCTTTAAAAATCCAGTGTTTTTATCCAGTGATAATGTTCATATTTGCCATCTGTTGAATGGTATAAACATAAATCTGTCACTGGGCCATTCTTATAGTGCTCATAGTGCAAAGCTTCTAAAACTTACATATGAAGACATATGAGATGAGAAGAATGTGCTGCATTCAGTCATTGTTTTTTAATGACAATTGTAAGTGATTAGTAGGGATGGGCCATATGACCCAAATTAGATATAATATGACAAGCAATTAGTCTGACATCAATACAAATCAAAAGTCTCGAAACAAAAGTATTTTCCACATTTAATTCTTATTGGATAAAACCCTGATAGTTGCACAGATATTGCAGATCTACTGCAGTATTATAAAGTAGATTCTTTTCCAGTTATCACTACTGTTGCACTGTGTGTGTGTGTGTGTGTGTGTGTATATATATATATATATACTGCCCAATTGGTTCTGAAATTTCTATGTCATGTTTAATCTTTCCATCCCTTTATTTCTTCATCCTACAGCTGTTTTCTGTCCCTGTTGCTGGTAGCTGCAGTGGTGTGGAAGATCAAACAGACTTGCTGGGCCTCCAGGCGACGAGAGGTATGTCATAAAACAGAAGAAACATAAAGCACTTCTCATTACAAGAATATAAACAACTTTGTGTCAAAGTCCTGGTCATTTCAAAATTGCCAAATATCTCTTCTGATTTATTGTTTTGTTTGATATATCGGTATATGATATCACTTTACACTTTACAAGTCTGTTTTCCGTTTTGTGGTTTTTCCTTGCTATGGAATTTGATTAGACGCGCTTTAGACATACATATAAAGCCTTGTCAGCCACATTAAATGGCTCTGCAGAGTCCACTGCTTACAAACATGCCCATCCTCCTAATTAGGGGCCCTTATGAGCCAATTAGCTCTGACAAAACTTATCTAATGCAGTTTAGAGCAAACTGAACATTAAACGCAGCAGATGTCTGCGCATCGTGGAGAGAGATGCCATACTTCCACTATTTCTCCTGCCTTTCTTCATTTCATTGTGACAGATTTAAAGGGTTTCAGGGACTAGTTTTTTTTTGGATAATGAGTCTATTTGCTACTCAATAACACCAAAAAGTTATGTTAAGAATTTCATGAGAATGATTGGCCAATGTCGTTGTGTCTGTAATGCGTTTATTCCATTTTAGTGGACAGAATTGACATTGATAATCAGGAAGGTTGATCTCTTTTGCTTCTGTCCTAATTGATGTATGGAAATAAACAAGAGTTATGATTGCAGCGATCCAAAGCTATATTCATCTAAAGAATTAAATCCAATAATGCGTGATGGGGCAGATGGGCCTCCACCATTAGCATTCGGCTCACTGCAGCGCTGCACTCCACAGGTTCAGATTATCTGTTTGTTTCTGCCTTCAAGTACTCTCAAAAAAGCTTTTATCTTTTAATTTAAAATGATTGAAAAGTTTGAGGAAGCACTCCAGAAAAATAATTGCTTCTGAAAATGTATTTTCTTGTTTTTTGTCTTGAGCAAGAAAGAGCCTGGATGACGTGCATTTCATTTTGGCACCAATCATGTGACAAGGTCACATTTTTGATTTTTGCCTTGGCAGCTCGAGATGGAGAGAAAATTTAAACTAACAGGGATTTTTCTGTGCTTTTTCATTGCATTCAGAGGCATGCGAATAGTGGTCCTTTATTGCTGTTATGAAGTGCAACTTCCGTTTTTATGATCGTAACAGAAGAAGCTGTATTGCTCTGCAACCTCTCATTTGAACGCCTTTTGTCCTGACTGACTTATTGAAAGACATGAGTTGAAAGCAGAGGACATGTTTATAACTGCCATTATGCAAATGTTCTCCACTACACTGATTTTGGCTGAGGGATCAAACAAGGGAATATCTAAAAAGCAGCAGTGCTCAACACAAATCAGAGTGCTTGCCTTTGATTTCCTTCAGTGTGTCGTTTCCCTGAAAAGTCTAGGGAATGTCTCATTGTCATCTGCCCGGATATTTGCACAGTTGCATTTGCCTTATTTCGGTTTTAGCTTCAGCTCTAAGATGGTGTCTTATATTGAAGTACAGTGCTTGCAAATCTGGTTAAAATCATCCAATTAGTGCTTCACAAAATTTATTGTACTTCGGCAATCATGCTATGTAATATCTCTCTCTCTCTCTCTCTCTCTCTCTCTCCTCTCTGTGTGTGTCTGTGTATATTTATATGTGTATGTATATATAATATATATTTATATTGTATAACTTAATATCAAGAGCTCAGATGCAAAAGCCGCTAAACGAACCACCGTCAAAAATGAGATAATCATATTGAGCGAATGCTTTCCGCACATGTTCATCAAATACTTTTGCTTCAAATCTGCTAAATCCCATTGGTAGAAACCCCTAAATGATGGTGTGCGTACGACCTGGCTTTCAATTGCCGAGCTGCAAGTTTTTGTCCACCGTTACAGTGGCAATGGCAGGATTTCGCGAGTGGCAAGTAAACACAACAGTGTTCCTTTTTCTGCTGTAAAACTGACAGAAATGGATGTTTCACTATGCCTTATTGTCCAAAGAGGTGGACTAAGAGGTTTTTGCAAAAAGGCACACATGATTGGACAGTCAAATTTGTTAAATACCAATGAATTGACTAAAGTGACATTTTTGAAAATAAGGCATTCAATAACTGACTAATAACTTTTCATTGCCATTAAAGTAAAATTACTAAACCTAAACATAGGAGCCTGGTAAAAATGCTCATTTAAAAAGAAAACATGTCATATGGACGAACTCTTCATATTTTACCCATATTTCTTTTCAGGAAAATCCCCAGCATTCTCATGCATTTCTGTAGCGTTGGCCTGTCTTGTCCATTGTCTTCAAAAGACAAATTGGCCTTGTGAAACCACATAGCGTGACATATCTGTATGATGATTTCAGATCAAGACTTGGTATGACAGATATGAAAAATGTGTCCTAGCTTATGTTTAGTGGAGGAAGAAATGTGTTCCATGTCTCTGATTTGATTCATCCTAGTGATGGTATGGTGTGTTTTGCCCTCATGTTAAGTGATTATGCTGAGCAGATGCATTAGAGGACTGTCGTCTGATGCCGGAGGGCTTGATAATGATGTTTTGCATTTACCGCAGTGGAACATTACACGGGTAGAGTCACTTATGCTGTTGTCTTCTGGACCTGTGGGTAGGTTTGCATTTGTGTTGGTGATTATCGGTTCTGTCAGCGTGTGAAATTCCAGAAATGTCCCACAACTCTTAATTTTTCATTGAGGTTGCATAGCTCTCTGCCTAAGATTATTGCTCTGCCTGATGATACAACAGATCAGTCTTTAGAAAACAAGGCATCTGTTGTCTTTGCAGATGAAATATTTATCTTGCCTTTTTGGAGAATGACATTCTTATAGCTAGAAATTAGACAGTGGGAGGGAAGATTACAAAAAGTGCAATTAAACCGTCTTATCTCTGCTCTCCAGTGAGCAACACAAACAGGTTTGGCTATGGGCATTGCCCTCGTCCGCCCTCGTGTTTTATGATTTGTCTTATTGAAAAAAAAAAACCTTCCCCACTGTTTGGACCGATGACTGCAAACCCCATGCTGAAATGAAAAATTAAATGAATAAGACGGAACAGGGGTGATTAAGAATAATGAAACCATGTCATCCTGAGTTATTGAATTTCATCTAACATGCAGTTCAGTGCCTGAAGAGGAGCAAATATACTCATAATGAAGGTTACATGCCTCTGCTGTGCTCTATCACGTAATCATTTATGCAATGGGATATTTTAATTGATTCGGACAAAACTGCAAATGGATAGTTGCTGAGTAGGAAGAGAATGTCTGGTGACTCTTGTTTGATTTGTTAATATTAAGATTTGATGACTGTTTCTAATGCCGGACAGGTGTAGGGTTGACATGTTTGGACGAAACGTAGGCTTTGTACTGGAAAAAGTCTTGTGGCTGGTGTTTTAGGCCAGGCTGACCTGTCTATAGGGGAGCATTTGATAGGTTCTGCTGTGCGCACCAGTGCTAAAGTGGCTCTGTACTATTTCAGGAGACCGGATGACAGATGTCGGCACTAAATGTCAGTGTAGAGCAGGAGGAATGACTTCTGTAAAACAGACGGCAGGGGCATTGACATTTCACAGTGCAATGCCATACTCATAGTCATACAGCATGCACACTTAAAAACTTAGATACAACAGTATTGCTTTAAATGTACATCCTTGTCATGATACAGTCATTTTTAGTGCAGTTGAATGTTAGGTTTTAAATATTTCAGTGAGCACTGTAATGCAGCAACAAAAATGTAAAGGATTAAATTTAAAGGACAGCAAGTGAAAACATTCCAGGTTTGCAGCAGTGAAGAGGGTCAAGTCACGTCCACACCACATGCATGAGCCAGTAAATGCTGGTGGAGCAGCCTGTGGAGTAAAACAGCAAAATATGAGCTACAATCAATAGACAGAGAGTTTAACTAGCTTGTGCAAGCCTTGTAAGCAACATGTTAAAGGATTAGTTCACTTTAAAATGAAAATTACCCCATGATTTACTCACCCTCAAGCCATCCTAGGTGTATATGACTTTCTTCTTTCAGACGAATACAATCAGAGTTATATTAATAAACACCCTGATGCTATCAAGCTTTATAATGGCAGTGAACAGGGTCACATGTATGAATCTCAAAAAAGTGCATCCATCCGTCATAAACATACTCCACGTGTTTGTGTAAGAAAAATATCAATATTTAACATGTTATAAAGTAAAATAACTAGCTTCCGGTGTGTGTGTGTGTGTGTGTGTGTGTGTGTTTAAGAATTTAGTATTTGACTAACCAATTAGTTTTTTTTAAATATACTTAATATATTTGTCAAATTTCCATCAAAATATTTGAGAATGGACAATTAAACTGATCTGTTACAAGAACCACAAATATTACTTAATTCAAATCAATATTATTAATCTTTAATGCACATTTAAGAAATTGAGTAAACTTACTCAATTAAAACAATGCGCCCCTCCCCCACCCTCCGACATGAGTGCTTCCTGTAGTTTACAGCATTAGCAGAGATCTATATTTTTTTTATCCTTAAGAAAATTTTAATTACATAAATGCACACGCACACACACATAAATATATATATGTATGTATGTATGTATGTGTATATATGTATGTATGTATATGTATGTGAGTGTATATGGAATAGCTTTTAAAATATTTGAATATTTTAAAAGTGTTCAATGACCAACTATTCCCAGATTACAATAACCAGTAGCTACGGTATCAAATACTTATATTAGTTATTGTCCTCTGGGAGTAGTTGGTTATTGAACAATTTTAAAATATGCAAATTTTAAGCCATCCAAATTGTGGTGTTAAAACCAGACTAATGCTAAATGATTAGCACAGTAGTACTAAATAATAAAATATACACCAATGTGACTGTGGTGGCCTTGTAGTGACTTAGTATCTGCATCTATTTTAGGCTGGTATAGACAGGATAAATTTATGTAGTGAGTATTATATTTCAGGCCTGCTGAGTACATGTTTTGGTTTTTCTGGGAGTATCCATTATTATGAAAAATGGAGAAGTTATGATAAAACTTTTTATCTCTGCGATAGAGCCATGTGTTATAAAAAAGGTTTCTCTTTCAAGGGCATCAGCAAACTTCAGGCAAAGGGAACCAAGAGTTTTATCCTTTTTAATGTTAATTAAAGGTCATATCAGCCCCAATATAAAACCAGTCTGGCTGGCCCACAGCCCGAGATGTGGGTTTAAGAGTGTGCAACCAAGTGAAAGAGAAACTCCACTATTGGTCTGCAGAATGGCGGCTCTACTCTTTATCTAATGTTGAGTTTTCAGTGGCTTGAAGTGATGATCGTTCATTAATGATTGTTTGGTGGGTTATATATATTAAGCATGTCAATGATATAACAATTGGCTTTTAACTATTGATATTTTAAAAGCTAGACGTCCTCAACTATGCTATAATTAAACTGAGCCTTATTACTTAGCTTAATGAATGAGGTACAGTCCTGTGTGACACAAATTGGTCAGGAAAGGACACATTATGTAGAGAGAGAGTAAGAGAGAGAGAGCTTGATGGAATCAGGGGAGCATGAATGCATCAGCTCCTTTGTCATTCTTGCAGAAAAGTAGTTCTGATCAGTCTGCAAAAAATATTTCTGCCCATAATGAGAGTCTTGCAAACGGCCGCAACCATTTGTGACTCTGAACACAGAGGCACTTCTTCCACTTCATTCATCACACGCTCACAAGGGAACCTTTAGTCTATGACAAATACTCACCCTCACTTTTCAAGTTCAGCTGTGGGACTCTCGCAGAGTTTGTTAAATCACAAGTTCACACACTCCAATGTGTGCAAATGATACATGAATTGCTCAGAAAGATGCAGCAGTGTCCACTGAAGTAGTGGATCAAAGCAGAGTCTAAAGTAGAACTGTTGAATTAATGATATCAAAGCAAAGACTTGCGTATCAGTGATCTGAAACTGAATACCAAATATTCAATGTTTAGTTAAATCTGATGTTCACTTTGTCCAATGAAAGAGGGTCATGCTTCGTATCTTCTTGCCTGTTGTCTGTAGCTGGATCACTATGGCTACATTTTGCAGCACTTGGGAATTTAGATTTAAGTCAGACAAGACTATTGTAAAATGGTATTGCAAATTATTATTATTGTTGTATTACAGATTAAACATTGTTGCATGGGAATGAGAATGCAACTGATTGTAATTCTTTTGTAATTACGATTCAATTTGTGCATTAGGGTGCTCAATGTTTAATATATTTTTCACAACACATATTGTTTCAACAGATGTAATCTAGCTACATAGCTGATAATTGTAATTATTTATGACTGATAAAATGTGAGCCTACCCATTATGAATATATTCAATATAAGAAAGAGACTGGCATTGGATGAGACTGATGTTCAATGGCAAACTGGTGGTGTATCTGGGCATGAAGAGTAATAAGAATGCTTGAGATCTGTACATTATTGAGGGACTGTGCGACAGGGCTTTTTAAGTAGAAGTATTGACACGTAACCAGTGCAGCAATGATAATATTGGACTGATATGATCATATTTTCTGGACCTGGTTAGAACTCTGGCTGCGCTGTTTTAAACAAACTCCATCTTATTTGTGGAGACAATCAGGCATCCAGCCAGAAGTGCATTACAATAATCAGGTCACGAAGTTATGAATGCATGAACTGCATCTAGAAAGAATATTCTGTGACTCGGGTGCTTCTGAGGTGGAAAAATGCAGTGAGGTGCTGAATGGGTAACACCCTTTGTAGCAAGCCAAAAGCCAGCGCTGGAAAGCTTTTCTAATATTAACTCTTACCCGATCATAACCCTTCTTTTTCCAGTGATATTCCTCTGAGATTTTCTCTTTTGTATGGTCTCTCATCTCTCTTTCAACAGTCTTTCTTCAAATCTCCCTATTGCTCACTCTCTCTTCTCCACCATCATACGCCCCCTAATGCTGATTGGCTACACATTTTCAACAGCGTTTTTGAAAAAACCACTTACTGCACCTTTAATAATATTTAACAAAGGGTCAGAAATTGCAGCATGCATCGATCATGGATGTCATTTAAAATACAGCATCAGTCGGTTGCACATTTCTAATATTCTAATATCTTTTCAGAGAGGAAAGTAATTGCTATTGTACTGTAGAGACAGTTACCTGTTTTTCTCTGAGTCTGATAATCAGTGATGAGAATAACAGCATTATAAATAAATGATGTTACTAACGGCGTTACTTTTTTCAGTAACGAGTAATCAAATGAATTACTTTTTCTCCCGTTACAACGCCATTACCGTTACTGACAAAAAAAAAAAAAAATGCGGAGTTGCTATAATTGAGCTCACTGAAGCGGTTTTCATCCGAGTAGGCTCTCTCTCAGCCATAGGACCTGCAAAGTTTTTTCTCTGGTGTGTGTGTTGGACTAGTAGTTGTTCATTTAAGCCATTAGTTCACTAATCACATTTATATTAATTTGATTTCTTAAATACTGGAGAGAATAAACCATAATAATGAGCGTTTATGTAATACAGGCTATAGGCTATATAGCACTCAAGCGCACGCATAAAGCTTGCCATAAAGAACCAGCAAAAGTAATGATTATGAATGTGACAAAAACAGTAAGGAGACATTTTAATTGTTTATTAATAAACTAATGTTTTCTGAATCCGTGTCGGCTGCAAAGATGAAGTTGGCATTGCTGACTCTCATCATCTCCGTGGACGCGCTTAGAGAGAAAATGCACATTTCATTCGGATTACATAATCAGGGAGTAGCCTATTTCTTTTCATTTTGAATTATTTTGTTTAAAAGTAGACATTTCAAGCTTTCTATAGATATATTTCTCATGTCTGTGAGTCAAGCAGCCGCTGAGTTTCGGTTCATTTAGCCTATAAGACGCGTTCCAGTTCACATGATCGCGCCGGCGCCATGATTACATTGTCATAATTATATTTTCTGCTATATTTGGTTCTTATTTATTAAATCCAGGCAATTGGTTGATGAAACACTGATTGAAATTAAGATACAATTTTTACAAAATGAAACTCACTTTAAAGAAAGGCTTTCTACAAAACAAACTTAATGAAGTGGTCAAAATCATGTCTGACCCACTCCATGTCTCCCAATATTTTGCACATCTTATGATGTATTCTATCTTACTCATGTTGTTCACTTTTCATAATCAAATAGATAAATTTAAAAAATAACATTAAACAAATAATAATTTATTTTTAGACGTATTTAATATCGGGGGCATCCAAGTTAATTGACATATATATATATTTTTTTTTTTTTTTTTTTTTTTTAAGTAACGCAATAGTTACTTTCCCTGGTAATTAGTTACTTTTATAATGATGTAATCAGTTACTATTTGTGAGAAGTAACTAGTAACTATAACTAATTACATTTTTAAAGTAACGTGCCCGACACTGCTGATAATGTATGCCAATCTGACTTCTTACAGGGATAGCCTATAGCTGGAAACACTTACTGTTATATGACAATAACAAGAGTATATTTATAGTTATATAATTAAAAATATATTTTTTTTACAAAAAATAATTGTAAAGAAAATTCTAAAAAAAAAAAAAATAATCTACATTTGCTACAATTTGCTACAATGTTACAGAAAATACACTTTCGAGCTGTGTGACCTCCATGCCTATTTCTCAATGAAGAACCAGTCACCAATTGAATGTAATTGAATGCCCCTGATCTACATACATGGTAACACTAACAGATCAATGTCAAACTCAATTCTGAGCCAATGAGAGTGACATGTCCTTTAAGCAGTCAATCTGAAGGACTTTGTGGAATAAACAATTTGAGCCAGTTTCATAATCCATTTTCTGAAGAGCTAAACAGGTCATCAATGTTCCTCGGGAAGAAGTGGGCCACATAGGTCTACAATGCAGAAGTGATTCTGAGTGGATTACCTTAATTGTACTCTTAAACATGAGCAAATCATCAGGGGAAAAACATTAGGCTGTGGCTGGAGACATTTGTAGATAGATTTTTTTTTTTTTTTTTTTTTTTCTCGCCATAAGATCAGTGGGTGCATTTGTATCTGGTCCTTTTGCTCCCAGTCTGAAAACTTTTCTTTCTGTGTCATTTGTCTGGGCAAATTTCCCTGCTTGGTTCAAGACCTCATTTCCAGTTATGATCAGCTGTAATTAATTTGCTGGTTTGAGAGTTGCTTAATTTACATAATTTCTACAGTGAATACTTTGTTAAAATTTTAAATAGAGTGTTTGCAAGTTAGGCACCAACAAGTCAGAATGAATTTACTCCTCATGCTAGGCTTGTTGATTGAGTACATAATTGCAGTTAATAGTTAAAATAATTAATTTGCATTTTGTGCAGTAATATAAGAGTTATTTTTGATTAGCTAAGCATCCACAGCATTTTGAATTTGACAGTGAATTTTCTCCATCAAATTAAACCTTTTTTTTTTAATAGATAAAACTGTTAAAACTGCTGGTTAAAGCTGATTTGCGACTGTGCTTCTAATAAAAATGCTCCTTAACATATATTGTTTTCATTTCATTGGTCTGTTAATAATTGAAGTCATCCTTTGTAATATCTAAATGCAAAAAAAGTTTTTTGCTCCCCTTTTTTTTCTTTTTTGTCTAATCAGACAGCATTAGAACAGATTATACAAGGAGGAGAGTTGATAGCATAGTCCATAATTCATGAAGGTCCAGGCTTTGAAACTCTTGATTGTACTTTGCACTTTTCCTTATGAATATTTACAATAGTTATTCCATAGTTCATTTGTGGCATTTGTAATTGTAAGGCATAAAACCACACAAGACCATGGGTGTCTTCTCATTCCCTTGGTTAAGTCAGTATAGGGAAAATGTAATTTTATTATATTTTATTATATGAAATAAACATCTTTCCATAGGTTAGTCTTAATTTTTTCTAGTTATCTAGATAAGATCACAATCATTTTGTAATTATTCAGCAATGTATATAAATTATGTGCATCCATGCCAACTGTCACAGCGTGTTTGCAGCAAAGATGAATAAAAGCAGGATCTAATCACAGCAGTTTAATCTAACAAAAAATCAAATAGCAGAAACTCAGGAGTTCAGACTCTATATATACAATGGAACAGAACAACTATTTAAATGAGACGAGATCAAAACAAAAGAGAAACTGAAAACAAGCTCTATATATATATATATATATATATATATATATATATATATATATATATATATATATACGAACGCTAACAAAGAGAGGAAACGAGAAACAGGTGCATCAAATTAATCAAACAATGACTAACCATGGAAACTAATGCAAACGAAGGAAACAGAAAGGGGAAACTTTGATAAATTGAAAAACCAACCAAGAGTCCAACTCAAACATAGACATAATGTGATACCAATATAGACATACTTAATTATATTGGGGGAATAATTATAAATTCATTTAACTAGGTGTTTTAGTAAACTTATCCTGAGTAAACTGAGACCCTGAATGGTGGTCCTCCTTATATTTCTGAAGTTTTTCATCGGGGTGGTATGGGTTTGTCATTTTTTCAGGAATGAAAAACAATTCCATTAAATGTTAGTATTTGTGGCCAAAATGGCTTTGAGAGTTTCAGCCCTTGTTTAATGTCTAACAGGAAAGTCCTAATGCTATAAAGCAGGAATTTCAGCAGGGTTTAACATGAAGCCTTTGGTAAAATCAATGAACAATCAATCTCAATTTCACATCAGTGAGGTTTTCACTGTACTACCCTGGGGCAAGGTTTTAAGAGCATTTCAAAGAATAATAAAACACATTTGACCTTAACTCTAGTCTAAACCCCTACAAGTTTGTGTGTGTGCCTTCACGTGTTCAGCTTGGTTTATAGGATCAAGCAAAACATTGCAATTATAAGACTGGATTTAAAAAAAAAAAAAAAACAGAACTAAAAATGTGTCATAGTTGAAAAGGGCAGCTGCATCCTCGAGTGTGTGGCGCATGGATGCATCTATGTATATGTCAGTGATGGACTGGCTTTGTCTTGCATAATTGTTATGGAGATGCCCTGATCTAGTAAAGGCAGTGGGCCTGATGAGTAATAGCAGGTGATGGAGAGAGATGGATAAATTGCAGATGGTGCTTTTTGGCTGTCAACAAAGCCAGCCAGTTTTCTGGGAGAAGATCTATTAGCACAAATGAGAGCATGCCACAGCTCTCTCCCTTTCTGCCATGCTCTCTCATGCCATATCACTTTTCCTCTCTCCCGATCATGCTTTGACATTTTATTTTCTCAGTTCCTTTCCTCATGTTTGTTTTCTTACTCTCTCATGTATACATGCGCAAACACACGCTAGACGAAGGGGATGAATGAAAGCAAATAGCTTCAAATCAATATTTAAAACGAAGATATAATTAATGGACTCATAAATGTGTAAATGTTTCACCCTCAGAAAGGGGCCGTTCTGGTGCAAATGTCATCTCTGTTAGATAAGAGCGCAGCTTTACAATGATATCAACAAGCTCGGCAGGCATAATTTACTCCTTCCAGTCCTGCCCTTTTTATCCTGCTTTTTTGTGACCGAAATCAGTCACTTGTTAACTTATTTGCTATCCCCTATATAGGCCCTTTCCCAAATTTACTCACCCTGGAGTCGTTCCAAACCTGTATGAATTTCTTTCTTCTGCTGAAAACAAAAAGCTGTTTTAAAGAATATGGGTAACCAAACAGTTGATGGGTGTCAATGACTTCCATCGTATGGGAAAAAAAAAAAAAAATACTATTGAAGTCAATGTGGCCCATCAACTGTTTGATTACTAACATTATTCAAGATATCTTCTTTTGTGTTCAGCATAAGAAACAATTTCATACAGGTTTGGAACAACTTGAGAGTGAGTAAATAATGACAGAATTTTCATTTTTGGGTGAACTATCCCTTTAACGTGCATTTGTGGACTTACAATTGCCGTCACGATAGTGTGGACTCAGAGAAAGTTCGCAAGGGCTTTGGGTTCCATTTGGGACAGGGCCATAGTGAATGGCACATAGTGCACTATACAGTTAAAGGGTTAGTTCACCCAAAAATAAAAATTATCCCATGATTTACTCACCCTCAAGCCATCCTAGGTGTATATGACTATCTTCTTTCAGACGAACACAATCGGAGATATATTTAAAAATATCCTTAGTCCTCCAAGGTTTATAATGGTTGTGAATGGGGGCCCGCATTTTGAACAACAACAAAAAAAAATGCATTCATTCATAATCAAAGTAATCCATACGGCTCCAGGGGGTTAATAAAGGCCTTCTAAAGTGAAGCGATGCGTTTTTATAAGAAAAATATCGATATTTAAAACTATAAATTCAAATAACTAGCTTCCGACTGATGACCGTACGCATACTGAGCAAGTCGATTTGGGCGGAAGAGTAAGCTTTGACCCGATAGCAATGATGAACACAGAGGTGCCGAGGAGAGAGCAAAACAAAACACCGGTCACGAATTAGAAGTCTAAAATGAGAAATTTTAAAGAGAAATATCGGAGGATTTTGATATAAGAGAAGAAGAGCTTGAGTTTGTTGCCCAGCCCTATTTGTTTGAACCGCGAGAGACATCTAAGCTTACGATATTTCTACATCCTGCGTCATACATCGCGTCAGAGGATTACTCATTTGGCGCAACTCGAGTTGCGCAGTATGCGTACGGTCATCCACTGGAAGCTAGTTATTTGAATTTATAAAGTTTTAAATATGGATATTTTTCTTACAAAAACGCATCGCTTGGCTTCAAAAGGCCTTTATTAACCTAATAGAGCCGTATGGATTACTTTGATTATGGATGGATGCATTTTTTTTGTTGTTGTTCAAAATGCGGGCCCCCATTCACTATCATTATAAACCATGGAGGACTAAGGATATTTTTAAACATATCTCCGATTGTGTTCGTCTGAAAGAAGATAGTCATATACACCTAGGATGGCTTGAGGGTGAGTAAATCATGGGATAATTTTCATTTTTGGGTGAACTATCCCTTTAAGGAGTGTAAGAAAGTGATTGATTGAAGCCAGTGCATTAGAGAATGCTCTAAAGTGATCACACAAATACAGGTTACTGTCACATATATTGTACCTATTGTATCAATTTTAGAGGCAGGTAACTTTTCTTTATTTTGCTTTCATAGTCTGATAATGCAATAAATCTTTTTGCGTGTAATGTTTAATATGATTGTGTTCATAATGATTCACAATAAGCGGCGAATCAACACATGAACAAGCGTTTCATTTATTTATTATTATTATTATTATTATTATTATCTTCATCATTATTATTGTCATTTTTGCTTTGTATACAATTTTCTGAGTCCATTTTCTGACATTTTTCTGTTATCTCATTAAATTAGTCCAAGATACATTCTGCATTTGCTTTGCACTTGGCTCGCTATATTTATTGTTTTTTTATTACCTATGAATGAGTTATCATAAAAGTGAAAGCACCAGTGCAATATAAAGATTGAAGAAATAAAGGAGGATGCAATTTTTTTTTTTTTTTTCCCTCTCCGTATTTAAAGCTCAGATGCGTGTACTTTGAGTGTACAGTACAAATCAGAGTGCATTTTGGGCATTAAGAGCAAACTACAAATTCAATTAAATTGTTTACTCAGGACTTGCACACCAATGGCTTTACCCAATATATAGTGCACTTCTCTGTACCGACTGATTTTAAACACCCGAAAATGTTTAGTTCACTTTAACTTTTCAAGCTAGCATACCTCTCTAGTATCTCTCATCACACACACATTTATTTATCTGGGTTAGTGCAGAGATGATCAGATCGTATTGTCAAGAGAAAGCCTGATGTGAGGAGTGTGCTCAGCTTTGATAATTTCATTATAAATGTGGTCGCGGTGGGATCAGCCATAACAGTCCTCAAGTGGTGATTAATAGAAAAGATAATGAGTGATTAATTACCGTGGTGCCATCAGGGCCCATTTGAGCGGAAGTCATTGAAGAGACCTCTTTGTGTCAGTGCCGAAGAGACACCCCCACAGAGACAGCACTGTCGGCTTGATATGTGCACCGTCAAGGACATCGCCACCTTCCTGCATTTTTGTTTTCATGGACTGAGGAAGAAGTTATTCTGTGATTCCTGAGGTTGACTTTCAGATGCATGGAAAAACATTGACTTAATGTGTTTGGTGACATAGTGTAATTGGCTCAATAATCATCTGTTTAAAACACTTTAGAGGACTTGTTCATCTGAATGCCTTAGAGACTGTTGATATTTTATTTATTTATTTTAGTTTTATGTCAAGCAACTTACTGCAGAATTGCTCAGAGGCAAAATTGCTCAGGAGCACTGTCCTTCATGTTCATTTTTGTGGATGATTTTTTGAGGACCTGTTGCAGTGGTTGAAGATTCACGATCTTGAAAGCAATACAGTGAAGCTTCGAACTGTGATATGTGTTGCCATTGTTAGAAGATTAGTTGTATTAGCATGTGGAAAGCTTGCAGAAGACTGTACATAATGTGTACATAGGAATTGAATGTGCAGTTCAGTTCATTGAGTGCAAAGCTTCTAGGTTTCCCTCCTTTTAACCGTCAGTCACTTTTGAGTACTGTAATCAAGGCACTTAAAGGCAAGTACTAGTGTTCCTATTTTACATGTTCTTTTTGTAGTTAATTATATATAAAGTGAAGTACTGTTATTTACCACTACATTTTTATCTCCATTGTTTTTACCTTTTTATTTAAAAGATAACAATTTAAAACATTAAAAATGTCGCTTCGTGGTTCCAGCTATTCGTTTTTTTTTTTTTAAATTTTGAATAACTCATGGAAATGTCTAGTGAGCATTTTTCTAGTTGTGCTCTAATATATTACTCTGATATATTACTACTCTTTATTTGAATTTGAACCAGCTCTTTAGAGTCAATTCATTCATTTATTTGATGATCAGGAGTAATGGCTGATCAGCAGCCATTACTCCAGTCTTCAGTATCACATGATCCTTCAGAAGTTGAAAACGGTTGCATTTTTGTGGAAAACATGTTTTTTCAGGATTCATTGAATAGAAAGTTAATAAGAATAGCATTTATTTTAAATATAAATCTTATAGAGGCTTTCTCTTAAATACATTATAAATGTCTTTACTGTCACTTTTGATCAATTTATTGTGCCCTTGCTAAATAAAAGTATTAAAAAATACTTTATGACCCCAAACTTTTGAATGGTAGTATAATTAACATTAATAAGATGGTTTCACTAACTGAAACCATGGGATTATGGCAGAAATGTGGAATATTCATATAGAATTTTCTTATATTATTAATGAAGACATATATTAAAGGATGTTGTTATGTTTGTTATAAGCTAGCAGTTTTGTGCATTTGTATTTATACTAAATTTGTTTATAGACTAAGTACCACAAAGCCATTCTAGATACCGTAGAAACCATATTGTTACTTTTTACAGTGGTTGTGAGGTGCCATGTGTGGTTTTACCAAATCAGCTGGTGCTACTGGTCTCAAATGTTAGTCTGAGCTGTGTGTGTATACTATATACTTATATATAAGTATGCAGCCCCCAGGTGTGTCCACATCATCGAATCTAGCCCCCTTTAAAAAAAGTTTGAAATCCACATAAATGCATATATACGTGTTGTGGACATTGGCATGTTTGTCAGGAAGTGAACATGGTGCAGAATTGCTGTGAAACCAGGCGAGTGACAGTACCTCAGCAGTTGTCTTTCATCACCATTATATGGCACAATTAGAGTTTAAAGCTGCACGCTTTTCTTTGTCACAAATCCAATAGCAATCATCCTCGTCCTTGGTACCCAAATCAGCCCACATTTAGATATTGATCGCCCACTGGTGAGGACCACTCAAAGTTTTTGTGTGTGTGTGTGTGTTTTCACTATTGATTATACAGAGATGATGGAGGCATCACCTGCGACTCCTCCATCTCTCTGAGAGAAGCTGATTTGGAGTGTTCACTTAAGTACAATGTCTTTCAAAGTTTGTCTCCAGGGCAAAAGCTTTCTCTCTAATTGTTTTACTACATACCTGCTGAAGTGTTGTTCATTATTGTTTGATGTCATTGTTGGTAATGACATGCAATGAGATATTTTAGTGGGGATTTGAGGTCTTATTAGGATGCCTATTGAATGTTTCACTGAAAAAGTATGCTAATTGTTCTCTGTGGAATTCTCTAATATGGAGGCAAAAGACATAGTACTATTTGATTGAACACACAATATTGCAGTATATTGATCTTTTGTACCCGTGTCACCCGCAAATGCTCATGAATGCTCACTCACTGACATCTACACATTCTGATTACAGATGAGAAGTTGGTATTGATAAATATATTGATGTCACCTTGAGAAGTACTTCTGACCTGGACCTGTGTCATCTCCTCCTGTATGCACAAGCAAGGAAAATTGTGCACCATGTGCACATGATAGATAAACTATGTCCATCAAAGAGGCAAAAAAAGCAGTGTGCCATCGGTTATGGATGGGATTTTGTATGAAGGTTGTGAATCCTGCTTTTAGGGCAGCCAGCCAGTCAGTTGCATGGAGAAATTACAGGGAATGCATCATTAATTAAACTCCACCACTGGAATACTGATGCTCACACAATCAATGGCAAAATAATTGCTTGTCATGCATGTTGTGGCAAGTGAAATTTCCTTCCAATCTTTGCAGACATTTGATTAGCCAGGTCCTCCAAACTTTTTTTATATGGAACAAATGAATTATTCAACCACCTGTTTCTGTCTGTGCTGGAAAACAGCCAGAGTGCTGTCAATGGCCTCTCTCTCTCTTTCTATCTTTTTCTGCTTTATTCTGTTTTGCACTTTCGCCTCTTCTCTTTTCGTAATCTTTTTCCTTCCTCTTATCTCAAACACGTCAGAATATCTGCATACTGCCTCACACCTGTGTATGTGTCTAGAGGTGCTTTTAGTTTTTCTGTTCTCAATAAATATCAGTCACTGAACTTTCATGTCATGTCACTTATGCTGTCAGTCAACAATTTTAGTCCTAAATCAAAGATTTTGACAAAGAAAACTGACAACTTAGATTTGTCTGAAACTATAAAGTTTATGCACACATTTATTAATGTATCATACTTTTCTTCTTGCTACAGCAACTGATGAGGGAAAGGCAGCAGATGGCCAGTCGCCCTTTTGCATCGGTCGCGGTGACACTGGATATGGGCGGCACTCAAGTAGAACTGCTTCAGGGTGGAATCGAGGTTAGTTTGACCTTTGAACTTATTATTTACAGTTAGGTTTTAATCTACATACAAAATTGCAATGTTAGATGATATACAGCAACAAATATTCACAATATATTCATAATGACATACAATTAAGGTACATCATTAATATTACAATGAGATGCAGTGCATTTTTTATTTAGCCATTCAGTTTTATAAAAACCAAATCATTGCATTCTTTTTGCAGTCCCTCCATGTCAATGACAAGACACTAGAAAATATTTCATTTATGTGAATCAGTTGTAACTTAAAGGGCTAGTTCACCCAAAAATGAAAATGACCTCATGATTTACTCACCCTCAAGCCATCCTAGTTGTATATAACTTTTTTCTTTCAGATGAACACAATCGGAGGTACATTAAATAATGTCCTGGGTCTTCCAAGCTTTATAATGGCAGTGAATAGAGGATGAGATTTTGAAGCCTAAAAAAGCACATCCATCCATCATAAAAGATAACCGCATGGGGTATTAATAAAGGCCTTCTGAAGTGAAGCGATGCGTTTGTGTAAGAAAAATATCCATATTTAAAACTTTAAAAACTAAAATAACTAGCTTCCGACAGACGGCCGTAGGCATCGATTTACAGCGAAAGAGTGAACTCTGACCTGACGCATGATGTATTGACGAACGCGGAAGCGCAGAGGAGAGAGGAAAACAAAACACCGGTCACAAATTAAAAGTCTAAAACGAGAATTTTTAAAGAAAAAAATGTCAGAGGATTTTGATATAAGAGAATAGGAGCTTGAGTTTGTTGCCCAGCCGTATTTGTTTGAACAGCGAGGGCCGTCAAAGCTTACGCTACTCTGACATCGTGTCTGGGGTTACTCTTTTGACCTAAGTCGACGTGCGTAAGGCTGTCTGCTGGAAGCCAATTATTTAAGTTTTTAAAGTTTTAAATATGGATATTTTGGTAACACTTTACAATAAGGTTCATAAGCTAACATTAGTTAACATGAACTAACAATGAACTGCACTAATACAGCATTTATTAATCTTTGTTAATGTTAATGTCAACATTTACTAATACATTATTAAAATCTTATTAACATTAGTTAATGCACTGTGAACTAACATGAACAAACAATGAACAACTGTATTTTCATTAGCTAATGTTAACGAAGATCAGTAAATACAGTAACAAATGTATTGCTCATGGTTAGGTCATGTTAGTTAATACATTAACTAATGTTTAACTAGTGAACCTTATTGTAAAGTGTTACCGATTATTTTTCTTACACACATGCATCGCTTGGCTTCAGAAGGCCTTTATTAACCACCCGGTGGTTATCTTTTATGATGGATGGTTACACTTTTTTGGGCTTCAAAATCTCATTCTCTATTCACTGCCATTATAAAGCTTGGAAGAGCCAGGACATTATTTAATATAACTCCAGTTGTATTCGTCTGAAAGAAGAAAAACATATACACCTAGGATGACTTGAGTGTGAGTAAATCATGGGGTAATTTTCATTTTTGGGTGAACTAACCCTTTAATATCATTTTGTGTAGAACAGTGTGGAAAATATGCTTGTATTATTTAAAAAAATTTTACTTGTATTTTCGTTTTAAGGCATTTCAGAGCAAAACATTAACTACATACATACATAGATAGATAGATAGATAGATAGATAGAGCGTTTATATAATATAAAAATCAATTAAAAAATAATCCAGACGTATGTGTGTGTGTGTGTGTGTGTGTGTGTGTGTATATATATATATATATACACACAATGTACCTAACCTTTAAAATCAACTTAACAAGGTTTACAGTCTAAATAATGAGCAATACCAGGCAGAAACTGTTTGCAGTTTGACAGCTCTAATTTAAGTGCATCGGGATTCATGGTTGTTACACAACAGACACGCACACAGACCTGTGAGAGCAGATGTACCTGCCGCACAGCAGAGACGTTGAAAACGCACGTCCAGCAGCACTTGATGTGCCTCTCCAGAATCCATTAGTGTAGAGTGGAGTGGTGCTCAGTGAGCATTATGGGCTGTGGGAGGACACGCCACAAATGAAGAGAGCAGAAAACAACATACTCGTCAATCCTCCAGCTGAACGCTGTTCAACATAGATCTTTTTAAACAAACTTCAGCTTCACTCTTATCAGCGTATGGTTCTCATTTACGGTGACATCAGCCTAGTGAAAAGAGCCACTTAAGTCCGGTGAAATTGCGTCCACAAGCCAGCTGTTGAGAATAGAAGTTTTTGTGAACAGAAGTTGTTTTGATAGTCAACATTTTGGCTTCAGATGGTACAGTACCCACATATGCAGTATTTTGTTTTTCTTATAGAGTATTTTATGGTAAGAGAGTCTGTTAGCTCAAAAGCTCTTCATTTTTCGTTTCTCATCACTTTTTAAGCTCTGTCACCTTTGTTGTAGAAGAAGAGATATCTTTTGATACTGGATTCCTGTTGTTCTCTTCTCAACCTCTCGCAGGTTTAATTTCGACCAGCGCAAATCTCCCAAGCAGTTTCCACTAACACATAGGCTCATCTCAGGAGACCCGTTATAAGCCGGCCCGCCACCTTTCAGAGTTGCCTGTTTCAACTCTGAGCTTGTTCCTTCAAAGCTTTGATTGCAATAGCATTCCAAGTTTGTATTCAAAATTAGCCAGGGAATATTTTAATGAAAGAAACCCAAACCCAAAACAAATGCTCAGTAGCATTTTCTGCAATTTTGTCCACAGTGGCTTTCTGAGCCTTTCTTCTACACACCTCTCTACGTAAATGTTTATGTTTTATTATTTCTAGCTTATGGGGACATCTTGGTATGGAATCCTTAAACATATATTTAGGTTTAGTCTTATAGCATATGTATCCCCTCATGTTGTTCTTCCCAGCTTTCATCATGTGCTCAGTGATCAACATTGACACTTCTTGGAGTCTATTGAGGCTGATCCAGATGTTGGCCCCACTTTGCTAGAATCTGGCAGCAGCTGAAGGTGAAAAGAGGGAAATGAGAGCAATTCTGTTCTATAAAGGTTAATGAGACAGCATCTGGTGCTGTTGAATTGTTTAGCATAACCTGCTAATAAAAAAGAGGACAATCCAGACAGTTCAGCACAGTAATATGTGCCTGTAGCTCAGCTTCTGTCTGTAGTTATCACAGATTAGCTCACCCAAGACTAATCTTAATAGCAGGTTTAACCAAGGCATGTTTGAGTCATTAACTGTGCAGTTTTTAGGCTTTTTGCAGTATTATTGATAATAAAAGAGAGGTATGATAAGAAATTATGAGTGGAAAAAGAGGGAATGAGATTAGAACATGGATTTGCACCCACACCTCCAGTTTGAGTGCCACAGCTCAGTATGTCTGAAGCACATGTGCATACCACTAAGCCACAGTTCAGACTAAAAGCCTGATAGTTCACACAAAAATTCTCTTAACATTTACTCACCATCTTCACATTCCAAACCTGTATAAACACAGCGTGTTTGTTTGTTTGTTTGTTTGTTTGTTTGTTTGTTTTGTTTTTGCCCATACAATAAAAGTGGGGTCCAATGTTATTTTGGACCCCATTGACTTTCATTTCATGAAAAACTGTTGAAAAAGGTTTTTGTTTGTTTGTTTGTTTGTTTTTTGATAGATTTTTGCAATAATATTTATAGCAAAATTGAAGAAATGATTGAAAATAATGGGTAGACATAAAAAAAAAAATACTGTAAAAAATGGCAGCTGCTAGAACTTTACAATAAAAAATATGGTAGCAACATTCTAACAGATTGAACTTAAATTTACAGTAAAATAGTGTAATCTATTAACTGCGTAGTGTTTTAGCTAGTCGTTAAATATGTGCCCGGCTTAAGCTGAGGTAAATGGTAATATATAGAAGGTATACAAAGTGTCATGCACACAAACACCATAGGTAACACACGTGACACTAAAATAATGCAATAAACATTAATATAACAAAAACCCTAATGTACAAAACTGAAGAAAAAAATAAGAAAAAACTGTTGTTTCAATTTTTAAAAAAAAATGTTGTGAAGTGTCACAAAAGGGAATTCTGGGAATGTAATTTTATGTTTGTTTATGTTTTGTTTTGTTTTGTTTACTGTAAATTATAAGATGACTTGTTCTTTCACTTCCAAAACCAAAATTTAACAGTATTTCACAGTAAAATTACATGAAATGTCCCATTAAGATTTATTACAGATTGTCCCCCGTATTACCGTTAACCAATTAACAATTTTTCACAGTAGTATTTTTAAAGTTAAACCAAGCGGCAGCCTCCCCCCATTTCTCTTGAAGCCAGTACGGAAGTGACTTAAACTGCAATTCATCGACTGGCCGCTAGGGACAGGCTCCAAAAGAGAGCATAATCTCATTGAGTCCCATGTTAAAATGCCCAACTTTACAGCAGAAAAAAACATGTTTACAGCCTGGTACAAATAGTGGTTTTGATCCTTAAAGTTTTGCATAATTAATGGTGCGGCCACTTGAGTGTCAGGTGGATTGCTGCTGCTGTCACCACTAGCCGTTTGTCTGCTGCCGTCACGTCACCTCAGCTCCACCCACGTCCCGCTTCTTTGCCCATTTTCTGTTATCCGCGAGTGATGCGCAGTGACGAGCTGCCAAGATGGCAACAGCCGGCTTTAGGTTTCAAAAATGCTCTTCAGAAACCTATGGGTGACATCACGGACACTACATCCATATTTTTTCCAGTCTATGAGTTAAACTGATCAGTTTTTACAGTGCACGCTGGGAATGGTATTGCATGTTCGTTGTCCCACATGAATTTTTTAATATAATGACAGTAAAGGCTGCTTTCTGTAATCTCCACAGGGTCAGTTTGCGTCTGCCACAGGTTGTGTTAAGACCGCTCTGTCTGTGCGTTAGGCTGGGCTGGTCTGTGTTTGGCTCAACTGGACTGGAGAAAAAAAAAATTGTGCCTCGAGGTCAGCAGAAGTGCATTATGAAGCCAATGTGAGGCCAGCCCACTTAAAATGGTGCAGATGACACAGATGCTGCTTCGCCACCATGGCCAGCTCACAACATATGGGCCCGTTAACTGTTGCAGAGTATGATGGATGGAGGCTGTCACCAGGCAACAAAGAGAGGGCCATTTAAATTATACTGTGTACGTAGACGTTCTTGTGTTTGAGAGTGCTCAATAGTGAGCTCTTATCTACAGACCAGCGCTCATGCTCCCTGTCACCGCAAATGCTCTGATTAGCCATGCAAATGAGATGCTCCGCCGTCTGTTAAAAGCTGGAGAAACATATAGATGAAGAGGATAGTCCTGTTGCTTTATGACTTGGTTTGCATTTCCATTTCCATTCTCTGCTGCTTAATACTCTCAACAGTCTTATCAGCTTCATCTTCAACAGCAGCGATATTATGATACATATTTTTACATGTGTAAAGAGATGAACGCAACAGAGGAAATTAGAGATGGGTGGAATAAAGACACCAAAATAATGAAACAAGGAATAGAATGTGGTCATAAATAATACCAGATATTCACCAGTTGGTCACTTTAAGAGATGACAAGGTGGAAAAACAGTGAATGAAATATGTACAGGATACATCAAGTAAACAGTGTCGGATATGTTGGCGAGACATGAAGACATGGCCCATAAAGTGTCTCTCATCGGCCAGTTTGTCTCTGTGTCTAATTAGAATGTGCCTCAGTGGCGCTGAGCTGTTTTCATCAGGTTAGTCAATGCAAGAGATGGGGATGGAGTTGGCCCTCAATTAGTTGTAAATCAGCAGGGCTGTACGAGAGACATCTGTTTGCTGGCAAGTTCATGTCTTTTTATAGCCTTTCTTGTTTTCTCCTGAGACAAGACGTTCAAGTCTTTGATGAACATTCAATTTTCTGGATTTGTCCTTCATTTTCATGTTCAAAGGTGAGCATTTTTTGTAAAGTTTTAGAGTTTACTTTTAAGGTTTGTGGTTTATTCTTGAGAGCGAAGTGGATGGTCTTGGGCATTTAAATACTGAATGATTGTAGATTATGTGGTCTGACGACTTTCCCAGTGTATATATAACCTACCGTTCAAAAGTTATGTGACATGTGAAGGCCAAGTATGGTAACCCATACTCAGAGTTTGTCCTCTGCATTTAACCCATCCAAGTTAGTGCACACACATTAGGAGTAGTGAGTAGTGAACACACACACACCTCAGTCATTTCCTGCCGGTATTGAGATTCAAACCCACAACTAAGGGGTTACCAGTCTGACTCTCTAAGCATTAGGACAAAAAGTTATTTTAATGTATTTTAAAATATAATTTATTTCTGTGATGGCAAAACTGAATATTCCTTAGTGATTACTCTAGTCTTCAGTGTAACATGATCCTTCAGAAATCATTCTAATATGCTGATTTGCTGCTCAAGAAACATTTCTTATTATCAATGTTTAAAACAGTTGTGCTGCTCAAAATGTTTGTGGAAACTATGATACATTATTTTCAGCATTCTTTGATGAATAGAAAGTTCAGAAGAACCGCATTTATTTAAAATGGATATCTTTTTATCAAATCAACATTGGAACTTAACATTATAAATGTCTTTACTGTCACTTTTGATCAATTAAATGTGTGCTTTCTGAATAAAAGTATTAATTTCTTATTGACCTGAAACTTTTGAACTTCATATTTGTAATACCATGGTCTTACATACACTATAGTATAGTGACTAGAAAGAAAAAATCCAGTCACTCATAAAAGTAAAAGCACAGCTCTTCTCAAAAAGCCCCAAGATTTGAGGTAGCATTCATGGCGTAGTGAAAACTATGTGAGTTAAATCACCTCCTCCAGTGCATCTTTGCAGCACATGTGCTATAATGTAATCTTTTGAAATCTCTAACCTTAGCTTAGCTTGCTAGTATGGCTCTAAACTGTATTGTTATTCATTAACTGTGTTATGGCAATGCTCTCTAAATGGCCTGCAATTGGATTACTCTAATCTCTATGATGCAAGGCTAATGTGAATGAGACGAATATCACTGAATCCAAAACCATAAAGAATGAGAGTAAGCACATGAAAATGGATTTGATCGGAGTTGTTGGGAGGACTGAAGATCTTGTTAGGTGGTTTATACGGTTTATACATTGAATACACAGTCCCCACAAACCCGTAACAGACTAATGAGAATCTTTTAGGGTCATTTGTAATAGTTTTTACGGGATGGATGTTTTAAAAGGAGTTCTATAGATAAAAATCTCCATGATGTAAAAAGGAGTAATTGTGAATCTTTCGGGGTTTTTTATTTTAAACACAAAAGACTGTATAATAAAATTACACTTTAATTTAAACTAAACACGTTTTTATTTTTTATTTTGCCTGTGATAAATTTTCATTTAGCGCTAACATTTTATATAATTTTGACCAAAATACATTTGTAGCCAATCAGCAGTAAGGGGCGTATACACTCATGATGAGGGAGGAGAGAGAGCTCAGTGCACAAGACAGACATTAGCAGAATGACTATAGAAAGAGAGAGATGGCAGAGAAAACATTGGCTTTGCTGTGTTTCACAGAACTAAGATATGCAGTCTTTCGCTTGAATATACTCTTGTGTCTTCTTCACTTATTTGTTCATTTGCATTATTATTATTTGCCTAGAAACCACCTCCACCATCTGTTTCAAGCATCGGCTCCCAAAGTGTGTCCGAAAAGATAACATACTCCTAATGTTTTTTTCTTTTTGTTCCTCTTTTAGTGATCACTATAACCCCTTAAAGATGAACTCAGTATTATTTCAAATACACTGTTTAGAAGTTAGTCAGGCCGATACCAACAACAAACGTGTAACCAATCAGCATTAGGGGGATGTATGACGGTCGAGGAAAGAAAACGAGCAAGAGGGAGATTTAAAAGAAAGAAGAAAAAAAAACTGCAGAACGAGAGATGGGACACAATACAAAAGAGCTCAAAAGAATATCACTGCAATGAAGGTTTATGACTGGGCAAGCGCTTTAGGACCCGCGTTTATATTAGAAAAGCTTTCCAGCGCTGGAGAGAGCTAAGCGGGAAGGCCCAAAAACAGATGCGGAGGCTGCTTTGATTCCTTATCATGTAAGTAACACTGGGTTTGATTGTCTGGAGCTGCTGTTCTGTTGGCGATTAACAACAAACTCTTGTTTGTATTTACTCTTGTGTGCTGTACGTTCATTTTTTTGTGCTTCCTTGTCATTCGTTCATCATCTGTGCTTTATTTTTCGCGAAGCATTTTGTTGCACGTCAGCTGTGATAAACAGACATCCACTCACATTGCGTGTGTAACAGTGGCCAGATAGTGAGAGTTTTACAGTTAAATAACTGCACATTGACACCTGCTAGAGAATGAGGTGTTTAGCGTCATTGGTAGTGTATTCGCCTCGCATGCCAGCAGCGATCGGGCTGGGGTTTGAGACCGACTCGGAGCAGGGTGGTTAGGATTGGAGTGTGAGTTTTGGAGGCGGAGGAATAAAGAGAGTGGTGGGTTTGTTTGGGTTGATTTCAAATATCTACAGTGTTCAACAATGAATTTGAGAAATCACATACAGCACCTTTAATCTTATCACATTTGTAATATATTAGTTACTTAGACTATCGTGTTATGTAGGGAGCTAAAAACTATTGTTTTTTTTTTGGGATGGAAGGGTTGATTGCCATCAAAGGAGTAGAGGTGCTAAATAACAATTAGACATTCGACATGAATTATTATAGTAACAAGAATACTGTGCTTTCACTTATTGATGACATCATACTGTACCCTCGGGTGGCAGGCGCAGCAGATTCCGCCATAGATGTTGCCAGTGTTGCATAGCGTGTACATGAATGTGGGGGCAGAGGCATCAAGATTGGGGTGTGATCCATTTGGGTAGGGCGTGTTTGTTTTGGTGATTTCAATTCTCAACAGTGTTTACTAGAAATCGCTTACCGCACCTTTAAATTGCCCGACTCCCTGATCAGTGCTCTAACTACTGAATTAGGGAGCTGATTGAGACACACCCATGGATTGCCGGAAAATTCTGTCAGTGGCGAAGGAGGTGTTAAAAGACCCCCACATGTACGCACACACACACAAAAACATGGAAATGAGTCATGTGTTACATACAAAGCTTTGAAAATTATACTTTTCTCTGTCATTTAAGTTAGAAAGTACTTTCATGTATAAAGAAGTGGTCACCCCTTTGAGCAAGAGTCTTTTGTAATGTATGTTTGGGTGTGAAATTGAAATGTATCTTTATATTATTTATAACTACCAAGCTCAGACAATAGCAGTGGCCAGAAATGGATACTTAAGTGTAGGGTTGAAAATGGAGATGTGTAATTAAGTGTGATATTTAGCATGAATCACTTGATTGGTGTGTTTTGCCAGAAATAATGAGGTTTGCTGTGTCATTCAAAAGCAAGAGGATGCATTTGTGTATGATGGGCATATTGAAGAGCCTTGAGGCCACTGTCAAACCATTAGCAGTTACTGTTTGTGCTGTCTGTCACATAATAAATAGGATGCTCAGAGGTGGATTAGAGACTAGACCCCGATAGTCTGGCTAGCAGAGCAAATACTTGTATTGACATCCATTCTTTACTCCATGATGTAAACTCAGTCTTGTCCTTAAGATACAAGTAGGCATTTAGCAAGGGAAGGAAATATCTTTACAGACTGATTTTAATCAAGAAAAAAGCATGCAGTGTGAGGGAGAGAGAAAATCAAGAGGAAAAACAGTGATATTCTGCACACGGAGGAATGAGGGAGCTAGAAGGGGAGCTAGACACCCCTTGCCACCCCCTGTCACTCAGAAACAATGGCTTTGAACTTTTTAAGTGCAGCACAAGTGGCCTCTTTTCCTCTCAAAGAGACAGATATTGCTCTGATAACAGCCTCTGTCCTCCGGGCTTGATGGACATCACTGTCAGCGCAGGCTTAATTTGACCTTTCACAAGCCCCTCCACGAATGTGCCATCGCGTTCCATGAGTTCTCTCACGAAATGAGAGAGTGATGGGTTTGGGCATTCTTTCATTATAGAACTGAACACATTTTCTATGATTTTATTAGCAAAGAAGAAAATGTTGCACTTCATTCTTATGTTTTTATATTGTTTTCGGAAAAAATATATAGTTAATAAAAATATAAAAATGTTGGGAGCTTGATGTTCTGTGACGCAATAGGACACAAAAACATTTTAATGGTCTGTAGATCAGTCGAAAGCCACAGAGAGCTCATTTAAATGTTTGCTGTGTGCTCCAATAATTGTCATAATTATATTGAGGTGGGAAAGGGCCAAGTTTGTATTAAACATTCCTGCTTTAGAGAAAGGTACCTTAGGGTAACTTTGTTGGTTTGACGTCTGCCGTTTAATTCAGATTATAGGCTCGATGAGGACTGCTCTTGGCAGAGAATATTAGTTGGCGTCCGTTTCCTTTTTGTGCCTTTCATTTTTTTTTTTTTTTTTTTTTTTTTTACACATTTTGGCAACTGGGGTAAGATATTAAAGCTTCATTTTGTGGAGAGCCATTGGCTGCCAAAGTCTGTGATCTTGCAGCACGCTCTTGGAAGAGCTCTTGAAGAGGCACTCTCTTTAAATGGTGAATAAAGCCACTCTATAGCTGAGTCAGTATGTGTGGAGGGCTAGAGATGAGAGTGTATTAATGAGCTAAGGGAATCTTAAAAGACAATACCCCATACACAAAACGTCACATACATGCTTTATTTAATGACGGGGACATTTATGACTCCCTTTGTCATTAAAACGCATAAAACAATCGACAAGTCCTTTTAGAAAAGCATTCATATATATGTGAGTGGACCAATCCTCTACAAGTTAGCTGAATAATCTGTAATATGACATAAAAGATGACATTTTAAGATCACTGCGATTGCCGGTGGCTTCCTTCCTCCTCATTCCACTATGCTGCATCAGAGACTCGCTGATGCATACTTCTATCCAGGGCAGCGTTTATAGAGACAGAGAGCGTGTGCTACAACACGACCCGAGTTGGTAGTCGACAACCTCAAATGTCACATTTTCTTTGCGCATGTTTGCATGATGTGAACTTTGAAAGTGGTTTGCTTTGAGTCTTTCAGTTTCAGGGAGGTGATTTGTTACTGAGATTATCACGATGTGAATTTTCCTTTTCTGTCGACGTGCGAGAGACATCCTACAATGTTATCACACAACGAGGACTGTGACATTTGTGACTGATGGTGATGTGTTCAGGAGTAGGCTTGTTATAGATGACACATTTCCTCTCCTCTGATCTCTCCACAGGGACCGCCCAAGCCAGTGGCCGTGGAACCCTGTTCAGGGGGTAAAGCAGCAGTGCTCACGGTGCTCTTGTGTCTCCCACGAGGGGCATCTGGTGTTCCTCCACCCGGCCAGTCAGGTCAGTATTTTCGAAATACGTCTTAAAACGTGTCCCCACTTTACATGTACCTTGTTTTACATGTAGCCTTCCTGAAACTCACACTGTAGAGCATGGTGCTAGCAACGCCAAGGTAATGGGTTCGATTTTTAGAGAAGGCATTAAAGGGTTAGTTCACCCAAAACTGAAAATTCTGTCATTAATTATTCACCCTCATGTCGTTCCACACCCGTAAGACCTTTGTTTATCTTTGGAACACAAATTAAGATATTTTTGATTAAATCCGACATATGACTCGTCCATAGACAGCGATATAATCACCACTTTCAAGGTCCAGAAAGGTACTAAAGACATCGTTAAAACAGTCGACATGACTACAGTGGTTTAACCTTAATTTTATGAAGCGACAAGAATACTTTTTGTGTGCAAAAACAAAACAAAAATAACAACTTTATTCAACAATATCTTCACTGCGCCACCTGCATAACAGACTCACAGAGAAGAGGAAAAATTGTTGAATAAAGTTGTTATTTTTGTTTTGTTTTTGAGCACAAAAAGTATTTTCGTCGCTTCATAAAATTAAGGTTGAACCACTGCAGTCACGTCGACTTTTTTTAATAATATCTTTAGTACCTTTCTGGACCTTGAAAGTGGTGATTATGTTGCCTCGCTGACGGGACCATTAAAGTGAACTTCCACCGTACGTGATTTTAAAACATAAGATGGTACCCAGGTTTCAAAACTACACTAATATTTCACTTCTACTGTTAATGAAATTTTGGTAGGCTACATGGTTTTCACAATGAGATGGGTAGCCTAATTGTTATAAAATTCAGATGGGCTACAAGGTTATTTTTATGGTATGCCGAAAAGTGTTTAAATGCGATCGTTGGTACATTTTACCAGTATTTAAGGAACTTTCAATACAAAAATTAAAATATGAAAAATGTGCACTACGAAAATTATTTTCAAATAAAAGAATTCTCTTTATAAAATATAAGATTTGATCTTTAAAAAGCCCTTTTCCTTAACGTACATCTCGTCTTATATTCGGAACAATAGGGTTATAACAATATTAAATTATTAGTGTTTTAGAAGATTTTAACTTTCAAGTGAGCGTTACAGCCAATGTAGTCTAAATGTAAAAATGAAGGAAATGAACATGGACAATTAAACATCCAATGTTGATACCGATATATTAAAAAAACAAAATCTCTAATATCTGCAGAAAACTGATAGCATATGCATTCACTGTGCACCCCTAATGTTTCTGTATGTTCTTTTGCACTTGTGATTTATCCTCCTAGAGTGTTTGGTAATTTTATCCCTAGCATAAAATTTGACTGAAATTTAAAACTCTGAATTGGTACAGGCAGCTTCTCAGTTAATGTTTTACACCGAATTAACATGCCCGCTGCACACTTATTATGTTGCAGTTTGGTTCATTCCCCATGTGAGAATTAATTTCATGCAGGAAGTTCTCCAGTGTTCCCCTGGTGGTCTGATGTAAGTTTGTCTGTGACTGCTGGTCATATCCTCTTACACCACTATGGCTAACCCCAGTCTGAATGTCTCCTGTCTATAGCCTGAGCAAAACAGATCTACCAATCTGTTACAGCTTATTGGACCAAGAAAATCTGAGAAGACATTGTACCTCTCTGTGTCCTTGACTTTGAGACAAAGGATTGTCATGTTCCAGTGAACACCAAACTTGGCTTTCTACAAATGTACAAACAAAAAATAATCAGTACAATAATAATGGTGTCCAGTTTCGGTCTTTTTTCCCCATATTTGTCATTCACCTTCAGCTGACAGCACCTTTTCTGAGAGCTCTGTACTGACGTATCACGCATATATTTAGACGGCAGTGCTTTAAAAGCCATGTCAGCTAGAGGTCTGTCTCGTAGACCTCTGTTTAGCTTTAAGAGTTACGGAGTGATAAGATTGGGTTGAGAAAAAACCTTTTACCCCCTCCCCTTCTCAGCAGGCTTGTCAGTCAACTTGCTGTTTTATGGGACCTTGTCATTTAGGCTTGACTTCCTCCCCAGGAACTTGACTGATCTGGAAAAAAAAAAACTTTTGTTTCTCTAATAGCTCCTCTTTTGTTTGACAAGTACAAAATAGAGGCAACAAATAACAGCAACATGAAAACAACAACTGATATGCACAGAAAGAGTATGTTTGGTGATATCTGAAGAAAGTTGGATCTGTCGAGACAGAGCTTTGTTGTAATTTCTTGGCACTGAAAACTTTAGAGTGGCTGCTTGCTGGGCTGTTGAAGTTTGTCATAAACACTTGGAGAAAGCTACATCAGATATAAAAGGAGAGGGAGACTGAAGAGAAAAAGTGGTGAGACTGTTCTGAATCAACAAAGAATATTTTTGGAGAGAAGCACAGGAGCTTTGCGCACAGATGTCTCTTTGTCGTCAAAGAGCTTTGTTTTAGTTCGTCTTTTTGGAAGTTCCACAGCAGGATGGATGTGTAGGTGTTTGTCTGCTAGGATAAAGCGGTGCATCACCTTCACAGAGCAGACCAATCGGTGTTTGACTGATGTAGGAGCTTGGAGCAGAGAAGGCTGCTTTTGTCAGCTCTCACCCTGCTCTGTCTGCATGTCTACCTGGTGCGATGTGAGTATGATCCTGAAAACATGGTGCCTTTTTTCTCTGAAACAGCCTCCCACTCAACCAAGTGCTTGGACACGATAATGAACTCGGCAAGCAGACAGACGCTGATCGGTTTTACCCATATTTATTATATTATAGATACTTTTGAGATTTTCTTGGTGCTGAAGGTCTTTCTCATTTCGTGCCTGGCTAACAAAATCAACTGAATGTTTGTTCATTATATGCATGTGTGATCATATAAGACCTCCTTTTCTTTCATTGGGAAAACATGCACGTCCTGCTTTATATAACATGGAATAATTTTGTCTATGTGATGTTTATTTTATTTCATTACATTTCCAAACCTGGCCAGGCCAAGTTTAAGATTACCCAGTAAGCATTGTTGATAAGTAAATGTGAGCAGTCATTTCTTAATGTTCTTAAAGATATATGTACATGTTTTTTTGTTTTGTTTGTCAAGTTTCAAATTGCCCAGTAAGCAATTCACACAGAACGCGTCTTTGCATGTAAAATACGGTCTCGATGTGCTTTTGAGAAGTGATGCAATACCGGAAATAATAGAAATAGATAGCTACTATTTTTGACATGGGGAAAAAAGAAAATAATCACATTGCTATGGCATTTGACCTTGATTTAAAAAAAAAAAAAAAAAAAAAACCTCTGTCGCTGCTCAGTGAATTCACCCCATCCTCCAAGGCAGACAATATGGGGAATACCATCAGCTTGTTCAAGAGCTAAAGTTAGTTGCCGTCAAATAAAACAGTTGCCATGCCAATTTGCTACTGTTAACAAAATCTCGCAATGCTTGCTCCGCCTCCAGGGTCTTCTAATTGGTCCGCTGTTTTGAAACTGACATAGTTGCATAAAGATGTGAGCGCAACGGTCATACACATCCGTCTAGCATGGTGGAAAAAATTACTCAGGTGGAAAAAAAAGTACACTTCTATAATGTACTTAAAGTGCCCTATTTTTGCGCACTAATTTTGTTCTTAATATACAAAAAATTCTTCCTAGTACTTCTTAAGATAATCATGTGCTTTTAACATACTATCTCTATATTAAAAAAATTTATTTAGTTACCACTTGTAGTACACTAGAACCCACTAGTGTATGAAAGATGGGTTCAAGTGTACTACAAGTGGTAACTAAATAGTTTTTTAATACAGAGATAGTATGTTAAAAGCACATTTAGTTCATATGCATGGTGTCTCAAAATAGCACAGTTGAGTACACTTAGATGTTCTTAAGATTATCTAAAGAAGAATTTTTAGTATATTAAGTACAAAATTAGTGTGCAAAAATAGAGCACTTTAAGTACATTATGGAAGTGTACTTTTTTTCACCTGGGTAGTGCTATGGAATGGAAAAACACGTTCTGTAAGTGTGATCATTTCTTAATGTTTGGGTTTTTAACATCTGAAATATAAACATTTTTGAACAAGCCAGTGAAATGCTTTATTTTTCATTGTAGATGATATTTTTGAGTTCTGAAAGTTAGCAAATGCTTACCTGAATGGTAAGTAGCAAGTTCATGCATAACCAGCTCTAAAAGCACTACAGTAGTAGGCGTACACTGCGCTCTTCAATCCCATGGACAGTTCTGTTGACAGACATGTAGTTTTCACATTCCTCCCTGCAGGCCAGGTGTGATGGGTAATAAATCGATGTAGGGCAGTGTGTAACTGTCTCAGGCTCAGGTTGTTCTTGGATGTAAATCGTCTTCGCCTGAACGCTTGAAGCTCCGGCTTCTCACCAATGTGCTAAATTCAATTCCTTTTGCCCTGGCCTGTCTGAAGTAATGAATTGTTCCCCTCCGATAATTGTATTGCTTCAATAGCAGGGAGGGAGCAGTGCCAGACTAGCACAGAAGTGGCCGTTGTGTTTGTAGGATGATTTGTGAGATGCTGCTTTGAAAAATGGCTTTGGGGTTGCAGCCATGGTTTTGACCACAGCAGTCCAAGACAGAATCCTGGCACAAAACGTTGGGTGCTGGGAGTCGAGTTCACTTCAGACCCCCATCCTAGAATAAGAGAAAAGTGGCCATAGAATAGGAGAAAGGGATGTTTCTTGAAACAAATGACCTTGACATTGAACAAGGAGTAGCTTCTGAGTCTTCTGAGTGGAAACTTTTCTTTATGCATGAACAGTCAGGAATCTGTCTTTAAAAATGAACGAGCTGAGATTTGTTCTTTTGAAAGAGATAGCTTTAAGTTACCATTGTTCCTTTTTTAAATAACTCTGCTTTGACATGTAAATGAACCACTTTTGCTTTTGAATCCTCTCAGTGAGTCTGTGCTTCTCCTCTCTGACCCTCGGCTTGCTTTGTTGTGTGTTGTCTGCAGGTATAGCCATCGCCAGCGCTCTTATCGACACGTCCCAGCAGAAGCCTATGGACTTCAAAGAGAAAAGCCAAGGCTTGAAGAACCGCAAAGCTCTGCCTCCCGCTCACCAGGGCACCTGTGTTTGAATCGTCTGCGGCCTCGGCGGGCTGTCCTTTACCAGAGCGACCTCCTCTCTTGTGCTGCTTCAGGCAGACGACGGCCTAGAGTGGCCCCATGTGAGGGGATTATTTAGGTGACAGAGTGACCTCTTATTTCCACTCCACATACACTTTATCTCTCCATGGCAATTGAACATCGTAAATAGATCTCGTCCGTCTCAAATGACCTTGCCATCACCACCTGCTCCAGCTTAAGCATCACTTTACTAGTTCGACTCCATCCGTACCAATCAACAGGCTTCTTTTTCATTCATCCAACTTCCCACAGCCATTTCGGTCTTCTGAATGTTGAGGGCCTCTCTAATGGTCTCCTATCAGCTTCACACCAAGCACAGATGTGCCTCTAGCATGGTTTGTACATTTTGGACCAGAGTGTCTTGCTAAGCCAGAAGCAGTGTTCTAGTAGTCTAGGGGCGGTCGCCGGTTTCGTGTACGGGTTGAACAGCTCACCTATTTGTATGCTTGCCAACTAGACTTACATTTTGCTCAATTTTTAGCTATTTTGACATTTTATTTAAGAGATGGACTATAGAAATGTTTGCCATGGTGTGGAAGCTATCTGTTGTGTAAGCTAATGACGTTCTGCTGCTGGTAGCCTCATGCTTGGTAAACTCATATTAGGAATGGATCAAATCCGTCTTTAGATAGATAGATAGATAGATAGGTTTCGCACATTTCATACTTGCGCTCTTCTTGTGAAGACTTTGCATGGACCACTCACACTATGCTTGAAAACTTTGTGGGTTACGTGTCACACGAAGAGCGTCTTTATGTCTTGAAATATCGCTGACCGTTAGCTGCAGTGTAATGCACCATAATGTAGAGGAGCCAGCTGGTTTGGGTGAAACCAAGGGTCAGTTGTAAATCACAGAGAGAAGTCGGTCTTTAGGTGAGGGATGAAATCGAGCCTCGCTGACCTGACAAACCTGGAGAATTTAGGCCGCATTGCAACGGGTGTATAGTATTAAGGAAATGCTAGGGAACCCTAGAAAAGCAGTTGATCTTCTTTATTTTTATTGTCATTTCGCAACGGTACAGGTTTAAATGAGCAGTGACTCATAACTTTGCAGTAACGCTTCATCTCTTTATAATGAACTTTTGTATACTTAAGTTTCACATATTGTGAATGTCAACAGAGGAAGAAATTTTTGAGGAGACCAGCACGTGAGAGTGTATTTAGACTGTTCATACACTCAAGGACTGTGTCTTCAAACAATGGGTTTTCTCAGAGCAGGATTCACCATACAGCTGGATCTTCTGAATCGAATTTAACCCACCACTAGGACCGAGTCAGAGCCCTCCGTGGGTAAAACAGGACATCTGGGAGATGTGTTTTCCTGTCTGTGGCAACAGCAAAAAGTGTACAGCCTCCTACTCATCACTCGTTTGCTTTAGATGGACTTGAACATGTGAATCTAATGTGAATCGCTCTTTTTCTCTTCATGTAGCTACTTCAATGTTTTTGTTTGTAATTTTTTGCTGGTTTTAATAAAGGATATTAAAATGTCAATAGGTATTTTAGGGCCACCCTCTGTACATGACGGTGATGAGAAATAATCATGTCTTTTACAATGTTTGTGGAAAAAAGAAATATTGAATTGTTTTTGTAACTAACTGATTCCTGTGTAATACCTCTGTGATTTAATTCTTAGGTCACACATGTAACTAACTCAATTCGTAATAGTGTCTCTGTTTTTAGGTAAACTGAAGCTGCTCATCTAGATTATTCTGGGCATTTTTGAACTTACTTTTCAGGTCATGATGTGTTAGCAATTTAGTTTCAGAGCTATTTTTTATTTTGAAGTGTGTAAGAGATTGTCACGCAGAAATTTTACAGACTGATTACACAGGAATCATCTCACTGTAACTGAGAAAAAACAGATTCATTCATCCCTCAGTGCATATCATTAATCTTCATTGTATTTTAAAGATGAATGGAAAAATAAAACACTTGAATATTCAGAAGTCCATGGATCATTCCAGAGCCTATGAATATGAAGAGCTTGTTTCACAGCTTTCACAAAATCAATCATTTGGTGGCTCTCGCCAGGTCTCATTGGTATTAGCAAATACTCCAATGTTAAAGTGGCTGTCGGCACCAAAAATGGATACATTTATAATATATTCTTTACTGCATGTCCTTCAGGTGTATAAGTAGTTAGTCTATCTATTGGCTTAATCAGTAAAATAAGTGATAATATGTGTAGATATAATGTAATAATATAATATTATATCCTCCAAAACACTTGAATTAATCATTTTCCTTTCTGCATAGCAAGGCATCACCAAGACAATGTAATGCATTTGAAGAACCATTTTACTTCTGTTTCATTTCAGAGAAGACCCTATTACTCTCAGAACTGCTGAGGCAAGAAAACATGCGTATGAATGGTTCATACCTACACTGAAAAGAAGCCAACTGTTTTTCAGAGGCTGATCTGATTTGAGCCTGTTATCCCTGACATGAAAGCAAATATCTCTGTTCTGTAATATGGTTTTAGTGGCCCATTATTGTACCACAGTCAAGGGGTGTTAGGCAACGATGTGAAGTAGATTGCCTAAAACCTACAGTTTAGAGTGCTTTTGCTTTTATACAGTGGCAGTAACAGTAATATGTTAATGTCACCAATGTTCAATTGATACAATTCATCCACCAAGTAGTTTATTAGACTAACTGTATGTTATTTGTCATTGCCGAGCAACATGATGATCAAAGAGAGAAGAGCTTGTCGCATCAATATCAAAAATCAAAATTAAATTACAGCTTTGCTGAGATCCACGATATAGTAACAGCTACTTGTATGAACCAAATATATATATATATATATTTTTTTTTATTATTATTTTGCATCGCAACGTTCTGTTATTTTTGGGACGATTTATTTTAAAGCAAAGACGCCACCTGTTTGCTTATTAATATAACATTTTGATTACAAAAATATTTTAATATTTATATATTAAAGAGAGATGTTCTACTCTTTTATAAAAGTAATATTGCATATGTTGTATATATTCGCAATATAGCTCCAGTGTTGTTAACGTTACCTAAAACTTGAAAAAAAAATGTAAGTAATTAAAATAAAGCTGAAATAAAAATATAAATATTAGATAAAAAAAATTTAGAATATTTGCCTTACCAACTAATATAAATGTTTGTTGAAATACTAAAATTAAAACTGAAATCAAAATAAATGAAGCTGTATATATATATAACTATAATAAAAAATGACTAAAACTTAAACTAAAGATAGAATGACTAGTATAATACAAAAATAACAATGTATAGCACAGCCACTCTTGCCTTATAGCTTAAATATGAAAAGAATAGCTCAAGTTTTAAAATCTGGACTGGCTATGTGCAACCATAAACAATGTACAGTTAGGCTAATATTTCTTGGAAATATATATATATATATATATATATATATATATATATATAATTTTTATTAATAAATTCAACCGTTGAACATTGGTGTCTTTTATCATTGTGCTTTTGCCACCACCAAAGTGTTAGTCCCCAAATTTCCGCTGTGGTAAAACCAAAGACTCTAAAGATAAAGCACAACCCCTTATTGCTTTATATTGCAATGGCCTGAAATGTGGTTCATCCAATTAGATTTTAGAGCTGTAATGATTTTATAATATTACATCTTCAACCCAAATTAGGCTTGATGCATGATGTGCAATGAATATTATAGATCCCTGAAGGTTGTACTGTTTTATAAACCCCTTTTTTTCCGTTCACCTCACTGTGACAGTCACCAGACCGGGCTAGTCAGTCAGTCTGCTCAGGTAGGTGCACAGCCTGACATAGACGGAATGAGCTGTCACAGCTGACTAATGCCCATAAAGACACTCAGGAGAGACGTATGGATAACTCACTGCAGATCTGCGTGTGTATGTGTGTTTTTCCAGCCTGCTGACGGGAGACAGCCGTAACATCATGCCATGTATCAAAGGCAGTGATGGATAAGCCCGGCTTGTTTTTGCATTTTTCATGTCAAAGAGTTCCTCACTGTCTTCTGGAAACCAATTCAATACCGAGCCTACGCAATAATCTCTGGTCAGCGCTGTTTGAACTCATGATAACATTTGAATTTGTGATTGGCTGCAATCAATGTCAATGTGATGACAGTATGGGGACGGTTAAAAGAAATGTAAAATCACCTAACGATTCATTTTCCTCCTCCCTCTGTCTGGTTTTCACCTGATCCCCTCCTCTAATGAGTGTTTGAGACGTGCCATTTCCGTATGGATGAATCTGTCAATATCAGTCGTATAAGTCAATGTGTGGGGGAGTCGCGGAGTGTGTATCCGGTGCGGTCGTATATCTCTGGGTGTGTCAGAGGATGAGTGCTGTGAGAGATGCCTCGTGCCTTTATTGCTTTTAGTTGGCAGGAAATGCCCAGTGTAAATCAAGGTGTCTGGCACCAACATTAAGAGATATTAATGAGAGTGCGGCCTGTTGGTAATACAGGAGGTGAGAGAGAGAATGAGCGATGGTTATGGATAAATCATTCATCCTTATGACGCCTGTAACACCAAGATCTGCAAGGAGGAGATTGTTTTTTTTACTCACATTGGCGCATGCTTCTTTGGGACACTTTATGTTAGAAGGAACAGTTTTATTTTTCTCCATGAACGAGTTAGCATTTTAGCACTTTGTCCTGAAGTCAATGGGTTTTTTTTTTTTTTTTTTTTTTTTTTTTTAAAGGTATGTGGATAACAAAAGCTCAATATATTTTCACGTTTTATTCTTTGACATTAAATACATCAGTAATACCCTCTTTTATTTTAATGTTTTACTTGTCTTGAAAAAGGGGGTTGCTAACAAGTGGCTAAATGGAACTACAAAGGTTGTCTGGGACATTAAAGGGTTAGTTCACCCAAAAGTGAAAATTCTGTCATTAATTACTCACGAGGGCCGTTTTACACCCGTGAGACCTTCGTTGATCTTCGGAACACAAATTAAGATATTTTTTGTTTAAATCCGATGGCTCCGTGAGGCCTACATAGGGAGCAATGACATTTCCTCTCTCAAGATCCATAAAGGTACTATAAACATATTTAAATCAGTTCATGTGAGTACAGTGGTTCAATATTAATATTATAAAGCGACGAGAATATTTTTGGTGTGCCAAAAAACAAAAACAAAATAACGACTTATTTAGTGATGGCCGATTTCAAAACACTGCTTCAGGAAGATTCGGAGCGTTATGAATCAGCGTGTCGAATCGTGGTTCCTGTTTTTTTTTTTTTTTTTTTTTGGCGCAAATGTCATTGCTCCCTATGTAGGCCTCACGGAGTAAACAAAAATATCTCAATTTGCGTTCCGAAGATTAACGAAGGTCTTACGGGTGTAAAACGGCATGAGGGTGAGTAAAGTTAATAAATGACAGAATTTTCATTTTTGGGTGAACTAACCCTTTAACCGCTATCATGACGAACAGGAAAACTCATCGTATTCACAGCCTCATTGTGTTTATAATCACGCTTTTGCAAACTGTTATAACTCTAAATGTTTTTTTAAATAAAGATGAAAACAGTTATCAGAAGCATAATGAGGGTGACGACAGTCTTGCGACTATGGCATAGTTCGTTTATAGCCTACGTTTAGCTTAGTTCTGCCGATTGTATAGGCTTCAAAATTCATAAATGATAAACAAATGTGTACGAATCATAAACTTTTGTTGGTCACTATTTTCTGCAATAATCCAAAAGCCAGTGGAAAAATCCTGCTGGGTTTTTGTCGAGGGAACCAGTTTTTGTCCATCATTATAATCTTTTCAAATGAACACAACTTTTATGAATTTTGAAGCCTAAATACAATCAGCAAAAGTAAAAAGCTAAATGTTGATACTGATGTATTTTATGAATAAAATGTGGATATATATTGAGCTTGTGTTAACAACAGACCTTATTTCAGGCATTTAACAAACAACCCACTGACTTTGAGACAGTTGAACCCGAAGTACTAAAATGCTATCTCGTTTCTGGGTTTTGGCCTACAAAAATATGGCATCTCTGCACTACTCTATTCACTGCACTAATTTGTGGGTCCTCTGAGTGGAAATAAAGTGGGTTCACGCCATGTCAGAATTACCATAATTACTAGATTCTGACTTGTAAAAGTTAAATAAAAATAAATCCCACAGTAATTACATTGGTAATGTATAGTCATGTGGTCATCACCTAGATTAGTAGCCCCATTGCTAAAAGGAAGATTTAGATTTACATAATGGAATAACTGAAATGTCTTACCCAATAGACTTCATTAGAGTGCATTACATGTTACTTGTTTAAGAGTAACAAGTGTTAATTTTAGTTGCATTGAACCCATAGTATAAGCCTTAATATCTGTTCTAGGTTTACAACTGTGTAGTTTCCATATGAAATTTAATTTTTCTCTTTAGTCTCATAGTGTGTGTCTCAATCAGATCCCTGGCAGTACGGACCTTGGCTCACTACACATTGGGACACTGATGGTGACATGACAACATCATTGTACAACATCACTACTGGTATTTATAAACAGCAGAACTGATTTTTTTCTGATGTTCTATGTTATTTAAAGTAAAGTATCAAATGTTAGCTAGATTATGTTCAGTACTTGTCTAGCGATGTTCATTTATGCTGAAATATAATTAAATAACAGCTTGTTTGTTTTTCAAAACATCTATTGCGTCATTAGGTGTGGTTTCACATTTCAGAACTTTTATTAAGGGAACATAGTGAGCATTGATGCTCCCTGGTTTTCACAGTACATTGTGGGACATTTTAGGGAGCGAACATTTCAGTGCACTTGAAGGATTTTGAGACAGTCACAGTCCTTAAAATGGCCGACTTCCTAATCAGTACCCTGACTGCTGAACTAGGAAGCTGATTGATACTCACCCATAGTTTCCTCAGAAGTGAAATATGCTTGTGGTCAAATATGAAGACATGTGGATAATCTGTTTTCCTTGAATTTTTTTTTCTCTCTCTCTCGGGGAAACCATCTTTCTTCTGAACAGGATGGCATATGTGCTTTGCTCTTTGCAGTCTTTTGTTCCACTTTGTTTTCCTGTGGCTAGTTTTAAGGCTTTTTTATTTGAACTTTTGAAATAATCAGCAGACGCAAACCCTTTATGAAATTGTATGTCTCAAATCCTGCTGACCCTGCAGAAGACATGAATACTCCCTCTGAATTGTCACCCTATGGCATTATTTCCTTTCTGATGTTGGGTAATTTTTTTCTGCTTGATTGCAAATTACACAGACAGAGCTCATCTGGTCACAAAGCTGATGCTTGTCTTTCTGTATTCAAGACCCCTTAAAAGAAAGATGGCACTGAAGACTGTGCAGAAACCAGACATTATGCCTAATTGCCTTTGGTAATAACAAAGAGCCTCCTATCTTTGGCTTCCCCTCAGCTGTCCTATGAGTCATGTCCCTGTCCCATCTCTGTGTCTCTCTGCCCACTTCCGTCTTCACTTTGCTTTCAAGCTATGAAATGGCCCATGAATAATCGTCATGTACAGCATGTTGAGTGCGTGCTGGGCATAGGTCTTTCCTTTCACCTTTCCACCCTCACATATGAAACTTTTGACTTTTGACCACTTTTGAGTGTGGAACACAGTAACCTCAGACATTGGACTATAATTCTCATTCTAGAGGTCAAAGTTCAGAGATTAAAAGTGACAAGCACATACATCTTAGGAAACAGCATAAAATCCATTAAAAACAAGAGATTGCCATCTATCTGTCCGTCCGTCCGTCCGTCCGTCCGTCTATCTATCTATCTATCTATCTATCTATCTATCTATCTATCTATCTATCTATCTATCTATCTATCTATCTCTCTGTCTATCTGTCCGTCCGTCTATCTATCTGTCCGTCCGTCCGTCCGTCTATCTATCTATCTATCTATCTATATCTCTGTCTGTCTGTCTGGTAAGGGAAAATTAACATTAATCAACATTCAAATAAATATAAATGTAATCACACAAAATATAATTTTCAATCTTGATACAGTAGCTTTTGTCAAGAATGTAAATAATAATTTAAATAAAAAGGAAACACCCATATTAAAATTGTGTCCAATATCAATAAGCCAATACATATTTATCATTGTTTTTGACTACATAAATTAAACTAATTATTTTGTTTAAAATTAAAAACAAAAAAACTACAATCAGTTGTTTTAAATGCTACAAGTGAATTTAGGCATCACAGCATTATAATGTACTGTACAGTAAAAATGGACATTCATTTTGATATTTGCTAAAGATTACATTTAACAGTGTTATTAAATGATTTGTGTTTTTAAAGATTATCTGGTAACACTTTACAATAAGGTTCCATTTGTTAACATTAGTTAACTACATTAGTTAATGTTAACTAAACTTGTAAAGTATTTGGTAATCTTATTTAATGTTAATTTCAGCATTTACTAATACATTATTAAAATCAAAAGTTGCATCTGTTGATATTATGTAATGGAGCTGAGCTAACATGAACTAACAATAAACAGTTACCTATTAACAAATAATGTTACAAATGTATTGCTTATTGTTAATCTTAATGCATTAAAGGCATAATATGTAAGATATTTTGGATTAAAATATCCAAAAACCACTAGAACACTGTTATATATTTTGTTGACTTGTGTACTTACATTATCCCAAATGTTTCCAAGAATGTTTAAATCCAGAGAAATAAGCAATTTTAACCAGGACACGGAGCGCGTCTGTGCGTCGCCTATCAATGACATCATACCCGCGTTACCCTCGATTTCCGTTTTTATTTTGTAGAAACCATGGAAACACCATAATATATTATGTGTTTTATTAGACAGATGAGCAACCGTTTCATTCATAGACAGAAAACTAAACGCTGCTTTACCCTACATACACTTGACCGGAAGAAGCGACTGCGGCATAATAAAAGTTCCGCTGCTCTCGAGAAGTGTGTCGCGTTTGTCTCTCATTAGCAATCACTCCAGCGGCCTCATTTCTGCTCTGCTTCATACTACAGTAACGTTAATAATCTCATCCATGAACATGATTTCGGCCCGAGTCCTGTCCCGATTCTTTTCCACCGGCTTTAGACGTGAAGACAACACCTCCCATCATTCCGTGAAATCAAGGCGTCATCAAGCTACGCCTTTGTTTTGAATAAGCGACCTCTAGTGGCGAAGATTTACATAGTGTGCCTTTAACTAATGTTAAGTAATGGGACCTTATTTTAAAGTGTTACCGATTAACTTTTAAGTGAGCATTGGGTTATAGTAATCTGAGGTAATCTAAAAAGCACAAAATAAAGTAGATGAGCATGCACAATTAAATATCCAATATCGGTCAATACCAATAAATAAATAAAAAACAATCATATCATATAACCTATATGAGTTGGATTGTGGATGTTTACTGAATAAGATGCAGGTTTATGTGTTGAAACTGTTTAGTGAATTCACTCTTCAAACTATTCTAGTTGTAGTGTGAAGGTCTCACATCTTTTTGATGTTATCAATGAGTCAAATCACTAACCCACTATATTACCTGTGACCTTCTGTAGCTTTGAAGGAAATCAATAACAAACAGCCCCTGAAACCCTGACATTTACCACAAATAAAATAAAAGTCCAGTCATAAGTTTAGAAGTGGCACTTTTGTGCAATGGCAAAAGATTTTTGAAATGATGTTCCCAGAAAAGAAAAAAAAAGAGCAACGTTGCCAGGCCCCAAGGTCAAGGGTGAGGTAATTAGATACAAGTTCCTCATTGACAGCAGACAGTACACACTGATTACATTGTTCAGTATCTTCTGTGGCTCTCTTTTATTTGAGGAACACAATTATTTTACTCTTTCACTGAGGTTAGTGTGTGGCTGTGCTTGCTGTGTACAAAGGACGTATTCTAAGATATTTTTTTAATCAGCCTGGCTTTCTTTTTCCAAAATTATCTGAAACAGTCTAGACACCCAGCTCATAAAATTCATTTATTTGATACCGTGTTATTTGCTTTTCATTCCTGCTTCACAGCTCATATTGTGCTTGATGCAAATCTGTGATGCTCCGCAATTACAATGGCACACTGTGATCCCTTTCTTTCGAACAGACTTCACAGCCATTGACGCGCCGCTTGAGCGATTATTAAATCTCGCCTCTGAGCGTTCCTTGTTTCCTACCATGCAAATTTCTTATACATTCATTTTTTTCCAACGTGACACCGCTAATAAATCCTCAGCCAATCTTTTGGACACATGTTCAATCATCATGTCTGAAGCGGTGTCTGGTGTTAAGAAACACCACGTCCAGGTACAGCATGTTGAGTGAGTGCTAGATGAACTGGGTTGCGTCCTTGTGTGTTATTGTCCTGGGGAGAGTGGACAGATGTGATCCGACTGACAATCATGTCCCCATTATCGCTTAATCCTGCCTGCTAGGAGTGAAAGTTAATCCAGCCTGATAAGATGGCCAAGAACAGTCAAACTGAGGTAACAGTCGAACCTAAAGCAGGTATGATGACAGCCAGGTAACCGCACTGGCTTCTACACCTCTTCTATTAGTTAATATATTAGGTATCATGATCCAACAATGAAAATTTGGACAGTATTTATGGTAACACTTTAGTTTAGGGTCCAATTCTCACTATTAACTAGTTGCTTACAGTATTAGCACACATATTACTAGGATATTGGCTGCTTATTAGTACTTATAAAGCACATATTAATGCCTTATTCTCATGACCATATTCTACATCCCTTAATCCTACCCAAGACCTAAACTTAAAGGATTAGTTCACTTTTAAATGAAAATTAACCCAAGCTTTACTCACCCTCAAGCCATCCTAGGTGTATATGACTTTCTTCTTTCTGATGAACACAGTCGGAGATATATTAATAAATATCCTGACGCATCCGAGCTTTATAATGGCAGTAAGTGTTACCAAATGAGTATGAGCTGAAGAAAGTGTCTCCATCCACATCCATCCATCATAAACATATTCCACACGGCTCCGGGAGGTTAATAAAGGCCTTCTGAAGTGAAACGATGCATTTGGGTAAAAAAAAAAAAAAAAAAATATTATGAAGTAAAATATCTAGCTTCCGCCAGACCGCCTTCCGTATTCAAGTTACAAAGAAAGTGTAAACTGGCATCGTGTCAGTTACACTTTTTCCGTTAAGTTGAATAGGGAAGGCATAGGACGTAGCGTAAGCTTTTTGAACTGCTAGAGTTTAACACTTTCTTCGTAAGTAGAATACGGAAGGTGGTCTGGCGGAAGCTACAGTGGGTACGGAAAGTATTCAGACCCCCTTAAATTTTTCACTCTTTGTTATATTGCAGCCATTTGCTAAAATCATTTAAGTTCATTTTTTTTCCTCATTAATGTACACACAGCACCCCATATTGACAGAAAAACACAGAATTGTTGACATTTTTGCAGATTTATTAAAAAAGAAAAACTGAAATATCACATGGTCCTAAGTATTCAGACCCTTTGCTGTGACACTCATATATTTAACTCAGGTGCTGTCCATTTCTTCTGATCATCCTTGAGATGGTTCTACACCTTCATTTGAGTCCAGCTGTGTTTGATTATAATGATTGGACTTGATTAGGAAAGCCACACACCTGTCTATATAAGACCTCACAGCTCACAGTGCATGTCAGAGCAAATGAGAATCATGAGGTCAGAGGAACTGCCTGAAGAGCTCAGAGACAGAATTGTGGCAAGGCACAGATCTGGCCATGGTTACAAAAACAATTCTGCTGCACTTAAGGTTCCTAAGAGCACAGTGGCTTCCATAATCCTTAAATGGAAGACGTTTGGGACGACCAGAACCCTTCCTAGAGCTGGCCGTCCGGCCAAACTGAGCTATCGGGGGAGAAGAGCCTTGGTGAGAGAGGTAAAGAAGAACCCAAAGATCACTGTGGCTGAGCTCCATAGATGCAGTTGGGAGATGGGAGAAAGTTGTAGAAAGTCAACCATCACTGCAGCCCTCCACCAGTCGGGGCTTTATGGCAGAGTGGCCCGGCGGAAGCCTCTCCTCAGTGCAAGACGCATGAAAAAACACCTGAAGGACTTTATGATGGATGGATGAGGCACTTTCTTCAGCTCATACTCGTTTGGTAACGCTCAGCTCGGATGCGTCAAGATATTTATTAATATTTCCATGATTGTGTTCATCAGAAAAAAGAAAGTCATATACACCTAGGATGGCTTGAGGGTGCGTAATTTTCATTTGAAAGTGAACTAATCCTTTAACAACTACCTTATTAACTATTAATAAGCAGCAGGAGTTTATTGAGGCAAAAATCATAGATAATAGTTAGTTAATAGTGAGAATTGGAAACTAAACTAAAATATGACTATTTATTAGCTTAATTCTAATTTCGGTAACCCTTTTTATGAAGACTATCCTTATAATGAATTATAGCTCCATTTATACTTATTTATAAGTAAGTATTACTATTTTATAAACATATTTATAAACATTCATTAAGACCTATACTGCATTATGAGAACAGTTATAGTTACATTTATATTATTTTTATAATTACTTATAAGTCATGCATTTTCTTTTTTAATGCGCATGTTCATAATCCATTATATAGTGATTTATAAGTATTAATAAGTGAGTCGTATGGTTCCATGAATGTATTTATAAAGATGCAACCTGCATTGCTATAATGTTATGTTATAGTTACAATGACTTTTTAGTAATTCAATTTATTTCTGTCAAATAATTAAATATATTGTTATTAATAACTGTGTTATGTTCTTATAAATACTTATTATGAGTAATAATACAGTTACTGACCTCTATAAATGCATCATTGATGGCTTTAAGTAAAGTGACAACAGGATGAAATTTTCTTTAAAGCAAATGTTAAGAAATCATGAAGATGTGCTCATTATACATTTTAAGTTGTTTACTTGTAAGTGTAACTAATGAACAATAATTTCTGTAATAAAATAATGAAAAAAAAAAACAATACAATACAAACAGCTGAAAACAGCTTTTTTAATGTTACATACTAGCAAAACACGGCAACAATATATTTTTTTAAAGTATAATTCCAAACTGCTATAAGCAATACCATATGACTGAGGAGATATACTGTACAGTAGATTTTAAAAAATCTAAATTACCATTCATGACCTTTAATGCAAACATTAGCTGTTAAAGACATAATTATTAATAACTAATTGGTACAGCAAACAAGTGTCTCTAGAACTGTTATATTTGATCATTTATAAATCAGTGTATAATGGATTATGAACATGAACATTGAAAAAGCAAATGCATAATTACTTATAAGTAATTATGAAAATAATATAAATGTAACTATAACTGTTCTTATAATGCAGTATAGGTCTTAATGAGTCTTTATAAACATATTTATAGAATATTAATACTTACTTATAAATAAGTATAAATTGGACTATAATTCATTATAAGCATGGTCTTCATAGAAAGTGTTACCCTAATTTCTACTGCTGTTCATTGTCGGTAACGCTTTATTTCACATTAGAGATTCTACTGACTATAAGTAACTTTGCAGTTTTATGTCAACTACCAGTCATTAGAGTATTTGTAGACTATCTGTTTAATATCTGCTAAAACTTTATTTTGATGGCCACCCAACAGATATTCTACTGACTATATAAGTAACTTTTCAAGTACGTCAACTTATTCTACTAATTCTAGTCTACTAATACTCTAATTAGAGTTAGTTGACATGTAGTTGCAAATTAATGAAAGTTAGTTGACGTAGCTGCAAAGTTACTTTGTAGAATGAATGTCTAAAGTGGACTATCAAAATAAAATGTAACCTCATTGTCAAATTGTGTTTGTTCCTAATAAATTGAAGTGCCCATTACCTAACTTTGTTTTGGAGGTCTCCTATAATAAGTTTACATGCAAGGTCAAAAACACTTTGATTTTCTCATAATATACTCAGCAGCATCTCTTCTTTTTTCAGTGTTTTGATAAAGGATTCAGTTGTTCCAAACCCCTCCTTTCTGAGAGCATACTCTGCTTTGATTGGTCAGATGGCCCAGTCTGTTGTGATTGGTCTATATCTAACAGCGTGCATCAGAAACGAAACGTCCATTACCATATCTAAATTTCCTCAGCACTTCTATATACAGTGATGAGTATTGATGGCGTTGGTTTTACTGTATCAATTAGAGCCCGAGTCCTCATCCATTGGAAGAACATGTAAAGTAGATTTGTTTTCACAGCACAAAAAACAGCGTCTTCTCAACATGTCACCAACACAAACCAAAGACTTCCAGGCCTCAGCTACAACTGAGGTGTTTGAGGGTGGGTCAAAATAGACATTCATGGGCAGCCAATGAAGACCACTGGCTGGCATTATGCAAATTTGTTACAAATGTACGTAGATTTGTGCTAGAAGTAAGACTGGAATTACTGACGAATTACTTGTTTCGTAATTGGTTCTTTCATTTGGGAGACAATAACTCCATTTGAATCTTTGAAAATTCAGAACTTTTGCATTCACAAACAGTATATATTACACACTTACACTGAAGCTAATATCTGAAAAAGCACAATATGGGCACTTTAATTTGTTAACTTACAGTATACAACTTGAATTGAACAAAATGTGTTAGTATATATAGAATTAAATTAATAAATGCTGCAAAAGGATTGTTCATGTAAAAGCGTTACTTCTTATAGTTAATGCATTAACTAATGTTAACATATATAAACTAGAAAATTGTACGCTGATACCACTAACCTGTGTTGCAGCTTTTTGACAATTTTTGCTAAGCTGGTTAGTGACTTGAGTCATCAGTCAAACTGACAGCACTTCACTAAACCATGAGAGCTTTTTATGGCTTTCTGTTCAAGTGTCAAGTTTAATGTTGCAAAGTGTAAAACATATGACTATTCTGGCCTGTGAAAGACATACTGGCAGTGAATCGGGCTAATCCATAGGAGACGTAGACATTCAGTTTATGTTCTATTTTGGTAATGAGAATCCAAGAGTGTTTCGATTATAGTCTACACATTTACTGACGCTGGCAGCATGTCTTGCTTAGTACTTAATGGCCCAGTCTGCCAGAGAACTGTCTGATGTGCACTTCAGTGTTGATGAAGTCTCTTATGCTCACCAAGGCTGCATTTATTTGATTAAAAAAAGTGAAATATTATTAAAATTAGAAATATCATTTTCTATTGTCATATATTTTAAAATATTATTTATTCCTGTGATGGCAAAGCTGAATTTCAGTGCCACATGATCCTTCAGAAATCATTCTAATATGCTGATTTGATGCTCAAAAAAAAACAAAAAAAACATTTCTCATCATTAATGTTGAACACAGTTGTGCTGCTTAATATTTCTGTGCCATTTTTTCCAGGATATTTTAATACATAGAAAGTTAAGGAACAGCATTAATATGAAATCTTTTGTAACATCATATATGATTTTACTGTCACTTTTGATCAATTTAATGTACCCTTGCTGAATAAAAGTATTAATTTCTTTAAAACTTTTAAAGGAACACTCCACTTTTTTTGAAAATAGGCTGATTTTCCAACTCCCCTAGAGTTAAACAGTTGAGTTTTACAGTTTTCGAATCCATTCAGCCGATCTCCGGGTCTGGCGGTACCACTTTTAGCATAGCTTAGCATAGTTCATTGAAGCTGATTAGACCATTAGCATCTCGTTAAAAAATGAGCAAAGAGTTTCAATATTTTTCCTATTTAAAACTTGATTCTTCTGTAGTTACATCACAGGCGCTCGTAATATCATTGCGCCTGCTGCAGCCATGGTACGACAGCAAAGTTCCTTGATTATTACGCTGGAATGAGAGTATAGTTCCTAGTCATATCGGCCTAGAAAATCGCAACTTTTAATTTTCCGTCGGTCTTAGTACACGATGTAACCACAGAAGAGTCAAGTTTTAAATAGGAAAAATATCGAAACTCTTTGCTCATTTTTTAACGAGATGCTAACCGTCTAATCAGATTCAATGAACTATGCTAAGCTATGCTAAAAGTGGTACCGCCAGACCCGGAGATCGGCTGAATGGATTCAAAAATGGTAAAACTCAACTGTTTAACTCTAGGGGAGTTGGAAAATGAGCCTATTTTCAAAAAAAATGGAGTGTTCCTTTAAACAATTGTCGTGTGTGTGTAAACCATGGTTCATTTTAAACCATATTTACACTATTGAAAACCTGTTCTCACCTAACTTAATAAAAATAAGACAAGAGTTAAAAGGCCTTCTTTAGTTTGTTTAATGTAAGTTTCTCTTTGCTCTTGCATGTCTTACAGCCCTGATCTATATACGTTTATATATATTCTTTTTACAGCTAACCAGTACAACAACAATGCAGAAATGATACTTGGAGAGCATTTCTTTTAGATGAGCAAAAGAATCCGTTCTCACTGAATGTACATACAGCACATTTGACATATACTTGACTGTGGTATCAACCCTCGTAGTTACTTCTGAATTTCATCACTAAAAATTAAGTCATATTTCACACAACAGAGGTGATACAATAGCTGAAAATGTTTGCTAGATTAGAAATAAACTTTGAGAAGCATAATATGGTAATTGTAAACAAAGATTGTATTTACACATAAATATCCAAGATAATGGCAAATCCCGAAAGTTCCCAAAATAAGCAAATCGGTGCTAAGCTTTCATCCTCACAGCATGTTTCATTGGAGAGGAAGGGAGCTAAAATAGATGTGACATTTACAAATTTAAGTCCAGAAACTCAAAAAAAAAAAAAAAAAAAAAACCTGTGTTTTGATGTGATAAAGTGGCGTGTCTATCCTGATGTTCGTTTCCCATACCGTATCATCTAAGCTGAAGCACTGCAAAAAGTCACTGCCACTTTGAGGGAGAATTGAGTTTGTAGGCCCTAATAAGGGACAGGAGCAGCAGGTTTTGCTGATAAGCCTTCAAAAAATACTGTGCACTGCTTGACACTGTTTGCGTATTAGTTGGAGTTTGCAGGCTTTCCTGTGGCATCAGCTCAGAGAAAATAAATCATCATCTGCAGCTCCCTAGTATGCAGAAGCTGCATCAATCTTTCATTGTCAGAAGTGGTTCTAGCATCTCCATGCATCTTTGTATTTTCAACCAGATCTTGCTGTGATGGTAGAAAAAATTGCAGCATATCGCACCACATATAAGAGTTCAGATGACGTCTGTTTGCAGAAAGTTCTCGCAACAGAAGTAATCCTAGATGACCTTCCACTGATGCGCAAATACAGTATGTCCATGTCTGTCTGTTATCTCCGAAAAGTGAGGGGAAAAAAAGCAGGTGGACCAAGAATAGTTTCATCACAGCGAAACACCACACTTGCGCACAGAACCACTTGCGGAAAAAAAAAACTCAAAATACAACATTTTTGTATGGTACAGAGGCGGCGGCAGCAGCAGTCCAGCAGGTCTGATCGGTGAGCGGCTATAATGTCTGTAGGGCTGTGAGATGCCCAAGAATTGAGAACAGAGACAGCAAGAGCACAGTCCAGTCCATCAGGCAGACAGCGCTAGTTGAGCTCCGAGAGATTGCATTAAAGCTACTGGGGTCATTCAGCTGCGGATCCTGTGGAGAAAGTCATGTTTTCATATTGTTAGCCATTCTGTTCTTGTTGAGGCAATGCAATTTTCTGGTTGTTTGTTCTTATAGTTGTTTTTGTCTAATTATTAGTCTTAAAGCAAAACTTTGCAGGTTTTTTGTAGTGTCCATAGAATGTAATCCCATTTCTATGGAGCCCCTAAAGGGACATGGCGGTGGAAAAAAATTTGGGATAGGTGGAAAAAAATATTTTTCAAAGCTTTTGCATTCTCTCGCAAACCTTTTGCGTTCCCCTGAGAAAATCTGCGTTCTCTCGCAAAACTTTGCATTTCCTCACAAAGATTTTTGCGATCTCTCGCAAAGATATTTGCATTCTCTTGCAAACTTTTGCGTTCTCTTGCAAAGATATTTGAGTTCTGTGGCAAATTTTTGCACTCTCTCGCAAAGATATTTGCGTTCTCTCACAAACTTTGGTGTTCTCTTGCAAAGATATTTGCGTGTGCTCGCAAACTTTTGTGTTCTCTCGCAAAACCTGAAACCTTCACTTACGTCAAAACCGTGCCTTTAACTAAGCACTGAACATATTTCTTTATACTTAAGTCCAAGTTCAAAATAAAACTCTATGAACCACTCCATTGTTAACATATGGAGCTGTTCCCTCCTGCTAGAGGGAAATTAAACAAAGTTTTTGTCTGAACAGGTTTTGTGAGAGAATGCAAAAGTTTTGCGAAGGAACGCAAAAATCTTTGCGAAAGGAACTCAAAGTTTCTCGGGGGAGAGAGCGCAAAAGCTTTGAAAAATATTTTTTCCTCCCATCCCATTTTTTTTCCACCACCATGTCCCTTTAGGGGCTCTGTACATTTCCACTTCAGAGTAAAAAATAAAAAGAGATTTGTGACCTTTTCTCATAATTATGACTTTATTTCTTTTAATTGCAACTTTATATCTCACAATTGAGAGTTTGTCTAATAATTATGGTTTTATATCTCACAATTGGGACTTTATTTGCGACTATTGCGACTGCATGTAGCAGTATGTACGAAGTCGCAGTTGCGAAAAATACATTCACAATTAAAAGATATAAAATCAACATAAAATTGTCTCATAATTGCAACTTCATATCTTGTAATACTAATTCTATTTCTCATAATTGTGACTACATATCTTACAATGTAAACTTTTTTTTTTTTTTTCAACTTTACCTCATAATTACCTGTTTTATTCTTTATTCTGACATGGAAACGGGCTGTCATATAATGGCATACCTCTATGGAATAGAATCAAAAGGTCTATTCACACAAGGGATGTGTTGCATTCAAAAACAGCTTGAAATGTATTATAAACAGTGCTCAAAAACACACACACTCTTTGCACTGGTCAGCGACATCCACTTAGTGCATGATCACATAGACAAAAATGTACAGAATGCATCTTGTGTGAAAAGCCTTTAACTCATTGGAAAATCCTAGGTGAGTAGAAATGTACAGTTCTTACCACACAAAGAACATCCAGAGTAACATTACTTTTCAGTTTCTGAGCCTATAAAGAAAGAGAGAAAGAGGCCAGCTGAAATACGGGCTGAAAGTCAATTACTTGCAAGAAGCTCTTCAAGGTTCTGTGTTATAAACCATTTCTCACACTGAAGCATTTCCATCCAGCAACCCTTTAAACTGAGTCCAGTGCGATCTGAGTCAAGCACAGCTTCAATAAAGCACCGTAATTCACCTCGGCAAATAGAGGTCATACGGTATTGGCCTCAAAGAGAGGTCTTTCTGCGTGAGATGTAATGTTATGATAATGAGCCTTACAGCCCACACACATACACCACCCGTATACAGCGCTGTAGCCAAAGAGCGCTCTCTAAGGTCCTGCTACTTTCAAATCAATGTGCTGTGTGTGTTTCATTGTGTGCAGGAGGGCAGTGTGTTTGCATTAATATGTGACACACCAATACATTTTAATACCCAGTTACATGAGACTCTGCTCTGCTATCCTGTATCCCACATGCACACACACACACAGGTTGGTTTGTTGGAATGATAAAATGATTCTCCAGAGAATCTGGAATATAATAAAGGTGCCGCACAATGGAGAGAGAATGGAGCTAATTCTTGCGAAAAGCATTGTGGGATAGAATGATTAATAGCCTTCCTGGAAGTCTATCTGACAAAAGAAACTCTGTCTACTAATAAATCATGATATTGTTATTACTCCAATATGATGAATTGTTGTGCTATATCTGCAGGAGTGTATCTGGTATTCTTTATTTGGAGCTCCAGATTTAGAAAAAAAAATAAATAAAATTTTCCAAGTTAAATATAAGTTGAGCTTTATCAACAGCATCCGTAGCATGCTGTCAATTTTCAAAGAAAAGAACTGAAAAAAGTGTTTCCTTTTTTGACAAAGCATTTACATGAACACTTCTGTTTGATAAGATGAAAAAAATTGTACTTTTTAGGCAGAACTAAATTTTAGGTGGATCTTTGTAAGGTCATAAAACACTAAAAATACATAACCATGCTTAACTAATATTAAATATTAACAACTTGAAAAAATATGAAAAAAAGCCAAGATAAATGCAGTTTATTATCATTTTGGTGTTGATTTGGTGTTCTCTCTCTCTCTCTCTCTCTCTCTGTCTCTCTCTCTCTTGATTTTTTTAAACCAAGTAGTGTCGTCAAAATGACTGACTTCGATACCAAGTCGATACTGAAATTTTAAAAATGTGACGCTTTGAGCACTGAGTGGATTTGTAAACATCTCTGATTGGCCATTGTGTTAACACACACTCAATATATATATCTGTGATTGGCTACAATGATCAACGCTTCAAATGTTGTAAATAGACATCATTGACGCTCTTCACTGAGCGCTTACACAGATACACACTTTCAAATTCAAACACTCCCGTGCGTTGATCATTGTAGCCAATTACAGACATACAGTATATGTTGAGCGCGTGAACACAATGGCCAATCAGAGGTGTTTACAAATCCACTTAACAGCGCTCAATGCAAATTGTAAGTAATCATTTTCCTTTTTTATTTTTAACAAGAGTTGAGTCACAATTGTTTTCTTCGACAGCTTAAGATAAGTATATATTCCTCTGAAGATCTGTACCTGTTTTTATGCCAGTTGTTTTAGAGACTGCGTGTGTGCCAGACTTAAAGTTAGATACATAGATGATTGGTAAAGATATGTTTCCCTCAGAGAGATTGTAATGGGTGGGTATATCCTGCTTAAGGGTATTCCTCATGTTAATGTGCCAGCCAATTAGCTCTGACATGACAGCTCTGGCAGTTTGATGTATCTCATTTCTACCCAGAGGCCCTATGTGTGTGTTATCACTGCAACAGCTCACACACATCAATCAAAAGTAAACCTTCATCTCACTCTGAGGCTCGAAAAATGAAAGTCATCGTATGCCAAGCAAAGCCTGAAAGCATCCAAACAAGCTGCCAGCTGTTTATAAAGTTGATGTAGGCTGTGCATCTTTAACCATCTGAGTGGGCCAGCGGCAACATGTGTGTCTGACTGACAGCTGTCATTCACCATCAGAGATAGTCAATATGGTGGTTTAAAAGGCGACTAGAATAAAACAAAGAGAGATTGGGTGTCCAGGAGACATTTTACACTGCCTTTTCACTGCACTTTCCTAATCAACTTTATTTCTGATGACCTTCAGAAACTAGGATGTACATTTCACTGAATTTCCTTCAGTTTGTCTTTTACTGTTAATATACTGTAGTATGCTGATTGCTTTCAGTACCTGCAGACTTCCACAGAAGCTGTATAGATGGTCCGCATTACTGTCCAGGTCATTGGTGAGTGCTGGGTCTTCCAGTGCGTTAGATGTCCTGTCCCGTCCTCTCTGTGGAGTGTAAGGGTCAGGTGGAGTGGACATGATGGGTGGCTGGGGTTGCCACACACCAACATCTGTGCCATTACCAAATGCCTGGATGGCATTGCCTGTATAATGCAGAAATGAAGGGAAAAACTGTTTGAAATCATGGTAGGGCAAAATTCAGTATATAGGAATTGGCTTCTTTTCAAATAATGAGTTGGAATTTGAATTGAACTGGCCACACCCTACAGGAATAATAGGAAGATTTATTCCCTGATATATATAGAACATAGATAACATAACAAATGTTTAAACAGAGAAATTTTACACTTTTATCAACTAAATGAGCTCATTTCAAATTTGATACCTGCTACAGGTCTCAAAAAAGTTGGTATGGGGCAACAATTGGCTGAAAAAGCAAGAAATTTTGAAAAGATTCAGCTGGGAGAACATCTAGCAACTAATTAAGTTAATTGATATCAGGTCTGTAACATGATTAGCTATAAAAGGGATGTCTCTCAGAAGTAAAGATGGGCAGAGCTGTGAAAGAGTGCGTAAAAAGATTGTGGAAAACAATGTTCCTCAACATCAAATTGCAAAGGCTTTGCAAATCTCATCATCTATAGTGCATAACATCATCGAAAGATTCAGAGAAACTGGAGAAATCTCTGTGCATAAAGGACAAGGCCGAAGACCTTTATTGGATGCCTGTGGTCTTCGGGCCTTCAGACGACACTGTATCACTCATCGGCATGACTGTGTCAATGACATTACTAAATGGGCCCAGGAATACTTCCAGAAACCACTGTTGGTAAACACAATCCGCTGTGCCATCTTCAGATGCCAACTAAAGCTCTATCATGCAAAAAGGAAGCCATATGTGAACATGGTCCAGAAGCGCCGTCGTGTCCTGTGGAAAAAGTGGAAAAGTATTCTATGGACAGACGAGTCCAAATTTGACATTCTTGTGGGAAATCACGGATACCGTGTCCTCCGGGCTAAAGAGGAGGGAGACCTTCCAGCGTTTTAACAGCGTTCAGTTCAAAAGCCAGCATTCTCTGATGGTATGGGGGTGCATAAGTGCATACAGTATGGGCAGCTTGCATGTTTTGGAAGGCACTATGAATGCTGAAAGGTATATAAAGGTTTCCAGACAACGTCTATTTCAGGGAAGGCCTTGTGTATTTCAGCAGGACAATGCAAAACCACATACTGCAGCTGTTACAACAGCATGGCTTCGTCGTAGAAGAGTCCGGGTACTGAACTGGCCTGCCTGCAGTCCAGATCTTTCACCTATAGAGAACATTTGGTGCATCATTAAACGAAAAATACGTCAAAGACGACCATGAACTCTTCAGCAGCTAGAAACCTATATCAGGTAAGAATGGGACCAAATTCCAACACCAAAACTCGTAATCTCGATGCCCAGACATCTTCAAAATGTTTTGAAAAGAAGAGGAGATGCTACACCATAGTAAACATTTTGAGACGTATAGCAGGCATCATCATTATTTGAAATGAGCTCATTTTGTGCATAAAATTGTAAAATTTCTCAGTATAAACATTTGTTATATTATCTATGTTCTATTGTGAATAAAATATTGGCTCATGTGATTTGAAAGTCTTTTAGTTTTCATTTTATTCAAATTTAAATAACGTCCCAACTTTTCCGGAATTGGGGTTGTAATAACAACAGTTCTGTAACTGAAATTTCAATAGTCATTCTCAAATCAGCTCTGCTTAAAATACAGTTGACATGCTGCCATCAACTATTTTGATAAAAGAGCTTCTCTTTTCATTTCTTAACACTGTAGCAGATGAATTCTGATTAAGAGGCACTTAGCCTTTGTGTTTAAGTGCAGTAAGACCTCCACTTACTCAGAAGTTTCTGGGACCTTTCCGGTGATAAAATGAGGGAAGCCATTATGACTCAACTGTCTTTTTAAAATGACTTTATTCTCAAGAGCACTTTTGACTTCAGAGTATGTTATTTACCTCATGCCACAGCAGGCTAAAGGGCAAGTGGGAGATTATTGATGAGTACTCAGGTAAAGAATAAGCTGCATGTGTATTAAGTACCATCTATTACCAGAGAAGAGGGTAGGCTGACCTTATTATTGAGTGAGTGTTGAGATTCTCTTAAGGCCAGGCTTGCAAGCTGATTCTGTTTCATAAGGGTTAAAGACTCATAAAGCCTCATTGTCCATTACTGTGTTATTGCTCATTAAAGGGATAGTTCACCCCAAAAATGAGAATTCTGTTATCATTTACTAATCCTCAAGCAGTTCCAAACCTGTATGAATTTCATTCTTCCGCTGAACACAAAAGAAGATATTTTGAAGAATATGGGTAACCAAACAGGATCTCACTTACTTCCATAGTATGGAGAAAAAAATACTATGGAAGTCAATGGGTCCCATCCAATGTTTAGTTCCCAAAATTCTTCAAAATATCTTCTATTGTGTAGAAGAGAGAAATTCATACAGGTTTGGAACAACTTGAATTTTAATTTTGGGGTGAACTATCCCTTTAAGATTGCATTGCTCTCATAAGAATGGATGTGTATTCCAAGCATAATTGTAGATAGATTATATAGATTTAAAAGCTTAAAGGACAGATTTTTGAGGGGTTGTCAGATTGTACAATAGGATCCTGGGGAGATCTTGGGTAAGAGCCAAGGCAGAATGTGTGACATCAATTGTACATTGTACATTGTATACATTTTAGCAGTATATAGAACGTTCATTCCTCAGGAGCTAATTTGAGGTCATTTTGATTGTGCGATCGTAACATGATAGGAGGATCTTTATATTGAATATTATATTGCATCATACAAGCGTATTCAACAATGTTACTGATCTGACTGTACTGACCCTGTTGTATGAGAAAGGAACTGAGCTAGACGATGATATCATTTTTGCAGAACTGCTTTATAGATGAAATGAACTAATTTAATAATTGATGATCTTTGCAATGGAACTGAATCAACACTGAACTGATTTCAGCTGAACAAAAGCAGAAATGCATAATTTTCCTGTTATCACTGTAAAGCTGCTTTGAAACATTCTGTATTGTATAAAGCGCTATATAAATAAAGGTGACTTGACTTGACTATTCTTTCTCTCACTCTTACTGGTTCATTATTAGATGGCCGTCATATGTGTGGCCAGATTCAGAGCCTAAAGAGGCAAGTAAATGTTTAATTATGTCTGATTTATTAGAAAAGATTTTCATCTTGTAGTCTAATATGAAAATAGAAGCTTTTTTGCATTGATTTATTTTTAAAGAGATACTTCACCCAAAAAGGAAAATTCTGTCATCATTTACTCTCATGTTGATCCAACATGTTCTGTTTAGTTGTTCATGTCTAGAGTTTGTTTTCCATTAGTCACATGTTCTCCTTTGTTCAGTGTTTCTGGCCACTCGTTTGTATCTTTGGTAACTGATTTGATTAGTGTTTGAGTTCAGGTGTGTCTTGTTAGTTTGCTCCTCAGTTCTGTGTATTTAAGCCCTGTGTTTGTTCAGTTCAGTTGTCAGTTCTCTGTTACGCATATGTTGTTGTTCCGTTCCTGCACCCTGAGTTTCTGTTTTGGATTCTGTTAGAATAAAAGTACTGCTGTGTTTAGATCCTGCTTCCTACTTTGATTTCAACTGTGTGTGACAGAAGAACTGACCCTATTATGGATCTAGCAGCAGTGGAAATTCTCCTCCTCTCCTAAGGGGATCTGTCCCTCGAGGCCCACACACAGAGGTATTTGGATTTGGTTCCCTTTGTTCATTATGATGACACCAGCCTCTGTGTGTTTTTCCAGGCAGGTCTCAATGCTGAGACCAGAGCATGCCCGGAGATGGGCCTTGGGGAAGCTTCCAGAGTTATGTAGAGTGGGTGCTTGTCCACAATGGATCCCCCTTGACCATCGTGGAGAGTGAGGAGAAAACCAGCGTGCATGCCCCTGACCGTCGTCCAATGATGGCTCCAGCCCCTGACCATCGTCCAATGACGGCTCCAGCCCCTGACCACAGTCCAGTGATGGCTCCAGTCCCTTACCACAGTCCAGTGATGGCCCCGTTCCCTTCCAGAGAGGGCTGCCGTTCCCATCCCGAGTCCAGAGAGGACACCAGCCAAAAAGCCTGTTCCAGAGTCCGCTACAGCCCAGGAGCCCATCCAAGTGTCTGTTCCAGCCCAAGAATACGCACCAGCCCATAAACCCTTAGATCCTCCCAAGAAAATTTTGGGGGGGGGTGCAGCAAGTCCTCTGCCGTAGTGGCCATGAAAGGCCCCCGGGTGAAGGCCACGGAGGCAGCGCTGCCATGGCCCACTGAGCTGCCTGATCTGCCATGGCCCCCCTGAGTTGTGTTGTGTTCTGTTTAGTGATTCATGTCTAGAGTTTGTTTCCGTTAGTCACATGTTCTCCTTGGTTCAGTGTTTCCCACCACTTGTTTGTATCCTTGGTAACTGATTTGATTAGTGTTTGAGTTCAGGTGTGTCTTGTTAGTTTGCTCCTCAGTTCTGTGTATTTAAGCCTTGTGTTTGTTCAGTTGTCAGTTCTGTTATGCATATGTTGTCATTCCGTTTCTGCACCCTGAGTTTCTGTTTTGGATTCTGTTAGAATAAAAGTACTGCTGTGTTTAGATCCTGCTTCCTACTTTGATTTCAACCATGTGTGACAACTTTCATATACAAATAAATAATGGCATATGTTCATTACAAACTAGAAAGAACTAAAAAAACATTTTGCTAATATATATACTGTCTCTGATGTTTGATCTCGCTGACATCTTGTTGGACAGACAGTCTTTTCTCTCTCCCTCCATCTCTCTCTCTCTCTCTCTCTCTCTCTCTTTGTACATAAACACAAAAGCACACATTGATGAGGACATGTCAGATATGAAGTGTGGATGTGGCGTTACTTGTGTCGGTACTGCTATATCATCTGGGCTGTCATCCTAAAGGCCATTGTCTCATGTAGACAAATCCTCCTTCTCATCTGCTTTCTGTCTATCTCCCTGCATCCAGTTCATCTAAATGGATGTTTTTGAATAACTCCCTGACAAAATAATGCATGCTTTCAGTACTCTTCCAGGCCCATGGACACCTGAGTAATGCTTTATTGCCTTTTTATGTCAATCCCCCCTCTCAGCCACCCCATTTAAGAGGGATTTTTCTGTCTCTCGGCCGTCAGACTGCCCTGAACCGCACAGCAACACAAATCGCAGAGATCAGATTTACTGGTGCAGACTGTGAATGATCATGAAGACGCAACGGAGCAGAATTCAGCTTTAGAGTCGGTCTTGATGGGCAAATTCTGTCAGTCAGCGCATAATGGCATGTAACCAAAGATATAGAGTAGCAGCAGCAGCAGCAGCTGTGAATGAAGTCTACTCACGGAGGCAACGGTTGTTGGTGAAAAGCTCGGTAAACTTGTCACACTCTGCTTTTCCGTTTCCGCTGTTGCTACAGTCACACCAAGGTGACACGCTGATGCCAGGGGCACGGAGGTAGTTAGGGGTCATCACCGTACCTGTCACATATACCAAGGGTCGACACATATATTCAAAGGTCATTTGTGTTGAAAACAAAGACGTTTAATAGGTCACAGATTAGTTGTTCATGTACTTTCAAAAGTGAAATATACAGTGGCCTCAAACATTTGGACACTTACTAGTATATGAAAGTCATTTCATTAGATACAAAATACACTGCCTGGCCAAAAAAAAAAGTCGCTGTTTGGATTTTAATAGGCAAATACTTAAGAATCTATGAATGGATCATTATTACAGTGATTATTATGTTTGGCATCAGTTCTTTTAACCCTTAAAGATGGAGTGTGTAGCTTTTCATTTCTTAAACAACCATGTAGGAAGACACATTATGGCCATATTCCAGGATGACAATGTCAAGATTCACCAGGGTTAAAATTGTGAAAGAATCTACAGGATCTTGACCAAAAATTGATGCACATCTTGATGGAAATAACATCACAACATTTATTTCCATCGAGAGGTGCATCACTTTTGATCAAGATCTTGTATTGACAATGCAAGAGGTGAGCACTCCTCCAGCACATCCCAAAAACTTACACTGAGGTTAAGGTCAGTGCTAATTCATGTGAGAAAATGATTCTTCATTCTCTCTCCCAACAATTCTTTCACAATTTTAGCCCTGGTGAATCTTGACATTGTCATCCTGGAATATGGCCATGATGTGTCTTCCTAGATGGTTGTTTAAGAAATGAAAAGCTACACACTCCATCTTTAAGGGTTAAAAGAACCGTTGCCAAATGTATAACATGCTAGAAACATAATAATCACTGTAATAATGATCCATTCATAGATTCTTAAGTATTTGCCTATTAAAATCCAAACAGCGACTTTTTTTTTTTTTTTTTGGCCGGGCAGTGTATTAAACCAAGTGGCATCTTCAACAATTAGCATCTATTCATCAAATCCTGAAAAAAATGTATCACAGTCAGTTTCAACAAAAATATTAAGCAGTACAACTATTGTCAACATTGATTATAATAAGACATGTTTCTTTAGCACCAAATCAGCATATTAAAATGATTTCTGAAGGATCATGTGACATCATGTGAATGATGAAATTCAGCTTTGTGACTTACATGGTGGAATTTAAAGCTGCATTATGGAAGATTTTTTGTTAAAAATGAACAAAACTCACTTTAAAACGCATTCAATTAGAAAACGTAATATTTTACAATATTACTGTTTTTACTTTATTTTTGATCAAATAAATGCAGCGTTGGTGAGCATCATCGATTTCTTTCAAAAACCTTTTAAAAAAAACTTACCAACCCCCAACTTTTAAAAAGTACTTTATAGCTTTTTTAATAAACCATGGATATTGACATGCAGCCATGTTTCCTGACATTTATAATTTCAACGCCGGGAAAATACATAAAGCAAATTTGCCTGTGAAAGCTTAATAAATACTACATAGGTCTAAATCCGGGTGATCACTTATATCAATATTATATATATCGTCCAGCCCTAAAACTTTTTTGTCAGTGTTTATTTAAAAACACCCAATTATTCAGAAAATAAATGGTAAATATTTAATTGTTGAGTTGTCATCACAATATATAACAATATATATAGAGTATGATTTTACCCCAAAATTCAACATAGACACAAAATGATAACTGCAAATCCACATTTCGCTGCCTGGAGTCCTGTTGTTTTTGTGAATTGCAGCGATCCATTGCTTCTCTTTTCTGTAGCTTTCGGCGGTCTGTAAAAATATACCTCAGATTTCTCGTCAAATCTATTTGTACAGTCAATCGCAAAGCTGTTTTGTGTGTTTTTCGCAGCAGTCACACTGAAAATCAATGCTGCCACTCAGTCTTTTTGCCACTCAGCGAGTGTAACCGCAGTCACTCCAGCAGACGGTGACGTCACGTGCATACCCTCTATAAAGTATATGTGTTCCCCATACTATTGCACTCTAAGGTACTATAATTTAAAAAAATACTATGGTAATCCAAAAAAGTACTCTAGTGTTACCATAAGAGACCATCACTGCACCATAATACTGTAATACCACAATACTTTTTTGTAAGGGATATGACACAGTAAATTTTCTTAACTCACCAATGAGACCTGAATATGCCAGCAGACAGTCTGCATAGTTTTCCTTCAGACACCCTGAAATCGAGCGCGCCTCAGGTTGACAGTTTGTGAGGAAGTCAGCTAAACGAGATCTGAAAAAAATGATGCAGGAATGAACAAGAATCCACAGAGTAGGTCTCCTCATTAAACAAACTCAGCACACAAGTGACAGTCTGGCAGTCTTATTACTTTTGTCATCTCTTCTCAGACACCATCTGCCCCACAGAAACTTCTTCTATGGATGAATAATTAACTCGCTGAAAAGTACAGTGAACATTCGAGCACTTTCCTCCTTACTCTATGACGTGTAAAACGAGCTGTCTTTCATCCTACCTGCAGATGTAGTTGGTCTTGCAGGAGGCTTGCAAGGAGAGACAGTTGGGTTTTTCCTTGTCCTCGTAGGAGCAGGCTGGCACGATGGTCTGACGTCTGCGCTCGGAGCAAGCCGAGTGATCCCCGGAGGGGCAGGAGCAGAAAAGCATGCCGTAACTGTGCTTCGGTGGCACCTTGTCGAAGAACTGCCGCAGGGCCTTGTGGCACTTGCGCTTGTTACACACCTCAGTAGTTGATACTCGACTGGTGCAGGGGCTGATGTAGAAGGAGCGGTATTTCTTACATGTGTCATTCAGGTTGCAGGCCTTGGCGGCATTCAGGCAGTTGTTGTCCTTCGTAAAGGCCGCCTCACCTATGCGGGCAGAGATTTAGAGGGAGAGTTATGAACACTACTGGCTGATTTTACTGATGCAAGCGCTGTAAATGTCAAAGAACACTTGATGAGAGTGGGGCAACTGTTGACCTTTTAGGACTCTCTGTGAACGTCCTCTGGCTGAGGCAGTGCCGTACGGCATTCACAGAACTAGAGGCCATATGTCACACTGGTCTCACACAGACCAGTGTGTGGTCTGTGTGAGAGTAACTATACTGCTAATTAATATTCAAGAAAACGACAGAGTTTATTCAAAGTATATTTATGCGTAAAATAAGTTCTTCTGTCCCAGCTTGAAATGTAGTAGTCTCAGCCTCAGACATCACAGCCACGGACGGCTAGCTGAACTTCTGATGCATTTGGCACACATAATTCAAATTTTAGAAGTCTTCATCTGATTGGTTTAATTCTACAGGATTTCCGGGAGATGTGTGTGTCTCGTTTTTTAACAGTCCATCTGGAAATAAAGATGCCGTGACCCCAAACCCCCTTATGGAAGAAGAACGCCAATGAGTGACAATGAGCGCTTATCAGGATCAACTAAATGCTGGATTTTCGAAAGTATGTGAAGTATGTAAATTTCGCGGCATAGACTCTTTCAAAAATACGTCTAAGACTTTTACACGCCAGTCTGTCATTGTAGGGACACCGACGTTACACTGTCTCACCCCTAAACGTGACGCAGAACAAAAAAAAACTTTGATTGGTTGCTTTACATGTCAGTCAAATATCCTCTGGGTGGTCCTTGGTCAATGAAAGCTGCTATGGAGTCCAGACCTTCTGCCGTCCATCTGAAGGTCTGGCTACACAAGACTAGATATGTAGAGACCATTTGTTGGTTGATTACTACGAAAAGTGTAAACACTATTGCTGCGTCCGAAATCGGATACTTCTCTACTATATAGTACGCGAAAAACAGTATGCGAACAGTATGTATGAATTCATAGTATTCGAAAAACAGTAGGCGAAACTACTACTTACTATTTCCGAAAAGATTCGGAAGTGTGCATACGATGGACACTTTACTATCCCATGAGGCCACGGGAGGGGATTTGTGAATGGAATTGAAGGGACGTAACTGACGCTGCTAGATCATGTGACAGTAACAACATGGCGGATGTAGTACGCCCAGATTTCATTCATACTACACGCATTTGTACTATATAGAACATACTTTTTCGATGGTTGTGAAGTAAATTTAAATTCAAATGCAGTACCTACTCAGACAGTACACAATTTCGGACGCAGCCTATGTCTCTTTCAAAGCATTACTTCTGTTTGTTTGAGCTTCCACACACAGCAACAGTGGCTCAACCAATGGCTTGAGTTTGGGGCGGGGCTATCTGTTTGATCAGCCAATGGAAGAGTGTTAGGGAAACCTTTTTGAAAACAGTAATTATTTTTGTATCTGGTCATGCTAGTGGCCCAAAAATCACACTTAATATATAGGCCTATACACTATACTGCTCGAAAGTTTTGATTTTGGATTTATTTAAATGTTTTTGAAAGAAGTCTCTTATACTCACAATGGCTGCATTTATTTAACCAAAAAAACAGTAATAACAATAATATTGTGTAATATTATTACAACTTAAAATATCTTCTCTATTTTAATATATTTAAATGTAATTTACTATTGTGATGGCTAAGCTAAATCCAGTCTTCATTGTCACATGATCCTTTCATCTGATTTGGTGCTCATGAAACAGTTTTTTTATCATTATCAATGTTGAAAACAGTTACACTGCTTAATATTTTTATTATTTACAGGATTTTTTGATTTATAGAAAGTTCAAAATAATTTTTTGTAACAATGTAAAAATATTTACTGTCACCTCTGGTAATCCTTTAAAAAAAAGACCCTAAACTTTTGAACGGTAGTGTGTACGTTACTAAATATTCTAGATAAGAAATCATCAAAACATCAACACTTTAGACTATATTTTCTCATTTGTTTCTTTCTCAATTTCTTCAACAGATCCCACACAAAATGCCTCAAGCATACCAATTTATAACTCTTTTTAATGTATTTCCAACCAAGAACTGACATCCTGCAGAGCATTGCAATTAGACAAGCATCTAAACACAGTTTAAAATAGCTTTTATTTGTGTAACGTTTCAATCTTTTGCCTGAAGAACTTCTCTCAGCTGATCGCACTGTCACACTTTTCCTTTTGTTTCCCTCCTCTCAATCTACACAGAATTTTTGTCTCTTGAACAAACAACCTCAGGTAAATCCTTCGCTTTCACTCGCATGGATAAGTTCACAACCCTGAAAACTCTGTTTAAATTTCCTCTCTCTTTTCTAAGCTGTCCGTTTGCTTTAACATAATTTCATTCCTATAAGAACACATACGCCATTAGCTACGCAAACAAAGAATGTTAACATATACTATAGTATATATTGTATAGATCATTATTTGATTGCCAGAGAAAATGGTCAGTTATAATGTTTAGCAAAATGTATATTTAATATATAATATAAAATATTTAATAATTATGCACAAATTACTTGACTGCAGATTGACTTATTAGAATCAAGTATCCAGTGAGCCGTGTAATAAGTGAGGTTACTCATCTTTCCCTAATGATGACTCAGTGTTCTCTCCTCTCCTCTTCTGCTTCCCGCTTCAGTAACTTTTTTTAGATGCGCTGCAGCTCTTGCATGTGCATGGAAGGCTGCATTTTGCAATTATGTGTTTTGATGAGGAATTTGTGCTTATTGTGGACTTTTGTGAGATGGTTAGATGTGATTAAATATGAACACAACCTAGATCCTTGAGGTTAATCACCTATTACAAAAACCATTACTTACGTTTGACAAGCACGTTGACATGAGGCTCAAGGTTACTGGAGGGAGGTTTAATTGTTGATTAGAAGTTGCAGTCATGTGGACAGGTTCTGCAACATGTCATTGTCTATAAATCTAACCCATATCCTCTTGTGATACCCTGATCATGAGCCTAATTTATAGACATAATGCAATAGTAATTTATTATGGAACATCATTAAAATAATGGCTACTTTACAGCACAAAATATAGACAATAGCATAATATATATGTTTACCGATGCGGACGCGGGACGACCTGTCACTCACATGTGATCACAGCAATAGCAAACCACAACGATCCAATGATCCAATCAATACCTGATGGACAAAATCAAGTCCCACCCTACATTTTTTTTTTTAAATTTGAGAAACCGTTTCACTTGGATACACATCACAATAGTGAAGAAAAGACTATTGCAACTTCTGTTTCATGACGATTTTAAAGTAAACGCCACTTGGTTTGATATGCTTATTTAAAAATTCAAAGACAACCAAAAAAGGCAATGCCATGGAATCGACTTTATCACTGTACAAAATTATTTTCTTTTTTTCTTTTGTCAAATCAACTTAGATAATTAATGTGGTTCAGATAACATATTATTTTGAGTTTCTTTTTATTAAACCAATCTCCTTCATTGTATTAAAGGGTTAGTTCACCCAAAAATGAAAATTCTGTCATTAATTACTCGCCCTCACGTCGTTCCACACCCTGTAAGACCTTTGTTCATCTTCGGAACACAAATTGAGATATTTTCATAAAATCTGATGGCTCAGTAAGGCCTCCATTGCCAGCAAGATAATTAACACTTTCAGGTGCCCAGAAAACTACTAAAGACATATTTAAAACAGTTCATGTGACTACAGTGGTTCAACCTTAATGTTATGAAGCGACGAGAAGTGTATCAAACGTGTGATTTCAGTAAACGTGGCTTTGTTACGTCGTAAGTGTTTTGAAATTTCAATGGTTCACCACTGGGGGGCGTGACTTTGGCAGTTTGATACATGCTCCGAACCACTGATTAGAAACAAAAGATTCATAAAGCTTCATGAAGCAGTGTTTTGAAATCGCCCATCACTAGATATTGTTGAATAAAGTCGTTATTTTGGTTTTTTTTGGCGCACAAAAAGTATTCTCGACGCTTCATAATATTAATATTGAACCACTGTAGTCACATGAACTGTTTTAAATATAACTTTAGTACCTTTCTGGGCATTTGAAAGTGTTAATTATCTTGCTGGCAATGGAGGCCTTACTGAGCCATCAGATTTTATGAAAATATCTCAATTTGTGTTCCGAAGATGAACAAAGGTCTTACGGGTGTGGAACGACGTGAGGGCGAGTAATTAATGACAGAATTTTCATTTTTGGGTGAATTAACCCTTAATTAACTCACATTTTTAATTTCAATGAACTCAAAATTTTAAGGCAACCAAGTAACTTTTTAAGTTAAACCAACAATAATTTTTTACAGTGTAGTAATGCCATGGTATTTTTGTTAGTGCTGGGACTGTATGTGTAATAATGACCTCAGCTTATGTTCCCCAGCGTCTTTTGTGTGCCAGAGGCAGGGAGCCTGGCCATGTACACCTTAGAGAACTCCAGTGTGACATGAAATAACGAGCAACAGTGTGTGTGTGTGTGTGTGTGTGCTGATGTGGCCTCGTGCTCAGGCAGCAGAGCGTTCTGTTGTTTATTGCTCTTTGGGCGCAGGAATAATAAGTGAGCTCTTCAGTCGCTTCCTTAAGTGGCCTGAGAGATTGGGAGTGCTGCAGACACAGAAAGTGCTGATGGCAGAGACCTGAAGCTTTTCTGGCGGATGCTTAATAATCTCACAGCTTTCCTCCAACTGTTCCAATCCAATAAAAACACATGCCACTGCAGCAAATCAAATCATACGAGGACTCGGCCTCCATAATTGATCTCCCGCTCTCTCTTCCTCCGTGTCTGCCACTGTCTCTTTCTGCCCATCTCTCCCATCTTCGTATTCTCGCTTTCATTTTCATTCCTTAATTTTTCCTTTCTTCTTTCTTTTTCTTCATTTCTTTTAATTAATTAATTCATCCTTCCTTCCATCCTCCTTCTTGTGATCGTTCCTTCATTCCTTTCTTCCAATCTTTTTTCTTCCTTCCTTGCTTCCTGTCTTTCTTTTTGCCAAAATACCAATTTATTAACAATTCTCACCATGACTCATTCCCAGACTAAATAATCACATCTATTCATTTTATTCTACACTGTAAAAAAGAATTGTTGGTTTAACTTAAAAAAGTAAGTTACCTGGTTGCCTTATATTTTGAGTTTGTTTAAATTAAAAATTTGAGTTAATACAATGAAGGCGATTGGTTTAATCAACAGAAACTCTAAATTTTATGTTATCTGAACTACATTAAAGGGTTAGTTCACCCAAAAATGAAATTTCTGTCATTAAGTACTCATCCTCTTGTCATTCCACACCTGTAAGGCCTTTGTTCATCTTCAGAACACAAATTAAGATATTTTTGTTGAAATCCGAGGGTATCTGATCCACACATAGGCAGCAACGTCACTGTACCTTTTGACATCCAGAAAGGTATTAAAAACATAGTTAAAATAGTCAACGTGACTACAGTGGTTCAACCTTAATGTTATGAAGTGATGAGAATACTTGTTGTGCACAAAAACAAAACAAAAATAACGACTTTATTCAACAATTTGAACCGTTGGCATACGTAGTGATCTCAGTGCAGGCTTCCATGTTTCCGAACACCAACTCAGTATTGGCCAAAGCCCTTGGATTTACCGTCGGATTTCATAAAAAAATCTTAATTTGTGTTCCGAAGATGAACAAAGGTCTTACGGGTGTGGAACGTCATGAGGGTGGGTAATTAATGACAGAAATTTCATTTTTGGGTGAACTAACCCTTTAATTATCTAAATTGATTTGACAGAAGAAAAAATTTGATAAGATATTTTTTTTTTTACAGTGTATTATTTATTTTATTCTTAATGTATGTCAAAAACTGTCTCAATTTTTTTTCTGTTCGTTGTTTTAGAAGGAACATCTGAGACACTTAAGTTGATACTTCAATGAATCATGAACTGAGAACTCCATTAAGTCTCTTGAGCTGTGAAAGAGCAATAAAATTTATCTTTGCATATAGTTCAAAGTATATGGTGATTCTTCTTAGAAATTAAGCTAATGAGTCCATTGGACTGGAACCTTCTATCAATTAATGAAATTGCAGTTGCAGCACAATGAGGGTTTGTTATGAGATGAACCCTCGCTGACCATCTCTGGGCTCTTTAATAAAGAGAGAACTGCTAGTTATACAACACTGTGAGCTCTGTGTAAAAGACTATCCGCTTAAACTGCTGTCCAGGGACATTTAATGGCCCTCTGAAGTGATGCCTGCCAATGGCTGAACTCTGGAGCGCGCTTTAAGGGAATTAGCCAGTCCAATTGATATTTGAAAATATCCAGTGGATGTGGAGTCTATTGATTTATTGATGAGTGTTTTTTTACCCAAAAGGAATTAATGAACGCACTGATCCATGTATGTTTACAGAGTTGATCCATGTGGAGCTGATGCAGCTCTGCTCGAAAAGACCGGCAGTTTGAGTTGTCGATCAAATGACTGACGAGGTGAAAAGCAGGACAACTTTATAATGAAATTTACATTAGCTGACTTCTCTCCAGAGATCATGCCCTGAAAAGTCTTCAAGATAAGGTTGAAATGAAGGCACTCTTCTCAAACACTCTTTCAATGAACTCTCTATGAATGTGTAGTCCTTAGCCAAACAATTACGGTGTGTTACTTCATCAAATTTCAAAAGTCTGGTGTGGTAGCAAAATTACTACTGGGAATATGTAAATGGTTTTGGTAACTTCTCAAAATTTTGTATCATGACCACCCAAATCTGATAGAGATTGTAAACTGCTGACCCCTAACAGGCTGAGGTAATGGACACTTTAGTCAGTTCCCGACAGTGCTGGTAGATTAGTATGATCTTAAATAATTACCGGAGCCGGAGGGATTTGGGGGTCATTGATACTCCAGTGAAGCAGTGAAATTCCAGCGATGGCTTAGAGATTTACCCTGTTGGTGCTATTGTAGCAGTGACAATGGAGGGAGTCACATTACTGCTCGATGTTTGACTATGTGTGTTTTGGGAGTGAGAGATGGAAAGCTCTTAGGAGTTTGAGACTGTGTAGTAAAGAGAGTAAATGATGACTAAGGGCTGTATGTGTGTGTGTGGCTGTGTATGTCCAACCACCAAGCAATTAAACTACACAAAATCTCACGAGTGTAATTAATAAAGTGTACAGCATTGATGACTTTCAATATAGAAGAAAAATCAATGTCTAATAAGACATAAAACTGGTATTTGATGTTTTACCATCAACAACTGCCAAGTAATTTCCCTCTGGGGCTCTGCCTTCAATTTACATACATTAGCAGTAAAACATACAAGCCACTATTTATTAACGTGTGAGAAATGGAGCCAAGACTGAGGCATTAATAAATTGAGGATGAAAAAGCGACGCACGCCGGGTGTAAAATGAACACTCGCTGAGTGCCAAATGCAAGTCAAAATTGCCTCTGGTATCTAAATAATACAGAGATGCTTGTCAGTTTATGTGGAACTGCAGTAAAAGACATGATTTCACTTGGGAAAAAAACCCTCACATCTCTCACTGATGTGAGAGATTCATACAGCTAGCTGTGGCGACTCAAATGTTCTGTAACAATTTATACCTTCATAAGATTATCAAGATGTGATATCAAGATCATTTTTAATGTGATGACCACAAACATTACTTGTTCATCCTTCTGAGATTGTCCCCATTGTAAAACCGTACGTTTAAAAATGTAAGAAATTCAACATTTGATAGAAAACACTTATTTAAAAATAAAAAAGACAATAATTACCACTTTAACCAGCAGGTGGCGGCAAAGTAGCATTTATTTGCGCATATATCAGCCATTTCCTCTAATCGTTTTTCACTTCGTTTTTGACTAAATATTAAACACAAAATAACTAGGTTCATACTTCACGTTTTGTCAATGTGAAGTATGAAATACTCAAAAAATCTTAAGAAAAACAATAACTTTTCTTGTGAATGAATGACACAGAAAGCGAGCACTGCACTTTCCCTTTGTAATCAAAGCAGCTGTCAGTCAGTGCAGCGCAGCGCAAGATCAATGATTTCAGCACACTTGTAAAAACACACATTTTATTAAATTAATCTAACTAAAGTGCACAATAAATAAACTAAGTATTACACTACTGATGCTCAACACACTAGCAAATGACATCTCACCGGAAGTTTTCGAGCTGTCTTATATTATTGCGGAAGTTCTAAAGAACGCTCTGTGCATATAGCCCATTCATCGGACATTGGGAGGTACAAAATTCAATTTAAACCCTGCAGTCATCCTTTTGTGCCACACCACCTTCTCAACTCCCTTTGTCCACTGATCATTGCTAAATTATAGTATAGTTAAAAGCAGCATAGTAACACTGAAGCGTGCTCCAAATCAGACTTGTTTGGGCATGCATGTAGATGTTTGAATGGCTAAAGAGACAGAGAAAAGGAGCTAAAGTAAGCTAGAGAGATGTGATAAATCCACTGATGAATGCAGGCACACTCTTAAAAGAGAGGGAGGGGGGTGGTTGCATTCTACTCCCATTCACATTCCCACAATATTGGAGTCAGGAAATGATAACTATAGGCTTCATACATCACAAACACTGAAGCACACATCCACAGCGGGGGATCAGTCCTTAGGGACTGACAGCATAGAGCTGTCAACCCAGTCCATTAGAATAAAGGATTTCCTCTTTCTCTCGCTAGGCTTCTCTCCAAAATCCTCTCCAAAGGATTTGTATTATATATGTTTGACAGCCTTTACGCTCTCACTGCCTATTGAATCTGTACTCTTCTGCTGTGTGTGGGTGTTCGAGTCTTTCTCTCTGTCTGTCTGTGTGTGTGTGTGTGTGTGGGTCACTAAATGTCCTTAATCTCAGCACTGACAGATGATGTGACTTTGGGTGACCTGGTCACGCAAGCTCACGCAGTACTGCAGTGCAAGCACTTTATGATCAGTTTATACAACACAGACAACGGTGTCACTTTCTGATACAGCATCAGACATAAACAGCGTTTGATGTGAAAATATGAACAGTTATGCTGTATTACGTAGCACTCTGCTTTTGACCTGTTTAATGTGTAGTTCATAGCGCTAATATTTTGTTATGACAAGGTCAATGACATACAGATACAGCTTTATGAATTATGACCTTCTCAGCCCGTCATATTTCAAGAGTTATGATTCAGAATATATCATGTCCCTTTCATACATGAATGCAGTAGGGTATGATATTTATTCAACTGCTTTCAATTGAAATGCACATTCTTTGTGTAGGGGGAAATGGATGATAGTTGCTTTGAATCAATACACTGATAGTTTAACTAGGCTGGGAGTGGACTTGAAAACAAATTGATTAGTTGATTCTGAGAATCGAGAGTCAACTCCATTCTAAGGCCTGACTTGATTAATTCTGTATTCATTACCTCAATCAAACTGCTACAGATCACAGAAGTGCTATAACAGGGATTTTGAATAATCCTCCTTGAATCTTTTGATTCTATTCACCAAGAGTCATTCAGATTCGCACACTGATTATATCATTATACCATAGTTGTCTTTTGAGTATTTTGTGTCATTCAATGAACAGATTCGTTCAAGAATCGTTCATGGCTGAAACACCACAACGATACTTATTTAAAGTAGTGTGCATGTAAACCTCTCTCTCCTGATCTCAAGAGGTGCTCTAGCGACTGACGCTACAGACTGCGGTCTTTAGACTCCTTGTTAGAGCGCCCGACTCCCATGCCGGCGAACCCGGGTTCGAGTCCCGCTGAGGATGGACGGTTTGAACAGGAGAGGTTACATTGGTGCCATGACCCGGATGGGAGTGAGGTTTAGGGGGGTGAGTGTAACGGACAATGGCCGGTAAAAGCTGTGCATGTAAACCTCACTCCCCTGATCTCAAGAGGTGCTCTAACGGCTGACGCTAGAGTCTGCAGTCTTTAGTCTCCTTGTTAGAGTGCCCACCTCCCATGTCAGCGGACCCGGGTCTGAGTCCCGCTTAGAGTGAGCGGTTCAAACAGGAGGGGTTACATTAAGATCTCTTGTCATGCATTTTATTAATCATAATTATGTAAATTATACTTTATATTGCACTGTTAAGATCTCAATTTGCCTCCTTTCCTTTAAGATTTGTGAAAACTTGGAATCAATTTTTAAAACCTGGAATTGGAATCAGAATCGATTTAAAAAATCCTTGAATCAAACAAATTAAACTTTTATTAGCTGCAGAGTGTTTTAAACGTTAGGCTTTTTCTACATATTTCCCCCTTTTTGTCACATTTGACAGAGTTATTGATGCTGAATGATTTGTAATCAACCATCCAGACATTTGTAATTACCCAACGCTTATGAGCTGTACACAACACAGCACGCACAAGCTTTAAATGTCATTTATGCCTCCAGCAATCATCAAGCTGTTTACGTGTTTTCTGACAAGGCCGACATTTTTCTCATAGCGTGAGATGATGAGGATTTGAGACGTTTGTTTTGTGTGTTTCTCAGTGTTTACATGCTTATCCCATAGCAGACTTTTTTTTATCTAATGTCGAAAACAGTCTATTTCTATACAAACATAAAAAGCTGTCTCTCTTTCTCTGTTTGTCTCTCATTGTCTTTTCCTTCCTCAGGCTATGTGGCAGCTGGTTGGGATTCATGAACCGTATGGCCCTGGCATCCATGTCAATGATGTGAAATGAGATTGGAAATCAAATTGCACTTCCAAACAATAAATGCTGACAGGGCCATTTTTTCATATTTAATAACCTCTTTCTCTCTTATAGGCTTTTTGCGATTCGTGCCAATATCAGTGAAGGTCTGAAATGATTTTCTTAAAACAGACTATGGCAATTCAAATGAGCGTTACGCATATGAATTTCATCCTACTGAATGTTTAAAACAATGACAGGATTTATTGTCATTATGAAGACAATGAAATTATGGATCAAAACCAAAACTAAGTAAAACGCATCCAGAAATAAATTAGACAGAGCCAGACATTAAAGGCGTTTTTAAAAATATATAATATATGTAATAACAATGAAAAGTATTTTAATTTAGTATCTATCAAAATCCTTTATAATTACCCCAATTCTTCTTTCAATAGACTCTCTGTCTGTTTAATATTCAATCAAACTTTCTGGATGAGCGGCGTGACTGAATACAACCAAATTTATGCAACTCATGAAAGGAAGCAGACCATCTTGCATGAGAAGAGGACATGGTCCCTTTGACCTCGATGCATCTCAGTTCTCTTAGAGGACAGGGCCACATGGGACTTGTTACTACATTCTGGACCAGCCCGAGGGTGTGAATAATTCAGATGAGCAGGACAACTTCAGTTCTGCATGTGAGAGAAATAGACACCACTTTATCTCCATCTCTCCTTCCTGTGAGACAGTGGGCTGCAGTTGTAAGGGCAACAGAAACAGGGATGTGCACTCAATTTCCATACAGTAGGTCTGTTTGACTTGAATGATGAAATATGATGTTTTCAGCACATGACCCAAGCCAAAATCATGCTAAATTCAGCTTTGCCATCACAGTAATACTATTGTAATTGTAGTAATGTTGTACAATAGTACCGTTTTTACAGTATTTGTGATCAAATAAATAGCCTTAATAAGTATAAGAATGATATCAATCAAATGTCAAGGCATGTCAAAAATGAGACATTTTTTGCATATATAACATTTAATTGTGAATAGCCCTTATAGCGAGACAAATGAATGGCCATTTGTGATCACCTCATTATTGACAAGCCTGTGGACCAAAGCAGGAACATGAAAAAATCTATTAACAAGGCACAGAACAAGATTCATCTGTCTGAACTGGTAGGAGTGGCTGATTGAGAAACATTAGATCTGTTTTAGTCTTCACTATGATCTTTGGTTCCACACACACATTCGAACCCCAAAAATTAACCCGACCCCTGAAATCGAATACTTCTCTACTACATAGTATGCGAAAAACAGTACGCCAACAAAGTAGTATGTCCGAATTCATAGTATTCGAAAAACAGTAGGCGAAAAGTCCCCGGATGACCTACTACTTCCAGCGAGATTCTGAAGTGCGCATTCGATGGACACTTTACTATCCCATGAGGCCACGGGAGAGGATTTATGAATGGAGGTGAATTGACGTAACTGACGCCGGTAGGTCACATGATAATGACAACATGGCGGATGTTGTATGTCCGGATTACATTCATACTACCCCCATTCATACTAAATAGAACATACTTTTTTAACGGTCGTGAAGTAGGTTCAAATTCAAATGTAGTACCTACTCAGATAGTATGCGATTTCGGACACAGCGATAGTTCTAAAAATGAAAATTCTGTCATTTACTCACTCCAATGTCATTAATCTTGTATGCATGGAACACAAAAGAAGACACTTTGAAGCTGTAGACACTGAGGGGGACAAGTTCCCCCCAATAATTAGAAATGGCCAAACTGTCCCCCCTAATATATGATATTCTTGATGTTGTTCTGCTGCACTCCATTACACACCGCTTTGTTTGTTATCAGGATGACAAAAAGTTTAAAAAGTTACATTTTTACGCTGGTCTACCTCAGCACTGTTTGACGTTTTAAAATGATCGAGATGGCCAAACAAATCAAAGAAGGTGGGCCTTACTGTTCACAGAAGATGAGTGCGAATTCCAATGTGAATATCTGTTTTATGATAGAAATGTTAAACGACCGACAGTAATGTCTAGTGATGCAAACTATTGAATTCTTCTATAAAATTTCACCATTTTGAATTGAAAGTATGCTATAATTTACATGAGTCATGTAATTCATAACTGAATCTATTTGGCGAGACAAGAAACGTTTTGAGTTTTTGACATAAGAGTGAATGTGTACTGTTCTTATTTCTTTATTCCCATAAATCCCTTTTACATTTTTACATTTTAAATTTTATTAAACAAGCAGAAATTTTACATTACTTGAGTGTTCCACAGAAGAAAAACAGGTTTGGATAGACATGAGGGTGAGTAAATAATGACAGATTTTTCGTTTTGGATGAACTAACCTTTTCATTTTCCCTATGGGTTCATTTATTTATTAATCCAACAATGGCTGCCATTCTCCGTCTTCATTGCTCCAGCTCCTCACTGATCAGGTGGCACAACTCTCGCTCTACAGTGACAGTGTGATCATTCTTCTTCTCTCATGACCGCTTTCTTTATTGATTTATGGAAAGGACCCATTTTAACTCAAGCATTTCCAGGCGAATATATTCCAGTGGTTATTTGGTATGAATGTCTCATGATTAATGGCACAATAAACATGTTTCTTTTGCCACAGCACTGAAAGACAAATAAAGAACCATGTGGACAGCCATGAAGTGGTTAGATGGATGTCTAAAAAGAGTCTTTACCTATGGCCATTAAAGTTGTACTTCAAATGAAGGTGGACATGTAAAACTTTAGTGTACATAAAGTAAGAGTTCACCCAATAATTAAAATTATGTCATAATTTACTCATGTTGTTCCAAACCTGTATGTCTTTCCTTTTTCATTGTAACAGAAAAGAAGACATTTTCAGTGTCATTTTGGAACCCAATGACTTTCATTGGATGCACAAAAACAGATGAATCATACAGGTTTGGAACAATGTGAAGGTGAGTAAATAATAACAGAGTGTTCATTTTTGGGTAAACATTCCATTTACCTGTGGAAAACCTAATAAGCTTTATAACATCACTAACTGGCCTGCCTACTGGCAACCATTTTACAATTCTGCTCGACCCTTTCGGCTACTTTTTCACTAAACAGAGCATGTCTTTCCTCCTTCACATGGTTGATTTTTCCCCCTTTCTTTTTCTTGTGATCCCACAGCTCAAAAGGATCTGTTACTAAAGCCCAAACCCCACAAAAGCTATGTAGAGCTGCAGGGTGTGGCATCAAATAAAGAGGACAGAAAGTGCCTGCACAGCATATTGCATACAGACGCATTCTGAACAAAGACTCAGTTCTGACATTACCTATTGAACTGAGTCATCTAAGAGGCATCAAGTCCATAACCCGGCTTCTCATAAACATGACGTAAAACCTGTGTAATTACCCGATCCGTTTTGACTGCTATTACCTCAATGATGCATCTTTATGGAGAATAGTTTGTTTGAAATGCTAAGTTGGAGAGTGAACTGTCTTGCTCAGCAATTATTAGACGCTTAATGCGGCCATTCATATTGATCTCAGTTATGTTTCTGACAGGAAGTGTAACCTTAACACATTTACTGAAACACTGGCGTTTTTGCATTAGAGCCCTGGACAGCTCAATTAGATGACCAGGCATTTCTGTTTGTCAGGTCTATGAAAAGAGTTTGAGAAAGCTGATATTCTGTTGACTGTCTCTTTGCTTGGCATCATGTTTCCCTTAACAATATTCTGTACTGACATGACTGGTTCAATGCTGTGCACCAGACACATTCACAGTCTTTCACAGTCAAGTCGTTTGTCACAAGTTTAAGTGACGTCTCGAAGATCCCTTTAGTAGTAGTTATCACAAATTGCTTGTCATGTTCCTCATTTGAAAGTCACTTTAATAAAAACATCTGCTAAATTACTAAATGTAAATATAATCACTTTCAGTCAAGTCTTTAATCAGTTTTTTATAAGTCTAAATCGAGTCTGAGGACAGTTTATTTGTAACTAAAGACTGGTTCACACTGCCCCAACAAACACTAACATTTCAAACAGTGAACATGATTTCACCAAGTACAACATCCTCCTGGATCAACATCTTTGTTGATCCTGGAACAACATTCCAATCAACCAGTCAGATTTTAGGGACAAGTTTACAGCTTATGTCAAGTTTAGGCTTAAAACCAGGGTTAGGTGCTTCTACATCAGTGTTATTCACCTATCATTTCCCTCTGATTTTAAGGAAAAGTTATGGGTAGGGATAGGTTTAGGGGTAGGGATATGGTTAGGACTAAATTTTCAGATAGGAATGTTTTTTCAGGATCAACAAAATATGTTTTTTTATCTGGCAAAATCAATCAGGGGCCATTTTCACAAAACATTTTATCTTAAAAGTTCTTAGCTAAGAGTTTTCTCTTAAAACCTATTCACAAAGCTGCTGAAACAAACTTTTACTAAGGAATAGAGAGAAGTCTTAAGCTAAGAAAAAAGGGCGGGGTTGACCTTGTTGCTATGGATGATGTCAACACGCTTACTAACTATGCCCGCAGTGATTGGCTGATGGGGGTGGGGTCTCTGTCAGTGATTTATTCATAGAAATATTGTTGAACGAGGTATCATGTTGCCATATTCAAAAGATTTTAAAATAAAAAATGTTGTCATATTTAAATCGGGAAAGGTTCACGAGCCAGAACTTGAACTCGCGTCACGCGAGCTGTCCACAAGGCTATCAGAGCAGACGATAGGATATTATTTTCAACTTGACTGCAGTGTTTGATTCTCCATCGTTAAATACATTTTGCCTGTACATGATTGAATCTTTGTTATGTCATCGCAAATTAAAATCTAAAAACCAAAATGTTTATTGAATTTATGAAGAAAAGGCTCAGCACCCAAGGCTATTGCCTCAGTGGTGTACAGTGTCTTTGGGTGGACTGCTGAGGTGGATTGCCAGCAACAGCCACTTTAGGATTGTTTGTGATTTGGTCTTAGTGAGTTAGGAGTCCTCTTGACTACTCCTAACTTATTACAGATTTAGTAGCTAGTTTTAGCACTAAAATGCTTTGTGAAATACTCTTAGAGCAAAAATTTAGGAGTCCTAAAATTATTATTTTTAAGAGTTTCTCCTAAATCGGCAAGTTAAGAGCTACTTTTAGCCTTTAAGATGTTTTGTGAATACGGCCCCTGAAGTTTGCTGCTGTATTTACAGTATGTAAACATAATGGTCATGCTCATACCAACAGGTTAATAAACTGATCAAACTGAACAAAACCCAACAACCATTGGAATTTGGTGCTTGTTGGCACTGTGTGAACGAGCCTAAGATTCAAGTATCCATTTCTGCTGTGAAAAGCCTGAAAACACCCACACAAGGTGTTGTAAAGAGATGTCCCACTGAGAGTAAGAGATTAAGATCAGTTATTATTGGGGTCCTGCATGTGGGCTGATTCAATGGTTCATGACAGTAAATATAAAAATACTTTACTCACAAGACACAGGTTGGACACTAACCAACCGTTTTTGTTTTGTTTTTCAACTTCCTATCCCTCTCTCCACAGTATTTTGTTACAATGGGTTTGGTACCAGTATTGGTTGATGCAGGGATTTCTACAGGCCTGTATAACCCAGACACGGCACCACCTCAAGACCAGGAATGTCTCTCCATCTGGGCAATGTTGAGATCTGGCACAGCAGCTCTGAGTCTCTCAACCAAATCAGTTTTTATTGAAGCTGCTCTGGCAGCGGCCATAAACATCCTGCTCACTCCTGTATAGACCAGCTGTGAATTATTACTAGGGGTTGCTTGGACATGCCAGAGTTAGTGCACCTCTTTAATATTTTTCTAGTGTACATTTTTTCCCATGGTTTTGCATCCAAATACGAAAAAATAATTCGAATTAATGTCTCTCTCTCCCTGGCGATGTACAACGTAGTCTGCTGCTACAAGTAGTCAACACACATACATGGATACACAGCAAAACAAAAGCAAGCCGATGATGTTCAAATCGTAATAATGCTCTAATTGTGCCAGGCTGATGATTAAAGAATTAATAAATATAAAACCGGTATATTTAAGCTTATTTTTTATATTTAAGCTTATTGATTAGAGCTTCGGGAAAAAACAAGGCTGCAATCTCAGAAGCTGTGTTTCTCGTACGGCTTTATTGATTTGAAGTGGAATGAGAGGGAAATGTAATGGGAGAGCGTCCCATGTACTTTCATGTAATGCCCACATGTTCCTTATAGAACTACAGTATATTCATTTTTAATCCAAATTCTAATGCAAATAGAAACCACAGACACTTGTTCTCAGGCTTTTCAAAAAAAGAAGGTGCTGCCTTCTAAGCATCTATATATATATATATATATATATATATATATATATAAAAACACAAATTAACAATTTACTCAATACTGAAAATTACGTATAAAAACACATTTTAACAGGTTTTTTGATCCAGTAGTTTGTGCTGTGTATTTTAATGCGTATAGTATCTCACTCTTAGCATGGCAGCATAACGTCAAACGCTATTGAAATCAATTGCTAGTTGAGTCTCAAAATGGGTGCGGAGTACTATTAGTGTGCCGCATGGAGGTGCTGTCTACGCAGACTGTTCATTATGAGAGTGTCACTAATGAGCTTCCATGTTGGTTAGGATGCTGCCCATGTAGGCAGTTGGCAGTGAGGCAGCTTACTAGGTTTTGGAACAGAGCTACTGTCTGTCACCATGGAGATTTACTGCAGAACTTCTACAGTCAAGCACAGCTCAGATTGAGAGATGCAGTCAGTGTTATCCTCAACACCAGCAGACCTCACAGTAGTTGAACAGGGGAGGAACAGCGCCATCTACAGGGCATATCTAGACCATCTCCATCAAGCAGCACTTGTTCTGTTAGTCCTCTATAGGAATGCATTAGGCATTGACTCTTTTCCAAGGACATCACTGAAACCTGTTCACTCAAATCTCTAACATCCATTACAAAGCACACTTTTATAAATGACGGATGCAGGCGGGTCATTCATAAGCCACAAGGCATTTAAATTCATTCATTTGGCATTTGCAGACACTTTTATCCATAGCCAAATGAGCATCTCTCAAGAACGAGGCAGGGAAAGAGGACGTACACATATATCGTAGACATATATTAAGTACATTGTGCATATATTTAGAGTTAACAGACAAAACAAAAAGCTGGCAAATGATTTGTACTCGGTGCGAACTGACAGATAAGTGTGAGGTGGAGATATATATTAACATCAGACTTACCTGATATGATGGGAGCCAGACGAAAAATGTCAGACAGGCGGCTGTTTACCGCCTCATATGGCGAGTCCTCAAGTAAGTCATTGGCTGGAAGATAAACACCAGCAAAGTAAAAATATAGTAGAAATAATAATTTAGCAAGTGAGAATTCAAACTGTTTACATGCATCATTCTTAGAACCAGAACTTTTTATTTTTATCTATATTAAAGTTAATAATGGTTATAACATAGTTATAACATGGTTATAACAGCATATGCATAATACATTTCCAAGACTTAAAGTGGTCTACAGAGCATGATTATTTTTCATATTTAATTCTGTTCAACTGCAATATTATGCATGGATCTGCTCACCCTGTAAACTCTGGTATATACTCCAGAAGATGCGCAGACAGTTCTTCTCTTTTTTCATTCCTCTCCTACACTTGCAGTCGTACAGAGGACTCTGTTTCATGGACTCTATGGCGTTCCGGCACTCGTCCTGCGCCTCGGGTTCAGCCAGCATGCTGAAGTTACCGGCTCTCCCGGCCACACACTGTCTCATGGTTCGGTACTTAGTGCTGCAGCCGTACTTCCCCAAACACTGTTCATGAGCCCTAACGCAGTCCAGTCGAACCGAACGAGACTGTGCAATCGCATCTGCCTTTGAGAAGTGCACTATATCTGTGCAGGGGAAAGATAAAGTTACAGATGTGAATAAGGCAGAATGGTAAAACTGTCACAGTAGGCTATTACTACGATTTTCCAGTGTTCATAATTATTGTAATGGAACTTACCTAGTTACTTTGTGGACCCCATTTAAACAAATAGATATGTAAAAGACAAAAACACTTTTTTATAAACAAAATAAAAAAATCTGTTTCCTGCCAGGTTTAAAAATAATAATACTAGCAATAATAATACTAGCAAAAAAAAAAAAAAGTATGCATCTTTATTACTATATATATATATATATATATATATATATATATATATATATATATATATATAAATAAATTGTTGCAGATTTACGCAAACAAATATTGGAACACATGCATCGCAACTTACCAAGGACAGGCAATATTATCCAAAAAGTTACGAATATCATCGTCGCTTTATTCAGATCCATTCAGAGAGCAGAGAAACTGGTTAAATACGAAATAGAAAAATTTCCACAGTAAATCCATTGCGCGCCATCTGCGCACTGGTGCAAGTGGTGAGGAACAAGTGATCAGACATCATATACACATCCGGACAGACTCCAACAAGCGCTCAGTGCTGCTCTGCTGGACACACCCCACGAGAAGAGAATAAAAAACTGTACTAGGCGTTAAAAAATTATATTACGATTAAATACTAATATCGTGGAATTGCGCTATTCAGCCTTTTGATATCTCCTTTATCATCTCTTCAGCAATCGTTCAAAACAACAATTTATTATAAAATGTACCTAAAATGAACATTCCAGTATTATTAAAAGTTCATGTCAGTCCACATTTAATGTCAAATATGAGTGCTGTGCGCGCTCAGTTGACCGACAATATGCATAAGGTCGAAGTACGCGCACTCTGTGAGAAGATACTGCGCATGTGCTCGGAATCTCTGGAGAAGGTCGGTCCTTTTGGCTCAGTTGGACAGTGAATATTCGCTGATTAGGCACCATTTAGCACTTTACTTAATAAAAATTATCCAAAGACTGTCCAAGCACAAATGGAATTCACTTTGCGATCCATATCCGACACCCTGTTTGCGAATTTTTCACTTTTTTTTTTAAACAATCTCTGTCCGTTTTTTGGCCACTCTTGAATTAGGAATTATCTAGACGTTGTAAACAAAATACTAACCATTTTGTGCTAATTTTTTGATAAATCTATAATAACGTGATACAATAATGACAATTATTAACAACAGCCTAATTATGAATAATAATAAATAATAGTTAGCCTATTTTTATCGTTGTACCGACCGAAACAGACAGCAATCAGCTGTTGCTGTGATTACCTCAGGTGAAAGCGTCTACTTAGCTCACTCTAATCAGTAACTTGTTTCACAGTTTGGCGGTTACTGTAACGTTGTTTGAAAATGTCGTCGAAGCGCACACATATATAGACTACGTATGTGTAAAAAGCATACACACTTTTAAGACCCCCAACCTTTTTAACCCTCTCCTCAGTTTTGCGTACTACATAAGAGCAAGTATGGTATGACGTCATTCAATACTAGTAAGATTTTGCTCACTGTTTGTAATGAAACAATCACATTTAGGCTGCCACCTGTAACTCTTCCCTTTTCTTCATCTAAGCGTCTCGTATGATCATAAACCCTTTTATGGAGTTTTATTTCTTGATTGTATGGATGAATTAAGAGCTTGAGCGCCACCTGTTTACTGAAGACTAGCATGACAGTTGCCATTTCAAATCAATGGAGCAGAAGAATATAAAGGAATACATTTTCACTCGTTATCATTTGCATATAGAATCCATATTAATGTTTTATTATTTTCTCTCTCTAAAAATCAGTAAACAATCAAAACCAAGCATACATTTGCAGACATACTACATCTGCCATGTTGCCAGTGTGTCTTCATCCAGTGTCTTGTGCCCCTGCAAATGACTTTTTTATTTCTCTGATTGATCCATAAACATTGATTCAATCATGTTTCCTTTGTGCATATTGTACACTGATTGCTCCTCACTTGTTAACAAGCTTCATTCCACTGAAATCAAACCAAAATCAATTTCCTCTGTTTAATGATTTTTTTTTTCTTCAAAAAGTAAAGAATTAATTACACAAACCCAAATCATTAGCTAGCAATTGCTTGACATATTATAAACCATTCAGACTAATGAGATTGCATAGGCATACTGAACTTGATTAGAAACTCGATACATGATCAATACTCACCTTAAGGTTGAGTACGAAAGACTAACCATCTAGGAAATGAGCTCTGTTGGATTTATTGTCAGTTAATCGAAGACATTGCCGGATACCAATGGATAATGTGAATAACAGCATCACACAAATGATGCACCATTGATCCAGCCATGCTTTTGCAGACAATTAACTTTGTTTGAAACCTAACAATAAATCCATCCAAGACACAGAATATATGTAACTAAAACATTTCCTGAATGGATTTTGCTGACTCGAATCGATCGATAATTCTTTTATATTCTTTTACCTTCATGTCTGTAACTATTACACAGGCAAATAATCAAAATGAATTATGTATATTTTTTAGAATCATTAACAAACCTTCCAAAAACTTTCTGAGAGAAAAAAATGTCAGCAATATGGGAGTTAGATTACTGTAATAGAAGAAACGTTTTGTAATATAAGCATAGCATAAGGGCTCTATATATCAAGGATGGAGCTTATTAAGACTTCAATGTATGTGTTTGTGTGAAGAGGGTTAAGACACTTGATGTGTAAAAACACGATGTGTAGACTGAGCAGTGATTGTAGTCATTTAGACGTGCGGATGCCAGAAGACATGTTTGTCTGTGTATATGCACTATTCTTTTGTCCATATGTGTATTCACATATAAAAAGCAGTCTCATCAAACAGAGTGCTGTAGCGCATCTCCATTTAGCTAGTGTTAAAAGGAAAATCAATGGGAGATTTGTGGCAGGAAGTCTGTATATTCTCTGTGGCCTTTTCAGTCATTTAGAGGGGGAGAGGTTTGTTGTGTTTCTACCCCACAAATCTTAACCCTCATTGGTTTGAGACTGTAAGAATGGGGATAGCTGTAAAATTCAACCCCCAAGAATAATTCTTAAGAATGGCTCTCATTCATCACACTTAGAAACACACACAGTATGGGGGTAAGCAATATTCTGGGGCAATCGATTGAGAGTAATTTGATCCGTGTCATCTGTACAGCTAATTGATTGCTCGTTTCAAAAGCTATATTGGTGTGTAAGCGCATCCGGTCCGTGTAGAAGCCATTACGTGGTTGATCTCCATTATAATATATTAATTAGTAGAGCAAAGAAACGGCATTCATTTTCTCCTTTGGATGGCAAATGTGTTCTGTGCAAACATTTGTCTTTGAACAGCTATAGGATGTAATTAAGTCACGTTTGAGGAACAGTAATTGCCGACTTTGACGGTTCCTTTTGATTACTTGATCAAAGAAAAGAAAATTGCCTCAGTTTCAGCTTGCCAGCTAATAGACTTCCACCGAAGGCCTTTGGAAACTGCAGAGATCACTGTGGAGGGTGTGATTCAGAGCACATGCTTGATCAAAACTGACTGAAAATGACCAAGGAAGGAACTGCAATGCTGTTCAGAATTACTTCTTTTGAGGTTTTTTCTTCCCGTTTTTGTTCCTTTTCAAAAACCCGAAGAAATCATTTCTTGTTTAATAGCATTCAACATATTTTATTCAAGAGTATTTCTGTCCCAATTGAACACTGACCAAAATGAAAGAATTATATGTCTCATTTACCAACTCTGGGCACTACTGACATTTCTCACAAGTGGCTTCCTTCAATTCTCTCTCTTTAAGTGGGTGAGTAAGTGAAGTGCTGATGAGGTTGCTGATGTCTGGACAGATTCTCCCACTCAATTTGGCCTGCTGCTCATTTCTTTGACAATTGCCCCTCTTGTCTGCTCGCTCAATTTGATTTTAGTAGTTTCAAGATTCCCGATGTTCCGATAGATTTCAAAGTGCTTACGTTTTGGCAATCTTTATAAACTTCTCCAGCTTTTGTCTCCTAACAACTTCACCTCAAGTTCCAGCATCTGGGACTCATGACAGTAGAACAGATCTGATATGATTAAAGAACGATTTTTCAATTCAATTTGTTTGACACACACACACACACACACACACGAGTTCACACTTACAAATAATTTGATAGAGTAATAGAGTATGCTTATTTGGCGTGCTGTCCGGGGGAGGGCTCCAAGCTCGGAACGTGGCCCGAACCCAGAGTACTCCCCCGTATCCCTGGCTGGGATAGGGACTAGCCGAGAGTGAGGAGTCGGGGTGGCAGAGGGATGCAGAAAAGACTGTCGAGGAATGAAGGTGAGTCCAAACGTACTGATTGGGTAGATCATTTGAACGTGCTCCTCCTGAACTTTGTTAATAAAACATCATATGGGGGCATTCCATAGACATAATGTACAAACTGTATATTATATCCCCCTCCACTAACCCTACCCCTAAACCTACCCATCACAGAAAACTTTCTGCTATTTTAGGTTTTCAGAAAAGATTCAAAAAACATTCTACATGATTTATAAGCTTATTTCCTCATTAGGACCAAAAAATGTCCCCACAAGGTCAAAATATACTGATATTACTATATTTGTGGGGACATTTGGTCCCTATAACGTAGGGAATACCAGGACCACACACACACACACACACACACACACACACACACAGAGAGAGAGAGAGAGAGAGAGAGAGAGATGGACAAAACATGTTGGGTTTTCATGTTTTATGGGGACATTCCATAGATATAATGATTTTTATACTGTACAAACTATATTCTATCCCCTAACCTTAATCCTACCCATCACAGAAAGCTTTCTGCATTTTTACATGTTCATTGTCCCCACAAAGATGGCAATATCCAAAATCCTTGTCCTTGTGGGGACATTTTTTGGTTCACATGGAAAACTTCTAATAAAGCATACAGATTGATGCTTTTTGAAAATGTAAAAATGCAGAAAGTTTTCTGTGATGGGTAGGTTTAGAGGTAGGGATAAGGGTTAGGGGACAGAATATGCACTTTACTGTATAAAAACCATTATGTCTATGGAATATCCCCATAAATCATGAAAATCCAACATTGCGTGTGTGTGTTTTATCGCTGCCTTCTCTTTTTCTTTAAAGAAACAGCTGATGAACTAATGGAATATGGCATATAATAGTCAGAAACTGAAAATGTGCAGAAATATATTTATATTTCTGCTTATTTGCTAATTAACTGCTGTATTACCCACAATCAGAGTTTGATTAGGCCAAATTCCAGCGTTACCGTCTGGAAATAGGAGTCGCGTTCCCTCTAGTGGTCTATCATTACACCAACACAATATCAAGTTTAAATCATGACAAAAAAGTAGAGAAATAATTAAAACAGGTAAATAAAAATAATATTAAAAAGAGATCTACTTGTTGTAGAACGAATCCAAATAAATCTATTTAAATAAATAAAAATAAATATATATTTTATTCTGTTCTCAGTGAATGGGATGTTCAATCAGCTTGCCAGTAGATGGCAATGTTGTACAGTTTGTCACATTTCACACATGACGTAGCAAACTCAACTCTGCAAAGATTGCTGTCTGTGCACCATTCTGAAGATGCCCATCTTTATTCCTCATTTGGAGCATACTTTAGTCAGTAGTCAATGCTCAAAAGGTTATTTGTATTTCAAGGGAATTCATTGACTAGGCTATATAAGAAAAACATATGTAGAAAATAATGTGAACAAAAATATGGATTAATATCTCCCCCCAATTACATTAATTTGTTGTGGTGGCGTTGTTACATACTATATAGATGATACTGATTCTGAACATATTTCAGTACTGTGGCTTTACCATGGTATCAGATAATACTGAATTACATGTTACCTGTATACTTAAAAGGATGTCATGGTGCATGTCCAAAAACATAGTATTATCCTTGTAGTATGTCTAAAAACACAGTAATACTTTTTGCTTTTTATATTATTGCAGTTTGTGAACAGGTCGTACATCTGAGACATCTGAGAAAATGCGATTTCTCCGTCTAGTTTCATTGCTTGCGCTTTCGTTCTTGACAAAATCCAGGATTAAGTTACAGCTTGAGTGGCACAAGCCCTGAGTTTTGAAACCAGCTTTAAGAGGAGTTAAAGGCACTGCAAAGGTCAGTAAACATCCATCCTAACATAAGTATTTTGCTCATCTGACCATTGAAAAATGTGCTGTTTGCAATCTAGCCTGGGTCCAGCTAAACTGGGATGGTGAGCTGTTTGGAGACATCCACAGGCTTCACAAGCTCCACATAGCAATGAGTTCCACTGGACGGCGTTGGCCTTGTTTTCTTGGAAAGTGACACAAATGCATGTAATGCAAACTGCTACTGACAGTGAGAGTCTGTGAAGATCTTTTGGCACCATTCTAATTATTTATCACTAACATTTCTGCCCCACTTTCTAGAACAACAGTTGATTGACACTGCGTGTTTTAATTGCCTCCTTATCCTCTACAAGTTATTCTGCTCCAGGCTGCGTGAACAAGAAAGGTGAAATCTGAAATCCCTCGGAGGAACGGCACCATTAATAACAACTTGTTTCAAGACTGACTGGTAGTCGTTTTCTATTAATAAGTTTGTGTTACTCTAACAATGTTGTTGCTAATGTTCCTGCAGTAATTATGTTGGAAGTTGGAAGTGACAGCGCCCACTGAGGAACAATGTTTATTCAGGTTTGTTCTTTAACTGAAGTAGGAATACTAAACTTGGCTGATTGTTGTGCCCACCCCAGGTATCCTTAATACTCTGATTTGTATTCTTCCCACATGTTTAATTAACTCTGACATGATTGCACATATAATGTGACATGCAAGGGCAAGTGAAGGCAGATCTGTCTTTATATTTACTATGCCTTCCAGAGCATTGGGGGTGGCTTTGTATTGCGCATTGTTGCCTAACTAGACAACCGCGACCGTCGATTTGATGAGGCTGTAAATGCGACCAAATGGAGAAAAAGGGGGCTTTTGGAAGAGGAGCTGCTGATGCACTCATTTCTGGTATGGGTCTTTTATGGATGCATCCTGAGCGAGTGCAAATATACGGATTTCACAGCAGGCCCTGGTCATTTCTGTTGACATGCTGTGGACTTATATCTTCAGAGTGTGTGAAAATTTGAAGGTTATATCACATTGTGCCCTCGACTGACTTCAAAAGGGAATATTTCAGCAGGTCACGGAATAAAAAAATGCATAAAACATTCTTGACATCGCTCAGCCTGTGCACATTTGACTACAACAGTGGCCAATGGTGTGCCTTGCAATCGTGTAACTGACTACAGCAGCGCCTACACAGGGATTCTGCTTCAGATTTTGATGATACACACTAATGTTTTTAATGTTTTTGCAAAAAGTCTCTTCTCACCAAGGCTGCATTTATTTGATAAAAAAAATTCAGTAATATTGTGAAATATTACAATTTCAATAAAAAAATTCTATATTAATATATTTTAAAATGTAATTTAATCCTGTGATGACAAAAGCTGAATTTTCAGCATCATTACTCCAGTCTTCAGTGTCACATGATCCTTCAGAATCATTCTGATGTACTAATTTGGTGCTCAAATATTTTTCAATATTATTGATGCTAAATTACTAATAATGTATCTTATTGTTATCATGTTTGAAAACAGTTTTTGTTATTATTATGATTTCTGACTGAAATAATGAAAGCTGGAAAATTCAGCTTTGCCATCACAGTCATGAAACTCTAGATGGCGCAGGCTGATGGGTCCTTAATGCAGCTGATGATAATTACAGCATTAACTACTTGGCACAAGCTGATTGGTCCATGTCACTTCTGCTGCCAATGAGCTTGTTGCTCACACATTTAAATGGCTGGTTGGTTACATTCACTATAGCAGTTTGCAGCGTGCTTCAGAGTTCCTCTGAAAACCTCCACCTTCCCCAGCTCCACCTGTATAGATTTGCTATGGGTTATTGATACATGCTATTTGTGCAGCAGCACTATGTCTTACACGCAGCAGCGTATCGGCGGATGTATTGGCATTAGCAAGCTCCTGTACTTGCTCTGCAGCAGCAGCAATAATCTACAACAACAACAATAATCAGCAGCAGCAATAATCTACAGCAACGGCAATTGACCGTTCGCAAAAACCTGCCCCTTTTGGTTACTGTTGCTACGTTCGACAAGCCGTGCTGCTCTCGCACCACAATCATGTTGTCACGCAGTGAAAAATACATCATGGAGCAGGTTACTTTTGATATGAAACAAAGTCTCAAATTTAAAATTTTGTCATTTTTAAAGAAATTTAAACAATAAATACCATTTTGTGGCTCTTTAATGTGTTGTGAAAGATCGCTGTAGTGCCTCGGATGAAGCGACTCATGAACCGATCATCTCTTCTTACTAGTTCATTTATAGCATCAAATAAACATGGATGAACATCATAAGGAATGTTGTTTTAACCGCGGAAAGATGTCAGTACACACCACTTTTCAAGTTCAAGTCCACTAACGTTAATCTACTAACTCCCCTGACTGCTTTGTTGGACAAAATGGTGGACTCGGCGTTATGATTGGTTAGATCACCTGTCAATCAAACCCCCGGCAAAGGGTCAATTCAGCAGGAGCATAGCAGATCTGTTCCGCCAAGACCAAATACATCCATTACCATACTAAAAATCTTCCGAGAGTTGTCATGATTGAAAATATATTAAACTGTAATAATATTTCATTTTATTACAATGTTTACTGTAATTTAATCAAATAATTGCAGCCTTGGTGAGCATTCTTTAAAAAAATCTTAATTATTCCAATTATTTTCACCACTAGTGTAAATGTATTAGCAACATTACGCCTTAATGTTAAGGAAGGTTACATAAGTCCCCAATATGATTCAGATTATTTGTTATTTGTACAAACTGTTATTTTAATATTAAATGTAATTCATCAAGTAATTATGAAACAGAAGTTGTGATTGTCTTTTCTTCCTTATTGTGACATATATACGAGTTAAACGGCTTATTGAACAAGAATAAATGTAGGGCGGGCCTTAATTTTGTCCATCTGGAATTGATTGGATGGTTGTGGTGTGCTATTGCTGTGATCTTGTGTGAGTGACAGGTTGTCCCGCCCTCGTGACAGTAAACGTCATCAGAATAGAGAGAGGTGAAGTTATTTTGATTAAAGATTACGAGGGCACATTAATTAAAAAAAGAATAATGATGTGCACTGATAAATAATTTATAATAACTACTGCATCCCCCACGCCCCTAAAACTGAATGTTCAATTTTGATTTCATAGTCACTTCAAATATTTCAAAGACATCTTTGCTTAGTTTTTGTTTTTCCTCATGTGTGAAAAAGTGAATAATGAACCTTTATCATCATTTAATTGCATTGAAGTATACCTCCAAATTTGTGACTGTCCCTTTCCACCCCTCATGAGCTTAGATCCCTGTGTGTTGCATCCAGCATCCGTGCATCTCATAGAGCTTCCCAGCCTCCCCCTGCTGACTCCTGCCACCTGCCAATACACCAGTGCCTGATTGGCACTTGAAATGAAATAAATAATGAAAAGGAAAAGCGGGTGTCGACTTTGTCTGCAAACACTCGTCTGTACCTGCCAACTGCTGTAAGACAACAGTGGACCACAGGGGTTCAGCATGCATGTCAATAGGTTTTGCTTGGAGCTTCTTCGCTCGCAAATGTCAGAGTCGCAGACGTTTCTGTCTGTAGATGTTGCGGCCAAAGGCGGCTCTTTCATGCGGGGACCCTCTCCTGTGCAGCTCGATGCCATTCAACTCAGTCTCTCTGTCTCAGGGGCCCTTCGCTTAGGGAATACTGTTGCTTCTCAGTAGGGAGCCAATAGTTAGTGCTATGTGGGAGTTGCCACGACCCAAGTGTGATTTTACTGTAAAATCAGTATGTTTTTTTCACACGGCATGCAAACTCCAATGGACTCCATCTCACTCCTACAGTCACGATTCAGGAACAGAGGTAGCTGGTGTCCAACAGAGCGATGAATCCTCTTAAACACGCCCCTTCTTTGTGTGCGATCAGAGGAAAGAGAAGCAAAAGTTCAGGGAGTGGGAGTTGAAGCATGATGTCTGAGGTTAAATTAGTCTTGAGCTGAAACCATTCGGTTTATGCCCTCTCTGCTCATTCGTTTCTATTTAGCCAGATACTGGCGGGCTTGTGTTCCTGCGAGCTGTAACTATGCAAAACATGTCAATGACTTCTGTTTCTGCAGCCTTACTGTGACAGTGGGAGAGAGGTGAGAGCATCACCATGGAAACCCACTACGGGCTTGAGTGCAAGTCAAAAACATTTATTGTCAGAGTAGCTTTCAGTGTTTTCATTGGTCTTGCCATTCTCAGTCCAAGAAAGGAGTGAACCTACAGCACACATATAGAGAGAGGAATAGGATACTCTGGGCAAGTTTAATTATATAATGTAATTCATACACAGGGGTAATTCAAAGAGCTTTACACAGGCATAATAAAAAAATGAGACATTTAAAATCAATTAAGGTCATAAGTTAATTTAACTACTGTGAAAAAATAGCATAGTTCGAAGAGCTGTTATGGATTCTAAAAGCTTTTATAACGTCTAATTGGGCCGTGGTTTCAGGTAAAAAAAATAAGTTAACCTCTGTAATTTCAATTCAGACATACAGCCTGGTCCTTGAACTAGGATGACCCAAAGGTCCACTGGAATTGGACTGTTTTTTCCCCCCAAGTCATAGTTTTATGGCCCTATGTTTAAGATGATTTCTTTTCATTTCAGCTGATAGGAGAAATGATGTAGATAATGATGTATATCAGTATTACATCTGTCCAATTTCTCCTTGCATAAAGAGTAATTTATGTGTAAATTGGCTCATCTTATCAGATTCTCCCAAAAATTGTCTAGATAGAAAACATACTTTTTTGCAAGTTTGGTTTTGAAGTCATTGCTTTTGAATAGGCTTGGAAAAAAAAATCTCCCATGCACAGAAAATACAGAATTATGTTAGTGCACGTTATCACTTATCACACACCTAACTATTAAAAATATAATTTCTTTCAAGCAACCATACATGTTTACAGTCGATATATTGTTGTTCATGTTTTTTTCCAAGCACATTTTACCAATTCCAAACCCCGTCAATCTTAATAACTAGTATTTTTGTATATAATCATTTATAAGTGATATATAACTGTTAAAGAGGGCTGGAAGTGAAAAATGCCTTATATTCAGATGTGCATAAATATTAAGTAGGTTTTCCTTCACAGATAAGATGGGCCAAAAAAGAGCTTTAACTCACACTGAAAAGTATAAAATGCCTATGAGAAGGATGCAATATTAGAAATTGCAAAATTAAAGGGTTAGTTCACCCAAAAATGAAAATTATGTCATTTATTACTCACCCTCATGTTGTTCCACACCCATAAGACCTTTGTTCATCTTCAGAACACAAATTAAGATATTTTTGATAAAATCCGATGGCTCGGTGAGGCCTCTATTGCCAAGATAATTGAGACTTTCAGATACCCAGTAAGGTACTAAAAACATATTTAAAACAGTTCATGTTAGTACAGTGGTTCAACCTTAAAATTATAAAGTGACGAGAATACTTTTTGAAAGAAAAAAAAAAGACTTTTCAACAATATCTAGTGATGGGCGATTTTAAAACACTGCTTCAAAGCTTTACGAATCTTTTGTTTCGAATCAGTGGTTCGGAGCACCAAAGTCACATGATTTCAGTAAACGAGGCTTTGTTACGTCATAAGTGTTTTGAAATTTCAATACTTCATGTGACTTTGGCAGTTTGATACGCGATCCGAATCACTGATTCGAAACAAAAGATTCATAAAGCTTCGAAGCAGTGTTTTGAAGTCGGCCATCACTAGATATTGTTGAAAAGATTTTTTTTTTTTTTTTTTTTTTTTTTTTTGGCACACAAAAAGTATTCTCATCGCTTTATAATATTAAGGTTGAACCACTATAGTCACATGAACTGTTTTAAATATGTTTTTAGTAGCTTTCTGGGCATCTGAAAGTGTTAATTATCTTACGGGCAATAGAGGCCTCACTGAGCCATCGGTTTTAATCAAAAATATCTTAATTTGTGTTCTGAAGATGAACGAAGGTCTTACGGGTGTGGAACGACATGAGGGTGAGTAATTAATGACAGAATTTTCATTTAAGGCGTGACCATTGGACTGCAAAATGCTCATTTGGTGAGCAGGGTCACAAAAAACAGGTTGAGAAGAAAAAAACGCATGTTAACAGACTTTAAGAATTAAGGTGAAGAATTAGGTGTGAAACCATCAGGAACACTTTAGTCTTAAGCGCCACCATTTTCCAGAACTGCAGCCTACTTGGAGTCTCCAGAAGTATAAGGTGTCAGGTTCTCAGAGACTTTGTTAAGATAAAGTATAATGAAACATGACCCCCACTTAATAAGAATCACAGAAGTGTTGTGAAATACATGAAGACTGATTTTTTTATAGACAGAAAGGTTGAGAGTGACTCTTGAGGGACCAGCACCTCTTGTACCACTGAAGAATTTATCTTCCAGAATCTGGCACTAAGTTTTGGGAGTTCATTTTAAGTCCATCTCCTACCCTGACAGGCCTGTCATGCTTATTGTTAGTAGCAGCTCACGCCACGACTCCCTAGCCATTGTCTTACTTGAACTAGTACCTCAAGAGCACTCTGAACTTATCTTCTCAACCTAACAAAACATTAACACAAGACACTGAACAGAGGATGACTGAGGGTTTAAATACACTGGGGGCTGCGTCCCAATTCGCCTACTTATACTACACCCTAAAAGTATGTACTGTTTTTGTGAAGAAAAAGTACATACTTTTGAGTGTGTAGCAGAAGAGTATGCAAGCTTTGGGACATACTACTTCGTCATAATTGCGCAGTGGGTTGTGGGTAATATTAGCCGTTAAGAGTGTGCACGGATCTGCACTTCGGATTCTAACTGGAAAACGTAGACCATCCGGGTATGTTTGGAATACTCATTTCAGCATACTACGATTTGGGACATACTTATTCTATTTTCAAATACTATTTAGGACGGATAGTATGCGAATTGGGACGCAGCATAGATGACAAGAGACTAATGATAGACAGGTGCAGGTGAATAGTTGACATGGTAACAAACAAGGGTATCTATGGAAACTAACAACATAACAATGGAGACAAGGGAAACAGAAACGAGTCCATGAAAACAGAGACAAGGTAATCATGACAACTATAAGGGCAAATTCCAATCAGAAGTGAGCATTCCTTTGCCCAACTCACTCCAAAGGGCAGAGCCCTTGAAGTGGGGACTTTGGAGGGAGCAGGGCACTTATGTGTCATAATGAAACCATTTGGAACACACTTGGCGAAAGGAGCAATGAAAGACCACTTAATTTCCTCATTAGCTTCACACTGAATGTTACTACGACAAAGCTAGGCAGTGACAACAGGAATATAAGTTAAGCAACAGATTGTTTTTCTGAAATAAAGTGTAGCAAAAAGTCTGATATTATGCTTTGCAATGTAGTGAAGAAAATGAAAGCTTCATATAAATGCATAGGCCTACATAAATGCATAAAAATAACATGGCAGCCTATTGCAGTGTCATTTAGTTATCATAACTGCATGACCAATAACACTTTCGGTAACTATAAGTGTCTTACCTTGTTGTTTAAATTAAAACAATACTGATACATCTTTTTAATTTCCTTTCTCATACTATGGTGATATGAAAAAATCAAAATGTCATAAATCATTTAATTCATAATTCATTCCGCTACCTGAAGACCTGACCCTCCTGCTGTGGATACTCAATCAATTCATTTTTTTTTAAATGTTGTTGGGTCGTTTGTGCGTTAGCCTTAATTTAACAAAACAATCATTTCAGAGACATTGCAGTTATAGGCTAATGTTTTTTTCTCTTCTGTGCATTTTAATGAAGGCTTTGTGAAACTGCACAGCTTTTCCAGTTTCTGCCCCGCTCATTTTCACTTTAGGTCATATCACCGTATTATTTACTGCCATGCGAGCCACAAATTAAAGCTTGGCGAGCCGCAGGAGGCTCGCGAGCCATGCAATGAGTAACACTGCTCTAACCGTTTCTCATCCATATCACTTTAAAATATAGCATTCTGTGCAGAATTCAAATGGGTCCGATGCATTGTGTGGTCTGTGCTGACTCATGTATATGATCCGCTCTCATCTCTCTGAACCGGAGCAGACTGTGCACACGCTGTGGCGATTCGCATGACATTGACGTGAAACCAGACTTCATTTGCCTCAATGGAAAGCATACATTGTCTTAATCTTGTCTTAAAGGCTAACATATTCATACTAAAAGCCAAAAAACTTCAATTTTGATTTCATGGCAACTTTAAAGCCTTTTGCAGTTAACATGCGTCTTTTCTCTAGACCCTGCTTACCCAATGAGCATTTCGCTGTCCAATGTCACGCCTTAATTTTGCAGTTTCTAGTATTGCATTAGTATTGCATCCTTAACATGAGCTAATTTTTGGTTTTCAGTGTAAGTTAAGGCAGGAACACACCAAGCCGACGGTCAGCCATCGGGCAACTTCGGACCCAGATGCTTCTGACGGGAGCCAACCCCGCAGTCTGCTTTCATCGCCACTAGTTCGTCGCGTCGGCTTGGTGTGTTCCTGCCTTTAAATGTCTTTTTTAGACCATTTTTCCTGTAAAAGAAAACCTGCTTCATGCTAAATATGATTATAAAGCGTTTTTCACTTCCATCCCTCGTTAACATTATATATCACTTATAAATGATAATATACAAAATTAGTAGCTATAAGATTGATGTGGTTTGGAATTTGTAAAATGTGCTTGGAAAAAAATATGATCACAATATCGATATTTATTCCTAAATAATAACTAACTATAAACACAGTAACAAATTTCATATTTAATGTGCATTTTATTTGTTAACTGATGATCAGCTTTTCTTTTTTCATAATCAACTTATTTTCAAATCATCAACACTCTGTAAACACTGCAGGTGTCATGATGGTCACAGACATGGGGATGTATCCTAATTTCACAACTCATTGCTCACTAAAAACCCCTCACATATCATGTTTTCAAGTCATTTCAAATTTGATTTTGACGTGACATTAAATAGCGATATCTAAGTGGGTGAGTTGTTTACTTAGTTTTTAATTAGTCTTCCCATTAACACCATTAGACTATTCATTCAGACAGATTTGCGGATGCAGAACATGCAAGAGGCGGGATTTATAGCATGAACACAGTGTGGTGGAGGCATTGTCTCCTCTTACGTGACTTTTTCCCATTCATTCTCAATTACCCCCCACTAAACCCACGGCACGCTTTAGGGGGTCTGTTAAAACTCAATGTGCTCAGGGGAGGCAAAAGAGATGCAGTAACTTTAACAGCTGGTGTGGCGGTTATTTTAGAAAAATGAGTGATTTATACACTTTTTAATGTCATATTTCGTAATATTGGCATAATGGCGTAGATAATTTTTGTACTGTGGACGATTTTTTCATCTTGTTTTTTTGAGGAGGCACTGCCTTCCATGCTTCCTCGGAGGAAATGCCTTTACAAACGTTACATTCATAGCATAAGTTAGTCCTGCCTTGTGAGTTAGGCTGGTGTAATCAGTGTATGAGACGGTTATATACAAAGCATCTCCTCAGCAGTACTTAATTATACTGCGTTAATGCAATTTCTGCATTTAATGCAATTGATCTGTGAGCAAATGGCCAATTAGCAAAGTGGATGGATGACATGTAGCTGATTAGACAGTGAATAGGAAAGGAGAATGATGTACTGAAAGTAAAAAGTCATGGGAAACTGTTAGAACATGACTGTTGGCGATGCAGGAGCGTGTGGGCTTCAGAGATGAGTTATCAGTTCTTGCTACAATGAAGTAAGAACCTCAGGCAGGTATTTAAGTAGTTTGAGAGATGTGCTCAGGATCTAAGGGGGCCAGGGGTAACCCCTTTTTTTGTCATCTACAATCAGAAAGAGCACCTCTGAGTCCCCGTCATCTCTCAGTAAGTGGGTTATGTAGGGTACTGGGTATTTTGAGCCTCCTTGGCGTATCCTCCAAAGAGATGAATAATGTAAAATGGGCTGACTGCACTGCATACTAAGTTGTCAAAACCAGCCTCTCGGAGCTCTTTGGCTGCTGTGATGTGACATGCTTGGTAAATGCTGTAAACCCCTCTTGAATTCTTTAAAATCTGAAATTTTCGTCTTTATTTTAGTGTGACTTTCAGCTTTGTTTGATCTTTACATTTGACTGCCGTGTGACCTAGTCGCTTTAGCATGTTTTGCAGGGGCCAGCTTAGTATTCGTGGCAATACCTCTGCTTCTTGATTCGAGACCGAGCAACGGTTTTTATTTGAAGCATTAACCATGGACCGAGTTGGCCTTCATCACTTGCTGTAACACCATCCATGGCTGAAATAACAAGGCTAGGGGGTGCATTTGACAACAGATGCATGCTTAAATGTGTCTTGGAGAGAGTGAGAGGGCCAGACGGAAGGCTGAATAGCACAAAGTGACAGAACAAAGATGGCGCGCTGCACATTTTGTGCCAAGATTTACCCTGAAGAAAGGATGAGGTCAAATTTAACCTGTGTGCATCCTAGCTAAGTGTTGCTGTAGCAAAAATTCGCACACGATTGCATCCTGTATTTTCGCTCTGGCCATCAGGTCTTATATTGTCCAAAAATGTCTGTGATGGATCAATAATGGCATCATGGGTAGAATGTCATGCAAGTTCAAGTGAAGGGTTTCCTTCGACTGACTGGCCGCAGCTTCGCTATTGACTCAGAGCGTGACAACTTCCTGACCTCCCCGCACATGTCACATTAGTGTCATCTCGCTGTCTCAGTTAGGATGCCACAAGCATTTCCTCTGACTGTGATTGGATGACACAGGGTTTAATGAGCCAATTGGAAGGGTTATTGTCACCCTCTGACTTCTTAATCTGGAGATGGGAAATTAGCATAATTTCAGAACGTGCTGTTTAACCTCTTTCACCTTTAATAGCCGTAGCTTTCTCCTTTTATTTGGTGTTATAATGAGAGCGCATTGCTCACAGCTCATTAGCCTTTGCTGACATTATCTCACACAGGAGGGCCTTGAGCAAACAGGGTGCAATCAGGCGACATTCCCAAATACACAAAGCCCCTGTAAATCCAACTGGCAGCCTTGCTCTGTGATATGAAAGAGCAGCTTCTAGAGCACGCAGTCAGACTAATGTGTGGTAATTCAATAGCCAAGATCGTATAGGTACTATGATTTGCATATTGTATGCATTAAAATGAGGGCTGGATTGCAAAAGTCGATGTGGCGTGGAAACATGAGGAAGATATTAAAGTAATATATATATATATATATGCACATAAACGCAAATCATCTAGTGAGCGGTTAAAAAAAAGAGCAGAGCACCAAGTCTGCATATGTTTTTTTAAAATAAGAGTAACAATTTTTGCCACTTTTGCTGACAAGTTGACCTGACAAGAAAACTCCATAAAATACATTTACACCCAGTTTCATAGACAAGGCTTAAGCCTAGCCCCAGACTAAAATGCATGAGCTGTTTTAACTGAAAGCAACTTGCACTTACATACCTTAAAATATGCCAGTGCCATTTTTTCTCAAGATGCACACCAGTAATGTTTTTTTCTAAAGCACGTTTATAAAAGCTATATAAATGCCCTAATTGAACTAAGGCCTAATCCTGGCTTACTCTAAGCCCTGTCTGTGAAACCAGGCCTTACTCTTACAACGAGAAGGTGCTCACTGCAGAGCAAATGGGTGGAGCTTACGTTAGACAAGACGTCCAGTGAGGAGGAGCGAATGTACAACCACACCCTAATCCTACCCTAACCCTACTCACAACTCTATCTCTCCACCCCATTCAACATCCAGAGAGGTGGAGATTTCTATCCCTCCACCCCACTGGACGTCCAGAGAGGAGGAGCTGGCCATCATAGACTCTGCAGTGAGTACCATTTTCTTACAACTGCTATAGCACCTCATGTGGCAACAGCTGAGAATGCCACATGTATTTTTGTTGCTTTATGTTGTTTGGCTGTTTTTAGTTTATTGCATCACATTCATGCAGTAATTACTTATAAAATGCATGTTATTATTGTCAGTTGACAAACATTAGTTTGAGGGTTAAAATGTATGTTGATGGTTTAATGTTACAATATTTTGGTACCATATCAGTTATCTGTCTATATATAAGGCTTTTTTTTTATTGTTTTTGGTCAATATTGGATATATCGGCAGACTGGCTAATTAGATATACATGCTCACTTTACTTATTTTTACCTTTGTCAACTTCAAATGCACACTTAACATGAATCTTTAAAAACACCAATAATTTAATAACGCTGTTAAATGTAATTTTTTATCAGATCTCAAAATGAATGTTTTTCTTACTGTAATTTTAAAGTTTGGGATGCCTAAATTCACTTGTTGCATTTAAAATTTTCTATTTGACTTTTAAAGCTGCAGTCTGTACGTTTTGCCTCTTTGTCGCCATCTCTGTTCAAAGCCTGCAATTGCAGTTATTTGAGGAATCATCTTTACATGAGTTGCGCATCGGCACGACTCCTCAGCACGGATAAATCTAATGTTTTGAGGAGAATGTGTGGATACTTTGGAATCACAAATTGTAGTCTTGGAAGTATGACTGAAAAAAAAATTTTCACTGGAGAATGTCATCTGAGCAAGTAACAAATCTGCCACTTTTGTTCAGATCAACTGAGGAGAAAATGCATTACAATAAATCATGCTACCAATAGTGATTAAATCTAATGATCGCTTAGCTCATATCACATCAAACCGTGCAAATTATTATTATTGTTATACTTTGTTCTCAAATTGTTAATGTTAACAACATCAGTATTGCATGACTATGTGTAATTAGTGTGTATTAGTTATAATTTCTGTTCATATATCATCATACATGAACATACTCAAAACCAGATTCAAAAATAAATCTATATAAAAATATAAATAATTAGCGCTAGAAGTGATATTGAAATATTAGTTGCTAAACTTAAAAAATGTTCAGTTTTAATTTCAGAACTCTGAGGAAATCAACATATGATGTACTATAACACAATCCTGCACCAGATTAGCTTGGCACAAACAGTCATTACAGTGTTTGCAGCCTTCCAAGCTTGTCTTTACACTACCTTCAAATGTCAGTCATCAGGTTTAGATAGCACACTCTACTCAACACACTGATGGTATGACATACGGTGCATTCTACACATTTCCCTCACTTATATTTGTAGCTAATATGCCGTTAGCGCTCTTAAGATTGATGGGTGTGCTTATCTTGGAGTGGTGCCTGGTATAAAAATGGTTTGGGTGCGAGTCGAGAGAAGTGTGAATGGCGTGATAGAGAGAAAAATGAATCACGAGGGGTGACGATCGCTTTGGGATTTTTTTTTTTTTTTCCCCATCAGAACTGTTGGAACATTAATTAGAGCCCTTGTAAGTGGTGTGTTGAGCACTAGTGGAAAACATATTATAAATCAGCTATCTTCCATAATTTGGTTAGAAATGCTAGCAATTACTGCACAGATGTGCACAATATGGAAATTTTACATCAATTAACTGTTCAGTTGATGTGATTCACTCACCAAATTGAGTGAGAGAGTGTGTAATGTCAATGGCAATCTGGACGTCCTTTTAATAGTGTTAATAGCTGGGAGCAGCTTGTTGTTTCAGTACAAGCTGGAGAGGCTGTAGTGTACTTCATCACTCAATCCCGTTCTAGTCTGGAGCCAGAGACGTATGAATAAGAAACGAGAGCTGGCTGCTGCTGTCTTTCAGAGCTGTTGTGCATGGTAGGCGTGTGTATAATGTGCCTATAGTGTTTGTAGAGGGAAATCTGGACCCCTGAATTCTCATTTGAGCTAAAATATTGAGACTGTGCCAAGATCTGTTCTGTGCTTGACATATCCTATTCGCTTTGGATTTGATCGGATGTTGGGAAGACATTCAAAATGTTCAGAGACAATCTGGCTTTTTCATGAGACTTCTAACATCTGTTTGAATGTGTTTTTACATAATGCATCTGCGTGTCCACAGGGATTCCCCCTCGCTCGCATATTCGGCTCTCATTCAAGCTGTCAGACTTCTCTGAACAATTCAATGCGAGTACATTTAAGGACACCGTAACTATGTGGGAGCAACTGTTTGTGGATCAGAAATGGACTTGTTTTATTGACTGCCAGCCTTTCTGGTTCTGTCTGTCTGGTTGTAGTTTCTCTTAAATTAAGTTTATGGTCTGCCTGTCCCCGTAGGGTTTCCCAGGGAGTTGATGAAAAGCTAATAATTAATTACATCATAAATTGTAAATTAAAAATAAAAAGGCTGCACAATTAATTAGGATAACGCTGAAATTGCGATTTGGCTAAGCTGCTGCCTCTTTCATAGTGAAACATCGCACTGTGTTTATTTACACGGAAGCAACTCTGTAATTATTGAAACAGTTATTGAACTGAATTATTGCTGTAATTATTGCTCTCTGTATGGATCTTATAATGTGCATTTGAGAATGCAGCATGCATCAGGATCACTTTCTTTTTACATTTGCATGATTTTGAACATTTGTCTGGACATACTGTATGTTTTCAGCATTTTATCAGATTTGGAATGGAAAGCATTTATAAACCTGTTACACACTTGAAGGTCACCCTGCAGTTTTCGAACAAAAATAAAAATTTTGAACATCTGAGAGAAAAGAATTTTAGACATTAATATTGTAACTTGTAGTATACAATAAAATTATTATAATAATTATACATTTTTTATTTTAAAGTTCTATTGTATTATTACAATAGTAATATATTTGTCTTTACTTTTTAGAATTACAGTTAAAAAGTAATATTTTCTTATGACATAAAATCACAACATATGACAAAATGATCAAAATATCATTTTTGACTTGACAAATTGTGCATCATACACTGTAAATAAATAATTAAACAAACAAACAAAAACACTCCAAAATATGACAATTAATTTATTAAAATTATAATAGTAATATTATTTACTATACCACATTGGTGTTATTGTGTAAAAATAATATTAAATTACTTCACAGAACATAGTATGTTGCAACAATCCTTATCCTTTATAATATCTATCTATCTATCTATCTATCTATCTATCTATATATATATATATATATATATTTTTTTTTTTTTTTTTTTTCAAGCATGTTGTTTGTGCACTCAATGTAATAAACATTATACAACAGTGAAATAGGTTACAATTAGTCAAGACATCACGATAACAACTTTTGATCAGGCATTGCAGCCTGGTCCTAAAGAAGAACCAATTCCTGGGGGGGACTCGATTTCTCATGACACCAGCCCCCGGGAACACCGGCCATGCTGGGCTGCTTTAGAGAAGATGAAGAGTTGTTGTAGTAGAGTGTTGTTGCCATGCCGTCATTTTACGCCGAACTGCAAACGAGGGTCAATTCAATGCTGAATTTGCACAAAAGATTAACATGACAGCACATGCTAGTCGATGAGTTGAATCAACTCCACAGCAACTACATTAATTTATCCACTAACCATTCAGAAACATCCAGATGCATTCTTAAAGTTGTAACTTCTTCTTGAGTCTTTCCATCAGTGTCCGACTCCGGTTTGAACAATGTAAGGCTGAAAGCCGTTACTGACAATCATTATTTTGGCTGCGTGAGATTCTCCAGTTTTGTTGTTGTTGAGAAACCGAAGCGCGAGCTGTTAAAGCTTTGAAAATGGGACGGGAGCAGCAGCTCATTTGCATTTAAAGGGACACACACAAAAACAGTTTTTACTCATGTCCAAATAGGGGCAAATCTGACAGGCTATAATAAATGATCTGTGGGGTATTTTGGCTGAATCTTCACAGACTCATTCTGGGACACCAGAGACTTGTATTATACAGTATCTTGTAAAAAGGGGCATAATAGGTCCCCTTTAAAATCTCAGGGGTATTTAAAGAACTTGTTTTATTTTAAAGGAGTTCACCTGTCCATGTGTGTGTAGCCGGTGTGGGAGTACTGTATAAATGTTAAATGTAAACAGTCGCTGAGTGTCTATGTCGCTATTGTAAACAGCGTTTACTGTAATTAGAGATTACAATTAGAACACAAAGGCTCCAGCCCCATTACTACTGTTGAGCTACTAACAATTAAAAAAAACACACAACCTTTGCATCCACCTTCTGCTGATGAGGCAGCTAATGATGGAAGGCTAAATGTGCGCATGAATCACCAGCGGCAGGTGCACATTATAGGATTACCTCGCTCTATCTTTCTGACTCTAGGGTGTAATTATGTCAATCACCCTGCGGCTAACGAACATGGGGCTCATCTTAGAATGTCTCATCCTTGTGCTGATGATGCTTGTTTTGAGTGAGGATCCGTTTGACTGTTTGCTGTACCGGTGGGAGCGAAGATACAGATTCATTAGCATGTTTGTGATGAGAATGGTTGCTTTGCCATCGGGGGGGATGGGATCTAAGGTGCTGTAACAGATGGCATAGAAATGTAATGAGTGATGGGAAATGCGAGTGCTGGAATTTCTAAACCAATGCCTTAGCAACAGCTCTACCGATCGTTTTTATGTATTTTTGTGTGGCTTTGTTCAAAACGATGCTTTGCGTTGTGTGAAACGCATATGTGTGGGTGGGTGGCTGTGAGTGAGATATGGGGTCTGGCAGTGGGATCTGTACAAATGAGCTCCAGACACTCACAATCGACACTGCGATGTTTTAGTTGTAACCTAGCAACAACATATTTGGGGTTAAATGGCAAATATAACATAAACACACCTATCTTGCAACTCTTCCATTTCTAAATCAGTCACTTTCCCAGCTAAAGTGGACTTCATTTGTCCCCCTCTCTCTTTCCATTAGTCCCGAAGTACATCTCTTTCCCCGTCCACCCCATGACGGCACGTCACCTCCTCGGCACCCAGCGTGCCTCATCTTAGCACCATCGCTAGTCTTTTTCCTGCTCGTATATCACCATAAATCTCACTCTTGGCACAGAGAGGAGGCATGGGTCAGAAATCAGACTGAGAGAATCATGCCTAGAGGACAGATGAAATGGAAAAATCTTTCTACTTTCACGCTCCTCATGCACTTAGTGCTAGACTAGTTCTTCCTCCAGGCTGTATCTCAGAGTAAGCGTTCTAAGTCTTAATTTATGCCTGAAGATATTCAAGACAGTATATTCTTAAAACCCCTTTCTATCTGAAAATTTCCTGATTGAAACATAAAGGCTTCAACTTCACCCTCCGTCACAGAAAGCTTTTTGAGCCCTTACAATTATTAGGTCGGCTTTGCTGAGGCTATCACTACAGCTTTAGGGATAAGCTGCTTGCTTGTTTATAAAATATGGAGATCTAACAAAGAATTATAGAGCAGTGACATTGCTGTGTCTTTTAGTGCATGGTTTTTGTGGAAATTGATTTAGCTAAAGTCGAAAATGCATTTTTCGTCTAGTCAGTAGATAAAAACATGTTTAGAGGCGGTTCGAAGGTGTCACGGTTCACACTGCGGTTATTAATCACTGTCAACTTCAGGATCTTGCTTGTGCCAAATGTCAGGTGGTGCTGATTTCAACATAAAACATTTCTGGTGCCAAAAAGTCGCCCAATGGAAATATTCACCCAAAATCAATTGATAATGGAATTCATTTATGAACCGAAATATATGCAAAGTATGCATTGTCAGTGCCATGATTCATTTGTCACACAGTAATGCTGAAAGACTGCAGTTATACTATTTATATTGAAAAAACCTAGATGTTAAGTTGCTAGTTTATGGGCATGTCAAACTGTGTCGCATTGAGGCAGAGTTTTTCCAGGCTTAGGTTGTGTGTCACAAGCTGGGAGGAAATGGTCCAAGCAGAACCTGATAGCTCTCCGCTCAAGTTACGCAGCCCCTGTGTGCTGTCCCGGTGCACATTAGGAGCTCGGGGTTCAGAGGAGGCCAGTCGTTACAGATCTTGAGCTCGCTCCCTGGAGGAAAACAATGAGTGATACTGCCCTGAGGAGCGCCTCAAGCCCCAGCCAACAGAGAGATGGAGAGGAGAGAGAATAGACAGAGTGCCCAGAGGAAAATAATTTAGCTTAGAGGTTAGACATCTCTATGTTTCAGTTACGTATCATCTCCGATTTTTTTTTTTTTTTTCCAGGTATCATCTCAGATTTTTTTCCCCTGAAATTGCTTTCAATAAATAAAAAAGACAGTACATGTTGACTACTTTTATAAAGTAAAATTAGACAAGTGTTCACTAAGAGTAGAGAGCTAAAAAGTGGATGTAGTTAACAGGGTTTTTCCTGCATTGAAAATATTTTGGCAGCCGCAAAAATGAATCTTTGTCCTGCCAAACTTTTATTTGATCATTTAATTTATCTAAATGCCGTTCTGCAACTTGGCTGCTTTAAAATGCTCCTGTGACGGCGAATGTCTGCTACAATGGCAGAACTTTGCTCAGTGCTGCTGACAAGGCTGAAATGTCTATACACGGGCAAAATAATCATCAAAGATACAAGTGATTACAGTTGGAAAGAACGAAGCAAGCTTTGTTTCTGAATGCCCTAAGTAAAGATATGCAGCCAATTTCATAAACTTTTGTAAAAGTCATCAGTAGAGCTGCACGATTAATTGTTAAACACCCACGCGATCTCATTTCTAAATGACAATGTTTCACATGTGTCTATTAATCCTTTGACAAAATCACACTGGTACGTTCAAATCTGTGTTCGCGCTGCTGCAGAGCCAGAGAAAGCCGTTGTCATAGGTATGAAACAGCTTCACAAATAGTCTTTTCAACCACACGTATTGTTATTTCTGTGTTACAACAATTATGACAGAACAAAATAGAGCGAATATTCCTTTGGAAATAACTTCACGCTTCAAATAATGATTGTATCGATTACATTGTTATGCCACTAGGTCACGAGAAGTGACTGTTAAAAATTTTATTTCTCATTGAATCATTCAGTCAAGAGATTCATTCAAAATAACTGATTCATCCAGCAATGAAACAATGAAACATCATTTATTCAAACCGATTTTTTAAAATAATTTATTCAAATAATTAAACATTTAAAAAAAAATGCAGCAATTAACATTTTGTCAGAGCCTCTAGTAAATTACATGTTATTTTGTTTAGTTGTCGTGATCAAGAATTTATCCAGTACCTTCTATCTATCTATCTATCTATCTATCTATCTATCTATCTATCTCAGTTTTCATTTAAATTTTTGTTAGTTTTGGTATTTTTTTGTCAATTTTATTCATTTTTTTTTTATATGCCTATATAGCTTATATTATTTATTTATTTATTTTTGTAGTTTATTATTTTAGTAATATGACAATATTTACAGCGGTAATTGTCCAGAATTAGTATTGTTGCATTCCTAAAATATCAATAAATCAAAACCAGAGCATTGCCATAAGTAATTAGTTTACAGTGAGTCAGACTATACTATTTATAGGAGTCTACTTTCGTGCATATTCATCACTCTCTGTGTAGAGATGGCAGGCGAACGCTGTCGCACCAAGCGTTCTCTCATTTAACAGCTCCAGATCATTGCAAACCCTGTCAGTCAGTGAGATGGACATCATGGCCTCTCATTAAAGAAGGGATCTCTCCCACTCATCTCCGAGGCACAGTGCTTTCACACTGATTTAGCTGGCTTGTCATATGTGTTATTGCCATGGGACCGAAGTGCAGTGATCACCAGGCCGTTTTTGGTATCGTATGCATTTCAAGAAAGTCGCTAAAATGAATGTGGTTCTAAAGAGTGGGTTGAAGAAATGTTTAAGCTCATGCAGTTCAGGATTCATATTATTCGTATAGTGTCAGTTAATACTTGCTTTTTTCCATCGTATAAACCCAGAGGGCATTGGACTGTGAATTCCTAATAAACTTTAATGGTGTGACGTGAATATCCGGCAGTGCAAATTAATTCTACATCTGCTTCTCTTGCTAAACATCAAATAGGCAAGTGGGAGATAAAGTTTAAAACAAACATGAGACAGTGTCCACTGATCTAGTCATTTATCACCATGAGGGATCATTTCATTTCATAGCTGGAAGAGCAGAGCAAGAAACATAGCAACATCCCAAAGGCTTCGCTTTTTCACACAGAAACCTTTGCTGTTGTCAGGCGATAAATGAAAAGTATTACTTTTATTATGTTTGCAAAGCACTTCACAACCTGGGGGATGGATTTTTGCCACCTCTTTTAAGGGTTTAATAATCAATTGATAGCTCAAAGATCAGTAAATACCTGGAAACATATCTCCTGAGTGTCTGCGGGTGTGTGTATGCTTTTACTCGTGGCAGTGTGACCAATCTGTCCTTATTTGACTAAGCAAATATTGCAATGTGCTGTGGTGATAAAGATAAATGAAGACTGTGAATCAGAATGCAGCCTGGTTGGTCATTTGTATTCTTGCTCCCCTGACCTGAATTTAATCCCGACAGAGAGAGGAGAGAGAGAGAGGTCATTACAGAGGCTTCTTATTCAGCACTGTTCATATGGCTTAGCTTATCTCCTGCAGGCCTGCCACTGAGCCGCTGTGTACTGTATTTCTAAGAGAAATAAAGAAATAAGGTGCAAACACATCAAACAACTTCCTCTCTTGTGTCCTCACCTGAATTATACATGGCCAGTGTGGAGTATTAACCCAATTTTGAATGCAAATAATGGAAATTATTTAGTATTATAGGAAAGAAATGCTTTTTAGCCTTTTTGCCACTTTTATTGATACAAGAGAACAAGAGGGAACGGGAGAAAATGCAAGCTGGATTCAGACTTGATACAAATGAGCAGCACTTCTAAGGGGGTCAGGGTTTGGCTGGTTAGCTTTGGCAGCACTTGGTGCACATTTACCATTATGGAGGGAAAAGACATTGCAATTTAATCCATCGATGTCCTTGTCCATTCAAAAGTAGTGTTCTGATGAAATCAATGTATTTTTTTTTTTCCATGAAAAAAATATCAAGATAATGTTGTAGTAGATTTTGTGGAGGGCTCTTAAAAGCATGAAATTGATTTATGTATGGACCTAGGGAAAGCTATCCATTAGCATTCCATTCATCTCAAAAAACAGTTGCTTGACACTGTAGGATCACCAAAAAGTACTAACCAAACCTTCAACACTCAGTCTTGTGCAAGGTGGTTTTTGGTGATTTGATCATTCAATTTCTGTATTTCTTCTGTTACACTCAAAAAAGTCTGGTCCATTCCCTTGTTTCATTAAGATTTATACAAAATGTTTTAAACTCTTTTGACTCATTTAAAATTCTTAATTTATAATATGAATAATATGTAAGAATTATTCAATTCAATTTAATGGAATTTTACTATACACTCATAAATCTTAAAAAAAAAAAAAAAAAAAAAAAGGCTTATTTTTTTAGTGTAGATAGACCACCTGATAAACTTAAAGGGTTAGTTCACCCAAAAATTAAATTTCTGTCATTAATTACTCACCCTCATGTCATTCTACACCCGTAAGACCTTCGTTCATCTTCAGAACACAAATTAAGATATTTTTGATAAAATCCGATGGCTCAGTGAGGCCTGCATTGACAGCAAGATAATTAACACTTTCAAATGCCCAGAAAGCTACTAAAGTCATATTTAAAACAGTTCATGTGACTACAGTGGTTCAACCTTAATATTATAAAGTGACTAGAATACTTTTTGTTTGCCAAAAAAACTAAATAATGACTTCATTCAACAATATGATGGGCAATTTCAAAACACTGATTCATGAAGCTTCAAAGCTTTACGTATCTTTTGTTTCGAATCAGTGGTTCGGAGCGTGTATCAAACTGCCAGAGTCACGCCCCCCAGTGGTGAACCATTGAAATTTCGAAACACTTATGACATAACAAAGCCTTGTTTACCGAAATCACGTGACTTTGGCTAACCACTGATTTGAAACAAAAGATAAACGAAAGTCTTACGGGTGTGGAACGACATGAGGGTGAGTAATTAATGACAGAATTTTCATTTTTGGGTGAACTAACCCTTTAAAGCACTGTTTATTTCTATCTTTTTCTTGTTGTCTATTTTTGTTGTTGTTGTTCTTTTGCTTTTAATTAGTCTCTTTGTTCTTTTTTATTACTGGCTGTTTGTCTACAGTAAGCTTGAGAATGTTTTACTTATATTAGTGTGGCTAGTATTGTGTAGCATGATTAATTCTGAAATTTTCATGTAATCTAAAATGTTGACGTCATAACAACCTCATTCATTAGTTCGTTAGTTTGTTCCCATAGTTACTGATTTCATTCACCTGTTGTTTAATTAGTATCTTCATTACTTCCCATGTATTTCTCCTTAGTTCTTTGTCCTGTATCGTTTATGGAAGAGTGGTTGTGTTTCTCCATAATTTCTCCTGTGAACTCATACATGTTTGTTTTCTTTTATAATATAGTGTTTCTTTTGGGTTCTCCATAATCATGCGATCTGTATACAGCCACCGCGTGACAATAATGATACAGGCTATATCATTATTGTGAAATAAAATGACTTATATCGTGATATAAGAGTTTGGTCAAATCTAGTTTGAGGTTTGTCAGTTAAAAAGCATGTCATGGAAGCAAATTGATCATAAAATTTTGTATTTATGAATGTTAATGGTACGAATTAGTTTGTTTTCATTTTGTGTAGTGTTGCTAACGAATAGTGATAAAGCTTGCCAGAAAACATTGCTCATGTAGCTGGTTTATGAGGAGGCAGACTTGTGACGCAAGTCTAACAAATCTCCCATCATCCCATCATGAAAATGCATAGGTAAAGCATGAATTACTGCACACTTAATGCACATCTTTTTCTCTTCATTATGGATTTCATTATGCATTAAAAGAGCTAATGTGATTGACAGAAATGCAATATAATATACACAATATTCAGTGGTGTATAAAGACCTTATATAATGAACTGTTATGTTTTTATTACCTTAGAATGAGCCATTTCTATCTCATACACTGCGGGTCCCCTTACATGTTAAGTCACCATTTTGTGCCGGCATGTATCTACAGAAGCCCTAAATGGACAAAAACTGCACAGAGAGCGTTTGCTTGACTGGCTACTCTCTGCTGTCTCAGACGACAACATATTTGTCCTGTGTTCGCCACCGTAGCTTCTCTATTTTGCAATTTGCAACCTCACCGCTAGATGCCACTAAAATTTACATACTGCACCTTTAACAGCTTCCTGCTAGGAAAAGTTCAACAAGGCCACTTGAAGTTTAATGCTGCCTTCGCGAGCTATTAGAAATTTGATAAATCCCACTTCTGAAGTTGATTACGAGCTCATCGAAATGGAAGGGCGTTCATGTGCAATTTTTACCTAGGAAACTCGCATTTATGATAATTCCGAGAGCACATGAAGGCGGCATAACTTTCATCTTGGAAATCCCAACCCGACCTAATGAGAAAAATTATTCTATTCTATGTCTTGGTGAATTCTTGGCGAATTTGCATGAACTTATGTGATTTGAGTTATACAAAAACGCATGATTGTTAGGAAAACAAATATGCATTAAAGTCCACCCTTAAATTTAATCCTCATTGGGATATAAGCAGATTGCCCAAAAACATGCAACATTTCACCAAAAATATTTACTTATTGCAATGAGAGTGTGTTGGAAATCCACAAATCACCGCCTTGCGTCTAGGGAGATATACACAGAATGAGCATGTGCCATAGAGATGAATGGGGATGCTAACAGATTACTAATTCCTGGTTCATTATGATTCCTGGACCTCCTTGGCTCAGTGTGTGGCACTTGCGTGCTCACGCTTATCCCACAGCCCTGCCATATTTGGATGTTGAAATGTTCATTACTGACTCATTATTCTTTCGAATCCTAACTGGAATATAAAACATGTAGCCTACAGCTGATGCTATTGGGATGATAAAAAATCAAATGATTTGGTGCAGTGCTCTCTTGCCTGCAGTGTGCTCCACTCGCTCTTCTCAATACAGCACAATTCAGTTAGTGTGTAAAAACAATGCATTGTATCGATTCTTCAATGCAATAATACATCCGCCAACTATTATAAATCTCTTTTGTAATGGCTGAATGTAAGTGCTTTTTGGTGAAGGATTCTAACATCCGAATGTCCTTGATACCTCCTTCCTGTAAAGGATGTCCTATAGATTACTGCTAAGTTGAAATTTTCAACAGTCACTAATAAATCAATCCATTCTCCTTGAAAGATCGAAGCAGTCAAGAAGCTGATAAATCCATACACATTTATGTTTGCGTCTCAATGAATAATGAGGCCGTTATGAATATTCTCCACTGCATGATGTGAAATCAGATGAATCATAATTTGTGTCCTTGGGAATAAGACCTAAGTGCCTCTTCTAATCGTACACATTCATGTCAACTCAAACAGGAATGGTTTGTGTTGACATGAATGTGTACTATTACAATGTTCAATCTTGTATAAGGAGGACAGAACTGGCGCTTTGTTTTTTTTGTTTTTTATTATTACATTTTTTTTTTCAGAGTGAGGCCAAGTAAATATTGTCCTCAAGGCTCTTATTCCACATAAACGCTGCCCTTCAACTAGAAAGCCCTCATAACACAAATGTCTTTCATATCAGCCGGTTGTTGGGCGCCTGCATCAAATCAATGAGGCCATCAGAGGTGAAGCCTGCAGGAAGCCTCTGTTTAAAGGCCAAAATCGTGAGCACAGGCCTAGCATTTTTCAGACCCCCTCTTCCCCACTTTAAAGTAGTGGTCCATCATCCTCATTAAAGTATGCGAGTAATTGAGGATTTTGGCAAATTATCTGCTCCTGTGGTTTTCTTAAAGTCTGTTTTCGCTAATGGTTATATTTTATTCTGCTTGTTAGCAGCCTTTATAGCCTGCAAATCATGTAAATATTCTGCATTATGTATAACATTTTATCATATGCAAATGAAGTGATTAACTGTTAACTGCTTAATAAAGATAGTCAAATCTATTTTCTTTTGCACAATTTTTGAGGATTAGTATGGACATCATTTATGCACTTTTTGTCATGGCCCCACCACTTTAAAGTCCCCCTGTAGTCAATAATTTTATCCTTTAAAACTCATCTTTGATCACCAAAATTACATATAAATGTTTTTTCTTTTGAAAATGCCTTAAAATAGCTTGAATGTAACTCTACACCCTTGCTTCAATTAGTATACGCAAAAAAACAAAACAAAAATGAGCAAGCTGAAATACTGATTTTATTCAGCCATATATGTTTTAACCAGAAACTGATTCAGAAGAAGTCAAGTCACCTATATTTATACAGTGCTTTTTACAATGCAGATTGTGTCAAAGCAGCTTTACAGTGATAACTGGTATATAATTTTGGCTGCACAGCAGCTCTTAAAGAATGGTGTCAATGCAGGCAGATCAAAGCACTGTTGAATATCAAATGTCAAGTCAAATGTCAAGTGTCCCCAACTAAGCAAGCCAAAGGTGACAGCGGCAAGGAACCCAAACTCCAACAGGTGACATCAGGTGGCAAATAGGTGTTAAAATTTAGAAAAAAACCTTGGGAGAAACCAGGCTTAGTCGGGGGGCCAGTTCTCCTCTGGTGGAGTGGAAGTGGAAGTGGAAGAATGAATTATACAGGCTCGTCTACAAGTCGATGTATCAGAATGGTAATGCGTTTTATTGCTCTCTACAACGTCGGACACATAACGGTAATTAATAATAAGCTAATAATGTGTTGCTAATGTTACACAAACTATGTTCCCGTTCACCATCTCAGTCTGCCTTCTAAAAATTAGAATCCTTAGAAACGCTTTGAACACTCATATATGTAATTCACCCGTTATATTGCTAAATGTACCAGATTTTTCAGATCAACAGAAAAATATACAGAGATAACCTGGCCTCTTGAGACCCCCCTGTTTCGCAGCATACCCTGCGTTCCATTCGGAAGGGCTCATCCCTATGCCCTAATCTCTTCAAAGGGTTTACCCTCCGGAGTGAGAGCTTCGAAGGGATGAAGGGTGTAAGGGGACAAAAAAACTATTTTTTTGGAACGCACTTCTGCGTCATCTTAACAAGACAATCAAGGGCCCTGTCCCAAATGGCACACTTCATGTGCACTTTCGGTCTTGTGGACTTACCGTAGACTTACCACAAGACCGTAGGGTGTCCCATTCATCATTTAAGCTTAAAGAAGGCTGCTCGTGAGCGCCCCCTTTGCGGCTGCTATGCGCCCTCGATGCCCACTTCTGCTGAGCCCGCAAGACTGTGAGCTACGCAGAGGACTTTACCCTGGCAGTCAAAGCAGCATTACGTCGTGAAAGTGCGGACTCAGAGGAAGACCGTGAGGGTTTAGGGTGCCATTTGGGACAGGGCCAAGGAGGCGCCTTCGTCGCACATTTTGTACGCTCTCTGAGCGATTGTGCAAGCTACACCTTTTGTTTAACTTTCGTTTATTTATTTTTGGTTTATCGCACCATATTGTATATTGTGTCTATGTATTTGATTTTGAAATATTTGAATGGAATGATAAAGGTAGCTGTAAAGTATTTTTGTTGAAGTACAGTCATTTTGACCATAATAATGTACCAAATCTAAGTTGTATAAATTACAGTAGTATAGAAAAATACTATACATATATATATAGGTAAAATCGAACTCTGAGCATCCTGTACCCATTCTGTGACGCCAAACAACTCCTGTGCAAAGGATCTTTTGGGCCAGAAGTGTCCATCAGTTGTACCCTTCGAAATCCTTCATTCCAAAGGGCCCTTTGAAGTGGCCAGTTTTGAGCACTTCGGTTTGGAACGACCTTTCAATATGGCGACCATGATTGTTTTCACTCCGAAGTGCCCTACGGAGGGCGATAAATCCTGTTTGGAATGCACTGATAGTTATTGATATGCTAAAGCCTGCCCCCACATTGACGAGATTGGTTACAAAATATTTGTGACTTATTTTGAGAACAAGGGCGATTTTCAAACCTCGTTTTTGAGACTGTCTTTGGTTCACTGCAGTTTTAACAAGAAAATACTCAGCAATGGTGTTGACTTATGAATTTGCACATGGTTTGTCTTAAAGCATATTAAAAACACCACATAGACATATAAACAACTTTAAAAACTTGATTTTCACCACAATTTTGTTTTGTTTCTTCCCAATTCACTATTTAAACTGAAAACATTAGTACTAGACAAATGCATCATACTTAACAATCGATTGCCGCATATATTTATCCACTGACCTACAAAATATCAGAACTGAGAGTGACAGATATAGGAACAGTTTTCAAATTAAATATCATTTTGGCACACTAGGTCAGCAAGAATGACTGCTCCCTCAACTAACTGTCTAATGAAAACGTACAGTACAATAAAACTAACAACTAAGATTAAATTATTTTTGAAAATATCTAATCATAATGTTATAGTTGACCTTTTATTTTTGACTTAGAATTGTGCAATACTTGTAAGCGACATCTTATCCCACAGGTTATTTTCAAAACTGTTAAAAATCAAGACAAAGTGAAGCTCATGAGAGAGTCTACATGCACTTTCGTAATATAGTGTGAGAAGTCTCACATTCACAAAATCGTCTCCTCTGTTGAGCTGTTCCAGTGATTGCTTTTTAGCAGGCAATTGTAACACTAAATTTCTTCAATCACAAACAAGCTAGAGTGATGATACCTATTTAGCATATGCTCAGTAGAGTTTCCTTCTGCTGGAGGAAAAGTAGAATGGTCGTATAATTTTGTGTGAAATTCTCAACAAGAAAAACACTTGTGTTTTAAAAGTGATTTTTATGCAGAATATTTTTTTTTCTTTGTAAAGTTTTGATGCATTTGTATTCCAAGTAATATTTATTTTATCTGAAGTTGTTTAAGAAGTAATTTAAATGACAGAAGTAACAATAAAATATATTTTTTTAATACTGACATTTGAATAATGAGCATTATTGATTTAGGCTCAAACAGCATATTATTAGTAGTAGTAGTAGTAGTAGGTAGTAGTGGTACTGTATATTGCTTTAGGGTGTGCATTTATTTTAGATACAGTGGGTTAACATTCTTCTTATTATTATTTTTAACTGTTACAATTAGCTTCAACCAGTCTCCCCATAAATTAGAAATGTGGTCCAATCAACATTTCCTCAGTAGACTCTCTCCATGTAACAGCTGGCTTGTTATTTTTAACCAAGATTCAAACACCCCCCTGATCTAAATAGCCTGGACACGACGTATTGGAAACAGATTTGTTCAGCTGATAGGTCTCGCATAGATGAGCTGCCTCCACTCCCCTCAGCCATGAAAATGTTAGTAAATGTTTCATTAGCTTAGAATGCAGTTTTAGGGCTCCTGTCTCAGCAGTTTCTCAAGCAGTTTTCAGGTGAAAGCCCAATGCATGGAATAAAACCATGTTTGATTAATTTCTTTAAAGTTCAAGCAGTGTAATCGTAAGAAAAAGCTGCACCTTTTTAATGAGCTATGATATTTTAATATATTGAACAGAGAGATTTTTCATACAGCCCTAGCCTAGTGGTTTTTATGCATAAAGAATAATAGGAGAGGGACTTAGTTGCAGTTAATGCTTGTTTGACCCTATTGTGGTGCTCGATTCTGGATCTTGGGCTTGTAGGAGCCCAGTGCACAGTGCATATCATTGATTTTCAGGTTTTAAAGTGAGAATTCTTTTGATGAATCATAATTGCATAATTGAGGGAGTTGGACTCCTCCCTAGGTCGCATAAGTCCGCTTCTCAGCACATTTGCATTCACAATTGATTTAGTCATGCATAAATCTTACTCTCTTTCTCTTCTCACGGCCCTCTCTCTCCATCCGTCCTGCTGACACCTTGCCAACAGCCCAATAGCTTTTCCATTTTAATGATTTGTGGACGTAGAACAAACGTTGACCTTATTTGATCCTTTGGAAACATACGGCATCACTGGGGTTGGGTGTTTGCTCTATTTATGAGACTGAAGTTGCATATGTCACATAGTAATCTATAATCCCATTAAACGTATCACGCCAATCATTCCCCTCTCCGTGTGTCTGACTGACTCACAGGGAGCCCCTGGCAGAATTTAAGCTGCCTGCGGATTGGAGCAGGGTGGTGTTTTGAAGAGCCTTGCTGTTGCTGTGCAACTGTGTGGTCTCGACCTGAAAAGAGGGCAAAGGCTTATCACTCCACCCTTGTGATCCTAGTGCCGCCCCTATCTGTCTGAGAGTGGCTGCATTACTTCTCTCTCCACTGTGACCCTCTCTGAGCTGCCATCGATCACCTCTCTATGGTAGCACTCTGAAATTTTTCAGAATCTCAGCTGTGCTGAAACGTTTTCTTGCCGACCTCCTATCTCCTCGTTCCATCTTAAACACGTGTCATAAATTCCCTGACGGCGATAATGCGATTTAGAGTCCAAGATGGGTTTTTTTTTTCATCTACACCCTGGATGGAAAATAAAATAAAGTGTGTAATTGCATAGTCATGCCCACTCTCTTATCTCCGGCCCCACAATCTCTGAGCAGAGGTGAAAGCTCCCCAGATTGATGGACGCAGAATAGAGCTCATTCATAGGTAATCCGCTGATAAGGAAGAGCTGCGTTTCTGGCAAATGAAAACACAGTGTCGATTTAATGAAATTCCATGCGTGTGTGCTTCCGCTATCTCCTCTTCATCACAGTGCTCTCAAAGTTGAATTCCCCACATAGCCAAAGAGTGGGCAAATCAAAGCCTGCAAATTGCAGCAAGTTCAACAACAGCTCTTTACAGGAGGTATGTAGGCAAGTAATTCAGCTTCTCACTGGGTGCACTGCATTTAAAAAAAAGAAAGAAAAAGGACTATTGATCTTGGAGGAAAGTGCTAAACAGAAACTCAATGTCTAACGTATGATATTTCTTTATCCACTGCTGATAGCAACAGTTACAATCATGAATACCCAGTTCAATGACAAATAGTACTGAAGATAAAGAAAAGACAAAATCTTTTAAACATATGATGTAGAATGTACTTGTAATTTTGGTTTTATATTTCAAAAAAGTGGACCAAATTCTAGCAAAAAAATTAAAAATAATTCAATTTTCAGCAAAAGTTAAAATGTCATGTGGTTTATATAAGTTTATATATTGTGCTATATATATATATATATATATATATATATATATATATATGTGTGTGTGTACAGTGCTGCTTGAAAGTTTGTGAACCCCTTGCAGAATCTCTAAAAATGTGAATAATTTTAACAAAATAAGAGGGATCATGCAATATGCATGTTATTTTTTATTTAGTACTGTCCTGAGTAAGATATTTTACATAAAAAATGTTTACATATGGTCCACAAGACAAAAAAGATAGCTGAATTTATAAAAATGACCTGCTCAAAGGCCTTTGATTCTTAATACTGTGTTTCGTTACCTGGATGATCTACGACCGTTTTTTTTATTTTGTGATTGTTGTTCATGAGTCCCTTGTTTGTTCTGCCCAATATTCTTCAGAAAAATCCTCCAGGTCCTGAAAATTCTTCAGATTTCCTGCATCTTTTGCATATTTCTCAGTCCATCTTTTCACACTGAGGACAACTGAGGGACTCAAACACAACTATTAAAAAAGGTTCAAACATTCACTGATGCTCCAGAAGGAAACACAATGCATTAAGAGTCAGGGGTGAGAACTTTTGAACAAGATAAAGATGTCCAAATTTTTCTTATTTTGTTTAAATATCTTTTTTTTTCATTTAGTACTGCCCTTCGGAAGGAACAGAAGACACATAAATGTTTGCCAGAAGACAAATTAAGTACAATATTCCTTGATCTACAAATTCAGAAGGTTTTCACCTTTATTTATATATCTATATAAATTATATAATTAATTTAAAATCATGTTTTATGCATAGACTATTCCAAATATTTTTAATATTTTAAAAAAATTACAGTACTTTACTGCATTAGTAATTTACATTAGAAATAATGAAAGATTGTCAAACATTTTTTAAGCTTTTTCTTCATTTAAATATTTTGGGGGGCATAAAGTCATCTCATAATGATATATTTTTTTATTCTAAAATTAAAAACATTCATCATAGAATATGTGTATTCAAGTCTAGGTGTCTGAGTATGTATGAATTGCTTTTGTAAATGTATTTTTTAATTAGTAGAATTAATAGAAATATTTTTGCTATGTACTTATTGCCTCACAGTGTCCTTCTTTAGCTAGATCACATGACCTACATGGTGATAAGAAGGCCTTGTGTTGCTCTTAGCATGTCCAATCAGGAGACGGTCATATCTTTCTGCAGCTGTATTGATTATGATCATGATAATACACTCCTATTCTGAGCCCCTGTAGAAGGGTCAATACCATCTCTGGCAGCAGTCAGGAGAAAATGAGAGTCTACTGTATGTCCTAGGGTGTAAAGGTGTTAGGCTTCTCCTTCGTCTTGGCTACTTGATTGAAGACAGGATCAGAAGCTCTGGAAAGAGCCGTCTGTATTAGAGGCCTCTGATGTTTGATGTTATAGGTCTGCTGGGTTTTCATAAAAGAGGCTCTGCACATGTATTGTAACAAGTCCGCCTGGGCTCACTCATACAGTCCCAGTCATTGGCATTTCACTCTAAATAAACAGTTTAATTTAATCTCACATTTGAAGTTGCAGGTTGTGCTTCCCATCAAAATTTCCTCACCCTCTTGAATATAAATAGGCTTTTTAACTCGAGCTCAATACAAATATAATGCTTTGGGTGTTATCTTCATGCTGTGGTAGATATCAATTAGGTGAACCAGGCATGTAATTGATTTTCACCCCGTTAACTCTGCATCGGTAACCTTTGACGCAATGATGCCCGAGCTGTAGTCTGGTCCTTTTTGAGCCTAATTTATCTCAAACAGTGCACGGATTTACTACTTTCCCTCCAACTTTAGGGCACTTTACCTGGGGGAATGGACATAGTGCATTCTGAACTGTTCTTTAGTGTCAGGGGACAAACCAGCATGCAGTTTTCTTTTCCCTGCTAGCACGAAAGTAATTTTGGAAGGTGAGTTGCCAAATGGCCGCAGGGTCAGGAGAGTCGGACAGGGGAAGGAGAGTTCAGCTAGCATGATGAAAAGAGCCCCACAAAAATATTGGAACAAAGAAAACATCAACAATGCTGATATGCCCAACATTGACATTTACACAGCTATGTCATTTTACTTAGTTGCACAAGTGGTTTTCGAGCAATGGTCGGAGGTTGCAGAGGGGACTTCAGGCAGCCAGATGTATTTCTGACCAGTTAAGCACAGTGGTATTAGTAATAATAAGCTATGTGCACCGCTGGAAGGGTCAACTGTCAGGCAACCGCCAAAAGCTGGAGTTTTTATGACGCTAGGGATATCATATCATAAGCCCTACTGAGAGCAGTGTTTCAGCTTGGATGAATTTAATGTGTTTTATCAGCCTTTCGGAAAGCTGTTTATCAACTCTTGTTTTTCCCCATACAACTCTAAAATGCAGAAAATTAGATTTCACACAAGTTCACACAACAGCGATTCCAGACGTGCAAACGCGATAACAGGCAAAAGAAAGCACAGATAGTCTGCCTGATAAATGTGACAGCCTGCGACTCCCATTCGATCACATCAGGTGTCAGAGAGGAGGATACATACACACATAAACCTTATCCAGGTGCGGATCAATAAAAAGCCAATAAGCTTTATTAGCCTGCATACATGTCTAAGATGAAGACTATAAAAGAGAGAATCAAACCCGAGTAAAGAGGCCTGGGGAGAAAAGAGACAGGAGAGATAAATATGCCTTTTCCCTCCAGTCTCTCTCTTCCTCTGCCTTAATTTGCTGTCATTATAACCTATTGGGGGTTTGCTCTTGGCAATAAAGACAGAGAAGACAGACAATTTTGCTGTCAGCCCCCCAGCACAGTAATTTGATTTGTAGCTCCAGCAGATCGTGGAGTGTAGACTGAGTCAGTGGTGCTCGGTGTTTCAAGGTTACTGTGGGAGGCCTGCTTAATCTCCTACGGAGAGCTGCATCTCATCTTCCACTCTTCAAATGCTTGCATTCTGTCGTTCTAGTCTTACTCTCCACTTCTGCTTCTGTTTACACACACAATTCAACAGAGCCATCCTGAGTGGCACTTGCCTCCCTCTGAGATCTTCCAAATCACTACAATAAAGACAGACTGCTGCAAACAAAGCTACAGAAGCCGACTTTAAACAATTGGATAATGAATGCCAAGAACTCATTGCTCATTTCGTGCTTTCCAATTACTTTTTTAAAAAGGCCAGCTTTGAATTTCCAGGATGGTCCAGGCTAGTTCATGATGGTTTGGTGCTGGTCAAGCCATTGACAGGGTTGGGCAAAATTGTTTTACTATCTGTCTTTCTGTCTGTTGTTCCTTTCATCCATCCATCTTTACTTTTTCAAAGTTTTTAGACAAGGCTTTGTCAAGCCAACATTCAAAGTTTGTCTAAAGACAGGCTCACACTACACAATGTTTTGTTGGATTTTGCTGTCGCAGACAGATTTCCAAGGTCTGCGACAAAACCCCTGGGTCGTGGCCAAATCGGTGCTCTTTGCAGTCACCATTGCTTGTTAAGTATGAGCAGGTCATTGACGTGATCTGAGCCTGTCTCAGGCAGTCACAAGCCAGGTTTCCATTAATGATTTACGCAAAACTTTTACGATTTTTTCTAAACGCAAATAAAAAACTATTGCGAAATGACGGCGTTTCCATTAAATGGCTAGTTCTGTTATGAAACTCTAGATGGCGCAGGCTGATGAGCCCTTAACGCAAACTGATGATATTCTCAGCGTTAACTACTTGGCACAAGCTGATTGGTTCATGTCGCATTTGCAGCCAATGAGCTTGCTGCTCACAACATTTAAAGGGATAGTTCACCCAAAAATAAAAATTATCCCATGATTTACTCACCCTCAAGCCATCCTAGGTTTATATGACAATCTTCTTTCAGACGAACACAATCCGAGAAATATTTAAAAATATCCTTAGTCCTCCAAGGTTTATAATGGTTGTGAATGGTAACCCACATTCTGAAGACAGAAAAAATGCATCCATCCATAAAAAAAAGTAATCCATACGGCTCCAGGGGGTTAATAAAGGCCTTTTGAAGCGAAGGGATGTGTTTTTGTAAGACAAATATCCATATGTAAAACTTTATAAATTCGAATAACGAGCTTCCGGTGGACGACCGTACGCATATTGCGCACGTCAATTTGGGCGGAAGAGCAACCTTTGACCCGAATGCAATGACGCAATGACGAACATGGAGGCGAAAAGGAGAGAGCAAAACAAAACACTGGTCACAAATTAGAAGTTTAAAATTAGAAATTTTGAAGAGAAATGTCAGAGGATTTCGATATAAGAGAAGAGGAGCTTGAGTTGGTTGCCCAGCCATTTTTGTTTGAACCGTGAGAAGCTTACGATACTCCTACATCCTGCGTCATACATCGCGTCAGAGGATTACTCATTTGGCGCAAGTCAACTTGTGCATTCTGCGTGCGGTCGTCCACCGGAAGCTCGTTATTCGAATTTATAAAGTTTTACATATGGATATTTTTCTTACAAAAACACATCCCTTCGCTTCAAAAGGCCTTTATTAACCCCCTGGAGCCGTATGGATTACTTTTTTTTATGGATGGATGCATTTGTTCTGTCTTCAGAATGTGAGTTACCATTCACAACCATTATAAACCTTGGAGGACTAAGGATATTTTTTAAATATATCTCGGATTGTGTTCGTCTGAAAGAAGATTGTCATATAAACCTAGGATGGCTTGAGGGTGAGTAAATCATAGGATATTTGGATTTTTGGGTGAACTATCCCTTTAAATGGCTGTTTAGCATTCACTATAGCAGTTTGCAGCACACTTTCAGAGATCCTCTGAAACCCTCCACCTTCCCCAGCTCCACCTGTATAGATCGGCTATGGTAATTTTATATATGTTATTTGTGCAGCAGCAGCATGTCCTTGCATATGTTATCCAAGCATCAATGGCAAGGAAAGCCCCTTATACTTGGGAGCGGCCACGAATGAGGTGATTCTGGGGGTTTCTCCCTCATATCTGCTTCAAGGTCTTGATAAATTGTGGCATTTCTTTGTTGTTTAGAATGCAATATTCCCGTAATTCTTTTGTCTTTTATCAGTTTAATAAAGAACTCTGTCTTGTCTTCTGTCCAAACATACTGCACCATCTTTAAAGAATGATCGACTTTTACGTATGCCAGGTGACTTGTAAATGCGAAAAAACTGTTTCCATTGCAGTTTTGCAAAATATTCCTTTTTCAAATTGCCTGAAAAACCACCTCATGTGAGCAGAAAAACTTTTTTGCGATATATAGGAGTTTTTGCAAAATTGACGTCAGCAGGTGCTTTAACTGGTTTTTAGCTGTGTTACCAGGCCACACAGTCTGCACGGTGATATTGCAATATTGCAAGGCGAGCTGATATTTATCCAGACTGTGACTGAATCATATCTCATTGAAGCCATCAGCATGTTCAAGGAAGAACCTCCATTGTGCAAAATGTCAAAGTGTGGGAGGATCAGCACATGCACAATGCCACACAGACACACACACATTCTCAAAACGCATAGAAATGTCGCCCATATGTTTGCTAGCGTTGCCTGAGAAACTCGATGAATAAACGCACAGACCACAAGCAGGATTTTATGTTCAGGGGTTGCAGAAGGACGTCGTATAGCTTTATTCAAATTCCACACCCGACTCAGGCTTTTGAGCAATTCACACAAAAGAGAGTGAATCATCTGTCATAATAAATGGCTTAAAGCTCAAGCCGGAAATAAATAAATAAAGACATGAAAAGGAAAAAAAAAGAAGCTGTTTTTCCCCTTCTGTTCGTAATTGCCGACTGGCAATGCTCTGTATGAGCCAGGGAGTTTGTATGAATGTTGAACGTAGTGGTTGGCCAGGTGAAGGTTGAGTCGATCGAGGTGAATACAGCTCGGCTGGGGGGGCGAATGCAGTTCAAGCTGCTCTCTGTGGTGGCAGGGAGGGCTCTGATGAAGATGCCTAGATAAAGACTGTCTGCTGGTATGGCCGCTAATGTGAGTCATTACTCAGTGGCACTCTGCTCCTGTTCTCCTGTCTTATTGAGAAAATTACTTCTCGCGGCATGTGAAGAAACAGCTAGGAGGACAAAAGGGATACCTCATGCAAAACAGTGTTGTTTCTTTTGTAACGAGTTGAGAAAGTAATTTGCACATTGGCTAAAGGAATAAAACTTGTGGTTATTTCATGGCTGGTTATTTAAGTTTTAACCAATTTGTATAATGTAATGGTTTTGTAAGGTCTATAGGAATCTAATGGAGGTCTGAGCATTGTACTTGTCTGATCAGACAAGAGTGAAAATCAATTACTTTTTCATTCTCCTTCCAAACTTGTTATCAATTTGAGAAGGGTGAACTGGTGCAGAACTCTCATGGTTATCCAAGGACATGTCCTTTAGTACGTCTCTCTCTGTGTGTGTATATGTGTGTGTGTGTGTGGTGTTTGTTGTCAGCAAGTACACACATATGTGTAGAAAATGTGTATTTTATTATATGTTGGTCTTGACACTGACAGGGCAAAGAAGCTGTAAAATTGTGAAGAGATAATAAAGCAGCAGCTTTGGATTAAGATGAAGCTAGACATTACAACCAATGTGCACTCAGTATTTTTTTCCCTCATTCAAAATGTTTTTACACTATAAATGAACAGTACTTTTGAGAAACTCAACTGATCTTGGTAACCCCCCTGTCTGAAATAAATGAATAATGCGAAAAAAAAGATCTGTCAAAAATAGCTGCATTTCTGATTCTAAATTAAGATTAAAGATTGCAGCTATCAACAGCTTTAAGCACATGCTTAAGCTGATCATGTGATCACTGTTGTTTGGTAATGTTATTACCATAAATGAAGCTCTGTATGCTTTCGAATTGCTCGTGCGAAACTTTGATGTCATACACCGATCATTCTGCACAGCGGCGCTTCAAGTCAAACACACCTTAAATCTGCAGTGGTCAGGTTGTACAGGGTCCACAAGTCGTAGCTTTCAGAAAATTATGAATTTACATTATGTAATTACAAGTTCTACAAGCACGTGAAGGCTTTTTACAGTTCAGAAACGTTACTGAAATTATGACATGGCGTCAACGCACCTTTACACTCAAGGTCTGCTTATCAAAATAGAGATGCTTGAAAGTCAAGCCTACTTTGTTGTTTTGGAAGATAAACATTTAGGGGAAATATCCTCAGTGTCCCATAGTGCCCAACTACAAAACGAAGACATCTGTACTATCAAGGGTACCATATGGTTTAAATGACCCTCTAACTGAAAGGATGTGTTCACTCTGGAGAACAAGTCTCTACATCTAACCCTCCCCTTCATGCACGCATACAGACTATCGGAAGCTGCATTAGTGAGGAATTCTCATAGAAGCAATGATAGTCATACTAAGAGGGAAGTAGTACATCCTGATATTTCAAGTTAATATTTCAGTAATTTAACAACACATCTGCATGCTCATGGTTGTCCATTGTGGGTTAATGATCATGTGATTTGCTGGCAAGCAAATAGAATATTTAATGTTTTTTAGTGTTTTATTTTGATTTATTTCAAAATATTTTATGAAAACTTTATTTTACTTTTTTTTTTATTTTATGATTTAATTTATTAGCTTATCATTAGCTTTTCAGACTGCTGGTAATGCACTGGCGTGATCGAGTTGGGTTCTGTGGAAAAGTAGTAATGCCTCAAAATCAAAAGAAAAGACTTTCAGCAATTTAATTAATGTCAGTGTGAATGAAGCTTTAGATTTGAAGCAGAACATGATTTGGCAGATTTATGAGCATTTCCAATAGTTTACCACTTCAAATGCCCTCAAGTCATTTTTTGATATGTTTCATGTTGTTTGTGAGGGCATTTCTCAGTTTCGGCCCTTAAAAGCAGAGCCAAATGTGCACACATTTACTTATTGCGTGCGTGTGTGTTTGTGTGTGTGTATGTGTTTGCATATATATATATATATATATATATATATATATATGCACAATACCACTAATATATATATATATATATATATATAAGCTTTTTGGGGGCTACTGTAGCTTAAACATTTTTATTTATTGATTTAAAGAGTAGTAAAATAGGCATTATTCATTAAATTATTTATTTCATTGTAGTATTGGATGAGTGACCACAAGACTCTCTCTCTCTCTCTCTCTCTCTCTCTCTCTCTCTCTTTCTCTTACACACACACACACACACACACACACACAGTATTTTAAATATGAGGACTCATGAAATGTCCTCATATTTAATGTTTACGTCATAATACCAGTGTCATTATTCAAATTTGTGTCCGCATAAATCACAAAACGCACACACACACACACACACACACACACACACACACACACACACACACACACACACACAACACTCTTCCTAATGATTGTTTTTAATGTCAAAATGAGTGTTTTAATGTGTTTTTTAATCACCAATGTTATTATTTCCAGGATAAATGCAATTAGTATGATGATAAATAAAAAAACAGGAAATTAGAAAACTTGATTTTAAATGTTCTAGCAGCCTCAGATGAGAGAAAACTTAGATAAGTCAGTAATAAGCAGTGCTTGTAGTGCTCTGAAGATGGCAATGCATTTTATGAAAGCTTGCCTTTTTAAATAGTAGAAGCGAAAAGAGCGCTTCACCCTTGAAGAAAGTAAGGTCGATCAACTCCACATGAGTACTGAGGTATATCTGAAAGTGAGTGAATGATACAACATCATTCTCAGGGATTCTCTGTAAGCTAGCTTTTACATTTGGGAAAGGGAACTGGAATTGATTTAGTCGCTTGTTCTGCCGCATTGACCACCACCATGCTGTTTGTTTTTTTTCACCCCTCAACTACTCAAATCAATGTTAGCATATGTAAGAAATGTGCTGAGAGACCGATATGTGACTCTCTTTTTTTCATTGATAAACTAGTCTCTAGAAGAGACAGTTATCACTGCATTTGTGAACAGTAAACAAAATAACAAAGACAGCAGGCCTGCATACAGTGCGGGTAAAAACAAGCATTGTTTGTTCTCCCACAGGCTGTGTGTTGCACATGTTTGTGTGCTCTTGAGCTCTGAATAGCATGTGTATGTCTATGGATATGTGTGAGTCTATGCGTTCGTCTAGCTTGTGTGAAGGCCATGAAACTTTCAATGATATGACCATATCATTCAAGGGAATCTGAATAATCATACATTTAGACTTATAGATCCCATCAGTTTGTTTGTTGTCATTTGCAAAGGTCTGCTGAATGTGTTTGATTCGTTGTCTCTACCAATGTAAAGAGACTAATGAATAATCGCCAATTCTTCTGATCGCAGTTGTAATATTTGTATTGTATGCTATTGTACGCTTTGATAAAAATTAAAGCATGTAACTTCCTTTTATCAATCAAATGAACAGTTACTTCAGATAGCACAGCAAATTTTGCAAGCTTTGCCAGCAGTTTTAGAAATTTCTTTTCCTGTTCAAGTAGATAGAGGCTGTACTTACATTAGTATTGCATTTGGGTTGTAATACTTTTTATACCATTATAATAGTATACACTGTACCGTTCAAAAAAATTTGGGGTCAGTAAGCATTTTTTTTGGCATTAAATGAATTAAAAGTGACCATAAATACTTTTACATTGTTACAAAAAAAAATCATATTTAAAATAAATGCTGTAAAAATAAACTCTCTATTCATCACTGTCACAGTCCCCTCTGTCCCTGGACTCCATTTCCCATGATCCTCCTGTTTCAACACCTGCACTCACTTCCTCATCATCTCCCCATCATCACTCATCACCTGCACCTGGACTTGATCTTCTGCACTCCCTTTATAATGGACTCACTCCCTGCACTCCTTGTCTGATCTTATTGTTGGTATAGTGTGTAATGGTTGTGTTTTTCTCCTTCGTATCATTAAAATACCCTTTATTGTGGAAGTCCGTGTGTACCTCGTCTCTGCAGCAACCAACACCGTAACAATCACAGAATCCTGAATGAATGTATCAGTTTCCCCAAAAATATTAAGCAACACAACAGTTTTCAACATCGATAAAAATAAGAAATGTTGAATTGAGTTCTCTTTCGCATCTTGAGCTCAAATGATTACAAATCCTTTGAATGTTTAAACTGACAAGACCTAAAACATGTTCAAATGATAAACTTTAACTCTATGATGTTTAAACTTTGCAGTTAATCCATGAATTATGTGCGTTTTGAATTGTGGTGCTTGGTTCTTATGGATCACGGATTAATTACGATCCCTATATATCACACATCCTGCAATGTGACTATCGCGGATGCGCACATCATGATATTGATGCTAAAATGATATATTGTACAGTCCTAAAGACACAGAAGACTGGCGTAACAGCTTTAGCATCACAGGAATAAATTACATTTTAAAATATATTAAAATGTAAAACGATTTTATTGTTTTTTTTATCAAATAAATAAATAAATATCAGCTGCAATTAAAGTCTGATAAATCATTGATGCAACTTAAAACAATTACATTTTCTGAACGAGAAGTTTAGTTTTATTTTTTGTGTAGCTCAACATTTTTGAGTAAATTATTATTTTTAAGTTTACTGAGTGATATAAAGTGAAGTCATCCATGTTACGTCGTTGCTGATGTTATTAGCAATATTATTAGAAGAATCCATTCAACATTAAACTGAGTTGCAGCAGATTTCAAGTTCCCAGCATGCTTTGAGTCACACTCTGTGTTATTATTAACATTGCCAGTGTGTTATTGTTCTGTTATTTTGGTATTTAAAGGTGTTTCTGTGATATTGAAGTTTTGTAGGGTTATCATTGTGGTGAAGAGTAGTGCTGCAAATGGGCTGCAAAACTTCAAGGTTATAAATACTGCATGTTGATTAACAGTTCATGCAAGTAAATAGTCTCTTTGATGGTTACATTAGCGCATGCTGGTGCGCTGTTGCCAACTAAAACTTAAAGGGCACCTATTATGCCCATTTTTACAAGATGTAATTTAAGTCTGTCCCCAGAATGTGTCTGTTAAGTTTCAGCTTAAAATACCTCACAGATAATTTATAAATCCATGTTGTAAATACCCATTTCTGACTACAGTCAAGAACAGGCTGTTTTCGTGCATGTGCCTTTAAATGCAAATGAGCTGCTGTGCCCCGCCCCCTCTCTGCGATCACAGTTCCTGCCTCAATCGGATTCTCTGCCAAATATTAACAAGACATCTGCTTGGTTTTGATTATCATCTATATCGCGATCACTCTCACGGATAGCATAGTTCTTCTTTCATCATTGAAGTTTATTATTTCCACGCGTTTTAAAGCTATATCAGTTTAAACATCTAATGGTTCGTTTTCTGAGTGCACTTATCTGAAGCGCACATATACAGACAGCTGGCTGTCAGAAGTCAAGTCTCGTGAGTAACTTCTCTTTCACATTTTTTGTTTAGTTTGAACTGTCAAATACACACAAGGTTCTTTCAAAAACACACACATAACACACATAAACAGTCAGTTATGTCTGTGAACGTAAATAGCAGGCAACGTTACAGAAATCGTATGTGTATATTAGATCTGTGGTACATTCCCTTCAAAAATAAAACTAATCCACTGCGTTCAGCGTCTCAGATGTAGGTAAATGAAGACTGTTATGTTCACTCTTATATCCAACAACAAAACATCTCAATTACTTACCAGACATGTTGTCGCTACCATAGATATACATAATAAAGGCTAGATGTCTTACGGCGGAGTCTCTAACGTCATCACCGGCGGCCATCTTGTCACAGGCAAGCTTTCTGGCGGGCTCTGTGGTACCTGATGTAAGGTGAGTGATCTGCACGAACACAAATACTCTTATCTCGCTGAAATCTTGACGGATTTACAAATGGTTTTGTTTCTTACAAACGTTATTAACGTTGCTATAATTCTGGATGCTTGAACATGTTGAAATTGCAGCTTTTCTTTTCGAAAAACGACTTAATCTTGCACCATAGTTGTGTATCACGGCTACTTGCGCAAGTTATCAAGGCTGAGACCACAATCGAGCTGTTCAATTATATAGGTTTTACTGACACCAATAACGATTTTATGACAACTAATCTTTTGTCTAAATTACAATCTTTGTGGATGTGGTTGTAGTTATTAGCTGGCTAATAACAAGAAGATGTGAGTGTGGTTGTAGTTATTAGCTGGCTAATAACAAGAAGCTTTGAGTGAGACCTAGTAACATTAGTTAAAGTGCTGCTACCCAGCAATTTTACATCTGTGGGAGAGGCAGAATTGCTCTTTCTTTTCAATATAACTTAAGTTGCACATTGGTTTGTTAAAAACATCTTATATTATGATACAGGAAATTGCTGGCTTTATAGGAGAAGATGCCAGACTTTTGTGCAGCCTACGGATGCTCCAATTGCCATAGTCTCAAAAGGAGAGCCCGTGGGATCTCCTTTCACCTGTAAGATATGACAATATTATGATTATATTTGGGATAATCGTTAGTTACTTAGTGGATGTATATACAATACAAGTCCTGTTACACAGGAACAGCGGGGCTATGCCATTATTACAAGATTGATGTTGACCCAAAGCTTTTTACAAGTTTGTTTACACAATCGCAGAATGTTTCTTTTGGACACCTTTTTTTTTTTTGGAACAGTGATCTCTGAAGTAGGCACAATGCAATGTCGAGGGGAAAAGCCTATTAAATGGCCCAACCCTGAAGAAGTTAAAATAAACATGTAATAATTCAAATTATGTTATTATTATAGTAATATTCATATTATAAAAGTGTATATATATCTCATGTTGCCATTATGTACACTGAGTTTTAGTAGCCTATATATTGATTTAACATAAATACGTTGTGTGTGTGTATATTCATTGCACCTATCTGTTCTGTTCAATGTTATTTTCATATGGAAGTCCATGGTTATAATTATTCATAAGTATGCAGTGTCATAAGTACATCTCTGACGTTTATAACAAACCAAACAGTCGGTAGAAAATCGGTAGAAAATTGAGCAAGTTATGGTTATTTAAAAAGTACATGCACCATTAAAACACAATGTTACGAGTGAGCGAGCTGACTGTTACAAGATGGCCGCCAGGTGCGGACATCGACCTCCATTGGCCAGCAGCGTGGACGAGACATCTAGCCTTTATTATGTATATCTATGGTCACTACAGCTGCTCGAGTGCGGAGAAAATGGCGGACAGCGTACAGCTCGCTGAGGGCAAAGAATATACACTGACAAGAAGCGAAACTCAATAGAACGTTCCATTGCAACACCGGCGCCCCAGCAGCAGCCCTGCGTTTCCGCCATTTTGGGGTGAAAGCGACTCGGCATTCCACTAGTTTCTATCGCAATATCAGCTGCTTTGTTAAAACAAAAAAAACGTACATTAAAGCTAAAATCCAACTTGAATGATAACAACACAGAATAAAAATTGTAAGCAGAAGCCCAGATAGTAAGATCAGATTTCCAGATATCGGAATTCACTCACCTTCGGACCACCATCATATATTAAACTTGCCTGAGCACTGGGACCATTTTAGGGATTTCCGCCTGGATTTTGGCGTACCCAAACTGAAAAGCTTTCCATACCCACATACAATGTTCTAAATACAAAATCTTGGTGTCATTTTGCAGGAAGCCCTTTGAAGTTACATAAAACACTCCTAAAAGTGATTAAAAAAAAAATGATAGTATATATTGTATATAGTATACCTAAATAAAAAGTCTCCCCATACCATTTACAGTGGTATAAATCCAATATCGCAGTGTTATTTTACAGAAAACCCTTTGAAAATACATAAACACTGCTGAAAGTGATATATATATATATATATATATATATATATATATATATATATATATATATATATATATATATTATAGTATATTTTGTCTGTGCTATAATAAACAAACAAACAAACAAAAAAGAGACGTTTTATGATTTTGATCAGTTTTATTCTTTCAGGAGACACAAGACTCTATTACAATCTAGAACATCCTCCAGATTTGTATAATTCCTTATATGTGCATCATTTTTTGTCACCTGTGTTGAGCATCACCTCAGCATCACCTGTCTGCCTCCTGGAGATGTGATGCTGGCTGTGCCAGCTGCTGCTGCTACTCACTAATCTTCAACAGAAACTGAAACAAAGAAATTACTGTTTATACACAGTTTTTGCACTGTAATAATACCAATTTCACAATATCAACATGTAGATTTACTGAAATGGCAATTCTATTCAAGTTTGCATACTTGCAGACAGCTGTGCAGTGTGCAAGTAGCCTTGCCATATCCCAAACGTATAGTTTTGACATTTTTTTTTGGTCAAATAATAGTTTATCATATTGGTTGCTGTTCTTTCACATTTTAAAATAATAATAATTCAATCAAAAATGAGTATAAGCATTGTAAATGCAGTAATACAGTTTATACATACCAAACGCAGACGCTCTCATGCGTCCTCCCCATCCGATTGTTAAGTCGTGACGTAAGGAACGTCGTTTCTGGGTCCAAGCCTCGACTCGTTCACTTGAGAATAGCATCTCCACCGCCGTTTATGAGCGCTATTTATTCATATTAAACATTTAACATTTTAAAGTTAAACATTTAAAATACTTACAGTCTACACAACAGTCTCTGTGCTCACAGCGTCACAGACATTAATATTTTAACGATTTATAAAAGATGAATCACTGTCTGGCCATCTGGGATTTTGGTATGGAGATAAAGGTTATGATTATAATTTTTTGGAAGTATTACCACATCGTGTGTGTATATTAGCACCGTTTGTTGTTTTCTTGTGGTATGAGATAGAGCGTTTGGACCCAGAAGCGCTGCAGCGTGACGTCAGACTTAACAACCGAATTGTGTCGCTGGCCGAGGCAATAATCACTTTAGTTTCGCTTTCAAAGATCTCTTTTATATATGCCATCTATGCTTTTCCGTTGCTAGATGTGATTATCGAAATCAAAACAGTCCATAAACTATAAATCCTCACGAAAACTCGCAAATACTTCAGTCAAGCCAGCTCGCACGTCAACTGGAACTGAATGTGAGAGATCAGCCTGTGTCAAATTTCTCGGTTTCTGCATGGACGGTTGGCTTGATTGACATGTCCCCACGAACGCTAACTTTCGGGCATGATTTATATACCATCGACATGTCCTCAGAAAATGTTAGCACGCTTTGATCGATGGTTTGGAGATTGAGTTTCTTCGAGAGCGCATTTCCTGTTCTGCACATCCGCGACAAAACAGTTGATTATTTACTAACGAAAGCTCACAGAAACGTGAAAATGGTCTCATTTGAAAGAAAATATCCTAAGCTAGTTTGTAGCTTTTTTGATACTGTTTTAGTTTGATACTGACTTAAGCAGCCCTTATCAAAAGTGCGGGGGTCAATTTCTGTCTTTTTAAAACTGCAGGGGTCCTGACCCCCTGTCCCCCATGCCAATGGCGTGCCTGCCAACATATGAAATTAAATTAAGGACATGCATCAGAAAAATTGGGAATGTTGGACAATAAATATATAACAGAATATAACAGCTTGACAGTAAACTGTTTTTGCAGTGTTGTCTTATGTTAATGTCCGTTAAAGCAAGGCTATTTAAACAAAAAAACACAGCCACTGTGTGCACAAGTGGCAATTATGGGATAACAGACACAGCAATGCATCATGTTCTATAAGATCATTATGTTTGTAGCGTGATCCAGGGGATTAAAACGTATTTCAGACCTAGTGGAGTAATTTACTATTACTATATTACTCCACTAAGTCTGCCCATATGTTTTAATCCCCTGGATCATGCTACAAACATGATGATTTTCACCTTATTAATTATTAATTTATTATTAATAGTAAATATGTAAAGTTGCATAAAATGGAAATAAAGTAGGCTGACTACGTTACCTCAGATATGTAATGGTTGGATTCCACAACTGATCAACATATATAGGCTAAGACAATACATTTACTGTAGGTGTCATAAAATTTACTGAATTTGAGAAATTTTCTATTGCGTTTCTGATTTGGCTGTGAGATTCGCCGATTTTGGGTGCGTAAGATGTGATGGATTCTATTGTCCAGTTGGAATTTTCACCCCAAAATGGCTGCCGCGCTACCGAAGCGCCACCTCGTGGCTGTTACCCAAAAAGCATCAGAGTTTCGCCTCTTGGGTTCTATACTCTTTGCTGAGGGCGGAAACTATGGTAATACAGGACTGTCAGTCAGCGGTCGTGGATGGGGCCCACAATAGCACCATGGCTGAAAACAGGTCGTTGGGAGACACTGCTTATGATTTATAGGGATTAAAAAAAAAAGAGTGGGTGGATTTTTATCACTATAGGGTGGTTGTGTACACACACTGCCAATGCACATTTATGTCCAAACACCATGCGAAAGTGAATTTTGCATAATAGGTCCCTTATAACCGTAAAGATTAGGTGTTATTCAATATTTCAATTAAATTGTAATTACTGAATTTGTGTAGTATAAAATATTTTTTTTTAAGTTCTACTAAAATAATCTTTGAGTTGTTTACTTAAATGTTTTGAGTATTCTGAACTTATTGGGTTTTACAACCACTGCATCAAAATAATTGAAAAATAAGGAACATTACGTATGGTAAACAATAGTTTTAAGTACAGTGGACTTAAACATTAAATACAATTAAAATTAAATTTTTAAATTTTTTAGTTTGATTTAATTGTTATTTATAATTATTGTTTACTTTAAAAATTTGAGTTGCTTTACTTACATTTTTTGAGGTAATCAGTGTCTACAATAATTTTGAGTATTCTGAACTTATCAGGTTTTACAGTGCACTAGAGGCTTAGTAACTTCTAACTAGTTTGTAACGAACTCGGTACTTTATTCGGATGCACCATTTGTTCTTAAGGCAGGATGTAGCTAGTAGGTCATAAGCTTTCCATAAATTAATGTGTAGCATAATATGATGTTTACCCTCAATGATCTAATAGCAGCCTTCAAATACATGAGCAGAAGTTGTTGAAATGCTGAAACTTATTTTGCCTCACGTAACTAATGGTAAAAATAAGTTTCCATTAAATACAGTACTACTTAATCATGAATAACATAAGTGTTTTTATATATAAATAACATTCAGAAACTGTATTTGAAACAAAATTAATAAGGATCAATAAATAAATACTGATACAAAAAAAAAAAAACCCTTAGAAATGACATTGATTGATTAGTTTATACGTAGAGTTACGCTTCAACTAAGTTTAGTGCCCATTTACGTCAAAAATAGGCTACATTGTAACTTACGCACAGCTGGTGCAACCGGCCTCTAAAGTGTACACGTTAGTACCTAAACGTTACATATTTATAGTCTTGAATGGGTACTGCCCCAGTGACAGGTTTTGGCCTATTTTTTTTTCTGAGAGTGTACAAGAACCTATATAAATAATAATAATAATAATAATCAATAATAAGTGTGTAAAAGTAAGTTACGGTGGAAAAGACTATGCCAACTACTTATATCATATAAAAATATAAAACCTTTTTCTAAACGAGAACCAACTGCTACAGGCGGATTCACTGTGTAGGTGAAAACATGGTGTATCTGTATACTTTGATTTGATTTTAATATGTCCCTAACAATGTTAAAACCAAACCTACGCCTTTGTATACCACACAGGGCTTTGTTTCATGAGGCGAACGATTTTGTGTGGAGATCATTTGTATTCAGACTCTTTCATAAGGCTTTCTGTTTTTGTGGATTTTAAATTGAGAGTCACAATGGCTGAATGGGTTTCAAGTATATTCAGTGTTTGAGACTCATAATTTAGTCATTTCCAATGTGAGAATTTTCTGTAACACCAAAACACAGATGAAAGATGAATCCTCAATTTTCATTCAGCAGATGAAACACGAATTCTCAAGGGAAACCTTCATGCTTCTGTCCTACATTAATTCTGCATGTATGGCCGCTCTCATAGAGTGTAGGCAGTCTTTTATGATGCTAGAGAAAAATCTTCCTCATGTTCCCCAGCTGTAGCATGCTTGGTCTTATTGACTACTACTGCATTGACTATACAGTGCAAACATTAAGACTAAACATAAAAGATGAAACACTTTTTTGGGCTTTGGTTAGAAAGCAGCAGAAAGTGTAATGATTTAGCCATATTGCTAACTTGTGCCTATATGAATGCTAAATTACAGAAATCACTTATAAGTGGAGTTTGAAGTAAAGATTATTTCATGAATGACTGTTTTACTTTGTTATTGAGTTCAAAACTTATTAACATCAGTGTTATCACAGCTGGGACCACTCAGACACACACAGTATGCAATTAGCATAATATGTGCTGTGGAAAATTCAACCTCTGTATCGACTGCAGTTGTGCACGACTCTTTCTGCTATTAACACAGCACTCGTGGTAATAGTGGCGATTTTCAGTGAGGAGAGGAAAGCTAAATTAAACGAGAGACTGTTAATAAAACTCAAAAAGCCAGGTGACTCTGACTCATTTCAACCGATTTCTCATTTTGCTAATTCGTGTTTTTTTTTTTTTTTTTTTGTCTTTCATCTTTTTGATCGTTTAAATGTCTTTTGCTATATTGTCCGGGCTTTTAGTGAAATATTCTTAGAGTTCAGTTTGAAGTCTTTTTCAATTCAGCAATAGCCCGAAGGGGGCATTGGTTTTAGACAGTTTTGGACTCTCAGTTTTGAGCTGTCTATACCTGTCAGGCGTATCTGGCTAAGTTAGACACAAGAGCACAGTCTTTGCGCATAAATCTTTTGAAGAGATTCCTTTTATCCTCCCATTAGAGATATACAGATCAAGACCTCAGGAACTTCATGACCTCATTGCAAGTCAGTATTATTTCTTTGCACTTCATCTATATGTGTGAAGTATAAAGAGTTGTGCTCAAACACGCATTGTTTTGAATAGGCCTACACTCTCTGCTGTGTTCTGACATTTATGTTGCCACAGGGAGCCACTTTCCCTCAGGCCCTGAGATATCTGATGTTTGTTTGCAACTTTCTTTGAATAACTTAGAATATTTAAATAATAAAATATATTTTGCACTAGGGCTGAGTTGAAAATATTGATTTCTGTATATTAATCGATTCTCAATTGAACACTAAAGCTATTAAAATGGTTTTCATTAATTGAAATAAAGCTGAAATAAAATATATATGTAAGATATTGAATTTAAGCTTTGAATTTTTGTTTCAGTTAAATGCCAAGGCAGCATTTCAAAAAGTTAAATTGAAATTAAAATACTAAAATCAATAGTATATAAATAATGCCAAAATAACAATAATTATTTTCATAATTTAGGGTGCATTCACACTTGGTGTGATTGTTGAGAGTTTGATTGCCTCCCCTCCCTCTTCCCCGGCTGATCTCTGTTCACGTTATATTATTTGGGTCCGAACCACGGGTACTCTTGCGTCAGAAAGCTGCAACCGTGTACCAATATTGCTAGGTAACGGCTTTGAAGGAGAAGGCACCGAAATCTGCTGCGAATGTACTGCAAATGTTCTAAAGAACTTGGGAGTCCATTTCTGCTTAAGGCGAGCAGAAATGAAATCTAAATTCTCTCTGTTTTCCAGTCACGCTTGTCAGGAAAGTGAGTAAGAACACACATAAACACACAGTTTTATCGAATCATACGTGATTAGTAGCGGTTCACTTCTGCAATTTAAAATGATTACACAATCATACTAAATCGCAGAAGTGAACCGTATCATCAGCGAACCGTACCAGAGTTCACATGAACTGTACCCCAGACCAACTATTTTAGGCAGACTCTGATACGGTTTGTGAGTGCGCACTTAAGTTCAGAAAACAGTGTTTACATCATCCAAACGAACTAAACTCTGACGTCAATCGAATCCGGGTGCGCTCCAGAAGTGCTAGTTTGAGTGCACCATTAGTGGATTCTGATCCATTTAGACATCTTATTTAGGTTTTTAAATAGATATTTAGAAGTACAATTAAAGCATATGGTTAAGTGATTAAAACAGTTTTTTAACAGTAAATTTAAAGTCCCCCTGTAGTCAATAATTTTATCCCTTAAAACTCATCTTTGATTACCAAAATGAAACATTTAAACATTTTTTCCTGTGACGGAAAAAAAAAAAAAACTTCATGGCTTAAAATAGCTTGAATGTAACTCCACACCCTTGCTTCATTTATTATATGCGGATCTATGAATATGCTAATTAGCCCCGCCTCCACGCACTCGCACAAGCTCAGAGATCCACTCGGTCAACTTACACCGTGTCTACACCGGACGTGAGCAGTGCGATGTGACGAGTCAAAAGGCAGTAGAACCCATTATAATCAGTGATATTATCTAAACTGGATGCGGCGCGGTGAGATGTGATGCAACACAACAAATTTCCAACAGTAAATGGATTCCCTGTTCTATTTCTGACATAGTCCAAGTGTTTTGTAACGGTTGGTTTGTCACATTCAGTCTAGACAGCTTTTAGCTGTTGCGGCGCAGCGCAATGCGATGCGACAGCAGTTGCGTCTGGTGTAGACACGGTGTTACTGAGGTAAACGCTACGCAATGGTATCGCTTTTTACAATGTCGGACACATGACGGAAATTAAAATGATTAGCCTTTTGCTTGACTATATTATCAAACAGCTGCTAATAATGATTTGCTAATGTTACACAAACCATGTTCCCATTCGCGAGTCAGACAGCTGTCTTCTAAAAAAAGAGTATCCTTAGAAATGCTTTGAACACCTTAGAACGTCAGTGGAGAATGGCATATAGTTTATCATCACAAGGTTATATACATCATACACCCGCTATATTACTAAATCTACCTGATTTTTTTTATATCAACAGAAAAATATACTGGGATGGCTTCTTGAGACTATCGTTCTTCAGAGCGCTCATGGTTAATGATATGCTAAAGCCCGCCGGCACGTTGATGTGACTGGTCACAAGGTAGTTTGTGATGTCACAGACACCAGCGATTTCAAACTCGTGTTTTTTTCACTGCAGTTTTAAATAGAAAATACTCAGCAGTGGTGTTGACTTATGAATTTGCATGTGGTTTGTCTTAAAAACACCATATAGACATATAAACAACATTAAAAACTTAATTTTCACCACAGGGGGACTTAAAGTGCTTGATGAATCTATAATGAATAGTTTCATATTATGCACTTTTCATTTACAGTCTTAATAGTCAACTTAAAGCAAATATATTCATGTATAGTTAACATTGTATAAGTTTCTAAGTTAGACGAAACTGTGTCCATGTGCATCCAGGTGTGATGGTGGTCTAGTAGTCAGAGTTTCTCCAAATCTGGGACACAGGATAAATAACATACGCAGGGAGTTGACTCCTGAGGGAACTCAGTGGGAGCTGAGCAGGTCATGGATGTGGCATGCCGAGTTGTTCAGTGCTGCAGTTACTTTCTCAGGGACTCTAGTATTTCTCGTTGAAATCTCTTGCTCTATACTATAAGCCTCCATCACAGAGGTAAGCTGTGACTTTAAATCAGAGCTCTGCAGTGTCACACATTTGATGCCCTGTGAGTGTTTGGCTTCTAAGCTCCTGCGTCAGGATGGTGAAATTCTGGGACGTGGTTGAGCAATGGCTGAGTCAGAGGGGCTGGCGAACATGGTTTTTGGGAAGACTGACATTGGACAGTATGAGGCTGAGGACTTAGGAGACAAATAGTGCTGTGTGTTTCAGTCTGTTCTCTCAGTAACATGCAGATTTTATGTAAGGAATTAAAGTACCTTGATTTTCTGATTTTTGGTTTAGGAGAGTAGATTTCTCAGTAGCCTATTATTAGAATGGTCTATGCAATCAACAGAAAGTAGGATTTCAGGATTTCTCATTAACACTATTCGATGCCTCTCTTTATATTAACCATTCTGCCATTAATCATAAGATTCTTTTGTGTGTGTGTGTGTGTGTGTGTGTATGGTCCCTTTCTTTCTTAGGGCATCAGATATGCTTGGATTTGTTCTTTCCAAAGTATTTGTTGGATTACAGGCTTGTCAAATGGAACTGTTAATTTAGATGTTTTTTTCTATTTGGTTGTTATTGAAAAAGTTCATATTAATGCGGCTGATGTAAATGTGCAATCAATAAATTTGTTCTTGGTCAAAGAACAGATTTACAGTGAAAGGTTCTGCATAGTCATTTAATGCCATGATTTTATTGCACTCATTTAAGAACTGTATTGGTTTTATTGGTAACACATTACAATAAGGGTGCACTAATATGCATTAATTCATGCTTAACTAATGCACAGATAATCATGCGTTAATGTAAGAACTAAACCATTAATTAATGATTACTGCATCAGCAACTAATAAAGAGTCTATATGATTAATAGATTAAGTAATATGTGGATGTGACATTAGTAATTTTCAATACTATTTAGGGCAGATAGGGTGAATAGTATGCACATTGGGACACAGGGCTTTTTAGTTTCTATAGATACCCTTGTTTATCACCATGACAACTAATCACCATCACCTCTCTTTCATTACCCCCTTGCTATGACTGTGCATTTAAACAAAGCCACTGGAAGGCAAGCCTGCAACCTTTAGCCAAAAAAGCATAACGGCTAATGCTAACTGGCAGTGTGGGCGGTAGGAAGTTTTGAATGGCGACGCAATAAGCTGAGAGGTGCCGCATGTGATTAAGTTAGCCGTTACGCTTTCTCCAATGGTAAGAGATACAGACCCTCTCTCTGATTTAAACCTTTCAGTTATCTTCTGTTCATTGTCTTGTGTTGAAGTGATGTGCTGGTGCTCTCTGTATCGATCTTGGTGTTTATTAAATGTCATTTCATCGGTTTTCTGCATCAAGCATCTTTGTTGTGGATTATCAAGTCAAGCCAGTGTGTGACAGTTATATTGTTTACATCTTAGCAATAGAAATTTTACTAAGTACCTATTTAAACAAATGAAGACTTCAGATGCAAACGGCGCTAAATGCCACCACCGTTAAAAGTTAGATAACAATATTGAGTGAATGCTCTCCGCATATAGTATATGTTCATCAAATACTTTCACTTCAAACCCGCTTAATCCCAGCCTCAGCCCATTCAGAAATACCAGTTTGTTGGCAGAAACCTCTAAACGCCACTTCCCTTTACCAGCAAAAACCTCTAAGTTCATAGAACCAATCAGAAGACGCAAATCGAATCATATGATTTCAAGATGAATGATGGGGTGCGTATGAGCTGGCTTTCAATTATTGACCTGCAATTTTTTACCATGTTTAAAGAGATTTTTAATGATAAAAAATGCTCATTTAATAGGAAAATTTCAGACGGACTTCAGATATTTCCAGCATTATGCAAGTAACCAACTTTTTCCAGCTAGTATAAAATGAGATGATGCTGCCAGAATAAATCAGATCAGAAATCCTTAATAATTTAAGATTCATTTAAGATGAACTCTTGAGAGTAACTGCAGAGTTTAAATAAATCTAAATAAGTTGCTTTTAAATACTTAACATCCAAATGACAAGACCAAATTATAGCATCTGAGATTCTGTAAGATCTGTAAGAATCTTTGCAGAACTTAAAATGTGTTTAATTTAGTCCACATCTTTACAAAACAGCAACAACAAAAAACAATTCTAAAAACAATTCTGTCACAGCGTGAGCTTCTTCAGTGCCTAATACAGGCCATGTTTTGACTGAAACGTGCTGTGTTTTGCCATTTTTCAGGTAAAGCTGTGGTTATTCTGCATTTGGAGTAACCTTCTTTTATCCTTATAGTGTGCAGGCCTTTTTTTGCGATTTTGGGCCAGTGGTTTTAATGTGTAGCAAGTACTATATGTGTGCTAGAACAGTTTAGAATTGTTGTCTTATTTGCCAAGTGAGATGTTTTAATCACACTTTTTTTTGTCAAATTTGTCTATATGCCTCCTGGAAAAATCATGTCATATTTTAAGGTGATCAAGCATGTTTGTGGACTATGATAGCTCTACAAGTCATAACAAGCTTGATCAAGGTCTAGAGAAGGTCTATCTAATCTAGTCTAGCTAATCTATCATCTACAGTAGATCAAATTAGACCAGTTAAAGGTTTAGTTCACTTTGAAATGAAAATGACCCCAAGCTTTACTCACCCTCAAGCCATCCTAGGTGCATATGACTTTCTTCTTTCTGATGAACACAATTGGAGATATATTAATAAATATCCTGATGCATCCAAGCTTTATAATGCCAGTGAGCGTTACCAAACGAGTATGAACTGAAGAAAGTGCTTCCATCCACATCCATCACAGCTCCGGGGGGGTTAATAAAATCCTTCTGAAGAGAAGCGATGCGTTTGTGTAAAAAAAATATGAAGTAAAATATCTAGCTTCCGCCAGACCGTCTTCCGTATTCAACTTACGAAGAAAGTGTAAAATTTTTGCAGTTCAAAAAGCTTACACTACGTCCTACGCCTTCCCTATTCAACTTACGGAAAAAGCTTAACTGACACGACGCCAGTTTACACTTTCTTCGTAAGTTGAATACGGAAGGCTGTCTGGTGGAAGCTAGATATTTTACTTCATAATTTGTTAAATATGGATGGCTTGAGAGTGAGTAAAGCTTGGGGTAATTTTCTTTTGAAAGTGAACTAATCCTTTAACGACCATGAATGGTGCCATCAGAACGAGATGGTACAACTATTCTATACAGAGGCTGTTACAGAAGAGCATTTTCATTTTCCAGTGCGTTTGACAATATTTGGCATTTTAACCAGATCTAGATGAGAAGGAAAAAAATCAAAAACAAAAAACAAAAAATATGAATAAAATAAAAATTATTAAAAATAAATTTAAATTATTATTATTAGGGCCTGAGCACCGATGGTGTGAGGACCCTATTGTAATTGCTCAGTCAATTATTCTTCTTCTCCAAAATGAATCGCATTTTTGAGGGCCTAAACGTGCTCGAAAACTCATGAAACTTTGCACACGCATCAGAAGTGGTGAAAATTTACGTCAGATATGGGTTTCTGAATTAGGTGTGGCAAAATGGCTCAATAGCGCCACCTAAAAAAATTAAGTGCCTTTCACGCTATGTTTCACGTACAGGTATGAAATTCGGTAGACAGATGTAACAGCCCAATACCTACAAAAAAGTCCCGGGTGCAAAATCTGTAAACCCAACAGGAAGTGAGATATCTTGATTTTTCTCTGCACAATTTTTGCAGTTTTTGCCATTTCCAGATGTTGTACTTTACCAAACTCCTCCTAGAGCTTTAATCAGAAAAACGTCACATTTGGTCAGTCTAATCTAAAGGCCTTTGTGACGTTAAATTGCGAAGATCCTGAGTTTTGGCTGAAGGGCATGTCCGTGGTGGCCTGACAAATTTCGATGTTTCGTCATTCTGGCCTGAAGAAATCAGTTACAGTCATAGCACCACCTGCTGGCAACAGGAAATCATGCAACACTTGGCTAAGTGTTAATGTATGTGATTAACGCCACAAAACAGGAAGTTGTTGTAACTCAGGCATACAATGTTAGATCTGCTGCAAACTTCACATGTTTGATAATAGTCCTTGCCTTCCTTGCCACCTGCTGGCAGCAGGAACTGTGGTGCATCAAAATGACTTTGCCATATTTCTCCTCTATTTATCCGCTTAAATGAATATCGCCCACTGTTCAGTTTTCCTAAGGCCACCGGGTGGCGGTAAACCCGGGCGCGAGGGCCCTTTCATCGCTGCTTGCAGCTTTAATTAGTATTATTATATTAAAAACACAACAATTAGACTGCTAAGAGTGCTGTTAATAGTTAATGTTTGTCTTTTTGTCAGGCCTTTTCCACATTGGTGTAAATATGTGCAGCTGCTGTTGCCTAAACCGCTGGATGCAGTTTAGCACTACTGTGCTTCAGTGCTTCATTACAGGTGACAGATTTCACAGACACCACTCTGAGCACTCAGCATTGCATTTTATTCATTTATACAGTTCTCCCTCACAAGCTACTGTATTATTTAACACATTCATCTCACTGTGATACAAATTGTACCTCTCTCATCCAGGAGTGGCAGCCTCTCAAGGTAGCGTTTATGGTTCATTCTGGCAAACGCTTCTGTAGTCTTTATCTCACAGTTGTGAACAGAACTATGCCAAAAATCCTTTTCAAATCAGAAATCAAAAATCAAATCCCTATCAATGATGCTGGTGTGAAACTCTGTCTCATCTAGTCCAGTTCACAGTGGAGGCTGTATGTCCTATATCTCTTAGTAGTACAGCAGGGACAATGGTCGCCTTGTTAACATTAAGGATTTGAGATTTGTGACATATGTTTGTGTGTTTCTGTGTGTAATGGTGCTGCTGATGTGTGTGTGAATTTATGTTTGTGGTAGAAGTGTGACAAACACTAGGGATGCACACTCCTGTGGCTGTGTTGAGGGCCTGCAGGGACATGCATGTGTGAAATGCCACTTTGAATCACATTCTAATCTAATAACGCCAGCACGTTCAGTCACTAGGACGTCTACAGAGACAGATACAGTGAGAGAGAGAGACAAAGGAGATATATGAGCAGTGTTGTTGTGTTTGTGTGTGTACTGCACAACGTAGGACTGGTGTGTCCTCCCATGTCTTTTGGGTCTGTGTACTCAGTCTCAGAGGTTATGCTCATGGGTTTGCAAGAATATATCTATCTAAAGTTGTTTGTCAGGATTTTGTCTACACATTTTTTCTACACATTTGTGCCAGTGTAAATGGATCAGGGCACAAAGCATCCTCACCTGCAGTACATCATTTGGCACAGCGTTTCTCAACTGGTGGGTCACAAGTAGAGCTGTACAATTAATCGTTAAAAGATTGTGATCTCGATTCAAACACCCACAGGATCTCATTCCTAAATGACGATTCGTCTGGAGTATTCAAATATGTGTCACCACTGCTGCTGAGCCAGAGAGAGCAGTTGTCATGTACAACATGTACAAAACAGTTTCATAAGATTCCTAGACTGTTGGTCTGATTTTCACGAAAATCGGCTCAATCATCTTCAGACCATGCCAGCAAAAAGTTATTAAAAGTTTTTTTATTGACCTAACCGTTCTCGCATAACGAATCGTCAAATTTGATGGATTGGTGCCAAGCTGATTCTGAGGCTGTAACTCTACAACTCTTTGGCATATTGACACCAAACTTTGTATGTGTCATTGTTACCTCACACTGATTATTACACACCATAATAATTTGGTAACAGCGCCACCTATTGGTCAAGACTGATAATAAAATTAAATCATATTACTAGTGAATGTATTAATGATTTTTCATCCATTTTGCATAAAGTAATGAAGGTTCCAGCCATGCTTGTGTAATGTAGGCCAGCTAGTCTCTAGCATCCTTGTTAGTGTGCCCGCCTCCTATGCCAGCGACCCCGGTTTGAGTCCCCCTTGGAGCGGGGTGAGTAGGACCGGAGGGGTTACATTGGTGCCGTGACCCGGATGGGAGTTAGGTTTGGGGGGGTGAGTGTAACAGAAGCCAGCTGTGAGAACCGTTTTGAGCGAGGCAAGTAGGACTGGAGGGGTTACGCCTGCATAACTCGTTGTGCTTTTTTGTGCTTGGCCCCGATAATTGCTGCTTGCAGCTATATTTTTAATTGTTACTGTCCTACAGCTATGATGTTATTTCTACTACACCAAATAAAACAGCTTGTAAACAACATGTCACGTAATGTTACATTTACCTTAGGAAAGCCATTCAATGTCCATATCTCTTTTATTAGTTAGAAAATTAATTCTAGAAGGAAACATATTGCTAAATTAATGTTCTATATTATATATTCATATTCATTTTGACCTGTTAGTGATGTGTTAGTTATTTAATGTATGCTTTAATAAATCTGTCATCCAAACAAGTTTTTATGACAGCCACTGTTTAATGTTTATAGTTCAACAAATTAGAGTGGATACATAATTATATCATTGGAAAGTTGATATAAAAACTACATTATATGCAGTTTAAACGTTTGTATAGAACATTTTATATAAGGGTGTTTTCACACCTAGTTCGTTTGAGCCTTCCAAACGTTATCGGAGCAGTTCAGCGTGTATATGTGAACAAACCAAGTGATCTCAGACCCCCCTAAAAGGACACAAAAGCGAACTGTACTCAGACCACCTCCGGAGGTGGTCTGAGTACGGTTAGTTGTACCTGGAGGCTTGCCATACCCGTTGTTCCGTCTTTTCTGTCACTGCTGAAAACAAGGTCCATTCGCGGTCGCGTTCCAGGGGGAATGCTTAATATATTTGCAATATAATATAAAATATTGCATGTCTTTGCTACAATATAAACTAATATAAATCACTAGAAACATATAATCTTGGTTAATGTCAACATTTACTAAACCATTCTGTTTATATTTTTATATAGTAACAAGTTCCATAGTTTTTTTTTTTTTTTTGCATAGTAAAAGTTGTTTTAGCAATATTCAGCCACTGAATATTTTGTTTCAACTTCCATGTTCTCTAATCAGCTATTTACAGAGTCCAACTCTTATTTGAGTTTGTAGATGATTGTCCTGACATAACTGTACCCTAAGTCTGAGTTCTTATGAAGTTGTGGTGTGAACAAGAACGGGTCTGAGATCACTTCAGTTCTGAAGAGGACCAAAATAAGAACTTCCTTTCTGATTCACTCGAACAATGTAAAAACATGTAAAAACACACTGAGTGAGAGATATCTAAAAAAAAAAAAAAAAGAAAAAAAAAAGGAAATCAATTTAATCATTTGGGCTGTGTTGTTCAGTTTTCTCTGTATAGTTTACAGCTTATTCGAGGGAGATTGTCTTTCCTTAAGAAAAAATGTACATGTACCTGAATTATTTCTAAATAAATCGGTATACCAACACCCAGCCGTAGTATCCACATTTTTAGTAGACAAATTACACTGTGTTTTAACAATTTTCTTAAAGCTTACAGGGCTAAAAATGCAGAAACACGTATAAAATCAGTATATTAAATATATTTGATTTGCAAATATTATACTTGATATTATAAATCTTTTGCATCGCCTCTTCTTTTTTAGTGCCATCAGCACAGGCATATTTGATATCCTTTGTGTAAGTAGCACATATTTATTTCTCCTCCCATATAGCTACACTTTAAACAGGGGTTCTGCTCCATGGAGATTATTAAATGTGTATATTAAATTTCCTCCATGTATGTTAAATCTCATGACTATACATTTTTTTTTTTTTTTTAAATTTGCAGTTGCCCACCCCTAATAAGCATCACATAATTTCAAACGACATATCAAAAATTCCTTAAGTATGAGATCTACAGAGTAGAACACAAGTGGATGAATTTTAGTCTGCTCTTTGTGGAGATCAGCATGTGGCAAGTGTGTGGCAAAAAAAAAAAAAACTAAAAAAAAAAAAAATGAAATAAAATAAAATAAAAAATATTAAATGGTTGTTGACAGGTTAGAGGTCGAACCGGGAGTAGACTATTCATGAGAGGCTTGAGAATAGTGACACTATATTTAGGGAGACGCAGTGAAGTAAGTTGCAACTCACTGAACAGTTCTTGACAGCTCCTGCTTTCTGTTATTGCAGTACTTACAGTTGAGAATTTGTGATGTTTCCTTTTAAAGGTAAAATAAAAAACAGAGGCACTCAGACTTTTATATAGTAGGTGCTCTTTGATGCTTTTTTTTTTTTTTTTTTACAATTTGACTTTCAGTGTCTTTGCCTGCAGAACATTCAGCCTTCCAGAAGTCAGATGCATAGAGCAGTTTGTCATTCTTTCTCCCCAAATAGACCTATTTTTCTCCCTTTTGTCATTTGTTTAGTTATTTTATGGCAAGCAGGCCAACACTGCACTACAAAAACAAAACACTGTAACTATGCCAACAGTGGAACTGAGAAAATTTGACTTGATTGATTTTGTGAAATAAATTTTCACATTTAATTTTCTCAGAAACTGATCATTGCTAAGCCCGTCACAGAACTTATCATAAGTGACCTGATTTTGTTCATAATTCAGTTTTGACATTGTACATTGACATTTTTCCTTTGAGTACACTAATACCTACTTTTTGATAGTTATTTCTAAAATGACCTCTGCAAGAGGCTTTTTTTTCAGATTGCTGCTCTCTTCCTGTAGAGGTGTTGCTACAGCCAGTAGTTTAATAATTTCAAAGAACATAACATCATCAGAATTTCTGCAGAATATTGCACCGATAATGTCAAAGAGACACTTTTTAGCCAAAATCAATTTTGGCTATCAAGTTTGATCTCTTCCTGTGGATTCTAGGCTGAAAGGTTATATTCAGTGTTTGGCATTATAAAACAGTCTGTTAAACAGCCTGACAGTCTATTAAAACAAAAAAGAAGACATTTAAGATTCATTTTAATAGTTCAAGGTATACCAAAAATGCTTGAGCTAATTTAGTTGAATCTCTGTTCTTTTAACATGATTAAAGTATTGCTTATGCTTCTGATGTGTATGCAGGCTTATGTGGAATCATTAAGTTGTCCAGCTTGGATGGTTTCTACTTCGTAATCACATAATACGACATAAATTATTTCTGTTTAAGAGCGCAGCTGTTCTTCTTGTGATTTTCACTGCTTTTGTAATTGGTAAAATTCCTACATTTTTAAATTTCAACAACAACGCCTCACTACAAAGCCAATAAATACACAGCAACATAGAGGCCTAGTATGGAATGCATATGGTGTGAGTCAGGGTCATCTTAAAGAGGCTCAAAGTATAATACATTTTATTCATTATCGACCAGCGGTCAAGGTTTTTAACATGTTCCATTTTAACAATGTAACATAAAGCCTACTGTGAAATACATACTGCATTATGATTGGTAATTCAGGCCTCTTTAAATTTGACCCTAAATATAATACATTTCATTCAGTTAAAAGCATGAACCAGGGGTCAAGACTTCTAACATGTTCCCTTTTTTTTTTTTTTTTCTTCCCATACATACTCAAAGGAAAGTGAACCTTTTGATATCCTGTATGACTTTCTTTCTTCTGTGGAACACAATGCTTGAAGAAATCCTGGAACAATGTGATATCATGTATTGATGTTTAATTTGAAGTATATTAAGTATATTATAATTATATGTAAGTATATTGTTTACTTTTGCATGACGAACAAATTTGATCACGACTGTGTCTAAGAACCATCAATTTAGCTAGGGATGCACCGATATGAAAATTTTGGTCGATACCGATAACCGATAACTCTTTATATTTGAAAGCCGAAAACCGATATATTGGCTGATGAATCTAAATCCAAATTTTTATATAATATTTGAGAGCCTGATTACGAAGACACAAGTTTCACCATTAAAAGCCATGTCCCAAGCACACAATTATAATGTCCTCGTTATAATTTTATGTAGCCTGTATGACAGACTTGTGCTGCACATGTGGCACTTAACTGTATTTTCCTTTTTGAAGTGACTCCAATCATATTTCAAGCAATTCAAAATCATCATGGTGAACAGTGCGCATCTAAAATGTCTTAGCTGAAGGAAATAATCCATTATTTATCTGCTGTAATATATCGGCCAAATTTTCTTATTGGGCCGATAACAATAACAATAAAAATTAACATATATATCGGCCGATACCGATATGGTGGCCGATATATCGTGCATCCCTAAGTTTAGCCATTTAGAATTTAGTAAATTTTTGACTTATTGACTAAGTCTAGTCCACTTTGAACCACCTACTTTGACATCAAGAGTACATCTGACACTAGAGCGACCAACCACATTTGTTTTGTGCCATTGGGGGTGGGTGTTTCTGAAATATTAAATGCTGCAATAATTTTAAACTTATAACTGAACTGCAGAACACACAGTACAGAAAACAACAAATAAATTAGCAGCAAGTGTGTGTAGACTTTGTAATTAGATTTTTTTTTTTTTTTTGTCTAAAAGTGCACGACTCCTCAGACAGTAAATAAAGCAGAACATTCCGTTCTGCCTGTGTATGTACAGTTTACTTGCAACTAAGTGCTTCGAACTAAACCTTTTAAGTTTTAGCTCAAAATACCCCACAGATCATTTTTATAGCATGTTAAATTTGTCACTTTTTGAGGGTCAGCAAAAACGCTCAGTTTTTGTGTGTCCCTTTAAATGCAAATGATCTGCTGCTCCCAAGAAGAGGGCGGAGTTTCAAGAGCTCATGTTAGCAGCTCCAATTTTCTCATGCAGACTCACTGAAAATGTCAGAAACTGTTCAACCTTTTATGTTCAAACCGGAGTCGGAGATTGATGAGAGACTCAAGAAGTGACAACATGTAGAAAGCAACAGGACGTTTCTGACCGGTTAATTGGTGAATTTATGTAGCTGATGTGGAGTTAACTATCTTAAAGTCATTGATTAGCATATTCTGTCATGATAGTCTCTAAATTGGTCATGTGGGAACTGTTGTAAGATGCCTACAGAGCCAGAGAATATATTATACTGCATGGAGATAGAACAGGTATAATTTAGTTTAATTACGGTTATAACTTATGTTGTCATCTTGCTTTTATGACATACTATTGCATTTGTGTTACATACTGTATTGCAATAAAATGGCCTCACCCCTTTGTTGCGTGTTCTTGGGGGCAGGGTTTATGTAAATTTTAGGGTTAGTGATGTCACTAACCCGGGAAGAAGCTCGTTGTAGTCCCTACCAGCTGTTTGTTGTAGTCCTTAAACAGAGAATTCTTTAAAAGAAAATATCTCTTTGAATTGTAACTTTGCAGATGTTGTTTGCGCTCTAACAGCAACATTACACACTAACAAAAGTTTAAAATGTAAAATCACAATCAACCACCCCTTTAAATGTCTTAATTGAACTAAGGCCTAATCCTGGGTTAGTTTAAGCCCTGTCTGTGAAACCGGGCCTTAGTGTTTTTCAGAGATTTAATACCACTAACCTGGCAAGCTTTGGCAAATCCAGCATCTTGGTACATACGAATTTGTTTCCAGTGGACTTTTGCAGATGTGTATAATTTCTCATTCATAGTCTAAACCACATACATTAATTTACACCATGTACATACAAAAGTTTGGACTTTACTGCATTAACAGCAGATAAGCAGAACTACAAAAGCACATTCTGAAGTTTTCTCAGAGGTACAGTGCACGCCGAGAGTGTCAGTGTTGATTTCACGGGTCCATTAAGCTGTGCCTGTTCTGTTGGGGATGTCAGGGTACTCAGTATGCAGACTCATCCTGCTCTCCTCTTACATAAATCTTTGCTTTCTAGCTGTGCAGAATGGCTTCTGAGTAGAGAGATGATTTTTTTTGCTTCATCTTTGAATTCGTAAGAAAAATCAGTCACTGCTCTTCAAGAACGTTACTCATTTCCCTGTTGATTTTTATGATGTGCAAAGCTATATTTTCAAAATTACCTAGTCAGTGGGTTGCCTGAACAAATACTCAACTTATCAGTCTTTTAAAAGCCTTATAAAATTAGACAAATGATCACGAACCATCTGTAGTTCTGTATGTGTGTTCCCAAACAGCCTCTGTTTACCTTTTTGTTTACATCTTGATCTCATTCCAGTGAAAGCGGACATGCTACTGTAATGTTTGTTTGTGTTGACCGCAGCCATTGACTATTCAAACATGGTGCTTTGGTGCTGTTCACGAACCAACAGGTCTGCATTCAAAAGAATGCAAATTTCACCCGACGTCTGGTGGGAACCAGTCATTCAACAGACATTTAGTTATCAAAATGCCCTGCTTGCAATGAGGCTTTAAGTCATGAGAATAGCAATGACAAGATCTGCTGTAGTCATATGATACAGGCATATAGCCTGTGAAGCAACCTTGAGCCATATCTGCACTAAAAACACATTACAGCTATGATAAATAGATAATTACGTCTCTTTGAACATTGAATAAATGGCTTCTTTAAGGCACACGGAATGGCACCGATATTAAAGCACATTGCTCAGAGTATTACATCGGCTTTAGTCGATGATCACAAAAGAACAATTTACTAGCTCCGCAGAGAAATAACGAAACCAAAGCAATGCACACAGAAACATTCATAAAAGAGAACAATGGTCATTAGATTGCGAAACTGTCTTCCTGTTTATGAAATGATTCTCAAAGGCGTCTCATGAATAAAATTCTCTCTTGTTGCAGCTTTTTGAAAGATTGAGTTATAGCCTTTCCACTTTCAGATATAAGGTTCATTTATCCAAACATAACATCTATTCTTTTTGTATAGTGTCATTTAATGTCTTTATGAATGTTAATATAACATTGTTTGAACGTTACGACAATGTCTTTAAGTATAATTACATTCTATTAAGTTGTCTGCTGTTTGCACTTACACATACCATCCTTTCCAAGGCCTACATATTGTCATGCATGTATGGTGCAGAAGTGCCAGGACAGTGCAGGACATTTGCATTTCAAAAATTTTGCAACTGAGTCACAATTAATTATGCATTTAATTGGCATTGCAGGGACCTCTCTGTTAAACTGTGTAACTGTGCACTATTTTCATCCTTTCCTTCTCTTCTTCTTTTTTTTTTTTTTTTTTTTTTGATTGAATTCAGTCATCTTTAGGGAGTAAACCTGGAAACCAAAAGGAATAGTACATGCTGCAGCCCATCAAAGCTTTAGAGGACGCAGCCTTACAAATCCAATTGCTTTCTTTCGCATGGAGCTTGCAATTTTTCTCCCAAGCAAGATCTAATGAATTTTCAATAGATGAGTTGTTTGCCACAGTAGGATAATAAAACCGATACTGTAAAAGGGCTCAAAGTCATACAGTGCAAGATTTAGAGGAGCATCGGATGTGTCAGAGAGAGTGTCAGAGCTAAATCAAAGAGAATTCAACAAGAGGGTATGACCAACTGAGTCAACAGCATCTAAATGAAAATCAGTGTTGAGAGAAGATGAGAGATGGAATGAGAGGGAAAGGGAGGGGACAGAGGGAGGGATGGAAGAGACAAATGGACTTTCTCAACTTGGAAAGCGATAGAGCTGCCTTTCAGTGTAAGAGGGATTTATGGGCCAATGAACGAGTTCTCTAGGGAGGATCCATCCTCAGAACTATGCCCCAAAAAGACGGGTCAGCTGCATGCTGATGAGTCACTTGGGACCAGAGCCATGTGTGTGCAGGTCAAAGGAATATCTGTCTATCTATCTGTCTATCTATCTGTCCGTCCGTCTTTCCATCTCGTCTGTCTTTCCTTCTATCGCTCTGCATTTTTGTCAGTCTGTCTGTCTTTCCGTCTGTGTCTGTCTCCATCCAGTCTTTCCATCTATTGTTTCCATCTATCTTTTTGTCATTCTGTCTTTCCTTCTATTGCTCTGTATTTTTGTCAATCTGTCTTTCCGTCTGTCTTTCTGTCTGTCTGTCTGTCTGTCTCCATCCAGTCTTTCCATCTATTGTTTCCATCTATCTTTTTGTCATTCTGTCTTTCCTTCTATCGCTCTGCATTTTTGTCAGTCTGTCTTTCCGTCTATCGTTCTGTATTTTTGTCATTCTGTCTTTTCCTTCTATAGTTCTGTATATTTGTTATTCTGTTTTTCTTTCTATCGTTAACACTTTATAATAACTACACATTATGAATCATTAGTTAAGCATTAGTAAAAAAGTAAATTCATTATTTATAAAGCATTATCCCTACATTAATAGACATTAGTAAGCAGTTTATAAATACAACTATAAATGCTTTGTTCTTGATTTATAAGTATATCTATAATGTGTTTAATAATTGTATTTTCATACTTTATTAATGATCAATTCAAAAAATGTAACTGTACAACTGTACACTTGATATAACATGAAAAATAAAACTCTGCAATATCATATAAAAATCAAAAAGGAAAACAAGCAGGAAAATGAATATACGTCAACAAAATAAGCAAGAAAGTGAATATACTTTCTGAGAATATAATATAATATAAAGTGAATATAATTTGGCACTCCTGTAATCCAGTGTTGGCACTGGTAAATATTTATTCAGCAATGTTTGCACTTTTTGCAATTGCAAAGGCTCAGTTTCATTTTACTGCACAGTTATGTTTTCTGGAGGTGTACAGGAATTTTTTATTTTCTATGACATGACATTTCTATGCAGAGGTTTTTGTGTACAGGTACAGTTGTACAGTTTCATTTTTTGCATTTTGAAATATTTCTGTTATATATCACTTCTTTTTCCTCTTTAGAAGATAACTGAGCCTTTAAATCTCCTTTGTAAAAGCTTTACGAGGCATAAATAGTTCTCACTTCAGATGAGCTCACAAAAACAGTTAACTGACAACTACTAAATGTTTTATAACTGCCTGAATTAATCATGAATTACAGTAGGAATACAAGTTAATAAAGCATTTATTAACACGCTGAGTACTATGTCTAAATAAGATGTATAAATGCACATTTAAATAGTTTATTAATCATTTACTTACACTTTCTAAATGATCTTATGAACCACTGACAACTCTAATTACTGGTTTGTAAATAATTTAATAATTTAGAAACTATAAATTGATCAATTATTGAATAAAGCATTTACAGCTTATAAACTGCTTACTAATGTCTATTAATGTAGGGACAATGCTATATAAATGATGAATTAACTATTTACTAATGCTTAACTAATGATTCATAGAGTGAGTTATTATAAAGTGTTACCATCTGGCTATCCTTTTGTCACTGTGTTCTGTCAGTCTGTCTGTCTTTCTGTCATTCTATTCTATCTGTATTTTGTTCTTTTTTTTTTTTTTTAAGGATCAGTCTGTGTGAGAAATGATGATTAGATCTCAGATGAAAATGCCTGACCCCTGCTGGTTGTAAATGATCAGTGCTTGTTATAACCCTACAGCAGATTGTGTCCCCTCCTCCATAATGTCTTCCCTGGACATCTTTGCTTCACGCTGCTCTCGCCAACACCAGCTGGGCCTCTTAGACTCTCCATAGACCACAACTTGAGAGAACCCTTATCTGTTTCTGTTTGCTTCTGTGAATGTTCTGTACATCTGATTGTGTACACATTTTTGTGTGTTTATTCTGGACTGTGAGACACTCAGCAGGAATAGCCAGGCTTTTCAAGTCTGAGGTCTTGTTTCTAACATGTATGGAGTGCTCTCTCTCTCACACACACACTTGCTCTGATGCTGAAGGAGGAAAGCCCTCGAAAGGACTACTCTTCCTATCTCTCTTTCTTAATTCAGGAGAGTGGTAATCCTTAGTGACAGGCATCTATTACAGCTGCCGTGACAATGTGTCACTCACAGCCGTCATGGTAACTGCACTCTCCGAAGATGCGTTAGAGGACCTCCCCGCCTAAGCGGGTTCACTGTGACATCATTAACTAAGAGGACTCTTTGATTAAGAGGTTTTCAAGCAGAAGGGACAGAGTGAACTTGGGGAGAGATAGACTCATCATTTTGTATATGCAGTGATTTCAATAAAATCATTTTATATTGCAATCTGACACAAAATGTATGTAACTGTATTTAAAATTACATCCAACACCTGTCAAGCGTTTATTGCAATTGTAACTCACCACATAAATGTAATTTATAACTTAACCTATTACGATTCTTTTTCGTTTTGGTTTTTAAGACAATTTTGCAAGTCACTGAGCAGCACATTCAAACTAATGTCCCTATTTTAAAAATTTTGCCTTACAAGGTAACAAAAGAAAGAATGACAAATCTCATCTTAACTTACAAAAACTTGGCTCACTGTCTTATTAATTTCAAAGTCATCCATACAGCATACATAACCTCTTACAAGAGATTCAAAATGAAACTACAACTGACTTAACTGCCATGTCTGTAACATTGTATCATCAGGTACTTTTCTTCACATGTTTTGGGAGTGTCCAATTGTTGTCAACCTATGGACAACCTGTGAACTTTATTTTGTCCTCCTTACTATCAAATTGATTACATGTCTAATCCAGGTTTATGTCTTCTCAATGATGATTCTGACTCCTGTATAAGTTCATTACAAAAGAGAATGTTGTTTGCTGGTTTTACAGCTGCAAAGAAGACAATAATACAGAACTGGTTTACTCCGCACATGTGTGCAAAAATATATTGGATTCATAGCCTCCTTAAAATAGTGACTTGTGAATGTACAGCAGCACAAATTAATAAGGCTAACCCTAGTACCATTGATGCATGGCAATGTTTTTCTTCCAACATATTAGATTATACAGTTGCATGAAATAGTATGGGAACCACGTGCAGAATCTGTGAAAATGTGAATAATTTTAACAAAATAAGAGATCATACAAAATGCATGGTATTTTTTTATTTAGTACTGTCCCGAGTAAGATATTTTACATAAAAGATGTTTACATATAGTCCACATGACAAAAAATAGCTGAATTTATTAAAATAACCCTGTTCAAAAGTTTGGGAACTATTTTTCTCTCTTTTTCTCTTTTTTTTATTTTATTTATTTATTTTTTTTTTGTTTTGTGATGGTTATTCACGAGTCCCTTGTTTGTTCTGAGCAGTTAAACTGACCAATGTTATTCAGAAAAATCCTCCAGGTCCTGCAAATTCTTCAGTTTTCAAGGATTTTTTGCATATTTGAATCCTTCCCAGCAGTGACTGTATGATTTTGAGATCCATCTTTTCACAATGAAGACAACTGAGGGACTCAAACACAACTATTTAAAAAGGTTCAAACATTCACTGATGCTCCAGAAGGAAACACAATGCATTAAGAGTCAGGGGTGAAAACTTTTGAACAGAATGAAGATGTCCAAATTTTTCTTATTTTGTTGAAATATCTTCTTTTTTTTTCTATTTAGTACTGCCTTTTGGAAGCAACGGGCGATACTTGCATGTTTCCCGGAAGACAAATTAAAGGGTTAGTTCACCCCAAAATGAAAATAATGTCATTTATTACTCACCCTCATTTCGTTCTACACTTGTAAGACCTTCGTTCATCTCCGGAACACAAATTAAGATATTTTTGATTAAATCCGATGGCTCAGCGAGGCTTGCATAGACCGCAATGGTACTTCCTCTCTCAAGATCCATAAAGGGACTAAAAACATATTTAAATCAGTTCATGTGAGTTCAGTGGTTCTACCTTAATTTTATATAGCGAAGAGAATATTTTGTGTGCCAAAAAAAAAAAAACTTTTTAACAATATCTAGTGATGGCCAATTTCAGAACGCTGCTTCAGATCATTATGAATCTTTTGAGTCGAATCAGTGATTGGGATCGCGTATCAACCCGCTACACTGCTGAAATCAAGTGACTTTGGCGCGCCGAACCACTGATTTGATTCGTAAAGCTCTGAAGCTTCATGAAGCAGTGTTTTGAAATCGGCCATCATTAGATATTGTTAAAAAGTTATTTTGTTTTTTTTGGCGCACAAAAAATATTCTTGTCGCTTTATAATATTAAGGTAGAACCACTGTACTCACATTAACTGATTTAAATATGTTTTTAGTACCACTGCTGTCTATGCAGGCCTCGCTGAGCCATCGGATTTAATCAGAAATACCTTAATTTGTGTTCCGAAGATGAACAAAGGTCTTAGGGGTGGAGAATGACATGAGGGTGAGTAATAATGACATTATTTTCATTTTTTGGTGAACTAACCCTTTAAGTACAATTTACCTTGATCTTCAAATTCAAAAAGGTTTTCACCCCCCAGTCTTAAAGGGACTTTGGTATGTGGCTGCGTCTGTCTTAGCAACCACTCTTAGCCATGTAAACATATGTTTGTTTTCAATTGATTTTATTCATTGAAGCTTTAGCTTACTGCATTATGTAGAAGAGTATTGTGAGAGAGATATTGAGTGTATTGCCTGCATTCAGATTTAGCATTTTTCTTCAGGTCAGTCCTATGTTCATAATAAAAAATCCATTTGAATGTCCGCTGCGTTCTTGTCCTTTTAACATTTAATGGGTTTTCCCGTGCCCTGCTGACACTGACAGTGCTAGTCAAAGCATTTGTCATTTGCATCTTGTTCCGTTTTCACAACAAGTTTCAATATAAAAGTCTTTGCGACTGAGTGACTAGCTCATAAAGACAATCTTTGCCGCCATCTAATGGCGTAATAATGTAACTTCTGTTGCTGTTCACGGTCAGGGACTACTTTTTCCAGTGGAAGGAAGGCTTTTAATGATTTTACTTCATGAAAGTTGCATTGATACATATTTTTGGCTTTAATATTTGTATTGTGTGGTAACCGTTTTATAAAAGCAATAAGCCCCGTGAAGCCGTGGTTTACAGTGAATTTATAACAGCTAAGGGGCGTTGTTAGGCACGACGCGGAGCAGAGCTTCACGGGGCTTATTGCTTTAATCTATAATTTCTTTTTTTGACTTTTGCTTGCTTTTATGTTTCATTGCTCCTTGTTTATGTTTTGCTGTTCCTTTTTTATGTTTTTATATTTTGAAGCATTTTGAGATGCATTTTATGTGTGAAAGGTGTAATACAGGTCACTTTTTATTATTATTTTATTATTTCCCAGCCTGGGCATTTTAAACCTTGTGCATTATGTTGTATTTACAATTTCTAAAGCTTTTACAAAGCTTTTCTCACCAGTGTGCTACAGAAAATGCATTCTGTTTTCTGGTGTGTATATGGAATTGTGTGGGTATGTGTGAATGTGGGTGGATCTCAGTCCAGTCTCAAGTGCAATGGCAAAAAAGACTCTTCCCTTTGAACAGACGGAATCTCTTCCAATCTCCTAAATGCAATTATGTTATTCTGGCAAGGCTCATAGTAAACGATGGATCCGGTTCAATTTAAGGTCAACTGCACCCAAAGATTAAGAAATGACCAGTAAGAAAACGATTACTCCATTGCACAGACTAATAAGACATTAACCCAACAAAGCAGTGCCTTTCTTTTAATGACACAGTCTCTTTCATTTTATTATCAGTGGGTTCAATAATTCTCTTATGAGACCTGTTTGCTATTTAAATCCATGCGGTAACTCACAAATAAATGTTTAGATGTATACTGACAGTCCTGTCATTTACAATGTCTATTCCAGTGGTATGAGTTTCATTTGCTCTGCAGAGGAAAAGAGATCCAATACATTGAGAATATTGTGCTCATGATGTTACACAGTCCATGTCCCTTTTACTGAGGCCCAATATCATTCAGTATTATGCTGTGAACAATATTTTTCCATCTCCAAAATGATGCTGAGTGAAGAATTTCTGTGTTCTTGAATGTGTTATTGACATGACATCCAGTGTTGAAGATGATGGCATGTCTTATATAAGGTGTAAGTATTTGCATCCTCCGCGCAAGGAATTGCACCGCTGGTGGTATCTTGTTCTCATCTGATGTACTTGCTTTTCTCTTCTTCTCTCATTCTCCCCCTGTCAATCACTCGTTTGTTTCCCTTGGTTCTCCGGTTGACAAACAAAGGCATCCAAGTGCCCTGTTTTCTTAGTTTCACACCATGTTCTCCCTCATCCTCACCTATCTTATTAGAAGGAGGTCCTATGTGAGGTCACCGCACATTTAATTGTCCCTGCTTCTGCAGAGACATCCTCCTCTGTCAATCAAGTGCTGTCAGAGCGTAAAAGTGTCCAAATCCACCCCAGGTCACACTCGCGGTGGGTGTGCGTTCACAGTCTAGAGCCCCCCAGAGGAATAGGTTTTTATAAAGGTTGTATTGATTGTTTGCAGAGGGATCTGCTTGAATGAGGGCTTTAACCTTCTTCTGTATTGTGTGGCAAGTGATCTGTGTTTGTGTGGTTACGTGTGTGTGTTCAGTATTTTGTGATTATGAAATTTCGTAGGGTGGCAATGTGTCATGAGGTGTGTTTTGACATGTAAAAAAGTCATGGTTTCTGTTCTCTAAATTAATACGGAGATGCTTCATTTTCAGTCTAGCTACTGTCTCTATTGTTTGTGGTTCTCAATAGGATGACACTGCAGAGAAGGGAGGTTTTTCTTCGGTATTGCAGGTTAATTTGCAGATACTTCATTGTAGAATGCATTTAAGCAAATAATATATCTGGGTGCCGTGACAATAACCTCATGATTGTTTCTGCTCTCTACAGTTTCCCAAAGCAGCTTTGACGAAATAAAAAACAAAATACTGTGTTTCAACAAGCTGAAAGAAGCTTTCTTTGCACAACACTTGAAAATGCAAGTAAGGTGTTTTACTTCCACTGTTAAAGTTAAATTTCCATCACTGATATTAGATGTGAAATAACATTTTTGGTGACAACATCATTTTGTGCATTCCATAGTCCTTTGTAGATAAAACCTTTTTATATATATAATTTTACCTTGTAATTTCAATCTTAACTTGATCCTCCAATGAAAATGACAGACTTCGTGGCGTATGCTGCACTTCTGCAATCATTTAAGGCCTGTTCATACCCACATGAATGTTTGGCACAAAAATTTGGTTCGATTTTTGCATGCAATTTGTCTGTTTAGACCAATGCGTTAAAAACGGCAGACAGACTGAATGAAAATGCAGTTTCATTCTCTGACAGTAGGTGGTGCTTAAAGAAAAACAGAAATATAATATACAGTATATGTATAAAAATTTGCATAGATTTCTTCCTTAAAGTGTGCGTACACACAAAAGCCAGATTTTGTATGCCAGAACCTGTGCAAAATTCCCTTTAGAAATCCTAATCTGCAGAAGATTGTGTGTAAATTCCCACCATCTTCTCACAATGCCTAGTTTTATGCATATCCTCATCCGTATATAATTTCCATATGTATATTTTAATCCATGTGATAGCCTACTGCTGTGTTTGAAGGTACAGGACACTAGGACAATATGAGATACGTGGACTGTAAATACTGTTTGTGCAGTCACATTACACGGCTAAAATTTGAGTATCCTTATCTTCTTTAAAATAAAAAATTTAAAATATCCGTAAAACAAAACACATTTGCCAAAAATTTTTGCAGAGAAGAATTATTCTCATTATTCCTATTGGCAACTGTAATTTTTTTAGTAACTGTAACGAAATTTTTAACCCACTTTGTATTGTTGGTACTAATATATGTAAAACTCATTCACCATGTGACCTGGACCAAGAAATTCCCATGTATTTGTCACCAAAAGTCTTTTTATAGCTCTAGGGCTTTCATGAAAAAATATTCCACATTTTTGTATCCCCGCCTACGGACAGTCAGATCGACAGGGTTAAGGATTAACAAAACAATTATTTGTCTAAATACTTTGTCTAAACAGCATTATGATAAAAATGGAACACTATGGCAACAGCTTTATAACCTGTACACAGAACTGACAGAGCGGTAGTTTCTTTCTCTTACGTTTAGCCTAAAATCCATCTATAACACTGTGTTCGTAGTCATCCCGTTTGAAATGAGACTACAAACACAGAGGTTTTTCCCATTTTCTGTTTGGGTTGATACCATTATGAAAAAAAGTTTGCTACGAAGTATTTCCTATAAAGCAAGGCACTATTTGACTCTGGTCAAGTGTATCCATAGCAGACTGGTGGGAGTGGCCTTGGAAGGCAACATTCCCAGCACATTATGGGTGTTGAATATTTCCTAGCTATTTTGAAAAAGGAAGACAACAGCCTTTTTTTCCTCTGTTTTCTCAGGTTAAGTTTTAACGATTTCATTTTTTTTTTTTTTTCACCTTTATACTGCATAGGCATCCAGGTTTTATTGAAAGCCCATTTTGCCACCAGTGAAATACCCTTTAAACTTGAAATTCACATGCAAATATAAAATATAATGCTATTATTGCTATTATTATTTTGTAATTTTTTTTTAATCTTATTTGCATTTGATTCTGAGATATTGTGGAAACTAAATTTAACTAGAGGAGGGGCCAGGGGTGGAGCTTGCCCTTTTGGTATGTGGTCGTATTTGGTAAACTATGCTGCAGAGTGGAAATAGATGGAAAGTGACTGGATGTTGGATAAAGTTATTCCTGTCAGTGTTTCAGGCTGGGTAGATTCTTCCCACAAAAACATCAGACTTTACCCACTGAGTGTCCTGGTTTGAGACTTTAAAATCAAGTCTCCCTACTTTGGCACCAAGACTGTATGTCCCTATCTGTCTTCCAGAAGCCTCTCCTCATGCAGTCCCTCAAGCACTCAGGGGTGTGTCTGAGAGACGGGCGTCTGTAGGGGATTTGAACTACTTTACATGTGCTTCTCTTTCTCTTCAACTACTGCAGGATTTAATACTGCAGCAAATCTTTCTTTCTTTTTTCCTTCCATTGTTCATTCATTCCTTTCTTTCTTTCTTTCTTTCTCTCCATTGTTCGTTTATTCCTTTCTTTCTTCTCTTTTCTGCTTTCCTTTCTTTCTTTCCTTTCTTTCCCTCTTTATTTTCTTCCCTTTCATTCCTTACATCTTAATTTCTTTCGTTTTTATTAGGGATGCACCGATACTAGTATCGGTATCGGGCCGATACCAAGCTCATGTACTTGTACTCGTACTTCGTAAAATACCCCCGATACCAAAGACCGATACCTCACATGACATAACTGACAGAATTTTCCGTGCACAGAGACACCGACGGCAGCAGCAGAAACAATGTCAGCCTCAGAGGTGTGGAAATACTTCAAAATTAATCATGACAACCCACACATTGCGAACTGCATGCTTTCAATCACAATTCGTTATCAATTAGTGAAGGCGGGATAGGCGGAATCGCGCTGAATGACACAGACCAGAAGCACGCTCTCTCTCTCTCTCTCTCTCTCTCGCACGCGCTCTCTCTCTTTCTTGCGCGCGATCCCAGTTCTCTCAGACAGCACGCGATCAGTTCTCCTTGCGCCTGAATGGTCAAATGCACACATAGTTGTCAAAATGTCCATCGTGTGGAGTATCTCACGTAAATACAGCCGGTTATGGCTTAAGTGGACGTAAACATTTGGGTGAAAACAGGATATGTGTCAGTATCCATGGATTCGGTCTTAAAGGGACCGTAGCCTATATTTGTCATTAATGTTAATAAAACAACAAAATATGTTAAATAAATTTATACATGGTAAATAAACCTACTGTATCTGAAAAACAAGTTTATTTTAATTTGTTGTATTGTTTGTAATTTGTTTGTAAATTTCTTTTTATATAACAACAATTATATATATATATATATAATATATATATATATATATATTGGTAATTATGCCCTTTGAAGGTTTATGCACTGCACTGTGAAATTTTTGTTCAAGTTTGTGACAAGCACATACAAATTATTACTTTTTTGATTAGAGTAATAATAAAGAAGCTGTCCTACATTCATTATGTGTTGTGCTTGGAAAACTGCAACATCAACCAAAAAAAAAAAAAGAGAGAAATTAATAAATGTATAGGCATCGGTATCGGCAAGTACTAGAAAAAAAAGTATCGGTACTCGTACTCGGTCCTTAAAAAATGGTAACGGTGCATCCCTAGTTTTTATGTCCTTTCCTTTCCCTCTGCCTCCCTCACTTTCTTTCCTTCATTCCTTTCTTCCTTCCTTCCTTCCTTCCTTCCTTCTTATATTTTCTTTCCTCTTCCTCCCCTCTTTTTCTCCCCTTGTTCCTTCCTTCTCTATTTCCTTCCCTCAGTCCCTCCCTCCTTCCGTTCCCCTTTCTTTCCCTTATTTCTTTCTTTCTTCCTTCCTGTTTTCTTTCCCTTGTTCCTTTCCTTTCCTGAACTTCCTTCCATTCTTCATTCTTTTTCTTCAAAACCCTCCTTGCTCTTCCATGTCTGGTCACAAACAAGCTGAAGTATAGTCATTGGGCAGTTCATGTTTGTCAATCTGGACATAAGCAGTCAACAAAGATGGAAGGGCCAGGAAGGGAAAAGAGTGGCTGCTTCAGAAATTTATAACTAGCATCATTCACACACCCCCCACCCCTCTCTGAGACACACACACCAGAAAACACACATGCAGACACACTCACTGCAGCCTCTAAGAAAAGCAGCCGCATCAGTTTTCAGAGCAGCGCTCTCTCCTTTTCCCCCCTCCCTTCTCTATCTCACTCTCTCCCAGTCTCATGCTCACCCACTCACTCTCCCTCCTTTTCTGCTTTCTCTCCATCGCGCATTCTATCGCTCTCTCTCTTGTTTCCGCTCTCTCTCCCTCTGCTTGCTTCTCTCACACTCCGTGTGCCTGTGTTTCTGCCAAGGTCTGAGTCTTTCAGTGTGGGAATGTAGCAAGCTCAGAGACAGGACTGCCTTTGAATTCTGGTGCAATGACGGATGCAGGGCAGAGGCTCGGATGTGCACTGACAGAACGGGAGAACTAAGGGCAGGGATTGGGAAAAGGATCTGATGGATTTAACCCTAGCAGTCGTCTCTGCCTGATCACAGTACATCATTCTCCCCCGCTCCGCTGTTTGCTCCTGTGGGGTGGATTACCGGCTGCCTGTGACCACTGATGCACCGCTGTAGAGACTAGAGGGAAGATCCAAGCTGTGTAGCCAGAGACGAAGTGCCGTGTCAGGGGAGAGAGAGAGCTGTCCCTTGAGTGGAGCTGTGCTTCTGCCGCTACCTGAGCTTCTCCACACACTCAGACACTCGCACACACATACAGAGGCAGGGCTGCGCCAGCCGCGACGACCGATGCGTTAATGCAGCTGTGAGAAAAGATCTGCAGCAGGGAGCTGCCCTCGCTCAAACACTCACGGATTTACAAGGAAAATTTGACTACGGGCAGAACACCCGACGGATCCGCAAAACTTAATTTTTGTTCTATTTTTCGTCGCTATATATGGAGCATCTTGGGAATTACCTTCGGTTCTACGGAAGCTGAACTAAACAGAGGCTTGTTCCCAAAACCCACTCTTCTCCCAAACCCAGTCCTGTTTAGTTCCTTATTGAGTGTGTGTGTGTATGTGTGCGTGTGTACGTGACTATTGGTGTCTTTGGGCTTTAAGGTTTGTTTACTGTATTGTATAGAATTTATATATTTATGTATTCATATATAGATGTATATAGGCTGATGTTTGCTGTTCTATTCATGTGAGTAGTCAGTATTGCATGTATCTGTAGCTGTGGAAGAGTGTTAAATGAATATTAATGAGATGCCCAGTTTTGGCTCCCTCCCTAGCCCCCTCCGCTGCTTGCACTACTTCCTGGCTGGGCCCTGAACCCCAGAAGCATGAGTGAGAGAACGGCACTAGGGGCCACCATGGAGACCATGACCCTGGAAGAGCCCGGGGCTGAACAAGCCTCTCCCCGGGCCCCAGGGCCCCTCCGTTGTGGCCCCTGTGCGGTGTGGCCCCGCCAGCAGACCTGGCTTTGTGTTGTGCCCCTGCTGATGGGCTTTGTGGGCCTGGGCCTTAGCCTGATGCTTCTAAAATGGATTGTGGTGGGCTCAGTGCAGGATTACGTCCCGACTGACCTGGTGGACGCCAATCGCATCGGACAGGACCCCATTTTCCTATCTAAACCCAGTGCTCTGCCGAAGGGCTCAGACGGCTCCACGTCTACCACTTCCACCACACCCTCAGTGGCTCCGGGTTCAGCGACCCGAGCAGCTGAGGGCACAGGTACAGTTCAAAGGACTCGAATTGGGCAGTCCTCAAACCACACGGCCAGTAGCAGTAGCAGCAGTGGAGGCGGCAACGGGGTGTTAGGGGGAGCTCCACACCTGCATAACCGAGTAGGAACGCGAGTGGCCAACACCACCACCGCCACCCGGGCCACCAATCCTGTCCCACCGGGAGCAAAGGAGGTCACCCCTCGCAGCACCACTGTCCGAAAACCCAACGGGGAGGTTGGGAGCAGAAACGCATCGCCTTCTGCACGGGCTGGGCCACCGAGTACGACCACCACGAGCACGACAACCATGACGAGTACGACGAGCCCAACCACCACCCAAGCGGCCCAACCGACCTCCACCCTTGCATCCCCTTCCAAGCCCAGTCCACGCTGGAACCATGGACGCTCCTCCAAGGGCCCTTCTACCAAGCCTACTCGCCCACACCATCGCTTCAGGACACGTAAGTGCCATCTTCTAAACATTTAGATATGTGCACATGTATGAATGTGGATGTGCAGATATGCTCGTGTGCGTAAGATTGCCCCACTGTCTGTGATAACATGATTTCATGAAACACCTTTTTTAGCCATATAGCCACATTGTTTGTTCAGGCCTCATTATTTTTATTTCCTCTAATAAAATCCCTTCCCAAATTCATGTGCATCAAGATAGATACATATTCCAGCTCTCTTCTCTGCATTACAAAAGAGGCAGTCAAGCAGTCTAATAGTGTTCGTGCTTGCTGCTGAGTTCATTAGTTCTGCATGTTAATGAGGGAGCACATAGGCGACTGTTTTTCATCTGTCTTTATCCTCTCTATATCATGTGGACTAAGATCTGCCCACTTGCTCTGTTTGTTTCATATCAATTTTCAAGAATAATGACTCCCAGTGTTGCAGCTTCCGTTTTTTCCCCCAAAAGCATAAGCATGTTCGCCCATTTAAAGCAGGTCTATTGTTAGAGATTTGCCTGATCTAAAGCAGATGCTCAAGGTGAGAGGAGGAGAGACGGATAGAAGGCAAAAGAGGAAGTGTAGTGCTGGAGAAGGTGCTGGCTGCTCTCGTCCTGTCAGTGGAGATCAGGTCTTAGGGTGGAGATTCCATTTAGATAAGTAAAGATATGAGTACTGCAGTAGGTTTGGTAGGTAGACTTGAGGCACTGGATACACGCTAAGACACTCACGCAGGGAGTGTACACACACACACACTAGAGAGAACTGAAGAAAGAGATATGAGAGCACTGCAAATGGGAAATAGTATTTACATTGTAATCTGTGTTTGTATGTCTCCTTGTATGTCCTCATACATCTGTATTGTAACACCGTCAATACCAGTGTTAGGGTTGCTGTTTTGAAATTATAGCTGTAAGGCTACAAGCTACTCATAATTCAGTCAAGCTCTAGTAGTTTGCTACATTGAGGCTACTTATCAGGCTGCTTATTCTTTTGAATGCATACCTATTATATAGGTTATTTATATATTTTATAATTTAATTAACCTTATTTGTCTGGAACGAAAACAGTGGGGTTTTTTGAATGAGCAATGTCAATTAGACTTACTATAATAATGCTAACAGTACAGTAAGACTGTAATACTGGGAAATATTATTTCAATTATTGCAGCTGTCTTCTTTTTAAATATATTTTAAAACATAATTTATTCATGTGATGGCAAAGCTGAATTTTCAGTCTTCAATGCCACATGATCCTTTTAGAAATCATTATAATATGTTCATTTGGTGCATTTCTTTTGATCATTTTAATGCTTCCTTGCTGAATAAAATTAATTTCTTAAATATTTTATTGACTCCAAATTTGTAAATACAGTATATCTAATTTATAGAATTGAAACAGAAACAAAGTAATGAACAGCATAATTTAATTAAATATTCTACTATAAATGGAACTCTAAAATGCAGCATAGGAATTCAAACTGCTGAGTTTTTTTTTTCTTTTCTTTTTTTTTCTCCAGTCTGTTCATTCACATGAACCCTGAACAAAATAGTTTAGTAAAAGGAACATTTGCAATGCTACATATGAGATATGCATATCAGGAGGGAGCATGTTTGATTGTTCCAAAGTTTTTTTCACACTACATGGTACTCATTGGAAAAACTAGCTTGTTACTGGGAAAGCTATGCTAATTTGAAAGAAGCCGATCTGTTGTCACACTACTGAGTTAGTGAGTTTGAGTTAGTTACTCTATAACATTGCTCAATTCATTCATAAATACTAAAAGAATGTGCTATCCAAACAAAATACAGGCTTGTTTTCAACAACTGCAAAATATTTTGTTTTACTAGGGAATGGGGAATTAGCATTAGTCTGCATGCTAATTTGATGTACTTCTGTAATCAAATCTGCAATATTGTTTATTTATAAAGCAAGGTGGTAAAAACAGGCCATCAATTTTGTGTGTCAGCACCAATTAGCCAGCATGGAGTTTGAATGTTATCCAGTCTTGGGACTTTAAACAGCCCCGAACAATGAGAAGACAATTACAGAGGTAACTTAAATGACATTTCACATTACTGCTCCCACTTCTTCCTTGATAATCGTATCTTGGAGATCACGGAGAGGTTTATAGCATATACAAATCTAAGCAGTGAACCCTGGTTTGTGTTTTTTATAAGGAAAACAAATCAAGATCTGCATCTTTATGCCCCTGGGTGACATTCGCATGGCTGAGTTTTATTGGGGGGGGGAATTATTATATATATATATATATATATATATATATATATATATATATATATATATATATATATATATATTTTTTTCTTTCTTTCTTTCGTTATTTGTGAACTGGATCCAGCACCCTAGTCAACAGTGAGAACATGGCAAACTGCTTGTATAAAGAGAAGCTTATGTATAATTTAATACCACACATTCTCTCTTTCACAGTGCAGTGAATTTTCTCTTGAGCTGAAAGTGCCCTGGGGCGAATACTGATAAGGAAGGGGTGAGGGGCAAAAGAAGGCCCTGACTCTAGGGCCAGAGAAGGACGAGAAACCATGCTTTTGGCCAGGGTTCTTGCAGACCACATGGCTGTCTTTTTCTTTTATTAATACTTTGACAATTTCTGTGCCAGGGTCATTGCTAAAATTCACAGGACCTGGGAAAAGTTTTTATGGGTGGGCTCCTTTCGCAGTTTATATACCTAATAAAGCAGTGTTTCAAAAATGATGGGTCCTGACACAAAAATGCAAATATTAAAATGCCTAATGAAAAAAAACAAACAAACAAATTATATATTAGTTTGGGTTAGGAACAATTCTCTTATGCTCACCAAGGCTGCATTTCTTTGATTAAAAAATACAATAAAAACATGAATATTGTGAAATATTATTACAATTTAAACTGTAATTTATTCCTGTGATGACACCTCTGAATTATCAGCAGCCATTACTCCAATCTTCAGTGTCACATGATCCTTCAGAGGTTATTTCAATATGCTGATTTGGTGTTCAGGAAAAAACTACTTATTCTACTTAATATCACATGAATTCTTATTGAAAACAGTTGTGGTGCATAATATTGTTGTGAAAACCGTGATCCATTTTTCCCCCCTCAGGATTTTTTGATGAATAGAAGTTCAAAAGCACAGAATTTAGTCTTAATATAATATGTTTATATACAGTAGGTTAATCCATCCTTGCCGAATTAAAGTAAATAAAGCTGAGTGTGTATATGTTTTATTAGCATTTTTTTAAAAATAAATATTAATATTATATTTAATTCAATATTTAACTTGAAGAAAAACTCATTACAGGCTGCATACATTCATGACAATGTACCTGCTTTTCCTGCACGATAACAGTGGACAGAACGCATAGGTCTATATGACACATTGGAATTTCTTTATATATTGAGAAATATGAGATGGATGGAGAACAGATTTGGTTCTTGGAATAGATCTGCATCAAGTAAGGGAGGTGTTATTGTTGGGCCAAGCTGTTTTATGAACAGAATTGGCAACTGGAAAAAGAGTAGTGGACTGCAAGTTGGATTTTGAATGTGCGATATTGTGTCGGGTAATGCATCACTGTATAATATAATACAAGCCCGTTCCGCCCCTGCTTGGACTTTCTCTCTGAGGATCGTCTGAGAAGGAACATGATGAAATGCACTGGTAGCGGCCATGTGCAAACGCATTCATCTTTACGACTGCAAAATGATCTCATGTTTTGGTGGGACTAGTATGGTAATGCACCGGGAGAGAGTATGTTGTATATTCCATAGGAGTCCAATTGAATAAGCGATACACTAACATCATTTTAAAATCGGCCCAATGAGAGTGCATCTCTCATTCATATCTGTATTATAATCCCATTGTTCTAAAGGATGACATGCAGCCGTCCATTAGCCGCAGCTCTGAAACCTGAGCCGCTCATCTTCTTCCCTGCCTTCTGACTCCATTTCTTTCACCCTGATGCACATTACATTTCCTACTCTAATATTATCCTTTATACTCTCCTCCTCCTCCTCCTCCTTTTCCTTATTTCCTTTTCCCTCGCCCTCATTGTCTTCATGCCTGAGTTTCCTGTATGTGTTATGTTTGTCTCTGTGTCCTATCTATGTTTGGGGTTGATTTGGCTCAGGGGCCAAGCCTCATTACTTCCTGTGTAAGGAGGCAGTGGGCGGCTGGCACTCTAAATGCAGCTGGCTATCTGCCTTTGGGGGGCGGGGATGCTTCTTCACTGACACATCATTGTGATTCCACGCACACCTTCCGCGGCACAGTCGGAAGCCGGCGTGGTTGAGCGGATTTTGTCAGGTATGAAAGCGCAGCCGCATCAGAGAGAGACACCGAGAACATGTCAGGCTAAAGCCTGGGGAAAAACATAGCCAGTAAATCACATTCTAGCTGCTAAAATAGAGGGCTCGAGCTCTGACGTGGTGATTAATATTTTTGACGTGCTAACACATAGCATGCACTCAAGTACGCATACGCCACAACCCCTGCAGCTCCTGTGGGGAAGGTGCACCATAAAATCATACACATGGATTAAAGACAGAAATCCATTTAGCGCCGTCTCATGGGAGGTCAGTGAGGCTTTTGCCCGGGCCAAGAGGAGCGTAGTTCCAGCTGCTGCTACCACACTGCTCTCCCCAGATACCAGCAACAGGATAGCCACGTGATGCTAGACCACCAATCACAACCTTAGAGGCTCAGAGAGTGAGAGACGAACTTCTCACTCCACCTGATGTTTCCCAGGCCGTTCTAAAATGAAGTACCATACTTGGTCGCTTTTATCTTGCAGATTAGCTGACTTTTATCGGCGAAAAGTGACGTGACATTTTCAGCAGACTTCCAAGTTGTCCTCATGGTCTTTGTGTAACTGTGCACTTACAGACAGTTCTCCCCGGAACGGCCTTGTTTGTTAGTGACATTTTAGTGCGCCGTAAGCGCCGGGTTCTCTCCTCTGTCTGGAGAGAGGGTGAGATTAATGCGCCCCCATGTGTACTTGTGGTAAGTGGCAGTGAAGGCCATCTTAGGCTTCTTTAATGTCACTGGGTGATTTATGTGGACAAAATGTCCGCTAGGAAGCCAAGAGTTTGTCGCAGAGTAGGCTGAAATATTAATGCACAGAAAGAGAAACATGTAGAACACATGTGGCGGGAAGTGTAAATAATTGATGGCATCTTTTTTTAAAAGTGCTGGGGATGTCCCATTCCGAGCACTGGGAAATAGAGTCATGTGTGCATGTTTTTTTCACCGCAACATAGTCTTTCAACGCAGGTGAAAACCAAACCGATATGATACCCTTTTACCCATTTACTGTGATGTTGAGGCAGCCAGAACTACTCATAACCTATAGTAATACACAGATAAATAGGAATTACAAAGTGATCCAGTGCAGCAAAAAACTGTGTTTTAAGGAAGTGAATGTGAATTGAATTATTGGTAATGGCGCACTCAAGATTTTGACTTTTTTTGCTGGTCAAGGCTGATTTGGTGGCCAAACCAGAGGTGTTTCTAGCATCTTGTCAGTACTGGGGCACAAGCCCCCCATCAAATTATTATTATTTTTTTTTTATGTAGTTATGGATATATGGATAACTTGTCATTGCCTGGCTGGAGTAGAGAGTTGTTCACAAGCTACACACTCAATAAAGAGCTGCTTCAACATTGACTACACTGGATTTTAAATATAAACCACATCCAGTGTTTTTTTTTTTAAGTATCCATAACTATTTCAGTTTGAGAAATGGCTGCAAACGATTCAGTGCCTCATTGAACTGTCCAAATGAATCAATCTGAATTACAAACAATTTCAGACCTTTTGCAAACCTCTTTGGCTTTGTCCCAAATGGCACACTTTATATGCACTTTCAGTCTTGCGGACTTACAATGGCTGCCATGTGCGCATGTTAAGCCCAGGAGACCGTAGGGTGTCCCATATGTCATTTTAGGTGTCAGAAGGGCTCCCTTTGCAATCGATATGCGCCCTCGATGCACACTTTTGCCGAGCCCGCACTGTTGCAAAGCTCCGCAGCAGACTTAAAAGTGGCGTTACGTCACGAAAGTGCAGACTCGTAGGAAGATCACGAGTGTTTAGGGTGCCATTTGGGACAGGGCCTTTGTCCGATGTTTGACCAATTAGACCAATAGTGATTCACTTGTGAATCTATCATTGCCAGTCCTGACGGCTGATAGAAAACACATGACTTGATTTCTGAAATGTTATCAAGGAAATTAATTCTCAAGTTTTTATTATAATCTCTATTCTCAGAAAAGGATTTATCAGTAATATTTCAACGGGGTCATGCCCCAGTAAAAAGGCAATGCCCCTTTTCAAACCTGTACTTTTTTCTGTAAAATCACTAAAGGAGGTTTTTTTAAAGAAGGTCCTAGTTGCTTTCAAGCTTCAAATAAGCATAATAAAGTGGTCCGTATGACTTTTAGCGCTTTATACCAAGCCTTCTGAAGCCATACTATAGCTTTGTGAAAGAAAAGGACCTCTTGTTCTTTGGTCTCTTATTGCCTTCTTACCACCTACCCATTCGTTCATAGGCTGAAACTCACATCTTGTTCTATAACAAGATATGACATGACATTATTGCATACTGCTGTGGCAGAGTAAAGGGGATTACAGTTCAGTTATTGCATATCCTCTGTATTGAATTACGCAAGTTATCAGCTCGCCTCTGAATGGATAGATAAGCATAGATGGAAGTGACATTTGGGCTTTTCTGCACCTGGTACATTGGAATGCTTATAAGAGGCTAAAGTACTTAGAGAATAATAGTACTGTATGTTTTTGTTGATGGAGACTCCATTTTAACACTTCTCCCAAGCTAGTGTTGGCAACACTGGCCTGTGGGGAGAGCAGGTGCTGTTTAATGACTGCATTGAGATGCTTTAAAGGCTTGCCCTGGTGTGCTGAATCATCCACCTGGAATGGAGAAATGGCTTGAAAAATTATGAAATAATCATTTAAAAACATTGTTACGTAGTATAGTTTATATGACGACAATTACAAATCATTTTAATATAATTTTAACAAAATAAGTGATCATACAAAATGCATGTTATTTTTTTTAGTACTGTCCTGAGTAAGATATTTTACATAAAAGATGTTTACATGTAGTCCACAAGACAAAAAAAATAGCTGAATTTATTAAAATAACCCCGTTCAAACATTCTGAGCAGTTAAACTGCCCAATATTCTTCTGAAAAATCCTCCAGGTCCTGCAAATTCTTCAGTTTTCAAGGATTTTTTTTTTGCATATTTGAACCCTTTCCAGCAGTGACTGTATGATTTTGAGATCCATCTTTTCACACTGAGGACAACTGAGGGACTCAAACACAACTATTAAAAAAGGTTCAAACATTCGTTGATGCTCCAGAAGGAAATATGATGCATTAAGAGCAGGGGGGTGAGAACTTTTGAACAGGATGAAGATGTCCAAATTTTTCTTATTTTGTTGAAATATCTTTTTTTTTTTTTTTTTTCTTTTTTTTTTTTCATTTAGTACTGCTCTTCGGAAGCAACAAAAGATACTTGCATGTTTCCCGGAAGACAAATTAAGTACAATTTACCTTGAAAACTGAAGAATCTGCAGGACCTGGAGGATTTTTCTGAAGAACATTGGGCAATTTAACTGTTCAGGACAAACAAGGGACTCATGAACAACCATCACAAAAAAACCCAAAAAAAAAACAGGATCATCCAGGTATCCACTCACAGTATTAAGAACCAATGGTTCCCAAACTTTTGAACAGGGTTATTTTAATAAATTCAGCTATTTTTTTTGTCTTGTGGACTATATGTAAACATCTTTTATGTAAAATATCTCACTCAGGACAGTACTAAATAAAAAATAACATGCATTTTATATGATCTCTCTTATTTTTCCACAGATTCTGCAAGGGGTTCCCATACTTTTTCATGCAACTAGTCTTGCATTCTTTGACTTTCATTTTCAAAATTTGATCTCATTTTGATCTTTGTCTATTTTAACTGAATAGTATAAATTGCTCAAAAAGTGCTATCAAAAGGTAAATCAAAATGTTTTAGCAAAGATTTATTTGCTCATTTTGACAGGTTCAGAATGTTGCATTTTGACAAATTTGTAGATGATCTGCTGATGCAGCAGTGAAATAAGTTGGTCTTTGTTGTAACCTTGTGTATTTGTCTGTTAAAGCAAAAAGCTATTTTTAAAGAAAAGTCAATCACAAACAGCCACATCCCCCTCCCCCAATATCATTTTCATGGTGAAAGGATTATACAAACAAATGATCAAAACCGAGCATCTCTGGAGAAGTGGCACATTTGTTGTCTTTTATAACAATCTTTTATAAGCATCTGGAGAAGTGGTACATTTTGTTGTCTCTTTTCCTAACATGTGCGGTAACTTTACTTGTCAGTTACTCATTTGTTTGATAAAGTCACCTTTCTTATAAAACAATTATTTTGTGTTGTGATGTGAAATGCATTGTATTAATTGTAATGGATCCTACATCAGTCCTACTCTAACTGTTATGAACCCCCAATTTGACATGTTGTCCTCTAGAATCATCCACATTTTCACCCCATCTGTGACTGTGACAGCCATTAATATTGTTCTGTAAATGGGCTCATTTGCTCTTTGTGCCCCTTTTCCAGTTATTCTGCACTGAAAACCTCAAAAGGTCTTGCTTACAACAAATTACACATCATTTCTGACTTCGGTCTAAATCAAAAAGGGCACAAGGAACGTTTTCATCAAATGCTTTCAGACTTTATTAATGAAGCAGAATATATTTCCCTGTGTGCCTCATTTGTGTATAATTTAAATAAAAATATGAGGCCGGTAATACTGAGCGTTAATTTATGAATAGGCCTAATTGAAATAAGCTTGAAGAATGATTTTAAAAGCAACCTACAGACCATGAGTGCTAAAAAACATTTTCTTTTCTTTTCTTAGGTGAAAATGAAATGGATTCTGAATGCATCAGAAATTGAGACTGTAAACTTTATAATTAGAAAATGGTTATTATTGCTACATGATACACATTGTTTGGAAAATGAGCTGAGCGTATGTTTATGTTTAGAAAATGGAGCGAGTAGCTTTGTTTTTTCATGTATTTGCAGGGATTTGTATTCTGTGTATATATACAGTATGTGTGTGAATGAGTGTGTGTGGCCGGCAAAAGTGAGCAGAGCCATCCAGAGCAGTAGTGTTGGTCTCATTGGTGTAATCCTGGCATGGTAAAAGCTTCGGAGGGATCATGTAAACGACTCCAATCTCAATGCTGTGCTCACCCCCAAACTCTGGCTCTTCTCTAGTCTCCCATCTTCCATGTTTATCTCCCTTCCTCATTCCCTTATGTTTCCCAGTAACGATCCGTGACCCTGGTGCGCCGCGTTGTGCCCCAAAACAAACTTTGCACATCTACTGAATAATGAGAGGGAGAAATGCGGGGGAATCTCAGGGACTCATTGACTCGAGCTACACGAAGTGCTTCTCAACCTGTCAGGCAACAGTGTGAATTATAAAAAAGGATGCTCTGCTGAGGATCTTCTCTCCACAACATCTCTCGCTTTCCATTTGAAGTGAAATATTAAATCATTGATAGTTGAGTTACACACCAACAATACCAAGCATCTCTTAAAGCACCTGTCACAGGCAGATAGAAAGGAACTCCTGCGTTTGATCTGCTCAGCATGCAACAAAGCACATAAAAATAGCCTGCTGAAAAAAAAAACAAAACAAAACAAAAAAAAACGGGAAGATGCACTTTGACGCCAGCGGTTTTTGGAGTGATGCCTTACTTGCAGTCATTTGCCGAGCATGACATGTAGTTTGTTCCTTTTACCTGAATTGTTGTTCGAATCACACTCAGGTACAAATTCAGGTGTCGGGTACGATTTGTTCTTCCAAGTATGCCAAATATTCCCGGATTTATTCTCTACTGTATTGTTATTTTGCTTTTTTTAGAACAGTCTTTTTTTCTCATCGTGTTCCACATTTGGCCTGCATTTTCCCCAGTCTCTTCGTCTTTGAAAAAAGTAAAGTGAAATGTTTATAGAAAAGGAGTGGCATGGTTTTGGGGTTCTTCTGGCAGCCGTTGTTAATTCGACATGCTTGCTAATCTTTATTGGGTAGTGTGCTGCAGAAATGTCTGCAATTGCATTTGGCTTCGACTGTGGTGTTGACCCAGATGTCGTTACTTAAGAATTTCAGAAGGCAGATTTATTGTGCTGCCATCAGGTTTTTGAAAGTGCCGTATGTGTGTTTTAGGTGGTGCCTATGGACGTGTAGTATATCCAGGTCTCTGTTAGTGTTGTCAAAAGAAATTTTAAAAATGTGATGATACCAGCATTTCCCCCTAGCATTTTGAGTGCTGTTGAGTGGATTCATAAACACCTCTGATTGGCCATTGTGTTCACGCGCTCAACAGATACGTCTGTGATTGGCTCAATGATCAACGCTTCAGAAACATGTTGTAAATAGACATCTATGATGCTCTTCACCAAACACTTGTGTGTACACAGATAAAATTTCAGTTTCTGTTTTCAAACGCTCCCGTGCGTTGATCATTGTAGCCAATCACAGACATATCTGTTGAGCGTGTGAACACAATGGCCAATCAGAGATGTATATGAATCCGCTCAACAGCGCTCAAAATGCTAGGGGGAAATGCTGGTATCATCACATTTATTAAATTTCAGTACCGACTTGGTATCGAAGTTGGTACTTTTGACAACACTAGTCTATTATAGGGGCCAGTTGCATAAACTTAGCCACTATGTCTTAAGAACTAGTTTGACCAGCTAGCAAATTAGACCAATCTACCTTTTTATGTAACTGATTTTAAAACGTTAGGACCAGTCTTTAAGAAAAAAATTATATGACTAACTTAACTAGTCTAAACAGACCACCACAGGTGTATCTAAAGGGTATAGTCCTGGTATTGTCACTGGTAAGAGCAAGAAGCTAACTCGCATACCGACTTGGGCTTGCACGACTAATAATTTTCCAGAAAAGTAGCCAGCTAGTAGGGTATTCACGGGTCAGTGTTTACCTTATGAAACTGACTCATACGCCTTGCAGCATCGGCGGTCTTAGCTGTTTTTGGCAAGTCCATCACTGTGTTTACGGAAAGCGTGTGAGGGGAGAGAATGTCCACGCAGCTGAGATGACGCAGGTGAGAAACAAAAGCGTGCTTCGTCTCTGTTGCCAGATTCGTGCTGCTTGCATTGTCATGCACAAACAGTCATGTCTCAGTCGTGCCATTTCTGTCAGCCACTGCGTGACACATGATTAGCTTCAGGGTGGCTTGTAAGACTTTTTGACATGTTTGTGAAAACTTATATTGAACACAGAGCATCCCAGCTGCCAGTTTGGTTTACTTATAACATATTTGTCTGTCTGTCTCTATCTATCTATCTATCTATCTATCTATCTATCTGTCTGTCTGTCTGTCTGTCTGTCTGTTGTTTTATCATTCTACCTATTGTTCCCTGTCTGTCCTCTATATATATATATATATATATATATATATATATATATATATATATATATATATATATATATATATATATATATATATATATATATATATATATGAAACAAAACCTTGTACATTTTAGGGCTTTTCAGACTGCGCATAACCTCGGGTTATCGTCATTCTAAACACCACTTTTAACCCCAGGTAAAGGAGCGTTTCGCGCTTATTGTAATTTAGATGCGGGGTTAGCACCACTTTCGCGGTGTTAACTCCACATTGCGGTGCCAAACTTGTACAGTGTGAAACGATGTGGTGTTAGAATGTTACAACTAGATGCTTAGCAACAGACAACCAATCACATGCCTTATATTCACAGGCTTTGGGCAGTCATGGAAACACAGCGCGATGTATAAACAGTCGTTTCTGCGTATGATAGGAAAAATGTTAAACGGCGATGGAAAACGTTACAACTGGAGTGAAAACGAGACCGTCATTCTTACCTTTATAGTTAAAAAAATTCACTCTTATTACAGGCAACAATGTGTAATATGAGGACGCGCAATGCTAGAGCCTTTATGTCAACAGGTCACATGCTGCGTTTGTCCAGTCTGTGACACTGACACCGCAAATATGCAGATAAGGAAACGATATCTTATGAATACCCGGGATTAACTGTTAACCCCGGGTATAGTATGAGCAATGTGAAAGTCTGCTTCAATAGATGCAGTGTGTGGATTGAAGAAGATTGCTCCTGCTGTCACCAACTATTGCAACTCAGCTCATGTGATCCAAAATTAGTAGACACAGGCCCAACATGTCGACTCTGGCCGAACTAAATGAGTCCGTGCAACCCCTAATGCTTACAAGTATACCCGGAGTTCATGGAGCACTTAGGCTGTAAAGTTCAAAGACTCCCCTTTTCACCTTGTCAAACATGCACATCTCTGCAAATATTTTGCGGTCCGCTTTCCAGCTCTCTCTCTCTCTCCGTGTCTTGGCTGTTGGCGTGCTGTGCATACAGGCCCTTCAACATTAAATATGAGCACTTTGATCCCAGCGTGGCATACTACTCTGCAGGAATATGATAAGATGTGCTGGAGCATGCCGTCTCAAGTAAAATTAAGGCTAGTGGCCTTTCCCACACCTGTCTTATCTTTCTCTCTGTGTGTGTGTGTGTGTGTGTGTGTGTGTGTCCCGGCTCTCCCCTCTGGAACTCATTCAGCCATCTGGACGGAAGGACTGTTAATGTATCCTTTGTGAGTGGCTCCCCTCCCTCCTTAGTGATGGCAAACATCACAGTGTGTTTGCCATCCATCCTTCCATCCAGCCAGGCCAGTGAGCTTCAGAGGAATAATAAAGATTAAGGAAAGATATAGCTTGAAGATTTGAGAGTCACGGTAAATGGATGGATTTCCCTTTCTGGCCTACAGCCTCTCTTTTTTATTATTATTTTTCCTGTTTAAGAGCACTGCACGTCTCTTCAAGGTGCACCGTGACAGCTATAGATGTGCGTGTGAGATGATGATTTCAGCGTGGCCGTCAGCTACTGAAAGTGTTCTGTGTTATGCTGGTTGTGGCGATTAATGTGTTTTATGTATTTATAAACTATTTGGGTTCAGAAAGTTTTTTTCTGTCTTTGAAAGAAGTCTTTTAGGCTCACCAAAGCTCCATATAGTAAAACAGGAATGTAGTGAAATATTGTTACAATTTGAAATAACCGTTTTCTATTTTTATATATTTTAATATATGTTGATTCTTGTGATGGCAAAGCTGACGGCAAAGTCATTACTCCAGTCATCAGTGTCACGTGATCCTTCAGAAATCATTCTGATATGCTGATGTGGTGCTCAAGAAACATTTTTTCTCATTATTATCAATGTTGAAAACAATTGTGATGCATATTGTTTTTGTGGAAACATTTTTTTTCAGGATTCTTTGATGAATAGAAAGTCTTTACTGTTGCTTTTAATAAATGTAATGCATCTGCTGAATTAAAAAGGTCTTACTGACCTCAAACTGTTGAACGTTTGTGTGTGTGTGTGTATGTATGTATGTATGTATGTATATATATACACATCTCTTCAAGGTGTACAGTGACAGCTATAGATGTATGTGTGAGTTCATGTTTTCAGCATGAGTCTGCTGAGAACAATCTGTGTGACACGGTTGTGGCGAAGGATGATTTTTTTTGTTCTGTCAGGGATCTCAGTTTGTTCTGAGAGCAGCGAAACAGCCTCAAGGCAGTGTGTTTTATAATAGAGCATTGGAGAGGTAAGGGCTCTGATGCCTGCCTCTCAGTGCTCAATGTCAAAGGCCAGGCAGAGACACTTGTTGTGGTAGATTGCTTGAAGATTGGTTAGATTGGCAATACTTTTTGTGTATGACTGTTTGAGGGAGAGAGAGAAAGAGGGAAAGAGAGAGAGAGAGAGGGTTTGTATGTTTGTGAGAGGTGTGCGTTTTACATGTTTGGGTGCAGTGCAGGGAGCGTTTGGTGCTAAATATATTCATGACGTGGGACGGGAACTCTCTGGTTCAGGCAAGCGCGATCTTGCTTCAGGTCAAACCCAGGGCGAACCCATCACAAGCTGGGTGTGCATGGGGAAAAAAATCAGCACTTGGGTTTTGTAATCCACAACAGCTGCGTGGTTTGCGTACTGTTCAAATAATAGTGTGTGCGTGTGTGTGTTTGGGTGGGTGGGTTTTCTAGATTAATTTCATTTGCATTTGAATGTGTGTGCGTGTATGTCGGTGATGCCTGTTTGTCCAGATGTGGCCAGCTGTGGATCTGGTGTCCTAGATAAGCATGTGCTCGACTCCTCCAGGGTTACATCAGTGAGCTCTGCTTTGGACCATAGCTTTGGGCTCTCATTGTCATCTCTCATTACAGATGCAGAGATACACTTCCCACACACGGGAGAGAAGCATGTTCTCTGATTATTAATCAGACAGATATTACAGACAATCTGCTTGTGGTCACAATAAGGCATTTGATTGGGGTAATGAGAAGCACACCTGCAAAGTGCAAACCCAACCTTTGAAGAGTGAAGGTGAAATTTTGCTTGGTTTGCCCTTGCTGACATATGCCGTAACTTACTAACAAAACTACCTATTTGTTTATTGATTGATTTATTTAGGATACATATTATCTGATATTGTATATTTAATTGTTCATATTTATTATTATTATTATTATTATTTTTTTTTTACATTTAGATTACCTTTGACATGCTCTTGAAATCAAAATAAAAAAAAATATTTTTATAATAATTTTTATTATGATTAAAATGTATTATTTTTTATTTTATTTTAAGAGCATGTTCTGTAAATGTAAAAATAAAGGAAACAAGAATTAACAATTAAATATACAATATCAGCTGATATGTATCCTAAATAAATAAAAAAAAATTAGGCTCTTAAAATAAAAACGCAAGTAATTTTATATATTTATTTATTTTGGATGCATGCTGATATTGTATATTTAATTATAATTTATTTATTATTTTATTATAATTGTTCATACTTGTTTACTTTATTTTTACATTCAGACTGTTTGACATGCTCTTAAAATTAAAAATTAAAAAATAAAAACACTAATAATTTTATAACACTTTTAACTGTAATCTTTTAAAAATTAAATCTCAAAATAAATATCCATTTTTTTTGTATTGTTTATTGATAAAATAGTTTGAATTTTTAATTTTGCCCATTCATCATATCTTTATCGTATCTGCAGCATATATATATAACCACCTTCTCACAGTAAAATGCTTTTTTGATTTGTTTTTGCACGGCTCTAAAAAGTGTGAATTTTTAAATATTATTTTAATCATTTAGCAGATGCTTTTATCAAAAAGTACTTACATTAATAAAGGTACACATTTTTCATCAGTTTTTGTATTCACTGAGAGTTGAAAACCGTGACCTTGGCATTGTTAGCGCAGTGCTCTACTGTTTGAGCTACCGAAAGAAAATGCACTTGTATTTTTCCACTCAGCTTGGGATCAGCCAATCAGCATCAAGGCTCTAGAGTGACTAGGCACTTTTATTTGCTTACATGTTAAAAAATGTGTGTTACCCATGAGAAAATATTTAAATATCTGAAATCGCATATACTTACAGTACAGAAGACCTGCGTCAGCTGAGCAACTGTCATTGACATTTGCTTGAAATGCTATCCATACCGAAGCTTTCTCCAGGTATTATAAACCCGCTTGGTAGAGGCAGGTGAGATTCTCCATTTTTGTCCTCTGTCAGGACTGCACAGGACAAACATTGCTCTAAGGGCCTGAGGGAAAGGCAGATTAATGCAACGGGCTTGAATATTTTATATCAAATGTATTAAAGCCTCATACCGCCTCGCTCTTTTTCCATCAGCCTGTAGTCACAGGTCCTGCAGGGTGACTTTGACTCGAGCAGAGGGAGGGATGCCCCATCCCAGGACTCACACTCTTGTTTGTCACATTTTCTTACCACGTTATTTGATCACTCCGCCCTACACGTTGTGTTTGATTTATTTGTGTTTTCAATTTATGATAAGAAATAGCTCCCTGGCAGTGTGTTGTTCTTTGTCATCTCACACTCAGGTTCGTGAGCTGTCTGCGAATGTGCAAAGAAATATTCATCTGTTTTGTTTCAGTGTTATTTCTGACTGTTCTCTCATTCACCTACAGCGGAGGCTTACATCTTGCCTACACAATCGACATGTGTTGAATTTGTGCTATATGATATGTTTGCACCATGCCTGCAGTTTGTAAATCTAGTTTAAGAGGATTAGGCCTGACAGCGTCTGCCTCTGTGAGGTCTGCTTAGCAGCGGATGACGCCTGAATGATGCATGTTGTGAATTTGATGGCACTGTGATACTATGCTGCCTGCTATCGCCCCCTGCTGGCCGGGAGGAACATTTTGGGCTCTTCTGATTGACACTGGGTCCTCTCATAGACAATGAGGCCCGGATCACAAAACGCACTCTCGCACTCATGTGTAATGAGAGCACTTCAGCTCCTGTTGTGCTTGATGCTCCGATTTGACCAGCGATCAGCCTTAGACATAAAGGAATGCCAGAGTCCACATTTCTCTTAGTGCCCAGATCAAAGTGATATCTTCTCTCTAATGCAGTGAATTAAATCTCGGAACACTGTGCACAGCGCACCTTGCCAACGGTAAGGGTGTATTTAAGTCTGGCCACACACTCTCATTCGATCACTGGCTGAGGTGGCAGCTGCTATGCCTTGGTTGTGTTTTTCTTCTCGCTCTGGCTTATTCATTATGCATACTGTTTAAAATGTCACTCTCCATTTACTGCTGGTCCTAAAACCCTGGGGCTTTGTGCTGAGTAAAGTGTATCCTCCGAGTTCCCATGCGTCTGCTGTTTCTCTTTGTTGTTCTTTCTTACTTGTCTCTTGATGGGGACGGAATGCTACCCATTCTGCTTTCTGTCCCCTCTTGTATGTCTCTCTCGGTTTATCTTCATCCCAGTTTACTGCATATGGCTGTCTCTTTTGTGCTTTCTGTGGTGTTATGGTTTTCATTTCGTCTGTTATTTCTCTTGCTTTTCATACCCTCTGCTGCTTCTCGCTCGGTTTGGTACATCAGCTGCTGGCTGTCATCTCTGGCTCAGTGTTTTATTAAAAATTATTGTATTTTGTCAAGGCTGCTTGATAACAATTAGCTGTTGGACTATGCAGCAAGGTAAAGCAGAGCTTCAAATAAATATCGCATTAATCAATATGGTTACAAGGATGTTTCCAGTGAACAAGATACATTGTAAAGTTAATCACTACTGTTCAAAAGTTTTAGGTCGGTAAGATTTTTTTATGCTTTTAAAATAAGTCTCTTATGCTCTCCAGGGTTGCATTTATTTCGAATCTAGTTTTATCCAATGTCTTTAATGTCACATTTGATCAATTTAACTCGTCCTTGCTGAATAAAAGTATGTATTTCTTCTGAAAAAAAAAAAAAAAACGGTAAGTGTGCAGTTGTTAAAGGGATAGTTCATCCAAAAATGAAAATTATCCCATGATTTACTCACCCTCAAGCCATCCTAGGTGTATATGACTATCTTCTTTCAGACGAACACAATCGGAGATATATTTAAAAATGGTTGTGAATGGCTGTCCAGATTTTGAAGAAAAAAAATGAATCCATACGACTACTAAAGGCCTTCTGAAGTGAATCGATGCATTTGTATAAGACCAATGTCCTTATTTAAAACTTTATAAAGTAAAATAACGAGCTTCCAGCGTGACAGCCATACGCATTCGACGTACATCCAAAAAGCGTTAACTTCCGTGACGTAGTACAAATTGCCATGACGTTCTACACAATGACATGATGTACTATGCGTTTTAGTGTATTGGCATTGGAGCCATTATAAACCTTGGAGGACTAAGGATATTTTTAAATATATCTCCAATTGTGTTCGTCTGAAAGAAGATAATCATATACACCTAGGATGACTTGAGGGTGAGTAAAGCTTGGGATAATTTTTTATTTTTGGGTGAACTATCAATTTAACAACTGCACACAAAAGATTTTTTTTTTTTTCCAAAGAAATACATCCTTTTATTCAGCAAGGACAAGTTAAATAGATCAAATGTGACATTAAAGACAATGTTACAAAAGATAAAATGGATAAAACTAGATTTGAAATAAATGCAGCCCTGGAGAGCATAAGAGACTTATTTTAAAAGCATAAAAACATCTTAGCGACCTCATACTTTTGAACAGTAGTGATTAACTTTACAATGTATCTTGTTCACTGGAAGCATCCTTGTAACCATATTGATTAATGCGATATTTATTTGAAGCTCTGCTTTACCGTGCTGCATAGTCCAACAGCTAATTGTTGTCATGCAGCCTTGACAAAATACAATAATTTTTAATAAAACACTGAGCCAGAGATGACAGCCAGCAGCTGATGTACCAAACCGAGCGAGAAGCAGCAGAGGGTATGAAAAGCAAGAGAAATAACAAAATAACCATAACACCACAGAAAGCATGAAAGAGTGGTAAATCATGGAATAAATGTTTGATTTTTGGGTGAACTATCTCTTTAAAATATTATTTAAAAAAAAAAAAAATTGATAGTTTTGTAATTATTTACTCACATCCTTTGAAACTTGTATGATTTCTTTTGTGTACCAAAAAATGTATGATTTGAAGAGATGTTCCCAGGCTGTTCATAGTGACCATGGTTTTTAAGTTCCAAATATGAAAAGAAAAAAAAAACACCTAGGGCTAGGTTTCGATTTCCTGAGTTTGATTGCAATTAACAAGCTCTTTATACAGTTCTGATTCATTTGGGTATATTTCAGTTATATTGTTCATTTTGCTTATTTATTAAAAACTCTCTCAGCATGCTGCAAATTATACTGTGGATCTTCTAATATGGTGCATTATGGAAATATTAATGTTAAAATTTAACAGCAGGGACCGCTAAAAATCAGTTCAATTGCTATTTATTTAACAGACAATAATAGTAACACAACCAAAACTGCTCTGTGGATACCAACTGACGTGAACAAGTAAAATACACACACAACTTTTGGTGTTAGCGATCTAGTTGTATTAAGCCGGCGCTCTTTTGTAGTGAAGATAGGATCAAAAAGTGAAACAGTGTACTTACAGCAGCTGTCAGTTTCCTGGGTAAATGAATGTGTATATAAGAAAGAAGGATTCTCTCTTCAGGTGACACAAATACTTAAAGACATTTCTTTCTTCTGCAGCGCACAAAAGATGATGTTTTCAAGAATGTTGCTAACAAAATGGTTTTAGTTACCATTGCCTTCCATTGTATGGACAAAAAACACAGACTTTTCTCAGAACATCATCTTTTATGTTCCACAGAAGTGCCATACAGGTTTAGAACAACTTGAGGGTGAGTAAAAAAATTTGGGTTACGCACTAAGAAAAATCTGGCTTGTGCACATACACAGAGTAAAGTTAGGGTTTTAAGAATTACTATGAGGATTGTGATTCATCTGAAAAATCAATGTTCACTCAGTCTTAAAAACACTAAAAAGCACCATATCAGTAGTCCATATGACTTGTGCACTATAATCCAAGTCTTTTAAGTAACATGATAGCTTTATGTGAGCAACAGACAGATTTAACACATTATTCATTGATAATCTTTCCCTCCAGTGAGCTGTTAATTGAGAACCACTGTGAGCGGATCACTGAGTTGAACTCAATGCCTGAATTAGTGAACAAATCATTCTTTTAAGCTGGTGAGCTTGATTCAGTTTACAAATCAGACTGAAGGATTCATGAGTAAATATAGACAAAATTTTGATTTTTGGGTAAACTGTTTCTTTAAGGAACGGTTTCTAGCTGATCTGACCTTTAACCAATGTTTGTCATATTGATTCAGTTATATTAAGTATAGGGATGTCAAGCAATTAAAATGTTTAATCTAATTAATTACACGGTGTGGCAATTAATCAAATTAATCGCACATCCCCCCAAAATGTAATTTAAAGTCATTATTGTGTTAAATGAGAAAAGCAACAAACAGACATTACTATATATATATATATATATATATATATATATATATATATATATATATATATATATATATATATATATATATATATATTGTAGGGGACCAAACAGTTCAGTTCAATTGCTATTTATTTAACAGATAATAATAGTAACAACCAAAACTGCTCTGTGGATACCAACTGATGTGAATAAGTAAAATACACACAACTTTTGGTGTTAGCGATCTAGTTGTATTGAGTCGGCGCTCAATACAAATTCAAAAAGTGAAATGACAGTGTACTTACAGCAGCTGTCAGTTTCCTGGGGATTCTCTCCTCAGGTGACACAAATTCTTAAAGACATTTGGATTCGTGTGGCGGGGCAGGTGCATTAAATGCGTTAATAATTTTAACACATTATTTTTTTTTCATAACTAATTAAATTAATGCTTTAAATCGACAGCCCTAATTAAGTAATATTTTGAATAAAACTATTTAGATGACATCAATTTAGATGACTGCTCACATTTTTAAAGCACATTTGAAGCACATTTTTAGGTTACCTAACAAAACATTCTCACAGCATAGCTGGAATTTCTTAATATGCTTAGTGCCAAGACTTCAGCGTCAGCTAAAAAGTGTGCAGAATGTGACGGTGAAGCCCTGTGCCCTGCCCTCTCTCTGCTCAGAGCTTTACATAAAAAATACAAGAAGTCTGCAGTTTGAGTAAGCAAAAACATCTGTTCCAGCCCACTATATTCATTTCCTATCTATCTCTCTCTCTCTCTCTCTGACCTGTTCTCACTTACCACAGTATGTAAACATAAGGCCTGTCAGCAATAGAAAAGAGGACAAAGAGGAAAAGATCTTCTTTGCCAATAGCTGTTAACATGAGGAGAGCTGTCTAATGGTGGTGGTGCTGAAACAATGCAACTCTGGAGTGCTTTGGCAGACAGGGAGCTGTCCAGTGCTGAAATCTGAGGCCTCAAATGCAGTGGCACAGCGGAAGCTGCGGTGTTTGTGTTTCTGTATGTGTGTGTGGAGAGAGTGCAGAAGAGAGGTCAATTGGAGTTGCATTGTTTCACATGACCGGGCTCTGCTTTAGAAACCAATTATGCTGTAATTCTACAGCCTGAGCAGGTGATTTCTCCTCTCTCTACCGTCTGTGATAGCTGTACTGAAGAGTTGCTCCAGTGTGAACAGTTCCAATAAGCGCTCCACCATTCCATCAGAACAAAAACAGCTCAGGGATTGCTGCCAGGAGGTATGTTTGTGTGCTGTATGCGAGTGTTTGCGTGTGCTCAAAATGAGACTTGGGGTGGTTCTGCGTGTGAAAGTGCCATTTGTTGCAATTTCTGTGATGTATATCTTGAAGTCTGTGTGTGGTTGAAAGTTCATGGCACTGAGTGTGGTAGCAGGGAGCGCCCCTGCAGTTTGAACAATGTACAAAAATATCTTGGAGACAGGCAGTAAGGTTAAAAGTTAAAAGTGATACAGTATTTCATGGAAAAAAAAAAATCTGTCATCTTTTCCTCAGCCCTTATATCGTTCCAAACCTTGATTTGGTTCAGTGATACATTTCTTGTAAAGATAGTCTATGTGACTCATTTGCTGTATTTGAAGTCTTCTAAAGCCATATGATACCGATATGTATTTCACAATAATTGGTGAAAATCTTCCCCATCACTCTAGATTTTAAATGAAATGTGCTGCATCAAGTTACACAGGACATACAAGTAAACATTTGGCATTTGCTGACTTGTCATTTTGTAGTCCATATGACTCAATGAGGTATAAAAACTTAATTCAGAAGACATGTAGTGCATGAGTCATATAAATCACAATTTTGGGTATTTTTATGATGATTTACGCTGCTTTTTGTCATTTTGTAGCTTGATAGACCTAGTCCCCATTCACTTCCATTATATTGTATGGAAAAAAGCAGAAAGGATGTTCTTCAAAAATCAACCTTTTATTTTATTCCACAGAGGAAAGAAAGACATAGTGTTTTGAAACAACATGAAAGTACAGTAAATAGATTTTCTTTTCTCATTTTTTGGTGAACCTATCCCTTTAAATCTGAGATTTTTTTTGTCTTAGAAAGGTAAACAATAAAAGCTCAGCATCATAGTCTTTGATTATTTAGGTTTTGACTGTTATGAATAAGATATGACTGTTCTGAATTTTTAATATGGTTGCTTCCTATGGGAGAGACTGAATATATTTGTCCATATATTCAGTATGCAAATGACACATTATGTCAAATGCATTACTGAGCCCTACCCTCTGCAGTCACAGTTCTGTGCTTAGCCTTTTCAGGTCTCTAATGACTCAAAGATGAAGGCTTTTATGTTGCATGTGGGGGTCACTGAGCTTTGATCTTGCTTGATTGACAGCTCAGGTGAAGGGCAACACCTCCCAACAGGGTTCCCTATAGAATCAATTATCAATTGTGCATGTCTGGACCTGACGCTTTCTCTAAAAGCTCGATGTCGAGGCCAGGGGTCATTGAATTCTGTGCTTTTCATGTTTTACCCTTCATCCTTGTGTTTTTTATTGGTTTTAGCGGTTTAAGTTCTTCAAAGGGCATGCAGGCTGAGTATGATGAGCAGCATCGTGGGTCCATTTTTCTCCTAAGATGGCCTCACTAAGATGAACAGCGCTAGAACTGCTTGGAAAAGCTAATGGCTGTCCATGAATCTTTAAACAGACTGAAGGAGTTTCAATGAGTATGACTTCATCCTGCGCTATGGGTTATCTTTTTGCCTGGACTAATGACTCGTGAATGAAGCCATCATAAAATCTGCTATTTTAATGGGAAATTTTAGGAGTTCTTTGGATTTAAGAGAATGTAATAAACAGGATACTGGTGTGTGTTTGGCTGTTTGGGGTGAGGAGGAGGGGCTGGCTACTACACAGTAAGAAAAAATGTGCAAAAATACTTCTTAAGTAGTAGCTTGTCACTGACATAGTACCCTTAAATGTACACTTTTGTACCTTATCAACCCCTAGTGTGCGTATTGCTACCTTAAATGACTAATATGCCCCTTCATGGTAATAATATGCATTGCAGGTAATGAATATGCACCTTTTAAGGCACTAATATTCACACAATGTACTAATATGCAGTCTTAAATGTGCATATTAGTACATTAATTTTTATTGTATTAATATGCAACGTTAATTTACTAAGCAGAACTCTTAAGGTTCTAGCACCTGTAAGGTACTAATATTGTGCTTTAAAGTACTAATATGCACCTTTAAGGTATTAATATACCACTTTAAGTTAATAAGGTGCACTATTAAGGTACTAATATGACCATTTAAGGTACTAAAATATCACTTTAAATTACTAAGATGCAACCTTAAAGGACACCTATTATGCCCCTTTTCACAAGATGAAATATAAGTCTCTGGTGTCCCCAGAATGTGTCTGTGAAGTTTCAGTTCAAAATACCCCAGAGATAATATATTATAGCTTGTCAAATTTGCCCCTATTTGGGTATGAGCAAAAACACGTCGTTTTTGTGTGTGTCCCTTTAAATGCAAATGAGCTGCTGCTCCCGGCCTGCTTTCCAAAAGAGGGCAGAGGTTTAACAACTCGCGCTTCAGATAGTCAGCAACAACAAAACTGGAGAATCTCACGCAGCCAAAATGACAATTGTGCATTTCCTGTCTCCCAGATTCAACTGTGTATGAATAGAAGTCAGTGGAACGAAAAGTGTAGTGAGACCACCCCTTTACGGTGCTAATAGGATCAATTAAAGGATCATTTTTGCCCTCTCTTACTGACAGCAAGCGGACAAGTCATGGACTCAATTCTCAGGGACCACATATACTGATAAAATGTACTATAATAATAAACCGTGTAGTCACTTGGGATAAACAAACATACATGAATAAATGTAAATGTGTGTAGATTTTTGAGATCATACAAGTTTGGTGTTAACAGTGTAAGTAAATAGAAATAAATTAACATGCAGTGCTATCACTCTGAAGCCCATGATGACGAATAAGCTAGTAAACATCTGTCTTGAATAGAAAGAAGGTGTTCTATTGCTAATAGAACATGTCAAACCTTGTGTTGCTGTTTGGTTTATACCATCAAAGTGTGACTTTTTGAGTGCTTCCAAGAATTAGGTTATACTGAAGAGTTGACATGAAATAGCAAAGAGCAGCAGGTAATGACTTTTATGAAAGCCTGCTTAGAGGAATATCTTATAAGTACAAACTTAACTGGAAAAGAATCAGACAGCTCTCTGAATCTCAGGCTCCTCCAGGCCCACTAAGAGCCAATAATATTCCACTCACTTGCAGCAAATGCAAAACAAATCATGTCAATTTAAGTGCTGAGATTGGGTGCCTTTACTCAGTCTAAATTCAATCTCTCTGTCCGAGAATCTCTGGGCGGTTCTGCTCGGTAAACAAACATGGCCAACCATTTAATCTAATCTAGGATTAGCCCCACCTGCCGGTCTGATTGTTTGGAGGCACTAACTGCTAAAATTGCTTTAGAATGAGAGGTTGGATTGTTACGAAAGGGTCAGTTAAAGCACAAAGCGGGGATTCAAACTACATCTGCGATTCGTGTACCATGAAATCCGCCGAAACGAAGGGGCGTTAATTGGAATTTAGCACATTCAAATGACACATTTTACTTTTTAAAAGCAGCTCAACTCTAGAAAAAAGCATGGCTTTGCTTCTCACTCAATCAAATCAGCTTGACAATGTTTGGAGTTAGCACTCAGGAATATAAAGTTGAACAAAAGGGAATAGTGAACCATCAGAAATGACGTTAGGGCAGCCTGCTAATGACACTCGTGCTGCTGTAATGGCAGTGTGAGTAATGATAATCAGTGTGCAATTATAGCAGGTACTTGCAGAGGTTATGAGCCCATTCCAGCCGCTGCAATGCTGAACGCTTTAAACTTTAGGGCTGGAAGCATTGACAGGTGGAGACAGGGCCGTTTGCTATGGACCACTAATACAGAGCCATTTAATCAGGGAGTCCGGGCACAGCTGTGCATTGTGCATTGTAATACTTAATCCACAAAGCTACACATATGTGCATTCGAAAGCCCCGCTGACGCATGTACAAACACACTGGCGGGAATGACAAATGCCACAGCCTTTATGATTACGGCTTGTCACATTATCGCATCTACCTTTATTGCTCGCGTAACAACTAAAACCGTCACTACCAATTCCTCCTCGCACAAGTCAAAGTCACTCGCTCGTATGACTGATAATACCTGCTATTGTGTGCTGGTAATGGCGGAACATAATAGGGGCTTTGCACTGGCTGATTGCAGTGTGTCGCTGTGCTGCAGTGGGCAGATGCGTGAAGGGTCCGGCGGATCGTCCAACAAATCACATCACTCACGGCTCATTTCCATCCTCAATTCCCCCAAGCCTGGCGAGCCGATGGGGCCACGTGCTCGAATTCATCCTCTGCGTTGTGGGAGCAGCGTATACATTATCTTAGTGCCGGGCCGTACTTGATTTCACAGAGTCATTATGGCATAGTGGCAGTTAAAAGCTAGACACAATCACAGTCTGTGATCCATTGTTGCATTAGAAGCAGAGCTGTGTAATTAGAATAATATCCAGAGATACAATTCATTGGCAGACAAGTGGAAGTAAGCGGCACAATTCAGCTGGTTGGCACTACGTTTTTGATCTCTTGATTGACAAGTTAATGTCTTCCTCACACGGCTTTGTAGTTTTCCAGAAATGCCTGTTTTCTCGTAACATGTTGTTTCATTGCTCCCTGTGGAGGCTGTTAGCTCTGTTGTCCATAAAATAGATCTGAAAGTATTCTTATAAAGTTACAGCAGTGCAGGATTACACTCATGCATAGACAATGAATTTATGAAATACATATTTTATTTACATATATTTACATATATTTTGTCTTTTATGGCCATAAATGTATCAAATATATAGTGTAAATAGATTTAATGCAATGCCACTGTATTGCTTTACAAGTTTTCAGGTCATCCAAATGAAAGCGCATTGTGGCAAAGTTTGTGTTTGTTCTAGATAACCAGTACAGGCGTATAAAACACAAAGCTTATGATGACAGTATACTACATCAGTGATTAACACAAGAAAGAAAGACACGAACGGAGAGAGAAACACCTTTCTGAGGGCAGAAGAGTGCATTAATCAATTATAGTAAAGGCTGATGCCACATAATATCGTATTCATGATGTAGACTGTGACATTTACAACCAAGGTTTACTCTAGTGCTGTGTAGTGATGAGAAACGTAAGGACTTAGCAAAGTACGAATCGTAAGGATTCCGGTTCCGATTCCACTTTGTTTCTGGTTTCTTCATGATTCCATTTAATTAACAATTCTCTTAGTACTTTTCAGGAAGCACCAGTCGGATATTACCGAAAGCGATTGAGTCAAATGTGAATCCAGTAACTGCCCCGACTGATTCAGTGAGCAAGTGTGCCATTTGAGACTCATCTGTGAGTCATTAAAAAGTGAGTCATTTAAAAAGAACTGGCTTATAAGAGTCATTCGTATGCTAAATGGACCTCACTGGTTGCACTGTGAAAGATTTAGAAAGTTATGTTGCCTGTTTATTTATTTGTTTGCTTTAGTTTTAGTTTTTTGTTATTCAGTTGGTATGGTGTCTGGTGTCATGAACAATGGACTCTATGCTCAAGGCCACAGCAACTACTCCTGCAGTACAGTGTATGGAAATTGTAAGCATATTATTTACAAAATTAAAAACTTGAGGAAGTATAACATGACAGGACAAAGTAAAACTGATATATGATCTACTTCCACACTAAAGGTATTTAAAGCTTCTGGAACCCATTACTAAAACTGTAAGGTTTAATACAATATATAAAATGTTATGTTTACTATGAATAATAAAGTATACAGTATAATGTACTACATTGTAATATATCGACACTTATTATAAATATGATAGGAGAATACTACCGTAAGCTAGCATGCATAGATTAGGATCTAAACAATTTTGTACTGTAATCTATCTTTGCTTATACTGTATACTATTGTACTATTAAAACTAGAGATGCACCGATACTAAATTTCTCTGCTGATACCGATAGCCGATTATTCAGAATGATATCAGCCGATACCGATAGTTTGGTTTTTCTTAAGGAAAAAAAAAATCTCTCCCAAATAATGTTGCAAACTATACAGGGAACCCTCTCATTTGGTACACTACAATATTAGAGGTTACAATTAACAGCAGAGGTATTATATTCAGCTGCTGTTTATTTTCAGATATAATAATTACACTCAAATAAAAACTGAAATGTATAAAACTTAGTATCACATAAGGTAGTTTTCATAAACACTTATTTTCATGGCAAATTTGCACAAACATATAATTAACAGTAAATAAGCTTCTCTCTAGTTTTTTTTATATGTAGATAGCTAAGGAACTGTGAACATTGGAAAACATTCCTGAGGTAAAAGTGACATGATGTGACATATTGTTCACAAGCTGTTTTATTGACATCTTTCCGCGGTTGAAACACAAATAAAGTGATTACATGAGACATTCTGGTAAGTTTTACAATATATTTCAACATAACTTTGATGTTCATTCATGTTTTTTGAGATATAGCTATTGAAGAGGAAGAAAAGACTCGCGCTCCGAGCTGCAGCCTGAACTGAGGCATTACAGCGATCTGACACATCACTTTTAAGAGCATCAAAACGCCATTTATTGTTTGAATTTCATGATAAAATGGACAGAATTTGAAAACGGAAACTTTAATTCTTATCAGAAGTAATAAAGCACAAATCATTTTGTGATTATTGGATGGGAGGCGCTACAAATAATATTTGATGTAGGAAAAAAAACGCAGACCTGTGAACCCTGGCTTTAACTACTGGTGATTCATAGGGTCAAAAAGAGCCTGCTTTAACGTCACTATTTTTAAACTGTTGCGTCAGTTAATGCGTTAAAATTCAACACGAGTGATTTTCTTCACACACAGTATGTATGAGTTGCAGTTTGAACACGTCTTTCAGCACCCTTTTGATTGACAGGATATAATCGGCCCTGACCATCGCCAGTTTTTAAACAATCGGCCAATGGCTGATAGTGATAATAATAGCTTTTATCGGCCGATACCGATTGTTAGCCGATACATCGGTGCATCTCTAATTAAAACACATTGATGTTCGTGATTAGTAGTTACTATATGTCATATATCATAAAGCAATTTTGTTGGATTTCAAATCAAGGACTGACTTGACTACCCATTCACTGCAAAAAAGAATTGTTGGTTTAACTTAAAAAAGTAAGTTACCTGGTTGCCTTAAAATTTTGAGTTCATTAAAATTGAAAATTTGAGTTAATACAATGAAGGCGATTGATTTCATAAACAGAAACTCAAAATATTATGTCATCTGAACCACATTAATTATCTTAGTTGATTTGACAAAAGAAAAAAATGTTGCGATAACAAATCATGATTTTTTTTTTTTTTTTTTTTTTTCAGTGTTGGAATTGCTTTGGGGTCTTAGGCCAAAAGTATACTCTGGCCATCTATGTTAGGCGACAGTCCACGTACTGTATGTGTGATGTCATTTTTGTGGTCAGGAGCGTCCGTGGACATCAGCGCACATTGTCCGCGTTCAGCCCAATTTTTGTGTCTGTGCGGACAGTGCGCATTCAGCAGTGCATATGCAAGTGACTTGAGCTCTTGAAAACAAAGTCCACTAGATGCGCAAGTGCCGAACATGTCTTTCCACGCTCACGGCCAAAGAAAAGCTCGCACACGAGATGATATGGAGCGAAAGAAGTATACCCGGGCCTTTAGACTTTCCACTCAACAGGGGGACCGAATTGTTCATGACAATGAATGTATGCATTGATGAATTCCTACATATCTACTAACTCTCATTAGGGTGTTAGTAGAGTATTAGTAGACTGGTAGGGTTAGGGTTAGAATAAGTTGACATGTACTTGCAAATTTACTTATAGTTAATAGAATGTCTGTTGGGGGACCATCACAATAAAGAGTTAGCAGATATGAAGCAGACGTGAGTCTACTAATTCTCTATTGAAAGTTAGATTACTTGTAGTTGCTAATGGTCAACAGAATGTTCAAAAGGGACCATCAAAATAAAGTGTTACCAAATAATTAGGTTCCAGTATTTTTTTGTTTATTTTAATGAACTTGTTCTGAATAAGAATTGGTTCTTGTTTCTCAACCTTGAGCTTGTATTTATTTTACTCTCCTGTTCTCTGCAGAATATTTGATAGTGTTAAGACTTACTATAATCTTCCAACACTCAGACTTGAAAAGAGGTTGCAGACAAATTACGTTATAAGAAATAACATGCTCAAGTTGTATTTTGTACAAAGTGGAAAGAAATGAAGCATCTTCCTCTCAAGGTTGCCGGCTATGAACACAGGCAGCTAAGAGATGAAAAGAGAGAGAGATAGAGCGTGGATTGCCAAGCAACGGAGTTTGATAGAGTTTACTCGGGTCCTCTTGCTCTGTCCTTCCGGTGATAACCTGACCTTTAGCCGGGGATCTATAATGCCCATCACGGACAGGGAGGAGAGATGTCTCAATTCTCCATGCTGCCATTTCTGTGGCCAAGTTCTCAGCCATAATGACATTCCCCTGTTAGGGGTCATTGGCACTTTGGTTTTTCTGACTTTGAGTGGAATACAGACTCACCACCTGGAGAAGGATCTTATAGAACAGCCGTAATTTATCTCTGCTCAGTGTTTTTTTATTATTTATACATGTGTGTAATAATTTATGTTGCATTTTGTTAGTCTGTTACAAAGCCAAAGAGCCTCTGTTGTTTCATTTTTCAGAGCTTCACAGTTAACACTGATGACACAATATGCCAGGAGCATCATATATCTCATCAATGGGAACCGCTCTTGCGTGCACATGCACTTATTTGTACGTCACAGGGACAGCCTTGGGCGTTTGACGATTTAAAGAGATTACTCTCTCGGACTTCTGCATGCCTGGTGATGTCGCAAAGAATAAACTCTGATGCAGTGGGTAAGCTCTCACACAGACAGGTTGCTGCTGTGAGGGGAAGCAACCAGATCATAATCCTGACAACCGTGCACATACTGCAATACTTATAAATGAGGTAAAAAGGTGAATCATCCTTGCAAAATGCATATTTCATCAAAAAATATACCCACCACCGTTAACAAGGGAAGAAGTGTTTCTCTGACAGAATTATTCATATTGCTGACAACTCCCTGCAGTCTGACCGGGGCCCGCATTTGACCCAGAGTGTGCTCGGGGTTATCAAGGGTAAACCAGATTTGAAGTGCTTTTCCATGTCTGCTTTCTCAGAACTTAGAGAGCTACAGTTTGCACTGGCATGACCTCTATGACACTTGGAATGCCCCTGAGTGAAGAGTAGGAGTGGACCGTGGGGAATCGGGAAATATGAAAGACACAGCTGAGTAGCAGGCAAACTTCCAAATTATAACTGCTTTTGCAATGATCTTATCCAAGGAAATCTTTAATACCTGGAGAGAGCTAGCCGTTAGCATTTCCCATTTCTCTCAAATCTCAGTGGCGCTTACTCGGCTATGCTTATCTTTGTTCATAATTTATAATAACTGTTTTCTATTTCAATATATTTTAAAATGTTATTTATTCCTGTGATAGGAAAGCTGTATTTTCAGCAGCCATTACTTCAGCGTTCAGTGCCACTCAAGAAGCATTTCCTATTATCAATTTTGAAAACAGTTTTACTGCTTGAAATTGATACATCCGTGATACATTGTTTTCAGGATTCTTTGATAAATAGAAAGTTCAAAAGAACAGCAACAGTCTTTACTGTCGCTTGTGATCAATGTAATAATTAGAAATTTTTCTTGAGTGGCACTGAACGCTGATGTAATGGCTGCTGAAAATACAGCTTTTCTATCACAGGAATAAATAACATTTTAAAATATATTGAAATAGAAAACAGTTGTTATAAATTATCAGCAAAGATAAGCATAGCCGAAGAAGCGCCACTGAGATTTGAGAGAAATGGGAAATGCTAATGGCTAGCTCTCTCAAGGTAAATCACTGATATAGTGAACAATTTTACTGATATGCATCCGGTTTACCCAATAGTTTACTTTCAATGGAGACATAACCAGCTGTGTTTACATGAATACTTCACACGATGGGCATTTCGACATAATTGCATGTGTATTCGAACATTCAAGCACAATAAGACGTGAAAGAGAACTGAATTCGCGATCGCTTGCTGAGACGCTGCTTTCTGTGCACATGCTTAAGCTGTGTCAGTCAGTGCGTGCACCACATTGAGTTATTTTTCACTGCTTATTGTGCTTAACACTTTTTAACATCGAGCACGTCCCAAATTCACCTTCTGAGAGGCAGCTTTCTGTGCGCGCACTTTGGCAGTATGCCAATCAGCGCGAGCACTGCACCAACTTCCTTTTGAGGATATAGTGCGTAATTGCGCTTATAATTCTATTTAACATCTAGGACTTCCCGCTCTTTATTGTCTCATTCATGCATTTTATCACTCTAAAGTAGAGATACATTGATATATCGGCCGATAATCGGTATTGGCTGATTGCCGATAATGTGAAAATTTGCTTTTATCGGCCGATACCGATTATTGGCCGATATATCGGTGCATCTCTACTTTAGAGGGATAAAATGCATGAATGGGAATATAAAGAGCAGGACATCCTTGATGGTTTAAACACAGACGATAGTCAGGGCCTATATATCCTGTCAATCAAAAGAGGGCATGAAAATGCACTGAATTTGTGCTTTGTGTAAAGAAAATGCTAAGAAACCAGTTTGATATTCAATATTAATAGTAATTATATGAATTAATAACATTCAGAAAGTTAAGAAATATTAATTTAATCTTCAGAATTTAGTTAATGTGTGTTAATAGTAATGAATTTGTTTATTACTGACACCAGTTACTCTGAAACAAGTTGATGAAATGGAGAGAATAAAGTTTTTATTTCTTTATTTCTTTCAAGATATATATTAATTAAAAATATAATGATTAATTATTAATTATAATAAAATTATAATTAATTTAAAAGACGGTATGAAAGGCAGAACCCCCAAACTATCGGTATCGGCAGATATCACACTGAATAATCGGCTATCGGTATCGGTTAGTATCGGTGCATCTCTATTCTAAAGTGTCAGTAGTGCTATATACAGTATTTGCACACCGCAATATACATGATGTATCAAAATCTCTAACCATAGACATTTTATACCGTGGTAACGATATATATTGCCATACCGCCCAGCCCTGTTATAGATTGTGAAGCACAGGAGCTTATATAAATAGATATTTTATTGAAATATACAGTAGTCAACATTTGAAGTGGATCAAAACCTTCTTTTTAGGACAACTTAGTTCTTAGGACAACTTTTTTGATCCACTTCAAATGTTGACTACTATATATTATATGTTGCTTACTAAAAGGGGTTTTGTCAGAATGCACAGCCAATTATGAATGGCTTTCAATTGAGATAGATGTGTTTTGGTCTGGATGATTTAGTTTTGGCATCTTCCAGCCAGGGTTTTTTATGTGTGTGTGTGTGTGTGTGTGTGTACATCTGTGTCTATAGATTGCAAGGAATGAGCATGAGTCATGGTGATCTTCTGATGCGCACCTCTTTTTAATTCGCTCTCCTACACATCTCTTGCCAGCAATCGAGTTAAAGCTCACAGGGGCAGGAAGGAACAGTCAGGGTGCATGAGCCTCACAATCTTACCTTCTTCAGATTCTGAGGGCTCTGGTGTCAACAGAGATCACAGGATGCAGCTCTGGAAATGATTTAAAAAGAATTTGAAAGGTGACATTAATGTTACATCTGCAATTCATGACCTTCTGAGGCAAGAAATTACATTTGACATCCTGAAACAGTCGCAAAGCCATTGTGTGTGAGTCAGGAGGTTCCATTTTCATACCCCAAGGTGAACAGTCTGACTATCATCATCTGCATAGCTAATCATGTTTGTGCAATTTTGTTTCCTGTGCAGTGAAGGGCCATTTTTCTCCTGTAGATTTTTGAGCGCCATCTACAAAGTGGATAGTATTTCATGTCTTAGTAATATGTCAGTGTAGCTGTTGAATTTGAGAGCTCCAAAAGTCTTAGACCATTTTACTGATTTAATAGAAAGATTTTTATTATATTATCAGCATAACAGTTTTAGTGAAAAGCTGCATTGAAAAATGTAAATGAATTTCAGAATTTAATGACAGCAGCACTTGAGCTGCATAAACTCCAAATGTTTCTGTAAAACCTGAAGATCATGTTCTCCAGCATGATTTGAGAATGGTCCAAAGAGCATCTTTGCTTGAATTCATTTTCAGTTGATAAATATGTAAGAAATAGTGCAAAATCTTAAATATATAAATCAATTTTACATCATAACTTTAGATTTTTTTTTTTTTTTTAAGTGGTAACTTTACAATATTTTTTACAGCATTTATTAATCTAAGTTATTTATTAATACTAGGTTAACATACTAAAACATGTTTATACTTAAGGTATTAGAACAAACATCAATGAACAATAGTATATTTATAAATTTACATTACCCTGTAAAAAATACAAACCCGATTCCAAAAAAGTTGGGACACTGTACAAATTGTGAATAAAAACGGAATGCAATGATGTGGAAGTTTCAAATTTCAGTATTTTATTCAGAATACAACATAGATGACATATCAAATGTTTAAACTGAGAAAATGTATCATTTTAAGGGAAAAATAAGTTGATTTTAAATTTCATGGCATCAACACATCTCAAAAAAGTTGGGACAAGGCCATGTTTACCACTGTGTGGCATCCCCTCTTCTATCTGCAAACGTCTGGGGACTGAGGAGACAAGTTGCTCAAGTTTAGGAATAGGAATGTTGTCCCATTCTTGTCTAATACAGGCTTCTAGTTGCTCAACTGTCTTAGGTCTTCTTTGTCGCATCTTCCTCTTTATGATGCGCCAAATGTTTTCTATGGGTGAAAGATCTGGACTGCAGGCTGGCCATTTCAGTACCCGGATCCTTCTTCTACGCAGCCATGATGTTGTAATTGATGCAGTATGTGGTCTGGCATTGTCATGTTGGAAAATGCAAGGTCTTCCCTGAAAGAGACGTCCTGATGGGAGCATATGTTGTTCTAGAACTTGGATATACCTTTCAGCATTGATGGTGCCTTTCCAAATGTGTAAGCTGCCCATGCCACACGCACTCATGCAACCCCATACCATCAGAGATGCAGGCTTCTGAACTGAGCGCTTATAACAACTTGGGTTGTCCTTGTCCTCTTTAGTCCGGATGACATGGCGTCCCAGTTTTCCAAAAAGAATTTCAAATTTTGATTCGTCTGACCACAGAACAGTTTTCCACTTTGCCACAGTCCATTTTAAATGAGCCTTGGCCCAGAGAAAATGCCTGCGCTTCTGGATCATGTTTAGATATTGCTTCTTTTTTGACCTATAGAGTTTTAGCCAGCAACGGCGAATGGCACGGTGGATTGTGTTCACCGACAATGTTTTCTGGAAGTATTCCTGAGCCCATGTTGTGATTTCCATTACAGTAGCATTCCTGTATGTGATGCAGTGCCGTCTAAGGGCCCGAAGACCATGGGCATCCAGTATGGTTTTCCGGCCTTGACCCTTACGCACAGAGATTGTTCCAGATTCTCTGAATCTTTGGATGATATTATGCACTGTAGATGATGATAACTTCAAACTCTTTGCAATTTTTTTCTGAGAAACTCCTTTCTGATATTGCTCCACTATTTTTCGCCGCAGCATTGGGGGAATTGGTGATCCTCTGCCCATCTTGACTTCTGAGAGACACTGCCACTCTGAGAGGCTCTTTTTATACCTAATCATGTTGCCAATTGACCTAATAAGTTGCAAATTGGTCCTCCAGCTGTTCCTTATATGTACATTTAACTTTTCTGGCCTCTTATTGCTACCTGTCCCAACTTTTTTGGAATGTGTAGCTCTCATGAAATCCAAAATGAGCCAATATTTAGCATGACATTTCAAAATGTCTCACTTTCAACATTTGATATGTTATCTATATTCTATTGTGAATAAAATATAAGTTTATGAGATTTATAAATTATTGCATTCCTTTTTTATTCACAATTTGTACAGTGTCCCAACTTTTTTGGAATCGGGTTTGTAATTGTTGGTTCAACTTAAAGTAAGTTACTTGGTTGCCTTAAAATTTTGAGTTTATTGAAATTAAAAATGTGAGTTAATGCAATAAAGGCAATTGGTTTAATCAACAGAAACTCAAAATATTATGTTATCTGAACTACAATAATTATCTAAGTTGATTTGACAAAAAAAAAAATGTTATGATAACAAATTATGAAAATATTTTTTTACAGAGTAGTTTAATGAATGCTGTAAAAAAAAAAAAAAAAAAAAAAAATAGATTTTTAATTTTCTGATAACCAGCATTAACTAATGTTAATGATTAAAAAAAAAAAAAAAAAATAAATAAGTGTCATCTCAGGCTTTTGGACCTCGCAGTAGTTCCGAAAACTTGCCATTTGTTTTATATGCACTTCAGGCTAATGCCTGTTTCAACATCCATGGAGAATGTTAAATGCAGTTGTTGATAGTATAATGGAACAGTCTACAGTAAGTTAACTCCTTTAGCCTGATTAAAAGCATTTCATTTCATGGCTGGGAACACATTTCATCTGAAAGAAAAGGCCAATTAAAAGCTTGTTAGTCTGCAAGATTAGTTGCGTATGAGAGTATTGAGTGTTGGTAGCTATATACTCTCTTCAATCCAATAATGAATTTGCATGGTAACGCAGGATGCGCTGCAGCTTGTTTCCGAGCGAGCGGCGTGGGGGCACGGCCATTTAATGTCACGTATTTACGCCATTCTTTTGCCCTCTGCTCCTGCTCCTGCTCCTCTTGTTTTGGTCTAGCTAGAGCACTTAATGTGAACTCAACCTTACATGCTTTAAGTAAGCATGTGGCCCTTTAAAAGGTTATATAACTCTGATTTTTGGAGTTTAATGGAGTCCCTGTAGGGTATAACCTCTGGAATTGCTCGGTAGACCTTCAGCACACTAAAGAAGTAATCCATATGACAGTGTAGTCAGCCATTTAAGAGAAAAAAGAGTGAGTGTGTGTTTTTATGGGAGTACTTACGGGCTGGATTGTAGGGTATGTCAGTGTATGTCAGCAGACTGCTCATTTGGGTATCTATATGGTAAAGTACAGCTGAATAATGCATTTTTGTCCACTCAGAGAGATATTTTTCGACTGCAAGGAAAAATACTGCATATACGTAAGATTCACTTACACAAACACACACACTGATTGACCGCAGTGACGGCAATGAACTGAACACTTTCAGGTGTTTATTACTCCTGCTCATCTTTAATGAATAGTTCAGCCTGAGTACACGTGTACGGCTGCACTGTACACTATGGAGTAGCAATTAATGTCAGTATGAAGAGGAGAGTGCTGCCCTTCAGCATGTCAGTGCGGCTTTTTAATGTCACATTTCACAGGCACACAATCCATAATTTATATCTCAGTGAGGAGGGACTGCAGGTATTAGAACATCTAGGTGAAGATGGTCTCCTAGAAAACATGCAGTCCCTGAATTAAACTGTTCGTAAGTGCATACTAAGATTTTCCTCATAGCGAGCATTAACAGCAGGCTGAACGATCTGAGTAAACATTGTCACTATACTTTAGTATTCATTTAGAGGCTAAAATGAGGTTTATTTTTAGAGTGCCATTTGAACCGTCTGAACAGATGTTGTGTCTTATACATACACTAATTTATTGCTTTATTTATTTAATTACAGTGCTTGTGAGGCGATTGATAATCCTGTACTTTTTATTCTCTACAAATGTCTGCAATTAATTCAGCTTGAACTATTTAACATGCAAACTCATTTCAAATATTTAATTATTTAAATGTTGCAATGATTTCTGAAGTCTTAGCTGTTTTTTTTTTCTTTTAATAAATTATGCTTTCTAAAAAAATTATGTTGAAGTTCTCCCATTGACTCACACGATTTTTTTTGTTTGTTTATTAATTTATTTTTTGCAAATAAAAAGAACATTAAAGAGAAAAGGCACAATATTCTAAGAGGGTTACAATATATAGAATTCTGAAATGAAATTAAAGGTGCAGTAGGTGATCTGGGAAAATGCTAACTTTAGCCTGCTAGCATTGAAAGTGTACGTCCCCACCCTCCCTGCAAATCGCCGTCCAAAGCCAAGCCTACAAAACACATGAACGCGCACAGACCAGAAGCGAGACGACAACATTATTGATTTACATTATGTGTCATTCACCGGTGAGAAAACTTTACAGTACAGTGAGTAACAGTACTACAATAACGAACGTAAACAACTTTTTAAAATCGAATTAGTTTCAGCAAATGGATATGCTGGACATTTCTAACGTGACAGCTGATGAAGAACTAGCAGCACTGAGCACAAAATAAACCACGTCACTGTCTTTATAACCAAAAAGGTGATAGTATTTCAGCAAAAATACAATATAAGTTAAACATTGTCAGAATATCAAGCGAAGAAACTATCTTTCATGCCAAGGACGGCATGCACAATACACGCAGGGACGCTGAGGGTATTTTCATTGAAGGAGGAAACAAGACGTTTTACTAATTGTTTGTAGCAAGACTCAAAAACAAATGATCGAAACATCTGGTGGTGGTGGCCTTACGAATCCATGCACCAAAGATGTGGATGTTGTAGTTTGCTTGTAACTTTGACAACATAAAAATAGCTCCCGATTAGACGCTGGTGCTGCTGTTGTTGAGCTTATTAGTAAAGGTACACAAACTGCAGATGCTACATTATGCGCTACTATCAAAACACATCAAAATCAAATCACACCATGTACCTACTTGTCCAAAAGAAATACTGCAACCATGGCATCATCTTTCAGACCCTTTGACTAACCCAGTTGTCTCCAGCATGGAAAAGCAACACCAATATTAATTCTGGGTTTTAGCTCTTTTATGATCCAACCTTTTTTTTCATTGTAGACTGTCTTTCTTTTGGTTGATACTTTTCCAGTGCCACTTGTTGTCGGTTCAGAAGGAAGGTTGGGTCGTTGCTGTTTGCCTGTCATTCTCGGTCTGACTCTCCAGAGTGTACAAGAAATGCGCTGATGGCGTATGATGCCTGCGTGAACAGGCTGTGCAGTAGTATGCAAACACTTGTTGACCGACAGGGAACAGATGCTATCGGACCGTTCGGATGGAACGCAATAATTGTAATAAATTATTGTAATAAACATTTTATGTTCCTACGCCTTCCACAGTTGATAAATATTTATAAAAATACATTTAGACCACCTAACATAGTGATTGTTATCAGGATATGAGGAGACTTTCAACCAGCATAACAAAAAAATGTTTCTGAAGAGAATCTCCTATTCCAACTTTAAGCATATATGACCCTGGACCACAAAACTAGTCATATGGGTCAATTTTTTGAAATTGAGATTTATTCATAATCTGAATAAATAATTTTTCCATTGATGTATGGTTTGTTAAGATAGGACAATATTTGGCCGAGATACAACTATTTGAATATCTGGAATCTGAGGGTGCAAAAATTCAAAATATTGAGAAAATCGCCTTTAAAGTTGTCCAAATGAATTCCTTAGCAATGCATATCCACTCACAAAAATAAATTTTTGATATATTTACGGTAAGAAGTTTACAAAATATCTTCATGGAACCTGATCTTTACTTAATATACTAATGATTTTTGGCATAAAAGAAAAATCGATAATTTTGACCCATACAGTGGCTATTGTTACAAATATACCCATGCTACTTATGACTGGTTTTGTGGTCCAGGGTCACATATTATATTATCTTATAAGTATTACATCATAGAAGAGTCTTACAAGCAATTGAATTTTAAGTGTTCTTTAAATAATTGAATTATCAACATGTTTCTTTAAAATAAAACATGAAGGTATTTACTTTATGCATTAACTAATGAAATCAATGTCATCTCAGGCGTTTTGACCCCGAAAATTAATTACGAAAAAAAAATGCCATTTGTTCTATATGCACTTCAGGCTAAAGCCTGGTTCAACATCCACAGACAATAAAATATTACAAGGAATAGTAATAAAATGATTATACACGTAATTTGAAAATGGTTCACATCACAGTGTCAAAGAGTCACAAAAAATGTTTAGTGATAGAGTCCTTTTTACAAAATTCAAAACAAAATTCAAAACACTTTGCAAAACACAATTTCAAAATAAGTCGATAATTGTTTCTTCAAAGTGATGGCAAAATCAGCAATTATGTGAAATACTGTTAGTAAACTTTGCATATTGTTTTATTAATAATTTTAAAATGTAACTTTATGAATTATTTTAAAAGAAAGTCTTACAGCGCTGTCATCAGTAATATTTGCAAAAGGAATTGTAATTTTGTGCATTTATTTGTATACTGAAATGTGATCGACCTGTTCTTTCAGCTCCCTTTTGCACAGTTTCTGTATCTAAAGCAGAATGCATTTGCTTCGCCACCCAGGTAGTCATTGACTTATCAGATAGCTTTTTAAGGCACCTTTTAAGAAAACTGATTTCTGGCTTCCTTCCAAGCATGCATAAATTCACATCTGATTATAACAAATTCAAGTGTGCTTTAATCTTAATGAAATATTTCATGTGATTGTATTTCTACCAAGAAATGTTTAAAAATGAAAGATAAAATGGTCGTGAATTAATTAAATTTTTTAGTTTCATGCAGCAGGCACCATTTTTATTCTTTTGACCAACCACTGAACAATTGTGGGATCCCAAAATCTTAACTGAAACTTCAACATTATTCTTTTGCTTTCTTACCAGCACTGCTGTTGGAAGTGTACGTCAAGAAGTGCAAATCTATTTTTTTTATTTCATATTGCAGTAATAAAACAAGCAGATATGGTATTTTGAAGACATGTCTGGATGGAGATATCATATTTTCATCTATTCATCATATTGCTGTTTTTTTAGAGCCTTTCATAAAATGAGACTCCCTGGAGTTTTCTCCCTTCTCATCTGGTTCTTATTCTGTCAAGAGACCCAAATAGTCAATATGAAGTTATCGGAATGTGTCACGGTGTATGTTTGCCTGTGGACAAGCTTAAATGAATGGACAGACCACTCACCCCAACAAAGAAGAGACTTCATCCGTCAATCAAGTGGAAAGGGCAGGCAAAGAAAGGGGCTCCTAAAGGACCGGGGGGTAAATCTTTGAAGTGATTCTGTGTTCAAAAATTTTTTGTTTTGGGGGGACTAAATCAAATCGGCTGTTGAGACTTGAGGCTCCCTGAGTTCGAGTGGCAGACATGTTGCCTGGCGTGTTAGTTGGCACTCACCATCATCTCTTCATTTTACACTGATGGAGTGTCTATTCTTCATCATAACCGGAGAGGGGACAACACAGCTGAGCCTTCTGTTTCTCAAACATCAGGGGAGTGAAGGCCTGATGGATTTCTGCCAGATTACTTAACCCTGATATAGTAGGCAATACCAAATTCTGCACTAAGCTTTCAGTAGTGATGGAAAATACAAATAATTTCTGCTCTTTCGAAAATGTATATTAATTAATTATTACATTTAAATAGAATTATATATTAAAATAGAATATATATTTTAATATAATAATTTATAATATTGATAATATTTTAATATATTAATTATATATTAAAATAGAAAAGAGTTATTTTAAATGGTAATATTTAACAATATAATTCACAATGTATTTAAAATAAATATCTTTTAAAATAAATATTATAAATGTTTTACAGTCATTTTTGATCAATTGAATGTGTCCTTGCTGTGTAAAAGTAATAATTTCTTTCAACAAAATAAATAAACAAATAAATCTTACCTCTGACAACAAAATTTTGAACAGAAATATATGTCCCAGTTTAGTTAGTTACAGCCATGATTGAGCTCAAACAAAGTAGCCTAATTTAAAAGCTAAATATCATTTGCATTTACATAATACAATTTCATTTACTTTTACATTCAGTTAGCTAGGAATAAAAAAAAAACTCAGAAGAGCTTTTTGCTAAATATATGCACTGTATTACATATTATGTTATGTATGAATAAATCTGTCATGAAAACAAATTATTACAGTTAATTGTCCTTTAAATGTTTATATTTCAGCAATGAACTTAAGTAGAAACAATTCTGTTATTAAAAAGTTCATATAAAAACTGCCTTATGTGCAATTTAATTGTTTGTACAACTCAGTTATTAACTATTTGAGTGTTGATTATTAAATAAGTTTGATTAATTAATTTATTTTTGGTTTTGGTTTTCGACCAAGTGTATCCTGAAGTTTTGGCTTTGGCCCAGAATTTTAATTTCAGTGCATCCCTAGGTTTAACATACTATTTATGCCAAGTTGCCAACACTGTTTGACAATTTTATCATTGTGGAATGCACATACAGAAAAATCAAGTAAGAAACATTCCAGTAGCATAGTTTTGTTTGTGACAATTGCTAGCAATTCAGCTAGTAACTTTTAGCCCCATCTGTCAAATACCAAATTAACCTGCTTCATTGCGAATCACACGTTTAAAAGAGATAGTCTGTGAGTGAGCCATTGAATTGAATCACTCTGATTTGAAGATGTCCTGAAAGAGACTGTCCAGTGAGTCACTGAGTTGTTAAACCAGATCATTAACTGAATGTTCTGCTTGATTACATGTCTGAGAGAAAAAAAAAAAAAAAAAAATCTGGTCTTTGTTCACGGAGTTTGTGAGCTGTTAACATGCCTCTTTAGGAGTCCAACATGTCCAAAAGAAATGGTTGTGAGTGAGTTGTTCCATGTTACAAGTCTGAAAGATGCTGTCCTCAGTTCAGTGATCCTTACATCTATACTACAATACAATATATTGTTAGTCTCGAGAGTATTTGCATCAGTCAGTAAATACGTAGATCCACATCAATAGTTAGCTTGTCCTGATGGACTAGTGGTAGAATTTTTGTTAAAGGATTAGTTCACTTTCCAATTAAAAATTTCAGGATAATTTACTCACCCCCATGTCATCCAAGATGTTTATGTATTTCTTTCTTCAGTTGAAAAGAAATGAAGGTTTTTGAGGAAAACATTCGAGGATTTTTCTCCATATAGTGGACTTCAATGGTCTCCAAACGGTTGAAGGTAAAAATTGCAGTTTCAGTGCAGCTTCAAAGGGCTTTAAACGATACCAGACGAGGAATAAGGGTCTTATCTAGCGAAACGATCGGTCATTTTCTAAAAATGTTTTAAATGTATGCGCTTTATATAAACAAATGATTTCCTTCAAGTGGTTCCGCCAAAACCGCACTTCCGTATTCTTCAAAAAGCTTACGCTGTATGTCCTACGCCTTCCCTATTCAACTTACGGAAAAAACGGAACTGCCGCCACGTTCGTTCCGTAAGTTGAATAGGGAAGGTGTTTTTAGAAAATGACCGATCGTTTCTCTAGATAAAACCCTTATTCCTTGTCTGGGATCGTTTAAAGCCCTTTGAAGCTGCACTGTAATTTTTACCTTCAACCATTTGGAGACCATTGAAGTCCACTATATGGAGAAAAATCCTTGAATGTTTTCCTCAAAAACCTTCATTTCTTTTCGACTGAAGAAAGAAGGACATGGACATCTTAGATGACATGGGGGTGAGTAAATTATCAGGAAATTTTAATTTAAAAGTGGACTAATCCTTTAAGCGTGCCAGAGGTTCTGGGTTCTAATTCGCCCTTGTATGGTTTATTTTGCTTTGCAAATTACTAATCAACTGGATGTTTCTTTTGTTTTAGATACATTCATGCCACAAGATGTTTCAAAACTTGATGGGATAATATCGACCCTGGCAAAAAGTGGTGGGGACATGTCCCACCCACTAATTACGCCTATGCAGTAAGTTGTTGATTTGAGAATCACTATTTGTGAACGATTCACTGAAAAGATCGAACTCAAAAGAATCCTTCATTTATGTATTAAAAATGCGCAAGTCCAACAGGTTTCCTCAATTAAGTGTTATGTGCGTGTCAGCGGCCTTAACTGTCTGACCATTGACTACCCGCGTGTGACTAATGATGACATTTCCTGCAGAGAAGTACTGACGGAAGCAGATCTTATCTGACTCTCCCACCCACACAAATACACTCATACATATATACACATGCACGGAGGCAAGCAGCCCACATTCGTCATATGTATCACCCACATTCAATTAAAGTGGCTAGCTGACGGTATTGTCAATGTGCTGTGGGCAGCTTTGAAATGCGTAACTGCCTGACAGCGTCTTAGGTGTGCTTGGATAAGCAGATGTGTGTGAATTGTTGTGACTCTGTTCATGGGTGGAGTGTGGCGAAGCTGTCGCGAGCTCTGCCTTGCATAAGACATGACAAATGTGGTTATATGGACACCCAGGTGTGTGTATGTTTGTCTCGAAACACCGCACTGACTCCTGAAGTGTGTCAGGCGAAGTCTGCTGGATGCCATCAGATTAGTGTTCTCCTCCTTCCTCATGTTCATGGTGAGATAAGAGAATCGGCAGACTTTAAAGTTTGAACATGAATAGATGCACACGCACATACTTTTGACATATCTGCTACCCCACACAGCAAAAGGGTTTGTTAATAGTTTACAATTACAGCTAGCATTTCAATTAATTTTCCTTCACACAACATCGTCCTTCATATTAAGCTTCAGTTATTGTTACGTGTTTGTGTGCGAGATTCTTTCAGGCTTTTTAATATCGGTGATATCTGAACATTTCAGAGGAGAGTTGTAATTCATTAATGTTCAAGGTTTCATCGCTTTATTTCTGAGAACCTGTATTTATTTGGCCCTTACGTAATGCTAATTAGTAATAGCCTGCTCCCTCGAGCGTGGTGCATTCCATCTGTAGGGGGTGGATTTCTGCACTGTGCTGCGAACACCATCTCATTAACAAACACTGAGCACATCCAGCATTGACTGGCTTCATTTGCCTGCATGTCTCTTGCAGTCAGTTGGTTTCATTCCCATTAAAACTGTAGTCCTCCTCCCAATCACACTGTGAAGTGTTAATATGAGCAGTTATTTAAAGGGATGGTTCACCCCAAAATGAAGATTCTGTCATTAGTGCTCATCCTCATGTCTTTTTTTAAACCTGTATGACTTGCTTTCTTTTGTGGAACACAAAAGGGAATATTTATAGTAGAATGTCCAAGCTGCTTTCCACCACCACAGCTGTCAAGCAAGATTGCTAAAGGGGACATATCATGAAAATTGGACTTTTTCCATGTTTAAGTGCTATAATCGAGTCCCCGGTGCATCTACCAACCCAGAAAACGTAAAAAGGACAACCCAGTAACTTTGTTTTGGCAAGCCTTTCACTGCAAGCATGTGAAAAAACAGATTTCGCTCCCCTTGTGATGTAGGAAGGTGATCTTATTATAATATTACCGCCCCTTAATCTACACGTTTTACCCACGGCGCTGTCATTTTGTTTTCGCAAGCGACAATGGTGTACCAGTTCTATCGCTATGACAAAAGTTCAAGCAAAGCATGCTAACTGTTCTGTTGTTGGCTGCACAAACGAGCACACAACACTATTTAGAGTGTCGTTAGCTTGGATAGCCTGCAAGTTGACCCTGGCAAGCTTGATTGCTAAAAAAGGAGCATTTCTGTCCGAGAGATATTTTGGAAAAAATAGTAGACCATTCACAGCATTTGATAGCAATCAGAATTGTTAGCCTGGTGTGTATGGCTCTGTTTGGCAAACAGGTACGCTATGTATAGTGGGCGTCCATACGGGTTTTGCACAAAAGATTAACATGACGGCGCATGCTAGTCAATGAGTTGAATCAACTCCACAGCAACTACATTAATTTATCCACTAACTGTTCAGAAACGTCTAGTTGCATTCTAAAAGTTGTAACTTCTTCCTGAGTCTCTTCTTGAGTGTCCAACTCCGGTTTGAACAAATATAAGGCTGAACGCCGTTACTGACAATCGTCATTTTGGCTGCGTGAGATTCTCCAGCTTTGTTGTTGTTGAGCAACCAAAGCACGAGCTGTTAAAGCTCCACCCTCTTCTGGAAAGGGGGCCGGGAGCAGCAGCTCATTTGCATTTAATTGGACACAAAAATGGCGTGTTTTTGCTCACACCCAAATGGGGCAAATTTGACAAGCTATAATAAATGATCTGTGGGGTATTTTGAGCTGAAACTTCACAGACACATTCTGGGGACAGCAGAGGCTAATATTACATCTTGTGAAAAGGGGCATAATAGGTCACCTTTAAAGCAAGATTTTTGGTGAATAATGGCTTTAATTTCAGTGTGTTTAAATATTTGAACATAGATTACTGTTCAAAGTTTGGAGTCTGTAAGATTTTTTAAAAAGTTTTTGAAAGACACTTCTTAAGTTCACCAATATTTATGTATTTTTTCTTTACAAAAATGCAGGGGAAAAAACAGTAAGATTATTACAATTATAATTGTAATAAGAAATAAATATTACTACAATTTAAAATAACTGTTTTCTATTTTAGTATATTTAAAAAATAATAATAAATAAATAAATAAATAAATATTAACATTTCTGTGACGGCGAAGTGGAATTTTCAGCCACCATCATGTTCCATGATCATCCATAAATCATTATAATATACTGATTCTAGTTTCTGCCTACTATTTTTGTGGAAATTGTGATACATTTTTTGTTCAGGGTTCTTTGATGATTAGAAAGTTCAAAAGAACAGCATTTATATGAAATATGACTATTTTGTAACAATGTAAAAATCTTTACTGTCAATTTATTATGTGTTTATTTTGTGATATGACAAGTCACTTACTTGATTTTTATCTTAAAGGGATAGTTCCTCACTGTTCCAAACCTGTTTGGATTTCTTTTTTTCTGCTGAACACAAAAGAAGATTGAATTTTGAAGAATGTCTGTATCCAAACATTTGATGAGCCCCATTGACTTCCATAGTATTATAGTATTTTTTTTCGATACTGTGGAAGTCAATGAACTTGCGGGCGAGTAAATTAATACATTTAATTAAGATATACCAAAATGTAAGTTATTTGAGGACATTTTTCAATGCATTTAAAAATGGAATCAGACTGTCAGCTGATGTGAAATTCAAGAGAAGAACCGGTGCACAGAGTCAGAGAATCTCATTCATCCTGACATGGGAGGACCAAATGCTGTAATGGCCGCCGTGGGGCGGTGGGAGGGTGTGAACAGTCGGAGTTGATGAAGAAAAAGAGTCAGGGTGTGGGAGTGGGGGATAGATGATAATGACAGTGGGATCAAAGAGTGTTATTTCCCCTTAGGCCTTGCAGTGTTGGAGAAGGATGGTTGATGCCCATTTCTGATAATGAACTCCACTGGTTGGAGTCCTGTAGGAGTGGGAGCCCCCGCGTTCGTACATGACAACAAGAGATCCGCTTGGCGGCAATGACCCATGGGTCAAGCCTATTAAATTATACAGCTGTGCTGTGAATTATCGTCTCTGAGCTGTCTAACACAATCGCAATTAGCTTAGACTGATTACAGCTGTATTTAAAAGCAATAAACATTTGTGTAGACGTTCCAGAAGATGGGTGTCTTTTATTGAGCACAGACAATCTGCCATATAGACTTGCTTAACACAAAACAAATGCGCATTTCTTTTTATTGACACGGCTACATGCTTGTGCTTTACTTTATTTATCCACCACATTCAACCCCTGGAGTAAAGCTCTTCCAAAATGTGGATCTTTGATTTAAGCTGCTGTTGTCCCTCCCATGCCCGCCTTATTAGTCTGTGCCGACTACCCACACATTTAAATATTTCCAAGAACCAAGGGTATTCCGCCAAAGCACAAAATGAAAGGGGCGTATAGTGCTTTGGTATTCTGTGCGCACCATGGGCAACCAGTTCTGCTGACAAATGAGGCTGCTTTAGATTTCCATGGCTTTGGAGGAATAGTCGTCGCCTTTTTGAAGACCCACACAGAAAATGAGAATAAAGTTTCTGTGAATGCATATATAAATATATTTATATGGGATATATATATATTTATGATTGAACAGCATGAATATTTTACCCTCTTTCAGAACATGCACAGTTGGTGACTGAAGAGTTTTTCTCAAATTAATAGTCTCTTTGAAAGCAAAGACTTTTGGGAGTGGCAGTGGGATTTGATAGCATGTAGCATTTAAGGCTCGCAGCACACAGAGAGGATTCAAAGCTTGCAGAGACAAGGCGATATAGTTCTAGACATTGTTACCATGCACAGGCTGTCAGAGTGGCACTGACAAAGTGAATAGCTGGACTGAGGGAGAAAATTAAGAGTCATTTTCTCCCCAAATGAGATCTCTCACTCTTGCAAGTCATTTCCGTGCAGCAATTTCAAATGATTACAGTACCTCAAACAAAACATGAAATGTTGGATGACAGTCTTGCCTGGCAATAGATAATGGTGTCGTTATTAATTAACGATTATCATGGTATGGGCTTGAGGTTCATTGGGGTGATGGAATGTTGCACACATCACTTTGTAATTATGTGGGCGTTCACAATCAGAACGAATGAGGTTTATGCATCTTTGTCTTTGATATTATAACAGAAACATTCTTCATCGTTATGATTATACATACAATGTTAGTCTAGAATCTGGATCAGAAGCAGTTTTGTCCCACAGCACAAATACAAACCATTTTGTTTCCTTATTAAATATTGCATCACTGATGTGGGCAGGATGCATGTGTGTAATTTCATTTCATTTTCCATTCACAGTCCCATTTGCTGTTAACGCCATTTAAGCATCAAAATCGATGAGGAACTTGTCCAGTGTGCTATTACATATAGCAGGAAGTGCTAAGGGGAAGTAGTTCAGTGTCACACAGAGGTCTGACCTGGCATGAAATATGATATTTTTATCTAATCTGGAGAGAATGCACTGTGGCGCACTGCTTAGGCAGTACTGTATTCTGCACTTGAGCTTGTTATATTTGTCTTTTTAATAAGAGATGCAGACAATTATATGTCTCATGTGGCAGGTGAGTTAAGAAGGGTAATTATTGTGTCCATTTGGTAAATTGAAAGGAAGAGCATTGGGTTCAACACTGGAGAAAAGTTTTTTTTTTTTTTTTTTTGTACACTCCAGTGTGCTATGTTAAATAGTACATTTTATGGGGTACACAGCGTACTCACGGTGTGCTTGGGAGTCCAATAAAAGAAAATTATTGACTTTCTCTATAATTTCACAGCATATGTCTTGTCGAGTACACTTAACACAGAGTGAGTTCTCTGTAGACGAACTGCTGCTCTCTAGCCGTAGTGAGAAGGATGTGTCTGCAGCCCTTATGCTAGACTAAACTCAAACAGTAGCTGACAAAAGTGTTTCCAATTCAGATTCAAAAGAACACCCCACGCAACCGCAGACAATCAGAAGATAATGAGGAGGACAGACAGTAATGGTGTGTGGTGCCATGTTCTTATTCCCATCCCCCTATATCATTCTCTACTTCTTTTCCTCCCACTGCTCTTTTTTTTTTTTTTTTTTTTTTTTTTTTGAGCCTATTCTTTCCATCTGCAAGAGCGTGGGTCTGTTGTCAGCTGGAGGATTGAGCTGTGACGGGTTATGAAAAGCAACCTGTTTAAAAATGTTGGCTCGGCTACATAGCTGTGGGGTCCTACTAACGGGCATGAGAGAACACGTGCTTGCTCACACTTGCCATACCTGTCTTGGCCAAAGTGGTCAATGTTTGGCTGGTTAGCATGGGCCTGTTAGCCTCAGCTGGTAAATGCTGTGACTACACTCTCTAGACCCAAAAACATCTTTCAATTTATTTAGTGAAATGCTCCCCTCTAGAGTTAATTTTTCTCTAGTGAACTAACATGGTGTGGACAGTAAATGACTTGCCTGAGGTAAATGTAATGCTATGTGAGATATTATTCTCAATTATTCTTTTTCCGTGGTTAAAACACTAGTTTACACGCATATCTACATCGTCTGTTCTTCTTCTTCTGTGCTTTATCCTGTTGTGGTGATTAGCAAACAGCGTTGCATTACCATACACGCCCCCTTCTGGATTGTAATGTGGATCGCTTGTAACTGACTGTATTCATCGTCTAATTGCATTAGTCGAACTGTGACGTCTGTACTGTACAATTCGGATGAATACATGTATTGTTACACCCCTATTTTATATATATATATATATATATATATATATATATATATATATATAATATATATTCCTTTAGCTTGAGAGTTATTAGTCACATGTCATTTACTGCTTAGGTGATTGGCTCAAAATCCTCCCATGGGCAAATATGACAAATTTCAAATCGCACATTTCTAGGGGGTTCTGTGCCAGCCGAGCAACTGTCAGATGAATGGGAATGCTACAAGATAGTTTCTCCAGATATTATAGACCACCTTGGTCTGCAATATCTTATAGTTGTCTTTGTCTGTCACTTCCTCCTTTATCTTTCTCTGTGATCAGCACTGCACTACAGACTGGAGCATGTCATCTGACTGGGCATCGCTACTGGCCAGATGACCTCAGAGACTAGAGCAGCACTAAAAGAGAGAAAATGAGAATTCTGAGTGAAAAAGTGAGGGGGTGGTGGGTTATGAAAGACAGAGAGGGAGACCGTGGAAGAAAAATGAATAACAGAATCAGTTCCAGGGATCAAAGATTAAGCCCGTGGCCTTGGAGTTGAGGCCAGGGTAAGCTATGCCAGCTGCCACGAATACAGGCGTATAGGGAGGAATCCATTTTCATGACAGGCAGGTCTGGATCCACCATTTCACCCTTCCTGATCTGGAAACTATCCATCCTATGGTGAAAAGTATTCCCACAAGGAGGTCTCCACAGGAGGAGTCCAGCTGTGGCCTCAGTTGGAGAAAGCACTTGTTGAACGTAAATAATAATAATAAACGTTAATAAATGCGACTAAAAACATAATGTCATTCATATGACAATTAAATAGAATAGAATCAAGATATTAATGCCACAATTTTAATTTTCATAAATATGGATTTGTACACATTTGTACATCGGTAAAGTTTTAACATAAATCATTACTGTTTTAATGCTATTAGTATGTCAATTTTGTACGTTTCGGTGTCTATGGAAACGTAAGTAAATGTACGTGTGGCAGAATACATACGAAATGAGATCACATTGTGAGTTCTCATTTTCAGCTGTCTGCCTGGACCTTTTTGTATTTCTGGGTTTGGTATACATGGAAGTAAACAACAGCAGGGTAAATAAGAGTTACCATAGCAGAGTATAGAGAACAGCACATGTCAATACAACATTCCCTTTTGCACAAAAAGCATAAGAAATAGTACTTTGCTGTACAAAACGGGGAATTTAAGAGAGATGGATTGCAGCAGTCAGAAGAGGAAGGTGCCAAATTTACTGTCACTCTCTCAACAGCTGCATATGAATCTGTTTGTAAAGGCAGTAGAGTTGAAAGCAATATAATCATTTATACAATCCAGTTAATTCTTGTCAACACTACTAAACAATTTAATGTTACAATTACTGTAGCATTTCTCACACAACATTAAATAAGATTATGGACTCATTCATCCAGTAAACTAGCTGGCTTTCTAACAAATAAAACAAGAGCCTAATCACACTCACTCTTGTAATGGAAGCGATATCCCATACAGTATAGCTGATTTGGGGAAGATTTGTTTATTAATGCTGTAAAATCCATCACAGCAGTGATGGTTAGTTTTCCAGAATTCTATTTTAATTCTATTTTATTTAAATTTAAATAATTAATGGCAACTTAATGCATTCAAAAAGCAGTCGAAGAAAGTTCTCTCATGTGAGCACTTAGTTCACCCAAAAATGAAAATTCTGTCATTAATTACTCACCCTCATGTCGTTCCAAACCCGGAAGACCTTTATTTGGAACACAAGTTAAGATATTTTTGATGAAATCCGAGAGCTATCTGACTCCTCCATAGACAGCAATTTAATTACCACTGTCAAGGCCCAGAAAGTTGCTAAAGACATCGTTAAAATAATCCACGTGACTACAGTGGTTTAACCTTAATTTTATGAAACGACGAGAATACATTTGTGTGCAAAAACCAAACAAAAATAACAACTTTATTCAACAATTTCTTCTCTTCCCTGTCAGTCTCCTATGTAGATGACGTAGTAAACACAGTGCAGTGCTTCCGTGTTCTAAGGCAGAATGCCGACTCAATTGGCCAATACTAAGCCGCCGTTCGGATGTAAACACGGAAGCGCTGCACTGCGTTCACTACGTCAACTGTTTGGAGACTGACAGGGAAGAGAAGAGATTGTTGAATAAAGTCGTCATTTTTGTTTGTTTTTTGCACACAAAAAGTATTCTTGTTGCTTCATAACATTAAGGTTGAACCACTGTAGTCACGTGGACTATTTTATCGATGTCTTTAGTACCTTTCTGGGCCTTGAAAGTGGTAATTAAATTGCTGTCTATGGAGAAGTCAGAGAGCTCTTGGATTTCATCAGAAATATCTTAATTTGAGTTCCAAAGGCGAACGAAGGTCTTACAGGTTTGGAACGACATGAGGGTGAGTAATTAATGACAGAATTTTTCATTTTTGGGTGAACTAACCCTTTAACTAAACCACAACCTTGAACAAAGGCATTTTCTATAACATCTGTTCTTCTTACTTTCTCCACTTTTCTGCCGTAGCTTCTGTACTCTAGTGTACTGTTGAAACTTGGCATTTTGTACTGCAAATATTGTTGGGTCTTATTATGAATTGCTTGCAATGTTCCTCATTTGTCTTTAGATTAAAATGTAATGTAATATAACATTTTCACAGACAAGGCTTAAGCCTAGTACTAGACTAAAATGCATTTTTGAGCTGTTTTAACTGAAACAACTTGCACTGAGATATCTTTTGTCTTAATATGCACACCAGTAATATTTTTCTAAGGCACGTTTATAAAAGCTACTTAAATGTCCTAATTTAAATAAGGCCTACTCCTGCTTAAACACTGTGTGTGAATCCAGCCAAAATACACTTAAGTCTGGATTAATCAATCTACATTAAAAGAGAAAAGAAAAGTTTGCTAGATTTATCCTGCTGAATTAAAGCAGAAATACGTCACTGAGCTCAGTAGGGCCATTGTGACATCTCAAAGAGAATTACAATGTTGCCAGCTGATGTGCTTAGCCATCCCTAAAGTGGGGGGCAGATGAGCGCTGATCCACCGGATTAACATGGTTTGTGGCGATGAGAAATATTTCACTCACATTTCAAGTGCTTTATGCCGGCTGAGCGGCCTCCTGCTTGTTGCTGACGACATGTTGGACACCACACTCTCACCTTCACTCCTGATCTAAATTAAGAATCCTACTCATCCTACACGTTCATTAATAACGCCCCCTCACACTGCTTCCCTTGGGAATTTTGCCATGTTATGACAGTTAGCCTGTCTCTTTTTCTCACTCTCTCTGCACTTCCTATTCACTGACAGGCAGCCATCTTAATATCTAAACAGTTGCCATTTCAAGTAAGTTTTCACAGCATAAATTTAAGTAGAAATTTAAGTAAACTTGCCAGCATTACTTATCCACTAGTTTATTTTTTCGATGACTAGTCGACCAGCATGACTCATCCCTAGATGTTATACGTTATTCCTGTATTTCTCTGTCTCCATTTTCATCACTCTCTCTCCTCGCTTTGAACTGTCACCTAATTTGCTTTGGCTGTGTGGTTATGTTAGGTGAAAGTCGTGGATTTGAAGCTCCACAGGGGTTGTGGAGGTCTTTAATGAGTGTGTGGACTAGGGAGGGCGGCAGTTGTAAGTCCACAAGGGTATTTATGAAGCTCATCTGCAGTCTGAGCTGGGTTCACAGGGACAAGGCAATGACGTCCTCATCAGCCCTGTCGGATTTAATTCCACCATGCTATGTTTCGTGCGTCTTATTTCCATAACTGGATATAGATAGACAACAGGTCTTACTCACTAATCGTGTGTATGCATATGTGTTTGTGTGTCTCTTTGCGTACAGAAATGATTAATCATTAACTTTATTTTTAAAAGAAAATTATGTTTTTAATCCTAAACAATTAGAATCAAATTGAGAACCAACTGAATCCACTTACACGCCAAAAAAAAACAAAAAAAAAAAAACACCTCCAGTTGCCTTAGAAACATAGAAACATGAATGTGTTAAGATAAAATGTTGTTTTTGTGTGTATTAGTATTAGAGACTGAATAATTAAGAGATCCTACAGTAAGTCTTGTTTTAATGTTAACAAAAATGATATGCATTATAGATTAATCTGTGATACGGGTTTATAAAAAAGGTTTATATAATCGTGCTCTCTGACATGAGCATGTTTTTAGAGGGAGTAAGTAAATGTTTGCAGAGAATAATGATTGGCTGTATGGGTCAGGTTGTGAAGAAAGCCCATGGACGTTGGGTGTGTATTATGGTATGGCTCTTTATTTAGAGTTATCATTAGAATGAGGCTAAGAACAAATGTATGTGTGTATACACACCAGTTGTGAATGTGGCTCACATAAGTGGGTCAGTTTCAGGCACTTTTATGTCTCAGGGGTTGATTTCTAATAAAACTTGGAAGTCTTGAAAATATTTTATCACCATGTATTTTTGATACTTTTGTTTTCTTGTCACAGACCCAGACTTTCAACCTTAAAATATGAAAATCCATTATAAAAAAAATATCATTGCATATTTAAAAGTGGAATAATCTAAAGAAATAGTGAGATTTTTAATATTTATTGTGTAATTTTTTTTTTAAACAAAATTATGACTGTGCCTCAAGTTGTGCTGTCATTTTGTATGCAAGAAATGTGAAAATATTATTTAATTGTGTGCATTTAGGATACATAACATTCTAGCTTTAGCAAGAAAATGATTCAGAAAATGATTTTATTCCAATTTAAAACTAAAAATTGGAACCACAGAATGCTATTAAACATAACACCTCATTTGAGGTGTTTCAAATGGCACAATGGTGGAAATTTTCATTACATTGTGATGCATGTCCGCTGTTGGACATTGTTGGTTGTCAAATTACTAGTGAGAGTGTGAAAAGTATATTTTTGAAAAGTCTACAGGGCCAAAAGTGCCCGTAGTTCAAGAAACAAGAATACTTGCTCATTAGTGAATAAGACCCAGTGTACCTTCAAGTATTATAATAGGCAAATTTCAATAAGCCTGCATACTTGTTAAGAAGCACAGTAGTTTCTTCTTACAGCAGTCTCTTAGTCAAAACTCTAGCAGACCCAGTTTGCCACGTGTTGTGGGAATCTGTGATCATTGCTCAATTATAGACTTGAACTGACTTGCAGTCATTTACAAATAATGTATTGCATGTGAAATGATGCACCTTGGAGACCAAGGACAAAATGCTCCATTATGAAGCCTGGCTGGTTTGGTTTTCCCATGGTTCACTGATTTGGCAGACAAGTTCATCCAGCATTACTTGTCTAATTATTCTCTTGTTAAGTCAGAATGTGGCAGAAGGCCGCATCCCTTGCATAGGTTCTGCAACAACATTGCTTGGCCTTTTTCCGAGTGGCTCTGTAATGAATTCAGGAAGTAGCTCACAAAATGGGCTTTGTCTATGTGATGTGTTTATTTGGGAAAAGAACAGAAATGCAGACAGCAAGTGTGTTTGATGAGATTATTGGTGCAGCTGAAGACAAAGCACCCCCTATAAGCTAGCATGTTTGTTTGTATCAGTATACGAGTGAGTCTGTTTGCGTCGAAAGAAGTTCTTTCGTTTCCTTTTTCATGCAACCCTGCTGCGGTTTATGCATGCTGTTCTTAGTTTACAGAGCCACGCAAAATCTCTTTAGTCTGTCAGTGTGTCTAAATCTCCTCTTTCCTTCCCGCTTTTCAGGAATAATTGTTTTTGCTTAGTGCAAGGTGAGATGTCACAGAATTTACAGCTGCTCCAGAGATAAACGTTCACTGAAAATGGAGGGTAAAGCGTTGTATTTCCGTGCTTTCGTTGATGCGTCTCTCTGGCAGGTTGAAGGTCATTTGAATTGTTCAGAGGAGTCTGTCAATCGCAGTGTCACTGGCCTCTGTCTGAACGGCTCATTGAAATGCAGAGCAGTATGTATCAGTACTCATGCTTGAATCCGTGATAAATTTTTCTCTGTGACACGTTTCCGTGATCGGCCATCGATCTCCACGTCAGTCCGTGGTATTCGTCAGCCTCGGGGCAGACTGCGCTCGCATTTTCCTCTAATCGCTCATGCATAAAGGAGCACCACTTTTGGGGACAGGGACTGGGAAAGTGTACATCTACATCACAAATTTATAGCCTTTATGGAACCAAGTTATATTCGGAAGAACTGTTTTTTTTTTTTTTTTTTTTCATTTTAATAGGTGGCAGAAGATTTGGCAGAGCCAGGTTGAGAGAACACAGGAAGTGAGACAAAGTTGCGTACTTCATAATGAAGGAGGAAAAATGTCACGTTTGTCCATACATAATTACATTCTCATACACATTCATCTGCTGTGTATGAGTATATGTCAAAACATGTAGATGTGGTCTACAAATACAACCAGGCCATAGTTATTTGTGTTATTTTTATACATAAAAAAATGCAAAGCTTACAAACAGACTTGGTTTACTGCAAACTCTGTTCGCCGACTTTCAACCCACTTTGTATTGTTACAATGTCGGTAGTATGTGTAAATGGATAATGTTTACTCTTTCTCTGTGTTACCTGGACCGAGGAATTCCCGTTTATGCATCATCCAGTGGTCTTTTAACAGCTTCAGAGCTTTTGTGAAAACTACAGATTTGTACTTCCGCATTTTTGTATACCCGCCCATACAATTTTATTGTACTTTTTCTAATCTTTAAACAGCATTATGATAAAAATACTATAGCAACAGTTTTTCTGTAATGGTTTTCTCTTCATATTTTCTCTGGTGTTACTCCATATTCATAAATGCAGCTTTTAGCCACTGTGTACAATGCTCTGGGTCCTTTACTGGAATCCAAACTCCCTCCTGCTAAACGTTTGCTCTTTGAATTTTTGCTTCCGGGAACAAGAAGTAGACATCATTGTGACTAAAAGTTTGCTAAGAAGTATTTCCTACTCAAGCAAGACAGTATTTGACTCTGATCAAGCCTATTCAGTAGGAACAGACTAGAAGTGTCCTTGAATGGCAACATACCCAGTGCATTATGTGTGTTGAAATTTTTCTATCTCTTTGGCAAAAGAGAAGACAAATGCCCTTTTTCTCCATTTTATCTTGTCAGGTAGTTTAATTGAAAGCCCATTTTGCCAGCGGTGCATTACCCCTTTAACATACTTTGTGTCGTATTACCCTGTTATTAAATTACAAAACAATAGTCACCACTGCTCTGATGGGGTTTAGAGTACAGTTTCTGAGGAAGTAACTGTGAAAAGGTGACATTTTTTCATTCTTCATTAAAAATGTCACGTTTGTCCATAAAGAAACACTCAAGGGCTTGTCTTTACACATTCATCTGCTGCGTATAGATGTCAATATTGCATGTAGATGTTGTCCACTTCAAATGTTTACACTCTGTACTGAATGTAAAGTAGCACTTTGCCTCTAAACAATGCTACTATATTTCCCAGACAGTTAATATTCTCCCAGGAGCTCTTTCATGGCTTGTCTACTCAGTCAATGAACTCTGAAAGACATGAAATGAATTGATTTGTATGCAGGGGGTTCAACCAAAACATAATGGGAAATATAATGGTGGCATGTTTTATGTTTTTCCCTCATTGCTGGAGGTTAAAGATTACCTGACATTTCTGTCTGAGAGTTTCTTTATTTGTCAAGTGTCTCGGCTATGCTGGCGGTCACATATTCAAACGTACAATGTATCAGCAGTAGTTGTAGGCCTCAGTGGTTTGTCTGGGCCAAACAACAAAGGTGCCTAAATAAGCAGTTGCAAAAAACAACAAGCAATCTCAAAATGACATTTGTGTCAAGAGTCTCTCAGGTGAGCGGAGACAAGTGAAGTTTAAACAGCCCACTTCACCCAGAGTGCTGATTTTACTGGCAGTGAATATACATGAAAATGTGAGTGATACCAGTGATATAAATGAGTGTTTCATGCCCCTTGACACAGCAAAGTTTTTCATGCTCTGTGTTTGGCACTGAAGAGCTATGGGTCTACAGCTCCATGAATGGATGGATGAATTGATACTAGTAACATTTCACAACATTGCATTACGGTTGAGGTTAGGTTAAGACAACATAAGATTTTAAAAAATGTTACGGAAACACCAAATTTTAAGTTGTTTTTTACTAATATTGTTTTATGTTATTGGTAACACTTTGATAGATTAAAGCAAAAATGTTTTGACAATGGCATACTGTATGTAGTATCAAGTTAGATGTGTTAATGAGGTTCCTTAAACGTCACAAGGGGGATGTGCTAATGTCATAACATATCTGCAATGAGATCGTACATATCATGTACATCATAATATCTGTGGTGTTAAGTGAAACCTTATCAAAACCCTTTATGACTTAAATGGTTTTACAACATAGTTACGGATGGATGGATGTGTTTAGAATGTCTGTTTGCGTGTATCTTGTGAACACTGTTGAGCAATGACCATGCTCTGTTTTGCTTGTGACATAGTTCCCCAATTGTAATAGTTCCCCGATTGTAAGCCCTCTCTGTATGCTCATGTTAGATATGTGTTTGTATTTGAGGTTGGCAGTGTTGACAATGTGTGTGTATGCATGTGTCGACTGACGTGTGTGCTAAGAGGGTTGCGTCAGCCTCTGCTCTCTGATTCTTGGCATACGGCCTGTCTGATCTCAGGGAGAGGTACTGACAGTGGTCAAACGGCCCAGTGTACACATATTCCTCTAAGCCACCAGCACTCTCTATGAAAATCACACTGTGTCTTCCTCATTATAAACTAACACTGTTTATTTTCTACTAATTGTGCTTTTTCCCTCCACCCTTCTCTCTGCAGTATGACATGTTTGGTCTAATCTGTGCCATCTTTATTAGGCCCTAAGATATTCCCAATTGAAGCAACCAGTATTGTCAGTAATAAGCATATGTTGTGTTTTGGATGGAATACTGATATCCCTACAAGGCTTTTTAACTACAAAAAAAAATGTATTTTCAAATATATTAGTTGGTGAGTTGCCTTACAACGTTTCGAGGGGTTTTCAAACTAGGGCCTGGGGACTCTCTGGGATTACAAAGTGGGGCTAGGGGAGTCCTAATTACTAAGTGAGTAAGTGAGTATTTTTTTTTTAAAGTCTGTTAAAGTTCATGTTAAAGGGATAGTTCACCGAAAAATTTGATGTTTATCTGCTTACCCCCAGGGCATCCAAGATGTAGGTGACTTTGTTTCTTCAGTAGAACACAAATGATGATTTTTAACTTCAACCGTTGCGGTCTGTCAGTCGTATAATGCATGTCGAAGCTTTACGAATCTTTTGTTTCGAGTCTGTGGTTCGGAGCGCATGTCAAACTGCCAAAGTCACATGAACCATTGAACTTTCGAAACACTTATGACGTAATGAATCCTTGTTTACTGAAATCACGTGACTTTGGCGCTCCGAACCACTGATTCGAAACAAAAGATTCATAAAGCCTTCGAATATTGCACTAGATATTGTTGAATAAAGTCGTTATTTTGTTTTTTTGGCACACAAAAAGTATTCTCGTCACTTCATAACATTAAGGTTGAACCACTGTAGTCATATGAACTGTTTTAAATATAACTTTAGTAGCTTTCTGGGTGTTTGAAAGTGTAAATTAACTTGCTGTCAATGCAGGCCTCACTGAGCCATTGGATTTTATCAAAAATATCTTAATTTGTGTTCCGAAGATGAACGAAGGTCTTACGGGTGTGGAATGACATGAGGGTGAGTAATTAATGACAGAATTAAAATTTTTGGGTGAACTAACCCTTTAATCTAAAAAAGATACACTGAAAATGTATGCATATTTTCCAGATATCATTTATTTGGCTTCAGCACACTGACATTGTAAAAGGCAGATATTTCATTTTGGAAACATGTTGTCTATATCACTTTTTTCTCATATATTTATGTTTTTGATGCCACAGATCCCCTTCCTAAAATATAAAGGCTATAAATTATATATTTTCATTTCATATTTTCATGTTTAAAGACCCATGTATACAGTATATATTTTATAATATAAGATGACACAGTATCTTTTTTTATACCTACAATGAGAGTACTGTCTGGTGTATAAACCTGAAGACAAACCTAAACTATGGCTGTCAGTTTAAAATAATTAATAATTAAATTATTAATCTCATGTTGTCCAACCAGAAGCAGAATGAAACTGTAATCTGAAATTCTGAAATGTAATGTTTTTTTTTTACTGTTTTTCTATGTATTTACACACAGTTTTTGCAGACCCCTGAACTAGTCACTTGTTTCTCACATAATACTAACTCTGTCCTATTTTCAAAGAAAGAGATTGAAAGCAAAGCATAAAGCCATTTTGATTATTCACGTGTCACGGTTGCTGCATCGTCAACAGTGAATTTCCCCTCCATCATTGTATAAATCATGTCATAAAACATCTTATCTTGGGTAGATAAGATGTTTTATGCCCTTCACTGACTTTGCATCAAAATCTTTATTTCTGGCCACCCGTTGTCTCAGCCAAACAGAAAACACTTGACACCTGCATTCAACATCACAAAGTTGCTCTCCATGGCAACAGCTCCTTTGCATCTAGTGCTCGAGAATCCCATCCATCTTCATAATTTAACCACGATGGAATGGTTTAGGTAGCATTATCTTGTTAGTGGGGAAGTGCTGGGCTGCTTAAGCGTACTGTGTGATCGTATGCCATAATTCAACACTGTAATCACAAAGATTACTCAGTGCTGTTTCATAAGCTAAACTAACACTGAGGCGAGCTGATAGGGAGATTGGCACTTTTGTAGCCGGTATCCATCAGATAGCCTCTAGATGCTGTTTCGCAAGGAGATCCCCTCAGAATGATAGGGTCGACTGAGCCACTCATGATCCCTGTCCCGACATAGTTAGGCTTTATCTGAAGCAAATTGAAGTGACTGTACCCGCCATTCCATTCTTGCAAGTTTACACTAGAGAAGATAAAAGAGAGACAGAGTGGAAAGCCCAGTAGAGACCTGGGGTCTGAATAGACATTGTGTCTGTTCACACACGGATATGGCCGGACAAAGGGCAACTCCATCCAGAACACTAGATTGGGCACAGCGCAGTACATTATGCCATTCAGCACCAAACAGAGACGCTGTGCCTCCATTCAGCTCGACAAACCTCTTGCCATTCTTGCCTCCACCACTGTCAGAGCAACAAAGCCATCACACGCCAATCTTCATAAACCGTTCTGCTCAATTGCGGTTTATTTCGAATGAATAAGAAAGCAATGAATGTTTATGGTTTATTATAAGTAACGGTATATTGTTTTATGGAGCATCGACAGCGCTTTTTATTAGATACTTGTTAAAAACTCACAAAGTCAGCGTTGTGTTTTCCTTTGCGTTCGCTTGATTGGCACATTGATAACTTGCATCATTAATTTCACCATTGGAAGCCAAATGAGTTCCAAGTTGTGTCACGGGTCCTGGAGGACCATGCGCCTGGCATTCGCACTTCGCCACTGGCTGTCAATGTAAAATAAACACGTAGGCACTTCTGCAACTGCGCGGTGCCCGAAGCTAGATAGATGTGTAAGGGAGAAGACAAACATGGCATGCTGGGATATTGGTGGCAGGGAAACCAGTGCCCAAATGCTAATTGGAAACTCACCCTGAGCCGGCGGAGTGGTGATTAATGATGATTGTTTCTGTATTCAGCGTACTTTCCTGATTGAGCCTGAGTTTCACATGAGTAACTCTGCACATTGGAGAAAAGGAGCCAGGCTGCCAGATCTGCCTATAAGTCATCAGCCACCCGCTGCTTTGCATCTGCAGTGTGAGTGTACATTTATATATCTATCTCCTGCTGGAGGCCTGGGCCTGTTCCTGGCCCTAAGGGAGACAGAAGAACCGGAGCTGGGAAAGGCTGGCCGATTAGCCTTCTCTGCAGCTCGCTCTTGCTCACAGTCTGTCACCTTCCATTTTGAAACCCAGTGCAGAGAACGCAAGGGCAGGCAGAGGTGGCACGGGAAATGGATTAAGAGGCTCTCACCTTCCAACTCTAGCTCTGGCAGACTGGCGGGATTCATTTTCACTTTCATTTCTAGCCTTCAACCCCCCACCTCCTGCTTCTCTGTCGCTCCCATCCTGCCCGCAGGCCTTTAACCCACCACCGACTTCCTGCCCAAACATTGTATCTTGACCTCAGAACACGGATCACTTAACTCAAATGGGTACGAAAGGCCTTGTAAAATGGGGACGAGAGACCTTGCTGCATGTGAATAATAGAGTGAGTTCCTGTCAGTCCTCTTTGATCAGAGAGGTAAAATGGCGCATCCATGGAGATTGGGCTTCATATGTTATTGAGTACATGCTCATTCAATGGTCATAGGGGTTCACTTGAACCCGCCATTAGAATTAAGCTCAAAGGAGAAGTAAAAAAAGGTTTCTGAAAAACAGACAGAGAGATGGCAAACACAAGCATGTGCGAGCGCTGAAGACGAGCACAATGTGGCCAGACGTTTTCTATAGCTATTTATATTCAAGCGAGTGCTCCAATCAAACAACCATGTGCAGGGAATAACATGGTGATTTAACGGCATGCTTTGTGCTCCATTCTTCAGTCTCAGCGGGATTTTGTGCTACCTCTGAGCAGATTTAGGGAGGCCCTGACTGTGCTTTACATAGATTGCCTCATTCCCCCATTGCCAGAAAAATGTTCTCGAAACCTGTTCTAGCACTGACTCTTCAGAAGTTCTAGGCAAGGGTCACCCCAAAGAGCGAATCCAAAAATAAGCTTTGGGTGCCGTTCCATCAAATGTGCCCTTCATTCTGTCTGAAAGCAGAGATGATTCTAAACCCTTTTTTTTTTTTTTTTGTCTTTTTGATACACCCACTATAAGGCTCAAATTAGTCCTTCAAGTGAGAAATATGTTCCTTTTGAACTTGTATCATCATTTAGCATCATTAATATTATTGAAATTACCATCACTATATTGACTCACTTTTAAACTTAGTCAATAATGTGGGTGAAAAAGTTACAAAGTAGCTTTCTCTCAAACTGAAAAAAAGCAGCTTGAGAGATTTTGTATTTCTTAACAACATTTAGTTTGTTTGATTGGCTGAGTCATCTGGTGAGGCAAAAATAGAAAAGAGTGTTGTTTTGTTATGGAGAAGTGTGAGCGAGATGCGTAAAGAGCACTGCTGCAGAAATCCACCTCTGTATTGAGTCTTTATATATGCATGTTCTGCTACAAACATGTTCTGTTTTCTTTTCTTTTCTTAAAAAAAATAACTGAATGTGTTAAATATATATATACTGTATATACAGTGCTCAGCGTAAATGAGTACACCCCCTTTGAAAAGTAACATTTTAAACAATATCTCAGTGAACAAAAACAATTTACAAAATGTTGACAAGACTAAGTTTTATATATCTGTGTAACTTATAACATGAAAGTAAGGTTAATAATATAACTTAGAGAACAAAAATTTCAGTTTTACTCAAATTAGGGTGATGCAAAAATGAGTACACCCCACTGAAAGTCTCTGGAGCAAAGCTAAATTTTAGACTTCAAATGTCTAATTTAACAAGAATTCAACCACAGGTGAGTCTAATTATTCATTACACAGGTGTCCAGCAGACAGTTGACTATAAAAGGGTGTTAAAAGCCCTTCCCATTTCATGCTGTCAGCAATGGCACCACATGGAAGAGAAATGTCACAAGACCTGAGAAAGAAAATAATTTCTTTACACCAGAAAGGTGAAGGCTACAAGAAGATCAGAAAAGCTTTACTTATCAGTCAGAATACTGTAGCAAAATTGGTTCAAAAATTTAAAAAAGATGGAACTGCAACCATCTCACAGAGACGTCCAGGTCATCCACGGAAGTTAACACCTCGACAGGAGCGTCTTCTGATGAGAAGGGTTGAAGAAAATCGGCATGCAAGTTCACTGCAGTTATCTAAAGAAGTAGAAAGCCAAACTGGGGTGACTATTTCCCGTGACACAATACGGCGTACACTGCAGAGGAATGGCATGCATGGATGCCGTCCACAAAAGAAGCCTTTCCTAAAGCCCAGGCACAAAAAAGCCCACCTAGAGTTTGCCAGGGCCCATGCTGACAAAGATGAGGACTACTTGGACTCTATACTCTGGAGTGATGAGACCAAGATATGTTTTTGGAACTGATGGCTTCAAAACTGTATGGCGTCGCAAAGGTGAGAAATACAAAGAAAAATGCATGGTGCCTACAGTGAAACATGGTGGTGGCAGTGTCCTTATGTGGGGCTGCATGAGTGCTGCTGGTGTCGGGGAGCTGCATTTCATTGATGGCATCATGAATTCACAGATCTACTACTCTATACTGAAAGAGAAGATGCTACCATCACTCCATGCCCTTGGTCGTCGTGCCCTTTTCCAACATGACGATCCTAAACACACATCTAAGGCCACTGTTGGATTTCTGAAGAAGAACAGGGTTAAAGTGATACAGTGGCTCCTGATCTGAACCCAATCGAACACCTATGGGGAATTCTGAAGCGACAAGTTGAGCATCACTCTCCATCCAGCATTCAGTCTCTAAAAGAGGTCATTCTTGAAGAATGGAAAAAGATAGATGTTGCAAAATGTCGCCAACTTGTTCATTCCATGCCTAGAAGACTTGGTGCTGTCATTAAAAATCATGGAGGCCAGACAAACTACTAGATGTAGTAGTTTTTGTTGTGGGGTGTATTCATTTTTGCATCACCCTAATTTGAGTAAAACTGAGAATGTGTAATGTAAGTTATATTCAAGTTCACGTTCATTTATTTATAGAGCACATTTAAAACAGCCACAAGACTGACCAAAGTGCTGTACATTAAAATCAAACCATAAACAAATAAAACAATAAAAAGAAACATGAATTTAAAACCAGAGGGATAACAGATAAGCAAGACCATAATACAATGTAATAAGAATAGGATATTAGAAGGCCAGAACAAAGAAGTGTGTTTTTAGAAGAGACTTAAAAATGGATATGGATGGTGCCACTCTAATCTTAAGCGGCAGATTGTTCCATAGTCGAGGTCCAACCACAAAAAAAGCTTGATTCCCTCTACGTTTTAGTCTGGACTGAGGAACAAAAAGTAGATTCTGATCACTGGATCGTAGGCTTCTAGTGGGAGTATAAAAATGCAACAGCTCTGAGAGATAACTAGGGGCTTGGTTATGTAAAGATTTATACACCAGTAAGAGAACTTTAAAATCGATTCTCACTTGAATAGGCAGCCAATGAAGGTCCCTCAGTATAGGGGTGATGTGGTCACATTTGCGGCTATTTTGAAGAAATCTAGCAGCAGCGTTTTGGACCAATTGTAGGCGAGAGATTTGTGAGTATAGTGTATAGTGAGTTGCAGTAATCTAATCATGAAGTAATAAAAGCATGGACAGCCATCTGTAATGTTGTAGCATTTAAAAAGTGTTTGATTTTAGACAGCAGGCAGAGCTGGTAAAAACTTACAGACGAGATATGTTTGTCCAGTTTTAATGACTCATCAAGAAGGACACCGAGATTTTATTAACCTTAGTTTCATGTTATAAGTTAAACAGATGTTATATTAAACTTAGTCTTGTCAACATTTTGGAAATTGTTTTTGTGTTCATTGAGATATTGTTTAAAATGTTACTTTTCAAAGGGGGGTGTACTCATTTACGCTGAGCACTGTATATATCTGATAGATTTCATTTTTTTTTAATGAATTACATGATTCGGCAATTAGTTAAACTAATTAATCGCAAATTAATCGCACATCAAATTTGGCTGAGAAATTACCAAAAGATAATTTAAAGTCATTATTGTGTAAAGAACCAAATAGCTTCAGAAAGAAATATTGTATTTGATTTAACATAGAATTTATTACACATAAACATGAGGTTGAGTAAATGATGACTGAATCATTTTTTAGTGTACTATAGGCTACCTTTAATAGTTTATTTTTTATTAATATGGAAATATGAAATTATTATTATTATGATTTTTAATGAAATTAGACTCAAAATAAGAAACAAAAAAATGCCAGTAGGTGGCGGTAAATGTCTTAATGATTCATTCATTCATTCGATTCATTCAAATGGCTGATTCATTCAGGAGTGTAGTAAATGGTTCTCTTCAGGCTTGTTCATCTCAAAGTGGCGCTGCATAGACCGATCGGTGTATGGCATCAAAGTACCGCAAGTGTGATTAGAGAGAAGACTGCTGCGTATGCTTTTGCATCGCTCTCGCTGTACTTTGGTGTCATACACCGATAGGTCTATGCAGCGCTGTTCAAGTCAAACAAGCCTTTTATGAATGGTCAGTTGAATCATTGGTTCACCCGAATCGTTCAAAACGCGGATTCAGAAATGAAACGCCACTTTATATTGCTCGGAGACAAACAGTTCTGCTTTGTCTTTATATTTTCGTTGGAAAATTGAGCAAATCAGACAATCTTGTATCTAAAATAACACAATATTAACTTCTTATTTATTGAACTGTTGTATAAAATCAGTATCGCATAGCACTCATATTATTCTGGACAGAAAAACAACACTCATGTGATATTGTGCTCGTTACTCATGTGTTAGCTATATCATTTGATGGAAATATGAAACAAAAACTCAGACAGGGGCATTGGGCACAGGGGCACAGTGAGTTGTTTCCCTGCATCATATTCATCATCAATCAACTGTACGAAAGGGACAAGTGCATTAAATGCGTTAATTTTAATGCATTATATTTTACTGTAATCTAATTAATGTGTTAAATCGACATGTTATATATATATATATATATATATATATATATATATATATATATATATATATATATATATATATATATATTGCTTTCAGGAATATAACTCTCTATTTGAAAGTAAAGTGCAAGGTTTGCTGGGGAGGCTGTTTGTTCTTTTATTAAAGAGATCGTAGATGGGTGATTATGGGTTTTACGCTAATGTGTCCAGGTGGTTCTGGAGTAGCTGACTCTGATAAAAGCTCGTTTCTCATTAACACACTGACAGACTATCTAACTGTGCAATCACATTCTCCTCAGTTTATTAAAGTGGTTAGGAAGTCACTCGTGCCCTGCAGTGACTGGTTGTAATTTTTCACCCAAAGGTCTGGTGAGAGATTCAGCAAATGTGAGCCGTTCTCTCTGTCTCTCTCCTTATCTCTCCCTCTCACTCAGCCTTTGATTCTTCCCTTATCTCTCTCTATTTCTGTCTTTCGTCTTCCTCACTCTCTCTCTCTCTCTTTCCTCTCCTCTGACTCACTCATCTTCAGTCTTCTCCACACACAATGAAATTTAATCTTGTTTTTTCCTTCCTTTTTGGATTATTTTTCCTTGGAAACCCAAAATAGCAACCCTTGCAGTAAGTGCAGTTTCCCCCTCTGATACATCACCGTACCAAACAGCAGCTCCAAACTGATTGGCTGAGATAGCTTGTGGTAGCAGTCTGGAAGCACTTGGCTTGATTGGCGTTTAGCCAGAGGCTATAATCACAGTTTACAGCAGTGTTACAAAAGACCCAAACACACTCATATCAGGCCCCTGAATACCAGTTGCCACACAAAATACATACCAACAAAAGCATCAGATCATCAACACCTCAGACCCTCGGCTAGATACCTTATGATTGAGACGGGCTGTTGATTGAACGCTTGTCGTGAGCATCGACAGACTTTTTCTGTGAAATCAGGTAGGCACATTAGAAACATTTGACAGCTCTGTGTGATTATTTATCACTAGAATTGCTAATGTCAAATGTCATGGAAAAAATCCATAGTTTGTCAACGGATAAAGTGAGTTACTCTGAGGCATATGGAAATGATGCCTAGTGACTTTTCTTTGCCAGGTAGAAATTATTTTCCCCTCCTGCTGAGTCCAAGATGGCACTCAAAGAAAGCCACCTCTGGGCTCGGATAAAAATGTCATTTACACACATATACGCAAACAGCTTCTCCTCCCCATTACCCTCAAATACACATATAATGTAAGTGCTTTAAAATACTTATTTTCCTTACCCAAGAGGGGAGGAGATACACAATTCCTGCCAGTGATATAATTATGGTTGGGATTTTTTTCAAGTGGATGATACTAGGTCACAGATATGCTGTGAACAAGATATTTTGCTGTATATTGCACTATTTAAAATCCATATTTGATTGCATACACACAGTTCGAGATCATAGACCAAAGAATCTCATTGGGTAACTGGTTAAAAATAATGTTGGAGTTAATTTTTGAAATAATGAAGCTACTGAGGCATGGAGTTTCCCTGATGGATAGGGAGCCCATACAATGCGCAGTTGTGAGAGAGTCAAGAAAATTGTCACTGTATTTGTCAGAAGGAAAGGGAGGCAGTGGCTCATCAAAATTTGATATTCAGAAAATGATATTCACTATAAAAATAAAATAGTGTGTAAACCGCCTAGTTTTCTCTAAAGCAACAATCAGAGGGAAGCCTCTTTTTGCAATACCATGTATTCTTGCTGAGGTCCTGAAGCATGAATGTGAGAGGAAAACAGAAAAATAGAGGTGAAAACTCATGTGACAGGAGGCAGTGCCACCATGTTGTTATGACTGGCTGATTACCCTGTCAGTGAGATATTGCCTGTCTTGTTGGTCTATGAATAGGCCTGAATGGGTCAAGCCGGTGGAGGACTGAATAATTAGAAAGCAAACAACTCAACCTCTTTTTTTGTGACACAGATTAAATTTACACATCTTATCCGGATGGTACTTAGGGTGACAATTAAAAATAATAGCCAAACAGCAGTTGGTAGTGATAAATAGAGCCTACATGCACTCACTGGCCACTTTATTAGGTACACCTTGCTAGTACCGGGTCGGACCCCCTTTTGCCGTCAGAACTGCCTTAATTCTTTGTAGCATAGATTTAGCAAGGTGCTGGAAACATTCCTCAGATATTTTGGTTCATATTGACACGATAGCATCACGCAGTTGCTGCAGTCAATTGCAAATGCTCAGTTGGTACTAAGGCTCAAAGTGTGCTAAGAAAATATCTCCCACACCATTACACCACCACCACCAGCCTGAACCCTTACAAGGCAATTTTGGTGAGGCCATGCGAACTGTAGCCTCAGTTTCCTGTTCTTAGCTGACAGGAGTGGCACCCGATGTGGTCTTCTGCTGCTGTATCCCATCTGCTTCAAGGTTCGACATGTTCTCGGGTGTAACAAGTGGTTATTTGAGTTACTGTTGCCTTTCTATCAGCTCGAACCAGTCTGGCCATTCTCTTCTGATCTCTGGCATCAACAAGGCATTTTTGCCCACAGAACTGCTGCTCATTGGATGCTTTCTCTTTTTTGGACCATTCTCTTTAAACCTTTCAGATGTTTGTGTGTGAAAATCCCAGTATCAGCAGTTTCTGAAATACTTAGACCAGCCCGTCTAGCACCATCAACCATGCTACGTTCAAAGTCACATAAATCACCTTTCTTGCACAGTTTGAACTTCAGCAGATCGTCTTGACCATGTCTATATGCCTAAATGCATTCAGTTAATGTCATGTGATTGGCCTGCAGATATTTGTGTTAGTTGAACAGGTGTACCTAATAAAGTTGAGTGTATATGAAACATTACTATATATATTAGGGCTGAATTGTATCATCTCTCATGTAAGATTTACCTCAGGAAAGCCATTCTGAGTCTAAATTTATATACTATATTATATATTCATAATATTTTGACCTCTAGGTGATTTCTTATTTGATGTATCTTTAAATAAATTTGTCATGAAAAGAGGTTTTTATGACAGCCATCATGTAAATGTTCATATTTCAACAACAAAATGAAGTAGAAACCTAATTATATAATTAGAAAGCTGGTACGAGAGGAGTACCTGCAACCCCTTCAGTCGTGACTTATTCATGATACAGCACTAGCATTGAGTACCTTATTGCTTTTATAAAATGGTTACCACACAATACAAATATTAAAGACAAAAATATGTATCAATGCAACTTTCATGAAGTAAACTTTTACTAAAAGCCTTCCTTCCGCCGGAAAAAAATAGTCCCTGACTGTGAACAGCAACAGAAGTTACATTATTACGCCATTAGATGGCGGCAAAGACTGTCTTTATGAGCGTGTCAGTCAGTAGCGTAAACTTTTACATTGAAAAGACTGAATTGTTGTGAACCCGGAACAAGACGCAACTGACAAATGCTTTGACTAGTGCTGTCAGTCATGGGAAAACCCCTTAATTGTTAAAAGGACAAGATAATACATAGGACATTTAACCATATTTTTTATTATGAACATAGGACTGACCTGAAGGAAAATGCTAAATCTGAATGCAGGTAATAAACTCACTCAATCGATCTCTTTCTCACAATACTCTTCTACATAATACAGTAAGCTTCAATGAACAATATCAACTGAGAACAAACAGTTTACGTTGCTAAGAGTGGTTGCTAAGGGTGTTGTGTAGTGATACACAGAACCGTTGGGTGAAGCGGTCATAGCCGTGTTTTATCGTGAATAAACCACAGCTATTGACCAATCAGAATCAAGGACAGGAACTAACTGTTTTATAAATAATTATTTACAACTCATTTGTTTTTATTTGTGTTGATAATTATATGTAAAAATGAATGGAATTGAAACGAATGCAGTTGTTTGGTTATGTTGTTAATTTTAAACTTTAATATTATAGTAATGTACCCAGTTAGAGGGTTCCTTGTATGGTTTACGTAATTTAGAGATTTTTTTTCTTTAAGAAAAACATGTCTAAATGATCTAAATTACCTCTAAATTAAACTCACAACTCACAAATTAAATCCAGCACTATATAAGCAACAAATACTGTCATATTTTTCTGTAAAAATTATTTTTACTTTATCGTTCCGCACTGGGATTTGTGTTTGTAAGTCAAACATGAACTGGAATAACATTGAGACTTCAGGGCTGCTTTCTGTTAACTGAACTTTTTGTCCAACATTCAAGGTGAAATAGATTAAAAGTTCATAAAATATGTTCTCTTTATAAATTGCTGTACTTAATACTGTTCACAGCTGCAGGCAGAACAAATAACAGAATGAACAATGGGTCAAAAGAATGTTACTGCAAAATAACTGAAATATATACTTATGTATCTGCTGTGACGCCAATGAAAAGTATTTTGTCCCGTCAGACTTAATTTTTCTTGTTTTTGTCTTGCAATAATATAATCTGTAAGCCAGATAGATTAATATTACAATTTTAATGTGTTTTTGTGAAATCTCATAAACTTTAATTTAATTCACTTATAGTAGCAGTATGAGAGAACTATGTTAGAAGGACTTAAAGTATGACTCAGCAATGGCAGGCAGCATGTTGTTTCGTCTGCTGTGCACTGCAAGAGGAATTGGTGAAGAGATGAGTACATATTGTATTGTCCTGAAAATCCAGTGAGGATTTGATGCGTTCTCATACAAAGCCTCAAATCCGCACCTTTGGGATGCAAAGTAATCCAGTGTAGTAAGCAGTTTTATTCCGTGGCTCAAGCAGTGCGTTCCTGCTCATCTGGGAACTGTCCATAGGGGTGCTCCAGTTGGCTTAGACAGTGTGTCACTGCTGTGTGTCTTTGATCTTTGACAGTCTTTGATTCAGCAAACTCACGCGCCGACACTGGTCAGCCTGCATACGTCATGCATTGTCCCACGTGTGCATTGGTCACGAACCTATCTGCTCTGGCCCCTAAAGGTGTGTTTGACTGGGAACATGTTACAGCTGCCTGATCCGTTATGGTTCAGAGTAGGACCGCTGTGACTGGAGGCATGTCTGTGTCAGTTTGGTTGTCACTTCATTCCTGTTCTCACATCATTGGTGCCAGTCTGTAGTGAGAGCACAGTTTAAAAGCATTCGAAATCTATCTATCTATCTATCTATCTATCTATCTATCTATCTATCGTTCTATCGTTCTATCTATCTATCGTTCTATTGTTCTATCATTCTATCATTTTTTCTATCTATCCATCTATCTATCTATCGTTCTATTGTTCTATCATTCTATCATTTTTTCTATCTATCTATCTATCTATCTATCTATCTATCTATCGTTCTGTCATTCTATCTATCTATCTATCTATCGTTCTATCGTTCTATCTATTTTTTCTGTCAGTCCATCTGTCCATCCATCCATCCATCCATCGTTCTATTGTTCTATTGTTCTATTTATTGTTCTATCTATCTATCTATCTATCTATCTATCGTTCTATCTATCGTTCTATCGTTCTATCTATTTTTTCTGTCAGTCCATCCATCCATCCATCCATCCATCATTCTATCTATCTATCTATCTATCTATCTATCTATCTATCTATTTTTTCTGTCAGTCCATCCATCCATCCATCCATCCATCGTTCTATTGTTCTATCATTCTATCATTTTATCTATCTATCTATCTATCTATCTATCTATCTATCTATCTATCTATCTATCTATCGTTCTATCTATCGTTCTGTCATTCTATCTATCTATCTATCGTGGTATCATTCTATCATTCTATCTATCTATCTATCTATATTTGTCTATCTATCTATCGTTCTGTCGTTCTATCTATCTATCTATCGTTCTTTCTATCGTTCTATCGTTCTATTGTTCTATCATTCTATCATTTTATCTATCTATCTATATCATTCTGTCGTTCTATCTTTCTATCTATCTATCTATCTATCATTCTGTCGTTCTATCTATCGTTCTGTCGTTCTATCTATCTATTGTTCTATCATTCTATCTATCATTCTATTTTTCTGTCAGTCCATTCATCCATCCATCCATCCATCGTTCTATTGTTCTATCATTCTATCATTTTATCTATCTATCTATCTATCTATCTATCTATCTATCTATCGTTCTATCTATCGTTCTATCGTTCTATCATTCTATATCATTCTATCTATCTATCTATCTATCTATCGTTGTATCATTCTATCATTCTATCTATCTATCTATCTATTGTTCTGTCTATCTATCTATCTATCTATCTATCTATCTATCATTGTATCATTCTATCATTCTTTCTATCTATCTATCTATCTATCTATCTATCTATCTATCTATCTATTTATCTATTGTTCTGTCTATCTGTCTTTCTATCTATCTGTCAATCATTCTGTCTATCAGTCAATCTATCCAAGTGTCCGTCCCTCCATTTGTCCTAAAATAGATGGAATTTTGCACCAAATGGCAGCATTTGGAATTTTAAAAAAAAAAAACAAAACAAAAAAAAACACCAGAGTTCTTTGAGAGAGACGTGGTTAAAGTCTGTCATAGCACATTTACTTAAGTATGCATAATTGTGTCTTTTGCCTAGTGCCATTTGTAAATATTGAGATAATAAGAATACAGTTCTGAGTTGTCAATTGTTTTCATTAAGTAATTTAACTGTTAGTTTGAGAAGCTTTTAGGAGCAACATTACAGACATCAAAATGAACTAGATCTGAGTACACATTTTGCCAGTGATAAGTGACATCTGTGCTTTGGCACTTTTAAAAAGCACCAGCCGTCACTGAATCTCTTTAACTGTCAATGTTAGTCACTGCTGAGGTGTCTGACTGTGAAGGACTCTGGTACTGCACAAGCCTTATGGTTGTTTTTGTCCTCTTTTTTGAGCCGGGTCACAAAACTGTCATGATGTGATTTAGCAAAGTAGAACATCTGCAGGATCAACATCCTTTTGGTCATGGAGGGCATTTCAATAACTTTCCCCTAAAATCATTGAGAAATAGGTTGATGATAATGTTGTTCATGCCCCTAACCTCAGCTATGAACCCAACCTTAACCCTGTAATCTGAATAGAACATACTATATTGACTTTCAAAATCATGTTTTTATAATGTCTATTCAGTTATTTGCCCGTCTAATTTTTTTAAAAACAAATATTGATATGCATTTAGTTCGATTAATCTGCATATCATATCATATCATTTTCTTCAGTTGACAGTCCTATAGTAATGTTGGACCATCAAGGATGTTTAAGGAACATATGCTATTTGAGTAAATCACAAAAAGGGGTTGTTCCGTCCCCTTTAGGCCAGAAGAGGCTGAGTGATAGTGAAGATGTTGTTCACACAAGCAATGTACACACACATGCACATGTCATATGGCATGAACAACCAGCCTATCATCGTGTCTGCCATTTGTCATCGACCTGCCAGACTGACGGCCTCCTGGAAATGACGGATAGGCTCCAGACAGAGATGCGTTCCCCAAATATTCAAGCAAAGAGAATGTGCTCATGTATCTTTTGTGTGTATTTGTGCTTGTCTGTCTGTTTGTGTGAACAGGAGAAAAGTGGAGGATAAAAAAAGGATGGTGCAAAGAGAAAAATGAAAGATTAAGAGGCACCAATTTCTTGTGTCTGGAGGTGGAAGTAAAAATTTGTACAGAAAGCAACAATAGTTACAGCGGTTAACCAAACTCCCTGTGGATGTAATTAAAACAAGTACCACGTTTCTCCCCCCATTTGCCCCTAAAGGTTAGAGCAATCATAACTGTGATGATGATGATGATGATGATATGGAAGATATAAATTGCCTCCAGCTTTGCATTGTTTGTGTTGAGAGCTTCCTCGCTGTCAGCCTCATAATCATGACTGCGACGTGTAATAGCCAATCAGTAGCAATAAATGAGCGGAATGTGTGGCAGAAAGTGCATGTGATTATGTACATAAGTGCATAGACATGCATTTTTCCTTCTTTAGAGATCAGTTTTGATTGCACGATTGCCTGCGCATTTATGCGCGTTCACTCGTGTTTACAGCCGCAGTTATGTTGCATCTCCCCCGTGAGTGCTATTACACAGAAAACCCTCATGTACATTAGCCGTCCCTGTTGAAGATTCAATGGGGACGGCTTCTCATAACTATCTACCGTCAGAGCAAACATGGTTGCCAAACAAACACATTTGTGCTTTGTCCCTACAGAGGCTCATTCCTGTTTTTCCCCTGTCTGCCTGTCGGGCATCTCATTCATTCGTCCTCCTGGGCCCCGGGGCCTCGTGACTGAAGTTAGGCTGAGGAAGAGCTTCATTTACTGCCAACGAATGAGAGGAGAGGCTCCTTCATGCCTCATTGGATCTGTTTTCATTCGCTAATTTCCCGCCTCTGTTGGCTGTCCCATACACGTCTGGGCCGTGCCATGTCCCCTGACGCCTGTCACTCTTTCGCTCTCCATTCTTAAGTAATGCCATCCTTCCGCTCACATAGGTGCCCCTGTACGCTTCACAGCACACTGTTCCCATTACAAACCCATCCCATATTGCAATTTGAGTTTGCCGGCATGCATTGTGATCTTGCACTGGTCCAGTGCGGGAGGCTGCAGCAACTCATCGATAAAATTCTGAATAATTGATAATGAAAATAGTCAATAACAACTTATTTGCATTTATGGTGTAAGTGACGCAGTGTTATTTTATGCTATTATAAATATTTTAAATTATGTTTTAGTAATTTTGTTTTGATCACCAAAATGACATATTTAAACATGTTTCATGTGAAAAAAATATTCATGCCTTAAAGGGGTGGTTCACTGTTTTTTTTTTCTAGGCTTGATTGTGTTTATGGGGCGCAGTTTAACATGTCTTAATGCTTCGTTTAAAAAAAAAAAAAAAGCCATATTTTTCATATATTTTACCTTTATTCTACACCGCTGTTTCCCTTCTCCTAAAAACGCTCTGTTGAGTTCCTGGTTCTATGAAGCCTCTCCCTCAAAAATACGCAATGGACTGAGATTGGTTAGCTGGCCCTGTATTGTGATTCACTGTCCGGAATACGTTGTCACCAGAGCTGTTGAAAAACAGAGTTGCGACACTCCCATAGACTTCCATAGGAACTATGGAATGCGGAAGTAACACGTATCCAAACACTGATAGTTCCAGCGCTGAACCCCATTCATTTTCAGCGATTCCGAAGTTCGCTCGCTGGTAAGTTGATGAAATTACTGCATTTTTGACATTTGAATGCATTACCTGACCTCTCATGAATCTAGTCAATAGTTGTATTTTATGTAACCAGCTTTAGTTAATGTTTATTGGAAGATAATAACGTTAGTTAGACTCTAATTGCAGCTAGCTTAAGTGACACTTCACTAACGTTAGCTACCATAACCTGACGTCAGTTGGGCTACATTTACCTTTACATTTACAAGTTCGTTGTCATACAACGTTTATCTTCGGTTATTAGATGTCACCAAGCTTGTTGTAATCCAAACCGGTCGTTTTTGTAGGCATTAAACTGCCATAACTTTAAAAGACAATATCTCTGTTTGCAACTTTCAGCGATGTAACTTTGCAGATACTGTTTATGCTCAAGCAGCAACATTACACTAACTAAAGTTAAAAAAGTGAAATCGCAATGAACCACCCCTTTAAAATAGCTTGAATGTAACTCTACACCCTTGCTTCATTTAGTATGTGAATATGCTAATTAGCCCCGCCTCCACTCACTCGCACAAGCTCAGAGATCCACTCGGTCAACTTACTGAGGAAAATGCTGCACAATGGTATCACTTTTTACAACGTCGGACACATAATGGTAATTAATACGACTAGCCTTTTGCTTGACTACATTATCAAACAGCTAATAATGTGTTGCTAATGTTACACAAACCAGGTTCTTGTTCGCCATTTGAGTCAGAAAGCTGCCTTCTAAAAATCAGTATCCTTAGAAATGCTTTGAACATCTCAGAATGTCGGTGGAGAAAGGCATATAGTTCATCATAACATTGTAAGTTTGTGATGTCACAAACACCAGTGATTTCAAACAGCATTTTTGAAACTGTCTCTGCAGTTTTAATCAGAAAATACTCAGCAATGGTGTTGACTTATGAATTTGCACATGGTTTGTCTTAAAGCATATTAAAAAAATACAGATAGACCTATAAACAACAACTTGATTTTCACCACAGGAGGACTTTGTTTTTCATCTAATATTTATATTTTACTTTATTTTATTTTAGCATTATTGTAATTAACAAAAATTAGTTTTAGTTCACAATAACAACACTGAAGTGATGTATTTATGTGGAATAAACACATTTGAATAATGGCTAATTATCACAAAATGTACTGCTGTGGAAAAAGTGCATGACACAAGCTGTCAAAAGCATGAGAGAACTTTGTTTAATGCTTTAAAGGCACTCATAAGAAGTTTCTTGCTAGTTGTAGTTGAGGAGCGTGTGCTGTTGAGAGGTGTTTTTCTCTAGTGCAATGTTACACGTTCACACGATTATTTCCATTTTGCATAAAGGCTCATCCAGACAGTAGTATGTCTCAGTTAAACTTCACAGACTTCATGAAGCTAGCAAGCATGCACGTTGGCGTCTAACAGAGAAAGGCAGTGCAGTTCGCTAAAATATTAATTTTAATTAAATATTTGTTGTTAGGTGTTAAATTTAGCTTTTAAATTGACAAATCCTGAGTGTACTGTAATGCAAATAATATTTTTATGAGATAAGTAACTATAATGGGATTTACATGTAAGACGTCTCTTACATTTATAGGAAAAAGAAATGAGCATCTATGCTATATGCTTGTAGATTCACATGTGATTAAGAATGACAGTAAAGACATTTATAATGTTTAAACTAAACTAGTTTAGTAGTTTTACACTGCAAGTATACTTGAAAGTTTTCTTTAAGTTAACATAACATCATAATTACAGTTTAGTATAATTACAGTTATCAACATTTGAATGTGGGTGTTTCATTAAAAAAAAAAAAAAAAAAATCAATTTTAAACAAAAAGCTGAGAAAATCACATTTTTTGTCAAAGACTTCAGATGGGATTCTAAACGATGATCAAAACACAGATGGAGTAGATCGAGTCCATCAACACCACCAAAGCTTTACATTCGTTTCCTCTTCATGTCTTCAACATTTCATTTGGTAACATTAGGCAGTTTTGATTTCTGTATAATGTTGATGATCGCGTTATTTTAAATTTGCGTTAGTAATCTTACAACACTTGTTTCTGTTTCTTCTTTGCCTGTGTTTGGATCAGGAGATTCAGCCCTCTTTCAGAAGAAGTGTAATAGTGCCCCCCTACTTTATAAAAAATGGATAGCCAGGAAATTCAGTCTGTGGCAGGGAAAGAGTAAAGTACAGTAGATTTTAAGTAAATTACTATGTGGACTAGCCTACACAAAAATACAGATACTCAGAATTATGAACATCTGTTTTCTTTATAAATCAATATTTTCGAACAATGTAAGTTTATAAGACAGTATGTAAAACTATGTGAAAAAGTATTTAATAGGCTACTCAATCAAGAGATTAAACACAACTAAGCCAAGTATACTTAAAAATACTGTAAGTATAATTATACTTAATTAATTACGTCAAATGAACTTACACTTTTCTGTGAGTACAAGTCAAGTATACTTAAGTGTAATTTTAAGTATGTTTCTGATAAGTACATTAAGTATATTTCTGTGAAGTACATCAAAAGTCGACTGAAAGTATACCTTCTTATTTTTAGTTTAAAAGAAGTATACTAATAGCACACTTGAATAAACTTCTTTTTTGTAAGGGTACTCACTTTACATTTAACCTCTGAAACAGCAGAGCTGGAGTCTGTAATTCTAAATATAAAGAGAGTGTTTGACCAATTGTAACTGATCGATTTTTATCTTATTTCAGCCTATTACCTAGCAGAATTTATCATTTAATTTAATTTCATTTCATTTCTTTATTTATAAAGCACTTTCACACAACTACCAGTTGATCCAAAGTGCTCTACAATACAGCTAGAATAGAACGAATAAGAGACAACAAAACATCGAAATACAGCATAACAATACAATTTACATGGCTAGATAAATGCTATTGACAGAGGCAAAGAGGGCGCAGCTCTAATAGAAGTTGGTAAATTGTTCCATAGACTAGGACCAGCAACAGCGAAGGCTCGATCACCTCTGCAATTGAACCTAGATCTAGGAACAGAGAGGAGACCAAGATTACTGGATCTTAGGGACCTATTTGGTTTATATATCGATCACTTACGAAGGGAATGAGTAAAATGAACACCAAAGATGGTGTCCAGAGTTCCAAAGAAGATAAAGAGTGACCAATACTAATAGATTATTGGATTATTGACTAATAGATTAATTGCCGCATGCACCTGCAGAGCAAAGAGAAGAGCAGGTCAGGGATGGTCTTTGAAATTAAAGTGTCTTTCTCTGGTTGGATGAAGCTGTGAGAATGTTTTGGTTCAATATGAGATTGGACAGCAAAGTCTAACCCAGGTTGATCCTGCTGACAGGTTAATTATATGAACTGGCTGCGGTGGAGTGTAGCCTATCAGATAGAGGCAGAAATGAAAGCGGGATCATGGACGGCTGCTGCAGTGAGTTCAGCTGTGAACTGATGGCTGCAGTAAAGGCTGCTGGCACCTGGCTTCACCCTGATTTTCTGCTAGAAACAGATAAAAAGCTTGAATTAGAGAGAGTAAAGAGAGCCATAGAGAGTGTGTGTGTGTTTCCAAGAGAAAACGAGACAGTGCTAGTTTTATTTGGTGATTATCACCTCTTGTCCCCACTCAGATGAAGGAGGAACACAAAATTGCACAATGTAGGAAAAACATGTCCTCCTTCATTAACTAATGCTAGAACAAATCAAGTCCGATGCTTCAAGCACGACTCTCGAAATTCACAAAGCTCCAAGTAGAGTTAATAGTGGACATTTACCCACAATTCAATTGGATTTCACTTTCTCCACAAGCAAGCAAACGGAAATAATAAAAAGACACAATATCAGAGTTTAGCGTAACAGTGATGAGAACAAAAATTGAAGAGAACTATCAGATCATGTGAATAAAGGGCTCCAAAAGCTGCCGTCCTTGTATGAATATGAAAAATATGAAAAGGAAAGCAATTACCAATGGCGGCAGATTGAAGGGGGGCGGATATGTAATTGAGGAACAGATCTCATTTTTCCCCCAAATAATTTGTTTGCTCGCAAACATGGTTTTGGTGCAGCTATTTCATCTCAGCTCTGAGTGAACATACAGACCTCTGAGCTCAGGTGGAATAGGAATGCTCCATGCAGAGCAAGATTAAGGGAACAGGGAGGACTGTTTGTGTTGCTCCCCATGCAAACTCATAGCCGGCTCTATGCAGAACAAAAGCAAACACCTACTTCAGGTGCGAGGTTCGAAAAAGCTGAAGCTAATTAACTCGATTTGTCTCCTCAGAGCTGGCGGGGTGATGCAGACACAAAATCTCCCGGCGTATCTGCCTGTGTCACTCACACACTCCACCCCTGAATGGCTGTTTTTGTTAGAGTGTGGAGCTGGCTTTGCGAAAATCACAACATGCCTCAGAGCAGAACATTTTTGATAAATATGTCTAGTAGGAGTGCTGCGCTCTGGTGGAAACCATTTTGAAAAACAGGTCCATCAGTCTGAAGCTACATTTTGTGTGTCAGGGCTAACGCTTTTAAATGTCCTTCCAGGAAGTGGTCTGTTTTTCACTAGCACTCTTTCATTAAATTGTGCCTGTTTCTCTGCTCTTTATAAGTAACTATTTCTCTCTCACTATCTGCTAGAAGTTATAATAGTAGCAAATAGTTGATCCAATGCTTATATCTGGAACCTGTGAATATATCTATATCTACACACACACACACACACACACACACAAACACACAGTTGTATATATTGTTATTTTGAGAATATATCTCCATATTTTACATTAAATTTGAATGCCATTAATATGGAATGTGAAGTATGCACATATTAAATATTATATTAACTAGTGATTTTATTACTCATTTATCATGAAAACTAATGCATAAAATACACTTCAAAGTAAATAAAATGAAGAGGCCCTTAATTTTAAACTGAGAGAGCTGACGGACTACATTATTTATGCTGAATAAAGGCAAAGCCTAAATGTGATATCAATTATACAGGGTTTATGTGATGATTGTTGTAAGTTTATTTAAATTAAAAGTTGTAAGATTGATCATGTTCTGTAATTGTTACTAATTAATGATAAACAAAAACAGCAGTCTGATCATTTAAATATTAAAGAGTTAGCTCACCCCAAAATGAAAATTCTGACATTAATTAATCACCCTTATGTTGTTCCAAACTCGTAAGACTTTCGGTCATCTTCGCAACACAAATTAAGATTTTTTTATGAAATCTGAGAGATGTCTGTCTATCCATTGACTGCCTTTGCAACGACCACTTTGACATTTCAAAAAGTTCATAGTATATATTAATAGTGGTATTGGTACTGCCCTGCGTAGTTGTAGGTAAAACCATACAATGAAACTAATTTTATTTAAAAGTCTATAGTAATATACATCTTGTATAATGTAAATAAAATAAGATGTCATTTAATGCATCGACAAATAAATGTCGAAGTTTAAATATTTCAAAACAGGAAATGTCAGTCTTAAATCTTAGACTGGATATCCAGCAGACGCCAGTGAATGCTTGTAATCTCTAAAATATCCAAATGTCTGCCAACTAATCAGCTTGGCCTACTCTGCTGTATCAGTCAGTACTTTCTGCCAGGTTTATATTTTGTTAAAGCAACTCTGTGTTTTTGTATAAGTACAGTTCAAATGTGATTAAACAGGTTTGATGTTGGCTGAAAACATGTAAGATGGGCTTCACAATTCTGAGTACATAATTTGCTCTCTCACTGAAATGATTGCAGCATAAAGGTGAAGTGTGTAATTTGTGTGGCACTAGTGGCACCAAACAGAATTGCAATTGGCTGAACATAACAGCAGTGGCTCAACTGGTAGTGTGATTTTGAGCTGGGACTACCCAACCTAAAAATGGAAGATGTTGGAAGCCATTTTTTGTTTAAAAAGTCCAAAGTATTCCAAAGTTCTGATTGTTTCTGCTAGAATGACACACTTCACCTTTAAATTTGTGTGAAGTGAGCCACTCAGAGACAGATTGTTTCATCAAATTTGTGTACTCTCAATTAAATCTTATCTTCAGTTCTTCATCAAAAAATGAAGTGAAGATAATTGCAGCTGCCCACTGCGAAAAGAGCCATTTTACGAACACAACTCATGCAAATCTGTTGCAGTATATATTGTTAATGTGTGTGTGTGTTTCAGGGTATGTTTTTAGCAGCACATCTGCTTGCGTTTGAGCAGAGGTGTCTGTGTGTGTTTGCTGAAGTGCATATGCACACAGGCTATACTCCCCCACCTTCAGCTGGGCTCCTGCTCATAAATCACAGGGCTGTTGGTTAATGAAAATCTCAGGCAGGAGGGAAGAGGAGCGATACTAAGAGAGAAAGTGAGCACAGCAACAAGGGCTATTCCATTTTTCTCCTCTCATAGGCTGGTCTGTTCTGCTCTCGTCCTATCTTGTCTCTTTTCCTTTTGTCACCTCCCCTCTCATCTGTTCTCATCTTGTCTCCTCTCACATTGCCTAATCTCTGGCCCTCATCTGCTCCCTTTTCTGCCCCTTTCTTCTTCTGTTGTCTCCTTTTGTCTAATCCCCTCCACTCGCAACTCTCCTCTCCTCCCCTCTCCTCTCCTCCTGTTCTCTCCTCTCCTCTCCTCTCCTCCTGGTATCTTTGACCACCACCTCTCATCTTGTCTCTTCTCCACTTTCCTCTCCTCTCTCTTCTCTTCTCTTCTCTTCTCTTCTCTTCTCTTCTCTTCTCTTCTCTTCTCTTCTCTTCTCTTCTCTTCTCCTATCCTATCCTATCCTATCCTATCCTCCTGGTCTCTCCTTTCCTCCTGTTATCTTTGACTACCTCCTCTCATCTTGTCTCTCCTCTCCTCTCCTCTCCTATCGTATCGTATCCTATCCTCCTGGTATCTTTGACCACCTCCGCTCATCTTGTCTCCTCTCCTCTCCCCACCTCCTGGTCTCTCCTCTCCTCCTGGTATCTTTGACTACCTCCTCTCATCTTGTCTCTCCTATCCTATCCTATCCTATCCTATCCTATCCTATCCTATCCTATCCTATCCTCCTGGTATCTTTGACCACCTCCGCTCATCTTGTCTCTTCTCCACTTTCCTCTCCTCTCCTCCTGGTCTTTTCGAGCACCTCCTCTCATCTTGTCTCTTCTCCAATCTCTTCTCCTCTCCTCTATTCTCCTCTCCCCACCTCCTGGTCTCTTGTCCCACCTCCTTTCATCTTGTCTCTTCTCCACTTTTCTCTCCTCTCCTCATGTCTTGTTTTGTCTTATATCTCTACCCCCCTCCACCCAGTCCTCTGTTGTCCTTATGTCTCCATTCCTTCCATCTTCTCTTGACTTGTCTCATCCCCTCTCCTCCTGTCTCCTTTGATTTTTTTTTCCTCCTCTCCTCTCATCTCCTTGTTGTCTCCCCTCTCCTCTCTTCTAGGCTCCTCTCTTCTTCTCTACTATTCTCCCCTCTCCTCATGTCCCTCCACCCTCTCCTCATGTCCCTCCACCCTCTCCTCTTCTCTTGACTTGCCTCATCCTCTCTAATCCTATCTCCTTTTCTCCTCTCCGCTCACCTCTCCTCTTGCCTCCTACTAGTCTCTCCCAGTCTCTCCTCCCATCTTGACTCCCTCGCATTCTACCTCCTTTTATCTTTTCTCTTCTTGCCTCCTCCAAATCTCTCCCTCCACTTCCTGTCATTTAGTGTCCTCTACTTTTCTCCACTTGTCTTTCCTCTCCTCATGTCTTATTTTATCTCATCTCTTCTCTCATCCCTCTACCTATTCTGTTCTCCTCTCTTGAGTCGTTTCACCCCTTTCCCCCATTTCTCCTCTCACCTCCACCTATATTCTCTCCTCCCATCTAGTCTCTTCTCCTCTTCTCCGTTTTCTCTCCTCTCATCCCCTTCCTCTGTTATCCTCTTGTCTCCTCTCTTTCCCTCTCCTCATCTCATTCCCTCTCCTCCCTTCTTGTTTCCTCCTCTTCTCTAACCTCCTCATCTCCTTTCCTCTCATCTCAACCCCTCTCCTCTTATCTCACCTCCTTTCCTCTCCTCTTTTGTTCCCTCTCCTTCCCTCTCTTCTATTGTCTCTTCTCCTCCTCTCCTCTCCTCTCCTCTCCTCTCCTCTCCTCTCCTCTCCTCTCCTCTGTGTTGCCTGGCAGCAGTCCATCTCTCATTCTCTGTGGTTGGATGAATGTCACAGGTCTGCATACTAAATAGGCAGGGAGCCTGACACTTGGCAGGGCACAGAGGTTAAACAGGATCACACACATTCAGAGTCTGTGTCACTCAAATGCACCCGCACCCAGGGGCCCCATGATAGACACTCCAAGGAGGCAGGGAGCGTGACCCCTCACTTGTTTAGAGTGTGTCAGGATGATTGGATCTGCCCAGCCCATGCAGGAAACGGGTGGAGGGTGTGCTGAGTTTCAGCCTTGTAATCCTCTTTTCTGGAATCCAGAGAGCTGGCACTTCATATGTTTGTTTGGACGAATTCAAGTGAACCACAGTTCGGATGAGCATACTAACATGGAGATTAGATTGCGGCCAAATCTTAATACTATCCTCATCCCAACAGCAGTGGCCTATTGCAAAAAATACTCAGCAGATGGCATGATATGTAATGTTATGTCTTAAATAATGGGCTTTTCTCTGCAAATATCGTTATAGGTGCGATTAATTGTGATTCAATTGATTAATTAACATTAATATTATCACCTCGCCCACATGAATGGCCTGTGCGCTGATGCTAATGCTCACAAGCAAACAAACAGCAAGGACTGGACACAGTCATCTGGAGCAAAAAAAGGTCAGTGTGGTCTGTTGGTTTATGTGTCAGTGGGTCCTAATGCGTGCCCTGTGGATGCCCATCTTTGAGCCATATGCTGGGAGCAGAGCCAAGGGAAAGGGAGCAAAGAGACAGGAAGAGAGAGACTTTGAGACTGGCATGCACATACTCCGCTCTCCATCCTTTCGTGCATACTAAAACCAGGCCACCTGCTAGCAGTACATCACACCCTGCTTGCTGCTTCTCTCACGCACATACACTGCTGAGAATATACACTACCTCACTGCCCACTGCTGAATCACATTTCACTCCAGAGGGTAGTGGAGGAATCACTCTTCTGATTTGTCTGGTACTCTAAGAGAAAATGAAAAGAGACAGATACAGATACAGGGAGAAAGAATAAATAACCATAGCGCACCTATACTTGTAACTCACTGCTATCTTTCCACTCCAGTATGTCTCATCCATTTTTTTTTTTTTTTTTTGTAGGCCAGTAGAGGAGTGCTGCCTTTATCCTAGCTTCCCAATGACAGCAAACAGGAGAGGGTTTGAGCTTTCATAATTCAGACAGTCCTTTCCGTTTCATTTTCCTGGTTTCAGATATATTGCTCATCTGAGACTTGAGATCTAGGTCATGTTGTTTGTTGATACGCTGTGAATGTTACTCATCTTAAACCTGATTTTCTGAATGCAAAAGGATGTGTTTCATTGAGCTTAACGTGATTTAGCCAAGTAGGACATGTTCCTGTTGAACAACAATGCGACCAACCAATCAGATTTCAGGGAGGGGGTGATATTTAGGGCTAGGTGTAAGGTTAGGATTAGGGTAAAGTGTATTTTTCCAGGACCAACAAAGGATTTTGATCCAGTAATTCATGTTGTGTGTTTAATCAAGACACTTGATTCTATCGAAAGATGAATTTGAATTCACAATTGGGTGTTTCTTCTACTACAGGCAAATTCTGTCTCAGGGAATATTTTTAATTTTAAGTCGTTGTAAAATCATAAGAATAGCCCGTAGCCATGGTAAATTAGCTGTAACACACACTCTCTAGTGGCTTATTTTTTTAATTATGATATTTTAAATGATTACTTTAGTGTGAAATAATCATGTAATTTTATCAAAAACCTTAAGTGAAAAAGTAAAAAAAGTAAGTGTACTTTGTTACCAAGGAGACAACAGTGTCAGTGAAGAGCTTGTAAGACTAATAAGTTTTGAAGGAAAACAAAATTCACAGTTAATCACTAATTTTTTGTGCATTATTTACAATCAAGCTATAATTTTGTCACATTATGCTAAAGGTGTGTTTTTAGGAAATGCTAATTCTTAGCAAGACAAAGGAAGTGGGCCATTTAATTTCTTCTCTTTTTTTCATCACAGAATTCAATATATAGTTTGAAATGTTGGACATTGTTGCTGGGTGAATTAAATGAGTGTGAAAAGAGTGTTACAATTCTGAAAAGGAGAAAGTACAGCAAGTGCAGCAAATCAAATAGCTACATACACAGTTGTCAGTTCTGCTTTTGTGCATTGACATGTTTTTTGTGCAGGCGATCCAGACCCCTCATCCCAGCACTTCCTCACCCTGTCTCTTTTTCACTCTCTTGTCTCTCAGTCCCCTCCCATTTATGCTGGCTCTGCACATCCTCCTGTGTCTCAGCTTGAGGATAAATATTTCATTGGGCGTTAAATATAGCTGTGCTCACAGTGAAGCTGACGGAGCTACACTTCCTCTCCAGGACATGAGTTAAGGGGGAAGGGGAGGCCATATAAGACAGGAGATTTGAGAGGACATCCAGCTCAAAGGAGACTCCCCTCCATCCTGGATCATCCCTGCAGCTGTTCTCTTATCGCCAAGGTTACTCTGGTCAAACATCCAGTGAAGTCTGTGGAACATGTGCTTCCCTTCTGCAGCATGCTAGCTCTACCCAAGATGCATGTGAAAAGCAGTAGATCGCCTTTGATAAGGCTACAGTAGCTGGTTAAGCTTATCGGTTACGTTCGCAGGGAAAGTCTGTTATCTACTACGTCTTCAGAGACATGGCTCATTATAACTCTTCCTCTTATGGAGAAACATGAGACCAAGCAGAAACATAAAGCAGCTGCGTGTGAGCCAGGGAGAACAAGAGACAGAGGGAGATAAGGAGGAGGAAGAAGACGAATAAGAATAGCGAGATATAGGGACCGGGAGAGAAAGAGAGTGTACGAGCTTAGGCATGCATCCTCGGCACTGGATAATGAATACATGAATCAGTTTGACGTTTTGAGAGTGTGGGAGGCAGAGCGATTTGAGCAGATCAAATGATGAATAACTGGCCAAATCTGCAGTACATCAGGAGTCTCGGGGAGGCTAAAGGGTCCTGGGTTTGTTGCCTTGTGCAAAGAGACCTCATAAAAGACAATAGTGTGTAATCTGGATCTCCAGTGTTGGGGATTTTACTGCTCGTGCTCCTGCCGCAGGATATCAGCACATTGCTAGGATAATATGCTATAAAATATCAATTAATGGCCTTTCTTTGACAAGTACAGAGAATCTTGTACCACTTGGTTTTCCAAAATCAATCAGATCGATCGATCTATATATCTATCTATCTATCGATCTATCTATCCTTTTGGCCATACATTTACTTTTTTTTTAATAAAACATGGAGATAGAAGTCTTTAGATCAGTGGCTGCTTTCTGTTTATATCATTTGTTTTCTTTCAGTCAGGGAAGATGAGGACCCTTTTGGTGGCATTTGGAATGTTTGTGAGATGTTTCCTGCTTATGAATGAAAGGCTTAATAATTCATGCCATTTCCTTTTCTTTTTTTTTCTTTTTTTTTTTTTAAGTTGTGCGGTTCAAACTAATTTATGGACTATCATAGTGGAGGTTGTGAAAGCACATCATTTGCCTTTTATATTCTACTAATGCATGTGAGACATTTCGCTTAATTAAGGATGTTTGCTTTTAGTACACTAAAACCACTTAGATTCGTTCCCTGTCCAGTTCATCATGATTTCATATTTTGATTGTTTTTGCAGAGGCAGAAAAAAGCTAGACTCACATGTAACTCCTCCAGGTCGCTAGTTTTGTCTTAATTGTCACTTGCATTTAGTCAGGCACACTTTGTTCAGTCATGGCTGTCATCATTTGCAGAAGAAGTGCTGAGATGAGTCCATTCACCTTTCTAGATACTACCCTTTTCTTAGAGTTATTCTGTCAGATTTTTTTTTTTTCTTCTTTTTTTTCCCCCTGTTCAGAGTGGTAATGGGTCTTGTTTCTGGCATTAATCTGTCTTAAGTTATCCCTGTCTTCGCCTCGCAGTGGGATTTAATGAGTCAGTCTCCTTTTCCTCTGAGGGGGAGTCATCTGTCTAGACACTTTCAACTCTTCTTAACAGAGCAACAAATTGTCTTCCCTCAGTTTTCTCCTGTTCAATTATGGTTATTTTAGGTAGCTGTAATAAAACTTTGCAGCATCTTAATTAGCTGGTTTAGTTGTGTTGGAACTGAACTTTGCAGGAAGGTCGATCTCCAGGAACAGGATTGCGCACCCCTGCCTTAGAGTAAGTGAGCTTTATGCCATTTAATCCTGTATTTCTTACTTACTTAAAGGATTAGTTCACTTCAGAATTCAAATTTCCCAATAATTTACTCACCTCCATGTCATCCAAGATGTTTATGTCTTTCTTTCTTCAGTTGAAAACAAATTAAGGTTTCTGAGGAAAACATTCCAGGATTTTTCTCCATATAGTGAACTTCAATTGCTATCAATAGGTTGAAGGTCCAAATTGCAGTTTCACACGATCCCAGACGAGGAATAATGTTCTTATCTAGCGAAACGATAAGTCATTTTCTAAAAAAAAAAATTATACACTTTTGTAACCACAAATGCTCGTCTTGCACTGCTCTGTGATGCGCCACGCATTACATAATCACGTTGGAAAGGTCATGCGTGACGTAGGCGGAAGTATCGAGCAAGTGTCTACAAAGCGAATGTGCAAAGACAAGTCAAATGGCCTTTAGGTAAACAACGATGTCGGACAATTTCAAAGTTGGAGGAGAAAATGAGATGGAGTTCACCTTTCCAACGTGATTACATAATGCGTGGCACATCACAGAGCTAGTGCAAGATGAGCATATGTGGTTAAAAAGTATATACATTTTTATTTTTTTCCAGAAAATGACTTATCGTTTCGCTAGATAAGACCATTATTCCCCGTCTGGGATTGTGCAGAACCCTTTGAAACTGCAATTTGGACCTTCAACCCATTGGTAGCCATTGAAGTCCACTATATGGAGAAATATCCTGGAATGTTTTCCTCAAAAACTGTAAATTCTTTTCGACTGAAGAAAGAAAGACATAAACATCTTGGATGACATGGGGGTGAGTAAATTATCAGGAAATTTTAATTCTGAAGTGAACTAATTCTTTAACGTTTAACTTAAATCGTCCTTCTACTTAAGGAAATATGCTACTTCAAACCTCTTACATTGGGACCGGCCAGGAGATCCATTGTGATGATGTAGATGCAAGCACAGCTCGAAAATCACTGTTTACTCAGAAACTTCTACTGTCTGATATGTAAAGGTGCCGTGCTGGCGCAGCGATCCATTATACGAGTTTGTTGCAGTTTTGCTTGCCTCATACATGCTGTCACCTGAGCTTTCTAAACTGCAGGAATATCTAAATGAAAAATGGACAGGGTACTCAACTTAAAAAAGGGAAAGGAAGATAGAAAATGTTCATTTCATGGTTGGCTCTGTGAACAGATTAAGACGTCCTATATTCATGTCCAAAAATGACTTTCTGTAGCATCATATCTTACAAAAGTAGGCCCTGTAGCACTCTCTATCTCTGTCATTTTTCTAAGTAAATCATCTTTTCATCTTCACTGTAATTCAGAGGTGAAAGCTTTTAATATACTTAGCATAATGAAAATGCTCAAAGGACAGAGTAAAAATGCTCTTGCAAGACTGAAGACATTAGCAGATCTGTATACTTAATCTGTAACCTCAATGTGTTTCAGGCAATCACTGGTAGTCTTCATTTATCTCCATTTGTTAAAGTAGCCTATTGTGAGTTTGGCTTTCTGCAGGTTTTCTGACAGAAACGGAACCTCTAGATTAAAGGGTTAGTTCACCCAAAAATGAAAATTCTGTCATTAATTACTCACCCTCATGTCGTTCCACACCCTTAAGACCTTCGTTCATCTTCGGAACACAAATGATGATATTTTTGATAAAATCCGATGGCTCAGTGAGGCCTCCATTGCCAGCAAGATAATTAACACTTTCAGATGCCCAGAAAGCTACTAAAGACATATTTAAAACAGTTCATGTGCCTACAGTTTACAAATCTTTTGTTTCGAATCAGTGGTTCAGAGCATGTGTCAAACTGCCAAAGTCGTGCCCCCCAGTGGTGAACCATTGACATTTCTAAACACTTATGACGTAACAAAGCCTCGTTTTCTGAAATCACGTGACTTTGGCAGTTTGATACACGCTCCGAACCACTGATTCGAAACAAAAGATTTGTAAAGCTTCTAAGCTTCATGAAGCAGTGTTTTGAAATTGCCCATCAGATATTGTCGAAAAAAGTCATTTTTTGGCGCACAAAAAGTATTCTCGTCGCTTCATAACATTAAGGTTGAACCACTGTAGTCATATGAACTGTTTTAAATATGCCTTTAGTAGCTTTCTGGGCATCTGAAAGTGTTAATTATCTTGCTGTCAATGCAGGCCTCACTGAGCCATCGGATTTTATCAAAAATATCTTCATTTGTCTTCCGAAGATGAATGAAGGTCTTACGGGTGTGGAACAACATGAGGGTGAGTAATTAATGACAGAATTTTCATTTTTGGGTGAACTAACCCTTTAATGGTGAACGTAATTTCAGCAAGTACATGTTCCTGGATCAACATCTTTGTTGGAACAACATTCCAATCAACCAATCAGATTTGAGGGACTACAACCATGGTTTGGTGCTTCTACATCAGTGTTATTCACCTATTATTTCCTTCTGATTAGGTGGGATTAGGTTTAGGGGTAGGGATAGGGTTAGGACTAAATTTTCAGACAGTAATGTTAATCCAGGATAAACAAAATATGTTGATCAACAAACATGTCTTACATGGCAAAATCACAGTGACCGTAGGTTAAGTAGAGATGAAAATTTTAATTGTAAGCTTCTGCTTCTTTTAAAGCTGCAGTGTAGAGTTTATGCTTAATTTAACCATAAAATCACAAAAAAAAAATTAAAGTTTTTTATGAATATTCCCCCATCTCCCATCAGGTGACGAAACACATACGCTGCATCCGAAATCGAAAACCTCCCTACTGTATAGCATGCAAAAAACAGTACGCCAAAAGAGTAGTATGTCTGAAAAACAGATTCTGTAGTGCGCATTCGATGGGCACTTTACTATCCCATGAGGCCACAGAAGTTCTGCCCCAAACCTCATGCCATTATTTGAGCCAATATTGCTCACAGAGCAAACAGAGCAATCTTTACGTATAGTGTCACAGTGGCTGACTTATAGTTCTAGCTGTTTATTAAGCTAGGAATATTTTAACATGTTAAAAAAAAACTACACACTTCACAATTGCATTAACAGTTCTGTTAGTACATGAAGTAATACTCTTCATCACATTCAATTTAGACTGAAATCCACAACTCGGCTAAAACATGATTTCTTTTGCTGTAGATTCGGCATCGGCAGATCCCTGCTGTGCAGGAAACGCTGTCTAAAGATAAAATGGAGCCATTCAGGAGCCATTAACAAAACCGAATGTCATGAAGACTATTAAGTACTAGTATTTTATTTATTTATTTTTTCAAAAATGCAACCAGTTCTCACTCCACAACACTAGGTGTAATTTAAGTAAAGGATTATTGCAGAAAGTTGCCCCAAGGGCCTGTCATCTTGACCGGTGAAGGACAGGGCATGCTGTTACCATGTGACAGATGTCTGTGTGTACAGCCATCATGAGCTGTCAGTGAGCAAAAGTGCTCGTAGCCCACCATCCCTCTGACAGTAAAGGCATACGCTTTTACGTACAAGTCCCACCACTAACCTCCATTTGTCCATGACAGGTGGCCCCACTGGGTAGGTGTGAGAGGGAAAGGCAAGGTGGAAGCTGTCAAAAGGTGACCACGTGCGTAGATGACTTGTATCATGGCCTGTACATAGTGAAATGTGTACAAGAGATAAATCAACTCGTACAGAGAGTTCAAGTTCATTGAATTTATCTCCGAGTAACCACATGGCAACAGTAATCCCTTAATTAAACAATATATTCCACAGCTATTTCTGGTTCTCAAATTTGATGAATTACACAAATTTGCCTGAATCGCATTCCAAGAGAGCTATAAGAGCCCAACAGCACTTTTTCAGTGATTCTTTCTGCAGGTTGTTACTGTTACGCCAGTAGGCAGCCACAAGTGAGTCACTGAATTATTTGCTCTAAAACGATTAGTTCACAAACAGATTCATTCAGGAATGAAACAAGTGACTGTCTGTTAGTCACTAAGTCATTTACTGGACCAATTTGAATCATTAGAAACACTGATTCATTCAGGAATTAAGCAAATGACTGGCCTTAATTGAGTAATTGAGTCATTTACTCAACTAATTTGTTTAAACAATGATTCATTCATGAATGAAACAAATGACTGTCTTTGAGAGTGTCATGGAGTCATTTACTCAACCAGTTTGTTCAAAGAACTGATTCATTCATGAATGAAATGTACTTTTCTTTATGAAGGAGTCATTGAATCATTTATATTTGAATCATTTGAACGTTCTTATTAGAGCAAAAATACACACAGTCACTGCCAGTACTGTGTCAAAATTAAAGGGTTATTTCACCCAAAAATGAAATTTCTGTCATTAAGTACCCTCACCCTCATGTCGTTTCAAACCTGTAGGACCTCCGTTCATCTTCAGGAACACAAATTAATATATTTTTGATGAAATCTAAGAAGTATCTGAACCACACATAGGCAGCAACGTCATTGCACCTTTCAATGCCCAGAAAGGTAGCAAATACATCATTAAAATAGTCCATGTGACTATGTGGTTCAGATTTTAATGTTATGAAGTGACAGGAATACGTTTTGTGTGCAAAAACAAAACAAAAATAATGAATTCAACAATTTCATCTCTTCCCTGTCATTCTCCTACACTGTTTACGTTGTAGACGGAGTGCAGTGCTTCCGGGTTCTACGTCAAAATGGCGGCTCAGTATTGGCTGCGTCAGCATCACACGCATGTGTTGTGCTAAGTCAGCGTTCTGACGTAGAACTAGGAAGTATTCCCATCACTTCATAACATTAAGGTTGAACCACTGTAGTCACGTTGACTATTTTAACAATGTCTTTAATACCTTTCTGGGCCTTGAAAAGGGCAATGACGTTGCTGCCTATGTGTGGTTGAGATACCTCTCGGATTTCATCAAAAACATCTTAATTTGTGTTCCGAAGATGAACGAATGTCTTACAGATTTGGAGCGACATGAGGGTGAGTACTTAATGACAGAAATTTCATTTTTGGGTGAACTATCCCTTTAACTTGCAGGGCTCAACGCAAAGGATTTTCACATTTTTACTTGCCCCGCCAAAATTTTCACTTGCCCCACAACAAAAAATTAATAAAGTAACAGAAAAGAAAATGAGCCTATAAAATAAGCCAAGTTATTGTTTTCGTTGTTTTTGATACATGTATCCTTAATAAATAAGGTTATGACACCAAAAGCTACTAGATTAACTCACTTAAATTTTAAATATCGTTAGATAAATAAACAGCAAGTAATAAAATAGTAATAAATAATAAAATTACGAGTGCTAGCACAAATGAATACAACAGAACAAACATATAAATAAAATAAACAATGCTTTTCAAGTTTTTCATGTAGGTTTAAACAAGAGATAGTAATATCTATATAACTATAGATATATAATATAACTATATAACTATAGATTAAACTTTATTAATCAGTCAAGAGCAGTTACAGATGTATAAATAATGTTTTGAAATGTTGAAAATATAAAACGTTAAATACTGTTATTTGAAATTATTTTAAAAATGAAAAGACACCTGGAATTAAACCCACCAGTAGGTGGCAGCAAGTCCCTGCTAATGAGCGAGTCATTGAGATTCAACCGGATTCAACCGATTCATTCAAATGGCTGATTCATTCAGGAAGTGTTGCTCAGAGGCGCAAAACAATTCTGTGGACTTTGTTTGGAACTATTTTCGTTGGCGAAATAGAGTGAAATGTAAGTCACTTGATATTAAGTTCTTTATCCGTTCATATCTGTTCATTAAAGTCTACGCTTTATAAAATCAATATCACATTTGTAATTGCTGATATTTGGAGAAAAACGGCGCTGTGTAATATTGGTTAACTATATTAAATTATATAAATATAAAAAATATACTGGGGCATTTTTGCCCCTTATCTTGAATTCTGGGGCATTCTAAATGCATTTTAATAGACTAAATCACGCAGTGAAAGCGTACACTCTAAACATGCACGCGCACTAGTCTAACATACTAGACTACGTCACGTATTGCATGCGTGCACTCAATGGGTGTGTTTTTGTTTGGTTTTTGTAAAGTGAGGGACATACTCGATAATTTCAGATCGTTAAATCAACAATTACGATATCATAGACATAGACGATATATATGGCACACCCTACAGCACTGGCCCGATCGGGCAAGTGACCGTTCCGTCTACTGTCCCGAGCGTCGTTCACACTGGCCCCGGGCCATCGGGCAGTCCTTATTGTCGAGCCCTGAACTTGTTTATTGGACCATCAGATAATAGCAAAATCACACTTATAGTCATACTGTTAGTCCAAAAACTACATGGATGTTGCCACTTCTACTCCACACCTCTTACATTCTCTTTGAAACACCATCAACAAGTGGACAAATGGACTGATAAAAACAGTGAAACGTAGTGCTGAGCCATCAAAGTAGAGGACCGGACTTAATTTTATAATCCAGGATCTTGACCCATAAATATGCTCTTAATAACTATTTTTGTTAGTGAAGACCGGGTCCAGTTTACTACTTAATTAATTCTAATGTATTGACATACATTATTCAAAATATGCAAAACACCACAGAATTGCCTGGGCTTATATGTGGTGCTTTGCGTCCCAGAAGCTCTGTACGCTCAGCGGTCAGACACAGGCTCCCTGCCTCACTACACCACTCAGGAGAGAGCAGCAGGGCAGTGGGCAGCGGTGCATGATGGGAAAGCTAAGTCCAGGTTCCCAGAAGACCTTCCAGCTCTGTGTGTGTGCAGTGTTTGATGTGCAGTGCAGTAAACAGCATAGAAGAACTCTGCTCATTCTGGTGTCTCCCCAGAGATATGCAAGCGCATAAGCACACTAATGAGCAGGGTGATTACGGGAAGGCTTTCAGGAAAATGTTACAAATGTAAATGTGCATGGCAGTCTCTGCTGTGACAGAAAGCATGTGTGTTTTTACACATGGATGTGCATGGTTTGCCCGCTATATGGAGGTGATTAATAGTGATGTGTTTTTAATATTTTAAATCCTTTTTCCTTTCATCTGTTCATTTTGTGTTCTGGGACTAGAAACCGAAAGAGAACACTAGGGAATTATAAATTAGAGTTAGGAATGCTATGATTTCTAAATTGGTTGATTATTTTCACAGCTGAGTTGTTGAACTGCTACATTACATACAGTACATTACATAATACTCAACATTGTGTGCAGAGCTGGCTAGTGGAACATCCGCCTGTGATTTGCTCTTATATTCAAAGCTATTTGAATATATTTTAATCTTCTGTAATTAGGCAATTGCATTTCCTTCATAACTTACTGGGTTTTACAAAATTATCAGCTGTCTTTCAGTGTGTCTATATGATGTTTTATTAATAAAGTTTGGGAGGAGCACATTCAGATAATTAACCTATAAGTAACACAGGAGGAGCATATTCAGTTAATCAACTCAATTAACAAGATAAGAGGTATATACAGCAGACATATCTCTGTTCCAGTTTTTCAGCATCCCTCCTCCACCCCATCTCCTCAATTCTAACTATTCCTATCCCAACCTGGGACGGGAGAGTTCTTTGGGTTTGGGCCCAAATTCCAAGCTCGGAGCCCTCCCCTCGGACAGCACGCCAAATACGCTTAACCTTTACTCTATTTAATTATATGTAAGTGTGAAATATATATATGAAGTCAGAGTGTAACAATTGTCTGTCACAGTGGTTGTCCACTTTACCTCACATGAGCATAGCTGAAAGTAATAATATTATACTGATTTAATACTTAACTTAAATACTTACTAATACTGAGTAGTTTTCTCTTTTATTCTCTTTTAGCTGTCAGATTTTTAAAGTCTTAGTTGGACCTAGGTAATTATTATGTAAAATCGATTAAATCTTTTTTTACTAAAATAAATGTATTAGGTAAGCAGAACAGCATTCATCTTCATAGTTTTAATAAAACAATGTTCTGTTATCTGTTAACTAGTATTGTTGCAATTGCCCTGACACCATTGTAGCTACCAGCTGCATCTTTTAACCAACAAACTAGCAGTAAAGAAGTTATATGTTTAAATTCAAAGGCATTAAAATTTTATACAGCAGAAGAAAAATATTGGACATCAGATTTTTATGTGCAGTGAAAAAAAAAAAAAAAAAAAATCTGCCAGAGAGAGAACACTACTGAATACAGTATGTGCTGAAAAGTGTCATCACTCTATAGCTTGTTTGTGACTGAAGAAATTTTGTGTGTTACAATTGCCCGGGTCTCCCTGACTACATTGGAGAAATATTGTTGCTCTTCTGGCTCAGATTATATATTCGCTCGTACATATATGCAGTATTTTTTTATTAGGGTCCGATCACTGATGGTGTGAGGACCCTATTGTAATTGCTCGGTCAATTATTCTTCTTCTCCGAAATGAATCGCATTTTTGAGGACCTAAACATGCTCAAAATCTCATGAAACTTTGCACACATGTCAGAAGTGGTTAAAATTTACATCTGATATGAGTTTCAGAATTAGGTGTGGCAAATTGGCCCGATAGCGCCACCTACAAAATTTCAATTAAGTGCCCTTCGCGCTACGTTTCACGTACAGGTATGAAATTGGGTAGACAGATGTAACAGCCCAATACCTACAAAAAAGTCCTACAGGAACCCAACAGGAAGTGAGATATTTTGAGTTTTCTCTGCAAATTTTTTGCAGTTTTTGCCATTTCCAGACGTTGTACTTTAATGAACTCCTCCTAGAGCTTTAATCAGATCAGTGTCATATTTGGTCAGTCTAATCTAAAGGCCTTAGCAACGTTAAATTGTGAAGATCTTGACTGTTCATCGAAGGGCGTGTTCTTGGCGACCTGATAAATTCTAACTCAGACATATATTGTCTGATCTACCCCAAACTTCACGTTTTATTAGAGTCCTGGCCTGAAGACATCTACATGCCAATATTCAGTTACAGTCATAGCGCCACCTGCGGGCAACAGGAAAAAAATCTTGAGTTTTCATTGAGCGGCTTGTCCGTCGCGGTCTGACAAAGTCTGATGTTTCGCCATGAAACAGGAAGTTGTTGTAACTCAGGCATACAATGTCCAACCTGCCTTAAACTTCACATCTTTGAAAAGAGTCCTGGCCTGAAGACATCTACATGACAATATTCAGTTATAGTAATAGCACCACCCACTGGCAACAGGAAGTGTCGTGTTTAAGACTGTGATGCAACACTAAAAGCCTACTAAACCTACTAAAATATGCAATTGAGTGCTAAACATGCTACAAACATTCTAAAACATGCTAACACTTAGCTGAGTGCTAAAGCATGCTATTATCATCATGAAACATCGCGGTCTGACAAAGTCTGATGTTTCGCCATGAAACAGGAAGTTGTTGTAACTCAGGCATACAATGTCCAATCTGCCCCAGACTTCACATATTTGATAAGTGCCCTGGCCTGAAGACATCTACATGCCAAAATTGAGCTATAGCCATATCATCACCAGCTGGTAGCAGGAAGTGTGGCAAATACAAATGAAAGATATAGTCCTTCTATATTTTTATACTTAAAAGCATATTGCCCACCTGTGCTCTGTTTTCCTAAAGCCACTGGGTAGCGGCGGCAAGGGTGCAAAGGCCCTTTCATCGCTGCTTGCAGCTTTAATTTTATTTTATTTTTGTAGTGTTTTGTAGCAATACCTGCCTGCCTCTTTCTCTCTTTCATATGAATCATTGGAAAGTCTGATTTTTAGTGATTCATTTTAGTGATATGGTTATTGGAACTCTTCATTTAAATGAACCAGTTCAGAAAACAAGTCATTTCAAACTAGTCTTTCAAGTTAGTATGCATTTTACTTTCTTGTAATGATATATTTATATAATAATTTGGGTAAATTAATGTGTTTTCTTGTTTCAAAAAATACCACCACTAGATCCAAATTGTTTTCCTGCCCTTATTGCAAATAAATTATCTGATGGTTATGATGGTCTGATATTGACTCCCTTAAATAGCTTTAGTGTTTTTAGCCAACTGTATCTTGACTGTAATTGAACTACATCTGCCGTTTCACATTAGTTTCCCCAACACTGCAGGGTTTACACATAACATTTTCAGTGTGCTTGAAGAGTGGACATGTTGTTTTTTTGTCCATTAGCTCATCACATATTCTGATGAATAACCCACTGGGTTTACTGATTCAATTTTGAGCTGTGGTAAGACTATTTCATGGAACTTACCAGGGGACTTACTTGTGTAGATTGCCTTCCAGAAAAAAGGGGTAATTTTAAAGCAACTGGGATGAATCAAATGTTATGACAAACCATTTTGGGAATAACAAGAGGGGAGGATTTATCACTAAATAACCAGAAGCTGAGCAATTATCATGTCATGCATGAGCTGGCCGCCCATGGAAGCGCAGTGTCTGATGTGCAGAGAGCGCTCTTGAGTCCCACAGTGCAGGTGCACAGTGTGAATGCAGTCGTTTTTCCTCTGATGGCCTAAACTGGTGATGGCAAACTTAGAGAATGAGATCCGCATAGTCATCTTTATTCATTTCTTTGTATTATTTCTGTTGCCGTTAGGTTTGTAAAAGTTTGTCTTTATAACAAAGCCCATTGCGGGTAGAGGAAATCATTACCTCCCTGCAGAATTAATTAGGCTGGATGGTGGGGTTCGTCGCCCACATGCTCTCAGTTTCCGTTCTGTTTCAATAACCTGTCAATAGAAAGCAAAAGAATAAAGCAGGCATTGTGGGTGCTATGCCTCAGTTCTGTCTCTGCAGGCGTTCAGCACCTTTGATTTAATAAACTCATCAATGATCTCTCCTAAAATGAAGCTGATTGCAAATAGCTCCTTTGAATCCCAAAGCATCGATTGCAATGTTCATTAATTCGCTGAGTACTTCCGCCACCCCCCTTGAGAGATCATGTATTTATTAAACAGGATTTTTTTTTTCCTTTTAATATAGTCCTTTGCAATGATTATTGCAGTCCTCGCCTGCGGATAGGCTCAGTATGGTTTTATGAGCACCTATATTAGAGCCTTAGTGGTGAGAGATCAGTCCATAAGTAGCCCTGGGTTACACAGTAAACACTGCTGATTGCTGATCGAATAGCCAGTCAGCAGCAGTATACAAGTCAGGTTTGAAACGCCACTCTGGAGAAAAATGAGACTAATAATCTACCCAACAGAATCCTCCGTTTTAACAACGAAATGTGCAGATCAATGGTCATTTGATCGATGTTTCTCAGATGATTTATACTGAGTCATAAAACCCACCGTTTCTATGGACACTTGAACAAGAGGATATGAAAAATCCAGTCGGATGCTGTCTGAGGGCTAGGATAAGGCATTTGGCGCTGTTATTGTATTGTTTATGGTGCAAAGCAGTTGCTGTTGGCTACCGTGTGACTCCGTGTAATGGAGTCATCCATCGCAGCTTTCTCAAACGAACGAAGCATCTTTTATTCTCTTTTTCTTGTTTCAACAATTTTCTAATCCGTCATCGTCTTCTGCACCAGTGACCCGAGATTTATCCATCAATACGTGAGAACAACAGATTGATTTGACCTTTCCTGTGTGACTGCAGGTGTCTGGTGCTATTTGGATTGCCTTGTTTTTGAACAGGGCACATGCTTTCACTGAAACTGCCTTCTCTGCTGGCAGCTGCAGACTACAGATGTAGATTTCGAGTGGGCAACGGCATCTTTGCCATGCTTATGAATGTTTCTGCTTTATTTCATCCCGTGGCAGATGTCTGGGAGATTATATGTGTGCATGCTTTCAGTGCATTGTTTTCTGCTTATGGACATGGTTGGTGGCGGTATGACTGTGTAAATATGTACCAGGTGCCTCAGGCCTTGGTTTTGTATTCAGAGTGACTGCTAACAACACAGCAGATGTTGATGTACATGTTGAAGTCAGGCAAGTAAAGAAGGGTCAGAGGAACCGGATTAATTGGACTTGCCCTGTTCTGATCCAGATTAAAAGGTGCAGGTGGTCTTTTATAAGCAGCAGTCCTACCTGAGATTAACTGTTTTTTGTGAATCATCACAGCAGCACTGTATAGAGAGTAACAGGAAGGTGCTAATGCAGGCTTTGACCAGCATGCTGATTTATTACGCTTCAGTCTTGATTAAGCATGTTATTTTTTGGTCATAAACTGCACTAATTAAATATAATAAAAAGCCAGTGCATTATGTGTTAAGTGCTACATATTTTCTGTGATAAAGCAGGCAAATATATGTATGATTTGTCCCTATTTTTTAACCATCTCATTTAAAAGAACAATCAGATCTAAAAGAACAATCCATCTTTTTCTCTAAAATGATAAATTAAATCACAAAGCTTCATATAGGAGAGAGAGTGGACATTGTTTGAGCGGTAACTCTTTAGTATAGGAAACACATATAAACTATTAACTATGACTTTTCCCTCAATAAACTCCTGATTTATTGCTTATTAATAGTTAGTAAAGTAGTTGTTAAGTTTAGGTATTGGGTAGGATTAAGAATGTATAATAAGGTCATGCAGAATAAGGCATTAATATGTGCTTAATAAGTACTAATAAATAGCCAATATTTTATTAATATGCATGCTAATAAGCAACTAGTTAAAAAACCCTAAAATAAAGTGTTACCGTTTGAGCTTGTTTGATTATTGCTTTGTTTAATTATTGGGAACTCGATCATAATTAAGCACATTTATTATTATTAATTATTTTATAATTAATTTTATTGTAAGAACAGCAATTGTTTTTGTAGGTTACCACATTTAACAGTACCTAATGTTGGGTAGAAAAAAATATTATCAACCTAACATAATATTTTAATAATTTGTATTATTGTTCGTATTATTTAAATGTTTAATACTTATTTATAATATTTAAAGGGGTGGTTGATTATGATTTAACTTTTTTAACTTTAGTTAGTCTGTAATGTTGCTGTTAGAGCATAAACAACATCTGCAAAGTTACAACGCTCAAAGTTCAATGCAAAGGAAGATATTTTCTTTTAAAGAAATGGCTTTTTAAGGACTACAACAAACAGCTGGTAGGGACTACAGTGAGCTTCTTCTGGGTTGGTGACATCACTAACCCTAAAATTGACATAAACCCCGCCCCCTACGCAACAAAGGGGTGAGGCCATGTTATTGCAATACAGCAAGATGACAACATAAGTTATAACCATAATTATCTATCTTCATGCAGCATATATTCTCTGGCTCTGTAGGCATATTACAACAGTTCCCACACGAGCGATTTATAGATTATCATGACAGAATATGCTCATCAAAGACTTTAAGATAGTTAACTCCACATTAGCTACATAAATTCATCATCTAACCATTTAGAAACGTCCTTTTGCTTTCTACATGTTGTCACTTCTTCTTGAGTCTCTCTATCATTGTCCGACTCCAGTTTGAACATAAAAGGCTGAACAGTTTCTGACATTTTCAGTGAGTCTGAGGTAATCGGAGCTGCTAACACAGGCTCTTGAAACTCCGCCCTCTTCTTGGGACCACCAGCTCATTTGCATTTAAAGGGACACGCACAAAAATGGAGCATTTTTGCGCACCCTCAAAAAGTGACAAATTTAACATGCTATAAAAAAATGATCTGTGGGGTATTTTGTGCTAAAACTTCACATACACACACTGGGGACATCAGAGACTTGTTTTACATCTTGTAAAAGTGACATTATATGACCCCTTTAATAGCTAGTAATAAATATATATTTTATTTTTTCCCCCACAATATAACATACTAAAAGGTCTAACTACCTAGTTTATTTAAAGGGGTTCCCTCACAACATTTGGTGAGAAAGCGCTTTAAAAATCCCTGTTGTAGCTTATTACATGAGGTTTATTATCTCTGATGGCCTGTGCCATAAAACCCTCATACCCCATATACTGTAAGCTCTATAATAGATTCTATAACATTTTCTAGTCTTTACATGGGCTCATTTGTAATCAGTGAAGTGATTGTGAAACCATTATACATTATGTGTGATTCAATTAGCACCATTCATGTCATAATATTGAGAACTCATTCACATGCAATTTTATCACTGGAATGGACATTATAAATGGATGGATTATTAGTGTTTGATTCATTTGATTAAACTTATTTAATCTTGATTAATCTCTTTCTGTCCCCCCTCATCTCTCTTGTACCCTCCCTGTGTCTCTTTCACACACAGTTGCCCCCACAACCTCCACCGTACGTTCGGAGTTCTTCAAGCCATGCCAAGACAGTCAGGAGATGGCCTTCTGTTTGAATGAGGGAGAGTGCTTCATCATCGAAACAGTGGCAGGTGTACACAGACACTGCAGGTAAGTCTATGTGTGAGGTTTTTCTTTTTTCTTTTTTTTGGTCAGAGTATCTATTACCATTTTTTTTTTTTTTTTTTTTTACTAATCCATGTGCTTATGCAAAGAAAACGAAGACTGTGGTGACTGTCTGCACTGGATTTGCTGAATATATGCTAAAAATCACTAAAATACAGAGCACAAATTACTCCAGTGATGTGAGATGAAAGGAGGAGTCATGCTGAACGATGTGGTCTATTTTGGACATCTTGGCACATGCGATAGCAGTTTGAAAAGCCAACATTTCAAGAGTATAATTAGAATGCTGATCCGCCTCGTTGGAACAGCTGAATGACTTAACCTGAAGAATTTAATGCGTCCAGCTTGTTCAAAGATGAGTGGCTTTGCTTGGAACGAATAATTGCAGGGTTTTTTTTTTTTTTTTTGCTGTGTGATCATGCTGTTTAGTACAGGGTGGTGCTGCAAATAAAAGAGTCTGTCATTAATTTTGATACGCTCTGAACTGCTGAATGGTTTTAAGTCTCTTAGCGCCGAATTCCTTAAGGAAAGGGCTGTAAATAAGGTTTATAGCCAGTTCCATTTTTCAAAATAGTGCCAGATCCATACCACACTAAAATACTCTTGACTAAGCATCCATTCACACTGTTATGAAGGGTAGTACATGTTTACATAAAAAAGCAAATGGAAAATCAGTGATAAGTGGAATGCAGAAACTTGTGAACGACCTCTAAGTATTCCTGCAATACATGTGCAACGGCACCGCCACTGAATCTACAATGCAATCAGCATGTTCATTCACAGAAGAACATCTCTGATAAGCCAATTTTTTTTATAAATCAAAAACATACAGTTCAGCCTGTGTAGTCAGATTTCTGAATGAATTACTGTATTGAAAATGATTCTTTTGAGTGAATCAAAGACTTTTAGTGCAACCAATGTTGTCAGATCCCCAAATGAATGATTCTGACTTTATTTTTATTAGCAGTGTTGAGGAAAGTTACTTTTGAAAGTAATGCATTACTGTGTTACTCCCCTAAAAAAGTAACTAATTGCTGTTACTTAGTTACTTTTTATGGAAAGTTACATTACTTTTGCATTACTTTTTCATCTGGGCTGGCCTTGCTTGTTTGTTTTTCAAATATAAAGGCCCACCAAAAGTGAAATGAATAAGCCTCAGGTTGAGGGAAATGCTAATTCACACCTGTACTGTAGAGGGCGCAACTCAAACAAACCTTTCAGGATTGGATTGCAGAAGAATAGGACAAAGCAGAAGAAAGTTCAACACTTACTTCAGCAAAAAATGAAAAGCAAATGTGTTTTTTTATCTTAGTCATTTTTGCTTATTAGTATGGTTGAATTAGATCATCGAAGGTCAGCAGCAAAGAAATTGGTCAATAAAGTGATGTTAAAAACATGAAGTATATTTAGCATATTAATTATTGCAGGTTTGCATAATATTCTGAGTTTTTATTCATTTTGATGCATACTGAATCTGGTTTTGTGTAAGTGTGTAAGATGAGTGAATGCATGCGTACATTTAGTCTAGACCTACCATCATGTTTACACAGTGCACACAACACCTTTGCACCTCACTCCTGATTTCTCTCAACATGGGGACAGGAGAGCTGTCAGTAAATAAATTATATTTTCTTGTAAATTTAAAAGTAATGCTTACTTCACTAGGTACTTAAAAAGTAATCTGATTACATAAATCATGTTACTTGTAATGCTTTACCCCCAACACTGTTTATTATTAAATCAAATGCATACAGCTTACAACTATCTGTGAGGTTTAAATGGGAGTTATTGACTGGTTGTTCATATGACAATATGTAGCTGATGCACATTATGAAATAAATGTTTTTCTCCAAAACACTTTGGCCACAATTATTGGCACCCTTTTATTCAATACTTTTTGCAAACTCCTTTTGCCAAGATAACAGCTCTGAGTCTTCACCTATAATGCCTGATGAGTTTGGAGAACACCTGACAAAAGATCAGAGACCATTCCTTCATGCAGAATCTCTAAAGATCTTTCAGATTCCCAGCTCCATGTTGGTGCTTCTTCTCTTCAGTTCACTCTGGGACGACCATATTTTGTGTTGGTTTTGATGTTTGTTTTGGATCATTGTCCTGATGGACGATCCAACCACGGCCCATTATTGGATTTCTAGCAGAAGTCGTCAGGTTTTGATTTTTTATCTGTTGGTATTTGCTAGAATCCATGATACCATGTATCTGAACAAGATTGGACCTCCAGCAGAAAAATAGAACATTAAAGATCCAGCAGTATATTTAACCGTGGGCATGGGGTACTTTTTATCCATGTGTGCACCAAACCCATCTGGTGGGTTTGCTGCCAAAAAGCTCTTTTTTTAGTTTCATCTGACCATAAAAGCCGGTCCCTTTTGAAGTTCCAGTCTTGTCTAACAACTGAATATGCTGGAGATTGTTTCTGGATGAGAGCAGAGGATTTTTCTTGAAACCCTCCCGAACAACTTGTGGTGATGTAGGTGCAGTTTGATTATTTTTTTTTAGGCTTTCTGAGACTCAAGACTCAACTAATCTCTGCAATTCTCCAGCTGTGGTCCTTGGAGAGTCTTTGGCCACTCAAACTTTCCTCCTCACCGCGCATTAGGAGGATTTAGACACACGTCCTCTTTCAGGGAGATTTGTAACATCTTTGATTGGAACTTCTTAATTATTGCCCTGATAGTGGAAATAGGGATTTTCAATGCTTTAGCTATTTTCTTACAGCCACTTTCTATTTTGTGAAGCTCAACAATCTTTTGCTGCACATCAGAACTATATTCTTTGGTTTTACTCATTGTGATGAATGATTAAGGGAATTTGGCCTTTGTGTTTCCTCATGTTTATACTCCTGTGAAACAGGAAGTCATGGCTGGACAATTTCATGTTCATGATCACCCTAAAAAAAATGTAAATATGAATGGGAATATACTTCAGAGATATTTTACTCATAAAAAATTCTAGGGGTGCCAATAATTGTGGCCAATGTGTTTTGGAGAAAAAATATTTTTCATAATGTGATTTTCCCCCCACTTTCAATTCTTTTCCTTCAATGAAAGGTTACATTTTTGCTAATTTTATGAATTAAAGATCAAAAGGATAAACAATGCAGATTTATTTTTATAGTCATCTTTGATTATATTTACCAAGGGTGCCAGTAATTCTGACCACAACTGTATGTCTTTCTTGTTTCAGACGAATACAAGCGGAGTTATATTAATAATCACTCTGATGCTCCTAAGCTTTATAATCGCCATGCACGGAAACCACCTGTTTGAAACTAGTTATTTTACTTTATAACGTTTTAATTTTGGATATTTTTCTTACACAAACGTATCGCTTCACTTCAGAAGGCCTTTATTAACCCCCCAGAGTCGTGTGGAGTACGTTTATGATGGATTGATGCACTTTTTTCAAGCTTCAAACAGGTGGTTTCCATGTACTGCCATTATAAAGCTTGGGAGCATCAGGCTGTTTATTAATATAACTCTGATTATATTTGTCTGAAAGTAGAAAGTCTTATACACCTAGGATGGCTTGAGGGTGAGTAAATCATGGGGTAATTTTCATTTTAAAGTGAACTAATCCTTTAAAATCAATTATTGTATTGCAACTATGGTGGCTCTAAAAATCATGAAGTCATGTCACATTTATTTATACAATAATTTGTATAACCTGTATTGTATTAATGTACAATACAGATTGTATCAAAGCTGCTTCACATTAATAAAACAGGAAAATAACTGTTAATGTTGTAAAATTCATCACTTATGTAACAAATTCAGTTTAAACTGTAAAGCGACTCTACAGAAGATAATAGTGTTTTTATTTAGTTCAATTTAGTTCAGTGTTGTTTCAATTCAGTTCAGCTGTCTATGTTGCAAAGTTCGTCAATTACAAAAGATGTTCAATTTAGCTATAAGCAGCTCTACAGAAGGCAATAGTTATTCAGCTCAATTCAGTTCAAATTTTGTTCTCATCCTATAGAGGGTATGCATAGACGTCACTTTCCCGCCGGAACGCGCTCCCTCAGCTGGACTGAGTGGCAAAAGAACCTGCTTCATGACTGGATTTAATAGGGGAAACTGCGAAAAAGCGAGTAAAACAAACGATTACACTAAAGGTTGGGCTCGAAAATGTTCCTTATGACATGTCAAAGAAACCTAATCCATGGATATTGGCATGCAGCCAGGAATCGTGTTTCCTGACATTTATATGTGCCTGATTTTGACGCTGGGGAAACACATAAAGCAAATCTGCCTGTGAATGCTTTATATAAATACAATATAGCTAGGTCTAAATCAGAGTGATCACTTATATCAAGTGTTATATATTTCGTCATATCGTCCAGCCCTAAAACTTGTATAGTTTTTGTCAGTGTTTATTTAAAAACACCCAATTATGCAGAATATAAGATGGTAAATATTTATTTGATGAGTTGTCAACACAATATATAACAATACAATATATAGGGTATGATTTTACCCCAAAATCCAACATTTTGACACAAAATGATAACTGCAAAAGATGTTTCTTTGCCTGGAGTCCAGCTGTTTTTGTGAATTGCAGCGATCTATTTGCTTATTTTTTCTGTAGCTTTCAGCAGTCTGTATAAATATACCTCAGATTTTGTGTCAAAGCTATTTGTACAGTCAGTCGCAAAGCTCTTTCCCATTTTGGATGCGTTTTGTGTGTTTTTCACGGCATTCACGCTGAAAACCAATGCTGCCACTCAGTCTTTTGCCACTCAGAACCTCATTCATAACGGTCGACGGTGACGTCACGTGCATACCCTCTATAGTGTGGGTGCAGTTAAATCAATAATTAATTCTGTATAAACAAACATTTAGCAAGAATTGTTTTAAATGAATACCATTATTGATATTACCTTATCGTTTGGCCTTGGAACTGCATTTCTTTCTTCTTTTTTTTTTTTTTCAAATATTTATTCCTTAAAAGTGCTCGAATAATCATTAGTATAACCATTAAGGAACCCAAATCAGAGGCAGAAACATGTGACAATTTCCATCTCTAGCTGTAAATCTAAGGGTGCTTTGCCATGAGCCATGCTACAGAACTTGCAGATGTTTAGGTATATCCTTTAAGTGTTACGTCCTATCAATGTTTCTGTTTACTGCTCCCCGAGCCCCTTTTCATCTGACAGACCTGCCTGCTTCTCCTCCTTATTCAAATGTAATAATGTTTTTAAGTGTTTTTCTTTTTTTAAATAACCACCACTACCTCAGGCCCTAACGCAGGCTAATGTTCAGTACAGCAGCATTCGGTAAATGTAATCAGAGGTTTTACCCATATTATTGCAGTTATTTCTCTCCTTCATTTTCTCTTTTTTCCTTTTTTTTTTCATTTGGCCTTTTATCAATCCCACTAATGGGATTGTTTTTCCCAGTCATTGCCATGGTAACAGATCTTTGGTGTTTATTATATGCACACAGATAATATAGAGCTGTGTCCAAGTACTGCTATAATAAAAACTATTTATAATTTAATTTTCACAGCACAGAGAGGGTGCGTCCAATATCAGTCGTTTTTGCAATTGGAAATTGTTTTCCATAACCTTTATTACACTTATAAAGTGAACAGAGGTAATTTAAAATCTTGTTTTCTCATAATATTAGCTGTGGACGTTCATAATAAGTAAATGTGATATATTGTTGTATCTATTAATTAAAAGTTACATTTTAAGGACGCTGTATTATATTATCACAGTTATTTGCCTGTAAATGTCTAGAATGATGGCAGAAAGAGAGCTAGAGCAGAGAATTGTGGTGTTAGGATTAATAAACAGAATGTGTCTATTTCACACCCAGGAAAATCTGACAGGAGGGATTGTTCGATGCACTTCACTGAAGACAAATGATAAAGACGTACATGTATAATGCAGGAGTAGGATCTTGGAAACCCTGGTAGGGGTATTAAGGGATGTGACTTGACAAAATGAATCATATTAATGATGACGATATCCTCTTTTTCAAGTTTCTTATCAAGCGCCCTCTCTTTTCAGAGGAAGCAGTCGCGATTAAGCTGTCAGATCTCGACACACAGTGTTAATCCAGGAAGCTGTCTCCCCTCCTTTTTGCTGGCCTTAGGGAGGACTCGTTGCACTCGTTCCCTCTTTAACGCCCAAATAACATCTTAAAGAACAGGAACTAAGTAAGACTATATAATTATGGTGTGCATAAATACACCAATCTTCTCTCATGAATACAAACATCCTACGAAAACGACCTTAGCATTGTCTCGGCTACAGCAGAGACTGTGTAAAGAAGAAGATACTGACCACACATAGAAAAATGAATGGGAAAAAAGACGTTTTAAAATATGTTTATTGTAGGCATGTGATGGTATCAAATTACGGTATTGAATTAAATAAGGAGTTTGAAAAGATAAAGAAACTTCAGTGTTGCCCTCTAATAAAAAAAAAAATACATTGTAAAATGTATTATGTAAAAAAAAATTTTCAAACAGCTGAAACTCCAAAAGAACATAACTACACTGAACAAAATTTTAAACGCAACACTTTTGTTTTTGCCCCCAATTTTCATGAGCTGAACTCAAAGATCTAAGACTTTTTCTATGTACACAAAAGGCCTATTTCTCTCAAATATTGTTCACAAATCTGTCTAAATCTGTGTTAGTGAGCACTTCTCCTTTGCCGAGATAATCCATCCACCTCACAGGTGTGGCATATCAAGATGCTGATTAGACAGCATGATTATTGCACAGGTGTGCCTTAGGCTGGCCACAATAAAAGGCCACTCTAAAATGTGCAGTTTTATCACACAGCACAATGCCACAGATGACGCAAGTTTTGAGGGAGCGTGCAATTGGCATGCTGACTGGGGGGGTGGGTCCGAAAACCAGTCAGTATCTGGTATGACCACCATTTGCCTCACACAGTGAAACACATCTCCTTCGCATAGAGTTGATCGGGTTGTTGATTGTGGCCTGTGGAATGTTGGTCCACTCCTCTTCAATGGCTGTGCGAAGTTGCTGGATATTGGCAGGAACTGGAACACGCTGTCGTAAATGCCAATCCAGAGCATCCCAAACATGCTCAATGGGTGACATGTCCGGTGAGTATGCTGGCCATTCAAGAACTGGGATGTTTTCAGCTTCCAGGAATTGTGTACAGATCCTTGCAACATGGGGCCGTGCATTATCATGCTGCAACATGAGGTGATGGTCGTAGATGAATGGCAGAACAGTAAGCCTCAGGATCTTGTCACGGTATCTCTGTGCATTCAAAATGCCATCAATAAAATGCACCTGTGTTCGTTGTCCATAACATATGCCTGCCCATACCATAACCCCACCGCCACCATGGGCAACTCGATCCACAACATTGACATCAGCAAACCGCTCACCCACACAATGCCATACACGCTGTCTGCCATCTGCCCTGTACAGTGAAAACCGGGATTCATCCCTGAAGAGAACACCTCTCCAAAGTGCCAGACACCATCAAATGCGAGCATGTGTAAATGTGGGAAAATGGCATCTTTAACCCTCTGGTGCTCTTCGTGTGTCAGTCAAAAAATGACAGATTTTTATTTATTTATTTTTTCAATGAAGTTAATGTACTATATTTTAGTTCAATAATGTTTTTTTATTTAATATTTTGTATTTTTAGGGGATTTTATGGTACTACATTATATTTACGCTGTAGTTATAATCCATTTATTCACTTTTTGAGCATGAACCTGACAATTTCCAACTTAAACTAAATTTTGAATGCTTTAGAGCACTCAGAATTAATTAGACTTAATTTTGGTCTCTTTTTAAGGAGGACACTTGGCAAACTATTGCTGAAATGAATGTTAACTATTAAAAAGTAAAAGGTTACAGAATGTTATGTTTATTGTTATGAAAAATGCACAAAAATACTATTTTCAATGTATATATATTCAAAAACACATTTTACTCTAAAACGGCAAGAAAATCAAAGCCATAAATCTAAAAACAAGTTGTGTTCCAAATTTGAGCTTGATATCTCAAAAAATGGGCCGTGGCCATGAGGAGCACAAGTGTGACTATTTTTTTTCAGGACCATTTAACCTTTTCGAATCATGTCCATGATTTTTTTTTTTTTTTGTGTGTGTTCACATATAAAGTGCCAAAACCTTTACCAAGTTTAGTACCATTCTGATGAAGTAAAAAATTCTAAAAAAAAAAACAAATGTAAAATTTTTCGGTCAAATATGACTGAAGAGCACCAGAGGGTTAAGTATTTGGTGGTGTTTAATGAAAAGTATACACTCTTCGAAGAAAAGGTTCTTCTAGGCACTTCATATAAGGAACCTATTAGGAGTTCCCATCATGGGATCATTTTATGGACTTAGTTTTAATTAATTAATTTTTATTTTAATTAAATGTATGAATTAAACAGCTCATAAACATACTGTTTACATGGAAAAACAATGGAAAAGCAATGATGAGTGGAATGCAAAAACAGCAAAAGTATTCCTGCAATACATGTGCAATTTCTCCGCTACTGAATCTAAAGTGCAATCAGCGTGATCATTCACAGAAGAACATCTCTGATAAGCCATTTTCGTTATAAATCAAAAACATACAGCTCAGCCTGTGTAGTCAGATTTCTGAATGAATTACTCTATTGAGATGATTCTTTTGAGTGAATCAAAGACGTTTAGTGCAACCAGTGTTTTCAGATTCTCGAATGATTCTGAGTTCATTTTTATTAGCAGTGTTGGGGAAAGTTACTTTTAAAAGTAATGCATTACAATACTGCGTTACTATCTAAAAAAAAGTAACTAATTGTGTTAGTTACTTTTTATGGAAAGTAATATGTTGCATTATTTTTGCGTTACTACTACTTCTCATCTGGGCTGGGCTTGCTTTTTTTTTTTTTTTTTTTCTTCCAAATGTAAAGGTCCTTTTACACCAAAAGTGAAATGAATACTCAGGCTGAAGGAAATGCAAATTCACACCTGTACAGTAGAGGGCGCAGCTCAATGAAACACAAATATAATGTTTAATAAAGACATCCTTTATGACATATCTGACAAATGCAACTTCCAAAGGACGCAGCATTCGAAGCAAGACATAAGCGGCACCTACTGTCAGAGAATTAATTTGCATTTTTATTCAGTCCGTCTGCTGTTTTTGCTCAGACAAATCCGAAAATTGGACAGAGTTTTAACCAGTTGATGGAAAAGAAGCTAATCCATTCAGAAAATGTAAACAGTTCAGGTAATAAACCGGCACATCTTTAGTTTATGGGTAAGCGGTTAAATTTGTCAAGATAATGAAACATATCACAAACAAATTCTGTTGGCTCGTGAACAGCATGTCAGGTTGTAACAACTCTGGTGGCTAAATCTGAATGCAGACAGCTCGCCTGCTGGTATTGTCTTTCCTTTTGGCTGCTCAGCTGGTATAAAGGATGAACATCTGTGGGAGCTTCATTCTGGGTGTTTAAGTGGATTACATAGTGGACAGACAGTTTAGAGCTTGTTAACTGAAACATGCATGTTTAAACACAGACAGACATCTATTTAAATAAAAGTGCTTTCCTGTGTCAAGAATTTCACTCTGCAGATGTAGGAGGTGAGTGGTGGTCTGGTGATTTGATACCCCTCTAAATGTCAAACTCAGCAGCTTTGGAATAGAACGAGGAAGCTGAGACAAAAACGGAGGGATGGGAAAAGAGATGGACGTAGGTGTATAGAAAGAGACAAGAAGGTTATGAAGTGCTGCTCACATAAAATCTTATTATGTTTCACTGAGTACTCTGGGTTAAAGCGTACTTTAACTATTCCTTCAATTTATTGGCAATCTTATTTATTTGTTGTCTGTTTTACCATAGCTGTAGTTGTTATTGTATAGTGGCCATAATGGCAGATGGAGTGCTCTCTGAATTGAATTTGATTTGAATGGAGAGGACTGAGGGAGCGAGTGATAGAAAGAGACAGGGGGAAGGAGCATGGAGAGCGTGTTTTTTCCCCCGAGTGAGACGAGATGTCACCAAGAGAGCTTGGCGTAATTAATCATTCTAAGTGCACTAACAATGAGAGAAAAGGGGAATAAACATTCAATAATCACATCAGATGTGCGCCGTCGAGTAGGCCTTTAAGAACCCCAGGGTGAAAGAGGTCAGCTTTTATGATGCAGAGTGCTAAGACACCCAACACAGCCACCTCTCCAGACCAAGCAAGGACACGTCCCTCACCTCTGCATTTATTTTACAACTCACTATAAAGCAGAATTCAATGTCGTGCTTTATCCATGGGTGGCCCATAAAGTGGACACTTCTGCCTTGTGAGGTTCAGTCTGATTATCTGTACAGAAATGGTTGAACTGAGATTTTTAGCTTTAGGTATCTTGACATTACAGGACATAACACCATTTTTTAAAATTATTTTATTATTGTGTTTTAAAGGTGCCCTTGAATGAAAAACTGTATTTACCTTGGAATAATTGAATAATTAGAGTTCTGTACAAGGAAATGACATACAGTGAGCCTCAAACACCATTGTTTCCTCCTTCTTATGTAAATCTTGTTCGTGCAAAAGACCACTGAAAAACAGGCGAATCTCAACATAACACCGACTGTGACGCAATAGTCGGGATCATTATTATTTACGCCCCCAACTTTTGCATATGCCAGCCCATGTTCTAGGTAGTATTAACGTTGTGAAGCTGCACAGCCGAATTGTCAGACGTTCTGCAGGTAGGCTATTGTGAAGCATGCAAGCAAGGACAATAGCGAAAATGGCAGATGGATCGATAATAACTGTTCATGATCCATGATATCATGATGTAGTTAGTGATATTTGTAAATTGTCTTTCTAAATGTTTCGTTAGCATGTTGCTAATGTACTGTTAAATGTGATTAAAGTTACCATTGTTTCTTACTGTATTCACGGAGCCCAGAGCCATGTCGTTATTTTCATTTTTAACCCGAAAACGCATGTAGTCTGTGTAATTCATAAAACTTCTTATGGGAGTCTCTCTAACTGTGTGTAGCTTTAGCCACGTTAGCCGTGCAGCACACTATCAAACTCATTCAGAATTGAATTTTAACAAACATCCACAAAATACATGCCATACTTACGTGATCTGATTTGCTACATCACGAACAGTTTGTAAAGATCCATTTTGAGAGTTATATTGTGAACTTCTGTAGTATTTATGCAATGTTTAATGGAGTCACGAGCTTGGGGGTGGGGAGCACGGGCATTTAAAGGTGTACACACACCAAATTAGAGCATTTTTCCTCCCATCCCAAAATAGGCAGTTAAAACATGGTATAATAGAAAATCTATGGGGTATTTTGAGCTAAAACTTCACAGATACATTTTGGGGACACCTTAGACTTATATTACATCTTGTGAAATTGACATTCTAGGGCACCTTTAATGTTTTATTTAGAAAGTAAATGGTATGAAAATTTCATTTTATAATTATAGTGACCAAAATGATCACGGTTATCGATATTATTACGGTATTGTTAAAATGATGGAAATGTTCAAAAAGTACTCATACACACACCAAAATCATTTCACTGAGTTTTATGTTGAAAACCAACATACAACAAATAAAATTGTTTGCATAAACATTGAAATATTAGGCTAACATTAAGAAAGACGGACAGATTTTAAATGAACTCAATCAAACTGGTTGAGTTACAATATAACATGTTATCTAACATGTACTACTAATATAAAATGATAAACCTCACATTTCAGCCTTTAATTGATTTTTATGAAAAGGATGTCAAAATGATAAATTATAGGTATTTTATGCGATTCATAAACAATTCTACATAGGCTACCTTATTATCCTAAGTCTTGAGACTTTTAGAACGCATATTAGCTTATTTTCTATTCACTGGTTAAAATTTACTTCAAAACTTTGTTCCGATTTTCGCATTGGTCTGAACAGAAACGGAAGACAGGCTGAATGAAAATGTAAATCCACTCTCTGACAGTAGGTGGCGCTTATGGAACAGCAGAAATAGAGCTGTTTCCCTGGTAACCTCTGTAAACAAAGCAGGTATTACATGGATGGAAGATGAAAAGCAAATGCCATCGAAACTTTTCTGAAGACAATTAATAGAATTCGTTCATTCTTCACTCTGCTTTCCGTCATGTTTTCACACAAAACCATACGCTGCATGCTGCGCCTGCGTGAGACTGTTGCTAACTTTTCTTAATGCTGAACAGTATTTACCATGAGTGTTTCAAATCACAATAATCAAATACGGTTTTAATAATAATTAAAATATGAAACGGTAATACTAACTAACTGAGTCTGACCTTGGAGAGAACGAAATTTTAGTCTTTTATGTTGTTGTGTTTGTATTGTCTTTGTTTGGTTTTGTTGATTGCTTTGTACAGCACTTTGGGCTGAACTTCTGGCTGTACAAATGTGCTTTATAAGAAAATAAACTAAACTAAACTAACTGTAAGGAATTTGTATCATGGTTTATAGTTAAATTGGTAATGGCTTCGCCCCTAGTTTTAATTAAATTAAATGCATTTTTTTCTTTTTCTTGACAGACCAATGGCAGTTGTTCCAGATGCTTGCTAGAAAAGAAACTTAAAGGGATAGTTCGCCCAAAAATGAAAATTCTGTCATCATTTACTCACCCTCAAGTAGGTCCAAACCTGTATGAATTTCTTTGCTCTGCTGACCAAAGAGATCTCACCCCCCATTTACTGCCATAGTAGGAAAAATAAATACTGTGGAAGTCAATGGGGGGCGAGATCTGTTTGGTTACAGACATTCTTCAAAATATCTTCCTTTGTGTTCAGCAGAACAAAGAAATTCATAAAGGTTTGGAACAACTGGTGAGGGTGAGTAAATGATGACAGAATTTTCATTTTGGGTGAACTATCCCTTTAACAGAGTCACTTTGGTAATAAAATATATCTGCCCAACCCATTTTCCCTACAAACAACGTGTGTCTATTTAAACTCGATTTATACTGAGATGGACATTGTAGGAAAACTGAGATTGACATTTTATGCTCCATAAAACCACAGCCCACAATAAAACAAACACTATTAAAAAAGAAAAGTGAGCTTCATGGGGGTTGGCGACCTCAGGCACACGTGCTGACGGGATTATCACTGGAAGGCGAGCAATATAAGAGCAAGAGAGATTAATAATAAATGTATGGTGAATGTAATCGCAATGCAGCTGTTTGTTTTAAATATGAAATTTATGGGAAGACGAATGTCCCAAGTAATCCACTCGGCGTCAGTATAGTATGGTTTTTTGCTCTGCAGACTAATATGACAGCTTGGGATATGCATATACTGTAATAATCAAGGTTTCATATTTACATTTATGTATTTGACTGACGCATTTATTGCAAAGCCTCTTACATTTTGCGTCAGTGTTGAGGAGACTAGAGAAGATTGTAACTCTTCAACGTCTGTATTTTTTGTGCTATTTATCTCAGACTTAGGCTATGTGATCTATTTTTCCCACATTTACACTACCATTTAAAAGTTTGGAAGTTAAACATTATTACAATTTAAAATACCTGTTTTCTTTTTTAAAATATTTTAAAGTTTTATTTATTCCTATGTTTAGTTTTCAGTGTTTCTAGTGTTTTTCAAGTCAAGTCACAATACATATTGTTTCAAAGCAACTTTATAGAAAATCGTGATGTTAATGTGTGTAATATCTTAATATCTTTATGCCACATTTAGCATATTAGAGCTGGCTGATAGTACAGTTTACATTTTGTGATGATGTAAAAGTAATTTGCTATATATATGTTCATGTATAATAACTTTTTTATCATTATAGCTATTTTCTAAGTAGTTAAACTGGCGGTTTACTCACTTGTTAAAGTCATACATATCAGCTCATGCAATCCTTGGTGTTGGTAAAGCTATGCTCTAGCATTTGAGCTACAAAAACACTTTCAATCTGCCTTACATGATCCTTAACATTCCATATACAATTATGTGACACTCACAATCACGTTATTACGGGAAACATGGGAAGTAGGCTGATGTGTCACAGTGATTTACTAGAAAAAATACAGACCTGTGAGCTACATAATGGAGGGCTGTTTCTAAAACTGTGTTTGCACACACTAAAAGTTCTGCAAATGACTGCAAGTTCATTAATTGTTTAGGCACTTGTTTTATGGCTCAGTGCATGTTTGCTTGTGACTCAAAGGCTTGACTGATGCGTGTTGACATCATCGTTCACTCTAATTAATGCAATTCACTGAGTCAATGGTATTGTCTCATCATCTCAGTGACTTTCATAATTGGTGAAAAGTCAACAATCAGCAAATACAACAGAAGCAAAGTGAACTTTGAGATGTTTGTACACACACACTCAGTCGATTGTGAGAATTTCCTCTTGTATACAAAGTCACAGTAACAAATATCCAAACTTTGGTATAATTCCCAAGGTTCAGAGAGGTTTAACTTATATAATTGTTCTTCTAATCACACATTCAGAATAGAGGCTAAGATTGAGAAGCAGAAGAGAGAGCGAGAGAGATAGTGAGAGAGGAAGAGAGAGAGGTGGAGAGGAGAGGGAGATGCAAAATACTTTTTGACAAGGCGTCCCTTTCAAGTCTGAAGGTTTGATGTGCTAATTACATGCAAATATATGCAAACGAGACTGCTTGGTGCCCAAACCCTGGCAGAATGTGTGAGGCAGAATTGCAGTCTGAGGAGCGGAGTGTGTTGGCTATAAATAAAGTAAAGAGGAAGTTGTGATTTCACATTAGCCTATTTGAACAAATACCACAAAATTTAGATACAAGGGCAGACAAGGGGACCGATAAAGAGCGCATCCTCTGTGATTCCTCCCCTCCACCTATTCCATTTCTTGTAGCAACTGCCTGTCTTGCTGTGGTAAATACAAGTACTGTATGTGTCTCGTATAAGCTGCCAGCTTTATGGGGAAGATCGTCATATCAGATAGGGTTGTGCAGTGAAGCCATTATTTGGATGTGTATCTGTAGCTGTTTCAATGACAACTATCTGTGTATTAGGATACAACCGGGGAGGAGGGCTTAAACCTACAATGTAAAACAAAAATGAAAAGCCTCTTTAAAAAAACAAACAAAAAACTCTATTTCATTTCCATATGGCAAATATGCCTTGTATAACTCATAAAATTACTTTTTATTACAATCTTTATGTAAAATAATTATTAATATTATTAAAATAGATTTTAGATATTAATATATAAAAAATGTTTCATATTATTTTATGCTTGTTAAATAATCAGTTTACGAAATATGTTTTTCTCTAATAGTTTCCATATGGTAAATATGCCTTGTATATTTCATAAAATTATTTTTTTTATTATAACCTTTATGTAAAATAAATTTTAAAAAACCCTAATAATAATAATAATAATTTTTAAAATAGTTATTTTTTGTCCAAAGGCCTTAATAATATTAAAAAACAAAGATATGACATCCAAAGTATGTAAGCTAGTACAACTAGATATCTTTTATTGAATCCAAAAGGATTTAATTATATTTTGCTACATATAAAGGTATTTAAAAGATTAAAAAAAAGTGTCAAAAGGTATTTCGGTTTAACCATCCAAAGGCCAATACAGCCATTTTATTTGTGATTAAAATATCTTAAAATGTAAAAAATTTATATATATATTTTTTTATTATTCTAGGATGATTGTATATCATATATCAACATAGTTCAAAATTGTATTAAAATTATGTGTAGAAGTTGTTTTGTCATGAGAAAGAATGTCCAGAAAAATTATTTTAATTGATGTCATTCGGAGTAACCAATATACCATTCTGGATCAAGTCATACGGTTAGTATCTTGTGACAGGATGTGACATCATCTGCAAAGGACCACATGGTCGAGAAGCAAAGTAATTAACTCTCTCTTAACTATTTGAAAAATTCATGTTTTCACTTGCTCATACGCATGTCCCGAAACATCAGGTCATTTGGTACAACCGCTATAAAACATAGAAAATGTTGTAATATTTTAAAAACTTGTACTAAATATAAAATGCTTGATTGTCCTTTTGCTAGATAGCTAGCAAGCTAACCAGCTAGCTTGCTAGATATCAGCCTGTTGGCATTGTTTGGAAAAATCATCATTCGGTATAACTAAAAGTGTCATTCAGTAAAACCGAAATTTTGGTTAAACCGCATGATTTTTTTGGTGACAAATTTTGTCCATCTTGTAAAAAATGACAAAAGCCATGCTAATTGATTATAAAAACCACATAATCTCATTGTTAACACTTAATAAAACTTCAAAAGTAATTATACCTCCATTATGTTTTTTTTTTTACACTTTTAAAAACCTTATTCGTCAATGACCCGTCTACAGAGTTATGTTGGTCTATTATTTGGTAAAAGTCATTATTCATATTTGAAGTCATTATTCGTGCCTTTCTGAATAAGTTATTTGGCTTCACGCACATCCCACATATCAAAGTTATAATACTGTAAATTATTGTGTGATCTTTACGAAATTTGTTTTGTGCCAGATTGTACATCATCTGTGTTTATGAATGAAACCTTGTGTATATTTACAGTGCAATATGATCTCACGTCACATGATTGGCTGATTTGTCACTGCCAGCACAGTGTGTTTTGTTTTTAGAAATGTTGAAGAGAGAGAGATGCTCGTGAATAAGACTGAGGAGTGACACGTCGAGCCTCGCAATGTCTATGAGACCAGATTGGACTTGTTTCTCATTTCCTCTTGCAAATCAAAATATGCAAGAGAGACAAGTAGAGAGGCAATCTTATTTTGCCTGAATTATCACTTGTGATTGTTACATCGATGTAGCTCTTGCAGAACGCACCCGTACGGTCTCCCTACTAAACCTGACAGAGTCTGAAGTCCAGACAGCCTCTGAAGTATCAGGTTTGAGGACAGTGTATTCCTGAAACAAATGAGTCTCATCAAAATTCTGCGGCAAACCATATGTTTTCTGTTTCTCATCCCATTCTCTTCTCTTTTTTCTCCTCTCCTGCCAGAGAGAAGAATGTTATGGCCTTTTTTTTTTTTTCTCCGTGAAAGCTTTGCTGCAAGTGACAGAGGCAGCATCAATTTCCATTTGGTAATGAACTGTTCAGCCTAATGTGTGCTTTGGAGCAAGAAGGGCTCAAATTTCTGAGTAGCTCAATGAGTTTTGCAGTGAGGTGAGAGAGAGGAGACATTAGGTTTGTGATACTCTGGTGGTCATAGTCAAAGAGAGAGAGAAAGAGGCCATATTCCTACTGGCAATGAACCTGGAAACAACCATTTCATTGAGAGCAAATGGACTGTTTGTTTCTGTGTTTGCTCTGCCGAAGCAGGTGGGTAAATTACGGTCTTTTGAAAAATCACTGTTTATTCCCAAAATCCTTGAATGCATGTTTTGTTTATTCCTCTCATTGGCCTAGTTAAAATAGACAAATGCAATAGACATGTAAAATCTTTGTGTCTAAGACAGCAGCGCCACTTGTACATGAGCGATTCGTTGATCAGAAGCTGGAGGCTTGTAAAAAAAGTTTCCATATTCCCATGCATTCGCAATTCGAACAGAGAAAAACAGCCGTTGGCACGCCGAGACCATAATTGAACATGTTACATTAATCTAGAACAAGAGAAGGTTATAGATAGCACAAGAAAATGCTAATTATTTTTTTTTTTCCCATAGCCATCTACTAAAAATTCTCCGGGGGACGCAATAAACAAACGACGCCGGTGATTTTCCCTCACTGTTTTTTCCGAGATGTGAAATATTTAACGCTTTAGCCCAAGTAAAATCATGGATCATCTTATGCTTAAAATCCCAGCTTTGGAAAAGGGAGGGGAGCGAACGGTTGCACTTTTCACTCACTTGGGAAATTTTTACCCCTTTAATGGCTTGTCACGGCTAATATGCGCTTGTAAAAGGACCGCATATTTATGTTGGCCTTAAAGTCAGTAGCTCTTGTTTTCACAGGTCTTGATCCACAGGCAGCCATTAATGCTGAATTATATCGAGACGCCGAATCGACGCGGCAAGGCTAAATGTGGAGATTTTAGTAGTGCCACGAGTTACTTTATTACAGCCTATTAGCAACAGTGTCTCCCATTATGGAGAGGTAAGGCCAGGATCGATTCAGGATAGGGAGTGTGTCTTGAACACAGAAGCCTGTTATTCTCACAATAAATCTGTGTGGGCCTGTGTGCTCCGTAAACATTTATGGGTAAGCATTCTTCCTATGACAGAAGTCGCAGAGGTAATATTTCCAGTTCAGTACAGTAGAGCTTCTCTGAAATCTTCCATCCAACATATAAATGTCATCCCAGTCTGTAAAACCCAGATAGGTGTGTGTTTGTGGAAATGCCTGCGCCACTCTATTGATCTTTGCTGAGGCTTTGCAGCCACGCTAGTCTTGATTTCCTCTGTTAGCTGAAACCTGTAATTTCTGCCATCGTTCAAAGAAAGGGACAACGAATAAAGAATAAAAGATGATCAATTTAAGAACTTACTGATTCTAGGGAGAGTGTAGCATTCGCAGTGTGGGGCCGAGATCTCGTTTCATCAAAAAGAAGAGACAGGAAAGCCCTGGTAGTAAGACACTTACTAAATTGTCAATTGAATTTTAATGGAGGGTTAAGGTCAGAACAATATTTCACAGCGGGAAAGAGGCCGAGGCAAAGTAAGAGGGACCGGTTCTCGGATTTCAGTCTGAATATGAGATGCTGAGGTTTTTTCAACTTTTGCAGTTCCATTTGGTGACGCTAGCTGTGCAGATATCGCACATCTTTAATTTAAGTTTTAAGCTTTTAAGCGACTGATAAGAGGCAGATTCAGAGTGAAATAACCTGATATGTTTGCGCAGCTGCTGTTTTCAGCAAACATGAAGAGAGATATCATAATCACAGATTTTTAAGTGGGCTGACAGTTAATCGCAGATGGTTGGGGGGCTGATAGGAAAGAGGGGGCTGAAACCTAGGGTCTAGACATGCTTGTTTGTGTGGGAAGATATGAAGCAGAACACAACTGGTAACCCTGTTATCATCTCCTAATAGATAATGCAAGTTTTAGTCAAACTCTGACTCTATCCAGGTTACCTCTGGGGAGCTTCTTTGCATCTTTTCAAAACCGTGTCCTTGGCGTACCAGGGGGTGCAGAGCAACGGGATGACAGACGAGGAGAGAGTGTCTCTGTGGTATGTCACAATTGCGGGACATGCTCAGTTTCTCATGCTTAAGCAGAGGGTAAATCCTCCTTCATCCTGGATCCATCAGATTATATAAAGTCTCATCTTTTCCTGTCAACTATGGTTATGCAATAAAGTGCTTTGGATGGCTTTGGCTCTCCACGTGTCCCTGTCTCTTTTTGCTGCTCCCTGTCTCATTTTGTCGCTCTCTGACTCTTCTCCTCTGTCTCAGTATCCCCCCCGTGTGTCTGGCATCTGGATGGCTGGAGTAATGCGGCTGTGATGAATGGTGATGTAATGTCTAATGCATGACTGTTGTCAGAACTCCTGTGTGGCATTATTAAATTAAAGACACAGTAACGCCAGGAGCGCAATGCTCGTAAGTAAAACCGCTCCATTGCTCACGGTACCTTATTCCTGATTGGCATTTCATTACTATTGCCACAAGTCACAGCTTAACTGGACAGCTGTCATATATCTGAGCGTGAGCCGGGTTAATTATTTGGCCTTTTAGTAAGGAATGAATCAAGGCCGTTTTTCTTCAATGAGAAAATAGTCTACAGTACAAAAATGAAACAGATTATTACTACATATGAGCTCAAATAATGTTCGAAACCAATAACATCAGCAAATAAGGTGTTAGAGGGAGGTTTTTTATACCTCTTTGAGCTAGTGTTCTCATCGAGGCATTGAGGAAACAGCGAATTACAAGTGAGAAGTTGAACTGGAAAGAGTTGATTCGGTTGATTTGACAAGTCTTTGACTTGTTCATTCATTCATTCTTTGATTTGTTCTTCCATTAATTAGAATTATGTGAATTTCTTTGAATATCAAATTTTAATACTATTCCTTACATTCTCAGTTCACACCAAATTCAGAAATTTAAAAGGCATTTTCAGTTCAGCTCTGAATGACGCACAGCCTGGACTAATAACAAAACAACTCACGCACTTGTACATCACCATTTTCAGTCATGTCCAAATTGAAATGAACTCAGAATGAACTGTGAATTTAAAGGTTATAGGATAGGATAGGATCAGATTGGATCGGATAGGATAGGATGGTACTGTATTAATCCCCTCTGGGAAATTGAAGCATGAAAGCAACGAACATAAACAAATATGAATGAAATAGAAAAATAGCAATAAATGCAATACAGTATCATACAATATACTGTAATATAAAAACAAAAAAATAGAGAGAATACAAAGATGTGCAATATATATATATATTACTGAATAATATTTTCTTGTGCGAATGTGAAAAGGTGCTTGTGCAAAATATAGACATAACATGAGGGTAAGTAAATAAATGTAAAATTTTGGATGAACTATTCATTTAAAGTGTTCCGGTCTCTATATTTCCTTCCCAGGGGAGGTCTGGACAGGGGCGCGGGGATAACGGGATAAAAAAATTACTATATTTCTGATATAATTTTCTGAAGCGTTTTAGCAAAAGTTAGCAATTTCTATGTGATTTTGTTTTAGTCAACCATTCCATCTTCAACTTCTTACAGAGCATACAAAACACTGACCGTAAAGTGTAGTAAAATATAGAGGCTCCACTACATCAGACACGTCATTCTGTATGCACATTAGGGATGGGACAATAAATCACTGAATCGCGAATCAAGAAATGATTCTGGATCGATTCAGAGATTTTCCGAATCCATCGCGATTCTCTCTCGAATCGATTCTGAGCTTAGTTTTTAACAGCAGACGGCACTGTGTGCTTTATAAACAGCCGTACTCTGTTCTCTTTCAATTCCTTACACACACCACTTGAAACTTCTATAAAATAATCATTCATAAAGTTCGAAAAGGTTGAAGTGAATTACAAGATTGTTTGCAAGGGCTGTTGACATTAATCTCGCATCATAAAAGCGTTCTGAGGAGCTAGTACATAGCCAAATGCGCGAGCGCTCTTCTTCGTCAGTATGCGTGCGGTTAAAAACTAGCCTAGAGCGCCATCTGCTGTTAAAAACTAAGCTCAGAATCAATTCAAGAGAGAATCGCGATGCATTCGGAACATCTCAGAATCTACAAATCGAGATGAATCGATTTATTCTCCCAGCCCTAATGCACATGCTCAGGTTAAGCTATCAAATGGCTTCAGAAGACTTGGAATATAGTGAACAAAATCTTTTATGGTGCTTTTTTGTGGAGCTTAACATTAACAACCTTAAGTATGCAAAGAATCGCATTTGGATCGGTCCTATCTGACTGATGCCCGATGCAAAAAACGCAGTATCGAAACCAATCCAGATACTGAATATCGAATTGTTGCATCCCTACTTTAAACTGTAGAAATGGTAAAATGGTGCTACCGTTGTCATTTTGTCTCATGGTTCTGTTGGAAGCAAACCAGGGTCCGGACCATAGTCCAGTATTTGAGGATGCCTGAACTATACCTTTAATGCATCATGACAGTGTTTACAGGAGATTTGTTGACTAATGGTTCTTTAAGTCTTTCAATTGAAAATCATGGAAACATTAAATGTGTCTGTAACATGTATATACATTGGACTAAAAAGAGAAGGGACATTACCTCCTCATTTTTCTAAGTCCACCACACACCACGGAGCTGGAAAGGTTTGATGGTGACGGATCAGGTTGCGTAGAATGAATGGAACTTTGCAGTGAGTCCTTAAATCAATAAAGTACTTAGGATTGCCTTGCTTTCCCCTGCAGAGGATTTGCACTATCACACACAAGTCATTCTAGGCTATCTCTTTAAGCAAATCTTCCTCTCGCCGGCCATCCAGCAGTTTACCCGTAATACAGCTTGCAAAATAATAGGTTTGAATCATGAGAAAAGTGTCTGTTTACTTGTGTGTGTATATCTGAAGGAGATGTACAGAGGATGCTACAGAAGACAGCATGATGAAAAAAGAAAAAGAAAAAGAAAATTGGCAGATGGAGCTGAACAGAGGATCAGGATTCATCTTTTCAAAAGATGGCATGCTGAACAATTCCTCTCTCTCTCTTTGAGTGATGTTCAAAATGTTTAACTGCTCTCCAAAGGAACAATGAATGAGTCTTAGAAGAGCAATGAGATGTTTCCTGTAAAATTCATACGGTGCACTGTGCTGTTGTCTTACCCGGCGGTGACAACAGCTCTCCTCGAAAATTAGACCTAATGGATGCTCCAGACACAATGATGTTCAGTGGCATGTTTTTAAACATTGATGTGTTCTCCAACAATATCTCAGCCTGATCTGGAAATGCTGCAGCTGTAAATAACTCAGTTTGCCCATCTTGCGCTGAAGCAGAGGGTCAGGAGCGGCGACGGAGAGACGGCCAGGATTGGCGTTCCTGACTCAGCTCCATTCGTGCAGGCTCCTTCCATCTGTGCCCAAGACCCAAATCACTGAAAGCCAGTCGTTTTTAATGAGACTGAGCCTGCGAGGCAACATGCCCATTAATCAATAACTCAAGCTGAATAGGTGCAGCTCCAGAAGCTGTGTTAGTGTATAAACAGGAAATTACTATCAGAGGGAAGTTGTGGGTGTCTGGTCTTTTAGCAAATGTGACAAAGCTATTACAAACCAGGCCTGCTTTACGAAAGATTACACGATGGTGTTGTTTGCCGTATAATTAGATGTTATAGGCACAGGAAACTGTTACCGGATCTTGTCGTGAAAAAGCGCGCCTGGAAGGCCTTGTTTTTGTTTGGGGAGCGATATGTCTTGCAGCTTTGGCTTGTTTTTGTAATTTAGCATCATTTTTATTATGATAACTGAATACGCATAATTTCTTCAGATAGTGAGGAGGATTTCCATCTTGATTTGTTTGTTTGTTTTGCTCCAACAGCGCTGTGTATCCATGGTAATGCTGGCCTATTTAACTTCACTCTCACTGTACATGCTTGTGGGCAGAATGATATTTTAGGCTGACAGAATTAGCCGTAGCATTAGCTTGATTTGCTTGCGTTCCATTAAGCTAAGTTCACTCATAAATAATAGCCCCAATGCCTAAACAAGGCTTAATCCACTTTCATGGGCCCAATCTGCAGGTCTGCAACTGTGCTGAAAGTCCATAGTTTGTGGCTAATAATCTGATCATTAGCAAAGCCAACACAGCTAATTTTCTTAAAGCTAATCTCTGCTACAAGATAATCGGGGGATTATTCCTATCGTTCGCTGCCTTGACCGTCCCTCACCCATGAGGAGTTATCAATAATCATCCTGCCACATTAAGCCTCCTTATTTCCACTCCATAGTGCCAAATAAAGCTCTTGGTAATCACAACAGTTAATTGTTGTAATTACAAGAGTGGATGAGCGCTGTACAAGCTTTAATATCGCGTACACCCGGCATCCATACATCCGCTCGGCTCTGCTCCACAGCCCTGTCAATCTCGTCAGCTAACGACCTTAAACTTTAAACAGCATGTGTAATTAGTGCCTTGTCGCCTTTCTTGCCTGTGTCTTTCAGGATAGTTTCAGGGTGAACAGGATGCTGGAAGGCCAAAGGAGGCTGGAGACAGAGTAACTGGAGACATTTTGTCAATACTTCATATCCTGTATAGCAGTTCAGCAGTGTATCATCTAGGAAACCGGGTAGAAGAATGCACAGTATCAACTTTTGGCTTCTCTCAACACAAATAGCAATGAGAGCAGTGTAACTTCGAAGTTGAAGGGAGGTCTATAGTGACATATGTTAACAAAATCAAAGAAGAATCTGCAATGAATTTGTGGCTCAAGAGACTTTAAAGAACGAGACAGTCTGTAGAAAATATGAAATATTGGATGGACGTGCAGGAGATGCGTGACTCAGGAGCTGTGAAGGCAATTTTCTTTCGAGGACTCGCCCAAGGCAGTTTGGAGTCAGTATTATTGAACTACTAATGTTAAACCCAGAAACAGCAGTGCTGTATCTATCAATAAGTTACTAGGAGGTTTGTTACATTTCAAATGTTAAAATGGTTATATTATAGGGGTTTTTTTTATCTTTTGAAATTGCGTAAAATATTTTACATTTCGAGTTCTTCCTCCTCAGTCAAAAATGGCCATCTATTGAAACAAAGCTAAAAAACATACTTTATTCCAATCTTCTTTAACATCCTGACATCAAAAAAAAAAAGAAAAAAAAAAAAGAATTTTGTTACATCGGATACCAATTTTTAAAACAGAGTAGGTTTTTATTGATTTTACTATTACAAAGCAATCCACCGTTTTCCTGAATATAGAAGTTTACCGTGATTCCCATTAGAAAACTGTTTGGTTTACATTTTATCAGCCAATAGAAGAGAAAGTGGGCCATTTGTATAAATTTGCTAAGTATGCCTATAAGTGACAAGTCTTTTATTGAACACTTTTAAAGGTGGTTCATTGTCATCAGTCACCTGAGGTAAGTTTGCAGAAATACAGTGTGCACAAGAGCAGTACTGAAGAGAAAATAAAAATTTTTCATTACAAAAACCGAACATTGTGTCATTTTAACGCAGGAAATAATACATACAAGATACTTAAATTAGATTTGAATTTCAAAATAAGTATAAAGACGTTAAACAAAAGCTCCTGTCTGACTGTTTCAACCTTTTGCATGCTATTTTGGTATAGGCCACCAATTGAAAGGTTTTGGTTCTGTAGCTTTGTTACAAAAAAAAAAAAATAGAAATGACACACAAATGTTCTATTTCAATGATGTTTTCGGCATACAGTAAGTGTAATGCACAGGCCGCTTTGCACGTACATTCTTCTCTAATTTATGGGTCGTCGATATGAATATTTTCATTTTAAAAGTCATATTTTTGTAGCAATTAACAACAGCGCATATTGGATCTGAGCTTGTATTTCGTATTCAATTTGTCTTGCTTCACAAATGTTTCTGGCTCGCTGTGTACGGTACTTGTAGCTTCTGGTGGCGCTTCAATACATTAATATACAGTAACAAATTAAAACTGGATGAGTAAACAAGAAGTTAATGTTGAGGAACGTATATTGTAGAAACAGTTACTTTTGTATATTTTTGCTCTGCCAACGAAAATAGTTTCAAACAAAGCCACAGAATAATCACTGCGCATCGGTGTCGCATCGAATCGGTTGAGTAAATGATTCAATGACTCACGCATATAGAGTGTCATTTTTTATGAATGAATTGGTGTTTTAATGAATCGTTTGAATGAATAAAGCAGTGACCTGCAGAAAGAATATCTGAAAAATCCCCATCACTAATGCATAGACTGACAGTATGTCTTATTTTATTAATTCTTATATATATATATATAAAACAGTATAATTTTTTTTATATTATAATTTAATCAATTAAATTTGGCTATTGAAATTATTTACTACACTAAATAATAAAAACATGCAGATTGTGTTTAAATGTATTCCTATATCTTCAATGCCTTTTTGTTGAAAAGAATATTGATCTATAGCTGGAGGTCATATAATAAATAATTTTTTGGTGGTGTTGTTGAGAAATTGGTTGATTCACATAAATGTGTTTCGTTTATTTTCCTTTATTTAAGTTCCTTTTGTCACATGACTAAAATATATACTGTCACAACCTGGAAATCCTGAAAAATGGGGTATCCTTATCAGGAACAAAGATTTATGTGTTGTTTGTATAGATGCAGAATATGAAGGCCTAAGGCATGAATTGGTATTCTGCGGCTGTCCATCAAAAGATCCTCATTCATCACATGCACGGATCAGCAATGATACAGTGGTGCTAAACAAAGGGCTAAGACACGTATGAACAGAGTTACTGTTCTGTTCGATTGTGTGTGTGTATGTGTGTGTTTGTGTGTTTTGGTGAGAGACCTTGCAGGTTTCAAACCATTGATACATTTATTATTCCATTAAACCTAGCTGAGGTCAGAGCACCTCATTAGACCGGGACTTTGAGCAGAGGCTCGCAGATGAATTAATCTGCAGAGAAAGTCATGCCGAATTATTCCTTTTTCTATGCTTTGTATTTCACATGCCTCTTTCCCTTGCTCTCAGCAGAAGGACCAATAGCACAAGCATCTCAGACTGATCCGCTGTAGCTTGCCATGTATCCGTCTGTTTTTAATCAATCAGTCAGAGATCCTCTGTGGCGATACCAGAACGTGACCTTTCCCCTGCTTTAAATGAATGCCTGAAAGGATCTGGAAATGTCTTGGAGGAATTGGGTGAGGGCACGTCTGTAAGAGCATGTCTGAGTCACCGTCGCCTCTTTTCCGTTAATGAGCAGCCTCTGTGTCACTTCTGTCAGTGTTTGTGTGTACCTATGTGTGCGAGTTAAGCAATACAAGCAAACAGAACCAAACCAACGCTCGTTCCAAAGAGAGTCTTTTGCAAACTCTAGACTGTGGGCACCGGCTAATGGCTTTCTTGTGTTTGTTTACCCCTGTTTATCAAGAATCTGCACCAGGGACTTTGGGGTAAAGCCTTGCATTGTCAGCAACTTGGCAATCAAAGAAAGTCTAGGCAAGAAAGGTTATTAAAACAGAGAAGAGGAAGAGAATTAACACAAAACAGAGATAAAGGAAGAGAATCAGGGAAGCAGTGTTAAGGAAACTCAGAGAAAGGAATATTCTGGGTTCAATATAAGTTAAGCTCAATCGACAGCATTTGTGCCACAAGGTGAGGCACTTATAATGGATGGATATAATGTGAAAGTGGCTTTTTTTCAGCATTTAAAAGCAGAACTGTGATACCTCTTATAAAAGCACTTACACTACATTCATTCATCTGTAAAACCTTTATTATTTGATCTTTAAAGGTGTTTTGGTCATTTTATGGTTGTTTTGGGTTTTAGGTGTTATGTGGTCATGGCAACAAAGTTTTATATAACTTCACACAGAAAAGGTCAGTAAGAGTTTTTTCTTTAACAATTCATATTATCACATTTTATTTTTGTCTTGTGGTTCAACTATTTAAACACTGAGTATTTTAACATTGATGAATTGTCCCTATTCACGTCCATTCTAAGTGCCTCACTGTAGCCCAGATGTTTGCGCTGTATTTTTAATAGTCAAAATTCACTTTTGTGGTAATCAACATTATGCAACATGTGCTGTCGATTGAGCTTAACTTGTACTAAAACTGGAATATTACTTTAAACAGTCAAGATTTAATTGCTGTGCGCTTTCTGGAATAATAGAGGAGCCTGTAGATATGATCCTACTTTCAGTGTTATGCGTTCTGCTCAGTAATTATCTATTAACACTTCTTTTTGCTAATTCTGATAAGGCATTTTGATTGTATGGTAATAAGCAGAATAGGTTGGAGCAATTTGGCCGACCGACATTTCTCACTTCTCTTTCAAGGCAAAAAAAAAAGCTGTGCTTTTGGGTGGTTGCACAGGGGAAAAAACCCTCTGAAATAGAAAGAGGGCAATGGGGATTTCCTTTATCTTTATACCTTGTTGTGATCAGATTATCTTCCCCACTTCACGTGGAAATTGGTTACTACTAGAAGGAGGTCACCTATCTATCACTTGATATTCCGGTGGCACAGAGATTTAATGCTCAAATCACACGCGCAAACATGCCCGCAGAAGCGAGTCACGTATTCTAGCTAATCTTGATTATGTTCCGTACTCATGATATGTATTTGTTTGCTGAGTGCAATCAGATTTGATTTTCACAGACTGCTTCTCATTTTCAGAAGGGCGTCAGTGATTAGGATTCTAGCGCGTGCACTTATCAGGTTTATAAGCAAGCCCTGAAAGGAGAGACCTGATTGGTAATGCATACTTGAGCAGTATGGGATCAAACAAAGTTATTAGGTGGAACAGCGTTGCCCCCAGCCTGTAAAGCCTGCAATTTGGGGGTGGTGGGAGAGGAACATATTCTACTTCCGCCACACATGAGTCCAGTACTTTGGTGTACCTCACACATATGTGTCACTAAGTGCATTTCCATTACCCTTTAAATTGCACAAATTGAAATTGCGAATTGAAACATATCAATTTCGCAAAAACTCCCATATATCACAAAAAAGATTTTATGCTCACATGAGGTGGTTTTTCAGGCAATTCAAAAAAGGAATATTTTGCAAAACTGCAATGAAAACAGGTTTTTTTTTTTTTTTCGCATTTACAGGTCACCTGCCGTATGTAAAAAGAGGGTATGTTTGGATAAAAGACGAGAGTTCTTCATTAAACTCAAACAAGCCAAAAGTATTACGGGACTACTGGATTCTAAACAACAGAAATGCTACAATTTGAATATATCAAGACCTCGAAGCAGATAGGAGGGAGAAACACCCAGAAACACCTCATACATGGCCGCTCCCAAGTATAAGGAGCTTTCCTTGACATAAATGCTTGGATAATGTGCCTACGTCTCCTTTAATTAAAAATAATGGCTAGTGCAGTGGCTGGGATATATGTGAACCTATTGATATCCGTTGCCATGATTTTTGTAATGACTTATCGCGCATGGAAAAAAAAACGTTTTAGATGCTTAACATTGGTTAAAGGCATAATATGTAAGATTTTTATATTAAAATATCTAAAAACCACTTGCACAGTGTTATATATTTCATTCAGCTGTGTACTTACATTATCCTAAATGTTTCCAAGAATTTGTAAATTCAGAGAAATTCACAATTTTAAATAGTGCCCGTCTTTCCCTTGTCACTTGTTGTCTGTCAATGACGTAATATCTGGGTTATCCCTGGTTTCCTTGTACTGCATAGTAACCATGGCAACAGACGCGGACAGCTGGGTAACGTCTAGCGACACGCTGTTGTTGTTTCGTTGAAACATCATGGACTATGGCAAGCAAACTTTGGGACAAAAGGAGAAATAAAATGAGGATCAATATCGGCGTGGTGTTTCCGAGATGGTGAGAGCTTTGCAACAACTTTGACTTGACAGAGCTCGACGCCGCTCTTGCACGTTATTAGACAAGGTAAGCAAATAGGCTACATAAGACTAATCAATATTATATCGCTCAACAAGATGAAATATTAGAATGTACATTACCTCACAATTTTAATTCGTCAAATAAACTGACCTGTATTAGTAGTATTTCAGCTTTGCGAGTAGTTCGGTAGAATGAAATGTCCTCATTCCTTTATATCCCCTGGGACTCACGTGTGGCACTGATATCTGTCTCTTATTAGCAATCGCGCCCGCGATTCTCGGCCACGCCCTGCTTTATACCACAGTCTTGTTAAAAACATGAATGCATTCACTCATCCAAAAACATTATTTCGCCATTAACATTATTAGATCCATCGGAATGACGACAAGCTCCATGAGTCCATGCTCATTCACTGCGTCATCAATCTACGCCTTTGTTACTGTTTTGAAGAGTTTAGCGACCCCTAGTGGCGAAAAAAAACATACAGTGCCTTTAATGGAAACGCTGTCGTTTCGCAATAGTTTTTTATTGATATTTAGAAAATATCGCAAAAGTTTTGCGCAAATGTGTAATGGAAACGGGACTACTGTCACTTGTCAGCTTTGTCACCTGGCCAATGGTATAGTGGCTAGATTTACTTAAGCTCTCATTCATATTGAGAAAAGTTAAATTGATTTAATAAAATAAGGGCATTTAGTTGTTTGGGGTGGAGTTGCCAATGCACTTAGTCTGGAAAATACAAGTTAAAACAAGGGAGAAAGTTATTGAGAGCTACTTCAGAGAAGCTCATTTAAGGAGCACTGACCCGATACATTGTTGAAACTCGATTTGGTTTAATAGAGGAATGGCACACTTTGAATTAAAAGCACTGGCCATTGAACTTGTGGTAAATTAACATAATGTTTTCACTAGAACTTAAAAGGATGGTTTAATTATGTTTTAATGAAACGCAAAGTTGCCTGTCTGTCTGATTGCCAGTGGCCAGATGCTCTAATCAGTCTCTTTTTTTCCCCCAATCAGACAAAAATTCTTCTTTTGGCAATGACCTACTGAGAGTCTGTATACGGGTGTTAAACCCCTCATAGCAGATATTAAACTCTCCACTTGCAATAAGTCTTTAAATTAAATGTGTACTCGACGGTAAGCCCTTGTGTGTGCGATTAATTCTATTACCTGTGTTCAAGACCTAGACCTAGAATTCCGGAGGACCTCATTAATGAGGTTTTTAATAAGGATTAGGATGTCAGGGTTTCAGTGCCTTTCAGACAACGCTTACCTACCACACAAACAAATCTTATTATTCCTTCGTTTGTTATTTTCTGTGGTGCAATAGCAGTGTGGAGGAGACAAAGTGCTCCCTGTGGAGCTGGAATGAGTTTTCACTGTGAAGGGGCGTTACCTCTCTGTCACAGCAAGCACAGGAAATGCGAAGGTAATGAACAGTGACAATGACACGCCATGTCACCAAGCCCACAAACCAAATGCTAACAAGAAAAGTGGCCATAGTCAGAGAATGATAAGATGGCCAGAGACTTGCATGATGTAAGTGTAATTAAAATATATTTTATTTTTAAAAATATGTGAAATAACTTTTTTATCCACACAAAAACGAAAGTCATACAGGTTTGGAACAACTTGAGGGTAAAAAAAAATAATGACAGAATTTTCATTTTTGGGTGAACTATCCCTGTAACAAGGATAACATTGACATTGATCTTCATCTCACCTCATTTCTTTGAAAAGACTGACGAAGCACATTTATATAATATGGCATCTGATCTTATTATTCACAGACAGAATTCTTATTATTAGAACAAAATTTTGAGGTGTAAGCTAACATCATGAATATAGCCTCAAGAAGAACATTCCAAAATGTGAAGATAACAATGTGATGAGAAGCAAAATGTAAACACAAATAAACAGCACTTTGGCTGGGGGACTAAAGGCTTCTAGACAATTGTGAGAATACACAGCACATTTACAAATGAAAAATGGGTCACTGAGGCAAATTTATGGAAGAAAAGCTCATTAGAGCAGAAGTGTGCTTGAAAAACTACCTCCTAAAGTGCTCTTTTTTGCAACCTTATAGATTTATGCTTGTCCACAGCTGACAGTGATGCATACGTACCAAATTTTCTTGTAAACACACCAATATTTTCTTATTTATTCACCGGTGAGTTCCTAGAATAAAAAGTTATTTGTTAAACTTGATATTGATTGGATTCTGATTTAATTCTCTCAGAAGCGAGCCAAACCAGAGATGTACATTCCATGCTCTCAATATGCTTTGCGCACAAATATATATGACCCGTGACGCCTATTACCTCTCATATTGTATCGTGAGAATTTTGCAGTGAATTATGGCTTGCCCACAGACAGGTTATGGATTTTAGCAACTCCTTGAGCTCTTTAAGCCTGCTCTTCCTCTTCCCAAAAGCCTGTCCTTGACACATGGAGCTTGGTAGAGATTGGCGACAAGCCTTTCACTTTAGTCTTAGCTGTAGCTGTGGCTCAGACGGGTTTAAGATGGCTGCCCTTTACCTCCAGTCCTGAGAGGTGGTGGAGAGTGAGACAGGAGAAACTGGCACATCTCTGTAAGAGAGGAACTTAATCCATCCTCATCAAATCCAGCTAGTGTCCTAAATCTGGTGAACGGCTACTCGCATATTAGGGTATGGGCAAATTCCAAACTATGTTTTTGTACCCTTCAATGGCACTTCGAGAAGGGGATGCCATTTGTAGGGGAGTTCCAAAAGAAAGTGAATCCTGAATCCATTCACAAAGCGCTTTTACACAAGTCTGTTAGCGAAGGGTACATGCAATGGTCACTTCAAGAAAGTAATTTAATCGTTTATTGTCATGTGACCCTGGGTGAGGTGTCCTCGCAGTTCATTTTAAAGCTAGATAGCGTGTGTGTTCGATACAATGCAAATCTTGAGGTGATCATAATTAAAAAATCAATCCACAGACTCCAGTTCAACTCTATCTGGAAAAAAAAAAAAAAAATAATGATAATGGGAACAATGACATTTTGATAAGAGATCAAAATCCTCATTTAAACCCCAAAGAGACAGTCTGTAAATAAAACATCCAAAATGCCTCTCTTTGTACAAGTTTTTTTTTATCAATATCTCCACCACGGTGGGAATTAATCACTTTTTCAATACCTTTACATTTAAGTTGTTCAATACCAAATTTATAATCAATAAAGTGTCTAGCTATCGGAGAGGTAACATCATGTCTACGAATGGCTGATTTATGTTCACTCACTCTGATCCTCAGTGATCTCTATATTTTCAATAAATGGATATTATAGTATACTATAATATACTTTTTTGTGGAAAAACAAAAGTTTTTGCATTGTTGTACAGAAGAACATGATGTGCAATTCTGACATGAATAACAACCTTGTATGTACGCTTTTTTGTCATCACTTATGACATCTGATCTAACTAGAAAATTCGCCAAATTTTGAAATCTTTGGTAGGGAAACATCGGAGGATATTTAAAAACATCTTTTAAGGAAGAATCTGAAGCTAATATAAACCAATGTTTATTGACAATGGATTTAATCTGATGATTATTCTTCGTATAAGTATGCATATAATTAACTGAAAAAATTTTTTTTTATCGTTATTTAATAATTGAATTCTCTCAGATGTTTTCACTTTATCAAACGCTGATTGAAACCAAGTCCGTGGGTGTCCTCTTGGACTAAAGCGGTTGCTGAGAATTTCAGACAGTTTGTCAATTTTCTCTTCTGAATCGCATACATGTCTCAATCTATGAAGCTGGCTTAAGGGTAGACCTTTTTTCAGAGGTAGCAGGTGATTACTATTGGCAGAGAATAATGTGTTCTTGTCTGTTGGTTTTTGAAACACCATAGTGGAAACAATGTTATTAATCTTAGATATCAACACATCTAAAAAATGAATGGATGACAAATCTTTTTCAAATGAAAATGTAATAGAATCCAGTCTTGAGTTCAAAAACACAAATTCATGTAGTTCCTCTTCACTTCCTTTCCAAATGAGAAAACAATCATCAGTATATCTCAGTACTTAATGTAATGTCCAAAAATGATTATTGTTATAAATGATTCAAATTTACCCATTAAAATATTTGCATAACTAGGTGCTAAGGGAGTACCCATAGCAGTACCTTGAACTTGAAGATATTAATTTTTATCAAAAAAAAAAAAAAATGTTAGTATAAATTTGGTCAAATGTAAGATAAATTGTGTGGGTATTGTAGAATTTTGGAGTTTTTAGAAAAAGGTCCAAAGATTCAAAGCCTTCCTTATGTGGAATCAAAGTATATAAAGATGTTACATCCAATGTTACCAACCAGTCTCGGTCATCTAAACTAGAATATGACTGTAATTTATTATTATTATTATTTTAAATCTGTTCTGTCTCTTAATTAAGAAGGCAATTGTTTCACCAATGGTTGTAAATGAGAATCTGTAAATTCAGATAACTTTTCAGTGAGTGAACCATAGGTCGATAAGGTGGATCTAGATTTATGTATTTATTAATATTCAACAATATTATTGATTTGACTGCACTGACACTTATTGGATGAGAACTGAACTGAGCTGGACAACAACATCACTGTTTTTATGCAGAACTGCTTTATTGATTAAATGAACTAATTTAATAATTGATGATCTTTACAATGGAACTGAATCAACACTGAACTGACTTCAGCTGAACAATGACACTATTTTCTTATAGAGCTGCTGTACAGCTGAAATAAACTCTGTTTGCATCACTGAATCATTTTCCTGTTATCACTGTAAAGCTGCTTTGATACAATCTGTATTGTATAAAGCGCTATATAAATAAAGGTCAGTTGACTTGACTATTGTGGGTAATGCAAAAGTACTGGTATAATTGGATGGTGATTTGTTAAACATTTGAATTCATCCCTTTTTCTTCAAGACCTCTATTTAACATCTTGTCTAGCATTAGTCTTTTATAACATGAAGAATCACTAAGCATTGTTTTTACTTTAATTAATTTAATTTTATTTTTCTGTGTTTTGTATAACTATTGCTCCCCCTTTATCTGCTCTTTGAATCATGATCGATTTTTCATTCTTTGAATCCTCTAAAGCCATCTTTTAGACTTGTGCAATGGAAAGGTTCCATAGACATTAAAAGTTCTTCATGGAACCATCGATGCCAATAAAGAATCTTTATTTTTAAGAGTGTATGAAATGTATTTGATAGTAGTACGTACGTACAGACTACATGTAGTTTCCAAAGAAGTGACGGCGAATTTTATAGTTATAAAGCAGAGAGGAAACACACACACATATTTATAAAATATTTAAAAACTTCATTATAAAATGTATATTTATTGGCAACAATTATATTAACAGCAATAAGAAGAAATTCATATTGTTGATGCTTTTTCTAGGTGTAAAAATTACATTGTCTTTCATTGCTCCCTTTGCCAAGTGCCCTTCAGAGTGAGTAGGCATAGGGATGCTCACTTCCAATTGGAATTTGACCTATGACTTAAAATTAGTATGCCTGGTTTAATTTGTGTGTGTGTGGTTGTTGTGGGACATGCTAGTGAGATCCTGTCCCTCTGAGCACACTCTCATCTTCAATTATTTTAGCTCAGTCATCCTGAATGCCGCTGACAGGATTAACATTGCTCAAGCAAATGTCAGAATCACAAATGTCGCTCATAAAGGCAACATTGTCTTTATTTACGCAAAACAATTTTAAAACGCCAGAGAGCATCTGTTTTTTTGGCAGCGAGGTCACTTGTAAAAACCAAGTAGTTGGCCGGATGAATAGAAGCGTAGAAACGTGGGGCCAGCGATGGAAAATGTGGGGATTGTTTGATCAGGCAAAGATGCGAGAGCTGATGGCTGCCAAAATCCAGCGGCCAAAGCGCTTGTGTTCCGTCACGCAAGAGGAAACACAATGCCTCTGAACGCCAGGTTTGTTAACGGTGCCTGAGAAATGCTTTCTGATGTGATCGAGAGCCTTGCCTTGTTGCTACTTAAAAATCAGATGTTTTCTATTATCATATGCCTTGATGAATTGGCAAATACTCAGCTTTATCCTCAAATATGTTTGTTTGGTCTTCAAACTTTCATAAGAGCCGATAATTAATGTGCCAGATGCTTAAAAAAGCCGCTTTGGCCTGTCTAATTGGCTAACATATTTTCCCAGCCAAGCAAAGAGGGAATACCTATAGTAAACTTCTAGGAAGAATACAAAAAAAACGACTCAAAACTCAGCTCAGATAGACGGGTTTCCCCTGAGTGATCTTCTGCTTGTCTTACTCTGCACAGGCTTTATCAGCCAAGCAGCAGTCGCATAAAAGAATACCAGCATTTCCATTCCGTTAATGTTCCTGACTGAACCGAGATCCGTCTCATCCAGCCTCAGGACATTTCCCAGCCTTCTGCATATTCTGAAACATTGCAAGCTGTGCAATGGCGGGGAAGTTTAAGTTGAAACCATCTCCCCTGAACTTTAGCTCTCTGCCACCCCAGGTTAAAGCATGTCACTTTTGTTCATGTGCCGGAGCGGCAGTTTTGCCTGTGTGAACATCACTCGCGGGGATGTGAAGACGCCCAGTTGTGCCTTGTGAGGGGGGAACTGTCACTAAACGTAGGCAAACTTTCTGAGGATACTTCAGGGAGACACAGAGACCCAAAATGGCAGCGTTCTTGTTGACACAGTAAGCATATGCCATGCACTTGAAAATTAAATGATGGTTGTGGCATGTTAAAGCCCTTAGCTTTAACAAGCTAAATATGATTAAATAACAACTCGGCTTGTGTCATCAACGCTAGAAACAGCTTGACACTATGAATTAACAGCCACCTGTGAATTTCTAGCCTTGTTAGCACTCTGTGATGCCTACAAGAGGTTAGTGTAATGTTAGCATATACTCTATAAAACCTGTCATTACATTGAAAGCTTCTTTAGGGATGCATGGCATGCTTGAAGATATTGTCTCGTCCTTGTGTAATGAGAGAAAATAGTGAAAAACAATATTGACTCAGAGCAAATGTAATTTTATAATTCCAGTTTCAAGTAAAACTCCAAGAGACGTCCGTCACACTGATAAGGTGTCTGCTGATAAAGCATTTGTGTTTATCTTGAAGAAAAAAAGATAAGAAATGCATTTAATTAGGACCTCAATATGGTCAATACAGCCTCCGGCACTAAAATTTCTATGAAATCTTGATTAGAGTCCTCCGATAACAACAGCTTTAATAACAAGATTGAATTAATAGAAATTTCACTCTGTTCCCATGGGGAAAAATAGTGTATTCAGAAGCAAGCTAACCTGTTATGAGTTGTCAATCAAATGCATTGATTTTTTTTTTAGAGAGATGCACATAAAATCTTTGATTCCATGGTACGATTTTCACAGTGTTAATAGACTCTGAGGCTTCAGAGATTCTTCGCAACAGTCACCATCTCATTGCCAACAATGCCCATCTCTCTTATTTTCACATGCGTTTCCTTGGTTGCATCGAATCCGGTGGGCACTAAGCCCACAAACAAGCCAAGTTACCATGGTGAATGTCACCACAGAGATGCAGAACCTATGCACATCTCTTCGGCATGTTGATTCCATCAGTGTCTGTCCACCTCTATCCTCCCCTGCAGGGGAATAGCAAATTAAATAAAATGGCATGATGAATACATCAAAGCGGCTTGATTAAAAAGGAAAGGATTAACCAGACTCTATATATAAAGACTGAGAGACTGAAGAATGATGGGAAAGACAATATCGCAATTTAACGGAATTACACTTATTGCCCTGACTGCAGAAGGGCCATGTAAATGATATTAAGGAGGATAAGCTTTTAAACACCTCTGAGACAGACTGCCGCTCTCACAGCTTCATTGGATTATCTCACCATATCTGATGAAAAATTAGATATTCATGCTTTTGTTGTAAAGAGACATTGGTTCGGTTTCAGTGTCTGTTGCACGTGTATGTTGTATAGCGTGTAAGTAAGATGGTCTTTGTGAACATATGCGCACTTTCACAAAGGATCACATCGACACCTACTTGAACAATCCATCGTTATTGACCTAAAAACAGTCTCAGAATAAGATGTGTGACAAAAACATTTATTTCCCGTTGACACCTGTGTGTGATCTTTAGTCTGACAAGAACAGTTTAGTGTTGTGTGAGCAATGGGAACAGCTTTATTTAGCCAACTGTGATCACCCTTTTATCAGAGCCTCACGGAATAGTCTGCGTCAGAGCTGTGAAACCCTGTCATATGTGAAGATGGCCATTAAGGTTTCTAACTCACTTCTTGCCCTCCTTCCATATGCCCTTCAGACATTTGCTGATCCTCATGCTGGTGGATAGACTCCACACAAACTGTTTTGAGACATAGCGCTGTGCTTCCTCTTATCTAAAACCAGTGCTCTGCCATGACAATGCCGTCGTCAGGAGAACTCCCGGTTGAGTATTTGTACTTCCGCAAGTAAAAGCTTAGGGGGACTTATCTACTCATGCGTGATTACCATTTTAATAGGTTTATTTTAAAGTCAGGCCTTTGTGGTTTTAAAAAGCATGTGGAAGGTAGAAAACTCTTTGACAAAGCTCAGAGTAAATGTATGGCTCCTAAATGAAGATACTTTTATTCTTTGCTGTCTTGCTTGATTCTGTACAGTATTTCATATGAGGGTATTTATTCAACTTGTGGGCACTTTTGACCAAGTAGAATACTAGAATATTAAAAACACACTTTTTTTACACTGTCACTAGTTATTTTTCTTCTTTTTGTCCCCCTGAAATCTTGGATGTATTGAATGTTTGAAAAATTCTTTGAAATATTAGAATAATTCACTTTTGCACAATAATGAATGTGGTTTGTTTTTTTCAATATTGATGTACAGTAAAATAATAATAATAATATTATATATAATAGTATGTTTTAATACTTTTATTATAATATTATATATTATTTATGCACAATTAAATATTAGAATATATAATATGTATAATATATTTTTGAACAATGTTTTATTGTGCATATGTAATGTATATAATATTATAATACAAACATTTCTCATATTTTCTGTATACTAACTTTAAAAAAGCTTTAAGGATAGAACTGTTCAGGTGGTGGAAATGATGCTACTGCTGTGGAAGAGTTGTAATATTTTAATTCTTTTTTCTTTTTAAATATTAGAATAATTGATTTCAACATAAAAATTGGTGTGGTTTATGTTTGTTTGCTTAGATTATCATTGTTTAATATTAAATAATTCATATTTTTATGATAGTTTAATAATTTAATATTGAAAGTCGGGGTCTGGGACAAGGGTACACGCGGTCCTAACTACACGCGACACGACGCCGTGACGCGATAAAAGGTGTCTTTTTTCCATGTTAATCAGAGTTTTTGTCCTAACTAGCCGCGACGGCTACAACACAAAGTATAGCAATGATAATCTCAGGTACTGTTTATGTGCTTTATTTATTGTTGAAAGCATCTAATGTCTGTTTGAATATTATTTTGTGTTCTCAGCTTAGTAGCCATACTGAAAGTAACCATGGATAATTCACCTCAGATTGTGAAAATAAATAAATTGTCACAAGAACATTCAAACTGTCAACTCTTTGTGAACAAACAAGTGTATTTTATGACAAAGATTGTTTCAGTCACTTAGTATGTACTTCAAATAATGTTTAAATGGTGTAATATTTATGAATTTGATTATGTACTCATTCATTTCATTGTGACTGCTGTGCGCTTCCCAAGAACAGAGCCCGCCCTCACACTCTTCTGATTGGCTGTGGTTTTTGATTAGTTTTGTCACGTGTCGTAGTTTGGTGTGGACAGACCAACTGCTTGTCGCTAGAATCCAGTGTTGGCAAGTCTGCGGTTTTTCCCGCAGAATTGGGCTACTTTTACACGGTTGCCGCGGGTTGTTTTTCATGTCCGTGGGTTGAAATGAACCCAAATAACATATTTAGCCCCTGGATTGTGAATTTTACCAGGGGAACCCCGCCAAAAACGCGGATTTTACCCCCCTGAAACGTCATTGGGCTAGTTTTGAGCTAGTTTTGAGTAGCAATTGGGCAGGTTTTGTTGTGAAAACCTGGCAACCCTGCTAGAATCTCATCGCATCGCGTTTGGTTAGGACACGGTGTAAGACCATTTTTATGCACAATTCATATATATATATAATATATATATATATATATATATATATATATATTAGGTTGAAATCTGTTCATTTGAATAGAAGTCAACCCCTAGGACATTTATATGCCCAGAACTGAAGAAACACTTGTTGAATTGGTAGGGATCCGGTCCTTGTTTGTGTGCTGAATTTGATCAGTGAGGTTGTCTCGCAAACAAACATCTTGAATAGTGAAGTGGGCATCAGTCAATGTCATTCAACAAATAAAATCATTCTGTTGCAATGCTCACTCTCCTCTCCCCATCCGCAAACTCAGACAGATACATATGAATATGTATTGGCTGTATGATAATAGAGTAGCCAGGTTTCTTAAACAGCACTTTTGTGACAAGGCTGGGTAAGAAACAATTGAACAGAGATTGTTTCCAATACTGGCCTTATCTCAGCCTCCAAATCCATCAATAATAGTAAAGGATGCCAGGATCAGATTGGGCCTTATTTATGGAGAAAAGTTGTCACAGGATCTTGAGAAGGGATGACAGTATCTTTGTGTAAATGTGTGTTTGTACAGTATGTGGGTGTGTGAATGTGGGTAGTATATGCAGCACCCACATGCAAGCCACAAGCTCAGTCTGTTATGTGGGAGCTGTTTGACAGGGAGGAAAAGAATACCACCACGCACATCCCACTCGCAGACACGCTTTCCTTCACAAACAAGCTCTCCTGTTTATTCCAACTTACATCCACATACCTTGAAAGCTGAAGTGTAGTTTCTGCGCAACCAGAATCACCACATGCTACAGCAAATGTAATGACTGATTGATTTCAAACAGGTTTCCCTCCAAACACTCTGCACTCAGGCAAGCAGAGTGCCCCGCCCCAGAACTCATGCCATTGGCTGAGCTGCTGTTGCCGTGCGAGGCAGGTCGTAATTCTCAAACAAACAGAGCTATGTTTTGATAGGGCCACAGAGACACAGTGTTTATGCTTTTCGGGGAAATCTTCCCGCTAATGGTTTACTTTTAGTTGTCTCTGCATATTAAGCTAGAACAGGAGTATTTTAACATCAGAAAAATTACACACTTCAGCTTTAAATAACAAGCTGGGCGGTAGTCAAATGCGAGTTCTGCTCATTGCCTTGGCCTCCTTCTGGGGAAATATATCCTTTCTCTCCTTTTCTCTCTAGCTGTAATTTAACCAACGGGGGCACGATCATTGATGCCAAGCAACATGTCCTTGAATGATAATGAAAAGCCATGAAGCAGATGCAGAAATTCTAGTTTACAATGTTGTTTACTCTGTAGGCACTTCAGATGTCATAAACGCATGCACACACATTGATTTTCCTTTCCTCCGATACCTAGTAAACAATGATGCATGAAATCATTTGTTGGTTTGTTTTCTCGGCATACCCCTAAAAGCTCTACTGTATCGTCTACCAGAAAAGGGGAGAAAGGGGAAAACATACAAATAGGCTGCCAACAGTCACAGCCATCATTCTGCCGTCAACACGTGAGTCAGTGTTAACCAGGCGGTGAGCTAACAGAGCGCGAGGCAGAGAGAGATGAGACCGCACGACGTGCTCCTCACCTGCTTCCGTGACTGTAATTACAGCCTAACCATGTTTTTTCCCTCTTTGCAGTCAGTTTTCAGTCTTGTTTCTGTTTCTTTCAGCAAACCTCAGTCATGCTTCCTCAAGCCAGACACATAGACAGGATTGAGTCTAGGCAGCTGTCGCAACGAAGCCAGATGAAACAACTTCAAGATCATTCTGTTGAGGGTTTTTTGATGCTTCTCGGCCTGAATGCTTGTTGTTTCCTTTTGTGAACTGTCATTATCATTGTACACCTCTTCAAAATTATGTTAGCGTTGCACAGGAAAGAGAAGTGATCACAGAGGCAGATCTCAGAATTGGGCAATTTTCTGGTAAACATGTGCGAATAAAAGGTGCGATGTTGCTGGAAAATAGAAACGAGTCTGTTTGCAGCATTGGAGGTGTGTTGTATATGTGTTTGCACATGGGAAGACAACAGTTGTTGGGTTAAGATGTAAAAAAACGCAAAGAAAGGGCAAATAAGATGGAGAGAGAGATTAGAAGATGTCTGAAATGCTTTTTCTGGAGGGCAGCTGGTGTTCTCTGTGGTTCTTCTACACACAGATTCAGAGCACATTGCTACTTTTGGAAGAAGTCCCCTGTTTCACATTGATCTCACACTAAGAGTCTTGTCAAATGCCTTCGTCTTTTCCATACGGTCCCATAGCTCAGTGGGGATGTGACATAAATGTCAAGACTGTGTTATCTGTGCGAGTGCAGGCACCACTGAGCTCTGGACAGACCCGCCCTGTTATCCCTATTTTTCTTCTTCTTTTCTTCTCCATATCACAACTCCCTCCTTTACTTCCTCATATTTTTCTGCATGAGGCTAATTTATAACATTTCTGGGTATTCTGATTTCTAATGTTGAGTCAATCTCTCTGTGAAAATGACATAATGATGGATGGACACATGGATGCAGATCTGTACTCTAAATGGGTTGGCATGACATGTCAAGCAGTGACAGTGGTGCCCTGCATTGTCATATGCGCCATCTAGAACTATTTTAAACATTTTTTTATGCTTCTTGTATAATTAAAAAAATGCACTTTTTATGACTTGATATTAGTTGAGAAATTGCATGGAATATTTGTACTCTTAAAATATATTTGTCAGACTACATGATTATTTAAACAGGTAGTTCACCCCAAAATGAAAATTCTGTCATCATTTACCCATTTACTCGATTCATTTTTCCAAAATATCTTCTTTTGTGTGTGTGTAAATGATGATTTTTAATATTTTGGGTAAGCTATGCCTTCAGGTGAGCTGCAGAAACCACTAAAAGGTGATTAAAAATGAAAGGGTGACTAAAAGATAGCATATTAAAAGTATAAACTACCCCTGAAATAAGAAAAGAAAGTCTTTTATGCTCATTTTAAGACTGCATTAAAAGTTAATGCGTTAAAGGCACAATTTTTGGATTAAAATATCAAAAAACCACTAGAACAGTGTTATATATTTTGTTTGCAGTGTTATATGTTTTGTTGTTCCACATGTTTCCAAGAATGATTAAATCCAGAGAAAATAAGCAAATTTTAACCAGGACATGGACCGTGTCTATGCGTCGCATATCATTATCGATTTCCAGTTTTATGTTGTAGAAACCATGGAAACACCAAAGACGCTTTAATATATTACGTTTTATTAGGCAAGGGAAAAACTGTTTGGTTACATTTATTGACAGAAAACTAATTATTGTTATATAGCTCAACACGTTTAGTCTTATTGTTTGAATCTCGTTTTCTTGATTTTCCGCGACTGCGTGTTTTCACCATGTCTGAGAAAAACGCTATTTTGTCGAGTGGCTAACATAGCATAATCAGATGCAGCTTTATTTTTAGTAACAGTAATACAGCATTTTCTCCATCATACAATATGTTTTAAAATTAATTGCATGCCATTTATCAATACAAGCCATCCAGTATTTCTTAATATGATATTCTAATATCGATCTAGCTTACTGTGTGTGCAACAAGTGTCTCAGCAGCTGCCCAGCAAATGCACAGTAATGTTATAACATCATTTTCAACACAGTCAAATGTATCTAATATGATAAAACAGCACTGCGTTACCCCACATACGCTTGACTGGAAGAAGCGAAAGCGGCAACTGTGGCATAATAAAAGTTATGCTGCTTTAAAGGCATGTGTCGTGCTCGTCTCTCATTAGCAATTGCTCCAGCGGCCTCATTCAGCTCCCAAATAAATTACAGAAGCACGTGAAATTCCATCATTAACATAATTTACGTCACAAAGTTAGATGATCTTGGAAGTCGAGAGTTTGTCACACTGAGCATCTACAATGGTGCAAGCACCTGTAACACTGGTAGGCGGACGTTTCTATTCTAACCCTTTAATTTTGCTCCTCTGTTTGCGATCAGATCATTCAAACAAACCGTGTATGTGTGCTCTCGATGCACTGATTGCCCATTGTATTTATGCACAGATACATTTTAGTACCTTCACATTGTTTCCAAACACATTCAGGATAATGTTTATATCTGTCATGTGTATGTTGCTGTGTTTAGTAATTTTGAATGGATATGTACTGTAGTAGTTAGCCTGATGCAGTCAGGTCAAGGCGATTGGTGGTTTAGGTTTTCTTTTGGCATCTCCATGTGTTCGGTATTGCAATTTGTCTAAAATGTAAACAAGCTCTTTGCTGTTGCTTTATGCTTTATGAATTATGGACTCCTTATATCAGTGATGAAATTGATGAAAATAATCAAAGTGTAATTTATATTTCTGTATTCTTCTTCTTTTGCAGGTGTAAAGAGGGTTACCGTGGACTTCGTTGTGACCAATTTGTGCCGAAGACAGACTCCATCTTATCTGACCCAAGTATGTACTTTTGCCACTGTATGTTTTCTTTGAGGGAAAATATGAGGGAATCTTTTTATTTTGTGTGCTTCATACAGGGATACATGAAAAATGAATGTGGTTTGGATAAACACAATGTTATTGAGTTATTTCCATTCCTACTAGAATGAACAACACAAAGCCCTTTGGTGACAAAATGCTTCATGATACAGCAAAAAAAAATGAGAGAACATAATTTACTGGTTGTTTGCTTGCTTTCCAGTCTTAGTTTTCGAAGTTTCAGCCTCTCTAGCATCAGGTGAGTCTCTTAGCCTCCAGGGCTGAGAGTTCTCCACCGACTTCTCAGAACCATGTATTGCTTAAGTAGTTAATTATACCTCTCTCTCTAAGTGCTGAAATTGCCATCACCCTACAATGCCACACTCTCATGAAAATCAGAAAGCATTTGCATATGCTATTTTCTCTATAGGAAAGCTGATCTCTAACTCAGCAAGAGCAGAAATTTTTTTAGTGTGATAAATATAGTGCGTAACCCGTTCACCTTTGTTGTGTGATTCTAACCAGTCTCGGAGTGTAACGAAATGTGATCAAGTGACCATTTTTCATGAAGAGTACATTTCCCCTGTCATTAGGAAAGTCCCTGAATGAAAGTAATTGCTTTGCTAATTTTAGGTCGATGCTAAAGTCATTAGCCATTTCTGTGCTAGATGAGATAGGAAAGTGTCTCACAGGTTAAAAAAGGACAGTGAAGTACAAGTAGCCAAAGGGAAGTTCATAGTCACTGAAAAGGCTGCCAAAGAGAGATGTTTGCTTTCTTACAGGTTAGGATTGGAAAGATTTGTGAGACCTCAGAAAGCCTTGACTCATAAACCCTTCTTCCTGTGACTCAACTTTCAGAGAGCTATTATACCGATATGAAAGGAACTACAAGCCTTGGAAGGAGAAAGCGGTGAAAAGAGCTGTCCAGCGCACAGATGAATCTGCAACGAGGCTGTTTCTCTGAATGCCTTGTGTCGTATGAATTGTCTAGCTTTTGGGGGGTGATCTTTTCCAGCGAGTGATACGGCAACCTAAACTCCCATTTAGTGCACTTTGAGTTGCTGACCCTACTGAGTGGCTGGTAATGGGATCTTTCTGTAGCTTTTCTGCCAGGGTTCACTTTGTGTCCCTGATACTTCTCTTTCCTATCTGATTTTCTCAATGAAAGCATTCATATCCCTGCTATCCATCAAGCCCTCGGAGACGGAGCCCTCATCTCTAGCAGTGCCATCATCTCCTTCACGGATACACCTACACAGTCCTGCTGGTATTGCCTCCTCCACCCTCCTGTTGACACCGTTTAGCATTGAAGCAATTTTAGGCCAGTGCTGTTGCAAATCTGCTAAATGGGTGAAGCTTTTAGCATCTATAGTTTTTGTTTTTTGTTGTATCCACCTATCCAGCATTGATAGAGATGAGCCAGTTAATCCAGATTATGTGCTTGAATTACTATTCATTCCTGCCATGAAAACAAACACAACAGGCTTTGGAGCGGCCCGCATGAGGAGCAATCACAGTTCTCAATATCTTATGTCAAATTACAGCCTTTACTATTTTTTCATAGCCCATTATGCTTTCAATGTATCTTTATTCCACCCTGTTGAGGCCAGTGTTTATTTTTCCCCATTCCTAGTTTGAGCCTGATGTGTTTGGTCCAGTGCATCTTTATTCACTTAACCCACCAAATGAGCCACAAATCACCCCCTGGGGGCGGCTTGGCGTTATCTGCCACCTAGTCTTTTGTCCCCTGAGCTTTTTCACAATCTATCTCTGCTCAACACACTAGCACAAATCATCCGTCGACTCTTTTTTGTCTCCATATCGACTACCACATAAGAGATGCGAAAAGAGCCTCGCTTGTGCTTGGCCCCTCCCTCCCCCCAGCTCCCTGGCAAAGGAAAGCACCGCGGGTCAGCGACTGCAAGAACCCTAGTGCTTAATATAAGAAATGCTGTTGACTTTCTTTCAACTATTTTGCCTGCACTGTATGAGCAATGGTGTTAGAGGAGTAGTTCACCCAAAATTGAAACCCATTTTCTCACCCTCATGTTTTTTTTTTTTCCCCAAAGCTGTACAACTTTCCTTCTTCCACAGAACACAAAAGGAAAAAAATTGTTTTTATGTTTTTTAGGGACTGATATTTTCAAGCTATAAAAAGTATCACAAAGTGATCCATATAAATCGCACACTATAGACCTTAGTCGGGGAAGACGCCATATTGATTTTTACATGGAGAAAAACAAGCCTGTGAGGGATAGACTTCCATTTTGTTTATAAAGGTATAGATCACATGTAATTTTTAAAACTATGTTTTATGGAGTTTTTGTATAACAATTGGCATTGGCATGTACAATACATTGAACTCACTGTATCCCTCACAGCCTCATTTTCAGTCCTGTCAAAATTAAATATGGCACTACCCTGATTAAGGTCTATATTCCAAGACTTTTTAAAGCCAAACATAGCTTTTTGCAAAAAAAGACAGACCTAAATTTAGTTTCATGTGAATAGTGTTGTCCGATTCATGAACTAATCAGTCTTTTTAATTAAATATTTTGTTTACTTGATAATGGCATTAAGCTTTCCAAATGAGTATGAGCTGAAGAGAGTGTCTCCATCCACATCCATCCATCATAAACATAATCCACACAACTCCGGAGGGTTAATAAAGACCTTCTGAAGTGAAGCGATGCATTTGTGTAAAAAAAAATATCCATATTTGAAGTAAAGTAAAGTTATGAAGTAAAATATCTAGCTTCCACCAGACCGCCTTCCGTATTCTACTTCTACGAAGATAGTGTAAAACTCTCGCAGTTCAAAAAGCTTACGCTACATCCTACGCCTTCCCTATTCAAATTATGGAAAAAGTGTAACTGACGTGATGCGAGTTTACACTTTCTTCGTAACTTGAATATACAAGTTACTTCATAACTTGTTAAATATGATTTTTTTTTTACACAAAAGCATCATTTCGCTTCAGAAGGCCTTTATTAACCCCCCCGGAGCCGTGTGGAATATGTTTATGATGGATGGATGTGGATGGAGACACTTCCTTCAGCTCATACTCATTTGGTAACACTTACTGCCATTATAAACCTCGGATGCGTCAGGATATTTATTAATATTTCTCCGATTGTGTTCATCAGAAAGAAGAAAGTCATATACACCTAGGATGGCTTGAGGGTGAGTAAAGCTTGGGGTAATTTTCATTTTGAAAGTGAACTAATCCTTTAAAAGCTCACATGAAGGGAATATTCAAAAATTATGTTTTTTACAAAAATCTATTGTACGTCTTCAGAAAACGTGAAATATAGTGCGTATGTTGTATGCACCACTTTTATGATACTTTTATGAAGATGTTTTGAAGCATTACAGTTGCTTCATTACAACTGTACAAACAAGAGTGACTAGAAACTTTTTTTGGTGAGAAAATTATGACTTTTTTTTTGGACCATCCCCCTTATGAACAAGGAATTTGGTTAGTGAAGCCATTTTCAGAGCAATAGAAAAAACTTTCAGCCGGTGACTCAAGGGAGACGGATTTCACAACTGGCTTGCTCAGGGGACAGCGGCCCCACTCATTTAGGTATTTATCTCTCGAGCATTAGGCTATGTAAGTAAGCCGCACAAAGGAGCTTTCGCCTATTGCTCCAACTATCGGAAGGATTAAGGATTTGATTCATTTTTGTAGCTCTTCCACTGAGTCTCTGAGCGAATGACGTTGATTCAGTGCACTGGGTGCCATTCCTCTTCGACGGCGTAAATGTCTCCCAAGGGTGACGGGACAACGGATGGGAGCCTGTGGTTTATGGGAGCAGTACATCAGGAGCTTGCTGCCAGGATTCGAGGAATGCATGCATATCCGTGCTTAATGACTTTGTGTGTGTGGCTCATGACAGCACAGCGATTATGAGGGGATGAATGTGGCAGTTATTGTGGGCAATCAGAGGCAGCCACAGCATGAATGGTCCAAGCAATGCTGGCAGCAGGGATACGACAGAACCGCTGGATCATCGCCTGGGCCTTTTGTCTCACAGAGCTGTGTTGTGTTTTTTAAAAATCTCACCCGATCCCACAACACACAGTGAATTCAATAGGCCCAGAGGAGAGACACTGTGCAAAAATCTCGGGTAGGAGTATTACCAACAATTCTGCTTACATTAGCATTTAAAACAACCTTTAAGCGATTCCACATACTTCATTGTGCCTGCGCTGTGGTGCGGCTGCCAGTAAACAAGGGTTCTGTCCTTATTCACCGTGAATTTAAATCACAAGCAGGAATTGTTTAGGCTAAAACAACCATTCCTTGCATTCTCATTAAGAACTGCAGCACGGCCTCTTTGAGAGGAAAAAAAAAGATATTTCAGCTCATTATTTTCCCACAGATCATGTTTAAATTGCCGCATGAATATATGCAAAAACATGTGGCGTTGAAAAATTGAGGCTGCTATGTGGCGATTCATCATTTGACAGAAGGTTTTCTGTCACTGTTTGATTTCTGTTTTTTCCCCTTTAAGTATGTCCACTAAAATAATCTTTCTTGGGCAAGCTGCAGTCTATTTAAAAACCTTAGACCACCTCTGTCAGAAAAGCAATTAAGTGTGAGGGTTTCATTTTAATTTAAATGAGATTATATTACAGTGGCGTGAAAAAGGGGACTATTCAAATGAAAAGAGCATGAGTGTTCTTCTCTTTATCAGGACCAGCAGTTTTGAGGCTTCAGTGGGATAGAGAAGGGAGAGAGAGAGAGAGAGAGAGAGAGAGAGAGAGAGAGAGAGAGACTGTATTTAGAAAGGAGATTTGCTTGTGCAGTGCTCTGCTGGAGAAGACTCCCTTAAAGAGGAGGCATATTGGTTTGAAGCCTTTGGATGAATTAATAAAATTTTTCAACTAGAAAAGACAATTATAAGCATCTCCTGGGCATTACAGTTGACATTGAGGCATTTCTAAAGCCCGTCCCTGACAAAATCCAGCTTCTCTTGGGAAGCGTATCTATTCTACAGGCAGCTAACAGGCCTTTATGTGCTTTATATTATAAACAGCTTCACCCTCTTCAATATTGTGGCTGCTCGTATCTTGGGTAATCAAGAGAAAGCTATTTTTGTTGCCGAAACGATGCCGCTACAGAATCTTTTCTCCTTCTGAACAATGAACAGTTTTAGTTGACAAAACTCGCTTGCTTTTTATTCACGGTTATTATCTGGGTGATTTAATATGTCTTTGTTTGTGGAAATCTGTATGATAACATCTTTCTCCCTGTTTCTATCTTTCTCTCCGTCTATTTAACCACTTGTCTCTTTCTCTCCCTGAAGCAGCAGATGAGCTGGGAATTGAGTTTATGGGTAAGGAAATGTATTATTTCTTTAACATTATTTTTGCCTCCCGATATGAAATTTTTTAGGAAAATCTTGCAGTTTGACATGCTGTGCTTTATTTATTTGTTGGTTTTTATATATATATATATATATATATATATATACACACATTAGTCAACATTTGAAGTAGATCAAAGTTTTGATCCACTTCAAATGTTGACTACTGTGTATATATATATATATATATATATATTAGGGGTGTGACAAGATCTCGCAAGATTAAAATGCGACGAGATTTCTCGTCGAAGTGAAAAGTTGTCTCACGATATTGCCATTAAGGAGTGTGAGGGTGAAATTAGGATAGAATATGCCACCGCTACGTTTACATTACACCTTCACTGTCATTTTGCTTTTTATAGAAATAAAAACCATTTAATTCAGTTGGATAATGGTCGCTTCAATCCCATCCAGCTCATCAAACACGAGCTGCAGAGTCGTATGTAGTACAGCAGGAATTAGTGTTCACTGATCACATGAGAGTAAGATGAGCTGACAAGACCATGGAGGGGGATTCGTTGCGCAACAGAGTCTAAGCATCTGGTAAATGTCTTGTCTTGTAGAATGCGGGCTCAGCAATGCTGCTCCCTATAGTATGCATGATCTCAAAATCGAAAGCGAAAGTAAAACGCGAGCGCGCATTCAAACGCGATTTCAATACCCCGCATTTTGATAGCGGTTCCCTGATGCCCGCAAATATCCCCCAATATGAAAGCTATTTTAATCTGGTCTGTGTAGTTGTAACAATCTCTTAGCTCTGTATCATGCTTGAAGAAAAATTTGGTCTCTGGAATTTTGAGAGAGTACTTTGATTATGGTTGCACTTATTGTTTGCACTTAATAAGAGATTACTGTTTTTTTCATAATTGTTTACACTATTTTTAATTCTATGATCAATTAGTGGAAAGCGGTTCAGTTAGGAGGTCAAAAGTTGTAGAAGCTCATAATTCATGTACAGTTCTAAGGTCTGAAGAAACTCATATGAAACCATACAGGAGAGTAGCTAGTCAGTTGAGTTTGTGGCAAAACCTTTTATAGTGCTTGAGTATTGTTGTCTTTTACTGCATATGATAATTCATACTCAGAAAGTAGAACTGAAGTGACATAAATTACAAGATGATTAATTAAAACATATTTTAAATGCACCTGCAGACTATTTTTCTTGTCATGTATTTCATCATTGAGGATTTCTTAAAAATACTGTGTAAAAATCTAGTCTTGTCTCGTTCTCGTGAACCCAATCTTGTGTCTCGTCTCGTGAGCTGTCTCGTCACACCCCTAATATATATATATGTATATATATATATATATATATATATATATATAATTAATTTTTGACCCCATTTTATTTGAGATACTACATGACATATATAGTTTTTTTAAAATGCATTCATCACACCACAGAACCATTTAAATTGGTTACAAACTGTTATTATAAATGATTTTTTTTTTTTTAAATAGCGAATCTAAAGCTCTTTCCCATATACATTTATAAATTGTATCCTTGGATCTTGATTATGTTAGAAAAAAATAACACCCACAGGCTTCTCCTCCCATTCTTGACCAGCATTAATGTATACAAACACACATGATGCTCTCTGTTTCTCATAGAAGCCTAATGTTCTTGAGTTGCCATGGAAACAGAGCAAAAGAAATGTATTGTAAAGGCACAGGGCAGCATCTGTATGGGCGATGCGGTCTGTGTGGCTTGTGCGTATACATGTGTGTGTCTGCTTGTGCTCGCCTTTGTATGTTGCTGTGTATGTTGCTGTTAATTACTGCAAAGCCCCGAGGTGTGCACCTTGCTGAGGTGGCGTGTTGCATAGCAAGTCTCTGGGGATGAGAAATATCACACAGCCAAGGGCTAAATACATGCCTTTATACACCCTAACAAACCACAGTATCCACAGACTTAAAGCAGTGTCAACAAAAAGGACCCCAAAAACTGCTGTGAAAATGGATTTTCTGCAGGCTTTCTCCCTTTCTGCATCCACATACCCTGCCCTCTCTCATGTGCCTGACAACTGAAAGCATCTTTAAGTGAACGAGTGAATCCTGTGAAGTTTTCCATTAGTCGTGCTTCACACACTCGCCTCAAGATTTCCTCAAAAACTGTCAGAGAAGGAGAGATAGTTAAAGTGGAACTGATATGCATTTCTGCTTCTCGGAAATGACTGCCTCAGTGATTTTAATCTGGATGGTGAGCGAGTCAAGTTGTGGCCATTACGGAGCATGTTTTCCGTGAGAGAGAGAGAGGGGTGGAGGTGGGGGGTGTTGAGTGCACGTGTGCATGAATGGTCAGCTCTGTGCATTTGTGGCATGAGAGAGCATTTCAGTCATGGGTGTGTGTTTGTGAGGGAAGTCTAGCCATCTGCTTGCAGAGACTCTCCACCAAACTGTGAGGACCAGTCTTTCAGTCCCTGCTATCCCACTGGCTGCTCTTGGTTTTCCACAGACTTAGTTTTGACAGTTTTGGACGGCTTATTTCTGCTCCTGGGCACAAAGATTGATCCATATAGATTATTTACATATAGTCTGGTGTAGTAGAACTACCTTTGAAGAACAAAGCTCAGACCTGAACCCCTTTGCGATGCATTGGATCAGCAGATAGAAGTCACACAGCAAATCTCAACACCAATGTTCTGACATCTAGTCGAACTTCTCCCAGAAGAGTTGAAGTTGTTAGGGAGGATCAACTCCCTATTATTCAGGGTTATCATCATTTAGATTTGAATTGAAAATGCTTTTTAAAATCCAACACATGAATTTGGTTCTAGGCTTGACAAAGCCTATTTTGAAAGTTTAAAATGTCTTTTATAGACCTTATTTAGAGCAGCACTATGACAGGTATGAAAGTAAGGCTTGAGGGATAGACTTAACGTGTTTTTAATGGCATCTGCTGTAAAAAGCTGTATAAAGCTCCTAGATCACTTATAATTTTTCACAGCTCATATTGTCGGGTGTTTTTTGTCTACTGAAATTTCTTGGAAAGATATTTTTTACAGTATTTCGACAGCAGGACGATCCAAAAACACATTAAATAAGAGTACAATACACTGAAGAGATGTATGTCTATCCCTCACAATATCAAAGATGGCACTGCTGTGAATAAGGTCTATTGGCCCTAGAGAAAGACAAGTAGGGCTAGGCGAATATAAGTGATATTATCGCTATATCTAAGCCCATTTCACTTTCATTTTTCTTCTCACAACTATGACAGCTGATGGGTGCTACTTTCAGATGCTCCTGTACATATTTGTCTGAGCTTTCTGTGAAGAAAGTCACAGAAAGTCAGTTTTTGCATTCTAACCAATCATAAATGTGTTGAATGTCTGAACAAAATGGCGAAACTGAGGCCTTTAAGTTAATCAGTGGCGCATCCATTCAATCCACTCAAAACGCTGAAGCTTTTATTCATCATGCTCGCTTATTGTGTTCTACATGCTTGTGAATTATTGCATTATAACCACCAAAGTGTAAACACAATTTAAATAAGAGATTCATATTTAGCTATATCGCCCAGCCCTACAGACAACCATTAATTTTTTATTTTATTGACCAAGCATTTCCCAGCATGCCATTACCCCCTTTTTTTTTTAATCAAATCTGTAAATTCCACTTTGTGTAATTCCAATTCAAATACCAGTTAAGCTTCCTGTCAGGTGTGGGCAGTACAATAGTGCTGGTTTCCAATAAGCCAATCATTAGGCAGAGTATTACAGAAAGCGCATTTCAAGCCTGCCTGACCCCTGACACACATGAATGTTTAGCTGACGGCTCCCTGCATGTTTCTCTGCTGTCTGTCCCCCATCATCAAATCAAATGTGATTGTGTGCACATGTTCGCATGCTAGTTAAATATGCAGAAATGGTAGAACCAGCCGATTAGTTCTGAAACAGTCCCTTTCCAATCATCTCTCAAATTTATATTCTTTTGCACTGGGAATGTTTCCATTACTGTGGCATTGAATTTTCCTTACAACCTATAAGAACCGATTAGCTACACAAGATTCTTTTGTTCAATCTATACTTGCATGACTGTGAATAAAGCCTGAAGATGAGCGTGTGCTGTCCTTGTCTGTCTTTTCAGAGAGTGCAGAAACTTATCAGAGACAGATTCTGTCCATCTTCAGCATAGCCATGGGGATCAGCCTGCTGGGAGTGGCTTGCATGGCTCTTTACTGCAAAAACAAGTGAGTCCAAAGTCCAAACCATCATCGGAAGCTAGAATAACATTGTTTCAACACAATAACAAGTTTGAGAGTTCATCAATTCATAATGACTTATACTGTACCTCTTCTATGATGAACGTTGATGACGTTGGTTTTTAATTTCCTATTTTTAAAAAAAATCTTGAAAAGAAAACAGTATTATTAAAGGGTTAGTTCACCCAAAAATGAAAATTATGTCATTTATTACTCACCCTCATGTCGTTCCACACCCGTAAGACCTTCGTTCATCTTCAGAACACAAATTAAGATATTTTTGGCCTCAGTGAGGCCTGCATCGCCAGCAATAACACTCCCTTTTTCCATGCCCAGAAAGCTACTAAAAACATATTTAAAACAGTTCATGTGACTACAGTGGTTCAACTTTAATATTATAAAGTGATGAGAATTGTGCGGCAAAAATAACAAAATAGCGACTTTATTCAACAATATTTGGTGATGGGCGATTTCAAAACACTGCTTCATGAAGCTTCGAAGCTTTACGAATCATTTGTTTCAAATCAGTGGTTCGGAGCGTGTATCAAACTGCCAAAGTCACATGAACAATTGAAGTTTCAAAACACTTACGACGTAACAAAGCCTCGTTTACTGAAATCATGTGATTTTGGCCTTCTGAACCACTGATTCGAAACAAATGATTCGTAAGCTTTGAAGCTTCATGAAGCAGTGTTTTGAAATCGCCCATCACTAGATATTGTGGAATAAAGTCATTATTTTGTTATTTTTGGGGCACAAAAAGTATTCTCGTCACTTTATAATATTAAGGTTGAACCACTGTAGTCACGTGAACTGTTTTAATTATGTTTTTAGTAGCTTTCTGGACATTGAAAAAGGGAGTGTTATTGCAGGCGATGCAGGCCTCACTGAGCCATCGGATTTTATCAAAAATATCTTAATTTGTGTTCCGAAGATGAACAAAGGTCTCACGGGTGTGGAACGACAGGAGGGTGAGTAATTAATGACCTAATTTTCATTTTTGGGTGAACTAACCCTTTAAGTAGTTTGGCATAATCTTTTATCATAATTTCTTAAAATATCTTTTAACAAAACTAATTATCTGCTTATTTATTGCTTTTTTACATAAATGTCATTTGTCAAGGTCTGTAAAATCACAACAACAACAAAAAAATATGGAATAATTTGGTCTTTTTATGACAAGGCAAGGGTAGTTCAGGTTGTAAAATGTAATATAATGCAACCCCCATAGAACATAATAACATTTTTGAATTAAAAATTCATGATATTTGTTGTAATAAAATAACTTTTTATTAAAAACTTTTTTTTTTTTTTAAATGTAATAATTAAGATTATATATTTTTATTATATGTTTTTAAATCATACGAAATCAACATGAATACAAAAGGTATTCATGTTGAACTACATTATTAAAAGATTTTTGCTTTCCTCTTTTCTGTCATTGGTATTTCTCATTGCACAAAATAAAATTGAGTGTTTTAAAAATGTATTAACACTTTGCAGGAGACAAAGAGAGAAGCATCGAGCCCATCTGACCGAAATTCGCAACTTGAGGGACTGTACTGTCAACGCCTCGGGTCTCATGTCTAAATCCAGCCCCAGACTCGAGAGCACCCTCCAGCTTCAAAAGGTGACATCTTGCAGCTGCCGTTAGTTTGTTTCAGAGAGAAAATTTGCATGATGTCCACATATGTGCTGACAGTGCGCATAATGATCACTTATCCAAAAAAAAGCCTACATCTCCACACCCATGTGTATACCAAATTTATACATGTACGGTCAGAAATCAAGCCACCCACGTGTGCTGTTATGGAGATTCAAATAAAGTCCCCTGTGCATAACAGTCACCAGTAATGAATACAATTGGCCAGCAGGCAGCTGGAGGAATGATGCCCTCCACGGCTTTACTGCTTTCCCACCTGCTCCGAAGATCCCTCAAGCTGACAGAAATAACATTGCATGCAGCTCAGGGAGTAAACACTGCATCTATCTGTTGCAACAGTCAAAGGCAGCCAGCCACCTAGCTGATGAAGAACTGGATTAATAGAGTTGCATTATCCAAACTGGAAGATCAGTCTCTCTCTGGTGCCACTTGGCGGTTCATTCTCATCCTGTACACAAATGTTGACGGCTCACGTTCCCATGTGCACTGTCAGGTCCAATGAGAGTGAAGAATCAAGCCTCGATTATTCCCAATGGTTTAACATTTCCTTGCAGATGCCTTTATACCAAAGTAATTTGTACAAAATTGCATATAGTGCATAAATGACACAGGGTGTAGCGTATCAGATCAGCGTCACTCTTGCTAATCCAAGCATGCACGGAAAACCTTTAATTGGACTGGTTATATAATCGTCACAAAAATCTGCTGAGCTAGCAGCAGACGACTATAAAATTAATTTAAGAAAAGGTTGAGCTCCAATCTTTTCTTCTGACTTCACTTGAATTCTGCATGTTTCATACCCCCACCCCTCCGGAAAGTTTTTTTTTTTTTTTACAATTACAGCAGCAAGTAGTTCTGTTCTGCTTCTCTTGCTCTGAGTTTTCTCACTCTGCTAAGGCGATGAAAGGGTGGTCAGAAATCATCCAATTTTCTTGTTGGAGAGAAGAACAATGCTAACAGGTCCCCAAGGAAGCAGCAGTGTTAGAACGACATGGTTTTTCAGCTGTAAGGCCCCAAACTAGTTTAAAGTCAAACTCAATCGTTTTAATGATGTTCCACAGGACAGGCAGTGGAAGGGAGATTTCACTAACTGAAATAACTGCATTATCGACTGTCTTTTCCTGATCGGGCGACATTTGGGGGGCATGGGATACTTATTGCTGGGTTGTAGTAAGATAATGGCTTTAATTTTAAGAGGGTACAGAAAAAAAAAACTTTAGGAATTAATTAATGTAATCTTGTCTGGGATTAATTCCTGGCTGGGGTAGCCGAAAAGGGAGAATAATCAGAGTGTGTCTCGCTTAATCTGCAGTTTAAATGTGAAGTCTAATTAAAGTGGCTTTCCCTCACTGAGGGGCCTGTATATTGCAGAGTGAACATCTAAAAACGGCCTCTCTTCAGAGTTCATGATCCCTTTATTTCGTCTTTTGCCTGTGCATGTGTGTTCCTACATTTAACTGTCTGTACAAGTGAGGGGAAGTGAGATAAGATGCTGTACAACACAAGAGTAATCATATACGTGACTTTACTGGTTGGTTGTGTCCACACCACTTCATGAAATAGCTTGTGGCAGGGATGTGGATAATACAGAGGAAGCATCTCTAATTGCTGAGCCGGAGTTTTCATTTTGTTAGTGTGTGTTATAACGAGTGGCAATCCGGCGCTGGAATTAGATTTTAATGTTTTGCTGAGTGGTTGTTGCAGTTGTCATCATTGGTGGAAAGCCAGTCTGTTCTAGTTAAGCCATGAAACAAAATGCAAACAAATGCATTGCCATTTCTCATATAACTACCGTTCAAAAGAGAAAGAAAGAAATTAATGTTTTTATTCAGCTAGGATGCATTAAATTGAAAATAACAGTAAAGACATTTATACTGTTGCAGATTTCCATTTTTAAATCAATGCATTTCCTTTCAACTTTCTAATAATCAAAGAATCCTGAAAAAAACAGGTTTCCACAAAAATATTAAGCAGCACAACTATACCAACATTGATAATGATAAGAAATGTTTCTTTGAGCACTAAATCAGCATATTAGAATGATTTCTGTAGGATCATGATGATTCAAAACTGACATTTTTAAAAAAATATTAAAATTTAATAATGTTTCACATATCTCTTTTTACTGTTTTTTTTTTTTTTTTTTTTTCCATCAAATAAATTCAGCTTTGGTGAGAATAAAATACGTAAAGTCCCCCTGTAGCCAGTAATTTTACTTTAAAAAAAATAAAATAATAATTAACTCATCTTTGATCACCAAAATGATGTATTTAAAAAAAATTCCTGTGGAAAAAAAAAAATTAAAATCTTCATGCCTACATTATCAAACAGCTGCTAATAATGTGTTGCTAATGTTACACAAACCACGTTCCCATTCACCATTCCGTTCATCAGATAACTGCCTTCTAAAAGTCAGCATCCTTACAAACGCTTTGAACGTCAATGGAGAATGGCATATAGTTCATCATAACGTTGTAATATACATCAAACACCCGCTATATTGCTAAATCTACCCGATTTTTCATATCAACAGAAAAATATACCGGGATAACCTGGCTTCTCTTGAGACCCCCCTGCTTCGCAGCATAGTAATGATATGCTAAAGCCCACCCACACTTTGACGTGATTGGTTACAAGGTAGTTTGTGATGTCACAAACACCAGCGATTTCAAACTGCGTTTGTGAAACTGTCTTTAGATCCCTGCAGTCTTAAAGAGAAAATACTCAGCAATGGTGTTTACTTATGAATTTGCACATGGTTTGTTTTAAAGCATATTAAAAACACCACATAACATGATTTTCACCACAGGGGGACTTTAAAAATTGTATTGACCCCAAACATTTAAACTGTAGTGTACATTTACTGCAGTTCAGCTGCAATTTGGAGTTAAAATAAGTTATATTAGGACGAACCCCGAACCAAATGTGAAAAACCTTACTGCTGGACTAACAAGTCATATTTAAGCCCCAGTCGCTGATCCATGCATTCATCCACTGACCTACAAAATCCTGGCCAGACACTGGTAGATACAAGAATGAAGTTGTCAAATTAAATGTCACAAAATTATTCAGGCATGTGAACTTGGTTAGAAAAAAGTGATTGCTCTCTCAACCCTTTGTGTAATATCATTACACACAGGGTTGAGAGAGCAATCACTTTTTTACAGTTTATCAAGTCTGTGTGCTATTGAAATTGTTTTAAAATGATTCTGTGGTCATTTCTAATTGCTAATGTTACGTTTACATTTCATGTTTGACTAGGGTATGAACAAATGCTCTACAGACCTGGTCTGTTTAATCAAAACCAAAATTATTTTTGCACAACCTAATTAATATTCATGGACTGAGCCTTTAACATTTCACGACATCACAGTCAGCACTTCTGTGCATCCACTCATCCAACTTTCTCACTTTCTAACTCTCGCTTTGTTGACACCCATGAAACATTCACACATGGATAGAGGGTCATGAGTCATACATGCATAGAAGTGAGGTCATCCATTAAATAGTTCTGTTCGCTTGCAATAATATCTTTTATTTCCTGTTCGTTTTACAGACCAGAAGAGCCCATGGTTTCTCCTCTCCGCAGGCGGCCAGCATAGTTCTCAGCAGCTCTAAAGTCTCCCTACCAAATCATAATCGCAGTCTCTCCATGGGGAAGCGCTGCAGGTACTTTCCCAGAGTTTCACATCTATTGTAAAACTTCTGACACTCTGTCCCTCTCCACAGAAGAGAAAGCGACGGAGGGAGAAATTTAATCAGCTCTCAATATGGCACCATATGTTAACGTCAAAAATGCACCACTTAAAAGAATTATAATAATTGTAATTGGTAACAACCATAATTAGCATTTCTGAATTATGGTGGAATCATTTTTTTTCCACAGTAATAATTTACAGGCATTGAATTATAGAAAGAATCTAACAACAGGGCCTGAATTATTTCTCTTGAATTCTAGCGTTTGAGCCATGTGCTAACCTAAGACTGTCTTGTATAAAATCTTTGAAATAATGTGTGATTTTTGTCTTCTCACTTTGGAAGCTTTTATATGTTTCTACAGAAGCTGCTCATTCTCCTCAAGCCCTGCCCTAAAACATAAGGTAACCAATTATCGAGCTGTCTCAAAGTGGACCCCGCCCATCTCTAGAGCGGGCCATCATCTCAGTGGAGGATCTCGAGATTCTCTTCATTCCTATAAACATCTGCAGGAGGTGGAGGTCAATGAGGTGATGCCACAATCTTTGAGAAGGTGAGCAATAAAATGCAAAAAAATGTCAGTGTAATCATATGACAAACACACTTGCAATGATTGATTTTTTTAATCTCTAACTGCAACACTTCTAAGCACAGTGTTAATTATTTTTATCAGATACTTATAGGGTTCACAAACGTCACAGGTGTTTAACTACTGCCACTTTTATGTTCCAAGGTTTATATATATATATATATATATATATATATATATATATAATTGCATTGTTAAAACTTAGATTATCTAAACGATGGATGAAATAAACCAATCAGGCTGTACTATTGTCAAATTATGCAAAAAAGGAATTGTGTGCATTAATGATACATAAAAGGTTTGTGTGTGTGTGTGTGTGTGTGTGTGTGTGTGTGTGTGTGTGTGTGTGTGTGTGTGTGTGTGTTTTTGATGGAAATGAAATGTGATGGAAATGACATTTGTCAGAAAAAGGGTTTTGGAGGAAAAATGACAATTCTCCTTTGATGCATGTACAGTTCAAAAGTTTGTGGTCATTGAGATTGTTTTTTTTTTGTTTGTTTGTTTTTTTTTGTTTTTGGAAAGAAATAAATTCAGCAAGTGTGCATTAAATTGATCAAAATTGACAGTAAAAATATATTCTTTTTTTTTTTTTAAATCTTGGAGAAATGGCTGCTGAAAATTCAACATTGCCATCAAGGGAAATAAATTACATTTTAAAAGATTAAAATTTAAATTGTAATAATATATCACAGTAGTACTGTTATACTGTATTTTAATCAAATAAACTCAGCATTGATGAGCATAAGTGACTTCTTTCAAAAACATTTAAAAAATCTCACCGACCACAAATGTTTGGACATTTTGACATTGTTAGTAGAGAAGAATAAGGTTCACAGGACCAAAGGTCCCCATAATTGAAGAAACACCCATTTATGTTAAGGATAAAGACTATAAACACTGAATTACTTCATATAGAACTGGTCCAGAACTAGATCCTGAGACAAGTGAGATTTCTATGGAGCATACAATATAATATTCAGAGAGTGAAATTGGATTTCATTGACAGAGCCCATGGCAGGAATAATGTCCTTCAGTTAAGTATGTGCACAAGTAGCACTTAAAGGGTTAGTTCACCCAAAAATGAATATTCTTTCATAATTTACTCACCCTCATGTCGTTCCAAACCATTAGACTTTTTTTCATCTTCAGAACACAAATGAAGACATTTTTGAAAAAATCTGAGCAATTTCTGTACCTGCGTTGACAGCTACGCAACTACCACTTTGCTCCTTCAAACAGTTTGTAAAGAGATCATAAAACTAATTCATATTATTGAGTGGTTTAATCCAAATTTTCTGAAGAGACACGATCACTTTATATGATTGAATTTAGGCTTTTCATCATCATTTATCAACACATATCAGTTATGTTAAACGGAAGCTCAAGCATGTTCGCTTGATGTGCAAGAACCAATGAGGTTCATTCTCGTGTGTTACGCAGCACATTTGAACTTCCACAAGAACCAATGAGGTTTGTTCTCGCGCGTCAAGCAAGTACGGTTGAGCTGATCAATGTTTATGTGAATAAAAGCCTAAATTCAATCTGTTCATCATATAAAGCGAAAGTCTCTTCAGAAAATTTCGACTAAACTGCTCAATTCATATGGATTACTTTTACAATCTCTTTATGAATTTTTAAAGCGACAAAGTGGTAGTTGCGTGGACTGTCAGCGAAGTCTAAGATTTCATTTAAATTATCTTAATTTGTGTTTTGAAGATGAACAAAAGTCTTATGGGTTTCGAATGACTTGAGGGTGCGTAACTGATGACAATTTTTTATTTTTGGGTGAACTATTCCTTTAAGGCCTGTTCATGCCAAAAACAATAACTATAAAGATAATTATAATGATAATTATATTAGCATTCACACCAATGGATGATAATGTCCTGTTTATTTTATGCACATGCTGCAGTTCTGTCATCTGTCGCTTTAAATGCTTGAGTTCTTTAAAGCAGGATGGATTCTGATTGGCTGTCATTGTTTTTATCATTCATCAGCTAGAAAAAAAAATTTTCTGAATATGATTCCAACTATATAGTTTCTTTGTGCCATTATCATTATAGTTGTGGTGTAGACTCTGCTATTCTTTTATTTTTAGAACCATTTTTAGAACTATATCTTTATCGTTATAGTTATCGTCCTTGATGTGAACAGGCCTTTGCTCTTGAATTTCCAAGCAATGTTCTCATTACCATGCCAACTTGATCCAGCTTCACACTGACTTGTAAACTCTGCTCACTGCCAAACTCTCTCTATTTGACCTATTTCCATAATTTACATTCTTAAACAGTGTAGCTTTGAGCTTGGAGACTCATTTAAGGGCTGTGATCAAGCACATACGTACTAACACGCTTACAGAAGGGGGGTTTTCTTTTTCCCAGTGTGTCAGCAGCAGGGAACTCTGTGTTTTTTTTTTTAAGGTCTGCTGGGTTAGCTCGACTTTTGCTTAATTAATTTAAGCTTGTGTCTGAAAGCACAACCAGTGGGTAACCCCTCTACAAGGGTCCAAAGTATTCAGCTATTGTTATTATTGTTCTTGGTTAATTAAATATTGATAAGCCTTTCTGAACCTTTCTCAGGCCAGTCTTGGCCGGCCCAGAGAGAGACAGGCTGGGGCTGAACTGACCTATTTCTAGACTTAACAGCTTTAAAACACCAACACCATCCCCGAACCTCTCTCTTGTTGCCATGGAGACACCCTCCAGTCTAATGGAGAAAAAAAAAAAGAAGTGAGGAGAGGGGGGAAAAGAGAGAGAGAGAGAGAGAGAGAGAGAGAGAGAGAGAGATGGGCACGCAGAGCTTGCTTATACCTTTCACTATGACAGCAGGACCCCCACAGAATGTTGTCAGTTTTATAAAAAAAAAAAAAAAACCTCTGCAAAGACACATATTTACCTGTCAGAGATGAAATATGGATTGAAACTGTGTGTGCCATCGGTGCAGTTATATTTAGATATTGTTTTGATTTGCTGAGATCTGCCGGATTAACCTGCAGCTAGAATACACTTTTAATACCCGTGCATTGTGTTATAGGGCTCAATTATTTAAGCCCTGTTATTTAACAGTCTTTGATGTTAGACAATAACTCTGTGGTTAGATGAGCTGGGGTTTCTGGGAAGTGACAAAACATACCATTTTTATGTGTCTGATTTGGTGTTATGCAAAACTGTATTTAAATGTCATCATGTCAAGGTTTAGAGGAGAGGGTGATAATTGTGCCAGTTTGAACCTCAACATTGAGAAAGCCACAGTATTTCCTATGATTTTACATCTGACAAACCCTAGATAAACCACTTAGGTCGCGACGCAAGATCTAAGTGTTACTCCACAACAGTCTCCCAGCAAAAAAGCAAAAGATGTTTTGGTTTTTCACCACAAGGTGTGCTGGATTCGATAAGAAGTCCCCTCCCGCAGATCAAAACCACAGCCAAATGAAGTTGCGTGGTCTTCGTAAACTCATAGGTCTGGGTGATACACAGGCTTTGATAAGAATGGCTTAAATCTATGATAAAGCCATCTAAATAGAGATAGTGCTCAGCGTTAAAGTCAGCATTAAATTCAATCTATTTTCTAAATGCATGTTATAGATGTTTTTTGTGAACAATTCATCCATACATTTCTTTTTTTTTTTTTTTTTTTATAATGTTTAATCAAAATGTTATATCTGAACCTTTCATTTAAAAAGACAGAGTTCTCTCTCATGACGTATGCAGGACATCTACAATAATTTTAAACCTGGAAGCTTGCATTCATCTGCCTCCATTTTGAGTGCCACGCCCATATTTCAAAATCCATTCAACAGCAGACGCATAGAACCAAGTTCCTGTCCTACTTTTCTGATTTGATAACCCCTTACACTCAGATGTACGTCACAAAATGGAACAGAAGATCTGTTGCTACTTTTGTTTCATATTTTATCATATCATATTTTAAATATTTTATTTATATTTAATATTTTAATTTTGACTCATCCCTTTTCCCTGTAGTCAATAATTTTATCCTTTAAAACTCATCTTTGATCACCAAAGTGACATTTTTCCTGTGACAAAAAAAACTTAATTCCTTAAAATAGCCTGAATATAGCTCTAAACCCTTGCTTAATTTAATAGACGCAGATCTATGAATATGCTAATTAGCCCCACCTCCACTCACTTGCATGAGCTCAGAGATCCACTTGGTTCACTTACCGAGGTAAACGCTGCACAATAGTATCGCTCTTTACATTGCTCATCGGACATATAACGGTAATTAAATATGATTAGTCTTTTGTTTGACTACATTATCAAAAAGCTGCTAATAATGTGTTGCTAATGTTTCAAACCATGTTCACGTTCAGACAGCTGTCTTCTAGGGGTGTGACGGTGAGAAAATTTTCCCACCGGTTAATCGACATGTCACCGGGGGGCGGGGCCTCTACATCTTTTTTTTTTTTTTTTTTTTTTAAAACAGCTTATGGGGCCGTTCACATATCGTGTCTAGAAACGCGTGGAAAGCGCGGCCACGTCGCTTTCTCCTTGATCCAAAGTGCTTGCACTCCCGTGGTGTCTGTCATTGCTATGCAACCATGAACTGCGCTCTCCGCGACGAGGAATGTTTTTGATATGAAAAATAAAAACCCGCCTTGTACAGCTATGATCAGCTGTTCGGCTGAGCTTTCGATGTTTTGTTACGGAAAGGCAGACTTTCACTTTCAAATTAACAGCAATTTCTTGAATGGTGGGTTACTCTTACTGAAAAACACTCGACAAAACGGACATTTTGGCATAATTTGTGTGTTATGGTTCTTAAAGAGGAGAAGAGAACTCGATACTGGCGTGCGCGCGGTGTGTGTGTGTGTGTGTGTCACATAGGCAGGACATGCACAGACAGTGCTTTCTCTTTTGCCTTGTTGCGCTTGAATGGTTTAAAGGCTTTAGCATGAATAAGAGCTTGATCATATAATGCAGAAAACGGATACTCCGTTAATTGCATTAAATGCAAATATTTTTAACGTGTTAAAGTGGGAAAAAAAATTAACCTCGGTGCCACGGTGGACAAGTGATGAAACCGGTGTTGCGACTGAACACCGGTAACACCGACTACCGTAGCAAGCCTACTGTCTTCTAAAGATTAGCATCCTTAAAAAACGCTTTGAACAACTCAGACCGTCAGTGGAGAAAGGCATATAGTTCATCATAACATCGTAATGCACATCATACACCCGCTATATTGCTAAATCTACCCGATTTCTCATATCAACAGAAAAATATACCGGGATATATTCCCTTGAGAACCCGCTACTTCAGTGCGGTCATGGTTAATGATATGCTGAAGCCCGCTGGCACTTTGACGTGATTGGTTACAAGGTAGTTTGTGACGTCACAAACACCAGCGATTTCAAAACCTCTTTTTTTCACTGCATTTTTAAGGAGAAAATACTCCGCAATGGTGTTGACTTATGAATTTGCACATGGTTTGTCTTAAAGCATAATAAAAACACCACATAGACAAATAAACAACATTAAAAACTTGATTTTCACCACAGGGGGACTTTAAAAAACTGTTTAAAGGCTAAAATGTGAGCTTTATCATTTTATAAAACTTATTGTTTTCGTCAGAACCTGTTATTTGAACTATAAAGTTGTTTAAATTGTCGTTTTTACAGTCATTTTATGGTTTGCATGTTGCCAAAGATCTTTGTCTACCCAACCCATATGATATTAATTTGATTTGCACAGGTCTTAAAAAAGGTCTTAAAATTCAATTTGATTTTAAAAACCCTGCAGATACCCTGCCACAGGCACACAGCCCAAGCTGCAGATTATACATAATTACACTGAGATTCAAAATTCCCACCACCAAATAATTTGATCTCTGTTGTGATTGTTTGTTTGTTTTTTTTGTTAGGCTATAAAATTATTTTCACTATGTTCTCAGTGGCCAAACACTTTCTTTCATGTGTAACGGACAAAATCAATGTAATGGATAAAGAGATGTTAAGTACTAATTCCCTCGGTTTCTCGCTCTCTAGGTGCCAGTCTCACTCGGACAGCAATCAACAAAGCCGTTGCAATTTGAATATGCAAATAATGCTTTCCGCCCATTCGAAAGGAAAGATGGGCTACACCGATGTTCCGTGCACACGTCTTGACCAGGGAACGACCTTTCCTCCCCCTTCTTTCCGAGCCCACTCCGTACCCATTATCCCCTCCGTTCAGGGACCTGATTTTGGGGATGGGGGCGGGAACAAGCTGCACAGTAGGGGTAGGGGAGCTTCCAACTACAACCTAATCAATCCTGAGGCTGTGGCAAATTCCAGCCGATCACTTGCCAGCTCTTCTGCGATGGTGCAGGATCCACAGACACTTACCTGCTCCGAGTCTGCACTGATGTCAAGGGGCCAAATCAAACACAAAAGCCTTGTTACCTACACAACGGCCTTGGGATCAGGCACAAGCTCTAGAAGAGCAAAGACTGTCATTTCTATGACCGTACTGGGATCAGGGGCGAAAACCACGCAGTTCGCCGCCAACCTGCTGTCTAAGGCTACCGGAGGAGAGGAGGATCGGTCCGCCTTCGGGGAAGCGCAGCAGGGGGACGGTTTTCAAACCCCATTTATGGGGGACGAAAAAGACAGCTCCTTTTCCAACGGGGTTAGAGGTGTGGCCTGCCTCACATATCCCAAAAGCTGATTGGATAAATGAAATGATTGCTTTGGAAACTCCATGTTGGCGTGGATGGGGCTGCGACGTCCCCTGCTTGTGCAAGACACTTACTTTTGGAACTATTTTACTGCATTGTGAAGTACTACAACTACTGACAACTGAATTTGAAACACTGCATTACTGACGACACAATGTGAATAGATGCGAGGGAATGAAGACTTTGGTGGGATGTTGATCTAAAAAGGTACTGAGAAGGATTTATATGCCACTATTTAACAAAAGCTTCAATTTAGAAACCAAATAGTGTGTCATCTCAATGTTGTTTCTCTACTGTAAAGAAGAAAAAATATAATAGATGTCAAAGCTATATGTATGTCATATATTCCATGTATATGACATACCGAGTGACGAAAATAAAGATGCAAAACATGGTAATGCAGAAGCTTTTTTTCCAATAACTGCTGTTCTATAATCTCAGCCCAGCTCTGTCTTTTTGTCTGTTTTGCTTGAGGTCTTGAGAAGAAAACGGCAGTTTCTGAATAAAATCTGAATGTCACCCTGTCATTTGATCAGAGAGTATCTGCCTGTAACCGTACGATCGATGTTGTGTATCTCACACCTTCTGTTTTTAGCAGAGAGCTCGCTGAGCGCCGCAGCCATGTATCTGCAACTATCCCCTGAAACGATCCAACGAACGTGCTGAACAGAGAGAAACCGGCAGAGTCACCGTCTGTCTCCATGGCAACAGAGATCGGCGGAGTCGGATGCGGCAGACTCTCTATCCAACAAGACCATCAACGGATTTAATCATTTACTTGTTTATCTCCTGTGAAAGTAGCTCTTGCTAATTAAGCCTAGACTCATTATTTTGCATCAGCTATTTTGAAACCGCAAAAGGGGAGGAAAAAAAAGTTTCCTTAACTAGCTCATTTCTTTTTTCAGGTGAGGGTGGAATTAATCAGCAGAAAGATTAAAGCACGGTGTCATTGATGTCTCTCGTCGTGTTTACCTCAAACGAGGGCAACACGGGCGAGTCGCACCCCGAACGCTTTATGAATTATCGGGCTAATTTCCTGAGCGTGAGCCACAGCGTGAGTTGACATTATAATCCAAACAAGAAGAAAAAAACGCAACCGCTGGCTGTCTGCGCCAACAATTCCTTCCACTAGAGCCCCACAGAAGCAACATTTGGCAGTTTTTTAATTAATTCGCAGACAAACACATTTGTTTTCTTCTCATACACCGTGTCTCTCCGCAGATCTTGTGTGAGCCATTGGCTTTGAAACTCATAATGAGCGATCCTTTCATTTTGTGAGAACATTACACATGTTCATCCAACAGCTTAAAATTCAATCTCAAATCAATCTTCGCTCCAGTGGGAGAAAGCCACGAAAACACTGATTAATGTACAAATAGCTGAAGTCCTGTGTGCATCATATGTTTTTTTTGGTAGACCAAACACCTGCAGCCCTGTGCTATTACATATGTTTGAGTTTCTGAAGAGCAGGCCTATTTCTCCTCTATGCTGATATATTAATAAAGGCAGGATGTTTCTTCAGGCAGGCTGCTAACATTAGAGAGAGTACAACAGCACAGAGCAACAGGGGTAGACCAACAGATGCTGGTGGGAAATGAGTGCAGAGCTGAACACAAAGCACAGAGAATGTAGACGCAATGAGGGCAGTGGCAAGAAGTGAAACGTATCTGTCACCTGGAATGAGCTGCAGTAACTTCTAAATTACACTTTCTGCAGCACTGTACCTTTGGTTTGTCTAGTTATATATATATATTTTGATTTGTCTGAAGAATTCACTCTCTCTAGACTGTTCGCACTGGCCCAGAATAAACCTTGTGGGTAAAACGTATACATCCCCCATTTCATAGACAAGACTTAAGCCTTGTCTGTGAAATGCATGTTTGAGCTTTTTTAATGAAAGCAACTTGCACTGACATATCTTAAAATATATTACTGCCACTGTTTTGTCTCAAGATGCACACCAGGAATGTTTTCTAGGGCATGTTTATAAAAGCTACTTAAATGTCCTAATTGAACTAAGGCCTAATCCTAGCTTAGTCCAAGTCTTGTCTGCGAAACCGGGCCATAGTTTTCTAATAACTTAAACACTCACAATTCTACTCACAGCCCAAACCAAAACAAAAGACGCTTTCTGATGGATGACTAGTTTTTTTCATTATTCAATAGATAAAAGATAATGAACAATGAGTGCATTCAGTGATATGGTAGATAAACAGATTGCTTATTTTAAATAGCTGTGAAGGATGTGAAGAACTTCTCATGTTTAGAAACAAACACATTTTATATTACAAATGGGATGCTTAAGAAATATCACTTGCAAATCAGTGCAATCTATGGTGAAATGGAAGTCATTTGCACTGTATTTTTATCATATGAAAAATGACACAAAATGTGATTATTGCTACACATATTAAACTTTTGGTAACACTTTAGAATAGGGAACATGTATTCACTATTAACTACAACTTTTCCCTCAATAAACTCAGCAGTAAACTAATTTACTGCTTATTAATAGTTAGTAAGGTAGTTGTTAAGTTTAGGTATTGGGTAGGATTAAGAATGTAGAATAAGGTCATGTAGAATAAGGCATTAATATGTGCTTAATATGTACTAATAAACAGCCAATATTCTGGTAAAATACAGGCTAATAAGCAACTAGTTAAAAGACCCTAAAATAAAGTGTTACCAACCTTTTATATAAAAGGCACATTCGGTATATATTTAGCTAGCCCTGTTCTTTGTTTACTTTAAGTATCGATACCATAATGGTGTTAGACGCTGCACTGTCATCTATTGATATGGTTCAGCATGATCGTCTCTTGAGTTTTATGTAAATTACACTGATACTAGTGAATTTTACACAGTGGTCTACACAATGATTATGTGCAGGTCGGAGTAATGGGCGTTCAGAAAGGTCTTTACAGTTGGTCGCGAAAGCTGCCTGTTAGGGTGTGGGGTATTTTGACCTGCAGCTGTCGCTGTCTCATTAACTCCCTTACCTGTCCAACAACAAAAAAGGAGCAACTTTTTTCAGAAAAATAGAAATAATTTTTTTGTATACTTATTGATTTTAATGAGGGAAAGAACAACATTCACATGAAGCATTGCGAATGACAATTGAATTAAAATGGATAAATATAAAACTATTCATTTAAAGTTGTTGAATGAATATATATGCATGACATCACCATTTTCTTAAATTTGTGTTTTTGTAGTTTACATGGAGACCATAACGGTATATTTTTCAAAAACTTGCACTTTGAAACACGTTTTCAAAAGCTTGCATTTTCAGGCCAACAAAACGCCATTGCCGTATAAATTAATGGTCGAAACGCATAAAAAGTTTTCTGTTTTTAGTTAAAAACGGTGTCATGTAAACAGCACCTAAAACTAAAACCATAAAAAAAAACCTAAAATAAAATAAACTTTACCTAAAATTAAATTTTAAAATATATATATATTTCAACTGGTTGCAAAAGCAGCACTTCTCATTTTTATTTAGTTTAAGCTGATGTACTAAAATAACTAAAACTGAAATAAAAAAAATATAAAAAACTATATAGACATTTTAAAAAAAAATTACTGAAACTTTGAATAAAATTAAAATGAAAACAGAAAAAAAGTAATTAATTGAAAATATTAACTCTTTTTCCCACCAGCAGTTTCTAAAAAAAAGTTGCCAGCCAGCACCGTCACAAAACTTTCATGGCCAACTTTTCATTTCAACTTTCAGTATATCAAAAGAAATAACAGCCTCTGCATTTAAAGAATATATATATAGTGAGAAGTAAACACACACACACACCTGGAGCAGTGGGCAGCCATTTTTGCTGCAGCACCCAGGGAGCAATTGGAGGTTAGGTGCCTTGCTCAAGGGCACGTCAGTCATTTCCTGCCAGTATTGAGACTCAAACCCACAACCTTCAGGTTACCAGTCTGACTCTCTAACCATTAGGCCTCAACTGCTTCATATTCTAGCTTCATTCTTATTTTATCAGCATTTGAATCTGGGTGTTTCATATTTAATAATAAAAAATAAAAAAAACCCTGAGAAAATTGCATTTTTGTGAAAGACTTTGATTGGATCAGATTCAGACCATTGATTGTGTAGATCGATCCCATCAACGCCCCCATACCATTTTGTGGATTGAACATTTCATTCGGTAACGCTGTTAATTATTTGATGATCAAGTTAGCTTATAATTGCGTAAGCAATCTTCTGTCCACTCCTTCTGGTTTATACAGATCTTCTTCACTTGTTTTTGAATCCAGAGATTCTGTACTATTTCAGAAGTACCCCTGCCATAAAACAGTGAAAACAGGGATTGCCGGAAAACCTGTCAATTGCGGGGAAGCGATGTTATAAATGACAGAAAATCTTGTCAATTCCGGGAAAGAGTTAATAAAAACTATAATAGTATCTCAATGATACTAGAATAAAACTAATATTTATAAATATTTAAGTAGCCTAAGAGTGCATGGACATTGACTAGATTATGTCCTTTGCAGTGCTTTATGAGAGTGGGCACTAAACAGCTCTTTTGTTGGATTTTGCTTGTCACGATTTTCTGATTTCTGGAGATTTCTTTGTTGAATCATGGGTAATGTCTGCTGTTAAACATGATTGTTTAAAATATATGTTATAAAATAGTGCTAGCTCATGGCCTCAGCCATTGATTAACAACCTTGTAGCTCACAGAAGGTCTGTCTTGTGTAAAACTTTTTAAATGAGCACCAAAGGGCTCTTCATACAGCAGATGAAAGGTGTATATGTGCACAACAGACTGACTCCGAGTTCCTCCCAGGTGAGACAGAGCTTGATGTGAAGTTGACAGTGAGGTTGATTACATAGAGAGGGAACTTCACATTCATAGATCAGGGAAACATATGTGACTACTTTAATATACTTGATCATAACTCTAGTGTCACTGTTCACAAGAAAATGCTAATTTTCATATTTGTTGTTATTGTCAAAGGAACGTGCACCAGTGTAGAATTAAATGATTTAAGACATGTTTTATATCCGACTAACACTCACAAAATGACAAACACATTTTATGTCTAACCATAACAATGCAGAAAAGGTCTCAATAAAATACAGTGAAATTACTTCATATCACGGAGTTGATTAAAAATTGTTCCGGTGAGTATACAAAGTAAGTATGTGACAGATAAAATTTAAAAATATTCAAATTTATTTCATGGTAAATAAAACCCATCAAATTGGATTTTCACAATGAAATTCACAGTGAATAGACTGTTTTCAATAAACCAGGATTAGTGATGTGACATAAAGCCTAGGCTGTCAATATCATAATGAGATACATATGATTTAAAAATGGTTTACTCTAAGCCTTTCCTCTGGCAACACAGAATTAACAAACAACAGATGCAACTAATTTGTTGCATCTGTGTTACTCTCCATTCCAAACTGACTTTGTGCCACACCTAGCGCCAATACACCCAGACAGTGATAGACGCTTCCCTGACCAATGCCTGCATCACTCCAGCTGACAAATACTACAATTACTAACACATTAACTCATTTATTAAACAATCGTGACCAATTACTGCATATGTAACTAACTTTGCTTATGCATACTTATTTAAAGTGCCCCTATTATGGTATTTTAAAAGTTCTTAATTTTGTTTTGGAGGTTTCCTACAACAGGTTTACATGCATCCAAGCTCAAACATACTTTAATTTTTGTACATACATTACATCTTTATTTCACAGGGTTTTAAATGGTTTGATAAATGATCAGGTCTCTCTAAACCCCTCCTTTCCGTGAGCCTACTCTGCTCTGATTGGTCAGATGGCCCAGTCTGTTGTGATTGGTCAACCGCTTACAGCGCATCAGAAATGAAACGCCCATTACCATATCTGAATTTCAGCACAGGAGGCTTCCTCTTGTATACATAGTGATATGAAGGAGACTGATAATGACTGTTTCAAGCAGTTGAGAATTGGTTCTTTCTTTTGGAAGACAACAACTCCATTTGTTGTGCACTTTGGTCTTTAAAATTTTGCAGATATTTTACTTTCACATTCACAAACAGCTATTACACACTACATGAAAGGTATTATCTAAAAAAAAAAGCATAATAAGGGCACTTTAAATCTGAGCCTGAGGAGGTGGGATCCACCTGCTGAGTCTGTAAGTTCCTCCTAGGGTTTCTTCCTCACCCCCCTAAAAACATCTTACAGTTTTTGCAGTCTTGCTCACTGGGGGCCTTTGAGACACTATTTTCCATAAAATGAAAAGCGGCAAAACTCAAGTAGCAACTGCTCTGTTAGTAACCACACACATTTTCCATTTCTCATGCACATATCCACATTATCAGATGAAAGATAAGCATTATGTGTTTTGGCTTTGTGATGCCTCTCCCCACTGATGTTAGTGTGCTTTTTGAACTCGTGTACAGCAGAATTGATAAGAGCAATGAGATTATGCTTATGAGCTTAATTAGAAAGATGGTATCTAATTTCTGATGCAAATACCATTACAGGAAATCATGAGCTGAGGAGAGAAGGGGCTCTATGCATGAGTGCAGCGAGGCTAAATAACATATGAACCGAGTCTCAGTGGGTGTCTCCAAGAAATTAGAGGCAGAAATACACAATTATTTCTAAATTAATAGATGTGATCATTTGCCAAGGCTTGGGATGTGAGAATACTGGCCACCATATGATAAATATCAAATTGCAAAATAAAGGTGGAGTACTTGCCAAGGCATTTGAAATTGGAAATTGAATGTAGATTTTTTTTTTTTTTTTACATTTGCTCAACAAATATAATGTGTAATAAAAAATTATAATTACAAAAAATATTTTAACGAAATAGACAACAATACAAATTTGTATAATTAAATTATTTTATTATTTAATTGTTTATTGGGCTATTTAAAGGTACACTATGAAATATTTGGCAATATTTTGCATGCATTTTGCAGACAAACATGGTTTTGGTTGTTCTTGGGCTCTGCGTGACTGTGAATGAATATATAGTTTGTGGCAACTGTGTTTAGATGGAAAGGATCTCAATCTGACTAGCTGAATGACGTTACTGTAGCTTTACCCATTAATAGACATGGTACTTCCTTGAAAATAAATTCCCTTGACCCTTCACAATAGATAATGCTTTACAATGAACTCTGTTAGAGAGCTACATATGGCAATTTATCTGTTCAATAAAATAACATACTTACCTGTGGAGTAACACCATGTCTACTAGGGATGCAACAATACAGTTAGCCCAGGGTTCAATACATACCTCAGTTTTTTAACAAAGGTTTTAGGTTCAGTTCAGTTCTGTTGGTGTTTTTTGTTCTGCTTACAGGCAACAGGAACAATACTATTTTTTATTGCAATACTCTTTCTTTATTTTACTTAAAAGCAAAAAAAGATTCCACTTGTACACATTCCTAGTGTATTGTATAATATAAAATAAATATATAAAAATGAACACTGGCAGCTCACAAATTTATAAATTGTAAGAAATCTGAGACCAGAAGCACAACTGTAAGAGTAAAGAAAAAAACTATGTGCTCGTTTGTAAGGAAGATTGGGAATTATTAACTAATTTCTGTATCCAATACGTCTGCCACGTCACATGACAGAAGAACGAATGGCTCAGACCCAAAGATTCGAGAGGTGAACTCATTTCTGTTTCCGGTACAGACTGCATAGCCTAGCCTATGGGCTGTCACAGGATGACCGAAATGACTCAGACCCAAAGACTCGAGAGGTGAACTCATCATTTCTGCTTCCTTGAGGTGAATGGCTTTTAAAGTTTAACTCTATTGAAGTGCTGATCAAATCGGTGTAAAAGGTAAAATTGGCGTTATACAGCATTATTAGCTAGATTTGCTAGTAGACAATCATTTCATTTATTTATAAAGCACAAATAAACACAACAAAAGTTGACCACTGTGCTGTACAGAGAAAAGAATAAAATAAAAGACACAGTAATAATAAAAAGACATCACTAAATTTAAGAAATCAAAAGTTATAATGAATGAAATGCAAGAGTAAGAAGACAAGACTGTAACTTCAATTTAAAATCATATACAGACAAAGCAGATCTTACAGATAAAGGAAGACTGCTCCATAACTTAGGACCGGCCACTGCAAACGCACGGTCACCTCTCAACTTAAATCTTGATCTTGGATAAGACAGAGTAATACTGTCTGAGGATCGCAAGCATCTAACTGACTTATTCACGTTTAAAAGGTCTGACAAATAGGAAGGTGCCAGACCATTTAAAGACTTAAAAACAAACAGCAAAATCTTAAATTCAATTCTATAACGCACTGGCAACCAATTAAGAGACACTAAAATCAGAGTAATGTGTTCTCGTTTACGAACCCCAGTTAAAAAACCTGGCTGCGGCATTTTGGACCATCTGAAGCCGTGACATGGAGGATTGAGGTAATCCAACATACAATGAGTTACAGTAGTCCAATCGAGATAAAACAAAAGCATGTGTGACTCTTTCAATATCCTTAAAAGACAGGAAAGTTTTAACTTTTGACAAAAGTTTAAGATGAAAAAAACATGACTTAACTACTTAATTTATATGTTGGTCAAACTTAAGGGAAGAATCAAAAAGAACTCCCAAATTTTTCACAGTTGGTTTGATATAAGAATTTAAATGACCACAATTAATATTTGGTTTTCCTTTTCCCACTGAGGGCCCAAAGACAATTACTTCAGTCTTACCCTCATTTAAATGCAAAAAGTTCAAAGATCGTACATCAGCTAAGCATGCAAGGTTTCTAGGCCTTGCTTGTCATTATGTTTTAAAGGTAAATAGATTTGGGTGTCATCTGCATAAAAATGAAAAGACACTCCACACTTCCTAAAAATTTAACCTAGTGGAAGCATGTAAAATGAAAACAAAATGGGAGCCAGAATAGATCCTTGGGGAACACCACAGGTAAGGGGTGCTACAGATGAAACAGCATGACCAATACCTACTGAAAAGGTTTTATTACTAAGATAAAATCTGAACCAGCTAAGGGCAGTTCCTTCCCAGACAGCAACATAATGTGGCCCAGATCCGGCCCACATCTGATACATGTGGATTACACATGGACCAGATGTGGGCCGACATTATGTTGCTGTCAGGGTTGGATGCCCAGACACTTTTCAAGGCGGGATAAAAGAATATCATGATCAACTGTATCAAAAGCTGCACTCAAATCTAAGAGCACTAAAATTACTGAGTTCCCAGAGTCAACAAATAAAAAAAATGTCATTTAATACTTTTAGAAGTGCAGACTCAGTACTATGATTTTTCATAAATCCAGACTGGAATTTTTCAAAAATAGCATAATACTCACCCTCAAAGTTGTTGACTAGAAACATTTAATGCCCTTCTCCATTTTACTGGACAGTGTGGCAGCTGACAGCCTCACAATGCGATGGATATCATTTACAGTAATCTGTGGTTTTTGTAAGCAGCAACACTAAAAATTAATCTTCTCCTCAGTCATTTTGACAGCTCTAGGTAAGGAACAATGGCTTAGGACGCAACACTGGATATAAATATGTGCCCTGAGGAAAAACATGGAAGTAACTGTGCATAGAGGAAAAACTAAAGAAAAAAAAAAAAAAAAATTGCAATTCACAAGCACGTATTGGACCATGGATGTCATATCAAACGTTTCAATATAATATTGAGAATTGTGGCATCCCTAGTGTCTACACCGGACGAAAGCGACACGATGCAGTGCAACAAATGATGTTTTATTAACAAGATTCGGGAGGAGCAGGTTCAGATAATTAACCTGATTAGCACAGGTGGAGAGCACTCAGTTAATCAACTCTACCATAACAAGAAGTATAAATACAGCAGACTTACCTCTGTTCTTCTGAGAGTTTATCAGCATCCCTTCTCCACCCCATCTCCTCACTTCGAGTTCTATCTATTTTTACCACACCGGGGGGAGTACTTTGGGTTCGGGCCAATATTCTGAGCTCGGAGCCCTCCCCCAGTACAGCACGCCAAATACGTATAACTTTTATTCTTGAATTAAATACATGTGAACTCGTGAAAAGACAATAGAACCCATTATCATCAGTGATGCTGTCTACACTAGATACACAGTTACAAATCCTCGACAGTAAACTGATGCCTCGTTCTATTTATGATTACGTACTCCAAGCACTTGAGATACTTCTCATATGAAGGACAAATGTATTTGCAACGCAACTTTGTTCCGTCCATTGTATACAGCTTCTAGCTGTTGCGGCACGATGCTACAAATATGATTCGTAATGTAGTCACGGTGTAAGAAAACTCTTCTCATCTCTGCGTCGCTTTTACAACATTTTAAATCCCTTAGTTCTTGCTATCTCCAAAAAGCTAAGCCAATGTTGGTTCTCATTTTATTATGTGTTCTGTCACATTCTCTTTTTGCCAGCAGACTCTCCTCTGTTCGGCATTTGTTTTGAACAGGTGATTCCCTTGTTATTTAGCCTGCTCTATGTCAACCTTTCTCGCTCGTTGTAAGAACTAACCTATGCTACTCCCATACCATACACGCATCAAAGTAGCTGGAGCAACTTTTCTGACAAGTGACCCATGTACGCAATTTCCTGCCAAAACTTGCTGTTTAAACATGCACAGTGCGGTTTTGCAACTAGAGATTGAAACAAGGCATGTGATCACGCTATGCCGAAAGCTCGGTCCACCAGGGATCGTTCTGCTGCAGCTCTGCAGATAAACTGATCTAAATGTGGTTTCACCAAAGAACTTTGAAAGCAACCAGAGGCATCACCTCTGGCTAAACCATATTGACTTTGCATCTTTTAAACTGCCTCATGAAACTTTCATATGGAGCGAATAATTATCACAATTACATTCACTTGATCTTGGACTCTATGCACATGCTTGTACCCTGAGGATTACTCAAACAAAACTAACCCCCGTTTTCTTGTTGGTCTAGCCGAGAAAGCACATCTTTGCAATGAGGACAAGAAAAGAGGATGCAGCTTGTTAAGGAAGCTCTGCATGATCTCTGGCAAATAAACACATTTTTGTAAGCTATTTCTGGTGTGTGTGAATAAGAAAAAAAAAAAAAAGGCGAACCGAAGGAAGAGACGGAGAACAAGAGTATCAGACACAGAAAGGCACAAGAGACAAAATATAACACAACAAAATGATGCCCTTCATGTTGTACTACACTGTCAGTTCAAATCACAGAGGCTTATTACTCTAAAATTAATAGTTAAAATGCCATTATAGTTTCAAATACAGATATAGCGCTATGCTGATTAATCAAACTGAGCTCTTTTAGTGTTGTTTTTTACTACATTTCGTCTTTTAGAATGATCTAGTGTTCGGTAGCCTACATCTCATTAACAAGGAGAGGTATTCAAATTAGCCTAATTGAGTTTCAGATATCTCCTGCACATATTTCTCTTCTGTTTTGTGTTTTGGTATTGTTCTTTTATTCTCATGCTGCTAAACAAGCAAGCAAGCAAGCAAAGGACAAAGAGAGAGAAAAAGACAATGACACATGGAAGAGGCTGGGGATTGGAGAGACAAAGGTTGAGGAAAAAGAGAATGAGAAAGAAAGAGACTGTAAGAAACAATGAATGGAATAAGATAGAATAGCGTTTCGGTGTGAGTCAGCCATTTGGAAGATTTCCCATGGTGGGGTCACGGGGTCAGCACAGCTTAAACTAGATCTGTTGACCTCTTGGTCTCCTGACCGTGGAAGTGTTTGTTAGGTACTCTGGCCTTAAGGTCACTGTTTTATTTGGACATGCTCCATCCTCGCCTTGAAAAATTGTTTCTTTGACTGGAAATAATCCATCATTCCCTATTCACTGTGAGGAATAAACAGTTATAGATTTACCGGTTACAACAGTGTTTTAAGAGTCATTCCTGTTATGCAGTACATTTTCATGTCTTCAACCTATTTTGACCAGTGTATTAAGACATTAATGAACATAGGGAGAATTTTAAAATATTTTACTAGGCCCTTTTTTTTTTTGTCCTGAGTGCTGTTTATGATCTTTCAAACATTTTTCACATTGGATAATCACTTTTATTATAAGGTGTTTATATTTATTATCACTATTTATTATAAGGGGTTTATGTGAAGATTGTTTTATGTTCACTTAAATTAAAAGTTGCTATTTCTTAAAGCATAATAAATGTTGAAATTGATAGCTTTTAGTTATACTGTAATGTTGAATGTCTATAATTAATGTTTAAAAAAAAAAAAAAAAACATCAATTTCATAGAGACATCAGCACCAGTAAAAACTCCAATGTTTTTAACCGTGATTAATTACAGAAAAAATGTGATTAAATAGTAATTATGTAAATTATGAGATCAAATGTAATATGTCACATATGAGAGATTGAGTAACACTGAGATTCTCAATTATGAGAAATAATGATGCAATTATATAAAACAAAGTTTACAAATGAGAAATAGTCACAATTTTACAATTATGACAATTATGAGGTCACATTGTGAGATAAAGTCAGAATTATGAGGGGAAAATCTGAAACTGCCAAACAATCACATTGTGAGATTTAAACTCAATCAAAAATTTGAAATTGCAACATAAAAATCACAATTACACGAAACAAATTTGCAATTGTGATGTAAAGTCATATTGTTAGGTAGGCCTATTATGAGAAACAAATCTGAAATTTTATGATAAAATCACAAATACAAAACAAATTGCTAATTGCGAGATATGAAGTCACATTGTGAGATATGTCGCAATTATGAGGGGAAAAATGTGAAACTGCGAAATTTAATCACATTGTGAGATATAAACTCGCAATTATGAGATAAACATTCAAAATTGCAACATAAAATCCCAATTACAAAAATAAATAAATAAATAAAAATAAATAAAAATACATAAAACAGCTGCAAGTACCTTACCATTTTTTACAGGCTTGAAACAGGCTTCCATAGGTTTGGAATCACATGAGGTGAGTAAACGCATTTCATTTTTGGGTGAACTAATCATTTAAAATACAACAGTCATACATTTTTCTCATATTGACAAGGCTCAAAAGTTAGCATACTACATATCAGGAATGACCCTTAAATCACACCCACTCATTCACTGCCATCCATACTAACAGGATGAATTCATGTGTAATGTATTAAAGAGTCATCTAAAACAGTGTTGTGTAGGGTGGAGTACTGTTATCAGTGCTCGAGTGTGCGTTATACGCAGCTACTTATTATAGGACGGAGAGCTAGTACTACATCACCATTAGTAACCTCTGATACCTAAAAGAGGATTCCACCCCCACTAATGCTTTATAGCCGGCAATGCTGGCAAGCTTGATAAATATCCACATGGCTGTTATTCCAAGCAGCTCCATTCTCACAATGAAAAAATGTGCGCTAAGCAAGCTCTGATAAAGTCTTTACTAATGCAATAATTCAACATCTCCCACTGTTAAAAAAAAAACACACACACGCAAGACTGATAATTTTGTTTCAACACAGAAAGATTCCCAGGTGGAAGTTGTTTGTTTACTGTTAGTTTTCCCTCCCAAACCTTTTCAAAACATGCCAAGAATCCAGTGTGTGGACAGCAAGCTTTGTGCCTCTGTAGTCTGAGGTTTAATACAACAGTAATTTGTCATGAATGGCAGTTTGTGTGGCCCCAGCAGGCTTTGGATCTTCTCTGCAGTCTAGACAGCACTCTAAGATGGCTGCCCAGCCCCACGACGAGCGTACAAATTACTCTCAGTGTAGTCTACGACTCTGACCCTGCCGTGGCCCAAACTCTCGTTCACTCGCTCTGGCGATGAGCCAGTTTTCAGGTACTGCCATTTCCACTTCAATCAGAAGCCAGCTTCGCTCTCTCTCATTCGCACACGCATCAAGACACTTGCTTAATTTATTCTAATTAACGTCAACACAAAAACAACAACAAAGCATTCTTGTCCAAACCATAACCGTGCTGAGACAACAGAGAGAGGTTTAAGCAAATCAGACATTAGATCTGCTACAATTAGCAGTCTACCAGAGCACAATGGGGGAAAAGTCTTACCATCAGTCTTACATCACAGATTGTATTTTAGGAAAACACTCTTAGATTTATGGTATCACGTAAAACACAAATGTATTCACGGATGCACTGATAAAAAGATAGGCTTGTTGATCAAGAAAAAAATTACATGATATGTGCTCAATAATTCCTCAAATGAATGATTTTTTTTTTTTTTTTTTACAATCCCAACACAAAATCGTAAATATAAAGATCATTATCAAGATAATTTAAAACTTTTACAGTATTAACACTTTGAAAAACACTGTATTAACACATCTCAAGAGCCTTAAAGGCATAGTTAAACTAAAAATGAAAATTAAACATTCAAGAAAAGCTACAGTAAAACTGTGGCGAAGGCCATTATTTTTCTGTGCTTCACACTCCAGTCAAGGTGGTGGAAATGTGCTATTCTTGATCTGGCTTTTTAATGGAAGTTAGTTAAACTAGCTAACTGGCTTTTTTGTCTTTGAAAGACGTATCTTATGCTCACCAAGGCTGCAGTAATATTGTGAAAAATATTGAAACTGTTCTCTATGTTAATATCTCTTAAAATGTAATTTATTCCTGTGATGGCAAAGCTGAATTTTCAGCAGCCATTACTCCAGTCTTTAGTGTCACATGAACCTTCAGAAATTGTTCTAAAATGATGATTTGTTGCTCAAGAAACATTTATTATTATTGATATCGAAAACAATTGTGTTGCTTAAAATTTTTGTGGAAACCGTGGTACTTTTCAAGATTCTTCGATAAATAGAGGCCCTGTTTCACAGACAGGACTTAGCCTAAGCCAGGATTAGGCCTTAGTTTAATTAGGGCATTTAAGTAGCTTCCATAAACGTTCACTAGAAAAAAACATTACTGGTGTGCATCTTGAGACAATGGCTCTGACATATTTTAAGATATGTCGATCCAAGTTACTTTCAGTTCAAACAGCTCAAACATGAATTTTAGTCTAGGACTGGCTTAAACCTTGTCTGTGAAACCGGGGGAGAAAGTTCAGAAAAACAGCATTTATTTGAAAGAGAATATTTTTGTAACAATTAAAGTTTTTATTGTCACTTTTGATCCATTTAATGTGTCCTTGCTGAATAAAAGTATTAAAGGGTTAGTTCACCCAAAAATGAAAAAAATGTCATTTATTACTCACTCTCATGCCGTTCCACACCCGTAAGACCTTTGTTAATCTTTGGAACACAAATTAAGATATTTTTGTTGAAATCCGATGACTCAGTGAGGCCTGCATAGCCAGCAATGACATTTCCTCTCTCAAGATCCATTAATGTACTAAAAACATATGTAAATCAGTTCATGTGAGTACAGTGCTTCAATATTAATATTATAAAGCGACGAGAATATTTTTGGTGCGCCAAAAAAACAAAATAACGACTTATATAGTCATGGCCGATTTCAAAACACTGCTTCAGGAAGCTTCGGAGCGTTATGAATCAGCGTGTCGAATCATGATTCGGATCGCGTGTCAAACCGCCAAACTGCTGAATTCACGTGACTATGGCGCTCCGAACCGCTGATTCGACATGCTGATTCATAACGCTCCGAAGCTTCCTGAAGCAGTGTTTTGAAATAAATTACATTATTTTCATTTTTCTGTGATCTCTTCCATTCTGTTCTATTCTGATGCACTATGTCCAGCATTTTTAAATGCATGAAAGCAGCTAGAGTGCAGATTACATACAGATCAGTGGGCATAATTGATCACTTTTGTTATAATTAACTGCGCTTAATTAACATGTTAAATTGATGGTCCTAACAAACAGCAGAACAAAGGTGCAGCTCAGAATCAGACAAACAGACAACAGTAATCATCTAGCCAGAGTCATACATGTTTTATCATTTCTTTATCGGCCTCGGGGGGAGCAGTGAAAATCAGCCCTATTTCAGCAATGGATGCATGCAGATGAAGAAGAATGTGAAAAGCAGCCTAAACATCATCAGCATTGCATTCAATCCACAGAATAAATACAACACAAGATCAAAGCTTTCTTAGCTCTCTCTCTCTCTCTTTCTTTCTCAGACCATAAATCAAAGGTTTGGAAATTGAGAGCTGGATGGTAAATGAGAGAGGAAAGGAATAGCGTTTGAGTGACAGCAGTAAAAGGCTGCCGTGAGTTGCTCCCTTGGCCTGTCCACTCTGATGAGAGCCGTTTGCCTTCTCAGCAGTGTGGGGTGACGTGTGTATCCGCTGAGAGACATCCCAGGAGAGGTCATTGCTAGGGTTATGTTTGCATTGTCACACATTAACAGACATACACACAGTGTTTTTGTCATTTCGTGTCAGTGTCAGTGTCAGTACAGTCGGGATGATGCTGGCAGAGGACACAGGGTCATCCATAGGAGTTAGACGGCAGAAGCCCATCAAAAAGTAACACCGCAACTCAAAAAGCGGTTTGAGAAAACACTCTGCGTGAATGACAGAAGAGCAGCAAGAGCTTGTCACATCTTAGTGCCTTTGTTCAAGAACAGCGTTTCATCTAAACTGATTCTTCTCAGTTTTTGCTGTTTCAATCTGGGAGCTTCTGTATTTCTATATTGTCTGTGACAGACGATTAAAAGGAGTGGGGTAGACTTGACTGAGTAGGGCTGGTGAATTTTTTTGCTCCATAATCCATTAAAACAAACACCCAACATAATCAAATTTGTTTTATGATGTTGAAGTTCATCATTTAATTAAATTCATACTCCGAAGGTACGGGAATTCAGACCCAGGAATTGCATAATTAACCTAAAAAATGAACAATGATATGTTAATATTTAATGTAATTTATTTTATAATTTAATTTATTCCTGTGATGGCAATGCTGAATTTTCAGCCGCCATTACTCCAGTCTGTAGCGTCACATGATCCTTCAGAAATTGTTCTACAATGATGATTTGGAGCTCAAGAAACATTTATTGATTATTGAATTGATTTATGAATTAACATTATTGATATTGAAAACAGTTGTGCTGCTAATATTTTTGTGGAATCCGTGATATTTTTTTGTAATCAGGAAAGTTCAGAAAAACAGCATTAACTCACCTGCATACATAGAACGCACTCCATCAACGGCCTTGAAGTTCATCATCGAATTCAATTCATACTCCGAAGCTACGGGAATTCAGACACAGCTAAACTCTGTATTGCATTGTCCACACTAGTTGCATGCAACGAACACAAGCAATAGTGCAGTTTGTGAATGAATGACTAAATGCGGTTCTTTTCAATGAATTGCCCAACGAGCCACAGATGAACTCACTCACAGAATCAGTAAAGATAGTTACTTAACATCTGGCTTGCTAACTTTCTAAACTTCAAATCATTACTTTGACAGGCTTAGGATCTCAAAAATGTTTTATTTTGAACATAAGGTTACTGAAACTTAAACCATTGTAAGGAAATGCAGTTAAAATACACATGACCAATCAGCTTGAGCCATGTAGTTAATGCTGTAATTTTCATCAGCTTGCGTTAAGGACCCATCAGCCTGCACCATCTAGAGTTTCATGACTAAACTATGTGTATATTTATGTAATGGCCAGCTAGTAGTTGCTGTGCAAGTAAACCTCACTCCTCTGATCTCAAGAGATGCTCCAGCAACTGACGCTCAGTGCTCATTTGTAGGTGAACACAAGCAAAATCCATAGAGAAATAAGTGAGCATATGTGTATGACCTCGATTACTGAGTGATGTTAAAAAACTGGCTTCTCTACCTCCATCTCATGGGTCTCAATCAAAATAGGGCAAATCAATAAATAATAAAATACAACTCACAATCATAAACATGAAGGGCACCATCACAACCTTCCCAGCAGTCACATAAAAACATTTATCAGTGTCACATTTTCCTTCTTGTTTGCTTTGGTCAGGATGACAGCATCTCCTGTCAAATTCGTGTTGACAGCACAGCACAAGGGATGTTTTAACTGGTGCTGTCAATCGATTGAAAATTTTAATTGACTTAATGACATCACATGGTGATTAGTTAATCCGACTAATTACATATCCCAATAATTGCAGAGAAATTCGCCCAAATGAAGGCAATTCAGACATTAACCTATGAGTTAAGCATTAAATACACATTACTAAAAGAGGCTTTAGAAAGTCAATATATTGATCATCTACAGCAATCTGTCCAGTGTATACTTTCACACAAATCACACAGATCAATTGCACTATTTTTATCACATTAAAAAAAATAATTAACAAAAATTGTATGTATTGAATTGCTACCATTTCTATCTTTCCCCAAAGATAGCTTGACAAGCTGCAAATAAAAATGCCTATCTATATGCTGGATCCACTAAGGCACAGCTGGCGCTGATGACAGACTCTGACAGAGGCTTCCTCTGGAGAATGACCTGCAGGAGGCAAAAGGGGATGTGTCCTTTGCGGTGGCGAGGAGAAAAGCAGCAGGGTTCTTCTGCGACGCCAAAAAACTGATTCACACAGTGTGAAAAGGTGGTTTAGTTTCAGACACTTACAGGCTCCTTCATTTTATGTAGAAATGAGGCATGTGTGACCTTTGCAGTGTAAATGAGATCTGAATATGGAATTAGAGGCATCAAGCCAAGCACAGTGTGACTGCTGCGTATGTGTATATGATTGCCTCCCTGTCTTCTCTGTCAGTTTCATCCCCAGGTCAAATTGACATGCCATGTCAACCCGTCTGTGTCACTATTGTCTCTCATTTTCCTCCTCTTTCATTTCCTGAGCCGTCTGAGCTGTTCTCATTAGCACTCACAGGAAGAGTCTAACGGATGGGGCTTGGGCCGGTTGGACCAATTCTGGCTGAAGTAATTATGTTTTGAAAGGAAGGCAAGGGCACAGACTTACTACTGATGATGGGTTACAGCACCCCACTGTGGTTGCACTAAAAAAACAGCGGCCTCTAGTGGACACTGCTGGTCACAGCAACCCACAATTCCACAGTTCCTAGCAGTAGACAGCTGTCAATGCAGATCTTCTCCACTCCATCTTTCACTTTATAACAAGTGACTATTTTTTATGCTCAAGCCTGCATTAAAAACATTCTATGACAGCAAAGATCAAACAAGTGCAGCGTATGTGACTGCGCCACATTAAACACAACCAAGTATCAATCTAGATCAGATGGAGTAAATAATCATTATTTATTGGCCTCGCATGGAAACCTGCTCCTCCCAGTCCTCTACTGTCTATAAGGGCCAATTTGGCTTGACAGGTCATCAGATGAAGATGAAAAGTGCTCCTGTTTTATTAAGCAGCACTGACATGAACATCCAGTGCACATCTTTGATAATGTTGTGTACTGTAGTAGGATTTTAAAAGCCACTGCTTTCTGCATAATAGAAGCGAGGCCCTCTCAGGTCGCAAGTCTGCGGGTATGAGCTGAAAGCCGCGGTGGGTTTGAAAGGAAAGTAAATACGCAGAGTGCTGGCTGCACATTGCGAAAGGCTAAATGACATAATTAGTCTCGATCTTTTGCCCAAATTCGCCCACCACGAATTAGCTGCGTTAGTGTAAACACTGAGCTTTGGACAGGCATGACAGGGTTTTGTTTTTGATTAATTGCATTTGATAACGAGTCTCACTGTTAGACATGATTATTACATCAATGGCGCAATTAGCATTTGTGTTGGAGTTCTCCCATGAACGCAGGAGCCTCTTTGACAGGTTTCAGTAGATGTGAAAATATTATCGCTGTAATGTTTCTGAATGTAAATCGTTTCAGTTTAACAATTTCCAAATGCATTAATTTACTCTTACTGTCACATTCTCTTTCTTTCTCTGTTCCTCTCATTCTTTATTCTGTTTCTCTTGCTCTCGTTCCCTGTTCCCTTTGGCTAATAGTGACCACGATGAATAAGTGACAGTAGAATAATAGTCAGGAGAGAGAAGAGTAATTATGAGGTCATGGGGGTTTTATGCAGAACATGAAAAGCCCCTTGTAGAAATCAGGTCCAAAGGGCGGCAGGGGACGAGAGGTGAAGAGAGGCATGAAGATGAAAATACTGACGTCAGAAAGACAATTACACAGAACCAGTGCTGGGGAAGCTACTTTGGGTCTTCTTATTTGCTCAAGCAAAAAAACTTCAGGTGAAACTACACTTTTGTACGATTAACATTGTACTGATTCATAAAAACATTGCCACCTTGTTACATTGTTATGTTTTCCCCTTGAGATTAAGGTGGTAGCCTACTAATGTTGTGGGGGAAAAAAAATGAAACTGCAAAATTTTTCTATATTTGTAATGTGCCTTTTTATAAATATATATCATAATAATTTTATTCTTCGCTTGGCTCTTGAGAGTCATTGTGTGACAATTAGCATTGTAGCGCAACGATTGCTGTTTTCAATGTCATGTTTGTTACCTTACTGCCAAGGTAGCCTAAACACTATGGCTGTTTTTTTTCCGTTTTTTTTATGCCCTTCCCTCGCTTGACGGATGTACGTCATTGCATACGCTGCATGAGTGCCCACTATTGGTGGAACCCTTGCAATGGGCTGAATTGGAACATCCTAAATCCTTGATCACTTGGAATCCGCTCGGTCAAAATCGAGGGAGCGAGGGTCTGTCTATATAAACTTCCCTTGTCCACTTCACAAAGTGGAACGCACTTCAAAATGGCGGCAGGGATTCCCCCCAGGGAAAGTGCTTAGGGAAGTTTGCGAGTGCGTGTCAAAAGTGGAGTGGAACGCAGCCTAGTTCTTCAACCCTGCTCCAGGGGAGCCTGGCTGTATCCGAAATTGCATACTTCCCCACTATATAGTAGGTGATAAATAGTATGTGGTCAGAATTCACAGTATTCATAAAGGAGTAGGCAAAAAGTACCTGGATGACCTACTTCTTCCTGTGAGATTCTGAAGTGTGCATATTATGGACACTTTACTATCCCATGAGGCCACGGGAGATGATTTGTGAATGGCAGTGACGTAACGTAACTGACGCTTGTAGGTCATATGATAATGACAACATGGAGAATATAGTATGCCCAGGTTACATTCTACTACACACACTCACACTATATAGAACATATTTTTTTAGTGGTCACAAAGTAAGTACTTATTCAAAATAAGTACCTCTTCAAGGGAGTATACGATGTTGGACGCAGCCTCCATCTCCTGCAAAGTTTATTTCCAACCTGCTTCAGCACACCTGCCTGTGATTTTTCAAGCCATCCTGAAGAACTTGATTGGCTGGTTCAGGTGTTTGATTATAGGGTTGTAGCTAAACTCTGCAGGACAGTGGGTCCTCAGGAGCAGGTTTGAAGACTTCTGGCCTAAACAGCCCCACTGTTGGCTCGCTCTTGTATGTAGTGCTGTTAGGTTCAATTCATTCTAGTTAATCGGTTTGTCTTAAACCAGGGGTGTCCAAACTCGTTCCTGCAGGGCCAATGTCCTGCAGAATTTAACTTGCCTGAACACACCTGCCTGGAAGTTCCTAGTATGCCTAGTAAGACCTTGATTAGCTGGTTCAGGTGTGTTTAATTGGGGTTGGAGCTGAACTCTGCTGGACAGTGGCCCTCCAGGAGCAGGGTTGGACACCCCTGATTTAAGGCCTGTTCACACTAAGAACGGTAATAAATGTATCTATAATGATAACCACACCATCGCATGATATCATTCTGTTTAAATTCCAAGAGTGTGCTGCAGTTTTGTTGTATAACTATCGTTATAGTTATCGTCCTCTGTGTGAGCGGGCCTTTATTCCAGTAAATCAATTCATCCTAAACAACCCCATGTTCCAAACATATTTCGAGTCCCTACGTGGCATTTCAAATCTGTGTATTTGTATTAGAATGAGACTGTTCATTCATTTAAAAACATATTTATAAAATTTAAAAATAATAATTTGATAGAAGTACAGAATAACAATCCACTCTATTCCACAAAGATCCACCTACTTGGAGAATTCTGTTCTCGCCACTGACGGGGGCATTATTTTTTAAACATATAATAATCAACATAATCAGATGCAATCAGAGCAGTATTTATCAAGCACAAAAATAATGAGGATGTCAATTAAACTGATTGCATTAAACAGCATGTGAACAGATAAATGAAACCAATAAAACTGAAAATGACAAACGTTCCTTTTGAGGAAGTCAGAGCGTTATCGTCTTCTCACAGACTACCTGATGTCCAGGGTTAAAAGAGGGGGGTGTGGGTGGGTTAACGCCATCTGCTAGTGCAGAGCTATGGCAATATGAGTCGCAGATGTAAGATTACACCATGAAAAGGTAGGGAGAAAGGGACAGGTCAGATAACATGCCTATTCTCACACAAGCACATACATACTACGGTGTATACAAATTAATCTCAAATTTTCCTATTGCATCCATAATTACATACAAATTTTTCTCTCGTAATAATATGTCTGTTTAACAATTTGACCTCACGGAGTAATTGCTTGCATATAGCTGATTTCAATCTGTTATTTTAAGCAGTTATTGTGACAGAGTTGTAGCCTATTTTTGTATGAGGCAATTAATCCACATCCGTAGATATATTTTAACCTGAAAATAAGCTGGAAAAAACATGTAGAGCTGTCACACACAGGTAGTAGTGTCAGACACACCTGGCCTGTAGGGTCACTGCAAGAGACAGATAGAGGGCGGAGAAGGTGAAATTAAACCCCATAAAGGATCTAAACGTAAGAACAAAACACCACTGCAGGATGTGAGTAGTGGAGAGACAGAGACCATACTTGGGTCAAGATTAAAGGAAGGGATGCATTTGTGTTCAACCGTTGTTGAACAGAGAGGTATATAAAAAGGAGGGTGAAAGGAAAGAAAAGGCTTACAGTAGTAATGACACACTCAAAAAGAGCCTTAGATCAGCTGTGCATTACACTGGACAAACCCTGGGACTTCCTCAGCCAGTGAAGACTGATCCTAAGAGACAGACAGACAGTTGGACTTACAGTCTGCAGTGACTAGAGACAAAGGTCAAACGATTTCGAGAGGGACATATACTTGGCAATCTGTCAGGATGATGCAGCAGATTCTTCAGGATATGTATATCGAGCCTGACCTGTTGGCTGAACTCAATGAAGAGCAGAAGCAGATCCTTTTTTATAAGATTCGGGAGGAGCAGGTGAGGCGCTGGAACGAGAGGGAGAGAAGAGACCCCAGCCAGGCTGTAAACAAGAAGAGTGAGTCCAGGGTTCATTTTGTACCTTTATTTGATGATGTCTGTATGAGTTATACAAATGAAACATGAGTGTTTTTTAATAAATGGTGTTTCTAAGAAGTATTTTGACATTTAAGCCACATCTGAAAATGTATGATGTTGTCTTTGCATCTAATGATTAGATAAATGATCAAACAAAGTAGCATTTATTAACTTAAAGAAAAATTACACAAGCACACTTTTCAAACCAAATATTGGAAAAGAAATTTAGTTCTGAAAAAAACCCTTGCACTATTTGGTATTTTGCACATGTGGTAACACTTTAGTAGGGAACACAAATTCACTATTGACTTTTTCCTCAATAAACTCCTAATTTACTGCTTATTAATAGTTAGTCAGGCAGTTGTTAAGTTTAGGTAGGATTAAGAATGTATAATATGGTCATGCAGAATAAGGCATTAATATGTGCTTAATAAGTATTAATAAACAGCCAATATTCTAGTAATATGCATGCTATTAAGCAACTAGTTAAAAGACCCTAAAATAAAGTGTAACCGAACATTTGTTATCTGTGATCATTTGTAATGCAAAATTCTGAAATAATTCCATATAAAATATTATTCAATTCTAGATTAAGACATGATCACATAAGCATTTCCCTCGTAATGTTATGTTTGTTATGTAATTGCTGTCACATCGGGTTAATATATTTATATATATATTTAAGTGGTAACACTTTACAACAAGGTTTCATTAGTTAACTACTTTAATTAACATGAAATATGGATTTTATTAACAGCTGGATTTTTATTAACTAACATTAATAAAGATTAATAATATTGCTCATTGTTAGTTCACATCAGTTAATACATTAACTAAACAGTAATATTGAGAAATATTAAAAGAAATGTTTTCTATTTTATTATAGAGTATTTATACAAAGTTCAAAATAATGCATTTTTTGTCACTTGTGGCCAGTTTAATGCATCCTTCCAAGAAAAAAATTGATCGTCATAAATTAACTTAATTGTTCATATTGTTTTGCCCTTTGAAGCTAAGTATTTAAAAAATGTTCTACTAAGAAATAGAAAACTATTTCTTTATAGATTGTTAAAATGTGTAATTTTTTGCTCCGTCAGCATCACCAAATGAAATTGCAAAAATAATGATTGTTTTAAAACAGGTTTGAACACTTGCCCATCTTCCCTTGTTCTGACAAACAGACAGTCCCGCCTCAAACCAGTGTTGCTGCGGGATGCTGAAAGACAGCACTGTGTTGAAAGCACGACAGAGCCATATAGTATAAAAACTTTTTGGGGAAATCAGTCTACAAATGACTTACTCGCAGAATCTTTGCATATTAAAGGGGATAGGAGAAAGTACATCTAAAAAATTATACACTTCCACTTTAAGGCAGTGGTGCAAATGAGCTGGATTAGATTTACATTTTTTAGCAAGTGCAATCTCACTGGGTCGAAGAACGTCACATATTGTGTCTGTGCACTGACAGCTAATGTCTCCTTGTTTTCAGAAGTTCTTACATTATCTTGTTCAGTTGTCATGTTCCCGCAACGTACAAAGGATCCCAGTAGGATAATCTCTTCCAGCTTTGTCGCGCCGTCTGTGTTATTTTGTCTTTATCTTATCTGAATTCGGTCTGATGGGTCTGGAAAGTGTTTTTTTATGCCATTATTTCACTGTTTGCTGTGTGGTGTCTCTTCCCAGGCGACCTCAGAGGCATTCAGTGGCTTCTGGGCTCAGATGGCGAGGTATGGGTATGGGTAATGGGGGAGGCCCCGGGGGACAAGCCCTTTGAAGCCATTGTGGAAGAGCTGATGGAGGAGAGAGCCAGGAAGCAGGCCCAACGAGAGGCACAGGAACTCCGGTGAGAGAACCATGGGACAGGGTCAAGGGATGGGAGCAATGGGACTCAGAGGGTGGGTGAAGATTGACAGATGTGATTCAAGGGGGGTAATAATGATAAAAGTACAGGGGGATAGAAAGCGCATCACTCAAGTTCTGCTGAATTTCCTGAGGCGTGTGAAGGAGGCAGAGATTGAAAAGAAGTTTCGAGATGCCATGGCGAAGGAAAAGGCTCGCTTCGTGGCAGAAAAATGGAAGGAGGAGACAGATGACAGAAAGGCAGCCAAGCAGGAAGAAGAGGAAGATCGCATTAGAGAGGAACTCAAGGTGGGTTTGGCTGGAGTATGTTCCTTTGAATATATGACAAAAACACAGAATATTTTATGCAATTTTTGAGAGGGTGACACAGTTCTAAAAAAAGCATCATGCCTCGTGTCCTCTAGCCAAGTGGATTTTTAAAGTTTTAAAACTAACTAATTTTTAAACTAAGTAATTTTGTTCTCATTAAAGGGGTGGTTGATTATGATTTCACTTTTTTAACTTTAGTTAGTGTGTAATGTTGCTGTTAGAGCATAAACAACATCTGCAAAGTTACGGCACTCAAAGTTCAAAGCAAAGAGAGAAGTTTTCTTTTAAAGAATTCTCTGTTTAAGGACTACAACAAATGGCTGGTAGGGACTACAACAAGCTTCTTCCCAGGTTAGTGACATAACTAACCCTAAAATTTACATAAACCCTGCCCCCGATAACATGCAACAAAGGGGTGATGCCATGTTTAGTTGTTGTAGTAGTGTTGTTGCCATGCCGTCATTTTCCGCTGGAGTGCTTCACAAATGAGGGTCAATTCAATGCTGGATTTGCACAGAAGATTAACATGACGGCACATGCTAGTCGATGAGTTGAATCAACTCCACATTCAGAAATATCCAGATGCATTCTATAAGTTGTAACTTCTTCCCGAGTCTCTCCATCAGTGTCCGACTCCGGTTTGAACAATGTAAGGCTGAATGCCGTTACTGACAATTGTCATTTTGGCTGCGTGAGATTCTCCAGCTTTGCTGTTGTTGAGCAACCGAAGCGCAAGCTGTTAAAGCTCCACCCTCTTCTGGAAAGCAGGCCAGGAGCAGCAGCACATTTGCATTTAAAGAAACACACACAAAAATGGCGTGTTTTTGCTCACACCCAAATAGGGGCAAATTTCACACGCTATAATAAATGATCCATGGTTTATTTTGAGCAGAAATTTCACAGACACATCCTGGGGACACCAGACACTTATTTTACATCTTATGAAAGAGGCATTATAGGTCCCCTTTATAAAGTTTTCAAATGAATAGTGCTTTTTAAAAAGAATATGTTTATATATATATATATATATATATATTTTTGATGTCTTATGTCTCTATATTTTTTGTCTCATCTTATTAAAACTCTTATAAAGCACCCTTTATAATACATTTATAACCCCCTACAAAAGCTTAATCTTGATCTCAATGGCTCAGTTGTGACAAAAGATCCAATAGTTAAGGGTCCTTGCATTTATTCTTCAACCAGTCCTTTAATTATGGTCTCATAATAAAGATTGAGGTTAATTAGGCTTAATTACTATGTGTTCCATGTTCTGAGAATGAATTATTTAAAGGTTGGCAACCTCTCAGAATGTAGATAGTGATCTCTGAGACACAAGGCCAACATTTGTACGCCTGATCTATAATAGAGTTGAAAGCACTGATGTTTGGGTTAATGACATTGTCCACCGAATTAATCATTTATATTCCCAGCTTAATGGCACCAGAAATGAGAAAACTAAAGCAAGCCGCAGTGAAACTTCTGTGCCTTTGTGTTATCTAGGGCTGATTCTTTCTCCTTTTCTCACAGAAATGTGAGGAGGAAGAGAGACAGAGAGGCGAGGAAGAAATCCGCCAAACGGAGGAGAGGAGAGCAAAGGAACTGTACATCTCTCTGAAGCAGGAGGAAAAGAGGAGTGAGAGAGATGACAAAGAATGGCAGGAACAATGTGAGAGAACAAACGGACTGGGAAAGAAAATGGGTAGTTTGGCTGCTCTAATATAAAGTAGCTTATTTCTATTCAAATTTCTCTCTGCTTCCCGCAGTGCAACGCTCCAAGGCAGCGGATGAGGAGATGAAGTGCAAGGCACGACGGGCTAGAGATGAATACAAGCGCCAGTCTCTGCGGGCTATCGAGAAGGGCCTGGTGGCTGGACTCAGCGGCCTGTTCCATAAGACACACCTGAACGGATCGGGTCACAACCGACGGCACGTCACGGTCGTTGAACATCCGACCCCTCCAGCTGAGGCCAGCCATTCACCCGCAACTAGTGCTGGCCAACTTGCTTCAGGCCATTACAGGCGCAGACAACACCGTCGTTACAGCAATCCAGTCACACAGTCTCTCACAGAATGGTAAAATCAATAAACGAATCAATGATAATTTATCACAACCATACCTCATGTATTTGTTTACGAGTGTGATATTGTTTTTATGCACCAATAATTTGAGTAGTGTAACTTGCGTTCCAGACAAAACATACCACTCGCATACTCTGGTCTGTATGCCACACAATTAAGTGAAACAAACAATGAAACATTTAAAGGCTAACCACACATAACAAAACTGTCTTCCACTGCCTTTCAGCCCAGTTTGGATTCGTCCACCTAGGCCAAACTCTCGCGAATCCATCATTCGCTGGTTTAAAGAGGAACAGAGACCGAGACGAGCGGGCTATGAGCGAAGCAGCAACACCATCGCCCCCTGGTTCCACGGTAAAGACAGCTAAAGCGATTTTAAGGACCTTTCATAGCTCACGTCAGGGCTTCAGCACAAAAATCATCCAGCGCTTTGACCTTCACACAAAAAAAAAGTACATGGAGGGGCGATTTCACAAGATAGTAAACTAGAATTTGTTCTCATGACTCAATTCATTCCCTCGTTTTAGTAAATCGTGGCGACATTGAATAGTTCCCTCATTTTGATTTAACTAAAACAAAGGGAATGAATTATTACAATGTGGCCATGATTTAGTAAAACGAGGGAACAAATTATTATATATCAAGCACACAATTTACTTAAAATGATGGGGCGAATTAGTAAAACTTGCTGAAATATTAGTAAGTTGTGGGAACATTAATTTATGGCCATGATATACATATTTTTTCCCACAAGAAATGTTTCCTGAGCAGAAAATCAGCATATTAGAATGATTTCTGAAGGATCATGTGACTGAAGTAATGGCTGCCGAAATTTCAGCTTTGCCATAACAGGAATAAATTACATTTAAGATATATGAAAATATAAATAGTTACATTACATTGTAATAATATTTTATAATATTAGCCTACTGTTTTACTGTATTTTTAATCAAATAAACGCAGCCTTGGTGAGACCTCTTTAAAAACATTTAAAAAAAATCTTACCAACCCCAAACTTTTGAACAGTAGTGAATAGATGAAAAACAACTCAAGAGCCAAAATCATGTAGGCCTGTGAAAAATTACAAGCAAACGTGCAAAGCTAGCAAAAGCTTTGCAAAGATAGACACATCATGAGAACTGTCCGTTAACCATTGACTGCACTTCAAAAGGTCAGTAGCAAACGGGTCATTTGAAGTTGAAATAGTTTGAACTTTAAGTGGCACATTACAACGCTTGACCGGCGATAGGGTATCGCTGACGCTGCACTCCACAGAGTTCAAACGCATTGGGGCAACGTTGACAGAAGTCATGTAAAAAACAGCCACTGCTGTATTTCTTAGAAATGGACTCACCAGTTTAGTGGGAACGAGCAGTCGTTCAGTGGTGGTGGTAATGAAGAAAACATCGATTAAATTGAGAAGATAATAATGAAAGAGACAGAAAGAAGAGGAAATAGGCAGATAGAAAAACTCAATAATTCAAAGCTTGTGCCAGGATTAGTGGAGCCACAGTGTGTGGCCTCTGATTGGACAATGATAAGATTAACGACCATCTGAGTGACGCTATTCGACCAGGAAACAAGAGAGAGCTGCCAGCGTCACTTCAAGATCAGAGCACAACACCTGCACTTCCAGCTGCACTCTCACTCAACATCGCTCCATATCTGCCTCCTCCTGTCTATCACTCTGCCTCATCCTGTTTACGGCTCTCCATCTGTCTTTCTCACTGTCACCCATCTCCTACCTCTGCAGGAATAATATCACGGCAGGAGTCAGAGGCTTTGCTGACGAATGCTGCAGAGGGCTGTTTCTTGGTCAGAGTGAGTGAACGAATCTGGGGCTACACGCTGTCCTACCGCACCACCTCTGGCTTTAAGCACTTCCTTATTGACGCCTCGGGTGATTATTACAGCTTCCTAGGTGTTGACCAGAACCGTCACGCCACCTTAGCTGACCTCATTGACTTCCATAAGGTAAGCTCTCTTTTCTGGAGTACATAAAGTCTGATTTAAGAGATTGCTAGCTAGCAAGAAATCGAACACAATATGTCTGTGAAAGCAAAGGTCTCGCCATATGTGGGTTAAAAATATTACTGTTTGAAATTCTCCTAAGTAAAATGAATTTTTTTTTTTTAATTAATGTGAACATATTTTGTCATACAAAGAAAAAGAATTGCCAAACAAACATTGGATAACATAATATTGGATAAAAATGTATAATGTACACACTATAATTAAAGGGATAGTTCACCCAAAAATGAAAATTTGATCTTTATCTGCTTACCCCCAGGGCATCCAAGATGTAGGTGACTTTGTTTCTTCAGTAGAACACAAATGCTGATTTTTAACTCCAACCGTTGCGGTCTGTCAGTCGTATAATGCATGTCAATGGGAACTCCATCTATAAGAGTCAAAAAAAAACATGCAGAGACAAATCCAAATTAAACCCTGCGGCTCGTGACGACACATTGATGTCCTAAGACACAAAATGATAGGTTTGTGCAAGAAACCGAACAGTATTTATATCATTTTTTTACCTCTAATACACCACTATGTCCAACTGCCTTGAGCACACGTACGGCATCCGGTGCGTGAGGTCTGAATGCACTCTGATGCCGGAAGTGATCGCTCGCACTCATTGACATATACACACGAGACATCACTTCCGTCATTAGAGCCCATTTTTAGACCTTACCAACCGGATGCTCAAGGCAGTTGGACATAGTGGTGTATTAGAGGTAAAAAAAAAAAAAAAAAAAATGATATAAATACTGTTCGGTTTCGCTCACAAACCGATCGTTTCGTGTCTTAGGACATCAGTGTGTCGTCACGAGCCGCAAGGTTTAATTTGGATTTGTTTTTTTGACTGTTATAGATGGAGTTCCCATTGACATGCATTATATGACTGACAGGCTGCAACGGTTGGAGTTAAAAATCATTATTTGTGTTCTACTGAAGAAACAAAGTCACCTACATCTTGGATGCCCTGGGGGTAGGCAGATAAACATCAAATTTTCATTTTTGGGTTAACTATCCCTTTAATATATACACATATATATATATATATGTGTGTATGTATGTATGTATGTATGTATGTATGGAGAGAGAGAGAGAGAGAGAGAAGCCCAACAGTTTTCAACATTGATAAAAAGAAATGTTTCTTGATCTGAAGGATCACATGCCACTGAAGACTGCTATAAAGACTGCAGTCTCTGAACTTTTTCTGCATACTGAATAATACTACCGTCGTAGCACGACTGACAAACACGCTCACAGGGCGATCAAAGACCCCATGGGGCATTAGGAACATAAACGTGGCGAGCACACCTGTCCTTCCATCTGTGCGTTGGATGCAGAGAATTAATAGTGTTGCTATGCCTAGCTGTCCTAGGACTGATGTTGATTTCGTTGGCTGATGGTCTGCTTTTCCTCCAGGAGGAAGTGATCACCACGTCTGGAGGAGAACTACTCCAGGAGCCCTGCAGACCGAAAAGCTCCACAGCGGACTACGGCGGGCTTTTTCTGTGATGTTTTCCCTGAAACTCAGAAGGCATCAAAGCTCAATTTGGCTATACCATATTACTTGCATTTAATTCCTTTCAATAGCACTGCACAGCTTTTACTTGTTGTCTGCCAAGCTTCTTCTGTCAAATGTACATAAACACTTTTTATTTGCATTAATTTGCTTATTCGGTTTCAAATTTGGGTGATAATAAAGGTACAGTCACATCAGACTTTAACCATGCAGATTGCACTTCTTTGTCTCTGCTGGAAAATCCAGCTTAAGATAGAATATGGTAACTGGTCTAAACTGGTGATCCAATCTAGTAATTCATTTTGGACCAGCAGCAAACCAGTCATACCTACTTATGGTTGTCCAGACAGGTTTTAGAACATAATGACCAGTCAAAGATCAGCTTGGACCAGCATATCACTAGCTTCGATCAGCTACTTCATTGTAAAACCCATCTAAACCAGCCTAAGCTGGTTTACTGGTCCTAGCTAGTCTCCCAGACTGGTGAGGCTGATCTGTTGGCTGGTTTTAGAAAAGTTTTTGGCATTTTTTTTTTTTTTATCTGCTAAGACTTAGGAGACCATCTTAAACCTTAAATTTTTATCTAATTTTTAAAAGCTTAATTAAATTAAAAAAAAATTAACCAGTCTAGGCTGGTTTAAGCAATGTTTCAACTGTGCGGGTCTTCTACTAGTCAAATATTGGTCACAAATATAAATGAACCAAATGGAAACATTGGTTTGCAACCAAAAAAATGAAACGCACGTTCATATTCAAAGTGTATTGTGACCACCTCAGCCTTGTAATGTTTCAAGTGCTAGTCCTTCCACCAATTTTCCAGCCTACACAAGTGTCCCTCTATGATTCCGCATGTCCCTGAGCATCAACAGTTACTGACTACAGTCTGACTTCCAGCACACTCACACAGAGGCATAAAGGAGTATCAGGTTTCTGTGAAGTGCATGGCTGACCTTGCCAATCTACACATTGTTCAAGGGGAAGGAGCGATTTCAGCTAGCAGCACTGACAAAGACCTAACAAACACACTGTACAGTGAAGTAGGGGTGCAGGGTGACAAACTGTGATGAAAGACAACGGAAAAAATAATGGGAAAGAGTTTCAGTTTACCCATATATTTCCAGTCAAGCGGGTGTTTTTCCGATGGCCATCAGCAATTGATAAGACTGTTGTGTTGTGGGGGGTGGAGGAAAATGATATACTTATTGATATACCAGGCAGCCGATGACAGTCAGAAAATGGTAACAAACCCATTGCCCTGGACACAAATGTTTCCTGTCAAGCCCCAACCAATGTAACATGATGCTGTCAGGCAATAAACTGACCCAATGATCTACACAGAACCTGCTACCAAAATTTGTCCAGTAGATTTATAAAAAAAAAAAAAAAAAAAAATCTAATTCAGCATTGTAATATAAGGGGAAGAAAATACAAGAAAAACTTTTGCAATTACAATTGCAGAGCTTGTGGCCAAAAAATAATAAAATAAAAAAGAATGTGCATTGCAAAACTATATTATGTTTCATGAGGGTTCGAAACAACAACCTTTTGCTCACCAGCATAGATCAGTAGCTACCAAACCACACTGTAATAACTTGACTTGCTAAAGAGAACACAAAAAAATAGCTGCTGCTACAACAGCCATATTATTTATTTTGAGAAAAAAAAAAAAAAAAAAGCTGCTTTTTGGCCATGATTTGAAAATCAACTCAGGTAACTGCTCAGGTACCTTTAGAACATGTCAGTGAAGCTTGACTTCATACACTGAAAGATGAACATTGTATATACACTGAAAATATACACTGAAAAATACAGCAGTTTGCAGCAAAGTAATTCAAATTCATGGTGAGACAAAATGGGCAACCTTGGGGAAGAAAAAAAAAAAAAAAAAAAAAATCGGTATATCTAGACTTGTCAATAATAATAATAATAATAATAATAATAATAAAAGACTTACACAGACATATCTTAGGTTTTTCCAGCTTGATTAGCCTAAAGTGTTTTCAGACCCTCTCCAATCAGCTTTCCTTCAACATGGGCTACCACACAATCTCAGCCAGAAACAACAGAATAGCAACCACAACAAACAAACAAAACATATTAGGACCTATACATCTTTGGTGCTTGTCCCCTAATAACACAAATACACCATTTAGTTTGCTCAAATGGCCCAGTTTGTGTGAAAACAGTCATGTTTAAGGTACTAGGTTTATATGAAGAGGAAGTAATGATTGGGTTTTACAGTCTTTACGGTCTAGTGTTATTTTAGTACTATTAATACACTATTGTAGTATATTTTTAATATTTTGAAAGTTTTATTCAAGTTTAAATTTTAGTAATGTTATTATGCACTTGTCATTCTTATTAGTTTTTTTTATATTTTTATTTTACTTCAATTCATTTTCATTTTTAGTGTAACAAAATAATTTTAGTCAACAGTAACAGCACTGCCACAGGCATCAAATCTTCAGACATCCATAGTTTTGTTTTAGCACTTGGTGATGCTAGTGTAAGTAACTACATATCCACAAGCAAAATTGTATAGTACGCTTCATTTTCTGAGTTATGTCCGTGAAATAGTGTATTCTTATAATTACAGAGATTCTGATAAGAGACATATTTTCCAGTGTTTTCTGTGCAGCTGTTCACAGAGACCGCCATTATTTCAATTAATTCCTCCATGATAGTCTATAATTACTGTATAATCCATTTTAGATAAACCCGCCCTAAACAGAATACAAGTCAATATGCCAAAGGTCTGGCTGGAGCGTGCGACTACTCGCCAGCTGATTCAAACAAACCGTGCTGTTAATTGCTACCGAATAGAGACGGGTTCAGGACAGACTTGTATTAGTCCTGAGAGACACTCGGTTTTGCAGGACCATCTCAGTGATGTTCTCTTCCTCTAAAGACACCAAAACACCTCACACGCTTAATTACCACCATCAATAAATCTCAATCACACATATGGAGACACTCCCCGCACTATTGAACATCTGTCCATACAATCCCTGATGCTGACAAATTGCAGTACAGTTGCTATTCATAGGCTTTTCATCAACCTGCCGTTTTGCTTTGTGAAAAAACAAAAACAACAACATGGAATCTGGAAACTGCTCAGCAGCAGGCAGCGGATTATGTCTGACAAAAACAAAAACGGACAAAAAGCACACCAACTCACTAATAATGGCTAAAAAAACCAAGGCTGTCGCTTAAAATCAGAGCCTGCAGGATAAAATTTAAGGGCCAATGAGTAGGCTATAACAAAGAACGTTAGTGGGCACTCCATCCCCTGCTCAAGAATTCATTACAAGCTGATTTCAATGAATTATGACAAGCATCAAGCAAACATAATTTCCTTACCATTTTTTCCCATCAATTTTTATTGGAAACAAGTATAATAAAACAAATATAAGCGGTTTCATGTGACTGTGGTAAATATCTGTAAGAAATGGCTTGTTGATGCACTGTGGATCTTTTTGGTAGCACTTTTTAAAAAAGATTCAATTTATTAACATTAGTGAATGCAATAGCAAATGTGAATTTACAATGAACCATAATTTTAAAGCATTTACTGATGTAGTTAATTTATAAATACACTAATACATTTTGTACAAAGTTGTACAAATTAACTTCTGTTAATGTATTATGAATAAACAAGAATAAAAAATATATTTATGAATTAACCTAGATTAATAAATGCTGTAAAAATGTTCACTGTTAGTTATACCTAATGTTTGAACTAATGTTAAAATTTGAACCTTATTGTAAAGAGTTACCTTTTTTATAGAAAATCCTTTTAGATTCACTTAAAGTAAACCAGGCAGTTCTATTGTTCTTGTTTATGGTGAGATTGTATCATTTAGACTTCAACAATACCCATATTCAGGTCTCATGCAGTGCCATCATCTCAACTCTTACACCAGCTTAGAAACATCAGCTGGTGTGAGAATCGAATTATGTCGCATTCCAAACTGTCTCATTAAGAGCGTAACAGACCCTGATCCGATGGGCCTGGAGTCACAGTCTAACAGAATCAGGTGCGAGTTGAAGTAGACTCAATTGTCCTTGGAAGCTCCCTTCAGGCTGGATTTGAGTTTCTTCTTCTCTTTTTGTCCCATTGCACGGAAGGTCTTCTTTCTCTCCTCTTTCAACCTTTTCAGCCTCTCTGCATCCTGTTTCTCTTTCTGCTTCAGGAATTCACTGTGCTTGGCTTTCTGTTCTGCTTTCGCCTTATTATTCTTGTATGCGTAGACTGAGCTCAGAGCTTCAAGCAATGCTGCCACCTGGTGGAAAAGGTTAAAAAGTTTTTATTAATAAGCTGAGACATGAGCCCTGAAGGGTAAAACAACATATCAGGGTCCTCAAAAGCACCTGGACACTTAAAAATAAGTCACTCTTAACAAAACAAACTTCACTGCATTAGAAAACAAAATATCAAACCAGGAAAACATAATGTTGGACCTTTGATCTCAACTACCTTCACTTTTTTAACCACAGATGTGATCACTATTACAGAGGCCTTGAACCAGAAGGCCAGAATCCTCACAAAAAGACAGCAGGTTGCATTGAGAGTGACCAAAGAATTGGAAAATTATGGGCTCTTAACCTTGTGTTCCTTTGAGCGACTTGTCCAAGTAATTACTGTTTTGTAACTGAATAAAACCTTTTACTTGTAAGAATTAATACACCAACCTCTAAAAGAATGATTAAAAAAAGTCTTGCAGATTAAATGATGGCGATGATTAAAAACTCTTTATTACTTTCTCACGTCAATGCCTACCATATCTTGGAACAAGGCGTAGAAGAAGAAATTGATTAAAAATGTAACCCCCTGTGTCATCTTTTAGACAAGAGGATTTCAAATGGGATTGGTAAAGAAATTGGCCAGCAAGCTGTCTTGGTATTTGCCAGGGACACGGATTAAAGAAATATGATATTTCGCAGCCAACACTCTGGAGGTTTTCTTGGTGGATTAACTTTAGACTAATAGTGGATATTAAAACCGTCTTAGTATAATGACAGTAAAAAAAGCTCACAAAGGCATGACATATGTAAAACAGAGATGGACGAGTCAGACAGCTCTCCAGACCTTTTTCTCATGGGGCTCTCGTATGATAGCCGGTCTCTGCAGGTCCCGTGGGGTTTTGCCTTTGCTCTGCCTCTGTTTGGGTTTGCTCTTGAAGGGGAGGGCCTTCTGCAGCTCTTTGGGAATGTGGAGCGGGTTGAAGTGTCGAACTTGCCTCTCAACCGGCTGTGGGGATTAAAGGACAAGGTTGAAGATGAAGAGGACAACAGCGAACAATAATAACAACTAACTGGTGACTTAACATTTCTGGAAGAGGGCTTACCTTGTACAGAGAGTCCTGGTTGGGTTTATTGCGGATTCCCAGATCGTGTTTAAGCTGTCCAAGGGTCCTCATACCTGCCCATGTGTCCTTTTGTCCAACCGGCATTAGTAGAGATGTCACTGGATTATATAGCTGAGGAACAGAGACCGGATACCAGGAGCGCAGAAACACAATATCTAAAAACACACATTCATATAAAATATAAGACTGCACTATTTGATTATAAAATAATTGCAACAATTGTTTTTTAACTACTATTATAAAATATTATTGTAAATATTATGTAATTATAATATATATATTATATATATATATATATATATATACACACACGTTTTGAATTGCAAATGTAATAAACATTTAACATCTTACATTGCTGGTGCCATTAGTTAAAAGAATAAAAAAGGCATTGAGTCATTGAACCAGTGGATTTCTGTTCCACTTTCCCTTATTTTTTTATTTTGTAATATTATATGCACTGCAATTTTAAAGATTTTGGGTCAGTAAGATTTTTTTTTTTTTTTTTTTTATAAATACTTTTATTAATTTGATCAAAAGTGACAGAAAAAAAAAAAACATGTTAAAATGTTACAAAAGATTTCCATTTCAATTAAATGCTGTTCTTTTGAACTTTCCCATTCATCAAAGAATCCTGAAAGAAAAATGTATTACCATTTCAACCATATTAAGCAGAACAACCGTTTATTATTACTGATAATAAGAAATGTTTTTTGAGCACCAAATCAGCACTGACTTCTTAAGGATCATGTGACACTGAACACTGGAGAAATGGCTGCTGAAAATTCAGCTCCATCACAGGAATTACATTTTAGAATATATCAAAATAGAACACAGTTCTTCTTTTTTTTTTATGTAATATTTCACAATATTACTGTTTTACTGTATTTTTGATCAAATAAATGCAGCCTTGGTAAGAATAAGAGAACTATTTAAAAAACATTTAAATCTTACCAAACAAAAACTTTTAAACAATGTTATATTAGACTATTTTAATATAATAATAATAATAATAAAATTATTATTATGAATAAACTATTGTTGTTATTATTAATTATTAGTAGTAGTAGTATTAGTAAACATACAAAAAAATTATATATTTCTTGTTGGGAAACTGAAGAAAAATATTTCTGTGTAGCTGAAGGTTTTTTTTTTTTATTGCATTCCTTTTCTGTGACCTGGTGTCATGTTATTAGATTTGTATAATTCTTTGTAGCAGCCAAAATGTCTGGAATTATGCAAAGTGAGTATTTTGCCTGTGCTTGGAGTAAACTATGTGTAGCAGAATACATACACCACAGAATCATGCACCTTCACTTTGAAACAGTGCATGCATACTTTTTTTTCATATTTTAATTAAATCACAGCCTTGTGTGTTTTAATAATCACACAAGGCCATAACGTGATTCTGTTTTATTATTCCGATTAATTTCGCATCCCTAATATAAACAATCATCATCTAATAAAAGATGCAGTAGACCTAATAAGCCTCGAATCCGCAAACTGCCTCACTGCAAGATTTTCCACATGCCCGTCTCTCCAGAGAGGAGCATAATAATCAGCAATAATACCCTCCATTTTAACAAGGTGGTTGTTTATGTACAACAGAGCTTCTTGGGAGTCATTACATTTGTAGACTTTCTGATAAATAAAGCATATTGAAGTCCCTAAGCACAGCTCATTATATAAAAATACAAATAAATAAATACTGTGATAAAAAACTGAGGCAACAAAAATATTTATAAACAGAGAAATAAGTCTGACTCACCACTCATCAGTAGTCTGTCCTCAAACGTGGCTCTTAAGGCGCCTGGCGGGGTGCGCAAGGCTTTCTTTATCTGCCCTTTAATGCCACTGACTGTGCGGATGGACGCGCCCTCAAACTTCGCAACCTCCAGGACGGTGTTAAACATTCCCTTAGAGTCCGAAAAAAGACAGAATGTTATAACCAAAGATGAGAGGGTCCAATTATTCTGAGAGAGGATGAGGAGTATATTATTATAGTTCCCTGGTGTGCTGTGCCGCTACGCTACGGAGAAACCCCTGACTCTGCAGGACTCCCTACCTGGATAAAGCAGGTGTTCTTAAAGATTTTATAAGGGTATCCAATCAGTTTGAGTTTCTTCACAATAGTAACAGATTTGTCCAGGTCCAGAACCACTCCTGTGGCAGCAATGCGGAAACTGGCCTGAGGGGAAATAAGATAGGATGAGTCCAAGAGAAAAGGGAAGCCTTTCATCTGGCTGTGGTTGTTGAACTGGGGACTCGAACTGAAGCTGTGACCCAGGCTGCTCCTGTGCAACCATCATATGCTGGTGTCTTACCTTAATACCTCCAACCGTCTGCACAGCCAGGAAGCCTGTACCCTGGGGTGTTATAGGTCCTGGAGAAGAGAAGAAAGAAAGAGTGGAATGTGCATGAGATGACAAGAAAGAGAAGTGAGAGACAGAGTAGAGCTTCACAACTAATTGTATTAATGAACTGTCAAGCAAGCTTGAGCCGAACTGCTCAAGAATTTTAGCCCGGGTGAATCTTGACATTGCCATCCTGGAATATGGCCATGATGTGTCTTCCTACATGGTTGTTTAAGAAATGAAAAGCTACACACTAAAAGAACCGTTGCCAAACGTATAACATGCTAGAAACATGCTAATAAACACTGCAATAATGATCCATTCATAGATTTATGAAGTAGAAGTATTTGCCAATTAAAATCCAAACAGGAGCTATATATATATATATATATTTTTTTTTATATATACACACACACACACACACACACGTACACATATACATACATACATATATATATATATATATATATATATATATATATATAAAATCTTATAATTCCTATTATTATTATTATTATGGATGCACCAATATTAAAATTCTTGGCAACACTATTTTAAGGCGACATAGTTATTACTACATGTCGATACTATAGTAATAACAGTAAATTATGCATAATTACAAGTAACTAACCCTAAACCAAACCCCAACCCTAACTCTATATTAAGTACATGTAGTTAATTAACATTACTTAGTACTTATTTGAGTAAGTAAAATTTAACTATGTCATTGTCAAATTTAACTATAAATCATTATATGGTTAATAATCTATAAATAGTCAATAATAACATTATATACTATTTATAATTACATAGAAAATAAATTATATTATATTTATAAATTTAATGGATTTTTTTTTAACAATCCTTTCAAATATTGCAAGTGAACTTTAGGCATCACATTTTAATGTACAGTATGAAAACATTCATTTAGACATTTTCTAAAGACTACATTTTTTAGTTATAAAATTTATATTAGTGTTTTTAAATTTTAACTTTAAGTGAGCGTTAGATGGTGGGAAATGTAATCTAAATGTAGAAATAGGGAAAATGAGCATGTTACATTTCCAATATCGGAGAGGTGTGTGTACGGTTTGTCTCTCACCCCAGATGGTGGCACCGCAGTGCATGTGTTCAGGTGTGTATTTGAGCAGGCGGTGACGCCCGTTATGGTCCTCGATGTAGTAGAGGGGGATGGTCTGAAAGCGCCTCCAGCCCAAAGACAGGATAAGAGGGTCACGGGTTTTCAAGATACGATTGTGCCAGCGGTGTTTCTTCAGACGCATCTGTGTGGAGGAGATAAAGAAAAGACCAGAATTTTTTTAGCAAGTCCTGCCTTGTAATGACATTTGGTTCGGAGTCACAAGTGTCCTTTACTTTATTCACAAGGTTATCAACTAAACTAGAAGTTGTAAAATATACAATTGTCCAAATAAGTCCTTATAGGCTTACCTGCAAGTAGCCTACATTGCCCTCACTCGCTCCCAAACCGCCAAGGATGATGGGATAGTGGGGGTCAAAGTTGGTGACGAATTCACAAGGTAAAGCAGGGATCTCAACACGCACGTACATGCCTGGCCTGAAGCCCTCATACTGAACTCGAACTTCATCCTCCATGTCTTCGAACTCTTGCCTGTTCAGCTACAACATGAAGGGAAGAGTTGGTATAAATTAAATTCTCAATTAGAAGGATAGTTCGCACAAAAATTAAAATCATTTACTAATCTGTATGACTTTCTTTCTTCTGTGGAGCACAAAAGAAAACTTTTTGAAGAATGTTTCAACTGTTTTTGTCCATACAGTGAAAGTCAATGAGATACAAAACATCACTGGACCCTACTGACTCTCATTGTATAGGCAAAAAAAAAAAAAAACCCCGGGACATTTTACAAAATATCTTCTTTTGTGTTCCACAGAAACAAATAAATGCATACAGTTTGTAACACTGGAACAAAAAAATTGTTACACTTATTCTTGCTCTCCTCTACTAGGAGTCTGACCGTTACTGACTAAACTATGACCTCTGACCTCAGCCTGTTTCTGCATCTCCTCCTTCAGGTCATCAAAGTATGTGGCGTCGCCATCATCATATTGTGCATTGAACCTCTCCTTCAACCGCCTCTTCTTTTCCAAACGCTTGTTCTTTTGAACTTCATCATCATCAAGTTTCACTTGGGGAGCCTCCTCTTCTTCATCATCATCATCATCATCATCATCGCCATCATTCTTTTCATCATCATTCCCTCCCTGTGTTTAAATAAAAAATAAAAAAAAACAGGCAATAAATAAAGCACCACAAAAACACGTCAAATGCAATCAGAAGATAATTCTCTAAAACTAGTTTGATTTTAATACCTCAGCTTGGTCTTTATTCCCAGCCTTTGCTTTGTGAACTTCTCCTGTTTCCAAATCTTCAAAATCTCCGTAGAGTTCATCTAGAAAGATGAGAGGGATGAAATAAATGCTATAATATGGATGTCACAGTACCAAAATGTCAGTAGTCAATATCAAAATCAGTGAAATTTCATGTTTGATACCAATTCTAACATGGGCAAAGACAATAAAATTGAATTGCACTCAATTACTTAAAAAGCTGCATTAATATAAATAATAAATTTTAAAAAGTTTCTTGTTCAATTCTAGAGGACTAACAAAACAAATATTATTGTTATTAATATTAATAGCATACTAAACAGCGGCAAGAATCATCAGCTGCTGATGACGTCTGGTTCATTTGGTTTTCTTACCATCTTCCTTAAGCAGTGTTGTAGCATCTTTATCCTCCTCCCATTTTCCAGTCACAAAACAGTCCCTGATAGAGGCTAGCATCTGAAAACACACAATTTTTAAGAAAACACAACATGGACAACAAACGACATATTTACACGTATATGCAAATGTGTTTTTTTTTATTCCTCTCACCTCTACCTGATCCCAGTCATGGCTGCTGTCTGGCTGAAAGCGAGAGCAGTCCATCGCATCTCCTCGTATTTTCTTACTCTTCTCTGGTCGGCTGACTTTAAATAAACCACCCAGCTCTTCATCATTAGAATCCTCCTCTTCCTCCTCTGCCACTGGGAAACAAACAAATATCAGATGCATTATAGGTTGGATGCACTAACAGTTCATAAGCTTTATGAAAATTAATGTTTATCCTTATGATGCAGCTTATTTTCAGTAAGTGAATTAAATGTCACTCCTTATACATATCATCATCATTCCCTTCATGCGTAAATATTAAATAAGTAATAAATAAATTATGGCTTCAGATTCAGAAGACTTGGTATTCAGCAGCACACAGGTCACATGGAATAATTTTACAGTGCTTTTACCCTTTTTTGCAGTTTGACAGACATCACTAGAAATATTCATTGTTTGGAAACAAGCTGATTGAATGGTCTTCAAAATTTCTAATTTGTTTCACTAAAATAGCCAACAGGTTGGAATTGCATGAGGGGAAGTAAATAATGTCAGGTTTTTAATTTTAATCAGCTAGATGTTCAGAGACTCTTCCTTGTCCTCACCTGTGCCGTACACTAGCTTGCGAAGGTTTGGAGCTGCACGCTGTTGTCTTAAATATGCCTCTGTTGCTTTCTCGGCCAAACCTTCCTTCCACCGTAGTGCTCCTTCAACATAATCAAAATACATTCAAATAGGGCTTTCAGAGCATTAAAATTCAATAATAATAATAAAACAGGCACAAAGGGGAGTATGGGGGGAAATTAGTAAAGCCAGCTTAGGCTATTACAAAGTGAACACACAGAATTCCTAAATCTGAGAAAGAAAAAAAAAAATTAAGATTATTTGAAAACAAATAATAAAGACAGGGTTTAGATTAAGCCAGGATTAGGCCTTAGTTCAATTAGGACATTTAAGTAGCTTTTATAAACATGCCTTAGAGAAAAAAAAAACATTACTGGTGTGTATTTTGAAACAAAACAATGGCACTGACATATTTTAAGATATTTTAAGTTGCTTTCAGTTAAAACGTTCATTTTAGTCTGGGTCTAGGCTTAAGCCTTGTCTGTGAAACCGGGGAAAATCTGATTATGTTGGGATTATTTGGGAGAATTTAATTGTTTACAGTTTCTGAGCAATGTACATTTTAGAAAAAAGTTTTTATTGATAAAATTAGGCACAAAATTGTGTCCTTTTTGAGCTTGTAAACACTTAGAAATTGGAATTAATGGAAGACAAAGTACCTGCAGTTTCATAACCCATCTCTGCATCCTCTGTGTCTATCTCTTCTTCCTCTGGATGCTTGGAGGACATCTTTGATTTTACATTTTCATCTCCATCTTCTTCATCTTCATCCTCATCCTCATCATCTTCCTCTGAGCAGAGACCAGAGTCTGGACCTGAGCTTTTTTTTGCAGGCTCCCCTTTTTCCATCTCCTCATCATCCTCATCATCATCTTCTTCACTTTCATCTTCTTCAGTTTCCTCTCCTTCACTCTTTTCCAGTTCATCATCACTATCAGCAAATGCAGGCATCTCTGCAAGCTCATCAACTTTCTGTTTCTTCACAGGAGGACCTGCCGCCTCCATTGATTTCTTATCTTGCTTTTTCAGTGTTGCCACCCCCTGTTCATTTTCCTCATCCTCTTCTTCTTCATCATCCTCCTCTTCATCACTCTCTTCCTCCTCTTCACTCTCTTCCTCCTCATCACCATCATCATCATCATCATCATCATCATCATCATCTTCATCAGCAAAGACAGCTCTCCTCCTCTCTCTCTGTGCTTTTTCATCCCATTCAAGGCTTTCCATAGGGTTTTGTTTCCTGTTGATTAATTCATATGCATGCATATGAAAATGTTATCACCCATGTTTGCATTACAATAATATAATCTGAGTTATTTAACAAATCTTACCCATTTTCCTGCACCTCCTCCGTTGTCAGTGCAGCAGTTCCTGTGAACAGTGACACTTTGCTGGCAGCCATTTTTGCATCCAAAGTGGCTTGTGTTCCAATAAGAGACTGAACGAGTTCAGTGGTGGGCCGCACCTCCTCCTGGGACAAACATTTCTCACACCATTAAAACACTTGATATCCATCAGATCACAAATCATCTTTAAAACCTCAAGGTCATATTCGCTGATGGAACAAAATTGAGTGTAAAAAGTGTTATTACTTGGTGTAATAAGCTGTGACTGCCCTGTAAACTGCAGACATTATTGCGTCTGGTATTAAATCAACTGTAGGTAATGCTGTCATGGGGAACGTGCTGAGACTGAAATCTGACCTGCTGCTGTTTGGCATGTCCAGAGGGCATATCGATGTAGACTGCATCCTTATCATACACCAATCCACCTACGCCGGCCATGGGGGCGTACAATAATCGTTCCTTTACATTCAGTGCTCTCTTCTTAATCACCTCTGGAAGAGGGCATGGGTCTGGCAGGAAGCTAACATCCGCCACAGAGAAGTCCCCCACACCTGTAGAGGGAGTTATATGACATTTATCAGTAGTTCTCAACCACATAATCATGCATAGTTAACAGAGCAAAATAAATTCTTCTGTTTGGGGTCAGGTCAGGATTTTTTAATGAACAGATTCAAAAGTAAATTTAAAATAGAAATCTTTTGAAACAATGTAAAAGTTTTTACTGTCACTTTTGATCAATTTAATGCGTCACTGATGAATAAAAGTATTATTATTTTATTTTTTTTTTTTCAATTAAAATCTTTCTACTCTGAACTTTTGAATGGTAGTGTAGGTGTATCAACTTTTAAAAGAGTAGACAAAAATGGGTTTCCATAGTCTATATTTTACTGCTGACATCAAAAATGCTGAGTGTCCAATCAAACTTCTGGTGCAAATTCATCTGTCAGTTGCTTAAAGCCAAATTAACCAGATGCCAACATGGACAGGTTTGTGTGACTTGTCCATATCCTTAAAAACCATGAACAAAACTATGTGAAGTAAAAAGAAATATGACCCAAATTACATTAAATGCAGGTTCACTTGCAGCAAACTGTTTTGTTGACCACAGTGTGGTTTGTGCAGAAAATTACTGGCTGACAAGAGCATAAAATAGTCCAAATTCAATTTTGTAAAAAGAAAATACTGGGTTGATACATGTACAATGTATAATCTGATTCCTGAAGCAAAACCTGTTTAAAAAAAAAAAAAAAAAAAAAAATAAAAAAAACTGAATATCTGTAAAGAATATTGCAAATATTAATGATAACTCACCAGGAATGTGGACCTGACATTTATTCTTCAAAAATGTCCCACGCAGGTAGCCGTACAGAGAGACAGTTCTGTCACATTTGGGATTTAACCTTATAGCCTCAGGATCAGTAAGATCCTCCATACTGTCCAGGAAAAAAAAAAAAAAGAAAAAAAAGAAAGAAAATCATTGCCTGTTATAAAAGGCAGCATATGCTTAGAAAGATCATGAATCAAAGAAACGTTTCCTTCAGGTCACTCACCGGTCAGCCAACACATAGGGGTGAGAAGTCTGCCAGACAAGAGGCCTGAACTTCATGACTGAGATGAACCGCCCAAGGTTCTTTACTTCCTGTATCTGGTACTCTCCATACACCATTCCAGACAGGTAAAAGAGCTTGGCACCCTGCAAGATTTTTATGTTCAGACACTAAACAGTTCACTTTAAAGATATGTCAGTTATATGCCGGGTTGTTGACGTACCTGGAAAACTTCAGTCCAGAATCTGTGTTTGAGGCGTTTTTTTGTTTTTCGTAGTGTCTTGTTGTTCTTGAAAGTGTCCAAATGTGTGAGGACCCCCATGACCCGAGGGAAGCCATGAACTTGGCAAATATTCAGGAACTCAAAGGTCTCCATTTCAAAGCCAAAACTTGCATCTATCAGCATCAGAACCTAACAAATTCAAAACATAAGTGCTGCCTTACTGGAAAACAATGTTAATACAACGGAGTAATAATACTGTCTACTAGTCAAATAAAACTAGTAGACTATTTTTAAAAATAACTACTTTTTAATTTAACTTTTGTGGCTACTAGTTATCTAAGTTAGTACATGTACACTACCTTTCAAACTTTACAAAAAAAAAAAAAAAATTTATTCAACAAAGATGCATTAAATTAGTCAAAAGTGACAGTAAAGACATTTATGTTACAAATGATTCCTATTTAAAACAAATGTTATTCTTTTGAACTTTCTATTCAACAAAGAATCATGAAAAAAGTAACATGGTATTTACAAAAATATTAAGCAGCACAGCTGTTTTCAACATTGATAAATGTTTCTTGAGCAGCAAATCAGCATATTAGAATGATTTCTGAAGGATCATGTGACAATGAAGACTGGAGTAATGATGCTGAAAATTTAGCTCTGCAATCACAGGAATAAATCCTATTTTAAAATATACTGAAATAGAAAACAGTCATTTTAAACTAATAATATTACACAATATTACTGTTTTTTTGGTGTTTGTTTCAAATAAATCCAGCCTTGGTGAGCATAAGAGACTTCTATCAAAAAACTTTTAAAAAATCTTATAAACATCAAAATTTAGATCAGCAGAGTAGGGGGGCACAACACATTTGCAAGGCAAAACAAGGCATGTTTTTTTTTTCTCATAGTAAGTTATAATTTAATACACTTATGAATTGCTTTCATAAGTCAGCTTTACTGATGATGCAGGCTTGCACTCACCAAGTCAGCAACCTTTGCCAAATCAATCATGGTGTTGATGTCATTGTTGCACTCAATGAAGGTCAGGCGACGTTTCTTTCCTACAAACATTTACAAGAAAAAAAAAAAAAAAAAAAAGTCACCTCACAGCTTATTGTTTCTGTCTGACAAAGCCAGTATGCTGTTGCTCCCAATAATGTCAGTTTTAATCTTACCAAAAATGTGACACGTTATTTTTGACATTTGACACCCAAGGCGGATGTTAATACCAGGAGTAAATGGGAGCTATTTTACATGTTTTTATATACAGGTGCTGGTCATATAATTAGAATATCATCAAAAAGTTGATTTATTTCACTAATTCCATTCAAAAAGTGAAACTTGTATATTATATTCATTCATTACACACAGACTGATATATTTCAAATGTTTATTTCTTTTAATTTTGATGATTATAACTGACAACTAAGGAAAATCCCAAATTTAGTATCTCAGAAAATTAGAATATTGTGAAAAAGGTGCAATATTGAAGACACCTGGTGCCACACTCTAATCAGCTAATTAACTCAAAACACCTGCAAAGGCCTTTAAATGGTCTCTCAGTCTAGTTCTGTAGGCTACACAATCATGGGTAAGACTGCTGACTTGACAGTTGTCCAAAAAGATGACCATTGACACATTTCACAAGGAGGGCAAGACACAAAAGTTCATTGCAAAAGAGGCTGGCTGTTCACAGAGCTCTGTGTCCAAGCACATTAATAGAGAGGCGAAGGGAAGGAAAAGATGTGGTAGAAAAAAAGTGTACAAGCAATAGGGATAACCGCACCCTGGAGAGGATTGTGAAACAAAACCCATTCAAAAATGTGGGGGAGATTCACAAAGAGTGGACTGCAGCTGGAGTCAGTGCTTCAAGAACCACTACGCACAGACGTATGCAAGACATGGGTTTCAGCTGTCGCATTCCTTGTGTCAAGCCACTCTTGAACAACAGACAGCGTCAGAAGCGTCTCGCCTGGGCTAAAGACGAAAAGGACTGGACTGCTGCTGAGTGGTCCAAAGTTATGTTCTCTGATGAAAGAAGTAAATTTTGCATTTCCTTTGGAAATCAGGGTCCCAGAGTCTGGAGGAAGAGAGGAGAGGCACACAATCCACGTTGCTTGAGGTCCAGTGTAAAGTTTCCACAGTCAGTGATGGTTTGGGGTGCCATGTCATCTGCTGGTGTTGGTCCACTGTGTTTTCTGAGGTCCAAGGTCAACGCAGCTGTATACCAGGAAGTTTTAGAGCACTTCATGCTTCCTGCTGCTGACCAACTTTATGAAGATGCAGATTTCATTTTCCAACAGGACTTGGCACCTGCACACAGTGCCAAAGCTACCAGTACCTGGTTTAAGGACCATGGTATCTCTGTTCTTAATTGGCCAGCAAACTCACCTGACCTTAACCCCATAGAAAATCTATGGGGTATTGTGAAGAGGAAGATGCGATATGCCAGACCCAACAATGCAGAAGAGCTGAAGGCCACTATCAGAGCAACCTGGGCTCTTATAACACCTGAGCAGTGCCACAGACTGATCGACTCCATGCCACGCCGCATTGCTGCAGTAATTCAGGCAAAAGTATTGAGTGCTGTACATGCTCATACTTTTCATGTTCATACTTTTCAGTTGGCCAAGATTTCTAAAAATCCTTTCTTTGTATTGGTCTTAAGTAACATTCTAATTTTCTGAGATACTGAATTTGGGATTTTCCTTAGTTTTCAGTTATAATCATCAAAATTAAAAGAAATAAACATTTGAAATATATCCGTCTGTGTGTAATGAATGAATATAATATACAAGTTTCACTTTTTGAATAGAATTAGTGAAATAAATCAACTTTTTGATAATATTCTAATTATATGACCAGCACCTGTGTATATGTATATATATATATATATAATATATATATATATATATATATATATATATATAATGTATATATATATATATATGTGTGTGTATTAAAAAACTGACCAGATACTATAGTCACAGGTCCACAGATGTCAGAAAGCTTTTGCCGTGTGAAGCTTTTGATCAAGCATCGTATGAGGGTGCTTTTGCCCACTTTTGGAGGTCCCATCACCACTATAACAATAGGCGGGGGCTCCAGGGGGGTCCGGTCTACCAGGGGAATGTGATGTTTCTTTGTTTTAATATCCTGAGTCCTACAAAACAATGTTAAGAGATTAAAAGCAATGAAAGGACAACTAATTTTACTTAAATTATAAAAAGTGAAAGTTATTGGAATAAAGGGAATGGCATGGGAATAATCTGAAACTATTATACTCATTAATAAGATAAAGTAAGTAGAAAAATCAGTGGAAGATGGGTAATGTTGAATGAAGGTTTCTGAGCACTGACCTATGGAAGGTTTTTGCCATGCGAACAGCTGACTTAACACTGAACGCTCGTGGGTTCCTCTTGCGCTCATCCTGTTCTTGTTCAGTGCCATGCTCCTTCTTTCTGTTCTTCTTCTGTGCTTTGGGCCCACTATGCTTATGCTGGTGCCGCTTCTGTTCTTTCTTCTCCATCTTTGCTCTTCAGGAAATAAGACAGGTTATCAGCAATGATCTTTATTTGACTTCATAGAGTGATGTAGATGTCTCCCATCCAGGTACTGACTAGGCTAAACCCTGCTTAACTTTAGTGGGAAGCCAGGCAAGAGCTGCAGTGTGACAGCTGCTGTTTTTACATTGCATATTGATATTCTCCTGCATCAATTTAAAGTCTGACAAGTCATAAAGGCAAACCATACCTATTGAACATCCAGCATCAATATGACATTACCTCCTAAGCATTCCAGTAACACAATGGTTGTGAATATTACACTGGCTTTAAAGACAGAATAAATTACACAATGTGTTTCTACAGCCACATGCACTGGTAATCTTCAAACAACTAGCAATTACAAAAAAACGTGCATGAACAACGTACAGAATACGACTTGGACTAACTGGTTATCTATTATATTCTATTTTCAGGTATTTTACGCTCGAACAATTGAGGAATAAATACGTTTGTCTTTAAATCAACATCAATGCAGTCACTTTTAACCATGGGAAATATAAGCTCACCTTTCTGTGGTTACAGTTTATTTCAATCCGCTCCGCATATGATCTCAGAATTCAAAATGTTAACTCATGTTATCACATCAAGCGCACAACGTGAATCTCTCCACTGTTTACACGTGTGCTGCACTTCCGGTTAGAGGCGGAAGTGGTTACGTTCGACAGAGTCTGTCGTGTTAAACAGGACCCTGGAAAGAACGATCCTGTCACACGTTCCGCATACAAAAGACTTTTCCTGAATGCTGATTTTATGGTGCTGGAAAAACTGAATGTTAGAACAAGTTGTTTAGCAAACCATAAACTCGTTAAATGTGCATGCGGTCTTTGAGGTAAAATGGAAATGTCGAATAGTGGTGGGAGATGCATTAAATGAAGTCAAGAGATATTATTATTGGTTTCTCAATTAATCTTTTGAGTGAATGACTGAAATTTTTTAATGAATGTATCTTTTGAGCGAATGAAAGACTCTTTTTGCTGAAGAGAATCAAATATTCGAGTCACTGAACTGAATCAGAATCTTAACTACTAAATGTTAAGTAATCACTCTGTATGTTATCAATGTAATACGTCTGAGCATATTAGGCCTTCATTGGAGTCGAATCTAACCTTTTGACTTTTGATTCCCAATGCTTCAGAATCAATGAATTGACCCTTTTTGATGAAATATACAAAATAGTAAATAAAATTAAATGTGTAAGCAATCCAAAGACAAGAATTTATACATTTTAACATTTTATTTCAAATAAATATCCAATATTTTACAAAGTGACAGTATAGGTTGTGTGACCTTCATTAAATGTAGAAATAAATATCCCAACTGCACTGTAATACCTTAAAAAGAGCATAAAGAATAAATAAGTTACTTTTATGGTGCAACCGTAGGCTACTGTTTCCAATCTACTCCTTGGTAGAAAATTTAAATAAATAAAGTCCATTAAATAACTGTCCAATGTGGATATCTGATATTGCTCTGTAACCGGCACTTGCACAATACCACGCTTTCCATATAATACAGTTCCTTCCCCTCAAGTTAAACCTATGTTAAAACAGTGTTTGTCTCCTTTAGGTTATGGAAGTTCGCTAGATTACTGTAGATCCATCTGGCCATTGAAGTTCCACCAGGCTGGCTCCATTTTCCCAAGAACATCCTCCAGATACTGAGAGGACAGATCTGGAAGTGGGGCCACAGGCTGCTCCTCAGCGACCCTGTCCCATGGGCTTCCACAGTCAGTGTCTGGCACAGATGGAGAGCAATTTTCCAGTCCCATGTCCCAAAATGCAGAATCAGGAGAGGCAGGAGAAGTTGGAAGTGACTCAAGGCCACTAACACACCCGACTTTGGCACTTCCATGTGGATAAGGAGGTGGTGGGTAGAGGAAGAAATGACTCTCATCCTTGTAGGAATTCCCAAAACTCTGTGCTGGTAGACTCCATGTAGACTCAGGAGAGGTCTGTGTGCTTCCTCCAGAGCTCCAGCTGTCTGCCATAGCTTGTAGATCAGAGGGAAGAGAGGGAGAACAAGAGCTGGTTCCCATTAACCTGTTTTGCCGAGGCTTAATGGCAGGTGTGCTATAGTCACTTGGAGGGAAAGTAAAGTGCTGAGGAGACGTTTGAGACATCTGAATGTTGAAGGATTCCTCTTGAATGCCTCTCTGTTGGCCACTGACCCCAACGCTAGCCATGTGAGGGGGTAGAAAAGGGCTGGGCAGAGGAGAGGTGCTGTCTAGCTGAGGTGAGTTCTGATAAGCTCTGTTCTTTAGGGTTCTGGCTCTCTTGTTCTGGAACCACACCTGGAAAAAACAACATTTATGTTAGAATGTTGATATATTATACATTTTTTTAATACTTTTTAAAGTTTTTGAAAACTGTTTATTATCTGTATTGTTATTTACATACCTGAATACGTGACTCGGGTAGGCCCGTGGCTTGAGATAGACTTTCCCTGACACTAATACCAGGGTAGGGGTCCACACTGAAAGCCATTTTAAGTAGTTCCAAGTGCTCTTTGGTGAAACAGGTTCTCTTCCTGCGGCCTGCAATTTTACTGGCCTGTGAGTTTCCATCCTGAGCTGTAAGAGTAAAAAGATGTATGTTATTATAAAGGCACAAAATAAATAATTATTCCAGAGAAAGAAAAAAAAACTTAAAATCTAAAAAATAAATTAAAAATAAATGAATAAAAACAATAACACTTACCAATGCAGTCAGTCCACATGTCTTTCAAGGATGTTTTGATTATCACTTGTAGAATGTAATTCTGTAAGGACTGAGTAGGTCAAGCTGAATGCTTTCTTACTGCTCCTTGTGCTACTGACCAAGAACTGAGAGTTACCACTTTTTATACCTGCCCACCTTGGTCCAGAGGGGGCGGTCCTAACACTTGTACACTTTGAAGGTTAAGTGGGCTCTATGATCTCTAATGGGCAAGTCACACCTTCATACATGCCACACCTTAATTTACACTTCATTCATCCATCCTCTTTTATTGTTCATCACAAATACTTGAAGAATTTGCAAGTATGTCAAGACATTTGTAAGACTGTTTATATAAATATTACTTATGTTATAATACTGCTTACTACTTAAAAAAGAAATATATTTGCAGATAAATTGCCATATTTTTATAGTGATATTACATGCATTTAAATTTTCTTTTTTGTAAATAATGTAATTATACATTCAGCATGGATTTACATTTTACTTTAAAATATTACAAATATGTATATACTAATTTACATGTACTTATATGTATATACTAATTATAATTATATACTAATTAGTTTATACATTTGTTAAGTAAAATGCGTAAAAATAATAATATATAATTTACGTAAATTAGTATATACATGTACTTTATATGTATATACTAATTTACATTTATAAACATTTTACTTTATCCATTTTATTATTTGTATAACATGTTTTATTATTATTTTTAGTTATACATTATAGTAATATATTGTTACAGGATATACATAAAAATAATATAAAAGTAAATGTTCTTATGTGTTTATTTTATAATCATTAGCATATATATTCACACACACACACACACACACACAGTTATATATATATATATATATATATATATAATAAGATATAAGATAATAATATATAAAATAAGATTTTAAATTCAAATGCAGATCATGAGCTATTTTTAAGTACCATTAAAGTTTAATGTATAACCACAGTAATGTTTTTACTGAATCATTTTGAAAATGCATGTAATATTCTAAAGAAGGCTTAAGGTATTGTTTCATTACTTAATATTGATATAAATATTTATGATCATCCCACAATGTTTTTCATCACTCTTTGCTTAAAGGTTGTATTAAATGACCCTAGAAAGTAGCAATTGTAGGACTAAAACATTGTTCTGTGTTGAAACATAAAGAAGTTACATACTGTATTTATTTTAGATCAACAAATAAACATAAATAGTGGGTTTTCATATCATACAAGAAAGAGAAAGATTTTAATCTGCACTCAAATTTCAACATTTTGTGATAATCAAATTTGAAAAGATTATGACTTCTGTCATAGGTGTGAATAGGTTTGATGAATCTGTTTACACCTCTTTGATTGATATGCCCCAATCAGTCTATACAATGGCTCCTATAGAGCTAATTCATACCCTTTAACAGCTGTGAATATGCCTTTATTAATATGAATAGACCCCAGTCATAGATGCTTAGGTCTATATGATTTTTTTTTTGTTGACAATAATAAAAGTGTGATTAATTACACACCTATATATCCCAAGCTACTTAGGCTATAAAAAAACATGTCAAAAAGCATGCACTGAAATGCTCTTACTGAAACAATGAATACAATAACAACAACATTTATGTAGCTCCTAATAGTGTTCATTCAACACATACATGTTTCAAAACCTTTATGAGATTTCAGAACAGAGTTCTTCTTTTTGTTCTATTTCAATATAAGAGCTATTAAATCTTTTAAATGATGTACGGCCATAGTGTAGAGCTAAATCTGCTGATCTGTTTGTTTAGAATGGACTGGATTTATTACCTGACAATCCCTGGCTATACTTATTTGAGGAAAGTCTATTTAGTACCTTTTATGAATCTCTCAAAATTCATGTTCCTGATTAAAATCTTTCATATGCTTCGAAATAAATGTAAAATAATACTAATAATAATAAATAAACACAATTAACAATTCTATCATGCATGCAGACTGTTTGAATCTACTTGAATATAGATCAATGTCAGAAATTATTGTTTAAATAAATGGCAATATTAAATCACTACTTAACATATAATATGCCTAGAGTAGAATATTAAGAAATATGTTTGAAAAAATTCAATTCCATAATATTTTCAATATTCATTTAATTTTTGTCACTTTTGGTGACCTTATTGCCCCAAGGCCTGGTAAATTTCTCCTTGGTCATCATTTCTCATTCTGGATCTTATAGCTTATGGCCTACAATTACAAACAACATACATTAAATACAGTAATACCACAAATCTGAATTTTGTAGTAAGTGGGCTGTATGATCTCTATTGGGCAAGTCACACCTTCGTACATGCCACACCTTAATTTACACTCCATTCATCCATCCTCTTTTGTTGTTTGTAACACTTGATCAATTTGCAAACATGTCAAGACAATTTGTAAAACTATTTATAGAAGTATTACTTCACTACAAGTATTACCGACTACTACTTTTAAAATACAATATTTGCAGGTTCATTACCATATTTTTTCAGCATATTACATACATTTTAATTTTCTTTTTGTAAAGGAATCACTGTGCTTATATACAGCTTACAAATAGTTTATGATCACTTTATTGAATTTAAAATATTAAAAATACACAATAGTAGACATTTTATTCAATGCCTGGAATATATTTAATATGCCTAGAACAGAATATTATAAAATATATTTGAAATATATCAGAGTAACATTTTAAATATTTAGATAATTTTTGTCCCAGTTAATTTCTGACCCTTCATTATTTACTCTCTTGGCCTACCTATGGCCTGTAATGACAAACAGCATAAATTACATCAAGTTCTTCTTTTGGGAGCCACAAGTTGCAGTATTTTTCTGAAAAGGACCATGTTTGTCTGATTTGTCAATTCACATCATTGTGGCAGTTATTTAGCTACTTAGCCTACATAAAAACAACAACAACAACAACAGCTTGAAAACGTTTCTTTGATTTGTGTAAAAAATCATGTTTGTATGTAATTTATATTGTAGAACAAAATGTAAAAGCCTTGTATTAGGCTAACTAAAATTGTATTAACCTTCTTTTTAATAATATGTTGTATGAGCATTTGTTACATAAATGTTATATAACTACCATGAAAAAGTAGGCTATATCTAATTCCTCAAATGTGAATTGTAAAGCCTTAAGTTGCAATATAAGAACAATATTTGATTTTTCAATTAACATCACTGTTGTACTTATAAACAACTTACAATAAAACAGCTTGAAAATGTTTGTTTGGTGTATAAAAAAAAGAAGCCTGTGTTAGTGTGAAAGCCTTATGAATTTTTGAATTAACATTCACTGAAGTAATAATTTTACTTAGTCTACTATTGAAATTATGGTTACCCATATATATGCGTGATTCATGATCATTTGTTAGGCTACATAAATGTTAGATAACTACCCTGGAAATGTATTATTATCATCATCTCACTAGCACAATGATTCGTACATATATTTGCGGATCTCAGTGCGCCAGTATTTATAACCTAGTAAACACTATTTTAACTCTATCAGAGTAATGATATTGTAGGTCAAGATGGCGCTTCATGATCTAGAGTGAGTCATGGCGTCCCTAGAGTCTACAAAACAGCAGTATGCACGGCCACTTTTATAGATGGACACAACTGCATCTGAAACAGACCGAAAACTACACGGACTTTACTTAAAACAACACGTTCTATTCCTTAATTAACCAAAGGAAAATTGTATTCCATTTAGAGAATTGGCTTTGAGGTTTAAAAAGAAATATATGTTTGTAAAGACGACCTAATGAGTGTTTCAGGTAATCCATATTCATCCGCTCCGAGTTCCTGCCTCACGCGCATTGAAGGCAGCGGAACCCGGATGGAACTGTCATGGCTGCCGTCACCGACCTGCCAGTCTAAAGAGAAAAGAGAGGTAAATTTCTCTAAACTGCGCCTATTTGAAACAGCGGTTTTAATTAAGACACAATTACATTAATTCCTAATACAACTGTGACTTTTTTGAGTAGTGCGCTCTTGCGTTGACTTCTTTGTTTTTTAATCGTTGATTACATCCAGCGTGGGTGGGGGCGAGTTGCTTTATTTTTGTTGATGTGGATAAATAACATGGCTTATGAGTGAATTACTTTGAGCGACGTTTGTCGATGTGTTCGCTAAGAGAGTAGCGGGATAGTCGGTCTGCATCCAGAAATGCACGGCCATAATTCTCGTGTTGAGTCGATTGACATGGCACTTCCTTTAGTTGGCTGTGCATTGTGCGTGTCCGCGTTGCACAAAGTTGGTGAATGTCAACTTAATTCAAATAACTTTATTCATTCGCAGATGCATGACTTTGTTGTTGGGTGTTGCTGGTTTTGTATCATGTTTTTAAAAAGTTTGTTTGCGCATCTGTAGGAAGATTGAAGTGAAGTAATGAAATTCTGCTGAAAACTTTGGCTAATATAGCAAATGTGGAAAATGAGTAAAGATAAATCAACGTTGTCTGTTACAGATGTGCACGGATATGCGTTTGAGATTTCGATCATGCAGATGAAGTTTAAGCTACAAATGAAACAATGTTCCATGCATCACTTCACATCTTGTTTGTAAAATAGTTTATGGAGGTTATCATATTAACATTAATCCATTTAGTTCCAGTGTTCTTCCAGCTCGTTAGATAGCACAGTAAAATTAACTGCTTGCATTTTCTAAAGTTTTGAAGTTAGTGATGCTGGTCACAGTTATAGCCATTGGAGTCAGATTGCTTAGTTGGTTAATAAGACCCAAAAAATATTTTTTTACTATCAAGATATTGTGCAGAAAAGGGGAATAATAATAGAATAAATTCATTTTTACTTGGTTTCATTTTTGTGACAATGATTTGAAATCTAAAATTTGATAACGTGTATAAATTAGTTATTAAATATTGAATGTTATTGAATTTATTTAAAATAAGTCTCTGGGTTTTCCCAGTGTTCACAAATTTGACCACAGGCATGTTTCTGCTACATGTATTAATAATAGACTCTTTAATAATAGACTCTAGATGTAATAATACTCTTTAAATATTTTGTCTTACATATCTTAGTTCTTTGTGTATCATGACACATTTTACATGCTTGCTTTTGTCTTTTATGTTTAACTTTGACACAGACGCTAATTTTTCAGAGGTGCAAACTAGAATTAAACTGCTGTAGTCATAAGACAATTTACACCAGTCATGTAAAAATGATTACATGAAATCAAAACAGTCTGCATTTTAATATTTGACAACTATGTGTATAATGCATCAACAACTCTTTTGACCACATGTTACAAGTGAGATTAAATTGGTTAATGGCAGATTTCAGATTGTACTAATTGCTGTAGAATTGTTGGATCACATATAAAATTTGATTTGATAGATATTGACAGATTTCTAAATTATTACATTTCAACAGGCTACAAATGTACTTACAGTTGAATTTGCATTTCTTAGGGTTAGACTTGGCATTCTTCACAGTAAACATTTCAGATAGTATTGTGTATTAAACGATATTACAGCAGTTGTTGTTATATGACCTACACTACATCACATTTGTGAACCACAAATGAATGGAAAGTGCTATATTCTGCACAGTAAACAGTGTACTGCTCATTTTGGAAAATGTAGTGGATCGTCCAATATTTTATACATACAGAAAATTTGCATGCCATGCACTGTGTACACGCTATAAACTGCTGCAGTAGTAAGGGTAGTATGATAGTATGCTGTTCTGAACATCTCTTAAACATATAAAAATTGTGATGTGTAGGTCCACATGGAAATCTACAAAATGCTCTGCAGATTTTTACAGAATTTGACCAACCAATAATCACAAAATTCTTCAGATCTTATGCCCCTTATCTGTTTATTTATCAGATATTGTGTGGATTATTTGATTATACTTTGTTGATTATAAATCTTTTTTTCTTTTCTTTTCTTTTTTTTTACCATGTTTAAATCCATTCTGGTTAATATTCTCCAAAATTGGCACAGAAAATGAAAACTAACTCCATTTGGGCTCATAATTATTACATTTTTGCAACATTCATAATTAAAAGTTTTTCATACTGCTTACTTTGTAGTATATTATTTGCTGTAAAGGGCTATAATGTGACATCCAGTTTTTCCGGATGTAAGCAATTGAGGTGATTGGCATTAAAATGTTTTCTGCTTTCTTGATGCAAACTCTAAGACAACAAGCATGAAAGGCAGGAAGATGTTGCCTGTCATTTTTAAACAAATACTAGTATTGTAGACTTCGCTGGAGAAAATATGTAGTCTATAGTAAGTCATTTTGTGGAAAAATTACTTGTAGTGGAAGTTAAATTATTTGTGTTATACTTCTATACTCAACATGTTGCATATGTTTTTTAAAGCATAAATTAAAGCATAGTAGCTCTTATAAAATGTATTTAATAGAGGTCTTTTTCCTTAAATGCTGTAATGCATTAACTGTACAGTAGTATTATTCACATATTACAATATAATAATGCTTGTTTGTTTTTGTTTCAAATATTGTAGGAGCCTTTATTCTAAAGCATGGAGGTTGACCTGACAGCATCAGATGATCCCCCTGAAAGCCATGACCAGAGCCAGGATGATGATACCTTACTGGACCACACTTTGCCTCTCGAGTTGGCACATCAGCTTCCAGATACAGCCTCTTGCAACGAGCATTGTGACCAAGATGAAACACCCCCTGAGGAATCAGCCACTGATAATCTTCACAGCAAAGCTTCTGGAAAGACTCCATGTAAGATGCAGCAGGGTGCAATCTTCTCTGGAAAAATACTGAGTTTTTGTTGCTCTGAATGCAAAGACGATACCACTTACAGCCCTAACGACTTGCTGAAACATTTTCAAGGATCTCACAAGGGAACCCTTCCAACTTATCCTTGTGATCTGTGCTCGTTTGTCACCAATGAATTCTCATCTCTTCAGCGACATCGCATCGGACATCGAAACACTTTGGTCACGTGCGAGATTTGCAACGATGGGGTGCAGTATTCACTTCTTTTGCTCACCAGGCACTTTACCAACTGCCACAGCCGTAATGGACAGTTTCGCTGTAAAAAGTGTGAGTTCTCCACCAGAGATGCAGGAACCTTTGTTCAGCACACCCATCATCACAACGAACGTAATCACAAATCTGTGAAATGTCCACATGGTAGCCCCACACAAGGAGATCTTCAGAAGCATACCTTGGTGCATTCTGGGACTTTTCCTTTCTCTTGTCAGATTTGTGGATATAGCGCAGCTCGCAAAGAGTACCTGAACAAACACCTTACAGTGGCACACGGTGAGGAGATGAACAAGAGGAGAGCAAATGAGGACAACTCTGGAGTCAATTCATCTGGACTAAAAATCCTGCTTAAGAAATCTCCACCAGTTGGAGGATCCAGAGAACCGCAGTGGATGTCAAAACTTAACTCACTCTCTGGTGTAGGTCTGCTCGATCATAACGGTAGGTTGTTTCATCCTGAAAAAACCTTGGAGGAGACCCAGCAGTTTCTTGAAAGAGCTGTTGGGGTTAAAAAAGAAAATAATAAATGGACAAAGTCTCCCGTACAAAGCGAGCCACAAACTTTGCACCTTATTCCGTCAACAACGCCACAACCAAAGTTACAAGAGCATGAGATTAGTCCAGGAAGTCCAGGACTTCTGAATTCAACCAATAGCAATGGACTGACTGTTCTTATGGTGAAAAATAAAATATCTATTCCACCAAACTGTACCACTAAAGTCATGGGCTTTAAGATAGTAGATGGTAAAAAACATTTAGTTCTAAAAGTCATACCGACAAAACCAGAAGACTCCACTGAAAATGAGCTTTCTGATTCACACATCGGTGAAGATGAAGATAAAACAACCAGCAGCCCCTGCTCTTCATCTTCTCCAATCTTAGGATCTCTCCTCAGTTTAGAGTCTGGAGAATCAAATGAGCCATCTTCAATAAAAGAAGAGTCACCAGAAGTTGAAAATCACATTGGCAACCATCTCCCCCTGACAGATGAGCACAAAGTTAGCTTTATGATTGCAAGTAAGGCTTGGCAGGTTAATAATGAGGATACAGAAGTCTCATGTGGTGTTAAAGTACTGTCTACAGCATCAAAAGATGCTGCACTTTCCCTGAGTCAGAGCCACCAATCGAATGGGAGGTCATCACCTCACCTTCATGAGGTATCTTTCCTCTGTTCAAGTGAAAAAAGCTACATTGATAATATCCAGACAGCAAATCCAGCCGCCTCACCTCATGTTTCAAAATCAGAGCTTCCCTCTGCTGATTCTGAGAGCACACTCTCTAATTTGCAAATTGGTCAAGTAGACTCATCTGAATATGAGGCTACAGCATTAGCTTCAGTTATGGATCAACATTCAGGATTACAGTCACCTGCTGATGCAACCACACATCCTTCCTGTGACTCTTCCAATTCAAAATCTGAGCCTGAAATGTCTGCAGATGACAAGTTCACACATGTTGATATCCTGGAATCTAAACTTCCAACTGCAGATGCAACATTTTCTGTGCTGTCAGAAGAACCTTTTATCCAGGAACCTCGATTCAGTTCAGTGGCTCCAGAAGGGCAGGATTCTGACAAAGTTGAGACATCTTTTTGTGAGATGACTGACATTAAGACCTCTAACGCAAAAGTTGGAGAGAGCCTTCAGTTTTACCCAAATGCTCCTTCTGACTCAAGTAAGACTAAAGCTTCAGACAGTGTAGTTGTAAAGTTCTCTGAAGTAACTAAAAGCAAAACAACTGAGGCAAACTCAGAAAAAGAAACTAGTAAAGGTGCATCACCCGATGCCAAAGATTGCAACACAGAGGTTGAAAATAACTTTCTCAATTCCCCAAGTCAAGAGGTCTTTAGTTTCCACAATTATTCTAAAGATTCCTTCGGGAGCTCTCCTGATTCATTGCAGCCTGAGGAAGACTCACTGGAGGGGCTGGAGGAAGAAGAGTGCGAGGAGGATTTTGGTGACTGGAGCTTAACTTTGCCGGCATCGCCTCCTCTTCCAGCTGAAGAAGATAGCAGGGCAGTGGCTAATGAGAGGGATCCGCTCTCTGAAAGTGGAGAGAAAGCATTAGAGCGAGTGTCAGATAGTGATATCGAGGTAGATGAGTGCATAGCTACTGTTGATGATTCACTCATTCCTGTGCTTCCGGAAAAAGGAGTAGAAACAGCTTGTTCATCAGCATCAGAGAAGAAACCGGAAGGCATCACATTTGCAAGCGAGAACACAGCGGCAAGCTTGACTAGTGCAGCTGTTTTGGGCAAGATACTTGAAAAGCACTCTGATGCCATTATCAGCCAGCAGCTTGAGAAAGAGAGAATGAGGACTTCAGCTACAGGACAAGAATCTGTTAGGCCGACCAAAACCACACTTCGGATTTTGCAAACACCTGAAGGAAAACAGCAGATGTTCCTTCAAACTACAGACACTCCATATGCTGTGCCAGTTCAGCTGAAAAGTGGGGCTGGGTTCAAGCTGATTACTAAGTCCAGTTCTCCCAACATTAATGTGTCCTATGTGAAACCTGGGATTGAGACAGCCAGCAAGACAAAGGGAGTAGCTCTGACTTTAAACGGAGGCAGAATTGGCATGTCTGCGCAAAGTTCAGGTCTGGAAACTAAAGGTCAAACGTCTATCCAAATGGCACCGAGCGGCAGTGGAAACCGCTACTTTGTCAATGCTGCAGCTCTTAAAGCATCTTTTCTCTTGTCAGGTGCTGTCAAGTCCTCATCCGGAGAACAGGCGACCAACGTGCCACAGACTTGTTATTTAGTTCAGAGACCAGTCCCTGTTACCCCAGTTAGTAGCGAGTCAAATGGTCCAAGTTCTAAGACTGTGCTTGCAACTCGTCCTGTATTGGCCATGCCTGTGAATTCAGCAGATAAAACCAGTCCCTTGCAGTCTGGGAGACAAGCTTACCTGGTTAGATACATTTCTCCGGCTAAGTCAGGTATACTTTTGAACAATTCAGATGGGAAAACTTTGAACCAGGGCAACCAAGTAAACGAGGCTGGCAAAAACAGGGTATTCCTTAAGATAGTTAGAGGTCCCAACGGCACCAGATTTCTCTCCACCACTCCATACACCACATCCAAAAAGTCAGTATACCTTGCCACAAGCTCTTTACAGTCACCTTGCTTGTTAATGTCTTCAAATAAATCTTTAACCAGCGTGTCGGGAGGTCTGAAAACCTCTACTAATTCCCAAGGTCTCACTCATAAACTCGTCCCAGCATCCCAGCTTAAACATATTCTACCCCAATCCAATGTTCAAATCAAAAGCAGGGCTGATCATGATGTAGCATTACAGAAGTTGCCACTTGTTCCCAGTCCCATCCGTCCACGAAGCCAAAGGAAACGGAGCCGAAGGGCTTTGTTTGAGGAAATGCTGGAGCGCTCCTCCAAAACGAGGAGAATCTCAAGCAAGTCGGCTGAGAAAGATGCTACCTCAATTTGGGAGCCTGTTGCGAAAGATGCCGTGAGAACGCTAAAGCTCTGTCCCTTTAGTCCACTTCAAGAAATCAAATGCCCCCGTCGAAACCAGCCTGTGGTTGTGCTGAACCACCCAGATGCAGACATTCCTGAAGTTGCTAGCATCATGAGGTCAGTGAACAAATACAAAGGTGAAGTTCTCAAGGTGGCACTGTCCCAAAGTACAGTTAAAGCCCTCTCTGAGTCTCCAAATACACTTTCAAAGCAGAATGCTTCCAACGGAAATGGGAGCGAAAGATCAAGGTCATTAGGAGGCACTGTTCAAGAGAGATTCATACTGAAACTAAAGTTAAAAAAGACTAGCAGAAATAAGTATGAGGTGGTGAGGTCCTCATCTGCTGGTTCAGAGCAGCAGTCAACATTTTGTTGCTGGTTTTGTGGCCGAGTTTTCAACAACCAAGAGGACTGGATCGGCCATGGTCAACGGCATCTAATGGAGGCAACAAGAGACTGGAATAAGCTGTTCTAATGCAACTACAGAGCCCCTGGATTGGGCCAAATGCCATCCTTCATTGTAGAAAACAGATTTTTTTTTGTAATCTTTTCTTTTTTTTTAATAGTACAGTAAGATACAGTTAACCTGTTGATATTATTTTTCCATAGATTTTTCTCCAGAAGCTTTTAAAGGGTATAGTGTTATAGAGAAGAGTTTGGTACCTGAAACAAGTTTGTATGTAAATAATTTTCACCCTTGTATATTTAAGTCGAAACCCTTGAGTATGTATAGAATGGAACTGTGAAAACTGGACACACTGTATGTTTATGGTGCAAGCAAGAAGATCACTGGTATAAGATGGTGCTGTCTCTTATAGACCTTTTTTAATGCCGACAATTGAACCAATTTCTCAGGTAATTCCATAGTCTTTGAATGAGTGAATGGTCCAGTTGATGAAGTAATTATCTTTCATTCTGAAGCTGTGCTTGATTGTAGATTTAAACATTATGTACCATTTAAGTACAGTTTAAATTGTCTACATATGTCATACCTACATCACTGAACCATACTGATTTCACATTAATGTCCTTTGGGGTTTAGATATTGTGAAAAGTTCAAAATACATTGATCTGCAAATTTAAAGAGATAGTTCACCCGAAAATGAAAATGGTCATTTAGTCACCCTTGTGTCATTCCAAACCCTTTGTCTTTTTGTTCTGTGGAACACAAAAGATGGTATTTTGAAACATTTCTTTTGTGTTTTGTTCATACAATGAAAATCAGTGTAGTTTAATGTTGTTTTGGACCCCATTGGTTTTCATTGCATGGGCAAAAACTGGAAAAAACATTGTTCAGAATGTTCCACAGAAGAAAAAGTCATACAGCTTTGGAACGACACAAGGGTGAGTAAATGGCTATTTTCATTTTGGGATGAACTATTCCATTAAGTATTATTTTAGAATATTGCCTAAAAACAAGCCCAACTGGTTCCTGTGGAAACCATCCTTTTGAAATTATGTGTCCTTTGAGGTGGTTTGCCATTTAATACGCTGAATTTGTTCTCATGTTGTTTCTTAGGGTCAGTTATATGTTTTGCCTGTAGCATTCATCTCCCTTCATTACAACAAATCAGAGCCGGTGTCCTTTCAGTAGCAATAATGGACTTTATAATAGTTGGAATGTTTTTCTCTGTAAAGATATGCTGAACCTACATGTGTTAGTTATGGCTTTGGTGCTTTTTGTTGTCCTTTCCCTTATTCGAAATGAAGAAATGCACCTGTAAATGTACTATTATGCTTTACTAAAAAAAAAGATAAAACAGGATGTATTGAGATGCAAGCCAACAAACCTCAAACAGCCAACCAAACACTAACTGTATTTTCATTTTCTGTGATACTTGAGTGCCTCATTCTGCCTCAAAGTTTTAACAAGAAGGTCTGTTTCATTTCATGGTAAAGTCCACTTTTGTAAGATTATTGTGTGTTTAGCAGAGTTCAAAGATTAAGATTGACCATTCATTTGCGCTAGACTACATTGATTTTTGTTAAACTGATTTGTAAACCATTGAAGCAGAAGTTGAGAATTCCTTTTAAACTATTTTTGAGACACTATTTTCTCATTGATAGCCCCAATATCAAGAATGGGTTTCTGTCCCATATGAACAACTGTTTTTGTTAACATTAAGTATATCCTTTACATTAAAAGAATGCTTTACTAGACATTTGATCCAACTACTGTTTGTCAACTCAGTTAACACTGACCAGAAGTGATACAGTGTACTCAATGGTGCTTTTGAATTGATCTGTCAATCTACTAATTTTTGAGTTTCTTTTATAGAATTTCTCTTTAAATCTAGATAAACGCCTCACAAGTGCTCTGATCTGCCACGCTGAAGTCTCAATGAGAAATCTCTGTAATTGTAAGGACAGATGTATTAATTTGTCTGTGTATATTAATTGTTTTCTGTCCATTGTGCTTGAAAGAAGCTTTGATGGCAGAGAGGTAATAATCCATCCTTGATTTAAGTAGCGAGTGTTAAGTGTATTATAGTTGTCAGGATAAATCAGTGATTTCTCTGTAGCTTTACTTTCCCGTGTTTGGTCCTTTAACTGTTTCTAACACATGAGAACTAATAATGTTTTATTTTCAATATTCACTCAGTATGTACGTCACCCTCTTTGTGACATGACAATCACTGTTATACATGTGAAGTAGTGGAATTGTTTATGCAAACCATAACAGTTGGCTAATATTCAGCTCAAATGGCCCAGCTTGAAACAAGTAATGTTATGCCATGAATGAGCAAAAATATAGTCCTCACTCAGACACCTGTCAACCAAATAATGTTTGTCTTGAGGCAAAAATGTCCTTCCTTTTTGTTGTAAGGCCCATGTCACACAGGTTTTATTGAGATCTGAGAGACAAGTTTATTTTTTTATGCTAAGTGCCTAAAATGTGATGCACCAGGTTGACACTATATTGTACTGTATTTACCTCCTTGCAGTTCCTTCTTTAATAAATGTAAATACCTTTGAAGATGATGGGTTTTTTTTTTATGACTTTAAAAATGTTTTACAGTTTTATTGCCTCTGGGGTTGGTATTTATGTGACTCTTTATCTTGAAGATGGAGATGCTGTGAGGAAGCACTCACCTCTAGGTGGCAGTATTGCATTAAGTTAGTAATTTAGTACTGCCTTTATAATGTCATTCAGAGGGTGTTTTACTAGCACATTAGCACAATATTGACTTCATTGGTATTCAACAGTATGATGCAAACACAGGGGTATCTTTATTCTGGTAAGAAACATTCTCAACTCCACTTACTCTTTTGCCTTCTCATTCAAAATAGCAAATGTATGTTTACCAAAGCATTATTTGCTGGGATGTCTAATAGTATTAATCTAATAGTATAAATCATTCACTTAATTTTCAAATATATAACCAAGTTGTAAATTCTTAATCTGTCATGCATCTAAGAGAACTTTATGCTAATCTGTGAGCTACTGTGTATTGTAACAAAACCACTCCCTATATGGACAACACAGCAGCTTGTAACTTTGCACAGTTAACTTTTATTGTGTCTTTAATTGTTATAAATTCACTCATCACTTTGATATTCTCTTAAAGGGATAGTTCACCCAAAAATGAAAATTCTGTCTTCATTTTCTCACCCTCAAGTTGTTCCAAACCTGTATAAATTTCTTTGTTCTGTTGTACACAAAGGAAGATATTTGGAAGGTTTGTAATCAAGCAGATCTCACCCTCCATTGGCTACCATAGTAGGAAAAAAAAAAAATGGGGCGAGTCAATGGGGGCGAGATCTGTTTGGTTACTGACATTCTTCCAAATATCTTCCTTTGTTTACAGGTTTGGAACAACTTGAGGGGGAGTAAATGATGACAGAATTTTCATTTTTGGGTGAACTATCCTTTTAACAGCTACATATTAGTAACTCATTCCTAAACTAAAAAATTGTATGTCAATTTGTTGTGGTAATCAATTTTAACACGAGGACCAAGTTGTCACAAATGGAACCTGCCATTACACCACCTAATAAAGGCTTTTCAGCATAATGTAAAAAGTAAAACTATTATGAAGCACAAAAATGATGAAAAAGCAAAATGCAAAAGATAACCTACTAAAACATCACATTATTGTTTGGGCCAACAAATACTGTAATTTTATAAATTCTAAATATAAAAGTTGCCTTCATTATATACTTGCCTGAATGTGTGTAAGTGTGGTTTTGTGTTCCTTTGTACAAATAAGACATTGTAATTAAAATTAAAATAAATTCGAATATGGTTCTGAAACCAACACAAAACCACAGCTATGCATCACTGGGCTTTTGACTCAAAACTTGAGATAAATTTTGACAGCTAGCCCTAGTCTCTCCTATAACCTGGACTATTTTGTGCAATCTTTGTGGATCCTGTACTATGAAGAGTCATGCTACAACCCTCTCTATCCGGTAAAGCTAGTGTTGATGTTACATATCACATTAAACAAGAGAATCTATATAGGCTATGTATACAGTTCAACAGTACATGACACTCCAAATTAATGTATTTATTATACTATTTAAGATGCTGTCCCATACACGCTCTAATTTACTAGGCCTGGTTCGACTTTCACCTTCATTTTCATTAAGGCTATGTCATGATAATGAGGGCAAAATCTCTACCCAGGCTACGATTTGCCGTGAGTCATTATCCTATGTCACGATGAGGATATCTGAGATGCGTAAATGGGGCGTTGTATCAGGAGAGACTTATAGCCTCATGAGCGGATCACATGACACCCACAATCAAAAGGATCCCAGATCTGAGACTGACTGTTTAGTCTGGGATCAACTGATTGATTGTATGTGCTGGCATTCATTGCTGGGCTTCAGAAAACCTGTGGACCATCACTGAGCAGGAAAGTGAGAGACAGGTCCGCTCGCTTTGACAGGATTTAAATAGGTCAGGCTTGTACCAGAGCTGTCTGCAGACTGCCTCTGACTTCCTACCATTGAAATGGTTCAGGCCATGGAATGGCCTGCGGGAAGGAAGGATGGCAGCCCATTCCACGAGAAATGAAGCATTAACACACAAAGATAATAAAAGCAAGGAAAAAGAGAACAGACTTCACTGATTAAGCTATTGTTATAGTCACCATTTTGTTTCACTGTTCGATGAAACAGATAAAGACAAATTCTGCTGTATTTAAACTTCCATTTAAACAAATTAACTAGGATATTTATTAGTAGTAGTAGTAGTATATATTATATATATATATATATATATATATATATATATATATATATATATATATATATATATATATATATATATATACACACACACACACACACACACACTGTACATACTATACAAACTATGCTTAACCTCAAAGCTATTAAGATGAAAAAAATCTCACAAATATTGCAGTTCAGATGAAGTCAAGATTAATAAAAACCTAACTAATCAATAAATGTTCAATAAATAAATTAATTATGGGTGATGGTGGGGGGTGGGGCATCTTACCCTACATTTGACATCATATAGTCATGAATTCCAAAACGTTTAAAAAAAGAACCATCCTTACATTTTTAACAAAGGAGGCTATTTATAAGATACCTGTCCACTTCTCCAGCTCACCACACTGTTCTATTCCTATCCTGTGCCATCCCCCGCCTATGGATCTATTTATCCTCCTTCCTCTTCAGTACCTCATTTTCACTGCTCCCTCCCACTCTCTCTTTCTCTAGTTTGTCATCTGACTTTCAGTTGTACGTTCTGTCCATTACCACTCAAACCAAAACCAGAACATCAGAGAGTAACCGCATGCCCGCATCTATATAAGGCACAAAATAAATAGGTCACAGTCCCATGAAACTCTAAATAAGTAATGTCAAAGGGTGAAGTAATTGTAATTTTTTTAGTGGTACTCAAATACTATGTGATTCTCAGTGCTGTGGACTGTCATATAACCACTAAGCAGTGTCAGCATGAATTGGAAATTGTGAAACGGCTTATCAAAAAAGAAAAGGAAAAAAAGTAGGGCAAGACTTGATTTTGTTAATGAGGAATTGATTGGATATCACAAAGTTGCAAACTAGATGGAGGCAGATCTGAATGCAAGTTTTCAAACAGTTGTGAAGTGACAGAATGCAGGAGGGGAGGGACTGAAACTTGTAGCCATTGGGCCCATTTGCCCGTGTACACGTCATCAAACAAGAGATGCATCATTAAACAAGAGATGCGGGGTTAGGAGGAGACATGAATTTTAAAAAGAATAAAGATGTGTACAAATAAATCATTTGTAATAAATGCTGCAACATTCCATAAAAAAAAAATTGTCAATTACATTGTGACATTTTTTAGTTTTAGACATACTATAAAAAAAAAAAAGTAAAAAATTAAATGATTTTTTTAACGTATATAATCTAAATAATATATTTAGGAATGATCTGAATAGTGTGTGTTGGGGTGGGGTATTGCATGACTTAAATCTCATTGAGCAGTTATACGAATATTTCAAAGCACAACATAACATTTAAGAAATGTCAGTTAATCAAGCATTTTTTAAATAATAGAACTTAAAAATGACATTTTTGCAGCTATGTCATACATTAAAATGCATATTTTGGACATCAAACAGAACTTACAGAACTATGGGTTGGTGGTGGAGCTTGATTGGTCATTCAAGGTTTCTGTGAAAAAAGACTAAGAATCATAAGGTCTGACATTAGGAATACACTAAACGTTTCTTAAAGGGATAGTTCACCCAAAAATGAAAATTTTGTCATTACTTACTCACCCTCAAGTTGTTCCAAACTTGTATGAGTTTCTTTCTTCTGTTGAACAAAAAAGATGATATTTTAAAGAATGTTGGTAACCAAACAGTTGATGGCACCCATTGACTTCCATAGTAGGAAAAAAAAAAATACTATGGAAGTCAATGGGCCATCAACTGCATGATTACCAACATTCTTTAAAACATTTTTTTTTTTTTTTTTTTACAGAAGAATAAAACTCGTACAGTTTTGGGTAAGTAAATGATGACAATTTTCATTTTTGGGTGAACTATCCCTTTAAATGTTAATTGTTTTTATCCATTTAACAACATTAACTTGTAAAAGTCAAAGACTACTTATATTTTTGCACACAGATTGCATATAGCCAGCTGCTCAGATACTTTTGAAATGGTGAATGGTGAGTACAAGCCTGCGGGGTTAGCATTTGCGCGTTAGTTCCGTCAAATGCCGAAGCGAGCAGCCTTTGGTTTACGTTTTTCGAAAAAAAAAAAAAACCACTAACCGGTCAACCGGTCTCCCAGCCTGACCAGCTAAGGCCAGCCGGACCAACTAAAGAAGTCACAACCCTTCTAAAACCAGCCTGCTAAACCAGATATGACCATGCTAGTAGACCATCTTAAGACCGGCCAACCAGCTTAGGATGGTTTTAGCTGTTTATTATTATTATTATTATTATAGTATAGATTTGTTTGTCAACAGAATGTTTTAGTTAAATTTAACTATTGCCACGGTGCACATTTCATCCTCGCTATAATTACGAAATCAAAGAATCCTTTGATAATGAACAATTTGTTAGTAATTTTGTTGAAGAGATTAACACTGCCACAGTCTTGGCACCAAATACGGACTAAAACCCATCAGCTCAGACAAGTCATCCCATGACAAGCCCAAATAACTCCCTGCCCTGAGCCGGTCAAGCCTATATTCTGTCGGACAGTGTTGAAATCCACCAGCAGATGGAAGTGAGGAGCAGCTCCCCTGCAGTTCTGACGCGATTGGAAGCGAAGGCGCTCATCTCCACAGAACATTTTAACGACAACACCCAATGGGTTATTCAGTGAACACAACATTGCTTATTCGCATTTAGCCGTGTGAAATAGTTGTGTGGATTGAATGCATTTTGGTGTTTGTCTTCCACTTCAACAAATGACCTGTTTGCCCCTGCATTCTTCTCCTTTTCTTCTTGATCTGAATTCTTACGTAGACTTAAGGCCTCTTCAATTAAATATAAAGGGCTTTTTTGTGTTTCAAGAAGTCTACTAGTCGGGACCTCAAGAAGCCTTGTGGGCAACTAAGTGTTGCAGCAAATGTTCAGTATAAAACATTGAAAAGTTCCCAAACATGTACCAGCGGTAATCTCTCACAGCTGTTGAGTTGGAGTCTAAAAACTCCTATAGTGGTTCAGTTAGGACAAGCTGGCAGTTCTTCATCATCTCTTGGTTCCTACAGTTCCAAGCTGATGTCAGAGACCTTGACAACAGAATGCGTGAGCAGGGATCAGCTGCAGAACGGGGAGGACTGATGAATAAACAATCGTCCAGGCCCTGCAGCTCTGAAGACTGTCAGCAAGAGCTGAGACGCAGCCACGATAAGCACACGCCCGACTCAAGGCGAAGGCGATGCCTTTTCTTCCTGACGAATTCAGGGATGATTTTGACAAAGCGCACTGGCCTTCACACAACACTGCGAATGGGCGGAATGAGAAATAGATCTAGTTAGGGAAGCACTCAGGCAACTTTGGGCATTATGCATTGCATTTTCGCACAATACTTTGAAACCTCTAGAAAGAGAGAGAGAGAACAGGAACACAGCATCAGGTGATAAAATACATTTATTGGAAATTGTGACATGTAAAAAAAAAAGAAGAAAAAAAGGCTTTGGGTCAGGTCAGAGCACAAATCACGTACTCAAAAAAAATCACTGCAGTTCTTTCATATGCTATAAATGACAGGTGGGTCATGTGGGTGAAGATAAAGCACAACACATGGCAAATCAGGCAGCTAGACAAAATTCATTTCCTCCAGGGATTCAAGGGAGGGCTTAATAGTATCCATTTGCTACACATCTGCAGAAGCATGGGTTGGCTGGTGAGGGGCATTTCGAGTTAAAAAAAATATTTTATTATTATTATTTGGTGACACACTCTGGGGGACAATAGCCAATATTAATTCCATGCAAATTTATATCTTGTGTGGTTGTACTTGTGAAAAATGTAACATGATCCCTGAGCTCACAAAGAAACACAACAAAGAATTTTCCAGATGTTCCACAAGACCCTTCTGTTGGCATTCTGATTAAATAATGGCACATAGTATCAAAAACAAAATGAGACAAATACGACCACATGGTATTGAAAAAAAAAAAAAAAAATTATATATAACCCCTTAAATGTGCACAGAAACAAGTAGTTATTTGCAGATTTCTGTGGTCATGTGTTTATCTTAATTTAAGAAGAATTAAATAGAATAAAATAGAATATGCTCACCAAATCACATATTAAGTTTAATGAAAAGACAAAGTTGCATCTGCACCTGATTTATAATATATAAGTTGGTGCAGATGCAACTTTGTCGTCTTTTCAAAATGAAAAAAAGTAAATCAAGAATAATTAACATTCAATAACCAAATTACATATAAAGTTCAATGAAACCAAGAAAGCCAAAACTGATGATCAACAGTTTTACTGAAAAATAAATCTAATTTACATAATGACACTCTTCAGTGACTTACTTTTTAGTTGCATTATGTAAATTTTTATTCATTTCTTGAATCAAAATTCAGTAAAATATTTAAATATTGCACGCCTAATGTTTCAATGAACTTACTATATGATTTACCTATTTTTAATCAATGTGCCTGATAATCAGGGCTTAATAATAATAATTAACTTTTTTTGCTCACCAGCCACTGTGACTAGTGGTTTTTCAAAGTTACTAGCCACTCAGCATTTAAACTGGCCACAATTTTGACATTGATACCATGGGGAAAAAAAATATCTATATGGCAGTTAACATTATCTCATAATTTGGCAGCAGGTATATTAGGCTGCTGTCACTTTAAGACCTGATGCTTGGATCCATTATACTGTTACACATTCGTTTTCTTTCTCAACTGTTTATGTTCACTTAAACCATAACTGACTGTCATGTGAATACTTGAATTTGGACATTATTTTGTGTGTATTTAAATGTTTAAGCACAATAAGCAGCGAAAAATAACTCAATTTAGTACTGAGAGGCGGCTTTATGTGAGTGCAATTTGGGTGTGAGCACAAAATCTGCAGGAATGAGTAAAATTGTGCACAATATGCGCAATCCCACACCAAAATTCAAGCGCTGTAACACCAACAATATTCATCCGGAGAAAATGAAACGAATGAACAAGGGGAGGCTGAAAATGAGTATTGGAAGGGTTTCAGATATTTCAGTATCGATATGTATTGAAATCACTACATTGCACTTAGTTTATTATTTCAGATGACTTTTTAAAATACTACAATTGAAAAATGTGTGTGTGTGTGTGTGTGTGTGTGTGTATATATTTCAACTCACCAGTAGGAGTGACTGTGTTAAACGCCACTGCTGAAATCCACCCGGATTTGGCAGCTTGGTGGGCGTTAATGTCAAGTTAATTTTTTTTTGCTTTTTGTCTTAATGGAAGCTCATCAGTCAAATGAGCAGTGGGTATTATGTTAAAATCAGACATTTTCTATGAGCAAGGTGAGTTGGCACAGTGATATAAGCTGTTAATGAGTCTCCTTTCTTCTAATGTAGAAAGTGAAGCCCTCGATTATTGGCTCAGAATAAATACCATGAGTGTTTCCAGTAAGCTAAGATGCTTTCCTGTCAATCACATGAATGTATGTAGCTCATTAGATGTGTAAATGATTGCTTCCTAGATTATAGTGAACATGCTTTAGTGCAACGTAAGACTTTTGATCAATGCAAAACTGACGGGTTCTGTAAGGCCATTGACTTGAACTGATTGCACCTTATCGTCAGTAACTAAATACTGTATGTGCATACATCACATGTGCAGTTCAAAATGCATTCTGACTGGGCACCTGTCTTCATGATTTGTCACCATGGAAACACAGGGAGACTATTTGTTTGCTGTTTTTATGTCTGTAGAAGAAAAAAAAAATGACAGCTTCGTTTTGACAACCACACACCATTATCCACATATCACAGACTGCTTGGTACTTTGGGGTAGATCTCAGTTTTAAAAGTCTTATTTTAATTATTGTACTATTTGGCACATGTAACTCACATACTATATGCTCATTGATTAATCTTAACTTCCTTAGTGATAATTCACAGTTTTCTTTAAAAGTGAAAATCTAATTAAGTGCTGGTGTTTTTTTTACACTTGGCGATCATTTAGAGTTTTTTTACTAAAATACAAAATGGAAATGTGGGAGATTTTGTCTCTGAAAGAGAGAACTAATCTTGCACGAATGGAAATCTTGTTATCTGGTATATACACACAAGCATGTTGTCACATGCAAATAGACACAAACACATGCACTCGCTTCTTTCTTACCTGCTAAACACACACACACACACACACACACACACACACACACATCCACAACAACATAATTGCACATTATGTTACCATACCCAAAAAACACATGTACAAAAATCAGTTTGATTATAAAAGACCATCCAAATTAAAATGTATGGCATGTGATCTTTGCTGCCATATCAAAATGGCAAGAGAACCAACCTAATGGAGCAGGGATGAGACATGAAATGAAGTCTGAGAAGAGGTAAGCAGAGGTTCAAACCTCTTTAAAGGGGAAGAGAAGGTATATGGGGCGGGTGAGAGAGGGAAGTCACAGCAGAGGGACTACACAGTAGCTTAGCTCAGAGAAGAGAGGGCCTTTGGGTAACAGCCCTGGGACTACACAGTAGTTTAGCTCAGGCGAGAGAACAGGTTAGCACATCATTCACAAGCCTACACGGTTGTCTCGTTTTTCCAAGGTCCAGTCCTAATGTTACCTGTGGAATCAGAGGTAAGTAGGTAGTCCTCCTGCTGACTACTGTTCCGACTCAGCGTCCCTCTCCGGCTGAGGGTGCCTTTCCTGCCAAGCGTGGCCTGGGAGCATGACAGAGGTGCCCGCGGAGGTGTTATATCCAAGTGCAGCATGGCTTCGTCCTGTTTATCTGCCATTTTTGTGCAACTGTACATCAGCGGACCCATGTCAGGATCCTCCGCCTGGCAAGGGCTGACAAACGGTTCAGCTTTAGGGCAGCATATGCTTGAGAACGGGTCTGCTTTGGCACAGCACATGTGTCTGTGGCAGGAGAGCTGACTGTCCAAGTGCCCGCTATGGCAGGAGAGGCTATCGTGAAGGCTGTGCGAGGCCAGACTCTCGAGGTGAGGACTAGGACTGGGGCAGCGCAGCTGGTTGTCCGGATGGGGGCTGTGACAAGAGAGTTGAGTATCCAAGTGTGACGTGTGGCAGGTGAGAGGGTTGTCCAGGTGTACGCTGTGGGGGCTGTCCAAATGGGAGCTGTGCACGCTGCCATCCATGCTGGTGGAGGTCATGTGGTAAGAATAGTCCCTGAGGCAGGGCCGAGGTCGGTTGAAAGAGCGAGTCTTAGACCTGTCCTTTAGGCAGCTTTGCAGGGGAAGGGTTGGCCGGGGCAGTTCATCAGGGAGGGACTGTGGACGGGTCACATTCCCGATCAAGGAGGAGGGACTGTGAAGCGTGGCACAGCAGGTGCTTGTGTGGTTTTGGGTGGAAGGCAGAGTACCCAACTTACAGTGCGGCGATGGGGAGTGGAGGTGCGGGGAGAGCAGAGGTTTACCCAGGCAGGACGAGTCGACCTGGCAATGGATTTGGTTCTGCCCATGGGACGGGGTATGGCTGTGACTTTGGGTGGCGGGGACAGCGTTCCCCGCCGCTTCCCCATTGACTTCCACCTTTGGTTTGTTGGGGCAACAGGCCCACCACCGGTGCCACACGTCATCACGTTTTGCACAGTGCTGAATCAGCAGAAAAAGCCCCAATGTGACTGAAAATGCTCCGTACAGGCAGCTGAAGATCATGTCTAGAAAATGGCCCTGTGATACAGCCAGTGCTCCGAAAACCCAGGTGGCCAGGAAGAGGAAGAGCGTAAAGGCGGTGGCCCTCAGCTGAGCTTTGAAAGAGTGCTCATTGGCCAACATAGAGGCTGTGATGGCTGTGCAGCCTGTGTGATCACCGTGCTCACCTGGCTCTCCACTGACGGCGTGGCAGTGGCCAATTTCAGCCGCGGCTAGACGCTGCTGTTCTTCGGTCATGGCCTTGAGCTCGTACTTGCGCTCCGGGTGCCGCTTTAGCTGCACGAATGTGCACAGAAAGTAGATGCACATTACCAAGACCAAGAAGGCAGTGGGTCCATAGAAGCCCCCCAGACTGGGCTCCCAGGCCATCCAACAGCTGCAGCACAGACAGAGACAGTGATTCAACTGACAGTGTCGTTACCACTCACATCTAATTACAGACCTCATGGTAATTTGTAGCATCAATTAAGACATCTCCTGGAATCAGTGACATTTGTTATTTTTACTGGCATACTAAAAATGGAGTACACATATTACAATTGACAGCTAATTGGGCACTACCAGTAAATATGATACTTACTAAGGAGCGTCATCTCTGCTGCCATAGTTTTCCAAGCTAACAGCAGCCGTAACGCCCACTATGATTAGGGGTACCCCACCACTGACCAGATAAAACCTGACAAAGAGGTCAAAGAGGAGAAAATGGGGTTTAAAAAAAAAAAAAAAAAAAAAAAACAGATTTTCATTTTGTTTTACAAGGAATTTCATATCTGATGAAAATTATACTTTTCTAGGGATGGCAGTTGTAAAGTATCGAATTTTGGTTCCCTAATGTTTGTTTGTTTGTGAGGAAAATATAATGCATATTTTTGATCTATCTAATCAATCAATCAATCTATCTATCTATCTATCTATCTATCTATCTATCTATCTATCTATCGGCTTTTAAAACTATAATACTAACTTTCTATTAAGGTTTCCTCAAGCCAACATCAAAGTTTGTTCACAAACTTTACTCCTCTAGTTTAAGATCAATAATGAATCATTATTAATCATAAAATCCTTTTTACTTGACTGAACATTAATATCAAACCACATTCTTAAAAGAAAAAAATATACACTACTGTTCAAAAGACTGGGGTCAGTAGAATTTTTAAAAAGAAATGAATACTTTCATGCAAAAAGGAATTTCTAGTTCAAATAAAAGCTGTTCTTTTGAGTCCTGAATAACAAATGTATCAGTTTTCACAAAAATATTAAGCAGCACAACTGTGTTCAACATTGATAATAATAAGAAGAAACATTTCTTGAGCACCAAATCAGCATATTTGAATCATTTCTGAAGGATTATGTGACACTAAACACTAGAGTAATGGCTTTGCCATAACAGGAATACATTACATTTTAAAATATATTAAAATAGAAAACAGTTATTTTAAAGTGTAATAATATATCACAATATTACAGTTTTTATTGTATTTTTGATTTTAAAAAATGCAGCCTTGGAAAACATTAGAGACATTACATACTAAATGCTCCTGAATTTTTTGAAAAATAAACCCAGTTCTTAATTAGAATTCTCAATCATTAGTAAATTCAGGGGCATTCATTCTGTGTACCTGAAAATGGTGGCTTTAGGGCGTGGTTGTGTGGGAGGGTCCCTGTCCTGAGGTATGGGCGGAGCCTTGGACACCTCCTTGCAGATATTCCTGGCAGTGAAGAGCAGCCAAAGCATGCTAGAGAGGGAGGAGTAGTGCAAGATAATGCCAACCTGTCAACAGACAAGATGAAACATTAAACATTGAAAGCTCACTCTTAGAGAGCAGACTGGCACAGAAAACCTAAACAGAAGTGTGTGTGTGTAGCCACCTTGGTGTGTGAGGAAGGATGCACTGAGGGGGAGTTTGAGGTAATCCTCCTCAGACAGTGAGGTCATGCTGTTGTCCTCTTTGCTCCAATGCACTTACTGCATCCAAGAAACCTACCCATCCGTTCATATATGAAATGCATTGTGTTTATGTGAGCCACTGGATGTAAATTATTATGTGCTGTGAGTATCTGTCATGTTTTTTCAATTAATTGTGTAAATGTATAAAAAAATGAATGTGAAATTCCCTTCTTGTTTACATCTAGGAAAATGTAAATACTGTCACGTAAATATATTAAATACTATTTAATATTAAACTAAATATTTAGATTATGCAAATGATTCCTAAGCAATGTAAATGGAATGATCTAGCAGGAATGCTTCCAGAAACCACACAGGTTTACGCAATACGAAGAACACTTTTTCCAAACTCTTAAACAGTTTTCTTTTTCAACATACAGCTTGACACAGCGGTTAAGCACCAAAACACTTCACACAGGTCTCGAAATCAACTCAATCTACCATAAAAGCAAACATTCACACCTAAAACACTTCAACCTTAAAAACACTTCAACCCAGTAGAAGTACAAGACTATTTCAGGCACACTACTGTTCAAAAGTCTTGGGTCTGTGAGATTTTAATATGTTTTTGAAAAAAGTCTCTTATGTTCACCAAGGCTGCGTTTATTTGATTACAAAATACAGTAAAAACTGTACTTATGAGATATAACTATTTTAATTAACTGTTTTACTCCATTCAGCAGCCATTACTCCAGTCTTCAGTGTCACACGATCCTTTAGAAATCATTCTAATATGCTGATTTGGTGCTCAAGAAACAGTGTTGTGCTGCTTAATATTTATGTGGAAACCATGATAATTTTGTTCAAGATTCTTTGATAAATAGAAAGTCTAAAAGAACAGCATTTATTTGAAATAGAAATCTTTTGTAACATATACTGTAAATGTCTTTACTGTCACTTTTGATCAATTTAATGCATACTTGCTGAATAAAAGTCTACATTTCTTTAAAAAAAAAATGACCCCAAACTATTGAATGGCAGTGTATCATGTATTTCAGATTTTTTACAATCTAGCACTGGATCATATATGGAATAAACCTCAAATGTTCAACAAATGTTGTAAATGTTTCCTTTAACATTAATCATTATTCATATTTTGTGACATGAGAACATTTGATCACCGAAATACAACAAAATTTACAGACTTGGATGAGCTAATTTTTCTGCATCCGTCATGACTCCTGTTTATCAGACAAAGATGGTGTGCACTTCATGGCGTGCCTTCCACATCCTTCCCTCTGATGCCCACCACTTTCTCTGGGCCCATGCCTGCTTCTTTGAGAAGGCATTGCACTGCACAACAAAAATCAAGAATCTACATTTATCCATAAAATACATCCATACACAATAAGCACAGATATGGACACAATGCTAGTCAAATCAGCAACATTTAGCCACAATTGCTCATCTACATCACACTGTTTGTCCAGCTCTGGCTATACACCAGGAAGGGAAATGAGTGGCAGTGTCCCATTCAACTGGCCAAATGTTGGCATATTTCACATCATTTGCTCTCTGTCTTCACCTGGCACAAGTCTTCCTTTGACATCATCCAGCAATGAAACACTACATTTTGTATTGTGTGACTCAATTACAGGTTCCTCCAATCAAACTTCCTCTGTCAGCCATGATTACACACATTAACATTACTGATCATGAAATTTAGAATTTAAAGGGTTAGTTCACCCAAAAATGACAATTCTTTCATTAATTACTCACCCTCATGTCGTTCTACACCCATAAGACCTTCGTTCATCTTCGGAACACAAATTAAGATATTTTTGATGAAATCCTTGAGGTTTTTTATCCCCTATAGACTGCAATTTAACCACCACTTTCAAGGTCTAGAAAGGTACTAAAGACATAGTTAAAATGCTGGCTCAGTATTGGCCGACGCTGTTCAAGTGAGCAGCACGCCGCATGCGTGTGATGCTGACGCAGGAGTCGGCCATTAATGAGTCAGCGTTCTGAAGTAGAACCTGGAAGTGCTGAATGTAAACAACATAGGAGAATGACAAAGAAGAGAAGATATTGTTGAATAAAGTCATTAATTTTGTTTTGTTTTTGCACACAAAAAGATCGTGACGCATCCGAGCTTTATAATGGCAGTGAACAGGACCAATGAGTATGAGCTGAAGAAAATGCTTCCATCCACATCCATACATCATAAATGTGTACTCCACACGGCTCCGGGGGGTTAATAAAGGCCTTCTGAAGCGAAGCGATGCTTTTTGTGTAAAAAAAATATCCATATTTAAACCGCTTTCCGTATTCAAGTTACGAAGAAAGTGTAAACTGGCGTCGCGTCAGTTACACTTTTTCCGTAAGTTGAATAGGGAAGGCGTAGGACATAGCGTAAGCTTTTTTAACTTCAATAATTTTTACACTTTCTTCATATTTTGAATACGGAAGGCAGAAGCTAGATATTTTACTTCATAACTTGTTTAAATATGGATTTTTTTTACACAAACGCATCACTTCGCTTCAGAAGGCCTTTATTAACCCCTCGGAGCCGTGTGGAGTACAAGTTTATGATGGATGGACGTGGATGGAAGCATTTTCTTCAGCTCATACTCATTGGTCCTGTTCACTGCCATTATAAAGCTCGGATGCGTCAGGATATTTATTAATATGTCTCCAATTATGTTCATCAGAAAGAAGTTATATACACCTAGGATGGCTTGAGGGTGAGTAAAGCTTGGGCTAATTTTCATTTGAAAGTGAACTAATCCTTTTATGAGGGTGAGTAATTAATGACAGAATTTTCATTTTTGGGTGAACTAACCCTTTAATTGAAAATCCCTGAATTTGAATTGAGGTAGCAAATAGGATGCAGAACTGATGAACTCGAAAATTCATGTAGAAAAATGTATGAATGTAATTTTGGATTGGGATGGATGGATGGATTTAGTTTATATATTTATTCAGATTTGATACATGTACTGATGAACACTTTATTACCCAGAATGCATCATCTGCACATTCAACTCACAACCCTTGATACATTTTACAAATTACTTTTTTCACATTTTTAATGTGAAAGAGGAGGAATTTGACAGTCATCACTGCCCTGGTGTATATATACTGTGAACAGGCCACATTTCAAATGCATATTCATTATGCGTCCAGTCATAAACCTGATGCTTTTAAACCTAGAGCTTTACTGACAGTGAATCAACTGCTGTCATTAAGTAAAATATGTTTAATAAGCATGCAGTAAACATAATCAAATTAATCTAACTCACTGATCCAGGCTGGAAATGGTCTGTGATGAAGGAATAAGTGCTACACTTTGAAAGGCTATGGCAATCCTAGAGCCCCGGTGCATTAGCCTCTCAACACTGAGCAGCCCTGCCAAACAAAGCCCTCTGTGCCTTAGTAAATGGCGACCATGCTAATTCAGGAGTCAAAGAGGCCATATGCTAGTGACTCTGAGCTGAGAGCCACAGACACAGGGCATGAATAATGTGGTTCACTCAGGCCAAAGAAACAGGGTAGAGAACTGGGAGACTTACCACTTGACAGATCACAGGGTACTTGATCTGGTTGATGCCTCCTGCAAACACCCCAAACGTCATGGCAGTGTGGAAGAGGAAGTTGAGGAGCATGTGCCATCCTTTCCTGCTGATTCGGATTATGCTGCAGAGACACACACACTCAAATCAGATGAAGAGACAGTTGCGCCATGAGTAATGCATCAACAGCTAACTACTGAAGGGAACAAGTAACTGCCTTTGAAGCACAATGCTATGACTAAAGAATCTCTTTGACCCTGTCTGCAAATTGTCTTAAAGTAGAGTGGCTTACGAAATTTGGCACCAACCCTCTAAGGTTAGAAGTGGCCCCCTCTCCACAGAGCAAGCATTACTCACTGAAAATAACTGTGACAGTCAGGGGTGATGATACTATAAATATTGGCGGTCTGACTCAGGATCACAGCACCATCATTGCAGTCTGTCCCAAAAACAATCCCTACTGTGACCTTCCAGTGTTAGTACTGGTGCTACAAATGACTACTGTATGTTTTCGGTGGAGGAAAGCTTTAGACTTTTTTTTTTTATCTGAAGCATATGGTTCAACAATACAAAGAGGCACCATGTAAAACCTTTCGCTAGTAAACTTCATTGCTGAAATTCGGCTGCAGAAATACACAAATATATTATGACTGTATTGCATTTTGGTTGATATTAGTCATTTTTATTTATCAGTACCAGAAGGACTATAGATATTTATTGGCCAACGTTTATTCAACTGTGGATTCATTTCAAACTCATCTCAGCTCCAAATTATCCTTGTTTATTTATCCATTTATAAGTGTAATTATTCATACTGTGTCCTGCATCAAGCCTTTGAGTTTATACACACATTCCACACACAAACACTCTTATATAACAACCAAGTCTTTTTAAGGACAGTCAAGCAGCAAGCATCCCAAAAATCCCACCTCTATTATAATTCTTGTTCTTCTCATTCAAACAATGTTTTCTACAGAAAATTTCAAAAGTAATATTTATTCATCTGTCATTCTACACACTGTAAAAAAATTCCCTGTTAAATTTATGGTAAAAACCTGGCAACTGTGGTTGCCAGAAATTCACCGTAAAAATACTGTGACAATGTTTCCAGTTTTACAGTATGCCTGTATATTTTACAACTTATAATCGTATATTTTGTTAAATGATATCATGTTAATATACCTACTTAGCTACCAAAATCTGCCTTTTTAAATTAAAATGTACTAATAACCACCACAATAATACAGGTACAATAGAAAGCCACATGATGAATCAAAGTTCAGTTCATTGTAAGCCTGTTTATAAAACATGCTCAATACTTAATTTTTGTATATAGATGGTGCACAGGGTCATACATACAAAGACAAAACACCATCAGAGTAACACACATCACACTAAAATAATGCAAAAACATGAACTAAATAACATAAAATGTAACAAATCACACTAATGTAAAATATATTACTGAAATATTTATAAAAAAATGTAATCATATGTGATGCGTAATGCAGGGACTTCTGGGAATGTCCTTTTGCTGTTTTTTTTTTTTTTTTACAATAAATTATATGGTAATTCATAGTTTTTACTTGCAAATAACATAACTTCGACAGTTTTTTTACAGCAAAATTGCGATGTTAAACCATTTACAGTTTTTCAGCGTATATGGTAAAGGTAACTTACAGTTTTTACTGTCATTTTGATCAAATTCAGATTTGGTGAGCATAAGAGACTTCTTTCAAAAAATCTTACTGACCCCAAACGTTTGAACTGTAGTGTAAATGATATAATATCAGCAAGAATTTCACTATCAGTGCATGCTCAACTCTAATGAACTAATCATTATTTTTTTCAGATCTATGCTGTATATTATAATTTATGGTGCAGCTTAATTAAGTACATACCTGTGGTGTACAATGTATGTCATGATAGAAATCAGCAGGCAGAGCAACATCACTGCAGTGCAGGCGTACACCACTGGGTGCAGATAATCCCCTGGATATGGAGGAAAGGACAGCACCCTCTTTAAATCCTGTCAATAAAATCAGAATAAGGGATTACTTTTTTAAAAAGAACATGTCACATGATAAAAATGCAATTGTCTTTGTATTGTATATGTGAATCTCCCTAATGGCGGCAGCCTGCTAATTTGTTTCTATATATTAATGAATGAATATTGTTAGTGTTCATCTTTGGTTGCAGACTTTTAACTGACTCTTCATACCATTTTGTTCATGTAGTGCTTGAAAAAGTCAGTCTCTTGGTGATGAAGTGTGTGATGGTACAGATGCACAACATGAATAAAGTTGCTGGATTTAAGAAACTGACCAGTAAATAAGTTGTATCTATTTAAATGTGAAATAAGAGGAAGAAAAGGGGGTGAGTGGGAGGGGGAGATAGGAAGAAAGAAAAAAATAGGAGAGCATTGTCCCTGTGAGTCAAAGACTACGCCCCCATACACATCAATCTCTTTCAGCATGTCTATTTTATCACCCAGCCCGAAGATCTCCTTTGGTGTGTGCCTGAAGGGCTCCTTCCCCTCTGGAAAGCAGCACCACAGATGAACATGCATGTCTTTACACTCCAACAGACTGAATACACTCTACGTTCAACATTAAAACAGCCACTTTCCCTTAGTCTCTATCTTTAAATGTGTGAATAATATGCAGACCTCATTCAACACTTCCTTCAATCTTCTCTGGGAGTACAGGCATTTATATTTAGGTCAAAAGAAATCATCAGAATGTTATTATCCACAAGATTGCCCATTTCAAAAATAAAAGACAGCCTTTAACTACAGTAGGACATATAAATTTGAACCACGAAGGTATTATCTATGAAAAAAAGCAACGTGCATATTGAAATTATCATACAATGAAAAGCAAATGTAACCCTAAAATAGTATATGATTTAGCTTCACTGTATTTTTTGCACTTGGATCCATTATGCCCTGTCTCCCAGAGTGCATGTCTGCTTCAATCCAAGGTGAGATCAGCACAATTGCTGCCCATTAATCAGTTTCCCATAAAGCATCAGTCAGCGTCACATTATTGATCCTTTGACCTCAGTTCTTCAGCAAAGATACCATACCTTTAATGCCCTAAGACATCAAACCACTGTTGCACTGAAAGTTAATGCTGATTAGTATCAAGTCCTTTAGTGCCCCAAAGCATCTGAGAGAAAGTCATTTCAAACAGTGTGTCCACAAAACATTTATCAAGGCTTTGGGGTACGCTATAGTCAGAATTTTCTCTAAATAAAGATTTAACCAATGTCAACTCACTACAGGAAAATCTAGGAATTTCACTGAATGCCTGTATAATATAGGCCTATTAGTAAAAGCAGTGTTTGTCACCCTTTTAGGATATTTATTTGATATCAGTAGAGCCAGCCAAAGTTCTTGTTGGTACACCAAAGATTTGCTTTAAAGAATTCTCAAAATATCAAGTCAAATTACAATCTGCCATTAGGACTGGGTAAAAATAAACTCCAGCTGATGTCAGTGGTGATTAGACATAGCATAGGCGACACTGCAGCCGCCCTGCATAGACACACACTCCATTGCTCATCCACCCATCCATTGCAGCTTGATGAGATTGTGCCCACTCTTCAAGTTCTGTGACCATCCATCCCTTTCACTGTCAATAAACTGTGTTTTAGTAAGTTTTCCAGGCAGAAGTTGCTTTCAAACTATATATATATATTACTGTTCAAAAGTTAAAGAAGTCTATTACATTCTTTAAAAATAAAAGTTCTTTATTGGCATTTATGGTTTCATAAAGAACCTTTCCATTCCACAAAAGGTTCTTCATACTGGAAAAAGGTTCTTCTGATTAAAAAAATGAATGTTCTTAACACTAAAAATAAAATAGTTCTTTTAAGAACTGTTCACTGAAAGGTTCTTATATTGTATTGCTGTGGAAACTCTTTTAGAAGACTGCATTTATTTGATCAAAAATACAGTAAAAAACAAACAGTAATATTGTGAAATATTAGCACATTCTAAAATAGAAAAAAAAAATAGAATTATTTGAAATAAAAATAATTTGTAAAATTACACATTTAAAGGCACAATATGTAAGATTTTTGGATTAAAATATCCAAAAACCATTACAACAATATTATATATTTTGCTGACTTGTGTACTTACATTATCCCAAATGTTTCCAAGAATGGTTAAATCCAGAGAAATAAGCAATTTTTCTGGCCACTGTCCGTGCGTCTATTTTGTAGAAACCATGGAAATACCAAAGATGCTTTTTAGATATTATGTTTTATTAGACAGGTGAGCAACTTTTTGGATGGAAATATTCATCGACAGAAAATTAATAATGTTATATAGCTCAACACAGCAAGTCTTATTGTTTAAATCTCATTTTCTTGATTTACAGCGAGTACCATGTTTTACCATGCCTAATATCGACCTAGCTTACTGCAGTGTGCATTAAGTGTCTCATAGCAGCCGCCGAGCAAACGCAGAGTAGCACTATAACAACTTCCAACACACAAATGTATCTAATATGATAAAACAGCACTGCTTTACCCCACATACGCTTGACCAGAAGAAGCGGAAGCTGCGACTGTGGCGTAATAAAAGTTCCGCTGCTCTCTGTTCAGTCCTACTCAGCCCTGCTCTGCTTCATACTACAGTAACATTAATAATCTCATCCATGAACATGATTTCTGCCCGAGTCCCGTCCTGATTCTTTTCCACCGCCTGTAGACGTAAAAGACAACACCTCCCATGATTCCGCAAAATCAAGGCATCATCAAGCTACGCCTTTGTTTTGAATAAGCGACCTCTAGCAGCAAAAATTTACATATTGTGCCTTTAATGCATCCTAACTGAATAAAATTATTAAATTATAAAAGCACATTTTAATGGTAGTGTAGATCTATTTCTCTCACGCTCTCTCGCTCTCTTTCTCGATACTAAATTTCTCCACCGATACCAATAGCCAATTATTCAGAATGCTAACTGCCGATGCTGATACCTGTTATTTTATAACTGTTAATGGGTTATTGTCGTTCAGCACGATTCAGCACGAGAGATTTTCTTCACACACAGTATGAATCCGACACATATTTCTGCACTCATTTGATTGCCAGGATATAATCAGCCCTGATTATCGGCTGTTTTTAAGCAATCGACCAATGGTGAAAATAATAGCTTTTACATCAGATCAGTGCATCTCAAGTATAAATAAAAATATAAAGTCAAACCAAAATGTATTCAGACACCTTGAACATTTCATTCATTATTACAGTTTATTCACTATAGTTTAAAAAATGGTAATACAATATGACAAGATCTCAGAGTTAAACTGTGTCAGAAAAAAATAATCTTAATTATGTCAGATAACACTTAAGCAAAACATGGTCAGGTCAAAGTGTCTGAATAATTTTTGGTTCCAAATTTTTATGAGTTTTACTGGTAGTCCACTGTATGAAGAATTTTTGGGTATAATATGTCACAGTTTACTTTATTTTGCTTTTCTCACTTACATAAATGAACTATAGTGCCCTGCACCCACTAGTAAAAAAATATCAAAATATATATATATATATATATATATATATATATATATATATATATATATATATATATATATATATATACACATATATATATATATATATGTATTGAATCATGTGACTGAACCTGCTAAATTCGCTTCTCAATCTGAGGCCAGTTGCATAAACATAGCCGCTAACTTAAGACTGTGTCTTAAGAACTAGTCTGACCAACAAGCAGTTAATTATAGCTAATCTGTATTACTTTTCAAATTAGACCAATCTATCCTTTTAACATGACTGACTTAAAAAAAAAAAAGTTACGACCATTCTTGAAGAAAAAAAAATAGATGACTAACTTGTAAGACTACTCTAAGCAGTTTATGCAACTGGCCACTGGTCTACTCCAATCAGCAAGCAAGAAAAAAGGTCAGTGTATAAAGAGCGAGTGAGATGTCACTTCAGGTCTTAGCCAACGAGCATGCAGAGAGGAAGAGAATCATTAGAAAACTGTACGAGTCTGGCTCGTGCATCTGTTTCACCACTGACCAGAGAGAAGGATAATACTTAAAGGGTTAGTTCACCCAAAAATGAAAATGATCCCATGATTTACTCACCCTCAAGCCATCCTAGGTGTATATGACCATCCTCTTTCAGACGAACACAATCGGAGATATATTTAAAAATATCCTTGCTCCTCCAAGCTTTATAATGGTAGTGAAGTGGGGGGGGGGGGGTCACATTTTGAAGTAAAAAAAAAAAAAAAATGCACCCATCCACAATAATAGTAATCCATACAGATCCAGTGGATTAAGGCGGGCGTACGCGGTGCAATTTTTGCTGTCGTACGAGCTCGCAGGCGATTTTTTTCAAGCGCGTGGAAATCATTGATGCTCGTTTGGTCGTTTCGTGTTCGAGCAGAGTACCTTACAAGCACTTCGCAACCTCCCGATCATTTTTAAACATGTCGAAAAAGTTTGGGAGCTATCGGTTTGAATTCGTGATGTGTGCGGTTGAACAAGCCAATTTGTCTATCTATCTGAACTTGACCAATCAGGAGCTAAGGAAAACAACAGAAGAAGAAAGACGACAGCACCACGGCAAATTTGGACCATTGAAAAGGAGTATAAACTTACTGAACTCTGGCAGGAACAGCGAGCGCTGTATGATGTGTCAAGCATTGTGTACTATGATATGGTCTTCCCAGAGATTATATTTTACAGCGGATCGCCCAAGAGCTACAGTTATCAGATGTGATGTTACCTATAGCTACAGCTATTGCTAGTTATAATGTATAACTAGGCTTTTTAATTCTCTCTCTCTCTGTCTCTCTCTCAAACACAGACAGACACACACACACACACACGGAACTTTGTGCGATTGCTTCGGAAATCGGCAGGTCGTAAAATCGTGTCGTATATCACTGCGTCCGTACGATTTTCAGATAAACTCACTCGTGACACGTGCGCGGACATACGATCTTCCGACCGTCAGAATTCGCACTGTGTACGCCCGCCTTTAATAAAGGCTTTTTAAAAGGCATATTTAAAACTATACATTCAAATAACTAGCTTCCGGCGGACGACCAAACGCATACTGCGCAAGTCAACTTGCGCCAAATTAATAACCCCCTGATGTGATGTATGACGCAGGATGTAGGAGTAGCATAAGCTTAGATGCCTCTCACGGTTCAAACAAATAGGGCTGGGCAACAAACTCGAGCTCCTCTTCTCTTATATCGAAATCCTCCGGCATTTCTCTTTAAAAAATTTCGTTTTACACTTCTAATTCATTTATTTTGCTCCATCCTCTGCGCTCCCGTCATCGCGTCATGCGTCGGGTCACGGGTTACTCTTCTGCCGCAAATCAATGCGTATGGCCTTCTGCCAAAAGCTAGTTATTATAGTTGTTTAAGTTTTAAATATGGACCACCCCCTCTTGTTTGGAGGAGCTTGGAGGAGCAAGGATATTTTTAAATATATCTCAGATTGTGTTTGTCTGAAAGAAGATAGTCATACACACCAAGGATGGCTTGAGGGTGAATAAATCATGGAATAATTTTCATTTTTGGGTGAACTAACCCTTTAATGTAATGAACTTAAAAGAGGACTCTAGCAGAAACTGCTACCATTCTGCACACTAACCCTCTTTCTTCAAGCAGTAACATTCCAGACCAGTCGAGAGCACATTTTGGAGGCAGAAGTGTAAATGCAATCACAATATCACAGACTTGCAAAAAGAAAACTAAATATACTATGTGGATGCTATAACTGATAAAACATGACATCTAAAATCAGTTTTAAAATGTGTGCCATTGAGAGACGAATTGTTGGGAGTTTTGAGAGGGTGAGCATATGAAAACTGACAGATCCAATTCTAAAGCAAATGGAGGCAGTGAAACAATGGGAAAGGACCGGCTGCTGTCACTAAGACACCATGCTTTCTCACTCAGGCTGTGCTTGGATTCAATATGATTAGCGAAATAGCTTCAGCCTATGGCTCTTAAATTGATTAGGGTACATTGTACATTCAGGGGCCAAAGTGATTGACACTTTTCTCACAGACGTATGAGGAAAGTGATATTTAATGAGGCACTGAAATTGATTGATCAATACAGCGCCTTTACAGCATACTACAAAGCTGAAACTGTTCAATTTCATAAAAAATGTTCATACTAATATGATGTTATAAATATTCCTGTGACTCCTCCATATTTAGGTCTTTGATGCATCTTGAGCATTAAGAGTGTTCTTGGCTTCTCCTTCTGTGTGCCTCAGTGAGCATGCTTATCTTAGAGACAAAACTTGGTCAATCAGTCTGCTCCAGTGCACAGACTCATCTTTCCAACAGAATATGACGGTTTGGGTTTGTTGCAGGCGTTTACAGATGTATTCATAAACATATACCAACTGTGCACACTCACATTTACACACATGTACAAATGTTGCAAACATACATGATAATATATAAAAGTCACAAGCAGATGCATCCACAAGGCCCATAGGCTTTCATGCACACATTCGCACATATTCTCTCTTTCTTCTCTCTCTCACACTTGGCACAAAACAAAAAGCAGTAAAACACCCATTATATAACAACCATCTTTGTATTCTTTCTACAAATACTGTTTAATATTCAAGATTTCCCTCCCGTATAAACAACTAAAATAAATTACCATATGATCTATAATTAAACTAACTTTAGTATGCAATTTAATTTTCATCTGCAATGTTGGTGGTAGGGAACTATGATCTTCACTGTAATCCTTGTGGAAAGTATGCACTTGTGTGCTGTTTAAAAGAGCTGTTCTGCACATCCCTTGCACTTTCATGTCCTCTGTAATCTGAAAAAGCTCTTTTGCAAGGTCTAATGGATAATGTGGTGCTCGGGAGAACATACTTTGTATTTTTACACAGCTCTCTGGAAAACTCGATTCTGATTGGTCACTGCAGTATTCAGCAGTCAGATATTTTTATATATGGACAATGCTGCATAACTGACCGCTCATTCAGGATATCGGTTTCCTATTTAACTTGTGTTCTCTCTCTCCACAGTCTCTACAAGAACGCTAATGAAATAATCAATATTTAATGTTCATTTATTTATGTCTATTAATATTTAAATATCTTCAGGGTGGTCATGACCACCTAATTTCTAGAAAACAGTAGAAGCTGGGATATTAATTAGAATAAAATATCACACCCATAAGGCACTACATAGACACAGAAAAACGATTAAATAGAAGCAGCACTGGGAAACTTGCTGCTGACTACATTTAAATGCATTTTGAGATCTATAGACATACATTTAGATAGGGATAGTAGGAAAATGCACTGATATTTGGGCCCAAACTACTTTGTTTCAACGGTTTTTGTATTAAATAAATAAATAATAAATAGCATGTTGGTCAGTATACTGTGTGCCAAACATGCACCCTGATCAGTTTAACCACTGACCAGACAGAAGGATAATGCTTAACGAACCTAAAAGTTTTAAGGGGACGGTTAAAAAAAAAAAAAAGAAGAAGGCTTGAGAAAAGTATACAAATGAGCCTTGTGATATGAGAGAATAAATATTATTTTTTTACCATGAAGTACACCCACGCAGTGGCATTTCTCAACATCAACACTCTGATCAGGTGATTCATGTGATTTCGCTGTTTAAAATGGTGGTTTGTTTAAAAAGAATATAATCTTAATCTTTTCGCCTGTCTCCTTGCAATATGTCCCTATTTTCAAAGCAAACCTACGCCCTTGCTGAGATCTATGTTGTTCAAAAATTATTAAATCAAGGCAATTTTTAACACTTGTCATTGACTGTAGGCCCAGTTGGTTCGGGTCTCTGTCCTTGGTGCTTAAAACAGATAAAGCGCTAAAGGCACTCTCCATGGTGCTGCTGTGATCTTGTGTGCTTTTTATACGGTGAAAAAAAAAAAAAAAAAAAAACGTTTGCCTGGTTGGTTGATACCAGTGACCTGATTGGCTGGATATCTGAAAAGAGGAAGCGGCGACAGCCGACGTCACACAGCCAATGTAGACGTCATAAAGCACACAATTAAAACCTCTATCCACGTCATACAACCTCGAGTATGCTATACTTCGGTGCTGGCACAGATAGAAACAGTGTAATCGAAAAACAAAGTAAAATCGCCTTTGCCTCAGGGATAATCAAGGCCACGGACACGCCACAGCCCCTTGTGATGATTAGCTGACAATGACAATTGATATTCATCGCACGCGCTCTCCAGCTTCCAGAGCCACCAGTGCGGTTACCCTCTGAGTAAATCCCTTCTACACAATCTCTACCATTTTCAGAGATTCAAAGACAGTGCATCGACTATACGTAATTGAATAAAGTTAATTTAACAGTGCAGCGATATTGAGCAAGCGCCTGGCACTACAACAAATGGATCCTCTTTCTCTGCCCCTGAGAAAATGCAACGTTAATCTATGATGCGATGCCATTGTGAGGCATCGCTTTAATTTCGTATATCACATCGGAGATCAATGCTACTGCCCACCGCAAACGCCCGTTTGTTTGGTGAAAAAACTCTCAATTCACGGCTGTTAGTACTAAAAAGGGAAACAGTTGGTCATATCACCGAAAGTTTTTTTGTGTGTGTGGATAACATATTAAGAGACACCAAAGTTTTTCCTCGTAACATGAACAGCCCTAAACTGTAACTAAAAATATAAATTAGGTGCTTGGAATCACTCACCATCAGATCCGCAAAGTTAAGGTCCAGCTTTAGTGCAATAGTATCAAGTATCACAGTCGGTTATGATGTGGCCATCTGGCGCGTGGCCCTTGTGCACGCGGAGAGAAACGGCATTCCGACAGGAGCTGAGGGGGGGTCATTCTCCAACAGGAGAGGCTGCAGAACATCCGAGAAAAAGCAAAAAACAAAGCGAACATCAACACGAACCATTCATCGTTAAAAGTAGGCTCAGAACTATTGAACTTAAGTCATTTGCGGCGATTTCCGTTAGGCACGTGCGCATTCGCCGTGACGTAAGTCTTTGTAAATATCACTCGTGCAAATGTTAAAGCACAAGCATCCGAGAAAAAGAGCAAGACGACCTCTTCACAACGTAGGCAGTGTAATACAGGTTTTAAAAATAGTCTTGCTGCTATTTGAGAGCCCTAAGAACGGTTTGACACTCTCGTGTCTCCAAAATCGTAATCCTATGACGAGCAAACAAAGCCAACACCCCTTACCTTATACCAAAATGGCACACTCAAGACTTTTATCGGAAAATGTTTTTAAATGAACGTAGGTGCGTGAATTCGTGAGCTACCCTATTTTGGGAATATCACTTACAGTATCAGAACGAGATTGCCAATATAGGCTACTATCTAAAACGTAACGTTTACTGCATCCTTACCTATTTTAAAGAGAGCAACTGGTGTCGTACCCCATCTTTACGTCCCGTTATCTGAAAGGCTTGACGAGCGTGAGCCCATGTAATATACTCCATCTCTAAGGAAGACAAAAATCAGGTCTTGGGTTGTGAACCGAGAACCGAAGAACCGGTTCCATTTTTCAAACAAAATAGCAGAACCAAATGATTTTCATGACGTTTGGTTCCGTTAACGGTTCTCGAATCTGCATTGTTCCGCCAGTGCAGAAGGAACACCGTGGTAAAATACTCTGACTGGGTTTCCCGTACTACCATGCACAGCAACACCGCCACTGAATCAGCAGGAGACATGCTACAGCGCGAACAATGTTTAACGAAAGAGCCGGTTCTTTTAGTGATTCAAAAACATATACAACAAGAAGCTAGTCCGATTCTCGAACAAATGACTCTTATGAGCCGGTTCTTTATACTGAATCAAAACACTTTTGATCATTGGGAGCTGTTACTGAAATTGTGACTCACTTGCTGAACCCCAAGGTAATACTTTCATTATGTCCGACTAGAAATGAACCAAGAACTGTTAGTAGGCTTGTGAGACTCAAACCAGACTTGTTCACATGATGCGTTTGATTGTAATCAGTAATATTTTACAAAAACAAATAAATGAATACATGACAGTGTTACCACATGTTTTGTATTCATTTGTCACCTCTAAGAACCTGTAAAAAAAAAAGTAGGCCTATTCGTAAGCAGACCTTTTGGATTAATTCTGATTTGGCTATCTGTTTCTGAAATCTGCAAAGATCCCATAATTAGCAACAGGCTACCGATGGCCTTGAATTAGAAATGAAAACAGCTGCTATTAAAGCAATAATACATGAAGGGGAGAAAAGTAAAACTGTTTCTCCAGAAATATCGTGGGTTGAATTCTTGGTAAATGTATTCGTTCCCCGTCTGATAAATTTTCACTTTAGCGTGGGATCTACCAATCTGTAGAAGAGAGAATGTGAGTGGAAACTGAATGTCATCGGTCGCGTGAGAGGCGCTGTTGAGCGCGCGCGAGTAAAGTTACCCACTGCAGAGGTGGAAATGGTTGTAACCATCTAAGCCCGCGGGCACATCAGCGCTGATTTAAAGAGACAACCTACCAGGTTTTACCCTTCGCAAGCAGCGCGTTTTGTAGAGTCGCATCGGGAGGTTTCACCCCACACTGTTATTGCTTAAAAGCCACACTGAAAATAGTGTGCGTTTCTTAATCATCCTTAAGATTTCTGTTTGTGCCTATATGTAGATAATATAGCCTATGCGTGTTCGAGTGTAAAATGAGAGAAAGGTTTTCGGAAATATTTGCGTTAAAGGTGTACTCAGTATTTTTTGGCTAATTTTTGGTCATGCCATGTAAATGACACAATGAGTTAATGTCACTATGAAATCAAAATTGACTTTTTATGGAGTAAGGTAAATAATTTATCCATGCACATGATTATTTAAAAAAAAAAAAAAAAAATCATGTGCCCTCATAATCTTTAATCAAAATAATCATCTGATGACGTGTTTTTCGGCTAGTGGGCGGGACAACCTGTCACTCACATGAGATTGCAGCAATTGAGTTCAACATTCAGGCTCCGGAAGTAAACTCCATTCATTTTCTTCATAGTAAAATTGACTTTTAATGATAACTTAGAAACCTTTTTAGACTGTGAGCAACGAGGTTGCTAATCAATGGTATATGCTTCTGTTGAAGCTGTAAGCCTGCATTATTTCAACTTATTTTTAAAATGACCATGTTTAACAGTGGAGTTTGTGGTGAAAAACTACATTACCCATGATGCTGTACAGAAAATTCCACCAATCACAGTCGAAACAAGCAAACCTTGCCAAAAGAGCTCTTGAGCTCCGCCTACTCCCATGAAGCACTGCGAATGACGTAATTGAGTCGGCCTCCCTACACTCTCAAAATACTGAAATATTTTTATGTATATGCATATTTTGCATTGAACTTAAAATGTTGTTTCTATAGATATAATCAACATTTTAAATGAGTAGTTTTATATTTCTACATCGTTTTTAATTTGATTATGTTGTTCGCAATGCTTCATGGGAATGTAGTTCTTTTCCTCACTAAAGCCGTTAAGCTGTACAGTCTTGTACCTTTGTCCAATTTTCAAATACTTTTTTGCTTCAAATCAAAGTTCGTAATGTTATGATTTACCTCGTAGATGGTTGGCTTGGTTCATGGCTTATAAAACTTTACGAAGCGTTACAAGCCAACAGTTATCTTTTTTTTTAATCCCTATGGGAGAAATGCATGGAAAAAATACTTCCGGAACCAACACCGCTGAAATAATAGGCAGGCACTGTTGCACTGTATAGCAAACGGCAAAAGTCCAACAATTCAATCAATTCCCAGTGGAAAAAATCAAGTCCTGCCCTATATTTTTTGTTGTTTGAGAAGGCGTTTTACTCGGATATACATCACAATAGGGAAGAAAAGACATGCCGACTTTAATAGTAATAATAATATCCAATTTCCCATGACAACCCACAGTTCCCATGTCACCATGCCACCAATAACATGCAAAAACACAATATTAAATACATAAAGTAGATTTATATAAATAACTCCTACAAAGCCATAGAAAAACAGCAATTAACATAAGCCTATATGCTTAGGGGGGGGGGGAGGTATTGAAGAATTTACATTCAAATTTGTAGCGTTTTCTAATCCATAGTTAAACTCATGTGAGTAAAAGCATCTTCCAATTATCTATAAGCTACTCGGTTGCTCAAAAAATGAGATAAAGCTGAACATATGCCAAAAGATATCTGTCATTCCATAGTAAACTTTTATATCTGGTTTAAGGTTAGAAGCAAAATATAGATAGGACTACTACAAAGATATCTATATATAAACCACAAATGTGTTGTTGTTTTTTCCTGAGGCAGCAAGTCTGTCACCTTTTTTTAAATTACTCTTAAAACTATGACCACCCACTTGTTCTGTACCATGTTAGGTCTCAGTATTGTAATGCCGTGGGGCACACTTCTACCCTGTCACCCACGTCGCTAAATGAAAACAGTCCCCAACTAAACACTTACCTGTTTTATCAGCAGTGGAACAGCTGCTAGCTTTCATGCAGTGCCCTCATGATTTTTTTCACAAGTGTTCCTAGTATTTTGTTGTTGTTGTTATTGTTTTCTCTAAGACTCATTATATGCAGTTACACTACAATGGCATTCAATACGGTTATATTAGCATGCTAATTGAAATTTATAAAGCAATTGCCCTAGAGAATGCTGAAAGGTCCCTGATCCAGTCGTTGTTTCGTTAAAAGCATAACTAGCCAAGCGTAATTAAACCCTGTAACTTGGTTTCTATGCCAACAATATCCCCCTTGACTGTTTTCAATTTAAGACAAGAGAAATAATTGCTTCTAGGAAAATTCTTGGCAATTCCGATGTATTAGATTATGCGAATAGATATTAAATAAACTGACCTATCGTTTTTGCCAGACACCTTAAAATGTTTCGCCTCGGGTCAGGACTTGTCTTGAAGCATGCACATCAGTAAAACTGAAATACCAATGTCTAAGTGAAAGCTCACTGTGTAACCTTGGTTAAAGCACAAATTCAGATTGGTTAGATAAATGGTAATATCGTCAGTCTGGGTAAATCGAATCTGATTTTATATTCTGAAAGTGCTGTTTATATGAAACCTAAACTTTGCAGTCCGATTCACATATTCGTTTACATGTGCATTATATGTATTCTGAACAAAACTTAAGCACATGAGCAGTGCCCAGTTGCCACGTACAGAACAGGAGAAAGCCATCGCAATAATGTCACCAGAGCTACAGTGAGTATAATTGTCATTTTTTGCCTTGAGGACATCTCAAAAGAAACCTGACATAAATGTCAGAACAGCTTTTATTAGGAAATAAATATTCAGTCTGTAAACACAAAGATCACGGTGTTGTGTACATGCACAAGGTATTTTTTAATCCTATTGAGAAAATAGTCAGATTCAGGCATTTACATGCTTAATTTTTCCTGTTGAGCAGATTATTTTAGGTCTACACCATGCCTGCCAATCCGATAGAAATTTAATTCAGATCAACTTCAGTCAGGGCTGCGTTTCTCAAAAGAATCATGAGCTAAGTTGATCGTAGAGACCATTGGTGCCAATGGTTCTACAATCTACTTAATCTTACGACACTTTTGAGAAACGCAGCCCAGATCGATTTAGACATTTACATGAAGGCTTTTCAGTATTATCAAGCCATCAGTGCTAATGGATTATTTGGTTGCATGTAAACGTAGCCATTGATGCATACCAAGCACATTTTATAAATCATTTGTTGACTTTGTTGATGAATGTTTTAAGAACTATTTGCCTTGGCTTAAATTGGCTCATACTGATGGTCTTGACAGTAGGAAATGCAGAAAAGATTCAGTGCGCATGACAGAATGAACTGTGAAATTATTACATGATTAAATCCAAACTGTTTACTACTCAAGCTGTGCAACATCTGCCAGAAAATAAATCGGTATTTCTTTTAGCATAATGGCTCACAAAATTCTTACTATATTGCTAGATCATCAAAATAGGAGACTGACTGACATACCAAAACCTCATGAAAACAAAATTGGGATTTTGTGGCTTATAATTCATGTCTGTTAGCTGTGAGATCATCTACTGTATATATGCTAGTGTAAGCCTTACAGTCATTGTTTTCTGGGAAACTGGACCATAATGATGACCCTTTCCCTTCCCTTTCCTTTCCTTTCCTTTCCCCTCACCTTCGCCTTCAAACAAACAAACAAAATCAAAGTAAACAGTAAGCTGGTAAAATATCTATTAGCCTATATCAATTTGATATTCTGTGGCCCGGCTCCTCCACGAGGCTGCAACTCAGTGACAGCATTGTCTTGGACAGGAATTGCCTGTCAACTGTCACATGTGATTTACAGGCAGGTTAAATATTTTGGAGAGGCTGCCTATTCTCTAGAAACATGCATTGTGCTACTGTTAAAATACAATAGGCTGGTGACTGCTGTGATGACAGGCTGGATGGGGCATCAACCTCTCAGCACAGCTCTGTGAGTGTCACATCCCAGAATGAAATCATTCTGTGGATACGGATCACTGTGCAAGCTTCAACAGAGAGGGGTGCAATTTGAAAGTTAGTGTAAATGCACTAACAAAACCCAAATGCAAACTGACTCACCTGCTAACAATCAAAATGCCATTATATGTTAAGCATGAGAGATACCTGGTGTTTTGTTCATCTTTGTCAGTAGCATAACAGTATTGTGGATGCATTGTTATTTTGGGATTTTGACTGGAGAATGTGCTAAATGTTGGGCAGTAAGCCAAAGTAATGAATGTACAATAACTAGCTGGTGGCAGCACTATGAGTGTATAGGAGAGAATTTCCTATTCATAAAAGAATCCTGAAAAAATGTATCACAGTTTCCACAAAAAAAACAAAAAAAAAACAAACAAACTGAGCAGCACAACTGTTTTCAACATTCATATAATATAATACAATATAATGTGTTCTTGAGCACAAAATCTGCATATTAGAATTATATCTGAAAGGTCATTTGACACTGAAGACTGCTGAAAATTCAGCTTTGCCATCAGGACTAAATTACAATAAAATATATTATATATTATATTATATATTGTAAAATATATTAAAATAGACAATAGTTATTATAAATTAAATTGTAGTAATATTTCACAGTATTACTGTTTTTTTCAGCCTTCAAAAGAAATGTTTGTAAGGTAGTGTATATAATTTATGTTTTTTTTAAACTTCAATAGGTGCCATTTCAAACACTGATTGTTAATATCATTGTAACATACTCGGCAAGGATGAGCGGAAGAAGGGATTCGCTATAGTCCTTTAATCAAATGAAACGCAATTATCCAGAAATACTCGAGGCTAGTGCTGTATCGTGAATAAGTCACGGCTGAAGGGGTTGCTGTCCTTCAGCCGTGACTTATTCACGATACAGCACAGCTTCTCGTACCTTATTGCTTACGTAACCATATTAAACAAAAGAGGGACATAATCAGGCTGAATCCAAAATCGCCCCTTAAACCCTCAATTAGTATTCCCTATTGTTAACCTTTTACCATATGTCTTAGAGTATCACAAAAACATTTTATTGTGAGTTCAGTATCGTGATATGTATCGAATCGTGACATGAGGGTATCGTTACACCCTTATAGTCCACTAATACAGTTCATTTGAAGGAGTGAATGAAACAAGTGAGCGAACTCTAACAGCCGTTTAGTGTAGATTGGCTGTACACTCGTTAGTGTGGTGCATTGTGGGATTGAATGAGTGGATAATGTCCACTATGGTTTCGGACACCACTACAAATGGCTGTCCCCTCAAATAATGCCCTAATTGAAGGAAATAGGGGGTGATTTCAGAATCAGCCTTAGAAACAAGGAAACCAAAACTAAACAGAGCAGGGAAACAGGAACTAAGGGAAACAAAATAGAACATCAAAATAAGAGTCCATAACCATGACAATCATCTAAAATTTCTAAAAAAATATATATATATATATATATACCACATATGTTATGTTATGTGTATGACCAACTTTATGGGTAATTCATTCAGTAAATTGAAACTGATTATAACTAAAGCAGTTAAATGAATTTCATTTCATATTATATTTAGCATTTGAACTGCACTTTTAAATGGCATTCTGTCTCAGTTTGATTTTGATATACATAACCTTAATACCTATGAGCAGCCAAATTTGTTAAGTAAGACTAAATGGTTTTTGGGTCCTTGGTGGCTAAATATAAGAGCATTCGGAACTAACTGACTGCGCACAAAGAGTTTCATAAATGTCAAGAATAAAAGAATCCCTTATAAATGATTCAAATTACTTTCAACAAAGCAACGCATGTGCTGTCACTGTAAAACAGCAAGGCAACAGCATGACTGAGGTGATGATATGGTTAAGCGACAGGCAGTGTCACCTGGGACAGTGAATCACAGTTCATGGATCCGCACACATCTTTGTTACTATGGAAACAAGGTCAAATGAGGTCAGGGGTCAACAAAGTTCAAGAGTGATATGTTAAGGTTCCTTGTCAGATCAGATGGTGAAAACAAGTGCAATGACAACACTTCCCAAACAGTCAAAGAGCACTTAGGAGACAGCAATGTGATGAAGTATTTTTACTGTACAGCAGTCCATCTCGGTGATTTAAAAAGTCATTAATATTGTATGAGAATATGCTGAAAGATGCAATGACACACAGGCACGAGAATAGCTACAGTACATTCTAACACATACACTCTGACACATAAGCAAACAAACCCCTGAAAATGGACGTTACTCTAACGTTTTAAGACACGTCTGAAGCTTGAATGAGCATCGCCGCTGAACTGTCAGTAGTAAGATGAGTCAAAGAGATAGCTTGACAGGGTTTTAAAATCTCAGGTGAGATGCATCTAAAGATTTCAGAAGGCTAAATCACATACCTCCGATAAAAATAAGGAACTCAAAAGTATAAAATTAAACTCAAACCAACTCAGTAGGGCTTCTAAACATGCAACACTGGGGACAGGAAAATCTGCTCAGTGCAATAGTTAATTTTCTTTCTAAACAGAGTTAACCCACTTTCTACATGGTATTTGTTTTCAGATTTCACAGTGATTCATGCTGATTACAATGAAGAGTGCAGAGGGCTCTTTAAACATATGTGTAATGCTTTCTGTGGTATTATTCCCCTCAGCACATCAATTTAGAAAGCTCTTTGTGGCTGAATTATGTGAACTTTTAGAGAAATATAATAAAACAATGGTTTTGAGTGTGGCTTATCTAATCAGAATTTAGGCTATTTTATAATGTAATTAAAGAGTGATGAATCACTACTAAACATCATTCAAATGTTGGCTACCTAGTGCATATACTGCTAACATTAATACTTGTACAATTCTCCCTTTTTCATAAGTTGGTCAAGAGGACTGATATGCTACATTATAATGCACATACCCTGCATTTTGGCATGGAAACAAGAAAGTACTCTTATTCTTCAAAGAGAGAGAGAGAGTAAAAGAGTGCTGGAGAGCAGAATGTACATCACCATGCAAGTGTCAGTGCTGATGGCAGCTAAGTGCACTGATAGCTATGCACAGTTTTACTTAATCATGTAATGAGAATGGTGAAAGGGGGCAAACCCTGAGAGCAGCTGCAGCAAGAAATTAACACGAAGAGTTTTTTCAGCATGCAGCAAAATATAGCCACTGACATGTCCCCACCAATAAAATTATAATAAGAGGTTCTTTAAAAAGTGTTGTATCTTCAGTGGTCAATACTTTCAAGTTTCTTTCAGGAAAGCAAAATCTATTCAAGGAAAATGTATAGTGAAATCAAAATTAAACAGTAACAATGTCTTATTTGGTAAATGTTTTTAACACAGAGAAATGTTGAAGGGATAGTTAACCTAAAAATGAAAATCAAATTTCTCACTCTCATTTCTCAATGAAAATTCTGTCATTAATTACTCACCCTCATCGTTCCACACCCGTAAGACCTTCGTTCATCTTCGGAACACAAATTAAGATATTTTTGACAAAATCCGATGGCTCAGTGAGGCCTCCATTGACAAGATAATTAACACTTTCAAATGCCCAGAAAGGTACTAAAGTTATATTTAAAACAGTTCATGTGACTACAGTGGTTCAACCTTAAAGTTGAACGAGAATACTTTTTGTGCACCAAAAAAACAAAATAACGACTTTATTCAACAATATCCAGTGATGGGCGATTTTTAAAACACTTCTTCATGAAGCTTAGAAGCTTTACGAATCTTTTGTTTCGAATCAGTGGTTCGGAGCATGTATCAAACTGCCGAAGTCACGTGATTTCAGTAAACAAGGCTTTGTTACGTCATAAGTGTTTCAAAACATTTCGAAAATTTCAACGGTTCACGTGACTTTGGCAGTTTGATACACACTCCGAACCACTGACTCGAAACAAAAGATTCGTAAAGTTTTGAAGCTTCATGAAATCGCCCATCACTAGATATTGTTGAATAAAGTCGTTATTTTGTTTTTTTGGCGCACAAAAAGTATTCATAACTTTAAGGTTGAACCACTGTACTCACATGAACTGTTTTAAATATGTCTTTAGTACCTTTCTGGGCATTTGAAAGTGTTAATTATCTTGCTGTCAATGGAGGCCTCACTGAACCATCGAATTTTGTCAAAAATATCTTAATTTGTGTTCCGAAGATGAATGAAGGTCTTACGGGTGTAGAACGACATGAGGGTGAGTAATTAATGACAGAATTTTCATTTTTGGGTGAACTAACCCTTTAAAGGGATAGTTCACTCAAAAATTAAAATTGTGTCATCACTTACTCACCCTCAAGTACTGTCACAGACACGCCAGGCTCCACCATCAGCCAATCACAGCGCACTCCCTCACCAGAGTACTGAACACACACACCTGTTCCCCATCAGCACCTCATTACCACAGACTCACAAGCACACCACTCACCTCAGTCAGTTGTCCGGTCTCGTTCTAACGAAGGACTCTGCATGTTGATCTCCAAGACTTCTGAATTACTTACCTGTTCTACTCCAGCGTGTTTTCCCAGTCTCTGTGCCTCTTCGTCTGTGTGTGAGTGTATTCACCTTCATCGTGTGCTCATCCTGTCTCCGGCCATCACCCCAACCACGATCTGCAAACCTGTAAGACAAGGACTGTATCAGTGTTCAGTTATCACTCCATCAAGTCTCCACTCCATCAAGTCTCCATTTACCATCTACTTACCTGCATTACTGGCTTGCTTAGTTGGGGACACTTGACTTGACATTTGATATTCAACAGTGCTTTTGATCTGCCTGCATTGACACTATTCTTTAAGAGATGCTGTGCAGCCAAACAATGTACCAGTTATCAATGTAAAGCTGCTTTGACACAATCTACATTGTAAAAAGCGCTATATAAATAAAGGTGACTTGACTTGACTATTCTCCAATAAAACCTCCATCTGCTTGCTATCTGTGTCTCCTGCCATTCTGTCCGTAACAAGTACCTGTATGAGTTTCTTTTTTCAGTTGAACACAAAAGAAGATATTTTGAAGAATGTTGGTAAGCAGACAGTTGACGGCATTGACTTCCATAGTATTTTTTTTTCCTACTATAGAAGTCAATGGCTACCGTCAACTGTTACCGTCAACATTCTTCAAAATATCATCTTTTGTGTTCAACAGAAGAAAGAAACTCATACAGGTTTGGAACAACTTGAGGGGGAGTAAATGATGACAATTTTCATTTTTGGGTGAACTATCACTTTAATGACTTATCTAGAAAAGCTATTTTGAAGAATGTTTCAATTATATTTTGTCTAATGAAAGTCAGTGGGGTCCAAAACAACACTGAATTTCACAGAAGAAGTAAAGTCCCACATGATGATGACAAATGTTTCATTTTTAATACAGCTATATTGGAAACCGACTGCCTGAGAGTTAATCGTACAGTTCAGCAGACATTATTAAAAAATATTTGACCTCAGACTGCGACAACTGACCAATCAGAATCAAGTATTTTGGAGCGAAATGTAATAATATCTTTTAATTTACTCATAATATGTTGCATTAAAATTACAGTTCAAAGCTTATTCGTTAGCATCTCTGAAACACTTACTATGCACTGCATTAGTATACAGCTGATATTATGTTAATCTATTGATTTGCAATGAGCTTGTTAACTACTGTTGTTAAACCATATTATGGACCACAGATGGGACTTCTGTGGGATTTCTCTCATAGGTGCTGGAGAAGCGTTATAGATTAGATATTTGCATTAGATAATGTGTGAAAGCATTATCAGTGTCCTGTGGCAGTCACAGGACTAAATTCATTAAACTATCAAGAGATGTTACTTGTTTTCTTTCAGAAAAGCAGTTGGCAGAAACTTGGTAATTAAGGAACAGCATCTGTTCCTGTTGTTATGAGGTCAACATCCTTTACAATCTGTGGCATTAGTTAAACCTAAAAAGAGCACAGAGGTGCTAAAAGGTTGTGACATAATGCCAGAGGGTCAGGTTTTGTCTTAAAAACATAAGTTGGTTGCAGAGAGAGAGAGTAGTGGTGAATATTACAGTGCATTTTTAAAATTTATGTTCAAATATTCAAATGACATCACGGGACACTTTGGTTAAATTATTTGGATGACAGATGCCTTTGATGCAAAGCAAAATAAAAACATTAGACTGGTAATATGCAACAGAAAAAAGTCAAGTCACCTTTATATATAGCACATTATACTTATGTCTATACTGATGTTTCAAAGCGTTTTTACAGTGATAAACAGGAAAATAATGATGCAAACAAAATTCTGCAGCTCTAAAAATACAATAGTAAACGGTCATTATTCAGCTGAAATCAGTTCAGTGTTGATTCAGTTTGGTTCAATAACTGTGTCAAGTTCATCAATTATGGAATGAGTTCATCTAAAGCAGCTCTGGAGAAGACAGTGATGTCATCTCCAGCTTAGTTCAGTTCTCATCCAATAGTGTCAGTGCATTCAGGTCAATAATACTGCAGAATATTAACTGTCCCCAACTAAGAAAGTCAAAAGGTGACAAACTCCATTAGTGACCAAAAACCTTGTGAGAAACCAGGCTCAGTCTGGGGGAGGACAGGGGGTCAGTTCTCCTCTGTCCAAATGAATGGACATAAGCCCTATTTGGACAGGATTAGTTTTACATGGAGAGGTGGGGTAAAGTAATTATTACCAGAGCTTCACAGTGATTTTAGTCCGAATGTGAATCTTTACACTTTAAAAAATGGTGGGCTGTTTCAACCCTAATTTGGGTCAAATATGGACAAAACCAACAGTTGGGTTAAAAATTACATTTTAAAATTTAACCCAATGGCTGGGTTTGTCCATATTTGACCCATATTGAAAAATTAAAGTTAAAAATGAACTTTTACCTTCTGTAAAAAGGTCCAGAAAAATTACCTCAAAAGTAATTGTTAGAGGCACAAAACTTCTTTTAGCTTTAGGTAAGTAAATTGAGTTACCCCTTACACTTCTGGTAGTTTTACTGAGATTTCTTATCACGTGCGAATTGGCGAGATGGTCCTCACTGCAGAACACAAGATCCAGGGGGCGGGGTCTAGTTCTAGATCAAACTCCTCCCACTTTACATATCCCTAAACCTACCCGTCTCCACTCCCTGGATTTGGATCCAACTCCTCCTACTTTACATATCCCTTAACCTACCCATCTCCGCCCCCTGGATCTAAACCTACCCGTTTCCACCCCCTGGATCTGGATCCAGCTCCTCCCACTTTACATATCCCTAAACCTGCCCATCTCCACCCCCTGGATCTGGATCCAACTCCTTCCACTTTACATATCCTTTAACCTACCCGTCTCCACCCCCTGGATCTAAACCTACCCGTCTCCACCCCCTGGATCTGAATCCATCTCCTCCCACTTTACATATCCCTTAACCTAAGGGCAAAAACAAAACAAAAATAACTTTATTCAACAATTTTTCCTCTTCCCTGTCAGTCTGCTACGCAGTTGATGCAGTGAAAGCAGTGCAGAGCTTCCGTGTTTGCGTTCAAATTCTGGCTCATGATTAATTTCTTTGCTTTCTATGGGAGGTGAAAAAACCTCTCGGATTTCATCAAAAATATCTTAATTTGTGTTTCGAAGATGAAAGAAGGACTTACGGGTTTGAATCGACATGAGGGTGAGTACTGAACGATAGAAATTTCATTTTTGGGTGAATTAACCCTTTAATTTTCAAAGAACAGGTCATTTTCAGAAACATCTGATATTAGTATTTTTTATAGATTCACAATAACTACAGCACTTGGCATATATGTACAATATTACACAAACATTGGATAGATTTCCTGACTTTCTCATGATCAGGGTCATCACAGTCATTCCAACACAAACTCTAATGCCCTTAGTTCAAGGGCTGTGACAAAAGCCTTCGGCTCAGCTCTGCTAATTAAATTAGTCTCAACCTCGAAGCGTGCAGAGAGGCAATGAGGGAACATTAGTTATTTTATCTTGATGCCTCTCCCTTCTGTCTCTCCCTGGTGTATTAATTGGAGGATGGAGAGAGTGAACAAAACTGTTGTTTTTTACACTGTATCTGGCAGATTCTACAGGATGGTCAGCTGACATTTAAAATGATCTCATCAGCTGTCCTTTTATTTTTCATCCCTAGATGCAATGAGTCATAGACCAGGATGATCAATCATTAGATCAACCAAGAAATTCATTGCAAAACGAAATGATTTCATTAACTACAATAAGTCTACCATCTACCATCTGCATATTGCACTATAGAAAGTGTTGGCTGAAACTGCCAGTTTTAACCTGATTGGATAATATCCACATGCAGAACATATATACAGGAATAAATAAAATAACTAAAAAATACACAAGTTATTTTAAATTTTAATAATATTTAAATTCTGCAGCTTTAGAAAGCATAAGACACTCAAAATCGAAAATCTGAAAAAAAATCTTACGGTCCCACACTTTAGAACAGTGCGCGCACACACACACACACACACACACACACACACACACACTTTTCTGCTTTATTTTTTGTTATCTGTACAACTGCAGTTGGTCGCCGTGATTCAGACAGTCTATTTCTGTCAAATTGGGCGGTCCTTGGATAGAATAAGTTACAATGAGGAATGGACTTTATCCGTAGTTAAAATTCTGGCTACCTGAGCCTATATGCTGAGTGTAGTAGTTGTGAAAATATGAGGTGAGTCCTCAGATGGGTTTACAGTAAGTGGTAACACTCCGGTGGTACCCACAGTGTTCTGCATGTTCCCATCACTTCTGTTCAATTCATCCAATGCAAGAAACATGTCTCAGCTAGTTACCTTTGCAAGTCCAGCACATAGTTTAAGGGGATCCGCTGTCATCATCTATCATTAGACATGTCGTACACGATCAGTCATATAAATCTCTCCATCGCTCCCTATCTGCATTCTCTTGCTCCTGTCTGCATTTATATATGCTGTTTGCAAATATAAACACATTTCTGGGTCAGTACAAAGAGTCAGCATGAGGGCAAGCGTTCAGACATTAGCATGATCAAAATCTGGTCTGTGCTCTTCCAAAAATAACAACACAGCCACCCTGACAGAATGTGTGAGCTTAAGTGTGTGTGTGGGCAATGAGCATCTATGTAATGTTATGCATGAAATAACAATAAACTCTTTTTCTCTCTTTGGACTTGCTCCTGCAGAGAGATAGGGTAATGGGAGCAGCCCATGTCTCTTCGCCTGTCTCCTTACAGAGGTTAAACTCTTCACTTGGTGCTGCTCTAAGAAATAAAGGTCTAAAAATCAACATAAAATGCCATTTGCAATTCATTTTTTTTCATGTAATATTATGTATTACCAAGTGAACTAGCATATTAAAAGAGAAAACATTATGAGTTATTATTTTACATTGGCTCGTGAAAAATGGGGGTTACGTACCAGAATGGAGCCTAAAACAATAGCTATTCAACTGTTGCTTAAAAAAATAGGCCTATGTGTTGGTAGTCAAACTCTGACTGCATCGTGGAGAAAAAGCAAACAACACTTTTGTGCTACTGTGCTGGGGAAACATACATACACTTACGAGACATGTCTGAACGCAAAGCTGAACAGGCAGAGGTGAACAAACAGCGCTGAACCGGTCTTTTGTGATATTTGAATTCTCCACTATAATGCGATCTCATGCATAATACAACACAGTGACTGGATTAAAAGAGTTAATTCTTATGAATAATGCAGAAAAAAGAAACTGATGACGTAGACACGTACTCTCCAGCCATGCCAGCCAATCGCCACCAGTCACCGAATTAACGCATAAACATCACTTTTTCGCGACGTTGGTTCAACTGGACTTTTTGAAATAGTTTTGAAAAACGAAAAATAACCACTTTACCCTTAATAATAAACATAATGAGTGATATTGTTTTTTTATTGATGTGCAACATGTACATATCTGTTAACATCTAAAAAAAAAAAAAATGTGTTTTAGGGTTTCACAAAATCATTTGTGGCATAATATTGATTATCATAATTGTTATGTCTTTTCTTTAAATTAAAAAAGAGAAAAATCTGGGTTACAAGGCACTAACAATGGAGGCCAATCTGCAAATATTAATATACTTATGTTTCAATAGTATACCCACAAGATGCAATGAGTGTTAACATAACTTTAATATTAAAAAATATATATGCTTACTAACCTTTTCTGTTTAAGTCCCAATTTTACAACTTTGTCGCCATGACAATAAAATGCTGTAAAGTGTAAACCAAAAAAAATTGCTACAAAAATGACAGCTCAAATAATACACAAGTTTTAACAGAAGAATATATTTTTTTTTTTTTTAATTATATGCTTCCCATTTTTCCTTTTAAATCCTCCAAAACCTGCCCCATTCATTTCCATAATATGTGCCTTGCTGTAACATTGATTTTTGTCTCTCTCTCTCTCTCTCTCTCTTTTTTTTTTTTTTAAAAGAAAACAAGGGACAAGTTAAAATGATCTTTGTGGTGATCACCATATTACCACAAATGCTGTTGATTGAGCTTAATTTGTACTGAGATTTTCCTGTTAACATTTTCCAATAGCTTGTATGGCCTAAAGGACGTCAGATAATAATGAAAATCATTTCAGAGGAAGGATTATTATATTATATTTTGATTAAAGCTTATGAAGATTTTTTTGTCCTTTAGAATAAGCAACATAACCAATTAATCGTTCACAATAAGACCAAGAACATTAAGACAGTAAATAGATTCAGCACTCTGTTATACTGCAATAATGGTTTCCATTTATATAACAAGACCTTTTAAAGCAATTTTTAAAAAAAAAATTGAAATATGTGGACCCCTGAAACATGATGATCTGATCTGAAAACATCCATGAAATCAATGTTTCACAGCCTAGGAAAAATGCTCGCAGTTCCAGTGAGGCAATTACTACAGTGCCCGCAATGTTGCATAGCTCAGTTTTTCTTTTCATTAAAACAGAAAACAATCATAAGCCAATGGTCACCTATGCTCAATCTAATTAGTATAAATAGCCAATATACTCTGATACCCTAAGATACATTTTTTACAACCCAGGCAGATATACTTCCTCATATGAATTACCATTTGCAGTGGTGAACCACACTGACTTTCTTCTAATTAGTACTGTCCTGCTCAACAGTGCTCGCCCCCTCCCCCATCCACAAAATGTTTGCATCATACTGCTCAAGCTAGAATGTCGAGATATATCCATGGAAACAGGGCCCTCCATGTTTGGGCCCTCTGGCTCTTTATATATGCACTTGCTGTGTTGCCCATGGACTTGCTGAGTGCGTTTAAATGTGCTAGCGCATGTATGTGTGCCTTTGCCGGACAGCCGATGGCCTAGATTTACAGCGTGCCAAAGAACACCACCCCCTGTGTGGGAGCAGTGTGCTCTGAAGCGTACGCACCCCGAGAACCGCACCATGCTTTTCATCATTCACACATTCCTCTCTATCCCTTGCTGTTCCTCTTCCTTCTTTCCTTCATGTTCTTTCTCTTAAGTGCCTTGTTTTGCATTTATGAACACGTGATCAATTGGAAATAGGTCAATGTGTTAATAGTACCAGATCGTGATGCAAGACTATATAATGCTTACAGCTCTAACCTAAGATTTATCTGCATGCCATTACAAACATGAGCTGTATGCATTTACAGTCTCTGTATGCCAAGTGTAAAACAGACATTTATGGTGCACTGCAGTTACGTGCTAAAAGCTTCTGAGAATGTACATGTATAATAGTTATTCTTGCATTTGTGAATCTCTTCTCATAAAAACGGGGAGATGAATATTCATGAAGACCCTTAGGGATAGATTGCTGCGTGTCTGAAAACTAAAAATAAAATGAAAAAAGATACAAATGTGCTGGGATCGAGTCATAAACCTTATGTGAACCGTGCATGCAATGGCAGTGTTTGAATGAACACTTCATATTATACACTCCTCCATATCTACACCTCAGAATCCAAACAGCTTTATCAGATGATATGTACCAGTTAGCATCTACTGGAATAGGAAAAATTTTTTGAGGAAAAATATTCTGGCACTGTGTTTAGCCAAAAATCTGCCTCTATGGCTACACCTTCACCTTACATCTTAGCTTAGAGTTTTCGTATCTGCCTAACATACCAACTCGGTAAAACACACAGGAGTGACGAGTGACTGGGACTAGTCACATTTTACTCCAGAAGGTAGGCCTACTGCTTTGTAGGTTTATTTTTTGAAAGCCAATTCGTAATTGGCTACAAAAGAAGAAGAAAAAAACCTATTGAACATTTTCACCACTGTAGCCCTGGAAAGATGTGATTCACCCAACACTTGTTGGGAATCTGACATTAATCAGCCTATAGGCTTTTGAGCAAAATGTAAAAATAACAAAAGACAGTTAATGGAAAATGTAAAAGGTAACATAAAATATTCATTGTTTTCACTAACAAATGTAATTTCCTTCCATTTATGAAGTACATGACACCAATAAGAATGTGACAACCTGCCCCGATATACCTTCATCATACAGTATATAGTGACCATGGAAGGATGCTAGTGTGCTTGATATGAGTTTTACCTTTTTACACAAATGCTATATAGCCTAGCTAATCTGCAGCCCAAGCTACTTGTCGTCTTCTATTTTATGTACTCTCTCATCCAGCTCATTGTGTCTCTTACCGGTTCCTTGTGTTTCCGAGCGATGTTTTCGTTTCGTTTCCGAGCTTCTGTCGATTTATGTTCACCACGACAGCTGTGCTGAAGCCCTCCCAGGCCATCTTTAGCATAGTCGGTAGAAGACATTTGTACGCAAGATGGCACTAACTTGCGTTTGTATCAAATAAGTTTGAACGAGGACAGCGCGAGACCGCGATTAAATATTGGATCCGAATATGTCACTATTGAGCTATCAGAATCAAATAATAACATTTAACAATTCCCCCCTTGTTGCCCGCAAAAAGCTTTTGTAGCCTGACCAATAGTGGTCAGTGGAACCAATGTTGTCAGTGGAACCTGCCATTAAAAAGCCAAATAAGTGATGTACAGAATTGTGTTAACTTGATAATTAATGATGATACATTATTGTAATTAATACATTTATTTTTAATAAATTAAATTTATGAAAAATCTTATCCTTGGAATATTTTCACTTGTTTCCTGACTGTTATTAACTTATGATTTTTGTTTAAGAGTGTTTTGAACTAGGTTTGGTTGAAACCAACAAACAAAACAACTACTATACTTTTGTGTAATTATAACTGTAACTCAAAACTTTGTAGCTGCCTACACTTTTGACAATATTACCCATGTGACAACTAGGCCCGGTCTCCCCAACAATATGAAAACCCTGACTGAGGCAATTCAGCTCCACTGTGCATTAGTTTGTATCTGTCTATCAAAAGTGTGCCCAGAGTTGAGAAAGCTCATTTTAAGAGTGTTCTATAACTTTCAAGGAGTGATTGAACAACTTTATCTCCTGAAGACGGACAAGCAATCCACTTTTACAAATAAACCATATGGGAATATGGTCTTGCTGACAAAATCAATAATAAATTGTATATATATACAAACATTGCTGGAAGATGACCTCATCCATAATTCAGTTCTCTACTGTACTCTTCAGTTAGCTCACGCCCTACAGATACACAAACACACACAAATCTTAAGTTGCTGCACTCTTGAATACAAATGCTGGACATTCTGCTTAACTCGCACATTCCTTTGCATCATGTAGACAGAATATAAAATGACTGGTGCTTCACGTGACCTGAAATCTGGAAATAGAGCGGAAGGGGCAGGGCTTTTACCCTTAACGAGAGAGGAAAAAGGGGCAAAAGTGGAAAATTATCCATGTTGTACAGCTTTTGACCTTCCTGTCTCTGAGCCACATGCATACCACCTGGCCCTCATTGCTCCTGGTGCAGACAGAATGTACTGGCTCTTTTTCTTTATTCGCCAAATGTGCTTGTTGACTGAGAGAGTTTGGAGAGTGTGGTAGGGGAGTAGAGAGCAGCTCATCTGTGCAGAAAGTGGTGTGACTCAGTGACATAATGCACCGTGGCTGCACCTCTCAGTGTTCCGCCGAGCTAAATAAATAAAGGCTAAAGCTCAAACATTATACGTGCTTCACAGATTCCCTCTGGATGATTTTTATGAAACCAGTTTCTGTGTTACATCAAATGAAATCAATTAGGCCTATACACATACACACACACACACACACACACACACACACACACACACATATATCTGACACCAAAATTTCAGATTGTCATGTTGTTTAGTTAACATTAAACGCAGAGGGTAGCATTATTAGGATGCTGTCACTTTAAGACAAAATGCACACACGGATCATGCGTTTTGTGTTTGTGTTCGCTTAAGACATAACCGACTATGTTTACTAGTCCACTACTATAGATACTCGCCGAGAGAGGCGTTTTTTTGTTTTGTTTTGTTTTTTAACACATAATTTTGAGTGAATTTGTCCACTGAGCGCAGGAAAGAGAGCTCAACTTCGCGCGCCGTCTGAGAGACGCGGCTTTCAGGTTGCGCGCTTCGGATGTTCCCACACAGCACGTGAGTAACAAATTCCCTTTCTCATGTTCCAGGCCAGCGCTTGAATATTTCCGTTGGAAAGGCTGAAACTTTCGAGATGAAGCACTGAACCGAAATAAAAAATTGTTAGGCTACTGGCCAACTGGCGACTGCCACCGTTTCATTCACTCGTAACGCCGATTTTTGCTCGCATTTGGCGCTTGGCGAGTGTTAATTTTAGGCCCTGTATATGTATATATATATATGTATGTATGTATGTATGTATAAATAAATAAATAAATATATATTAGAGCCTACTTTATATGTGTGTGTGTGTGTGCGTGTGTTCAAACAAATGTTTGTTTTAACTTTTTAAATGTTATCTAAAATAGAACACCATGCTAGTAGCCTAATACCAAATTGCAGCGCACACTGTCGTGCTGGCTGATAGGGGACTTTGATGAAGTGTGCTGATATATTATATATATATATATATATATATATATATATATATATATATTATTTATTTATTTTTTTTTGGCATGGCAGCCCCTGCTTTTGATATCCATTCCCCTTTTGTGTGATCCTTGATGGAGCTGGAGAAAGAGCCTGAGCATGGCTGACTGAACATCTCACTGAGAAGTTAACAACACCATGGCCTATATTCCCATCTCTTCATCTATTTAACCATCTCTGACATGCTATCTTCTGCATTAAGAGACAGCTGATTATACAGGTTTGGAACCAAGGTAATAGGTATTGGGTCGTACTCAAGAAGAAAATGATTGAGACTGAGATTCTTCTTAATGGAGAAAATCAGTGAGAATTGCTGTGATGTCTATTTTGATCTGAGCCTTTCATTGTGAAGTTGACATCACAGCGCCACCATGTGGTTTGGTTTCATCAGGATATAAATAATGAATGAAATGCTGGTAAAGGAAGGTAAGAGATCACATTTTTTTTGGAAGGTGAAAAACAAATAAAACAACAAAGGTACAAATATTCAGATTTTATTAAAAATATTTTATTACCCTAAACATTAACTTTACATGCATAGTGATACTCACTAAGATATGAATATCATACTACATAATAAAATAAAATAAATAAAAACAAAATCTACAAAAAAATATTGAAACATTAATTTTATGCCATTTAAGGCTCAGTTTTTAAACGCAACATCATTTTACACATTAAGAGTGTTAATTTAATTTACATGCTGAAATCAAATTTGTCCAGTGAAAACAGCATTTAATAATATATTATAGGCTACTATAAATACTGCAAAGGAATGTGCATAAATTGAGTAAACAAACGGTTTGCTATTTTCATTTTTAAGGAAATGTTAAAGACTGGATGTTAAAACACTAGCTCTTTGGCATCAGGATCAGTACTGACAACATACTAACCTAAAGGCAGTAATATGCTGTAGTGACAGATGTATTGCCAAGTGCGTCTTTCTATATCAAGTTGGTTCTGGATTTAGATAAGGATAAAAATAAACGCAGAAAGTGTTCCAAGAACTAGACTCGCCAGTAAGGGGCAGTAGGACTCTAAGATGCCACTGCCATTAAAGGATTTTGAGGCAGGGCATTACAAGAGTTTGCTAAATTTCACGACCATTATTTGTTTTTGTACAGTACAGAGAAACCTTGCAGCTGACTGACCTGACAACTAAAATGTATTTTTTTAAACAAATATTACGTTCTGTCTCGAAATATATTATTTTAAGCCAGTCTTAACTTTTTATTATATCCAAATCTCTGAAAACAGATGCAGAACTCTCCATGCATGGAAAACACGGCAACATGGCCTGCTGTCTCTTTAACAATTGTATGCAACTTTCATGCATTATTAAAATAACAGTATTAATAATAAATATTATTTGGTGAACTTCATTTTCAATATTAAGCCAGTATATACAAAAACAAAATGCTCCTTGGCAAAATAATATTGCCTTTGTAATTCAAAATCTCAGTGCAAAAGGATAACATAAAAATATTTGTACAGCTTAATTTGAGCACAAAATATATTCACCTGTAAGAAGTATGACATTCACAGTAAAAGAAAAAAAAAAAAAATACCCACAAAGGTCAGGTGAATAACATGTTCTTGAAAAAGATCATACAAACCAGCAGGTTCTCTATGACATATCGATAACAAAACGTGTTTACAGTGGAAAGAAATGTATATTGCAAACTATATGCAAATAATAGCAATTCAGACATCAACAATGCATAAAAATCTGCCAAGAAATCGTGTAAATGTCAGTGTTGAATATGCCATTAGCAAATACGCATCAGTGTTTTAGTTTTGGCATTTGCCCAAAATAGTCTCCTATCAAAAATACTGTAGTGCAGTTCTTAATGGCCAAAACTTTAACTAGGTCAAAGAGCCTTAGATTGGATAAAAGCATTTCATTAACAAAAAAGAAATAATTAAATACAACAATATACGCAGAATAAATAAATGAGCATGCAAATAATACAGAATCATTCATAATCAGAGCTTCTATCTCTAAGAGAATATTCTGTTACGACTCACGCAGATAAATCACCAGGAGAAAATGAGTAAAATCGACTTGATTCCTGTTTGGCAGCTAATAACAAGACATGATTGCTGAATTTGCAAAAACATACAGTATATGCCCCAAAAACAATGTATAACTTGTGCTCATTTGAATTCAGATTGTGATTATGAACGTTAGATACACATTAAATCTTTGGTCCAGTTACTTATTATTACTGTAGCTGTCAAACATGCTGATACGATTCTGATGTTCATTTCATAAATTAAACTTAAATTAAATTCCAACTTTTCAGTTTCATGAATTTCTTGTGGTTTGTTACTTGTGTCAACAGTAATTTATAAATCATGCTTTTTCTGTTAAACAACAATTTAATCATACTTACATTCAAGTCAATTTTAATTTGTTGTACGGACATCATGAAATCATACTGCAATTTACAGCTAGGCCGATTTTCATTGTGGATTTGAGTGAATCTAAAGCTCCTCGGAAAATGAAGGCCACATATTCCTGACACAGAGATGTAGATGCATCATCAAGGTGACATAGTATAAATCTGCATATATCTGTGCAGTCGAAACTCACTCAGATCCCGCATACCACAAGGAATGACGCATACTTGGGTGACATGAACACAGTCAGTCATTCTCGGGTGACATGAGTTGAACTGAAATGCATGCTGACATGTAAGAGTAGAAACCCTTAGGTAAACTGTGACACAAAAAGGGACACACACTTAAATCACTTGAAACCCCTCAACAAACATACACACCAACAGCAGGAGCTTTAGAAGTACAAGTAGTAGGTCCAGTAGAGAAGGTTGATGAAGATGAAGGAGAGAGGGAAGGTCAGCCGTGAGTAGTTGTCAATGTAGTGCGGGTTCTCCACTTTGCAGCAGTTCAGACAGCGCACGATACGACGTGTCGTTGACATACACTTGGTGCAGCGGTTCTGTGGCTGTGAGGAGTTGATATCCTCCTTACTTTCACTGGGGGTAGGGTTGCTGGCGCTGCCCATCCGGGACAGCATCTCCTCCCGTTTACGGGCCCGCAAAGCGTGGCTGCCGATGGAAGTCACAATACCGTTCATCTCGTCCTCACGCTCCTGCATTTCCTGGCCATACTGATGAAACAGTGAGACGTAAATGTGTTTGATTTATTGTCATGACTATGGCAAGGTGAAGATGATCTTATTCATGGCCATTATGGTATCGTTACTTGGCTCGTTTATTTAGGTAAAGGTTCTCACCATATATGCATTGGCAGCATTCGGCTGGTGTAACGTGCAGAAATGGGCAACTGCATATTCAATCAGTGCGCCAAATATGAAGCTGAAGCAGATGCCCAGATACACATCGATGGCTTTAATGAAGCAGTTGGCATTGGGTAAAGAGGTGCGGGCTCCCATCATCAAGGTGGTCATAGTCAAGACTGTGGTCACTCCTATGAGTTAATACCAAAAAGTAATAAAAGTTATAAAACATTGGGGAATCATATACACCGTCAAAGAAATTCAGCAATATGTTTCCTTACTGTAAAAAAAATCCAACTTTCAAAAATGTAAAAAGTAGCTTTAACAAAGCTTTTTTAATAGGAGCAGCCAGTTTCACAACTTTGTATTGCAGCTTGAAATTAAAAAAAAAAACTGGTAAATGATAATTTCTTTACATTTTACTGTCTTAATTTATGCTGCTGTTTGACATTTGTGTGTTGAGGTATATGCATCTCATGCAACTGTTGGATTTAATATATTTGCCTACCAAGATAATATGTTTGCCTTTAGTTTTAAGAGGCAAATGATGATTATATCATATAGTGGATTTTGAAAAGGTTTGTAGCTCCTTGCATTGCTAAATCTTTAGTTGCCTTGGCGAGAACGTTAAAATTCAATAGACTTCCTGTTACTCATTAAATGAATTTAAATATTTAAGTTTTTAGTTGCTAGTTGAGTTTACTTAAATTGATTGTAATAGGTTGCCTTATTTTATTAAGTTAGGACAACTTTTTTACAGTGTATATTGAAATTAATCATTTCATTAAATCGTCTCAGGATTCCCCCAGAGGGAAATGAGATGCAGCGTCATGGCTTGACGCTATGGAAAGGCTTTGTTTGAGCCAGTGTCTGAAACATGTTTACATGGTGTGGCTGGGGGTGTGGCAGCCCGACGCTGCGTCTTGTTTCCCTTTCAGGGAACCAGGTTACATACGTAACATAAAACATTCCCTTTTGAGTGGAACTCAATGCCACATCATGTCTTGACGCTATATGAACTTTATTACCAGTGTCGCCATGCCACAGGACAACACCTGCCCCACAATGCTGTGTATCTGCACAGACAATTGTTGAGCGCAAGCTGAGACAGGATCAAACAGATCGACTATAAAACCTGATGAATGTCTGTCGAAAGGACCATCCTGCTGCAGCACAAACATCTTGTAAGAGTGGACCCCTAGCTAAAGGTTTAGAGGACACAACACTCCTAGTAGAGTGGGCCCTAACTCATAGAGGTGAAGCCACTCCACACGCCTTATAGGAGAGGGGGATAACGGCAGGCAGTGATCCAGTGTGTGATGCGTTGCTTGGTGAACACATTCCTTCTATTGCGGCTACCAAAGCAAACCAGAGGCTCAGAGAACTTACACCACTGGCCTGAGCAGTGGGCGTAGATCCTCAAAGCGTGGACTGGACAAAGAAAATACATAATTTTCTTGCTCTTTCTTTTCGTGAGATGGAGAGAAGAAAGCATGCAAGACCACTGGCTGACCAGCCATAGAAGTAATATGGAATATAGTCTGATCTGGGGTGCATAACAGCTCGGACATCACCTGGAACAAAGTCTAAGCAGGAAGAGGCAACTAACAGGGCTTGCAAATCTCCTACTCTCTTAAGTGAAGTCAATGCTAGTAAGAAAGCCACTTTAGAAGAGTCAACATTTTTTCAGAAACTTAAAAATGGCTCAAATGGTTCTTCTGTTAATGCTCCCAGGACCAATGGTAGGTCCCATGAAGGTACTCACGACCAGCAGATAGGCCTCAGCCATCTGGTACCGTGCAAGAACTGAGACACCAGAAGATGTCCCCCATGAGTTCCATCTAAAGGTATATGGCTAGCTGAAATGGCGGCCACATAGACCTTTATTGTAGATGGGGACAACCCTGTTGAAAAGACATTCTTGAAGGAACTCAGCACTGAACCAACAGGGCAGTTGACTGGGTCCAAGTGATGCTGCTCGCACCATGATACAAAGAGTCAACATTTCAGGGCATACAGCATCCTGGTGAAAGGGACTATAGGGCCCTGTGTACACCTGGAATTATAATCCATTTTTGTCGATTGGATCACAAGGGGACGACACTAAATACAGGTGTAAATGGGGTCTAACACATTTTGAGCTTGTCCACTTTTGACCACTTCCAGAGGTAGTCGAAAACGCATTTGACCGGATTGCTTTTGTAGAGTAGACGCTCATGCGGTCGAATGCATTTGAACAACCACAAAAGACCACCTACTCTCCACCTGTTGACCTAATGCGTAAACATTATAGGAGGCGCGGCTGAAGACCCAAGTTTGGTTTGAAGACAAAAAACATACCAAGCACAATGTTCTCTCGCCATTCCTGATTTCTAATACACACTCACCGTGTTTGCCATGGTCTTGTGACTGCCAGAGTAGAACCGAAAGCTGATGCTCTCCGTATGTTTTTCCGTCGTCTCCAGTTGCGTTCATATGGAAATTGAGTAAGCTTTCATTAGATCAAAAGATCTGAAAAAGCCCATAAATTTGCCCGCCCTCCCGGTCGAAAGTGGACAAAAGAGACAGATTAAAGCACCAGGTGTAAACGGGAATGCATCTCTCTCGTGTACTTGTGATCCAGTCGACCAAAACACAACTTAATACCAGATGTAAACAGGGCCTAGAAATCAAAATTGTCTCAACAACCTTGGTTGAGAGACCGGAATCTATGAGTTGGGGCCCCTAAATCACCAGCTTGGGATGGTAGATCGTCCCTTGCACTTGAGACAGAAGATCTGTCTGAACCGGAATCTCCCATGGAATGTTGTCTAGGATAGATATAAGGTCCAAATGGAGACACTAGGAATGGAGCCACTAGGAGAAGGTGGACTTGGTCCTGGCAAACCCTTGCTAGAACCCATGGGAGCAGAACTATCAGAGGAAAAGTGTACAGATGCAGCCTCGGCCACATCTGTACTATGGCATCCAGCCCCAGAGGAGCTGGAGGTGTGAGGGCGAACCACAGAGGACACTAGGTTGTCTCCTCGGAGTCGAACAAGTCCACTTTTGCTTTGCCATACCTCCGCCATATGGACTCCACTACTTGTGGATGGAGTCACCATTCCCCAGGCCTCAGCCCCTTACTCGACAGGATGTCTGCCCACAAGTTTGCATGCCCCGGGATGTACGTTGCTTTTAGTGACTTGAATTTCTCTTCTGCCCAGAGCAGGATCTGCTGCGCCTGCCTGGAAAGGAGGCGCGAATGCAGTCCGCCCTGGTGATTTACAGTGGGTACGGAAAGTATTCAGATTTAAATTTTCCACTCTTTGTTATATTGCAGCCATTTACTAAAATCATTTAAGTTCATTTTTTTTCCTCATTAATGTACACACAGCACCCCATATTGACAGAAAAACACAGAATTGTTGACATTTTTGCAGATTTATTAAAAAAGAAAAACTGAAATATCACATGGTCTTAAGTATTCAGACCCTTTGCTCAGTATTTAGTAGAAGCACCCTTTTGATCTAATACAGCCATGAGTCTTTTTGGGAAAGATGCAACAAGTTTTTCACACCTGGATTTGGGGATCCTCTGCCATTCCTCCTTGCAGATCCTCTCCAGTTCTGTCAGGTTGGATGGTAAACGTTGGTGGACAGCCATTTTTAGGTCTCTCCAGAGATGCTCAATTGGGTTTAAGTCAGGGCTCTGGCTGGGCCATTCAAGAACAGTTATGGAGTTGTTGTGAAGCCACTCCTTCGTTATTTTAGCTGTGTGCTTAGGGTCATTGTCTTGTTGGAAGGTAAACCTTCGGCCCAGTCTGAGGTCCTGAGCACTCTGGAGAAGGTTTTCATCCAGGATATCCCTGTACTTGGCCTCATTCATCTTTCCCTCGAATGCAACCAGTCGTCCTGTCCCTGCAGCTGAAAACACCCCCACAGCATGATGCTGCCACCACCATGCTTCACTGTTGGGACTGTATTGGACAGGTGATGAGCAGTGCCTGGTTTTCTCCACACATACCGCTTAGAATTACAGGCAAAAAGTTCTAGCTTGGTCTCATCAGACCAGAGAATCTTATTTCTCACCATCTTGGTGTCCTTCAGGTGTTTTTTCATGTGTCTTGCACTGAGCAGAGGCTTCCGTCGGGCCACTCTGCCATAAAGCCCCGACTGGTGGAGGGCTGCAGTGATGGTTGACTTTCTACAACTTTCTCCCATCTCACGACTGCATCTCTGGAGCTCAGCCACAGTGATCTTTGGGTTCTTCTTTACCTCTCTCACCAAAGCTCTTCTCCCCCGATAGCTCAGTTTGGCCGGACGGCCAGCTCTAGGAAGGGTTCTGGTCGTCCCAAACGTCTTCCATTTAAGGATTATGGAGGCCACTGTGCTCTTAGGAACCTTAAGTGCAGTAGAATTTTTTTTGTAACCTTGGCCAGATCTGTGCCTTGCCACAATTCTGTCTCTAAGCTCTTCAGGCAGTTCCTTTGACCTCATGATTCTCATTTGCTCTGACATGCACTGTGAGCTGTAAGGTCTTTTATAGACAGGTGTGTGGCTTTCCTAATCAAGTCCAATCAGTATAATCAAACACAGCTGGACTCAAATGAAGGTGTAGAACCATCTCAAGGATGATCAGAAGAAATGGACAGCACCTAAGTTAAATATATGAGTGTCACAGCAAAGGGTCTGAATACTTAAGACCATGTGATATTTCAGTTTTTCTTTTTTAGTAAATCTGCAAAAATGTCAACAATTCTGTGTTTTTCTGTCAATATGGGGTACTGTGTGTACATTAATGAGGAAAAAAATGAACTTAAATGATTTTAGCAAATGGCTGCAATATAACAAAGAGTGAAAAATTTAAGGGGGTCTGAATACTTTCCGTACCCATATAAGAATATAAGTATATAAGAATATGTATATAAGAAACTACTGATGTGTTGTCTGTACAGACCACCACATGATAGCCCCTCAGGTGTGGGAGAAAGTGTTTCAGAACTAGAAACACTGCCCACATTTCTAGACAATTTATTTGCCAACACGATGAAAGTCCCCCCAACAACCACTGGCTGGGCGGCCATCAAGAACCGCACCCTATCACCGCACCCTAGGTGTCTGTTGTTAAAGTCTTGCGGCAACACGCCCTGAAAGTCTGGTCCTTGTTCAGGAACCATGCCTCCTAAAGCCGTAGAGCATGTAGCCCACGGCGCGTGACCTTTACGACCCTGGAGAGATGGTTCAGAGGATTAAATCCTCTGCTTTTGAGCCAGAACTGGAACAGTCTTCTGTGGAGAAGGCCAAACAGAATGATTTTGGCTGCTGATCTTGATGTGAAAATAGGCTTTTAGATTTATCATCACAAACTAATCTGCGGATTGAATTTGTGACATTAGTTTGAGGGTTAGCATCTTGAATCATTATGTCCAAGAGTACAGTTCAGACCCCTTAGATCTAAAACTGGACACAACCCCCATCCTTTTTGGGCACAATAAAGTCCCAGCTGTAGAACCCTGAATCTCTCTCTGGGAGGGGTCTCTATGGCCCCTTTTGCCAGGAGAGACTGTAGTTCCTGATTGAAAAAGACTTTTTCTCATTCTTAAACATACCACTGTTGCTACCATGCCATTGAACTGTAACATGTAAAAATTTCTTACAGTATTCAGTACTCAAGCTGCCAGAAAGTCTGACAAAGGGGTAATTTTTTCGATGGAACTGGCCTGACTTGAATCAGAGAACTGGCAGGGACCACCCGAGCAAGCTGAATGGAAAGATTGCTCATGAGTGAAGATGAGTGAATGGCCCGTTGGGTGCCTCCACCCCCAAACACTGTTAGTGGCAGGGTAAGTAGAGATGCTTGCCAAGGGCTCAGAGGAACATCGGGCACACAATGTTGTCGTGTTGTCGCCCTTGGGGGCCAGGGCCCACGACAGTCAGGACTTTTTCTTAGCCATCCTGGAGGACCTAAGGTCCTGTCTGGATGACTGTGTCCGAGCACACTTCCTGAATTATCTGAGAGCTCACACTTGTACCACGTGAACGCTGTACCACCCAACCACTGCAGATTAATTTAGGTGTTGATAGTGTTGCCATAGTAACGCATAATTCCCAGTCTGAGGAACAGCTCAGAGTAGAACGTCACGTGTTGGCATCTCGAAATCATGGTAATTACAATGTGGTGTGAATGCAGCATTAATTCAGATTTACCATTCAAATACTGTTATTTTCACTAAACATTTTTAATTTAATTTGGATAAAAGCTACAAAAGCCATGGCGTGAATGGATGTTTATGTTTGGTTTACATTGGAAAGTTACTGTTATTTTATGGTTTTTTGGGGAAGAAACACAGACCTGTTAGCGCTTAATGTTACTGAATAATGGAGATTCAGAAGGTGGTTATTGTGGTGATGAAGAGAGTCTCTTGTTAGGTCAAAAACAAGCTATTATTAGATGAGAGTGTTGCATAAGTTGTTTTGGTGAAAAAGCAAATCTAGTTCCACTGCATTAGCTATGTCGTTAGAGTAATGGATTATGTGATCTGAAACTATTAATATAAGAACAAAATCTGTTCTTTTATTAAGCAGTCACATCAGCAAAGAGAAAACTTATTTGAAATGAGCAAGGTGTCCACCAGCGAGAACACAACAAATGAAACAAGTACAGCAAAACAATATCAACAACACTAACTAAAGATAATACTTTACCACCTTTGATTCTTAATTACAACTATACATGTTCCTTTCAGTCCCAATCAGAATTTAGATAATATAGCTGGAATTTAATTTAAATGACCATTTTCCACTCTTTCAGTCTGTACTTTGAGGACTTATATACATTTCCATTCAAAAGTTTGAGGTCAGTAAGGTTTTTAAATGTTTTTGAAAGAAGTTTCTTATGCTCACCAAGGCTGCATTTATTCCATCAAATATTCAGTAAAAACAGTAATATTGTGAAATATTATTACAATTTAAAATAACTGTTTTCTATTTGAATACATTTTAAAATGTAATTTATTCCTGTGATGGTAAAGTTGGTAAAGATGGTAAAGGACCTCTGTTGACATTCGTGTCATTCATTAGGTGTCATTCATTCATTTTGTGTCAATCATATAAGTTGCTGAATACTAAGAGGTGATGTTTGATGATAATTTGTTAATTTGGTAATGACTGCTTTACGTTCCTACCTATGCAGATGCGAGCAGGAACTGAAGACTGACTGATCCAAAATGAGACCCAGGACAGGACCACCAGAGCACTGGAAGGAACATATGTCTCCAAAATGAAATATAAGATGCTCCGCTTGAGTTTGAAGTGGAAGATCAACTTTGGGTAGTTACCTGTTATGTTATTATTAAATAAGAGAGAAAGTAAAAACATCAATACAGCATGTAGAGTTTTTTAAAATATCAGTGTGTGTGTGTGTGTGTGTGTGTGTGTGTATGTGTGTGTACATACCAGTCTCGTAAACAGCTTCAGATTCAGAGGTGTAGTGATCCTCAAGGGTGTACTGAGCCAGCTGTAAATTATCAAGGCCGCTAACTGATTGGTTTCCCCGTGTCCAATAGAAAACAACATCTTTCACGTTATATCCCCCTGAGGAGAACATAATATAAATCGAAGAGCCAGTTATCACTACACAATAAGTAATTCCAATGCTGAGAGCTACTATATTTCCACCAAATTACACTTACAGAGCAGTAAGTAAGCATTCGATTACCCCTGATTTTATATGCAGTGCTGCTAGAGCACTATGCTATAATACAGGCATTACCATAAATTCAATAATTTTCAACAGAGCTGTTCAGTCATTTGTAGGCCAACCTGAAATGCTAATTCACCATAGGTTCCCTAAGGAATTTCCAAACAGTTGTCTGACTCACCTAAAATGCTAAATAATAAGCCTAATTAGGGATAGTAAATATCCATATCCAAAAGCACAAACATAAAATATATGAAAAGTTTTAAACAAATTGTAATTACTATATACAGTATATACAGTATATTCTGTTCATGCGTCACGGTGTATTCTGTTGTAATACATAATCTACACCTCAAGATGGCACTGTGTCATGCAAAGTTTAGTGTGCAAAAGAGTGTCTCATTAAAAAAAAAGCCTTTTTCCTTCATCTAGAGCATAAAACATTGTGAACTTTGTTGCCCTGATTCCACCCAGTACTTAGTTATTTCATAAAAAAAGAAGCATACTGATCTGTGAAGAGTAAATAAACTCTATAGCTATAGAATATTGCAGTATTTATTATGAATGATTTATCTGTGCACATCTTTACTTAAAAAATTCATGTGCCCTCGTAAACTTTAATCAAAATAACTTCCCCTCCCTCCTGCAGCGACATATCGTCTCTTCTCTGATGATGTGTTTACTGGCACGAGGGCGGGACAACCTGTCACTCACATCACAGCAATAGCACAACGATTTAACAATCCAATCAATTCCAGATGGATGAAATCAAGCCACGCCCTACATTTTTTCTTGTTCAAGAAGCCATTTCACTCTGATACACGTCACAATAGGGAAGAAAAGTCTAACGAAACTTTAGACTTTAACTTTGTTTATATGTCCTGCTGCAAATATTATTGTGAACAGCTATGGATTTACATGCCTGTCCATGCTGGTTTATGCTTTTCGTTTGGTGATGGTCTAGCTGGCTCATTTATCTCCTGTCGCATATTGTTTGAGTAACCCTGGACCTAAATGTTTGGTCACATAAATGTTTGGTTAAATCAGTGCAGCAAGCATATTATTAAAAACTGCCCATGTGTCTCTCATCGAACATAAAATAAACCCCTCGAAAATACACACATGCCAAACTCTCACACAGCAGTCTTGGGTGAGTGAGCATATGGAAGATCCTCTATGCAGATTAATTTTTTACAACTTAAGGGACATTCATGGTGTGTACACCTGGAGCATTTATCATTATGAAATGAATATTTCACAAGTGTTTCACAAATTTAAAAAGGCCTGAAACATGCATGTATCTTAAAGAGTTAGACACTCTTATGCCTGCCTCACAACAGTGTACCAAATCACAAGCACTATGTAGTGCTGATTAATGGAGAGACTAGACTACACTGTAAGGTCAGCACATAACACCCCTTTGGAAAAAAAACAGCATATGCTGATTAGGTATGTTTTTTTTTTAAGCATGGCAGCTGGTTTGAGCTGGTTTATGCTGGTTCTTAGTTGGTCATGAGCTGATTTAAGCTGGTCCTGAACTGGTAATAAGCTGGTCCTGAGCTGGAGCTAGTTACTTATGACCAGCTTAGGACCAACTAAGGACCAGCATAAACCAGCTCAAACCAGCTGCCATGCTTCTAAACATACCTAACCAGCATATGCTGTTTTTTTCAACAGGGACAGAACACTGAAAATTCACTAATTGGGTCTCATTCACTAACTGCTTACGTGTGTGTGTGTGTGTGTGTGTGTGTGTGTTTGTCCTGGTAAACTCTACATTATGGGGACCAAATGTTTCCACAAGGATAGTAATACCGGTCATTTTTGACCATATGGAGACATTTGTTTGGTCCCCATGAGGAAAGAGCTTATAAATCATGCAGAATGATGTTTTTTGAAAATACAGAAAGTTTTCTGTGATGGGTGGGTTTAGGGGTATGTGAAAGAATATACAGTTTGTACATTATAAAAATCATTATGTCTATGAAAAGTCCTCATAAAACATGGAAACAGAACATGTTTGTTTGTGTGTGTGTGTGTGTGGGGGGGGTGTCTATATGTTACATACGTTATGAATGTATGATTTCTATTTCAAATAAATACTGTTCTTTTGAGCTTTATATTCATTAGAGTCCTAAAAAAAATGTATCGGAGTTTCCACAAAAATATTAAGCAGTACAACCATTTTCAACAATAATAAGAAGAAATGTTTCTTGAGCACCAAAACCGTATATTAGAATGATTTCTGAAGGATCATGTGAAGCTGAAGACTGATGCAGTCATGATGCTGAAAATTCAGCTTTGCCATCACAGGAATAAATTACAATTTAAAATGTATTAAATGTAATTAAAAATGTAATAATAATTGTACATTTATTTTCTGATTAAATAAATGTAGTCATGGTGAGCATTCATAATGGCTGCTGATACATAATAATCATCATGTACATATAAAATGTGTATAAATTCTAAATATATATTAATGTAAAAATATAAATCTAATATATACCCAACCCTACAATGTGTCTTTCTTTTTTCAGAATAACAAAAATGACGCATTAAAATATGGTGCATTCATCTGGTATGGTTCTGCATAAAAATGCAGTCATGTGAAGTAGGCATATATAAGCGTTGTATATTGTGAACACGTTCACAATTACTAGTGAACAAAAGTTCACAAAAGTTGTAAATTATCTCAAATCTGGCTATGGTTTCAAGAGAAATAGAGAATTATTTGAGGCTTACAGCTTTCAAGTTGAAGCATGCACGTCTGCCTGTCCATGGGATATTTGGTTAGATCCATACTGCAGGCCACTGTGGTGGTAATTCTAGAGAAACAGAGAGGTAAAAAAGAGAGTGACATACATGAGAGAATGTTATTGCTTATATAACACTGTAGATCAGCTCACTGTCTGTAGATGCTACTTTCAAGCTTAATTTTTGATGCCAGCTGCCCATCTGTACACAGGCTCTGTGTCCCCTGTCACCGCCTCTATTCTTACCCTATTTTCCACTATTGTGAACTATTCCACTGGCCCATATTTATCCCCACCTCTTTCTAGTTGTCCTCTCATGCCCCATCCCTCTATCAAACCTCCAGTCAGTCCTTCAACAGTAAACCTGTTCCTTAACAATCATAAGACCGCAGTAGCATCTGACTTAGGAACAGGTCCTATGAATGACACCTCACTACCTCAGGGCATACAGCACAGTTCCGTTGGGGAATATCCGGATCAGTCTGTTTTCGACAGTGATGTCGTGCAGGAAGGACTTCTTGGAATCCACAATGAACGTATCAGGGACCCAAAGGAGTTCTACCAGTCTCCCATCCAGACTCAAGCTCTTATTGCCATCAAAACACAAGCGTTCATCTGTCCAGCGCTGACGAAGAAAGATGGTGGCGGTGTAATCCTGGAGAGGTTGAACAGAGATTCTTAATTCGGCTATGTGCACCACAAGCTTAGATTTACATCATACACTCAGCTCTTATACAACTCTGTCCAAAGATCAAAGAGGCTCTTTGAAATATGGGCCAATGATGTGACTCTTTTTTTTTTTTTTTTCTTCTTTTTTTTTCTAGATCTATTGAGATAAAAAAAAAAACAACATTAAAATGCAGCTCATACAGAGAATGAATTTTACTTGTTTTACCAGAAATCAAGTTGATATTTCATTTAAAAATGAGTGTTAATAAAAAAAAGACATATATGCATGTTGTTTTTTCCCCAAAATGTTATATGCATTTTTAAAATATATGAACTTGCACAAGTTTCCCTCCTTTTCATCACCTAAAAGTATTCAATTATTTATTTGTTTGTTTGTTTGTTATTGACCCCATATGCTTTTATATTAGTTGCATATTCTTTGAAGAAAACATTTACAGACAAATGTTTATAATATTAGTTTACAATATAATATAATTTGAGTTCTGTCATGACAACTCTCAGAGTGTTTGACATTGTAATGGATAAGACAATGTTGATATGTTTGTCTTGGCGGAATAGATCTGCTACGCCGCTGCTGCTGCTGGTGTTGGTTATTGCTGCTGCTGCTGCTGCAGAGCAAGTACAGGACTTGCTACTGTCAATACATACACAACATGCTGCTGTGAGCAAGATATGCTGCTGCTGTACAATAGCATACATGAATTAGCATAGCAGATCTATACAGGTGGAGCTGGGGAAGGTGGAGGGTTTCTGAAAGCGTGCTGCAAACTGCTACAGCAAATGCTAACCAAGTATTTGAAAGTTGAGCAGTAAGCTTATTGGTTACTGATTCAGCAGGAATCAATCAGCTGTCCCCTAAAGAGAACAATGTGAATGCAAGCAGCACGAGTTAAAGGGTTAGTTCACCCAAAAATGAAAATTCTGTCATTAATTACTCACCCTCATGTCGTTCCACACCCATAAGACCTTCGTTCATCTTTGGAACACAAATTAAGATATTTTTCATAAAATCCGATGGCTCAGTGAGGCCTACAATTAACACTTTCAATGCCCAGAAAGCTACTAAAGACATATTTAAAACAGTTCATGTGACTACAGTTGTTCAACCTTAATGTTATGAAGCGATGAGAATACTTTTTGTGTGCCAAAAAAACTAAATAACGACTTTATTCAACAATTGTTTTGTTTTGTTGTTGTTTTCAAAACACTGCTTCATGAAGCTTCGAAGCTTTACAAATCTTTTGTTTCGAATCAGTGGTTCGGAGCGCGTATCAAACTGCTAAAGTCACGCCCCCCCAGTAGTGAACCACTGAAATTTCGAAACACCTATCATGTAACAAAGCCTTGTTTACTGAAATCACGTGACTTTGGCAGTTTGATACGTGCTCCAATTCGTGCTCTGATTCGTAAAGCTTCGAAGCTTCATGAAGTGGTGTTTTGAAATCACCCAACACTAGATATTTTTGAATAAAGTCGTTATTTAGTTTTTTTGGCACACAAAAAGTATTCACGTCGCTTCATAACTTTAAGGGTGAACCACTGTAGTCACATGCACTGTTTTAAATATGTCTTTAGTGGCTTTCTGGGCATCTGAAAGTGTTAATTGTCTTGCTGGCAATGCAGGCCTCACCGAGCCATCGGATTTTATGAAATCTTAATTTGTGTTCTGAAGATGAACGAAGGTCTTACGGGTGTGGAACGACATGAGGGTGAGTAATTAATGACAGAATTTTTATTTTTGGGTGAATTAAAACTTTAAAGACCTATCAACCTGTGCCATTTAGAGTTTCATGACAGAACTTTGTATTTGTCTTAGTAATTTAGAAATAATATTTGGATGTTTGTGGTTTGTAAGTGTATCATACCATGTTGATTTCTGATATGGTGTCTATGCTGGCGATATCCAGACTCATGCCTACAGTAACAGGGCCATCTGAAGAAAAAAAACAACAACATGTACTGCATTAACTAGAGTGACGACGCTGCTAACAGAGAAAGACAGTAGAAAAGGGTTCTTAATTTACATGCGTTACAAGAGTGGACTGCATCAACTCAAGCCTGGAGCGTTTCCGCTGAATTTAAATTTGTTTTAATTGCAGTTGTTGATGATGATAGGACTTTAAGAGAAGATAAAAATCCACTTATGCAAGATAATAGTTTGTGTAAATGTAAAAGCTTTGTTCATCGTACTGCCAAAGAATGGCCTAAGGTATTTGTTGTATCCCTTCATCAGTTTCTGAATGGTGGGAGGCAAAATCTCCTCCGTGCTGGCGACGGAGCCATCCATGATCCTGTAAAAGCAGCAGAACACAAAACACACACAAATACACACACATTAAGCACTGCGCTACCCCACAAGTCATTGCAGAAAAACAGAAAAGCAATGTTACTTCCACCGAGTCAAGGGATGTTTTGATCATGTGGACGTAATTGCCAATAACATATGACCTAGATTTGAAAATACTGTGTATTTTTAGGTTTCATCTTTTCTCTCATTAAAGCACTGCTGCTGACTGCGGCACGTGCGATTTGAACGTCCTTAGTGTTGGTAGAAGCGACTGTGTTCTTTCCCGCAGAGCGAAGTCTCTGTTTCTACAGTGTAAAGGACCCGTGAGCTTCAGATATTTTTCAGATTCAGTGTAACAACCCCACAGAGCACAGCAGCACATGTAGAAAATACTTCAAGGGATGTCTGAAGAAAAAAACCTGCATGGTTGACACTACACAATATACTCATAAATATTCTAGAATGGAGAGAAACAAGTACTCTGGGCCAAGCACAGCATGGGGACAGAGGTATACATGGATTTTTACTGCTTCTCAATGCGGCAAATCTCTTCCGTCCCTTCTGCACTCAGACATCACCCTATCCAATATTCTTCTTCTTCTGCTGCTATAAATACATACAGTGAGATCCAAAAGTCTGAGACCACATTGAAAATCTGGGATTCAAAATCTAGTTGAAACCTGTAAATAAGCAGAAGGTTTAGGGATTTCAAACAATTAGAACAATGAAACATTCTGATTTAAAATGAATAGGAAATGTTTAAGATTCTGATCTTTGGTCACTAATCAAAGTAAATTTGTGATATTGATCATGTGATCATATTCAAATGTTTTTGCTTTCACTGAAGCTCAAGGTGCTCTTTGGATCATTTTCAACATACTGGATCACATGATCATCAGTTGAGTGCAGCTGTCATTAAAGCAAAAGATGGACAAATCAAATACTAAAAAATTCTGAAATTTTTGTTAACTTTGCACACAATATACATTACCGTTTAAAGGTGTAGTTCATTATGATTTCACTTGTTTAACTTTAGTTAGTGTGTAATGTTGCTGTTAGAGCACAAACAACATCTGCAAAGTTACAACGCTCTAAGTTCAATGCAAATGGAGATATTTTAAGAATTCTGTTTAAGGACTACAACAAACGGCTGGTAGGGACTACAACGAGCTTCTTCACGGGTTGCTGACATCACTAACCCTAAAATTTACATAAACCCTGCCCCAGAGAACACGCAACAAAGGGGTGAGGCCATTTTATTGCAATACAGTATGTAACAAAAATGCAATAGCATGTCATAAAAGCAAGATGCCACCATAAGTTATAACCGTAATTAAACTAAACTATACCTGTTCAATCTTCATGCAGCTTATATTCTCTGGCTCTGTAGGATCTTACAACAGTTCCCACATGAGCGATTTATAGACTATCATGATGACAGAATATGCTAATCAATGACTTTAAGATATCCCACATCAGCTACATAAATTAAGTAACTAACCATTCAGAAACGTCCTGTTGCATTCTACATGTTGTCACTTCTTCTTGAGTCTCTCCATCATTGTCCTACTTCGGTTTGAACATAAAAGGCTGAACAGTTTCTGACATTTTCAGTGAGTCTTCCTGAGGTAATCGGCGCTGCTAACACTATGTGCTAACAAGAGCTCTTGAAACCCCGCCCTCTGCTTAGGAGCAGCAGCTCATTTGCATTTAAAGGGACACACACAAAAACGGAATATTTTTGCTCACCTTCAAAAAGTGACAAATTTAACATGCTGTAAAAAATTATTTGTGGGGTATTTTGAGCTAAAACTTCACATACACACTCTGGGTACATCAGAGACTTATTTTCAATCTTGTAAAAATAGCATTATACCACCCCTTTAAAAGTTTGGGGTCAGTGCATTTTTTTTCTATTCAGCAACAATGGATAAAGTTGATAAAAAGTGACAGTAAATATATTTATAATGTTACAAAAGATTTCTATTTCAAATAAATGCTGTTCTGGTGAACTTTCCATTCATCAAAGAATCCTGAAAAACATTTATCATGGTTTCCACAAAAATATAAAGCAGCACAACTGTTTTCAACATTGATAATAATAAGAAAAGTTTTTTGAGCACCAAATCATGATATAAGAATGATTTCTGAAGGATTATGTCACACTGAAGACTGGAGTAATGACTGCTGAAAATTACATTTTAAAGTATATTAAAATGAAAAAGTTTTTTTATTGTATTGTAATGATATTTCACAATTTCACTGTTTTTACTGTATTTTTGACTGAATATATGCAGGCTTGGTGAGCATAAGAGTCTTCGTTCAAAAACATTAAATTATCTGACTGAACCCAAACTTTTGAATATAATTTGATATATAATTTGTTTAAAAAAAACTTTAATATGAGGCCTTTTGTCCAGTTTTGATTGTCAACCATATGATGTACAGAATTATGCATGCTAAAGTGCACACACTTATATGAAGGAGAAAGACAGAGAACGACTGGGAAAGATCAAAAGAGAGGAAGTGAGACAGATGGTGAGAGAGAGTGAGAGAGACACAGAGAGAGTTTGGAAGACAGACGGAGAGCTTCAGGTCACTGACATGATGTCTCTATTATTACTCTCATTAAACTGTTACTAAAATCTAAAAAAAAAAAAAAAAATCTGAAGTTAACCGTGCAGGTCAATGCCTTTATATTAGCCCCTATAAACACATGGAAGACTGTTCAAAACATTCCTCACCTCTCAGACACATTCGATCACATTCTGCATCACTGCACACTTGGCAGAAAAAAGGCTCTTGCTTTCTACATGATGTATAGCTATTTTCACTGGGAAGTACAACTAGCATTTCAGAACACTTGTTTTTAAGTATGCTCCACAAGATGAAGTCTGTCTCCACATGCCTCCCATAAAGCTGAAGTGTGCATTATTTTGATGTTACAAACTTACAATATTTTCTCCTATCTCAGCTTAATAAGCAGAGACAAGCAAAAGTAAGCCATTTGTAGGTTGTTTCTCCCAGAAAAAGTGCAACACTGTGGTGTTAGCAAAACATTGCTGTTTGTTTGAGCATCCCGACACAGCATCATCGGCTCGACCAATGACGTGACTTTAGGGGTGGGAATATCAGACAGTCTGACCAATGGCAAACGGTCATTATTTTTGTATGTTTGGTGACACCAGTGACACAGAAATGACACACTTCAGCTTTAATCAACCATCCTAGTCAGAAAATCAGGATGGCGTCTCTACGGAAAACAAGTTATGCAGGTCAAATAAGAAATAGCCATATCATCAAAGCAATGCCATTTGTGTTGTTTTATCTTATCACACATACAAAAACTGTGTGTATTTCAAATGAAACAAACTTTTTCTAAGTGGAATAGAATTCAACTAAAAAGCGTGAACATATGCCAAACTTTATTTATGATTAGACATTTTTTGTGTTAAATGACAACTCTCTGGTTGCTGGCCCCTTCAGGCTGAAGTCCAGTCATGTGTGAAGGGATGCTGGGTTATTGGTCTGTAAATGCTGGGTAGACTTAGTTTTTCTCTGCTAATTGAGGCAGTTGATAAGCATCCATCATACCCTTACAGGCATCTAACACCATATTGACACATTCTTTTGTTACATGCTTTGACTCTTTATGTCATGCTGCTGTCAGTGCTAATAGATAAAATTGTGCATTATGGAAAATGACAGTCATTTATATCTGCACTTTTCTCAAATGTATCATTATAAAAATAAAGCCCACATCAATTCATCAAAATGAAGCCTACATTTAAATTTTTTCATTTAGCAGATGCTTTTATCCAAAGCGACTAAATTGAGATATGAAATGTTATGAATGGCAAATGGGAAATGAGATATGAATATGAAACAGCATTTGCAAAAGATTTTACTTTCATAATGCTACAAATTTCAGTGAGAAAAGATAATAAACAGCAACCAAACTGTTCTTTTGAATTTAATCTTTTTAATGAACAGGTTCAACCAGTTCATGAAATCGGTCTGAGCGATTTGTTAAAGGGCTAGTTCACCCAAAAACGAAAAATCTGTCATTTATTACTCACCCTCATGTCTTTCCAAACCCGTAAGACTTTCGTTGATCTTAGGAACACAAATGAAGATCTTTTTGATGAAATCTGAGAGCTTTCTGTCCCTCCATAGACAGCTACGCAACTACCACTTTGACGCTTCAAAAAGTTCATAAAGAGATTGTCCAACTAATCCACATAAATTGAGTGGTTTAGTCCAAATTTTCTGAAGAGACGCAGTCGCTTTATTTGATGAGCAGTTTGAATTTAGGCTTTTATTCACATATAAACAATCATCAACGCACACATCAGTTGTGGTTAAAGGAAGTTCAAGCATGTTTGCTTGACGGGTTTGTTCTCGCGAGTGAAGCAGGTTCGGTTGTGCTTTTGTTTATGTCCACTGATCAATGTGTACATGTGAATAAAAGCCTAAATTACATATTTTCATCACATAAAGTTATCAAGTCTCTTTAGAAAATTTGGACTAAACCACTCAATTCATATGGATTACTTTCACGATCTCTATGAAGTTTTTGAAGCGTCAGGCTGCACGATTTATCGCACGATACGAAAAATAACATTGAACTTAAACGCGATTCTTAGTGCGATTATGAAATCGCAAAGGCTGCGTTTTTTTTTATGCGCAGCTTGTCAATGAACTATGGCTCCAAATGCTAATCCATCTGAAAGCACTGCGAGTTTGAGTCGCTTATAATGTACATTTGAAAAAGCAACACGCGCCAAACATCTTTCCAGATATGAGAAGCATTTATTAACATCTTGTCCAACAAAAGACAACATTTAATAACATGTTTTTACTCCAAACTCACTTCATAACAACAGTTGAGCATCCTTCTGTCAGATGATGTGGCTTTTTACACAGAATAAGGCAGTCGTGTATGTTTATTAGTCATGTTTAATCAATCAAAGCGTTTCAATCTTCTGTTTATTCAGCTACAGCAATAGTATGATAAGGATAGGGATTTCCTGGAATGACGCGTCTACTTCTGCTGCAGGGCATATTTGGAGTTTCTGCGCAAGAGCGCCCTCTGGCTTTCAGATGAAGAAGCATTTACTACTGATCACAGAGCCGTACAGATCTGACAAGCTGCGCATAAAATAATCGCAGCCTTTGCCAAATCGCGTGCGGTTTAATCACAATAAATCGTGCAGCTCTCTATGGAGAGACAGAAAGCTCTCAGATTTCATCAAAAAGATCTTCATTTGTGTTCCGAAGATGAACGTAAGTCTTATGGGTTTGGAATGACATGAAGGTGAGTAATTAATGAAAGAATTTTCATTTTGGGGAGAACTATCCCTATTTGTTCATGAATCTGACTGAATGTGTTCTCAAGTTAACTTGAGTCAGTTGGAATGGATTGAATGGATAGAAATGTTAAACAAAACAAAACAGAAAAAACTAGTGGAAATATGTTTAAAAGTTGCTTTTAATAGCTAGCATTAAGATTAGGATTATCTTTTTCAGCCGAGTGATATAAACTAATTTTAGTAATGTAAAATAAATAAATTAAATATAAAACAAAATACCAACTAAATATAAAATTAGGAGACACGTTAAATTACAATAAACACAACTAATACATCTAAAAAAAAACATAATACTTGGCATGTAATCTTGGGATATTAAGGAGCCACGAGATGATACAGTATCATTACGTAAAAGAATTTCTTAAACTGTTTTGATCCAGTTCTTTAGAATTAATGTTCAAATTACATTTTGATAATACTGTAATAAAACCACACATGACTTTTCTTCTAAATGTCCCCATTCCCAAAGACAAAAGCAGATGTGAATTTTAACAGACTAAGGATTATTTAGTTTTCCTATGTCTTTCCTTAGCTCGGAACCAACCTTGAGACTAAATCCAGCCCACGTCTCTGGTGTTTAGGCTGACTGACGTGTTGTGTATGGAGGAAGAGTGCTCCTAGCAGGACTGTCTCCCCAACTGTTTCTGCTTTGGTCCACAGAGACAGTTTCTCAAGCTTGTATCAACTCCATCTCCCCGTCTACACACATCAGTGGCCATAGAGATATGAACCCCAACATCGCAACTCTTTCTCTGTGAGACCATGTCCAGCACTGAAATATTAAACAACCTCAGAAAGTTTGAGGAGAAAATAATTTAAGTTTGTATTTTTTCAAACTGATAGAAAACAGATTCTAACCAACCAACAAATAGATAAATAAATAAATAAGCAAGCCAGCAATGCGCCAGGCAATTTGTTTATTTATAGTGAGTTCAGAGTGATGATGACCTAATTATTTTCATAAATCTGTATGCGCTCTTGATACCACCAGTGTGATCCCCTCCTGTGGTTTGGATCTAGTCTGGTTTATCCAGAGGTATGTGTCAAAGAAATTGCTTACTGTACTGAGGAGTTCATGCATTAAATATGGCTTTTAAAATAGAGCATTCAGCTGAGTCTCTCATCTACAAAACAGTCCTACAGTATATTTATATATAGATCACTGGCAACTGACCTATAATTAAAACTTTAATCATGAGGAGTTTTCATTAAAAAGACTTATTAAAAGGGTAACATTATAAATATTTTTCTCTGAGGTCCCCTTATAGTGTCAGTAAAAACTTATTATAGTTTTTCATGGTTATTACAATGAAACAGGCATATGAAATGAGAAACAGCACTTTCTCTGCCAAATCCTAAACCTTCTAACAGTGTTGTCATGTCTGCTTACTATAAGAGACTTTGGGTTTGTTTTTCATAGTCACTTACAAATTTGCACAGTGAAAGATTGCACTTTTTATGGGTTTATTTCCAAAATACACATAGGTGTTCAAGAGACAAAGAGAGAGACATATTGATTGAATTTGATTGACTATTTGTATGCAGTATATGAAACATTTACATTTTTGTAATAGAAAATGCAATTTAGAATTATTTTATGTTTTATTCACTTTATGCTACAAAAAAATCTGATTAAAAAACATGCAATTCTACTTGATCCAAAATAATCGATAATGTCTTTTCAATTATAAAACGTCTATCGAATCTCTGAAAAAAATCTCTCTTTCTTTTTGATTTTAGTTAGGTTGTTAGAAAGCTAACTATCTATTTGCATGATATCAGCATTCACCCAATATAATCACCCAGTATAGGTTTCATCGACATGTAACCATAAACGTCAATGTCTGGTGAATTCCCTTCAAGTTGCAGAAGTACAGAACAAGTTGTTTTTGCAGCTAGGTTTCAATAAATGCTTTTTTTTTTTTTTGCTGGTAAGTAGGTTTTGAGTTCTGAAAGTTACAGTATGATTTCATAGTACCTCAAGCTCTTTTATCTCAAAAGATCAAGGAACATTTTTTATGACGTGACCCCTTTTAAACACTATTGGTTCTGCACAGACCTCATATACCAGTAGTATTAGATTTCAACAAACAAAACATTTCAAGGCCCTTTGTGAGACTAAGCCTCCATTGCGCATCCTTATCTTCATGTGCTAAGAACTAAGAACCCAAAAAGGAGGTATTGCTCTTGTTGTTGTGGTTTAGTCTGTTATGTGATGGAAGCTGAATTCCAGGCCAAGCTATATGTACACCCACTAAAGTCTCCCATCTTGCCAGGAAGAGAGACTGGAGATTGGAGGGGAAAGGAGGACAGGAAGGGGGTGGGTAAAAGCAGATGGTGAGGTGAATCGATGTTGGCACACTTCTTCAACATCCCCCTTTGATCTTTTGCAGAATCGTCCTGACCAGGTCCTATACATCTTCCCTATCAAATTTCAAAGGTCACGCCAGAATACCAGCATCGATGATGAGATGCATATCTCATCAAATGGAATCAACCTGAACTTTCATTGAACATGGCTGAGCGATGGCAGTTCCAGTAAATCAATGTCTTGTTTCTACGCTGTCACCAGTAATCGTGTTAGCATTGCAGCTACTGTACTGCTGCATGGAAAGATAAGCTCAAACAGGCAAAACAGAGAGGAGACATGATACGAGGGCTGGTATTTCCATCTATAACCCGTACATTGACTCCGGCGGTCTCATTCAGGCTTACCCAAAAGTCTACATGGATTAGCTGTAATTCCATCCTTCCTTTAGCTACACCTTTCACCAAGCCTACATAATCCGGTGTGAATGGATACTTAAGGCATATAGTCTTTTATTTGCTGCCAAAAGAGTAAAACCTAAATTATACTGGCTTGTCTTTTCGGAAAAGACGTCACTCTGAAAGCTTTTCACCCGGGAGAACTTGTTGACAAAAATGGGTTTTCCGCCTCAGCTTTCCTGCGAGGGTCAAGAAAGGCTGTGTTTATCGACTTTACAAAGTTACTACTGAAGTGAATACACATTCTATACACTCTAGTATTAAATAAATTAAGAGGGAACAACATGAAAGCAATAAACAGTGTATGTTGCAGTCATATTCAGCTAGCCATTTCACAATAAGGGTAGCAAAAGTGAGTTTGTTATAAGCCACCAGGAGTTTCTTACCTGCTGATGAAAAGAAGGAGGAGCAAAGAGCCCACAAAGCTACACAAATGCATGGCTGCTTGAGCGTTACGGGTCTGACTGAGAAATGAGAGACAAAGAATGAAGAGATTATGTAGAGACTCAACAGATTTGTACATAGAGATTAAGCATTACTGACAAATTTCGCAGTTAGCACAAGCGCTCAACATTTTAGCTTGATGAGCCAGGCAAAATTAGGACAGGTTTTCTCAATCCTCCTTAAGTGTGTAGACTGTTTAGTGAGAAAATATACCCCTTACTCAAGTTTTGACTGAAACTATAAAGTGATATCCTTAAAAAAATAAGAGCTTCAAATCAATAATTTATCATCAGTATACTATGAGAAAAATTTTGACCAGCTAACCAATTGAGATATATATGGAAAAAGGTTGAGAAAATGTGAAAGTGAAACTTTCATACAGGTTGTCCTTTGTAATCATTAACCTCAGACCTGTATGTGTAAATTAAACCATTGAAAAGAAGCACTCTGATATATATAATCCCAGAACACATGAAATAATCCCTCAAAAATGTTTTAACGTTGGAATCCACTCTGAGAAGAGATTTACTGATGGTGACATAAAACTCGATAGATACTGTGCATATTTCCGGGAAATTATGTAAAACCACTTTAGCTATGTGACCACCAACTACGCAAAGACGACAAGATACAACAGTATAAGTAGTATTTAGGTTTTAAAATTATTCTCAATCCCCTAATTCTTGAATACTTTCCAGTTGGCTCTGAGCCTTTCAGCCTTGTAAATAAAATAGATTTAATGTGGCCCTATATTTCACAGATACTTTTTATCTTCTCAATGTCTATTTTGAGCCTTGATGGCAAAAAATAGTCTGTGATTCTTTGCTCAGTCTTCCAGCACCATTGCAATCTGTGTGCAGCTGTGACGATGAGTTTGAGACAACAGACGTCTGCCCTGCAGCATGTGTTCATATACACACAATGTGCAGGAAGATGTAAAAATGCATAAATTTGGATTGCATGGATAGTGCTACAAAGTATTTAAAGTGGGAAGCTTGTCATGTTGACGTGGTTGTCATGTAGACATGGCCAAACAAACACAAAACTGTCATACTGTTAACACGAAAAAGAAAAATCTGTTCTTGACCCAGATTAATACGTTTTTTTCCACACAGACCAACACAAACAAAAAAACACAAACACTGAGATGTAATACTGTTCCATTCTGCCTGTCAGTGCTAATAAATCCAGATTGCGCCACATACAGCAACCCGTCTCTAAGATCAGAACATTTTAAGTTCATTATTTATTATTTTAACACTCCTGTCTCTTTTATACTCATCAGCTCTTCATTGTAGTTTGTGTGGGTAGCAGAATAAGTACCGCTGTACAGAAATACAAAATAGGTTTTCTGAAAACAAAAGGGTTTTATTTTTAAACTGGGGTCCGCAAAATTGAAACTCACTTAAAATATCTTTTTTTATAATCCACAGAAGAAAGAAAGAAAGTCATACAGGTTTGGAACATCATGAGGGTGGATAAATGATGACAGAATTATTTTTATGTGAACTAGCTCTTTAATTTTTGTAAGCACAAGTCATCAGAAGTTGACACATCCTTACTAGGAGCAAATCTAGACATCTCCAGGATTATTTGTACCTGCATACATGAAACACGCAGTCTTCCCACACATATATATCCCACACTCAGAATTTCCTCAGTGCGAAAGCATTCCTACCCACGTGGTTTGTGACTCAGTGGCTGCTTGAAGGATCCTGGTCTTAAGAAGAGATGTCACTCATTTAGAGTGACAGATGACATCTTTAATGAGGTCTGGATGGGTAAGACCCTACGGGAAGGGTACGCTGGACTTGTACACTTAACAACCTTACCAGGAAACCCAAAATGCCTGAAGCTGGGAATGGTTTGGTGGTTATGGCTATTGGATCTCCATTGCTACAGATAACTGCTCTGCCCTCTTGACTCTCTCGTGTAATATACACTACCAAAACTAACATTTGGGTTTAAAAATGCAAAAAGTCTCTTATGCTCACCAAGTCTGCTTTTATTTGATCAAAAACACAGTAAAACAAATTCCTTGCTGAATAAAATCATCAATTTCTTTTTTAAAAACTCATACTGACCCCAAACTTTTATATGCTGGTATAATTAGAAGACTTGGCAGCTGGTCTGACATTGCTAAGCTACATCTATCTAAAAACCAAAGAGCCTCAGCTATTTTTCTTTATTGGCACACCTTCTTGCTATATTGGCTTCAAACGGCAGATATCTCAGTGAGAATCTAGGTCAGTGAATGACTGAGTTCTGTATCTCACAACGGCAGGGTCCAATTACTGTTCTTTGACAAACTGAAAAATATCTCCACGAGAACCTTCTGAATTAATCATGAAAGCAAAGCAGGAGCATAATGTGAAGCATTTTATTTTTTAAAGCCTTTCTTAGCCTTGTAATTTACTAAAAATCCCTATTTATTTTTTGCTGTTTATTTGTGTGTATGATGTAGCAGGGAAAACATCTCATCTTTCCTCTTAGAATATTGTAAATAATAAAATATGGATGTGGAAGAGAGAGAGAGTTTGTGTACAGGCTAAATGATCATCCTGCCTTTGATAGAGATCATCTGGGCATCTCATGGCACCCAAGATAAACTGCTTTCAAAACAACTGATCATTTAACAGCTAACAGGGCACATGAGAAATGCTGATTTGAAAACCAACGGAGAGCTTATCTTTAAGCCATCAGCTAATCACAAGATAGAAATCGGCACAGTTTCTCATAGTTTTACAGGCCACAGTCTATAGTAATGTATAGCAACAGAACAAACACCAGTAAGTCATCATTTTACTTGAGGATGTCAAAATAATCCCAATTCAAGGGCCTTAACTTACAGGGATAGTTCACCCAAAAATGAAAATTCTGTCATTAATATCTCTCACCCTCATGTCATTCCAAACCTGTAAGACATTCGTTCCTTTACGAAACACAAATGAAGATCTTTTTAATGAAATTTGAGAGCTTTCTGTCCCTCTATTGACAGCCTACGCATCTACCACTTTCAAGCCCCAGAAAGGTAGTAAAGACATCATAAAAGTAATCCATGTGACCCAAGTGGTTTAACCTTAATTTTATGAAGCATTTTTGGGTGAACTAACCCTTTAAATCTATGCCATCTTTAACCCGCTCAGACACAATATCTATCCTAATGTACATCACTTTTGGATGCTAAGTCAATCTATGAGTGTCATATCACTTTTTTTTTTTTTTTACTAAAATACAATGAACTAATGAAATGAAGCACGGTGGTCTGTGACACAGGGTAGAAAAATATGACATATTTTATAAATCATGATGATCTTTTACTTTAATATTCATTGTGTTGAACAGTACTGTGGGTCTAAATGAAAGAAAAAAGACAAGAAACAGATCTGTCTTCATCAAATCTGAGTTTGATCATCTTCAGGCCATGCCTGTCAAAAGTTTTTTTGTATTCAAAACTGTTTTCAAGCACTGACATTGAACTTGTTTCTTGTTTTTGTTTTTACCAGTAAGTTGTAATGTTCTTACACTTTATTTGTTCACTCAGAAAATGCTAGTACATTTCACAATTACAAAGAAATGGCAAGTAACACATTGAATTAAATATGAAATTTTAAAGTAGAAAGACTAGATATAGTAACCTATATAGGCTATTATTTTTAGTATTTTCTAAAACTATTTAAAACGTGCCTGTATCAGATGTTTTATTGATTATCATTTATGCCTGCATTTATTGTAAAAAATAAATCGTGGTTATATTTTTATGTCCCTAAAACTTTGTTCAAGACTGAAAGGGTTAAATTTGACGATCTGTCACAGTGGGAGAACGTTATAAATACAAACACAATATACACATTCGACATGTTATAAAACGCATTTTATATTTTACAGTTACACAAACTGCCCTCTATAATATAAAAGCGGGTTTAAAACTAATTTCACACTATTAATCAATCAACAAGCAAGTGATTTAAACAACAAACATGATTGCGAGTTTTCTTTTCTTTTTTCAAAGAGTAAACTGTAGCTAATAATAAATCCATCGTACAGTCCCGACTTTGTATGTTATCAAACATCAAAATATTTCATTCAAACGCATAAACGTAGTATATCACATATGACTCACTGCGTACTTACATTTAAAGCCGGTCAATCCTTTGCATTTCCCAAACGCTTAAATAATATCGAATCACTCATCTACATATGTTGTATCGGTTGTAAGTCCGAGCCATTTAGTTCTGTGAAAAGAAAGACGTGACTTTAAGCGGTTTCCAGTGCGCTGGAATCCGTCAGTGATGCGCAACTACTTCACAGCAGTCAGTCTAAACTACTGGTTGCATCCTAGGCATATTATGCGCTGTGCTCATAGGAGAACCTATCAGTGGTAGACTGACGATTCAGTGGTGATTGGAGGGAACAGGCTTGGAAAGTGACATCTCACGTTTGGAAAATATACATTAACTCACAGTGGCATGTAATTATCACATAGGCACACATACTCACATCATACTCATTTTCTATAGGCTATTTATTCCACATGCAAGCAAACCCTGTCTGTCAATGCTTTCTTTATATGTCATGTCACTGTGACCATGGGGTTATTTCCTTCCAGGCGTGAAATTCTATTTTCACATGCTCTCCCACTTCTGGCAAGTAAGAAATGTTTGACATTGCATCATACAGAGATTATGCCGTAGCACTCAGGAATAATGCGGTATCAAGTGCAGAAATGCATTCGCTTCTTCTAGCGGGTTGTTAGAGGCTAGATTCTAAAATTTCGGGGTAAGCTCCAGTTCCAGCACCCACGGAACTGGCAGGTCTTCATAATAAACCCGCTTACTGCTGCTCTCCAACATATAACTGCCAACAGGCACAGATCTGATTGTAAGAGATTTCCCTTTGAAACTGATGGATGTCTTCACGGCATATATCAGAGCTGAAAATATGTGCAGATCATTGTACTTTTGGCTGTAGGCTGTTGAAGTTTTGAGAAGGTAAGTTAACTAGCTAAAAATAAAATCCCAGAACTTATTTGCTGAAAACAGTGTTGACTGATCTACCTTCATCAAGCACCTGCAAGTCCGTTGGTGCCAAAGCTAATTGACTGCATATATGCACATGAGCATGTTGCCTGTCAGATCAAGCATTACACAAGATGCATTCAAATAGGATCCTCCCACATTGCTGCAGAATAAAAATTGTTTCAGGATTGCATGGCAAACGCTATGCTGTTCCTGTCCAAAAAGTTCTCTGCTCGCTCATGCAAATACAAGCATTGAAGGCTTCCCGCAGCACTCCCACTCAAGACATTTAAATATGTCCTTTAGTGTATCACCCCATGAGAATAGAGCAGAGAATTGTGAACCTACGAGGGATTTAATCCATTATTCAATATAAAGAGTGACTTGAGACAAAAAGCAGCCTACATTAAAATAGACAAGACATTAATCATGTAAATTTACTGGGTGGAAAAGTAAACAAAGCTAATTTGAGACATGAGACGTGTGGATCAACTGAACAGGATTTGTATTCACAGAATGGTTAAGATCTTTCAGATCATCAAGGAGGTAAGTAAAGGGCATAAGCAGTTCGATTGGCAGTCACACTTAAAGAGATAGTTCACCCAAAAATGAAAATTTGATCTTTATCTGCTTACCCCCAGGGCATCCAAGATGTAGGTGACTTTGTTTCTTCAGTAGAACACAAATGATGATTTTTAACTCCAACCGTTGCGATCTGTCAGTCGTATAATGCATGGCAATGGGAACTCCATCTAAAGTGTCAAAAACATGCACAGACAAATCCAACTTAAACCCTGCGGCTCGTGACGACACATTGATGAAGGCATGAAACGATCGGTTTGTGTAAGAAACCGAACAGTATTTATATCATTTTTTACCTCTAATACACCACTATGTCCAACTGCCTTGAGCATCCGGTTGGTGAGGTCTGAAAACGCGCTCTGATGACAGAAGTGATCTCTCGCATGTATATGTCAATGAGTGCGAGCGATCACTTCCGGCATCAGAGTGCATTCAGCCCTCACTAACCGGATGCTCAAGGCAGTTGGACATAGTGGTGTATTAGAGGTAAAAAATGATATAAATACTGTTCGGTTTCTCGCACAAACTGATCGTTTCGTGTCTTAGGACATCAATGTGTCGTTACGAGCCGCAGGGTTTAATTTGGATTTGTCTGTGCATGTTTTTTTGACTCTTATAGATGGAATTCCCATTGACATGCATTATACGACTGACAGATCGCAACGGTTGGAGTTAAAAATCATCATTTGTGTTCTACTGAAGAAACAAAGTCACCTACATCTTGGATGCCCTGGGGGTAAGCAGATAAACATCAAATTTTCATTTTTGGGTGAACTATCCCTTTAACTATAGAGTCTTTTACTGCAGAATGGATGGTGGAACATACTGGAGATAAGCAGATAAAAGGATCAATGGTTAGATGAAGATTGTGAAGGTCCATAGTCACAGGTAGTTAGTTGGGAAGGTGCACTCTCTTGCAGAGACTGACAAGACTGGACAACAGGTGAGTGTGGGCTGTGTGCTTATAAAGGGTTCCTGATGAGGATGTGACAGGTGTGGCAGGTTAAAACTCTGGCGATAGTGAATGAGTGGGTGGAACTGAAGGACCTGGTGCTGATGGCATGCTGACTGAAACTGTGACAGTCATACAGAAGAAAATTATCAATCTTATCTATAACAAAGAATTAAAATCTGGACATAGTATTTTGAATATGCAAGATCACATAAATCGTCAGTGTTTTACTAAACCACAGTGGCATGGATTAGATATGCTTGTCTTTGTTTTTGTACACTAAACAAAATGTTAGTTTCATTGTGTTTTGGTTCTGTTTTCCCTGTTCTGTTTTTCCTATGTTCCCTATAGTCTCTTTGGTTGTTAAATAGTTCTATGCACCTGTTTCTGTTCAGTTGATTACTATCCCTTGAGTTTTCTTTGTTTTGTGGTCCGGTATTGTTTAAATTAAAGGGATAGTTTATTTTCAAATGAAAATGACCCCAAGCTTTACTCACCCTCAAGCCATCCTAGGTGTATGTGACTTTTTTCTTTCTGATGAACACAATCTGAGTTATATTAATAAATATCCTGACGCATCTAAGCTTTATAATGGCAGTGAATGGGACCAATGAGTATAAAGCAAAACGTACTCTATACGGCTCCGGGGGGTTAATAAAGGCCTTCTGAAGCGAAGCAATGCTTTTGTGTAAGAAAAATATCCATATTTAACTAGTTATAAAGTAAAATATCTAGCTTCCACCAGACCGCCTTCTCTATTCAACTTACGAAGAAAATGTAATGCCTCTCGCAGTTCAAAATGCTTACGCTACATCCTACGCCTTCCCTATTAAACTTACGCAAAAAGCTCAACTGACACAACGTCAGTTATGCTTTCTTCCTAAGTTAATACGGAAGGCGGTCTGGCGGAAGCTAGATATTTTACTTTATAACTTGTTAAATATGGATATTTTTCTTACACAAACACATCGCTTCACTTCAGAAGGCCTTTATTAATCCCCCAAAGCCGTGTGGAGTATGTTTTGCTTTGGATGGATGCACTTTCTTGAGCTTTATACTCGTTGGTCCCATTCACTGCCATTATAAAGCTTAGATACGTCAGAATATTTATTAATATAACTCCAATTGTGTTCATCAGAAAGAAGAAAGTCATATACACCTAGGATGGCTTGAGGGTGAGTAAAGCTCACACACATATCTGCTAATACACACACTTTATCTGATAATACACACACACACACATATATATAAATAGAGAGAGAGAGAGAGAGAGAGAGAGAGAAATCTGCAGTAATTTTGCATTAACTTGTATATACAGTATTTTTAAGGTTTTCTTGAAATAACCTACAACAAATCAATACTTATAATAATCTGCCACTGTTTTGAAATTATGTCCATCATAAATAATTATTACAACATTACCATATATTATTATTTCTTGGTTGCAATTGATTAAAAAACTGCATCTTATCACTTTTTACTGTATAAAAGTGCATAGTGCTTGATATGTTGTTTAAGCTGTTGATCTAAACAGTGACCGGACAGCAAATACCACACAAGCAAGCATATTTGTTCAACTTAATGAAAACAGTGGAAAAAGTGCTAAAATATACATGGATAAATCAAGCAAAATAAAAAGATCTCTCATGCAGCACTTTCCGGGGAGAGACAAGCTGTCAAGTGAATGCTAACTGTCAACTTCAAACTTATAAATGTGACTAAAAAGACATGTACAATGAATGTTTTATTCAAATGCCTCTTGCATTGCTGCCTGATGTCAGGCTACACACTTCTTTTTTTAGTTTAAATTGGCTGCAAGTAGTCCACTGAGACATTTCCTCATTTTGTTTGATAAATCTTTAATTGTAGGAAGCCATGCCTTCTGTTAAGTTGAACCTGAGCCTAATTATAACTAATTATAGTGAGCATGAATAATTGATTTAACATTTTATACAATTATATAAAACATGTAATTACTGTTTTACTGTTGTTTCAGTGATTGCACTTGAATTGCACAGATATTTTTAAATAATTTAGCTGAATAAAAAGTTAAAGGGCATGAAGTACAGATTTTAAATTGCCTAAAATATACAGATTGTTTGGTTTGTGCAAGAGCTGATGTCATTTCCTGTGAAGACACATGGGACACTAACTGAAAAACAATGAGCAATAGTAAAAGAAGTGGTGGGGGGGATAGGATTACTGTAATAGCAAAAAGAAAGTGAGGCAACAACTGTATGAATTATTTACTGTCACTTGTTGAGACATGTCAAGAAAAGAGTAAAAGAGAGGAGGGAGAGAAATGGTGTTTAAAACTCAACTAACATTGCTCAGTCAACACCTGTAACACTGTCTTATTCAAGCTCACAGGAAGCTTGAAAGTAATCTGTCAGGCAATCCAGTGCCGCCCACTCTTGTCCTGGAAGCTACTTGGAAAGCCTGGAGTCCATGCCATGCACTCGATGCTGTGCTATTCTCTTGACAAAATGTCAGCGACATCCCTGTTGCTGTCTGTCTGCTCGTACCACACAGGGCAGTTCCCTTCATTGTGGGGGACAGGAGTTTCTGTGTAGGTTGAAGTTTTTGAGCCTGAAGCCCTGTGGCTGAGCGGATAGACTGCGGAGAGTGAGTGCACCATATGGTAAAGCCTCAAGCCCAATTCAGACATGTATAGGGAAAAAACACTCTGGACTTACATAAGGATGTGACAGAGTGAGGGCCCTCGCTTGGGCTTCTGAGTAATGTTAATCAGGAGAGGGCAGGAGGTTTCAGGAGAGTCTGGTGCCAGCATTGCTGTCGACTGGCAGCAATGCCCTGTGTGCCGCCCGCTGCCGCCACAGCGCCTGATGACAGCATGCACGAGCCCTGCCTCATTCTCTGGCCAGTCCCCAGGGGGGATGAGCTTATGAAGTGATTTATATACAACGCTACACTGGTTCCACAAACACTTTACAACAACAAACTCACTGCAAAAGGGAAATTGATGTGATATGTTGTCAGGATCGATGCTTGGAAATGTTTCTCCTCATTCTGTCATTAAAAAGGGAGGAACAATGTCTCAAAAAGCAGGGGGTGGTGGGGATGTGTATAGCTCAGCATAAAAGCAACCCACAGTAAAAGACAGGAAAGCTCGATGTTGGGTGACAGCAATTACTAACTAAAAACCATTAAACGGGGATGCCCTCCTACTATCGCTTACAACAAAATGGTTTTAGAATGATCAAGTAACTTCAATAAAAATCAAGCATTTCCTCTACTATTTCCTTTTCCTCAGTGTTTAACAGATGATCTTTTATGGACTAGTATACACCACAATACATGTATTGATAAAGATTGTGTTGTCAATGAGAAAAAGACACACACCTGCTTATGGTTTTAGATAAATTATAAACATTTTTGAAAGAAGTCTTTGCTCACCAAGTGTGCATTTATTTATCAAGAATATAGTAAAACAGTAATATTGTAAAATATTATTACAATTTAAAACTGTTTTCTGTTTAATATATTTAAAAATGTAATTCATTCCTGTGATGGCAAAGCTGAATAGGCTGATATGGCTAATATGCTGATTTGGTTTTTAAGAAACATTTTTTTATTATTATCAGTGTTAAAAAAAAAAAAAAAAAAAAAAACAATGTTAAAAAAAAATGTTCTGTTTAACATTTTTTTTTTTTGTGGAAACTTAATTTTTTCAGAATGTTTTTGATGAATAGAATGCTTATTTGGAAAAAAAAAAAAAGAACAGCATTTATTTGAAATACAAATCTTTTGCAACATTATAAATGCATTCACTTTTGATTCATTGTCTTAATGCATCCTTGCTGAATAAATGTATTAATTCTTAAAAATAAATAAATAAATAAATCTAACTGACCCAAAAAATTTTTGGAACACTATAGTGTAAATATGTATTTGAGAAGAGTTGGCTTGATTTCATTGATCTGATCAATGATTTACAAAAGTAATTGCAATGTTTCAAATAAAACTAAAACTATCTAGTGTCACGCTGTCGCTGTACGAATGGCATGATGAACGGAGTTGTAAACATACACGTGACATCTAGCCTAAGTCACTGAATATTTATCTCTCTCTTTTGGGATGGGTGGATCATTCTGTGCATCAAGCAGTTGTGCGGGATAGGAACTATTTACCCAGCCCATCTGACCACAAGCAGAAATGCTGAAAGAAACACAGACAGTGCTCACCTAAGATGCCCCATTCATTCAAACAGAGTAGAGCTTGCCAGAGGTCATGACAGAGAGACCGAGAAACATAATCTGGAGTTATTTCACACTACATCGAAGCAAACCATTCATTGTGCCATAGGGGGCCAAGCAATAGAAAGCCCAAAAATATGCTAGAATATTCTGAAGTAATTGCACACCACAACTACCCATACTAGGCTGATAATATAAAAACAAAAAAAACCCAAAGTCACTGGCCCTAGGCTCTGTAAAGAGCAAACAAAAAAATCAGGGGATTTGTCTTCACTTTTTTAGTGAAGTTAACACTCCTGTCTGTCATGCTTTTTGATGGGATTTAAGAAATTTCTTGAGCTCTGATGTCAAATGCAGAATACAGGGAAAAACATAATTCAGTTTCATGCTTTTAAGAGCCCTCTAAAAGATCTGTCACTGGTGAAGCATGTACTATAATTTAATATAAAATGTGTGAGTCATATTTTGATTGAAATGTATTTCAATAGAAAGCATGGCTTTTGAATAACTGTCAATAGAGAAAATTGTAATTAAAGCATTAACCAGCATGCAGAGGCTAACTGGCCCATATTAACCAGCCAAAACTTGACCCATTTTACTCTTAAAATTAAAAATTCTTTATTGGCATTGATGGTTCCATGAAGAACCTGTAACATCCATGGAACCACTTAATGTTCTTTATAGTGGGAAAAGATTCATTAGATTATTAAAATGTTCTTCACACTAAGAAAAACTGGTAAATGAAAATTCTGTCATTAATTACTCTTATGTCATTCCAAACACATAAGACTTTTGTTCATCTTCAACACAAATGAAGATCTTTTTGATGAAATCTGAGAGCTTTCTGTCCCCCATAGACTACTATGCAACTGACACTTTGACTCTTTAAAAAGTTCATAAAGGGATCGTAAAACTAATCAACATGAATTGAGTGGTTTAGTCCAAATTTTGATCTAAAGACTTGATCGCTTTATACTGTATGATGAACAGATTTAATTTAGGCTTTTATTCACAAATAAACATTGATCAGTGAACATAAACAGAAGCTCATCCGAACCTGCTTGATGCATGAGAACAAACCTCTTGCAGAAGCTCAAACGTGCTGCGTAACACACAAGAATGAACCTCACTGGCTCTCACACACGTCAAGCAAACATGCTTGAGCTTGCATTTACCACAACTGATGTGTGAGTTAATGAATGTTTAAATGTGAATAAAAGCCTAAATTCAATCTGTTCATCATACAAAGAGACTGTGTCTCTTCAGAAAATTTGGACTAAACCACTCAATTCATATGGATTAGTTTGACAATCTCTTTATGAACTTTTTGTCAGTTGCGTAGCTGTCCATGGAGGAACAGAAAGCTCTCAGATTTCATCAAAATAATCGTCATTTGTGTTCCAAAGATGAACGAAAGTCTTACGGGTTTGGGAAGACATGAGGATGAGTAATTAATGACAGAATTTTCATTTTTGGGTGAACTAACCCTTTAAGAACGGATCACTGAAAGGTTCTTGGGGGAACCAAAAATGGTCCTTTATTTTTAAGAGTAAAGGACTTGCTGATATGTCTTTGGAATTATACCTTAAGAGAATGAACACTTTAAGCCCAGATTTCCTATTGGCAGATTTACCGTTAGCTTGGTCCATTAACATTTTAATTCCTGGGTTTAGCCTGTTCCCAGCCTTTAAATTAGCAAAAGAAAAGTTATCACATTCAGTTCAGTGGTTTCCACAGAGTTAACGGGCCCTAATTCATTCTAAGCTGTCGAGTCAGCATTCTCTCCCTTATGCTTCCTCTGTGATAACCTGAGTTTAGTGCTAAAGGGCAATGATTGCTTTTAAAACCTATTATGGTGTAGTGGTGCATTTCTTGATGATGATTTCACAGCACAGTGCATTTTCTTCTGAGAGAAATGAAGTTTACATCAGCCACAGGGTGAGATTTATCCAGTCTCACATCTACTGTATCATCACTTTTCACACCTCTTATTGCTGCCCGTTGGCCTCAAGAGCAGAGGTTTGTAAGAGCTGAAGTGTGTAATTTTTTCGATGTTAAAATATTTTCTCCTATCTCAGCTTAATAGGCAGAGACAGCTATAAGTAAGCCATTTGTAGGTTGTTTTCTCCGAAAAGTCTGTGTAAACACTGTGTCTCTGTGGCTTTATCACAACATCACAACTGTTTGTGAAGCATCCCTACCCACCCAACCTAGCCTAGCAACATAAGCGTAACCAATGGAGTAAGCCTGAGGCGGGACTATCCTGTTCTCCGACCGATGGCAGACGAGGGGGAGTCTTTGGGAAATCTGTTTGAAACAGACATTTACTTTATAAAATTTGCGTATTTATGAGTGCAGAAAATGGTTTAACACAAAATTTCTGTTCTTACAGAAATTTGTTTTTACCATTGTTTTAACGTTAATGAACCTGGATTGTTCTAAATGACAAACTATTATTGGATTATTCTAAATGACATTTTGTCATGTCATTTTTGTTTTATTTTTTGGCCTCTGACGAAATAATTAATGCTTTTGTACAAATTCCATATATATATATATATATATATATATATATATATACAGTATATATACATACACACATCAACATCTCTTCTCTGATGACACCCGTTTTACTCGGATATACATCACAATAGGTGTTTGTCACCCTTAAAGAGAATAGTCTTCTCAACAATTACTTGTCTAATAAGACCATCAGTGCAATAGCGTGCACTGGCATACATCCAAGCCTCTTGATTTAATTTCAAACAGATTTATGCATCTGCACAGAATTTTTTTATAGGGAGGGAGTCTCACTGAACTGGTAGAACATCTCTGTTATATCAGCTTAGCAAATCATAAAGCATAAACTAATGCTTTTAGCAGTATTTATATGAGTGAATTAGTGTAATTGGATTAGTTGGTAATCGTTTAGCAAAACAGACACTGAATTGTTTGTAGAGTCAGTTTAGCTTTAATAGATGAATACCATTTTTATGAACACATAATGTAATGAATGAGCAGGAGGTTTGTTCTGGATTTATGACTCACATGCACACAATTAAATGTATGCATTAATGCTTGCACAGTTTCAATGTTCAAGATTGTCTGTGGAAATGCAGAAGACTCACCAGTATAATGTTTAATAGAGCTCCACTTTATTCTTATTCCAGACCTTAAACCATGTTTCCCTCGGACACATCTCTGGTAAAACTAACACTACTGTTAACCAGATTTTTTAATGTACAGATCTAAGCATTAGTGAAATGTCATAGATGTAATGTTTCTGTCTCAACACCAGAGGTCATAATCACTGTACTATTGAGATTTGGAGTAATGACTGGCTTAATAATCTCAACCTGTTCCCAATTATGCGTTATTTGTATATGCATCCTGTAGTTTGCTTTCTACTGTATAACATTTCCTGTTAGTTCTCATCATTTTCATTAAATCCTCAGGCAATTTTTTTCTTATAATCTCAGTGGAGAACTTAAGACCTTTTCTCCTGATAAGGCTAATGGGTTTAGACAGGATCGATGTATATAGGCTTCTACTCCCATCTCATAAACTGATTCCTCATGCTGTCTGTTCCTACCATCAAGGGTTTTTATCTCAAACCATGGGCCACATTACAGTGAAGAGGATGTCTCATGAGTTTAGATAATCCACATGTAGTGTGACTGGGTCTGTCTAAGTGACAGTTCAGGAAACAGGATTATGATCCACTCAAGAAGCCAGCAGTGCTATCTACCAGTCACATCACACCTATCTGGGTTGAAGTGGATTTAGAGATCACTTTATATATAATAAAACCTTGCAGCTTAATTTATCCAGAGCAATTTCTTCTGAGGATGACGGTATGTTCCTGTCCTTACCCTTTTTTATTTTTATTTATTTATTTTTTTGCATGGCTGCCTCACCACTTCTCATCCCACTCAGTAACGCACATTAACTTGAAGTCTGTCAGTTTGTTATTTTTGATATATTGCATTCAAAGATTTCTATTTTTTTTAATGGTCACAGTCTGTGTGTTTAGTTTCGTTTTCACAGACCTTTAGTTGGTTTGTCTTCAGTCACACTCACATGTTTCCTTTGTTCTAGTTTCCCGCCATTAATCTGTTACCATGGACACTCATTTAACAACCTGCTTTACATTTAGTTTATCTTGTGTATAAATGCTCTCTGTTCTCAGTTCCTCATTGTCTGGTATTGTTTGTATGCTACATGTTACATGCTTCTCATATTGGAATGTTTGAGTTTGTTTTGTAAATACTTTGTTTTGGAACCTTTTTCATCTTTCTCTTCATCATCTGAACCTACATGTGACAGAATACCAGACCAGAAAGGGAAAATGGAGATTGCATCCATTAACATTCCCCCTATGGGATGCTTGTCTAAGCCCAATGGGGTTGGGATTTTATATTTCAAAGAGGAAGGACCTTAGAGGAGTATGTGGAGTTCATTGGTGCCAGCCATCTCGCCACCTGTGATGACATCACACTCATGGAGTGTAAATCATGTGCACGCTTTATAAATTGAGGGAACGACTTAGTAAAGTGTGTACACGATTTAGCCTACTATATTTTTTTTCCCCTGCATGTCATGTGCGGGGCTCCATAGGTTTGGGATCGGACTCAACGATGAGATCCGGCTGGTGATGCCCCAGGGAAACTCCTGCTGGACACTGGCTAAATACATCAGCTTCGACCTGTGGGTCGACGGATCTTCTTTTGCTGTGGGTGAAGTAGAAGAGAATCCAGCAGCCAGTGTCTGGTCCCACTTACCATCTGTCACCGCCCCAGAGCCAGACCCAGTGCCCACGCCCACCGCGGATATGGAGCCAGAGCCCACCGCAGACCTAGAGGTCCAGCCATTACCCACCACAGACATCAAGCCTGAGCCAAAGCCCACAACAGAGCCAGACCCAGCTGCCAAGTCCATCCCAGAAGCTAAGCTTGAGGTCCCGGCTGACCAGGTGTGTGAGCCTGCTGCAAAGTCCGTGCCTGTGGGAATATTGGTGGGGATAGATGAGGAGGAAAGCCTGATCGACTGGGAGTCTGTTGTAGTGCTCCCCACACTACCCACCCACAAACCTTCTCCGCCGCTGGTCCCTTCCTGGACAAATGTATGTTCATCACCTCTGTCTTCATCGTCACCGCTGGTCCAGCCCAGCTCGGAAGCTTCAATGCCTTCATCGCTGCTGTTCCTGTCTAGCCCTAGTTCGTCATCACCACCAGTCCTATCCATCACGAGCCTTCATCCACACCCAGTCTTCCTCTTCTGCACACTCCACTGAAGCCAGCCATTCCCTGGGCTCTGCATACGCTGGCTCTCTTCAGCCCCTCACCATCAGCCCTGCCATGCAGCCCTGATCCACCTTGGAGCTTCTGGTCCCCCGCTCTGCCCTGGCATGAGGAGTCCCGGGCTCCGCCTCATCCTTCAGAGCCCTCAGTTCCACCTCGGACTGTTGACCAATCGGCTCCGCCATGGCTCCTTGCGCCTCGGCTTCACCTGGGACCGTCGTCCCTTCGGCTCCACAGGGCTCCCTCATCCCACTGGCTTCGCCCTGGTCAGTCGTCGCCCCACCATTGCCATGGACTTCCGGGCTCCGCCCTGATCTTCCGGGCTGTCTGCTGCGCTCCATCCCTCCACTCCTACAGCTCCATCAGGCTCCTCCATCCCTCAGGCTCCACCGGGGTCCTCACTCACACCATCTCCTCCATGGCTCCTCCCACTGTCATCTCCTCCATGGTCTCTCCCTTCAGCTCCTCCATGGCTTTTGCCACCACTTGCTCCATCCTGGCTCCTCCTACCTACCACCCTATAAGTTTTCAGTGCCTCACAATTCTTTCGTCCACCCTGAACCTCCACCCGTCTTCCATCAAACTGTCCGTCACAGCGCGAGGATGCGCCTTCCAAGGAGGGGGCATTCTGCCAAAGTCTGTTTAGTTTTATTTTCATAGACTTTTAGTTGGTTTGTCTTCATTCACACGTTTCCTTTGTTCTAGTTTCCCGCCATTTAAACTGTTACCATGGGCACTCATTTAACGATCACACCTGCTTGACATTTAGTTCGTTATTTTGTGTATAAATGCTCTGTTTTCAGTTCCTCATTGTCCAGTATTGTTTGTGCCTTGTGACACGCTGCACGTTAACTGCTTCTCATATTAGATTATTTGAGTTTTTGTAAATACTTTGTTTTGGAACATTTTTCATCGTTCTCCTCATCATCTGAACCTACATGTGACATTAAGCATACATTTAATTAGATTTATGCTTAAAGAAAAAACAATGGAATAAAATGGTAAGAGAAATAAATGTAGGCTTCTTCTTTTTCTTCTGGAAAACAAGACAAATATTGATTAAATTGTTTTTGTTGTAGAATATTATTTTCTAATTAAACCGTTTATAAGCTCACTTTATAAAAGTGATGGGACACAATGGAATAAAGCACACAATTTGAGTGCAATTTGTGTTCATTCTGCACAAGTGAGCATGTAATTGTCTTTAAACGACAGGTTATGTGACTCTTGTTTTGTTGTTCTTAATGAACATGAACAACTTGCAGCACTTTGCTACTGTACAAATCACTTTAAATATAAAACCAGCCAGGTTAGAATTCTTCCTGTCAGCCACTTAATCAGTGTTTGTTTGAATCGTTTGTCAGCAATATCATGGCATTATGGTATTATAAAAAATCCCATGGTTTCATACTAAATTAGGCTACTTATTTTGCAGGTAGGAAAAAACATTATAATGCCTCAAGGCAAGTCTGTGGGCTGAACAACTATATTTTGTGTCTGTTTTGTAATTTTGCCAAAAGCTTTAAAAATGACATGAAAATGTGTTTTAACCTGCATGAAACCATTCAATTAGTGTAGTAACAATTCTGCAGCAGTGGGACGGCTGTATTTTACACATTAAAACACTCAATCACATTATCAAAAAAGACAACCGCTTATATTAGTTCTGAAGTTAATGTGAACCATGTGAGACAGGTTTCGTCATTTGCACCATGCGACCCTGCAGCACGTTGGCTTATGAACGAGCTGAGTGCAGATAAAGCAGCACCAGAGAGGCGTGAGAGGCCATTCCATCCCTGAGGGCTCAACGCTTTGACTCGGAGCCATGAATCGCTCTCTGTCGCCTCCGCCTCCCACTCCTGTTCTCCATTTTCACTTTTACACAAACAGAAAATACACAGACAGGGCGTATTGAAAATCTGAGTATATCCACACTATATAGGCTAATTTATACAGTTTCGGGTGAGCACATCTTGATGTGTATTTTCCGCATGACAAGATGCAAGATGTGTCATCGTAATCTTTAATCAAAATAACTTCCCCTCCCTTCTGTAGCAACATTTCTTCTCTTCTCTGATGACGTGTTCACTGGCGCAAGGGCGGAACAACCTGTCTGTCCAATACTATGGGTGCTTCTCAAACAGAAGGCTCCATCCAGGGTATACTTCGTTTTTTTACACGTACTCTAGTGTATACACACAATCGAACGCACATCCTTGGAAAGTATACTTCATTTGACTCGTACGCACACACAGGCATTCGACGCATGCGCAGTTTTGAGCAATCTCTCGCCACGAGTTACAGCCCATGTAAACATCTTTGTATTCTTTCATGCTAGAGTTGTAGGGTACTTTCTAACCTCTTTGCACAATCACTCATCTATGTAGGCCTCCACCGTCACTTTAGCTTGCATGCATTCTGGTCTGTTCTGTTTATGCAGTTTTCCTTGAATACCTTGTGAATCAACGCCACCAGGGCACGGTTGCCACCTTGTGGATAAACTAATTACTGCACAAAATTAAATAAATAAATAATCAAATGCGCATGTGCGGCTTACGCATACAAGTACGCGTGGTTACAAAAATACTCTTGATGACAAAATTCACCTCACGCTCACTCGTACGCTTAAAAAGTGAACTATACTATACTTATAGACTGTATACCTCGGCTGTCACGTCATCCAGCACCCTAAAGGCTGTCTCGATTTGAAGGATCCTTGGAAGGCAGCCTTCGTTTCACGTCCTTCAGCTCATTTTGAAGAATGCATCAAGCGTATCCTTCATGTCCTTAAATCACCCACAATCCTTTTGCACACATTCCAATTCACGAAAAAGAACTGATGGAAAGTTCATTATGAAATGTAAGACAAAAATAATTTTTTCGGAGATGAAGGTATGTTATCTTTTGTTTTGGTGTAAATTAATCACTAAACTGCCAATAATGTAAGCCACAGGGAGACAACAAACAGATGTCATTCACTGTATTGTATTAATAGAAAGCCAGTTAATATAAAGATTTTTGATACAAAGTATCTTTTTTTTTCAAAATTAATATTTATATAAAAATTAATATTTTTATAGTATTTTGTACTTGACCGTAGGGGCGGAAACATTTATGATGTATATGTGCACTGTCCAATCCTGCTCCTGGAGGTCCAATGTCCTGCAGAGTTCAGCTCTAACCCCAATTAAACACACCGGAATGTTGAGTGTTGAGGCAAGTTAAACTCTGCAGGACAGTGGCCCTCCAGGACCGAGTTAGGACACCCCGGTACTAGACCGTCTCATTCTAGCATTTAATGCTGAGGAGGACTCTGACTGACTAGGATGCAGCCTTCCGTTTGAGAAGCACCGAAGTATCCTGAAATACTGGAATGCTGCAGTTTCAGGACTGCAGTTCTAGGGCCGCATTTCTAGGACCCTAGTTTTTTTGTGACAGTGCCTAGCTGTCACTCACATGATATTGCAGCAATAGCAAACCACAATAATTCAATGATCCTAGTCTCGCGTAGCCAGACCTTCAGACTGACGGCAGAAGGCCTGGACTCTATCGCCAAGGACTGCCCAAGAGGACGTTTGACTGATATGTAATGCAACCAATCACAGTTCGTTTTGTTCCGTGTCATGTTTGGGGGCGTGAAAATGTGAAAAGTTGGAGTCCCTACAATGCATCTAATAAATTATTCGTTCAAGAACGTTGTGCAAGTTTACTGCAACAATGGAGCCGCGAACTTCACGTATGTTTGAAAATCCATTGTTTAGTTGATCCTGGTAACGCTCATTGTCACAGTTGTAAACACGGCTGCTTTCCTTTTCCACAAGGTGGTTTGGCATCATGGCATTTGTTTCCAGGCGGACCGTTAAAGAACGCAACACATACGTCTCCCGGATATCCTGTAGAATTCAACCAACCAGATGAAGACTTCAAAAATCCTGAAGTGTTTCCAGTTAAGTGTGCCATATGCATCAGACGTTCAGCCAATGGTCTGTGGGCGTGATGTCTGAGGCTGAGATTACTTACACCCTATATTTTTCTTGTTCTAAAAGCCGTTTCACTTGGATACACTTCACAATAGGGACGAGAAGATTATCACAACTTCAGTTTCATGCCGACGTTAACTAGCCTACTGGTATCTTGAACAGCTAAAACAGACACACTAACCCACTGTGCAAAACTTCTCTTCCCCCTATTATAAGCCCTACATGTCAAAATCTGTTTATGTTCACTTAGGGCATCTAAGTTTCTCACTGTCTTTGATTCTAATCAGTAAATTATTTATCACAGTACTGTTAGAGTGTTAGATGTAAAATGCTGTTGGATTTTCTCTCTTTTTCATTATGTGCCGAATATACACTCGAGGACTGCCTTTTCAGCCAAAAATAAATAAATAAAGGAATAAAATTGGTAACTGCAACTGAATCTATACACTGTGGGCATGGTGAGGTTTTGAGCAAGCCTTTCCTCTGCAGGCAGTGAAATGCTTTGATTTCATGATTCAGTGACTCATGATGCTTTCATTATACAGCAGGAGTCAGTGTGTGGTTATTGAAATTGAAAATGTTATGCTTTGTGTGCAAACATGTAATGGCTTATTGTAGCATAATAAATGTCTGACATCTGTAATTTTTATTGAGTTTCGTGAGAACAGAGAACAACTAGAACGTGCTGCAGAATGAAGTTGATATGCAGTGTGTGTGATGTAACAGTGCACTCTAGTGGACTGAAAAGGAATCATGAAACAAAAAAAATAAAGAGGATGCATTCACACAGCCTTAAATTAAATTAATCTGACACCTAGCCATCATTAACAATATGATAACGTGAATATTAAAAATATTATTTTAAAATAATAATAATCAAAATTACTGTAATAGTGAATACAAAAATTTGAGGGAGTGTTGTTCATACTCATAATAATAATGAAAGAAAAATCATAACCTTTTTGGCCTCAGGAAATCCAGTCAGATCTCAACCAGAATTACTGCAAAAACATGTAATAAATCAATTAAAACACAGATATTCTAAATGAACCACAACAACATCTATATTAGAAGAGACATGAATCATTTTAAATCAAAACTGAGTGGTAGAATTTGCAATTATGTAAGGACTGAGCAGGCAGAGAGTAATGAACAGACTTAATATGAAGTTATCTTTCCGTCCCAGACTAATTTTCTTGGGCAGCACACTTTGATGGATTAGCTTTGATCCCAGTGGTGTTTGTTGTTCTCTCACCCTTTGGTCTGCCATTTGTACTGACTTTCAGATACTACAAACAAGTTGCCAAATCAGCGATGCCAGGTCAGGAGACATACCGAAATGTCAACCTTGCCTTTAGATGTACACGCCTTAAGTCTATTTTTAAATGCTTATTTATTTATGAACTGTTTTTGAAGCCAAGACCTATCTTGTGACCTCTTCAATGTTGATGGTGTTGATATATGCACCATCACCACCACAGGCTCTCGTCGACATTCATTCACAGATCTCTGCATGCCAATGCTGATTCACGTCCCAGCTAACCTCATTACAATGCCTGCTTGTTTCTCCACAGGATTCTCATCCCATTTATTTCTACATTTTTAAAGTCCACAATTTGGAGCTAATTATCCCACAGTGGAATGGCCAGATTGTGAGTAGGAGGAGAAGATTTTTAAGTCCCGTGTAGGAAAAGCCAACAGAGGATTGCATAAAGAAGATAAAAACACCAGCTATGTAAATGATATTCCTTTTGAAGCAGAGAATAAATTAATTAACAAATAAATCAAGTAAAAAAAAAAAAAAAAACAATGCTGGTGTCAAGATGCATTAATTTCTTATCACATCATCATCCATTCAGGTCACATTTCAACACGTACTGTCATTATTGGATTAATTAGCCTATTCTCACCATGTGTCTTTCATATATTTATATATATATATATAATAATTATGATGAGGGGATAATTGAATTGACGGCGCTAACAATGTCCTCTGTGACTTCCTCAGCAGTTCAATGAGAAGTTAAAAAAGGAAATATACAGTCATTTATCTGCCTATCAGATTCTCAGGGTACGTTTACATGACAACAATTGTCAAAACGATGCCCATTCACACGGATCCGCAAAAATGATAAAAAATGCTGTATTATGCATGTGAGGCCAGTAATTGGCGAGTAACTTTGTAAAGAAAAATTAGGTGCCTATAGACTGGACACGTAATAACACATGTGCATAAAGTCACCGTTTTCACAAATTTGTGTTTTTGTAGTTTACATGGAGACAATAACAGTATCATTTCAAAAACTTCAACTTTGAAACCCATTTTCAACAGTTTGCATTTTCAGGCCCCCAAAATGCTGTTGTAGTGTAAATAAATGGGCAAAACGCATTCAAAGTTTTCTCTTTTTTTAGTTGAAAATGCTGTCGTGTAAACGTCCCCTTAATTTTACTGATTGTTTTGAGTGTTATCACGTTAGTCTGAGTTTCAGCTGTTAGACAAATCAAGATCAGGTGTGAGAAGATTAGCTGGTGCCTGTCAGTGTTGGGGAAAGTTACTTTTAAAAGTAAAGCATTACAATATTGCTTTACTCCCTAAAACGAATTGCGTTACTTGGTTACTTTTTATGGAAAGTAATGCATTACGTTTCTTTTGCATTACTTTTAATACTTTTAAACTAATTTTTGGCAAATGCAAAGGCCTTTTTACAAGAGATGCACCATTATATAGGCCAAAAAAAGCAAATTTTCACATAGATTAAAAACAGCCGATAGTCAGGGCTGATATATACTGTCAATCAAAAGAGGACATGAAAATCCACTGAATTTGTACTTTGTGTAAAGAAAATGCTAAGAAACCAGTTTGATGTTCAATATTAATAGTAATTATATGAATTAATAACATTCAGAAAGTTAAGAAATATTAATTTAATCTTCAGAATTTAGTTAATGTGTGTTAATATTAATTTGAGTAATGTGTTTATGTTTATAACCAGTTACTCTGAAACAAGTTGATGAAATGGAGAGAATAAAGTTTTTATTTGCATTTCTTTCAAAATATAATAATTAAAAATATAATGATTAATTATTAATTATAATGAAATTACCATTCATTTAAAAGAAGGTATAAAAGGCAAAACCCCCAAACTATCTGTACCGTTATCGGCAGATATCACTCTGAATAATCGGCTATCAATATCAATGGAGAAATTTAGTATCGGTGCATCTATACTTTTTACACCATACAGTATCTCACAAAAGTGAGTACACCCCTCACATTTCAGCAACAATTTTAGTATATCTTCTCAAGGGACAATACTATAGAAATGAAACTTGGATATATTTTAGAGTAGACAATGTGCTGCTTGTATAGCAGTATAGATTTACTGTCCTCTGAAAATAACTTAACATACAGCCATTATTGTCAAAATAGCTGGCAACAAAAGTGAGTACACCCCTAAGTAATAACAGTTGTATGCTGTTTAACCATGCAAAGCCACATGTCCTATTCATCATGTTCATGTTTTTGTCTGCTTGACAGGACCATACAAATGTGTGGATCTTGTATTAGAGCAGTTAAAATTTGGTGCTTTGAGTACAATTCTCTCATACTGATCACTGGATGTTCAACATGGCACCTCATGGCAAAGAACTCTCTGAGGATTTGAGAATTAGAATTGTTCTCTCCACAAAGATGGACTAGGCTATAAGAAGATCGGTAACACCATGAAACTGAGTTACAGCACAGTGGCCAGGGTCATAGAGAGAGGTTTTCCAAGACGGGTTCCACTCGGAACAGGCCAAAGAAGTTGAATCAAAGAAGTTGAGACTTTGTGCTGTGCATCAGGTGCAAAGGCTGGCTTCAAAAAACAGATGCATGAGTGCTGCCAGCATTGCTTTAGAGGTTGCAGAAGCGGAAGGTCAGCTTGTCAGTGCTCAGACCATACGCCGCGCACTGCAACAAGTCAGTTTGCATGGCCGTCATCCCAGAAGGAAGCCTCTTCTGAAGCTGGCTTATGAAGAAAGCCCGCAAACAGTTTGCTGAAGACAATCTGTCCAAGAGCATGAATTACTGGAACCATGTCCTGTGGTCTGATGAGACTAAGATAAACTTGTTTGGCTCAGATGGTGTACAGTATGTGTGACGACGCCCTGGTGAGGAGTACCAAGAACATTGTGTCTTGCCTACAGTCAAGCATGGTGGTGGTAGCATCATGGTCTGGGGCTGCATGATTGCTGCTGGTACTGGGGAGCTCTGCTTCATTGAGGGAAACATGGATTCCAACATGTACTGTGACATTCTGAAGCAGAACATGATGCCCTCCCTTCAGAAACTGGGCTGAACGGCATGATAATGACCCCAAACACACCGCCAAGATGACAACTGCCTTGCTGAGGAAGCTGAAGGTGATGGAGTGGCCAAGTATGTCTCCAGACCTGAACCCTATTGAGCACCTGTGGGGCATTCTCAAGCGGAAGGTGGAGAAGCGCCATGTGTGTAACATCCAGCAGCTCTGTGATGTCATTATGGAAAAGTGGAAGAGGATCCCAGCATCAACCTGTGCAGCTCTGGTGAATTCCATGGCCAGGAGGATTAAGGCAGTGCTAAATAACAGTGGTGCTCACACAAAATATTGACACTTTGGACACAGTTTTGACATGTTAACTTAGGGTGTACTCACTTTTGTTGCCAGTTATTTAGACAATAATGGCTGTATGTTGAGTTATTTTCAGAGGACAGTAAATCTGTACTGCTATACAAGCTGTACATTGTCTACTCTAAAGTATATCCAATTTTCATTTCTAAAGTATTGTCCTTTGAGAACATATAACAAAATGGTTGCTGAAATGTGAGGGGTGTACTCACTTTTGTGAGATACTGTAAGTGGAATGAATAAGCCTCAGGCTGAAGGAAATGCAAATTCTGCAAATTCACACCTGTAGAGTAGAGTATAATACCCATCATCTTTACACACTGCACACAACACCTCTGCACCTCACATCTAATTTCTCTCAACATGGGGACAATGGGGACAGGAGAGCTGTCAGACAATACATGGGTAAACAAAGTAACTTGCGTTACTTATTTGAAAACGTAACTCAGATATTTTGTAGTAAATTTGAAAGTAATGCGTTACTTTACTAGTAACACATAATCTGATTACACATAATCATTACATAACTCTTGTTATGTGTTATCCCCAACACTAGTCATTGTTCTCTGGTGGACTTTGAATCCTTATCCGAGAGAGTGTGTATATGTTCATTAGACTATGTGGAAGCTTTCCACTTCAAGCAAAAACCATAATCCAACCCATCTATCCTCTCTTTAACATCTAAAGTTCCAACGAAACCTGTCAAAACATGGAATGGTCTGAAACAATGTCAAACAATTGCAATATTAGCAAATAATAATGGATTAACGTTTAACGTTTAATAGAGGTTTCTATTAAAGTCACCACAAAATCAAAATTGACAATTCTTATATTTTATGGGATATTGAAGTATTTGTTATAAATGATTTATCCGTGCACATAATTATTATTATTTTTTAATTCATGTGCCCTCATAATCTTTAATCAAAATAACTTACCCTCCCTCCTGCAGTGACATCTCTTCTGTGTTTACTGGCGTGAGGGCGGGACAACCTGTCACTCACATGACATCACAGCAATAGCAAACTACTCTGCATTGTCAATAGACGCTATGCCAGTCTTGTTTGGCAACTGTAGTCAAGTGACAGCACAGGCACGCCGGCTGACTATAAAAGGGCACCTAGAGAAGACGTCATCAGCTTCTTTATCTTCATGAAGCAATTAGAAAATAATTCAACTATGGCTGCAGATTTAGGAGATGTGTTGCGCCTTGTGTGAGATATATCACACCAAATGACACATGATTTGTGTGTCATTTGTTTAGGAGTGGAGCACGCTCAGTCAGCCCTTGAGGGTCAGGGTCAGCCCTGTGATCACTTCACAGTGAGGAAGCTTCGCTCCCACCTGGCTCTCTTTATGGGGGATGGGAGCCAGGCGTCTGCATCCCACTGCTCGGGTCCCGCTGCTGCCAAGATCGTGGGGTTCGCAGTTGATCATGACTCATAGATCCCGCTGAATGGTGGAGGTTGGCTGTCAGTAGGGTGGTCAGTGGTCGGTGATAGAGAGTAGAAGAATGTGGAAGCTGCTTTAGGCACTCCATTCTCAGTACTCTCTGACCAGACTTCCCAAAAACACTTTGCGGATGTTTTCCTTAGACAGAGCGGCAGTTGAGGGAGCATAGCTCTCTCCTGAAGCCTCTCCCCAGTCATTTGGATGGGATGTTTTGAACTCCCTTTGGTGAGGTTGCCCCTTAGAGCAAGGCCAAGGATTTGGATAGTCAATAGTCAGGACAGCAGCGCAGGAACTGCAGCTTCCCTAACTTGCTCTGCCCCGGGACAGTTATACAGGTAAGTATTAAGGGTATTGAGCTGTGGACCTCGAACCACAGGCACTAAAGCTCTTGGTCACTAGGTGCATTGTATGGCAATGTTCTGGCTACGGTTTAGTTCACTATAGGGAATTCACAGCACAGTGGGCATTTGTTCAGTATGGAACAGTGGGTATTGTTGTTTCCATAGCATCAACTGACAATGCAGCGTAGAGTTCCACTTTGAAAGGGAATGTCTAGGTTACGTATGTAACACACGGTTCCCTGAGAAAGGGAACGAGACAGTGTGTCGCGTTGCCATACTTCCGGCATGCCTATATGTCTTCCTTCAGACTTTTAAAGCTCATGACGTCTTAGGTGCCCTTTTATATCAGCCGATGTGCTTGTGACGTCACCTGACTGCAATAGCCAATAAAGATTGGCGTGTATTCACACGTGCTTCAGACACCGGTTCAAACAAACATTCCCATAGCTTCGACTGATGACGCAGTGTCTCATTCCCCTTCTAAAGGAACTGGGGTTACATACGTAACCTAGATGCTCTGATTGGTCAATCTATGGCAATGCTGTACATCAGTCCGCTCATCTGCCTCACTGAACTCAGTGCTTCTTTTAAATTTCTCGCATCACACCATACAAACATGACTGGTGACAGCTTGGGTCTCAATTTTGATTGTAGTAAAAAAATTACCTCAGAGAGAACTTTAGTATACTGTTATATTGTTCATTAATATGCACATTGGACTGGGAATTGTTTTTGTTCTGAGTAAGCATTTTATTTATTTATGTATTTATTTTAAAGATCCCATTTTGTTTATAAATCACTTTTAATTGTAAACTAATTTAAGTGCACATGCAGCCAAATATTTTGGGAATATTAAGTTTGGCTTATATTGCTGCTGGTTTTTTTCTTTCTTTTTTTGTGGATTGGAATCACCATGAATATGGCTATGAACATTTGAAGTTTGATTTTACCTCATATCTTACATTCCTGCACAGATTTAAAAGTGTGTTTATATAAGACAGATGTGCTTTTCCTCGGATGGGGACCCCAAGGGCTGTTTCTGTGCATACACGATGTTCTTGGACTACTATAAAGAGAAAAATAATCCAAGGTTTAGTTTTAAATATCAGTTTGTTCTGCATTAAGAGCTGAATTGCCATAAAATTACTCATTGGGCAAAACAGTTAAGCATAGATTAAGTCTCAAGTTAAATGCTGTCACACTCTTTGAAAAAAAGGTTACCACATAGGACCCTAGGGTTATTGGCTCAATTTTAAAGAATACTTTATGCCAAAAAAGTTTTATAAAATGAGAAATATTTTATGATTGCATAATACTTTCATGTTTAATGGGCTGTTTAATTTTTTCTAGTGATAAAATATGTTTATGAGCTGTTTAATTCATAAAATTGTATCAAAATAAAAAAAAATGAAACACAACAAAATTACATCTAAATCCATAAAATGATCCCATAATGGGAGCCCCCAAAAGGTTCTATATATGAAGCACCTGAAAGAACCTTTTAAGGTTCTATATAGAACATTTTCTTCTAAGATTTTCTTCTAACAAACATTTATAATTTTTGCAAGTCTCAAAATCAATTCCAGAATCCCTGAAGGCTTGAAAATGCTATTATGCTTTTACTGAGAATTTACCAATTAACCAATATGCATTTTATGTGTAAATGGAGCAAAAAGAAAGATGGCATGGAAAAATACACATACATGACATCCCACTAGCATCTAATTAAAGAGAAAACTGCAGAAATTAGGCTAATTCACTTCAAGTAAGCCCTATGGTCACCTCATTGCTGTTTGTGTTTGTAGCCTCATGACCAAGCTAAGCCTGTTCTTATCACATTGCTTTGGAGATTTCCTATTAGTAGTGCCCCGCCAAAAAGTTCAGCATGTCTGATGAACTGTAATTGCAGAATACCTCAGGCAGCACGTTTCTATAGCAAGCAATCCTGAAATTCATACCAATCTGAGGCCTTCACAGAAAAATACAGGCTCTGAAAATTAACAGACAAAAGATGGACAAAAATGAAATTCCAAGCAAGAAATAATATAAAAAAAGGTGAACAAAGATTTTTTTTTTTTTTTTTTTTTTTTAAGAGGGATGCATAACAAATCATATATGTACAGTTTCCAACATTCACATTTATGTGATTTTCATGATATTGTGGCAAAGAGATGAACATCAGTGGGTCATCAGTCAACTGTGACCAAGGAAAGATTTCATTGCAAACAATGAAAGCAATTAAAGAATAATTTCATGCTTGTAAAGCTGTAATGAGAATCTGCAGTAACAATGAAAAAAAATGCACAGTGCTCGTTATTGCACAAAAAAAAAAAAAAAAAAACTAGGTGGATATCATTGTACATATTCTGTCTGTTTGAATTAATGTTTAACACACGCATACACACACACAGGCACAAAAAAAAAAAAAAAAACACACGACTTGTTAGGTCCCCTGAGGATACTGACATGCATGTCCAGAATGTATATGTCAAGTATAAAATATATATGCTATGGGGCATGATTTATTCACACAGCGTGAGCTTTTTTAATGATTATATTACTGTTACACATTGAGACTCAAAAGCACTAAAAAAAGCCATCCTTTAAACCCATCTACTTTATTCTTGATGCTTTTGTAATTGTCATTGATCGCACAGAATTGTAGGTATAATATGTGGAATTCATAAGTCCAATTGAATGCCTTGGAATGACTGCAAATGTTTCAGGAGAAGGTAACACACATTTGTTGAATGCACATCTTTGCTGAAGTGCCACTTTCATCTGCTATATGATGTAGTATCCACCATTAAATTGAATTTGAAAGCATTGAGGCTGTTATACATTTATTCAATTTAGTTTAAATCAACTCTTTTAAAACACCTGCCTTATTTTACCATATAAGCTCAAAGACTGAAAACAGTCTTTGTTGCCGATATAGTTAACATACACTCTTAAAAATAAAGGATCTTTATTGGCATTGATGGTTCCATGAAGAACCTTTAATATCCATAGAACCTTTCTAGTTCTTTATTGTGGAAAATGTTTTTTTAATGTTCTTCACACTAAGAAAAAAATATATTATAAGTTATTTTAAGAACTGTTCACTGAAAGGTTCTATGGTGAACCAAAAATAGTTCTTCTATAGCATTGCTGTAAAAACCACCTTTTGGAACATGGCCATGGCCATGTGAAAAATATTCAAGATGCAAAAAGCCTTGAAAATGTTTACCTCCTCTGACTTTTCACTTTGAGTAAGATCAGGCATGGTGGCCCTCTGTTGATATTCCTCTTTTCTACTCTGATTCTTGGTGCCTCTCGCTAAGGTGTAACAAACCATAGCCAGGACAAATTGAATTCAGATGTTTTCATTTGCCAATGCTGAAAGAGTGCTTCTGGGCTTAAGGGAACCTCATATCTCAGTTCAGATTCTGTGTTATTTCAGGTTCTCTGTGTGATGTAATAAACACTGGATTTGCAATGTACTATTTTGATATTAGGATTCACAATGTGCGTCCATGTTGAACTATCATCAGACCATTCTGGAAAGTTATTGCAGGTTGTTTTATTATGTGCTACAATGTGTATAAGTTCTACAACGCTGGCATGTTTTAAAAATAAGAAACATGATTATTATAATCCATGACATTGATAAATACATAAGTAAAACATTCATTGGCATGCCACAAACAGCAATATCAATATTTTTTTTTTTTTACTTTGGACAGAAACTGAGGAAACATCAAACATTATGAACTAATAAGACATTCAGACTGTTCACTCAAACTCACAAGCACTCATATATCAAAGTATACAGTATAGGCTACTATATAAATACAATTTATAATAAACATTCTTTCTTCATTAAACCTCTCAAAACAAGATTGCAAACAGCAGACAAGGATCTCATTTCCTTGAGATGAGGGACATTAATTGCATGGTTTATTACTACAGATACGCTGCCAAACCAGTCATGTCTAACTTGTTAGTTTACTAAATTAATTATGATATCTATTACAGCAGTATATTAGATGCTGAGGTGTATACACTTATTTTTAATTGGGTTTTTATGTAAACATGCACTAGACCAGGGGTGTCCAAGCCTGCTCCTGAAGGGCCACGTTCCTGCAGAGTTGCCTCAACACACCTGCCTGGAAGTTTCTAGTATTTCTAGTTAGACCTTGATTAGTTGGTCCAGATGTGTTTAACTGGGGTTGGAGCTAAACTTTGCAGGATAGTGGCCCTCCAGGAGCAGGATTGGACACCCCTGTACCAGGGAGAGCAGCAACAGTTGTATCGGCAGAATAGATTTTCAAAAACAGCAGATTTTAAATCTCCTTTACGGCTATTTATGTTAATTCCAGTTTTTTTGCTGGAGCTTGTCTCATAAAAGTGCTGAGACCCCTGCGTTTTGTGCTGCACTTCTTCCTTTTTTTTTTTTTTTTTTTTTTTTTACAATGCTCCAGCGCCATGTCTTGCACTTTTTATCACTACATTGAAGCATCTGCAGCATATTTGTATTGTTCAACCTATCACATTATCTTCTGATTTTTGAACTAAAATCTTTAAGTCAACTATTAATGATTATTAAGTGAGTCAATACAGTCTTAATTTTAATATAAAATCTACTTTAGCAACTCTGAAACTGAAAGTTATTGCAATATTTTGGCCTTTCGTTACAATTGCCATTAAAAAAAAAACACTACATCTGCACTGATACTAATGTGCAATCAGCAATATAGTGAGAGAAGAGTATGCACAGATCCGAAAAACAAATAGCTTTTGCTCAGAGGACTGTACAGAAATGTATTGCTTGCCTTCTTCATGTTAGGTAATAATGTGATACTATCAAGAACAGATATGCCAAGACTGCAAATTGCCACAACATAAAGAAATACGAACAACAACAAAGAACATAATGAAAACACAAACCATACATTCTAACATATGGCATTACAATAGAGGTAATGACTGCAGGATTTATGCTTTAGTTAGACAACAGGTTAGACTACTGGATGGAAACTATAAAGATGTACATTATTTAATCATACTAATCCTTCTCTACAAAGGACATAGTCGACTATCCGATAAAGGGAGCTGCTTTGGACCTCCATTCCCACTCTGCTCCGGCTCCTCTTCTTCATCCTCACTCTTCTCCATGTTGCAAATGGACATGGGCACACGAGCAGCAATGGTGGACATCTCTCCAAGTTGACTATCTGCTGTGGCAGTGATGGCCCCTTTGTCTGATGTCTGGTTCACATGGGTGGAATCCAGACTGGTGACATTTCCTCCAAACATTTGGATCAGACACTTCCTGAACTAAGAGAAAAAGCATTAGATTGAACATTTATAAGGATCATGGTAGTTCTACTGAGCTTCCTAAAGCGCTATCAAAGGAAGTCACCCTCCCACACATATAAAATCAAATGTGATTGTAATTTTGCTATTAATTATGCCCGTTATGAACTCAAGACACAAAAGAAAAGCTTTCATTAATGTTTCCTGTCTCTGTGACACAATATAGAGATTTGTTTTCAGCGGTTTTGCACAACCTCTGCATTAAAACTAGGAAAAGGTCATTAAGCAAGATGTATTCTATGTAAAAACAAGGACATTTTGGCCTTAATTAAAGCAGATAAGGTCATGAGAAGCAAATATATTCATTTCCTCAAGGTTTTGGTTGGACTGGATGAAAATGAGGTATCCTGGGTAATTATAATACCATATACTCTCTCTATGCCAAATTTGTAATGCAGAGAGACACTATAGTGAGGATACATTTACAGAATAATTCAGACTGAACATACTAAGACAAACTGCGCTGATCTGAAATGGAAAGTCATAGAAAACGTTAACTGATTATACAACAACATAAGCTGTTAAAATGTTAGATTAAGCAAATGATAACACTTTACAATAAGGTTCATTTTGTTCAAATTAGTTAACTAATTTGAAATTTAAAAAGAGCAATACTTCAACAGCATTAATTCTACATATAGCCACTTTTAACATCAATTTTTTTTTAACATAAATGAACATTGTGTTATGAACAAATAAAAAACAGCAGTATATTCATAAATTAACATTAAAAGATTAATAAATGCTGAAATAAATGTTTATTGTTAGTTCAAGGTAGCATAAACAAAAAATGTAGCCGTATATCAGTTACCAGAACAATTGAAAAAAGACAATTAAATCTAGCAGTATATGTTCTATTTCAGATCTATCAAATCAATATATATTCCATTTCAGAAAAGACAGACTGACAGTAAACTTTGCATTCTCACTGATTCCGCAAAATAACAGCAAACTTCACTAAAACACAGCCCATATACATAGTCCATAGATCACATGTTCATTTTTGTTGGATTCTCCATATACTCAAGGGCTCTTGTGATATCCAAATACAATGTAGGATTACCAATGCTATATGGTTAAAGAAACTGTTCCTATTCTCACTCTCAAGTGTTTGTTCTCGTCTCTTTATAATGTAGTCTGTCTATCTCTCTCACATCAGAGAAATTTGTGACCCTGGCTGTGACCCTTGCCCTGAATTTATTCTGGGAACAGCTGGGAAGGAACTTGGTTAGTTCTGGAAGATGTGCACAGCTTAAGGGGTCCAGCAGCCTCCGCTCCAAACCACCTGGGACCCACATCCTAGGGGTGGTCATCAGAGTCACATGACTGCAAAAGATCATTGCTTCACCCTTTACATCAAACGACACACTACAAAGACACTGAGGAGAAATTTCCCTCTACAGCTTAATGTATGTGGAGCATGTTCCAAAAAAAGAATGCGATATCATGGAGCAACAGTGCAGACTGTATCGCTTATTACGCATGACTCCTCTGAGAATGCAGAATATCATTAAATTGGAAATATTCAGAGGTTTAAACCATTGTTTGTCCAGGACGACAAAACAATTAAAGCTTCTCGCAGTGTAAGACCTAAGACTTCCCCTTAGGAAAGCTAAAGGCACCCAAACATTTCCTTATAACTTATAATATAACTTTAGAGACATGATACATCTTTTCATTGGGTATTCATAGACTCTACCTCTGTGGATTTGAACATTAAATATTTAATATATTTTTGAAGTAAGAAAAAAATGAATCTCCTCAACCAAAACTGTCAAGAGTAAAGAGCATCAGATATCTGTCATTTCTCCCTGACATATAATGGAGGGGAAAAAGTTTAGCAGTTCAGACCTCATGCTCATTCTATGACTTTTATTGTAAAGAATACTGAATTTTAACAGCATAGCTATAATAATCATAAACCAAAACATTCCCATAGTGCAAGAATTATTGGATTATTATAAGATTCATTGTCTTTGCTCTCCCTTGCTTTTCTGTCTTTCATTGATTGATGGCATAAAACACCAGAAATCGATTCTTAATATATAAAATATAAAATCCTCTTATCAGTTTTTTTTCTCAGCACGGCACCCCAAACACAGAAGTATTTTTTTTTATAAGATGTGTAGGTGATCTGAAAATGCCAGATAAGGAAGACAAATGGCAAAGATGTACCTGCTTATTCATGAAGACATAGATGATGGGATTGTATACAGCTGCAGTCTTTGAGAAGAAAGCTGGTATTGAGCCCAGGCGAGGATCAATATGAATTGTGGGACACGCTGTGACAATAATTGAAAATGCGGCATAAGGCGTCCATCCAACCATGAACGCAACTATCATTACAATGACCATCCTCGCCACCTCTCGGTCAGGCTTACGCGCATTACCCAGCCTTCCATGAGTGTTCGATACCTATTAGACATAATAAAGTTAATTACAGGTTAATTACAGTCCAAGAGTAAGTTAAAATCAAATGTTAATTACAATACACAACCAAACAGAATCTCAAAAGGTTCTTTTTTTTTGCTAGTTTATTTTGCTATGAAGCAAGTAATGAAAATCAAGATAAAAGTATACGACCAACCTTTCTGAGCTTCTGCATAAGTTTGCCATAGGAGATAATGATCACGCCAAGAGGAAGGATAAAACATGTAGTGAAAAAGGTGATGATGTAAGTGTGGTCATAGTAATCAGTTGAGTACCTTGAAGGAGAAAAACAGACTTTAGACCTCCTCAATCTTACCTACATGACATCTAGCAGGTACTTTGAGCACAAAAATGAGTGTGGATAAGAATGCTTAGGTAATCAGTTGTGCACAAATCTTTAACAATAGAGCAGGTGCTTTGTGCTTTGTGAAGTGCTTTGTTTGGTCCAAAAAAACATTGCAACAGAACAATTGAGTACTAAGCACCAACTGCAAGCTCAAGGCAGTGCCAAAAATTTGGATCACTAGGAATAAATGGAAACCAGAATTTAAAAAGTTACATTTACTGCTTTGCTGTCAGAGATCTCAACTGCAGAAACTACATTACTCTAATGGTGAACACCAACATGGATGCAACTATGCCCAACAATGGTAAAAATATTCCCCATCCTTAATCTTCTTCGTGTCAGTGTGCATTCCCTATTCAGTTGTTTTGCACTGTTTGTGTTCCAAGGCCAAGGCTAAGCCACAGCCACAAATGTTTTGTACCAGTTTCTTAAAAGCAATTTTTCAACTGATGGCTGCATGGCATGAGCCTTGGGGTTATAAGTGGTTTCTTTTCTTTCTGTCATAATATAACACACAGGAAGAGGCCTTGACTCAAGATCCTTGTCTGATTCCAAATGATGTCACTTGTGCAAGGCGCAAGGCACAGTATTCATCAATAACTCTATATTGTATTACTTTGGATGTTGTTCTGTTTATACATGTCCATGACAGAGAAACATAGACAGAGATTGAAAGACTGTAAGTGTGAGGGAGAGTCTTAGAAGAACAAATACTGGATAAACAGAGTGAATCAAGGAAGAGACATTCAGTGAAATAGTATTTTGAGCTCACCAGTTGGGTTCACAGGTAGTGCCAATTTTGCTGACTGTGTAACTGCTCCAACCCAGAACTGGCGGGATTGTCCAGATAAAAGAGAAGGTCCAAACAAAAACAAGACCCATAGCTGCATGCTTGCCTCCCAGCCGGACATTTTTCAGAGGACGACAGATCACAAAAAAACGCTCGAATGCCAAGATTGCTAAAGACCACAGAGCCACAATCCCTAGAAAGCAAGAAGGTACACCCATTTTTACTGTGCTGTGTTAGTACTATCATATGTATCTGCGTTGACATTTAACAAGAGATAAAAATAGAAATTCTGAATATCTTTAACTGTTAAAATGAAATCATAAGATTCCTGTCTACTCTTCAGAAAAGCAATTATTTCACACACAAAAAAAATGGGAGACAAGAACAACTATGATGAAAGTTTACTGCAGGGAGGGGGCAACCCTTAAAGCTCAAATGAAACCAGATTGCCTGATTGCAGGTAATCAGGGAAGCCCATTTCCATCACAAAAGGGAAAATCACAATTATGACATTAAAAGTCGAAATTATAACAAAAAGTAAAAATTATGAGATAAAAAGTAATAATTACATTAGTCTGAATTATGAGATAAAAAAAATCATGCTTACACTTAAAAAATGCTGTGTTATTTCAACCAATGTTTGGGTCAAATATGGACAAATTTTTTTATTACATTTTGGGTTTGCCCATATTTGACCTAAAATTTTAATTTTCCCTTAATGCTAATTTTTCCTTTGCCTAACAGTGACATGCACTGATAACACGTTATTATCAAAACTATTGGGATAGTTTCTGGTAAGTAGTGAATAAGAAATAATACTAGAGTCATTCCACGAAACCGGTACGATTTGGACGTACACATTTTTAGATTTTTTACCAAAATGTATTACTTTTCTGAACACCCCACAACATTAATGACATATTTAACTTCCAGAAAAACATATTTTCCCATCTCAGGCATCAAATCCCTATTATTATTGGTCATTATTTTAATTTATGGACACTATGGCAGCTCTCTGAATATTATTATAAAATGTATTTGTGATAAAATCAACATTTTCCTATTAATCAGATGACCCTCACACTAATTCAGCAATTGCAAATATAAAAGTTACATAAAATCTCACACTTTTGCTATACTAAAGCCTGAAATGGGCACTTTTTGTGACAGCAATGACTCATCATTTTTGATCAAAGGCTTAACTTCAGAATTTGAACTAAAATCAGTATTCTTATGATTGCTCTGAACATTTCAGACAGAGTTCAACAAACTTTAAATTACTTTTTCATAAACTTAAAAAAAAAATAAATAAATAAAAATGTAGGTGTGACGGGGTTGTGATTTTTTTGCCCAAATTGGCCACTGCTCTAAATCTAGTGAATAAATGGAAAGCACATGGCATGCATGATATTAAGAAATCATGAATAATGTTGAAATAACAAAGATAATTTTCATAAGTAATAGTTTTCTATCTTTAATTGATGTAACAGGGTTGAGTCGTTAAGCTTGACAAACACAATTTAAACAAACATAATTATTAAAGAAGGTGGTAACTTGCCTGTGTCTGCTCACAATGTTGTTCAGAAGACTTCTATGATGTCACTTCCTATTAATGGTGTCCCATAACTATCGGTTCATTATTTTTATAGGGGGAGAATGGTTTGTGTAACGGGGTTGAGGGGTTACTGAGGTACGGAACTAAATATTGTGATTTTAATGAATAATCATAAATTTACTTAGAAAAAAAAACATTACCAGCAAAAAAGCACAGATGGATTTTTATGGGAATGGCAAAATGTATGTTTCTCATTTTATTATTCATATCCCAAGTACACTTTCATAGAAGGCCTTGAGGGACATGACAAAATAGGTGGTGTCAACTGAAAAAAAATAATAATAATAATTTCTAATATAAAGATAAAATGTATATCATGTTTTTAAACATTATTAAAGGAGACATTTCAATTAATGCAAAAAGCTTTTAAAAATATATTTTGGTGACCCAATAGATAAAATACACTGAAAAAGGTCAGAAGGACTCAAATAGTACCGGTTTCGTGGAATGACTCACTAGCAACGTTAGCCTATTTAATTAATAAAACTCGAATAGGCACCAGCAACAAGTGGAATAGATAGAATTCAAATGCTAAATATGCAATTTGTTACTAATAACAATGGAATAGCTTCTTTTCACTACGAGTGGCTACTAACAAGGCTACAAACAGGATAAGTAAACCGATTTAAATGAATAAATACAATAAATTGTATTAGTAACATAAAATAGGCACTATTTAGTTTAAAGGAATAGGTCTTGGTATAGTTATTTAATAACAATAAATTGTATTAGTAACATAAAATAGGCACTATTTAGTTTAAAGGAATAGGTCTTGGTATAGTTATTTAATAACTCACCGAAAAAAGTGACAGCGAATCCCTCCAGCACACATGCCCAGACACCCAGGAAGAAGTAGCCTCGTGCATTAGTTAAAAAACTTATAACGCCTCCTGTCAGTGAAACTAGAAAATCGGCAACAGATAAATTAACAATTATGTAATTCAACGGTTTCCTTAACTGTTTGTATTTAAACGTCACGAGCATAACGGTGAAGTTCTCTGTTAAAGATAGTGAAGTCACTATGAACATCAGACAGGCGAGGAAAGTGTAATTCCAGGGCGCAACAGACTTGATGGGACCCGTGAACGGATCGTCCGGTGTGGTGATGTCGGTGGACTCGGTGACTGAAGACACAAACGATTCCATGACAGCGTTTAGGGCTGACATTGAGGAAACAAAACGTTCCGGAAAAGTTCATAAAATCATCACTAGGGAGCGTCTTTAAAGTCCAAGACAGGTGTTTTATATACTAAACGACACAGAATTTGCGCACTCTAACAATGTCAATTCAGAAACAAATGTGTATGGTATACGTTTTCTCAATTATTTTAATTTCGCAAAAAGAAACAATATTTTCTAATACAGCAATCCACTTGAGGAGACAGGAGTCTTTAAAAAGAAGAGCGCCTTTGCGTAAAGGTTGCACTGAAACCTCACAGGTCCGCTCGCTTTCCGTCCACAGCTGAGCATAAGCATGTTCATGCTGTTCTCCTTTATATATACAGTCCGTTGGCATGGCCATCTCAATCCCTCGAGGTAATGAGAAAAGCCCTTTTCCAAGTTTACCGAGACGTTTCTGAGGGGCGTCACGCGCTTTACTCTCTTAAAGGTGCACCAATCGGGTTTTTTCCCCCCAATAAAAAAGTTTTCCCTCATACAGTAAACTGTCATTAAAATGATGTACATTCACATGAAATGAGGTCTCCAGAAATATCAGTCTTTTAGAAAAGCTAAAAAGCTAGAAGAAAAGGCTATTATATTCTACATGGAGCGGGTTCCCCCGTCATGAGCACCGCCATAGTGATATCACATGACCAGCTATCTCATTACTAACAAAGGTGCAAAAATGGGGTATGTACGATATGCACTTCATACATGCAAGTCAAAATCAATATGTCTGATGGGAATCTCCTGCTCTATTCACAAAACAGGTGGCAGTATGAAATCCACTGGCACTTTGGGAACTAATACAGTTTTTTCAACTGCTTAAAACTTTGCCTCTTTTTTTTTTTCAAAACTTAAAACACAAATCCAAGAATTGCTCACACAAAATGCAAAATGCCTCACATCTCTTGCAAAATGAAGCACTGCATTCAAAATATCACAAACCCATCTCAAAAGCAAACATTTGTCTTACGTTGCAAACACCTTTGCCATAATATTCTATTTTTGGATATATCATATACACACAGTTATTCAAAACCTAATGCTCTTCTTTCATGAGCTCCTATGTACAAGACTGAAAGTAATTGGCAGAGATGTTGAAAAATTCACGGTAAACACAAAAAGCAAGATTGAAACCAAACTATTTATTTTTTTACTGTAAGCATTTGTGGTTGTGAATACAGTCTTACACAGTACGAAGAAAAGAAATACATCAACCATGTGTAGTTGGACAGAAACAATGACTGTTTGAAAAAGGAAATAAGATACTTCCTGTTAGATTTTTGTGTTACATAGAAAAATGTGTTGTGTTTTGCAAAAAGTGTTTTATGAAATTGTCGAAGGGCGAGAATTAGTGTAAGGTTTTGCAGATTTGGTGTGTGGTTCTGGTGTTTGAGTCTCAGGTTTCAGAAATTGTATGAAAAGTAAGGATTTAAGGAAGTAAGCCAGCTAAATATAAATGGAAAAAAGTGCAAAATTAAACTAATGAGGTCATGAGGGCATTGCATGCATCAAAATTAAGCACTGATGATTATTTTTAATGCAAAGCAAAAAAAAAAAAAAATTTTGATCTGCAAAATATTTTGACATGAAAGATTATTTGATGATCTTCTTCCATAGATAATGTCTGAAATGTCTCCTGCCTCAAACTGACAAGAGGAGAAATACCAGGAGTGATTCATCCGCTACAAGATTAAACTGCATGATTGTCTGTGCAGCTTTTCTAGGGAGAAATAATTAAGCAAAGTAGGAAAATGCAAAGAAACTGAGATAATATCCAATACACAAGTGTATTGTCTGTAACATTTCTTACTGTCTTTCTTTCAGACATTAAGAAACAACAGACTACCACACACCACCCTTGCATTTGTAAGCAATTTATGCATCCTATGAGGATCGATCAACACTATAGCATGCAAAATTGATTCAAATTTCACAGAAGCACAGGCATGATGGAACATGAAGGTGTTCAAATGTTTATACAAACTGCTATTCTACTGTAAAGAAGGGTCAATTGATCTTGAGCAAATTTAATTAACTTGAGTAGGGTCCATCTAAGTAGTGCAAGGAAGCTTTGAGGATGGATCCTTCTCTTTGAGGATAGATTATATGTGTGTGTGTGCGTGCCACAGTCATCGACTTTTTTGATTTCCAGTGGTACTAATTTCAGTTTGTCCCTAGTCGTCTAGTGACGTGTCCAATTGAGTCATACGGCTACCTTTCAACACATAATGGGACACGTCAAGAAAGCCATTTGATTTTTTTCACAGCTGCAGACTCTTTCATATGCTTAGTAGCAGTGGCATTAAAAATGACCCTAGTCCTGCTGAGCAGTTAAACATTCTCATTTACCCTGGACCCTCTTATCAGTATTCTGGCTCATCGCTGTAGATGACAGGCTGTCTGTCATATAAGCACAGCCTAATTGATACCTGCGCTTTTAAATCGTGGCATTACCATGACCCTCTGGTTAATGGATTAGTGTGATGTCTGGAATTGACCCTGAATGATTTAGTACTCACTTATTTTCTTTCATGTTCTCACCTTTTTCTTGGGGTTTTTGTGTGTGTATGTGCGTGGAGGCATATATGTGACAAGTGGTCTGCTAATTTTATAGATTTTCTATTGTTAAATAAATAAATAAAATAAAACAAATGTACATTAATGCAAACACCTGGTATTGCACAAGTCTAATGTAACCTTTACAAATCCAAATGACATTGATCGAGCAGAAGCCATACTGGAGCCACAAGCGAGCTAAGTGCAAGAATTTCTGTAAACACAGTGATTGTCAGTCAACCTTTTCCACTACAGAATCATTACACATACAATCCACAGTTGGTTGGCCTTTCTACCATGAAGATGAAAAATGTCAGCCCATCTTCCAGGAAGACAATTGATTGAAATCTCATTATCTTGTGAATTCCGGTTGACTTAATAAAAAGAAACAAACCAATCACCAAAATGATTATTTCTTTGACCACAAAAATATGTAGGAGTAATACAGGGTGCTATTTTAGAAAACTCTATTCACGATGAGTGGTAAAAGCTTTAGCATTGGATTGATGGGATGGGGCATATTTAGTAAAGGCATAAAGTTTAAAATAGTTCTTGGAAAAGCTCAGATGTTGTTATAATCACCATGTGGAAGTGGGCAGCCATCCTTCCAAGGACCCCCCCAAGCCCTAAATCGCCCCTTCCCATCTGCCTCATTCTGCCCCCAGCTTTCTTCTGATGTCTCTCTGTTACAAAAACTTCGGAGATGACTGAAGCTAATTTAATCATAATAACAGACATCACAATCTGTGAAAGATTTTAGTGTTGTTTTTCACTTTAGTTGCATATAAATACACAGTGTGACATGCTGTACTCCATCTACAACTATTTTTAGCATTTATTTAGTATTATATTATAAAGCATAAGGTTTATGATCTCATATTATTTAAGTTTACATTTGAAAAAGTAATTTACACCACACTACTATAGTGTACTATTTAAATTAATATAGATTTTAACCTAAAATTTAACCTAAAACCTAAAAAAAAACATGGATACATTAGGCATCAATTACTGTTGATGTGCAAAAAAAAAAAAAAGTGTTGTGGTTCACAAAATGTACAGGTGCTGGTCATATAATTAGAATATCATCAAAAAGTTGATTTATTTCACTAATTCCATTCAAAAAGTGAAACTTGTATATTATATTCATTCATTACACACAGACTGATATATTTCAAATGTTTATTTCTTTTAATTTTGATGATTATAACTGACAACTAAGGAAAATCCCAAATTCAGTATCTCAGAAAATTAGAATATTGTGAAAAGGTTCAACTTTGAAGACACCTGGTGCCACACTCTAATCAGCTAATTAACTCAAAACACCTGCAAAGGCCTTTAAATGGTCTCTCAGTCTAGTTCTGTAGGCTACACAATCATGGGGAAGACTGCTGACTTGACAGTTGTCCAAAAGACGACCATTGACACCTTGCACAAGGAGGGCAAGACACAAAAGGTCATTGCAAAAGAGGCTGGCTGTTCACAGAGCTCTGTGTCCAAGCACATTAATAGAGAGGCGAAAGGGAAGGAAAAGATGTGGTAGAAAAAAAGTGTACAAGCAATAGGGATAACCGCACCCTGGAGAGGATTGTGAAACAAAACCCATTCAAAAATGTGGGGGAGATTCACAAAGAGTGGACTGCAGCTGGAGTCAGTGCTTCAAGAACCACTACGCACAGATGTATGCAAGACATGGGTTTCAGCTGTCGTGTCAAGCCACTCTTGAACAACAGACAGCGTCAGAAGCGTCTCGCCTGGGATAAAGACAAAAAGGACTGGACTGCTGCTGAGTGGTCCAAAGTTATGTTCTCTGATGAAAGTAAATTTTGCATTTCCTTTGGAAATCAGGGTCCCAGAGTCTGGAGGAAGAGAGGAGAGGCACACAATCCACATTGCTTGAGGTCCAGTGTAAAGTTTCCACGGTCAGTGATGGTTTGGGGTGCCATGTCATCTGCTGGTGTTGGTCCACTGTGTTTTCTGAGGTCCAAGGTCAACGTAGCCGTATACCAGGAAGTTTTAGAGCACTTCATGCTTCCTGCTGCTGACCAACTTTATGGAGATGCAGATTTCATTTTCCAACAGGACTTGGCACCTGCACACAGTGCCAAAGCTACCAGTACCTGGTTTAAGGACCATGGTATCCCTGTTCTTAATTGGCCAGCAAACTCACCTGACCTTAACCCCATAGAAAATCTATGGGGTATTGTGAAGAGGAAGATGCGATATGCCAGACCCAACAATGCAGAAGAGCTGAAGGCCACTATCAGAGCAACCTGGGCTCTAATAACACCTGAGCAGTGCCACAGACTGATCGACTCCATGCCACGCCACATTGCTGCAGTAATTCAGGCAAAAGGAGCCCCAACTAAGTAATGAGTGCTGTACATGCTCATACTTTTCATGTTCATACTTTTCAGTTGGCCAAGATTTCTAAAAATACTTTCTTTGTATTGGTCATTAGTAATATTCTAATTTTCTGAGATACTGAATTTGGGATTTTCCTTAGTTGTCAGTTATAATCATCAAAATTAAAAGAAATAAACATTTGAAATATATCAGTCTGTGTGTAATGAATGAATATAATATACAAGTTTCACTTTTTGAATGGAATTAGTGAAATAAATCAACTTTTTGATGATATTCTAATTATATGACCAGCACCTGTATGTTGTGTATTTCAGTCAAAATTTCACGTTTAATTCAATTGGTTATTTGCAGTTATTGCTGTGGCCATTAATTGCCACTTTAATTATTAATTTGACCTCATAAATTAATGTGGTAGCACATTCTGATAAGGGTTTATTCACTACAATAGCTGTAGGATTGCCAAATGACTAAAGAAATGTTATCAGCAAGATGGTGTAAAAGCATTCATTTCTTGTCTATTAGCACGCACTGCTGCTTACACCAATGGTGGAAATTAGGGAGTTTGAATAGCAGAATACGTGGGAGAGGTTTGCTATAGTGTGACTATACAGTACTTCAGTGCAGGTGGTAGCTCATTCTGTGGGACAAATTGAGCCACTCAGGATGTGCTGCCCCTTAATTTGGACCCCTTTTGATGCAACTTTGGAAAGCTGTGTGGTTGTAGCCTTCCATGTCCAAAACCTGACACACTTCCAAAGCTAAGCAGGCTCGAGCCAGGCTGTGAAATGGATGGGAGACCTTATTTGAAGAAATTTCATTGTTATTGGAAGATGCTTTAGTGAGGCCAGCAGGTGGTGCTCACTTCCAGGCTTGAATGGCTCCTATTGCCAAATGACTAAAGAAATGTTATCAGCAAGATAGTGTAAAAGCGTACATTTCTTGTCTATTAGCATGGACTGCTGCTTACACCAATGGCGGAAATTAGGGAGTTTGAATAGCAGAATATGTGGGAGAGGTTTGCAATAGTGTGACTATACAGTACTTCAGTGCAGGTGGTAGCTCATTCTGAGGGACAAATTGAGCCACTCAGGATGTGCTGCCCCTTAATTTGGACCCCTTTTAATGTGACTTCGGAAAACATTGTGGCCGTAGCCTTCCATGGTCAAAGCCTGGCTCACTTCTGAAGCTAAGTGGGCTCAAGCCAGGTTGTGACATAGATGGGAGACCTTTTTGAAAGAAACTTGATTGTAATTGGAAAATGCTTTAGTGAGGCCAGCAGGGGGTGCTCACTCCCAGGCTTGTATGGCTCCTAAAGTCAGAATGCAGTGATAGAGACAGGAGACCCATCCTTTAAACCAAGGTCCTGACTTGCTGTGGTCATTAATTGCCACTTTAATTATTAATTTGACCTCATAAATTAATGTGGTAGCACATTCTGATAAGGGTTTATTCACTACAGTAGCTGTAGGATTGCCAAACGACTAAAGAAATGTTATCAGTAAGATGGTGTAAAAGCGTTAATTTATTGTCTATTAGCACGCACTGCTGCTTACACCAATGGCGGAAATCAGGCAGTTTCAATAGTAGAATATGTGGGAGAGGTTTGCTATAGTGTGACTATACAGTACTTCAGTGCATGTGGTAGCTCATTCTGAGAGACAAATTGAGCCACTCAGGATGCGCTGCCCCTTAATTTGGACCCCTTTTAATGTGACTTCGGAAAACATTGTGGCCGTAGCCTTCCATGGTCAAAGCCTGGCTCACTTCTGAAGCTAAGTGGCTCAAGCCAGGTTGTGACATAGATGGGAGACCTTTTTGAAAGAAACTTGATTGTAATTGGAAAATGCTTTAGTGAGGCCAGCAGGGGGTGCTCACTCCCAGGCTTGTATGGCTCCTAAAGTCAGAATGCAGTGATAGAGACAGGAGACCCATCCTTTAAACCAAGGTCCTGACTTGCTGTGGTCATTAATTGCCACTTTAATTATTAATTTGACCTCATAAATTAATGTGGTAGCACATTCTGATAAGGGTTTATTCACTACAGTAGCTGTAGGATTGCCAAATGACTAAAGAAATGTTATCAGTAAGATGGTGTAAAAGCGTTCATTTATTGTCTATTAGCACGCACTGCTGCTTACACCAATGGCGGAAATCAGGCAGTTTCAATAGCAGAATATGTGGGAGAGGTTTGCTATAGTGTAACTATACAGTACTTCAGTGCAGGTGGTAGCTCATTCTGAGGGACAAATTAGGCCACACAGGATGCGCTGCCCATTAATTTGAACCCCTTTTTGTTAGAATAACATTAAAATAACGTTAAAATAACATTTAGGAAACATTAGAATAACATTACAATAACTTTAGAATAATGTTAGAATAACATTAAAATAATGTTAGGGGAACGTTACAGTAACATTTGAATAAGGTTAAAATAACGCTAGGGGAACGTTAGAATAAGGTTAAAATAACGCTAGGGGAACGTTAGAATAACATTACAATAATGTTAGAATAATGTTAGAATAACATTAAAATAACGTTAAGGGAACGTTACAATAACGTTTGAATAAGGTTAAAATAACGTTAGGGGAATGTTAGAATAACAATAGAATAATGTTAAAATTTCGTTAGGGGAACGTTAGAATAACGTTAAAATACCATTAAGGGAATGTTAGAATAACATTTGAATAAGGTTAAAATAATGTTAGGGGAACGTCAGAATAACATTACAATAACATTAGAAAAATGTTAGAATAATATTAAAATAACGTTAGGGGAACGTTAGAATAATATTACAATAATGTTAGAATAATGTTAGAATAACATTAAAATAACGTTAGGGGAACGTTACAATAACCTTAAAATACCATTAGGGGAACATTAAAATAATGTTAAAATAATATTAGGAGAACGTTAGAATAAGGTTAGAATAAGGTTAAATGTTAGAATAACTTTAAAATAATGTTAGGGGAATGTCAGAATAACATTTGAATAAGGTTAAAATAACGTTAGGGGAATGTTAGAATAACATTACAATAATGTTACAATAATGTTAGAATAATGCTAGAATAACATTAAAATAACGTTAGGGGAACATTACAATAATGTTTGAGTAAGATTAAAATAACAGTAGGGGAACGTTAGAATAACATTATAATAACGTTAAAATACCATTAGGGGAATGTTACAATAACGTTTGAATAAGGTTAAAATAACGTTAGGGGAACATTAGAAGAACATTACAATAACGTTAGAATAATGTTAGAATAACATTAAAATAACGTTAGGGGAATGTTACAATAACGTTTGAATAAGGTTAAAATAACATTAGGGGAATGTTAGAATAATATTGCAATAACATTAAAATAATGTTAAGGGAATGTTACAATAACGTTAAAATACCATTAAAATACCATTAGGGGAACATTAGAATAACCTTAAAATACCATTAGGGGAATGTTAAAATAAAGTTAAAATAATATTAGGAGAACGTTAGAATAAGGTTAAAATAATGTCAGGGGAATGTTAGAATAACATATGAATAAGGTTAAAATGACGTTAGGGGAACGTTAGAATAACATTACAATAATGTTAGAATAACATTAAAATAACGTTAAGGGAACATTACAATAACGTTTGAATAAGATTAAAATAACGTTAGGGGAACGTTAGAATAACAAAAATAATGTTAGGGGAACGTTAGAATAACATTACAATAATGTTAGAATAATGTTAAAATACCATTAGCTGAATGTTAGAATAACATTACAATAATGTTAAAATTTTGTTAGGGGAATGTTAGAATAACATTTGAATAAGATTAAAATATGGTTAGGGGAATGTTAGAATAAAGTTAGAATCATGTTAGAATAACATTAAAATAACATTAGGGGAACATTACAGTAACGTTTGAATGAGGTAAAAATATGGTTAGGGGAACGCTAGAATAAAGTTAGAATAACGTTTGAATAAGATTAAAATAACGTTAGGGGAACGTTAGAATAATGTTTGAATAAGGTTAAAATAATGTTAGGGGAACGTTAGAATAACATTACAATAATGTTAGAATAACGTTAAAATACCATTAGCTGAATGTTAGAATAACATTTGAATAATGTTAAAATTTCGTTAGGGGAATGTTAGAATAACGTTTGAATAAGGTTAAAATATGGTTAGGGGAACGTTAGAATAATGTTAGAATAACATTAAAATAACATTAGGGGAATGTTACAATAACGTTTTAATAAGGTTAAAATAACTTTAGGGGAACGTTAGAATAACATTTTAATAATGTTAGAATAATGATAGAATAATGTTAGAATAACATTAAAATAACGTTAGGGGAACATTACAATAACATTTGAATAAGGTTAGAATAACGTTAGGGGAACGTTAGAATAACATTATAATTATGTTAAAATACCATTAGGGGAATGTTAGAATAACGTTAAAATACCATTGGGGGAACGTTAGAATAACATTACAATAACGTTTGAATAAGGTTAAAATAACATTAGGAGAACGTTAGAATAACATTATAATAATGTTAGAATAATGATAGAATAATGTTAGAATAACATTAACAACGTTAGGGGAACGTTACAATAACGTTTGAATAAAGTTAAAATATAGTTAGGGGAATGTTTCAATAACATTACAATAATGTTAGAATAATGTCAAAATAACATTAGGGGACCGTTACAATAATGTTAAAATACCATTAAGGAAATGTTAGAACATCATTAAAATGACGTTAGGGGAACGTTAGAATAACGTTTGAATGAGGTTAAAATAACGTTAAGGGAATGTTAGAATAACATTACAATAACGTTAGAATAACGTTAAAATACCATTAGCTAAATGTTAGAATAACATTAGAATAATGTTACAATTTCGTTAGGGGAACGTTAGAATAACATTAAAATACCATTAGGGGAACATTAAAATAATGTTAAAACACCATTAGGGGAACGTTAGAATAACGTTTGAATAAGGTTAAAATAAGGTTAGGGGAGCGTTAGAGTAACGTACAATAACGTTAGAATAATGTTAGAATAACATTAACGTTAGGGGAATGTTACAATAACATTTGAATGAGGTTAAAATAACGTTAGGGGAACGTTAGAATAACATTATAATAACGTTAAAATACCATTAGGGGAATGTTAGAATAACATTAAAATAACGTTAAGGGAACGTTAAAATAACATTACAATAACGTTAGAATAATGTTAGAATAACATTAAAATAATGTTAGGGGAACATTACAATAATGTTCGAATGAGGTTAAAATAACGTTAGTGGAACGTTAAAATAACATTGTAATAATGTTAAAATACCATTAGGGGAATGTTAGAATAACATTCAAATAACTTTAGGGGATAATGTTAGAATATTAAAGACGTTATTAAAGACAAGAAGCTCAGTCTTTGCCAAGTTGAGCTGCAGGTGATGTTCTTTCATCCATGTCGAGATGTCCGCCAGATAGCTTGAGATGCGTGCAGCTATGTTAAAATACCTTTGGAGGAACTTTAGAATAATGTTAAAATTTCGTTAGGGAAACGTAAGAATAACATTAAAATACCACTAGGAGAATGTTAGAATAACCTAAAAATATCATTAGGGGAATGTTGGAATAACGTTTGAATAAGGTTAAAATAATGTTAGGGGAACGTTAGAATAACATTATAATAACGTTAAAATACCATTAGGGCAATGTTAGAATAACATTATAAAAAACGTTAGAATAACATTAAAATAACGTTAGGGGAACGTTACAATAACGTTTGAATAAGGTTAAAATAACGTTAGAGAAACGTTAGAATAACATTACAATAACGTTAGAATAATGTTAGAATAATGTTAGAATAACATTACAATAACATTAGGGGAATGTTAAAATAATGTTAAAATAACGTTAAGGGAACGTTAGAATGTTACAATAACGTTAAGGGAATGTTAGAGTAACGTTAAAATACCATTAGGGGAACGTTAGAATAACCTTAAAATACCATTAGGGGAACGTTGGAATAACGTTTGAATAAGGTTAAAATAACGTTAGGGGAACGTTAGAATAACGTTAAGGAACTGATTCCATAATGTTTAATTTCTCCTCAGACTACCACAAAAAAGTCTTAAAAAAGCTTCAAGAGATCTGCGACAACCAGAAAGAAATCCTTGAGAATCAGAGAAAAATACTGGCTGCTGTAACAGGGGTAGAGACGGATGAAGAAATTTTAGAAAATGGTCCATGTCAAACAGTAGAACAACTAAAACAGTTTGACAGAACAGACACTAAAGTAAAAAGGACAAAGATGGTAATAATTATAGCAATTTATTTTTACATAGCTGTCAATGTTTATTTACAATAAAATGCTCACTCAGCTATGGCATCATAATTTTGAAATGTAGTATTGTTACAATGCGAGTTTACATGAGTTCATATGGTTTCATGGTAGATAACTGTCCTCTTGTTTATATATATTTTAGGTGAACTTCCTATGGTCCATTGTGGGAAGGAATCCAGGGGCAGCGGTACGAAAAATGTTACGGAATGTGGCAACCAATAAACTCTTAAGTTTTTTCAGCCTCCGAGGTAAAAAGACTAAATTAGCCTTTCAGGACCTCAGGATATGCTGTCTTATTATAGGAAAGTTTCTCTAACTGACAATAAATCATTTTAAAAGATTATAATAAAATAACTTTTGCATATCATATTGTAGAATAAAATACTTCTTATGCTTCCAAAACAATTGGATAATACCACACCTCAAATCTAACTTTAAATGTATATACAATGTACAGTTACAATGCAGAGTCGATTTGTTTGTTCCCTTTCAAGGGAACTCGCGCTGCGTAGTCGCTATGGGAACTCCTCTGCGTGATGTCGTCGTGAAGCACGTATGAAATCTGTCTAATCAGGAGACGGAACGTCATAGGCGGGTGACGTCACTGACCAGGAACTATAAAGCCAGCCCGAAAACACTCTCATTCAGCTTCTGGGTCTTCAGCAAGCGCTACGTGTATCTTGTCCGTCTTATTTATTGTTGTCTGTCTACCATCATTTTGAGTATTCAAGACCGTATTATGGCGAGTGAACAGCAGCAGTTTAAAAAGTGTGTTCATCCCTGCCCTCGTTTTATTACGGGTGGGGATACACACGATCTTTGTGTTGTCTGTTCTCGAGGGGGCTGCCTGCGTGCATTGTGAACAGTTTTCTATGAGGACGTTGCGCTCCCGCCGAGCCCTCTTTAAGGAGAGTGGCTCGGTTCGCTGGCCCCACTTCTGCTGAGGCAGGACGGCGTCTCATGTCCTGGGGTTCACAAATGGATGTAGCAGCGGGGTTAGAGACGGGCCCAGCCTTATCTCTGCCCTCACCTGCTGCATCCGGTGTGTCGATTCGGAGGCAAGAAGCACGGGTGCGGTTTCTTCCACTCCGGTCGACACAGTCATGTTAATGGCGTCTAGTTCTGAGGAGCTGGACGTTATTAACGTGACAACAGGAGAGACTGAAGACTCGCCACTTCACTTTCCCGCGAGCGAGGAGCTCATGGAGGTGCTTACTCGCGCTGTTGCCAAGCTCAATATCGATTGGCCAGCCGAGAAGCAAGAGCAGAGAACTGGAAGTAAACTTGATGAACGCTTCTTACCATCAAGGTCTGCTCTACCTCCACGTCGGGTGCTACCATATTTTTCCCGATCTCCACACTGAGGTGTCGAGATCATGGAAGAGACCGGTGTCATCCCGTGTTTACTCCCCTCAAACCTCCACATACAGTAACGTGGTGGGTATGAGAAAACACGGGTATGGGGCGATGCCGAGAGCGGAAGAGACGCTTGCGAGCCATCTCTCTCCACAGGCGGCATCGTCCCTCAAAACCCCGACATTGCCCACTAAGCCGCTAAAGACTACCTCAGCGCTAGTGGGCAAAGCGTACTCGGCAGCAGGTCAAGCTGCTGCATGCTTACACACTATAGCCATCATTCAAGCATACCAAGCTGACCTGCTGAAAGACTTGGGTGATAGTGAGGAAGTGGGGGCTGATTTCATCCATGAGTTGCGTCAGTCAGCAGATTTAGCGCTCCGTGCCACCAAGGAGAGGGCCAAGTCAATCGGCCGCTCTATGGCAGCCCTGGTGGCTACGGAGTGCCACCTCTGGCTAAATCTGTCTGACATTAAAGATCGTGACAAGACGTTTCTCTTGGATGCCCCACTGAATCCGTCTGGCCTCTTTGGTGACGCTATCACATCTGTCACCGAGAGGTTTCAGGAGGCGAGGAAGCAGGCAGCTTCTTCCTCGTCGTGCCCAAGTCCCTTCGGCTGCTGGGCGGGAGCAGCCGAAGCCGAGTACGAGCTCCTCGCACCAACACAGACAACAACAGAAGCAGAGCGTTGCTACCCGTGCTCCCCCTCCGAGGAGCTGGGAGGCGGGGCAACACTCTCAGCCGAAGTCCTACAAAGGCAAGACAGATCTGAGGGCTGTCATTGCGGCTAAGAGGGCTTCGGCAAAGAAATCCTGACACCAGCAGCGTCAGGATCCTGAGGGTGGTCCCCTCCGGAGGCAAGCAGTGTTCACCTCTCTCAACGGTGCCTGTTTGTCTTCGGTGCCCTCAGGGGGGGAGCTCTGCCAACCCCGCTATTATATCGGGGCGCAGTAGCTCCTCGCGGGTCACCCGAGGGTGGCACGCTTTCTCTGCAGTCAGTTCAGTTGTTCCCTGCCGGGGCTCTGCTTCAGGGCACTGTGCTGGCTGCCCATATTCCACCAGAGGCCAGCCTCGTGAGGCTGGTTCCCTTAGTAGATTTTTTGTCAGAGTGGAAAAATCTGTCAAAAGTATCTCAGTGGGTCCTGCACACGATAGAAAAGGGGTATGCGATTCAGTTCAGAACACGCCCACCCCGATTCAACGGGGTCCTGCCCACTATGGTGGGCCCCCGAGCAGGCTCTGGTAATGGCACAAGAAGTAGAGACTCTCTTGCGAAAGGAGGCTATAGAAAGGGTTCCTCCTCCCAGCAGGGAGTCAGGGTTTTACAGACGCTATTTCATTGTGCTAAAGAAAGACGGGGGATTGCGTCCAATTCTAGATCTGCGCCAGCTGAATTGAACAGTAGCGAAGCTCAAGTTCAAAATGCTGACAGTCAAACACATCGTGTCACAAATCAGGTCCGAGGACTGGTTTGTCACGATAGATCTAAAAGACACATACTTCCATGTATCAATCCTCCCGCAACACAGGAAGTTCCTAAGGTTTGCTTTCGGGGGCAAAGCATACCAATATCGGGTTCTTCCCTTCGGCCTAGCATTGTCACCTCGCACCAAGTGTGTAGACGTGGCTCTGACGCCCTTTGCGTATGCAGGGCATCCGCATTTTAAACTACATAGACGATTGGTTGATTCTGGCTCAATCAGAGCAGATGGCGGTTCAACATCGAGATGTTGTTCTCGATCACATGAGAATGTTGGGGTTGAGACTAAACGCAAAGAAAAGTGTGCTTTCTTCAGCTCAGAGGACTACTTATCTAGGCGTGGTGTGGGATTCGGTGATTATGCGCGCCCATCTATCTCCGGCTCGCATAACATCGATTCTCTCGACTGTCTCAGACATAAAGCTAGGCCAGTCACTCACTGTCAAACAGTTCCAGAGACTGTTAGGTCTTATGGCAGCAGTGTCCAACGTGATCCCTTTTGGCCTGCTGAACATGAGACCACTGCAGTGGTGGCTCAAAATCAAGGGGTTCTCACCAAGGGGGAATCTTTTTCGTATGATCAGAGTCACGCGGCGATGCTTATGTGCTCTAGTCATATGGAAGCAACCTTGGTTTCTGTCCCAGGGACCTGTGCTGGGGGCTCTCAGTCGTCGCGTCACGCTAACGACAGATGCGTCCCTCACGGGCTGGGGGGCGATCATGAGTGGTCGCTCGACTCGAGGTCTTTGGCAGGACCATCATCTTTCGTGGCACATAAATTGCCTGGAGATGCTGATGGTATTTCTAGCACTGAAATATTTCCTTCCAGACCTCAGGGATCATCATGTGTTAGTATGATCAGACAACACGTCGGTGGTCTCTTACTTGAATCATCAGGGGGGTCTGAGATCACGCCCACTATACAAGCTGGTGAATCAGATCCTCCTGTGGTCCCAAGGGAAACTGCTTTCCCTCAGAGCAGTATATATCCCAGGGTACCTGAATGTGGGAGGCAGGGGCCGAGGCCCGGGGAATGGAGACTTCACCCAGATATAGTGAAGCTTTTATGGGAGAACTACGGCGAAGCCCAAGTGGATCTGTTTGCGTCTCGAGAGATGACTCACTGTCCACTGTGGTTCTCGATGTCAAACCCAGCACCTCTTGGGCTGGATGCTATGGTACAGCCGTGGCCGAGGCTGCCGCTGTACGCTTTTTCCCTGATTGCACTGCTCCCGGGAGTTCTGGAGAGAGTGCGCCGGGACGGGGCCCGTCTGTTGTTAGTAGCCCCATTCTGGCCGGCTCGAGTATGATTTTCAGACCTGGTATCCCTTCTCGACCTTCTCTCTCAGGCGGGCGGTATGATATTGCACCTCCGTCCGGAGCTATGGAAGCTGGGGGCATGGCCTCTGAGGGGGCACAGCTCATAGGTTCCGGTCTCTCAACCGAGGTTGTTGAGACCATTCTTCAATCCAGAGCTCCCTCCACGAGGAAACTCTACGCTTTGAAGTGGAGATTATTCACTTCTTGGTGTGAAAATCACGAGTGGGACCCTGTTAACTGCCCGGTTAGCACAGTACTGGAGTTCCTGCAGGATAGATTTTCTTCAGGGTTATGAATGTGTACGTGGCGGCCTTAGCTGCTTACCACGCTCCTTTGAGTGGGGTATCTTTGGGGAGACACCCACTTATCACTCGTTTCCTCCGTGGCACTTTGAGGTTGAGACCCGCAGCTCGCACGAGAGTACCGGCTTGGGATTTGGCCATTGTGTTGCAAGGCCTTTCTATGGCCCCCTTCGAGCCCATCGAGGAGGTGCCAGAAAAATTAACACTTAAGACAGTGTTTCTGCTCACTATTACGTCTCTCAAGAGAATTGGAGACATTCAGGCCTTGTCGGTATCTCCATCATGCCTCGAATTTGCGCCTGGTAATGTTAAGGCTTTCCTTCATCCCAGACCGGGATACATACCTAAGGTCCTCACTAATCCTGTGAGACCTATTGTGCTGCAGGCCTTCTGTCCTCCTTTTACGTCCTCGGACCAGGAAAAGCTAAATCTGCTGTGCCCGGTGAGGGCGCTGGATGCATATGTCCACAGAGCTGCCATGTGGAGAAAAGCTGATCAGCTATTTGTATGTTTCAGAGCACCTAGGAAGGGTCTCCCTGCATCCAAGCAGAGAATGAGCAAGTGGGTGGTCGAGGCCATCTCACTTGCTTATGAGTCAGTTGGACAGCCTTCACCCTTGGCCGTCCGGGCTCATTCAACCAGGAGTATGGCTGCCTCTAAGGCTTTAATCTCAGGGGTTTCCCTAAATGATGTTTGTGATTCGGCAGGCTGGTCCTCACCACATACATTTGTGAGGTTTTATGAATTAGACCTCGGCTCCACTCCAGGGGCGCAGGTGTTACTGTGAGTTGAGCGCTGAGGCCTCACACGAACAGTCACTTGCTCGTATGGCGACGTTGGGATTTCGTTCCCATAGCGACTACGCAGCGCGAGTTCCCTTGAAAGGGAACGTCTCGGTTATGTATATAACCTTAGTTCCCTGAATAGGGAATGAGACGCTGCGTTGCCCTGCCATACTCCCGTCATGCCCGTAAGCGACTTGATTCAGTATTTCAGAAGCTGAATGAGAGTGTTTCGTTCCGTCTCCTGATTGGACAGATTTCATACGTGCTTCACGACGACATCACGCAGAGGCATTTCCATAGCGACTACGCAGCGTCTCATTCCCTATTCAGGGAACTAAGATTATATACATAACAGAGACATTTTTTTTTTTTCAATCAGAAATTCTCATTCTATTTCTAGGAGCAGCACAGAAAAATTGACGACTTCAAAACAACTGACGTGGAGGAAATTATTTCACAGGCCCATACATCTGCCCCACACAGGAATTGAAAATGGTAACCACACTGCTTTTTTTTTTTTTTTTTCTTTCCCTTCAAAAAAAATTTTCCTCTCTCTTGTAAAGTCAGAACTCACTATTTTAAGAAAAGTCGAATTGTGTGTTATGAAGTCAGAATTGTGAGATATAAACTTGCAATTCTGAGAAAATGATTATTATTATTATTATTCTAATTATTATTATTGGTGTTGTATTTCTTTATCTAACTAACATTCTTTTTTTTAGAACAACATTAGGGGAACGTTAGAATAATGTTATAATAACCTTAGGATAACCTTAGAGGAACGTTAGAATAAGGTTAGGGCAACGTTAAAATAACATTAGGAGAATGTCAGAATAACATTAGGGGAGCATTAGAATAATGTTAAAATAATTTTAGGTGAACGTTAGAACAATGTTAAAATAATGTTAAAGGAACACTTGATTAACTAGGGAAATGACCGAAACATTAAAATAACATTAAGGGAACGTTAAAATAATGTTAAGGGAACATTAGAATAAGGTTAGGGGAGTGTTAGAAATACGTTAAAATGTTAAGGGAACGTTAGAATAACGTTAAAATAATGTTAGGAAAACATTAAAATAACATTGGTGGAATGTCAGAATAACGTCAAAAGAGCGTAAGGGGAATCTACAAGTAAATTAAAATAACATTAGGGGAACATTAGAAATACATTAAAATAATGTTAGGGGAACGTTAGAAATATGTTAAAATAACGTTAAGGGAACATTAGAATAACATTCTACTAACATCCTATTTCTGGCTAACCAAAAACAAACCTTGGAAAAAAAAAAAAAAAAAAAAAAAAAAAAAAAAATTATATATATATATATATATATATATAAGAATAACGTGAAGGGATAAATCACCCAAAAATGAAAATTTTGTCATTACTTACCGTCAAGGTGTTTCAAACCTGTTTGAGTTTTTCCTTCTTTGAACACACAAACAGAAAAAGATATTTTAAAGAATGTTGGTAACCAGACCGTTGACGGTAAGTAATGACAAAATTTTCCATTTTCAAAATTTTCAACTAGTTTGTTAATACAATAAAAGTGGTAAGTTTGCGTGAGCCAGCCACCACAGTAATTTAATAATATACAAAACACAAAGTAAAAATAAAGTGTCATTTTGGGGTTACAGAAACAACAGTTACCATGGTAAATAAATGCGCAATACTAACGTGAACCGTTGTTGAAACATGGAAACTGCTCCTGATAAATAGAATGAACATCATACCTGCATGCAAATCCTTTCCAGCTAACACACGACAAACCAGTTATGTGATTTATTGTTACTTTATTTTAATTTCATGATTGTATTGTCTTAATGTCATATAGGACTGTGTTCTTCTTTCAGATAAAAGCAAAGAGGTGGCAGTGATCTGTTATTCTGTGGAGGCTCCTCTAGAGTCTCTGATGTTGCGCAAGGCTACATCAAATGATCTTCTGCTACTTTTTATCTCCTGTGTCTCACAATATGCTTGGCTTTGTAAACTGTACTGTTTATTATGTAAAATAAAACATGATTTACAGATTCCCCAGAATATTGTGACAAAACCTGACACAAAATGAATGCATTCTCTCTGACAGGGAACCAAAATTATGTTTAATATGGTAATGAAATGTAATGCATTCAATGTGCATTCAATGGAGTGCCAAGGGGATGTGGTTACATTATGATATTATGATTAATTACATGGCAAGGTGCTCAAGAAAGCTTCACAAGCAATTCTAGCATGTCCTATTTAATATCCATAAGTTTTCATAAGTAGCACTGATACATTTCAGTGTGGCCAATAGCTGGAACAATTTAACATTTGAGAAATTGAGAAGCATGCACACTACCATCAAACGTTTGGAATAATTAAGATTTTTAAATGTTTTTGAAAGAAGTCTCTTATACTCAAGAGAATGTACTAAAAATCTGTGTTCTATTTAATATCCCCGCTAGAAATTTTACGTACCCAGAACGTTCTCAGAACATCCCCACTGGTGTTAAGGACGTTGTCTAGTAACATTTAGGGAACCATAATGTATTTGGTGGGGACGTTATTTGGCGGACTTTTACAGAACATTCAGGACTTTCTCTGAACGTTTAGGGAACCATATTATATTTAGAAATGTGATGTTCCCAGAACATTCCCTGCTGCCCTTGTCAAATTTAATTTTAAATGAAACTGACTAAATTGATTAACAAAAAGCAGCTGTTTAAACAAAAACTAAAAAATGAAGATAAAAAAAAAAAATCCAAATTTTTCTTTAATGTTTTGTGCTTCTGGCTCATCACTGACTGAAGCACAGGCTCTACTCTTCAGCACAATGGTAACCTCACAAATCTCAGACAACAGAAACAGAACATTAAACATCAACACATATATAGAGCTCAGCATCTTCACTTGTTACAATCCAGTATGACTTTATTTCTTTCATACAAAACTTCTTAATGTGGTATTGATGTTTTATTGAAAATCATAAAGTTTGAAGTCACCATTATGGAGGTAAGTGCTTGCTTTAGTTGGGCTCCTGACCCTTGACTTTTTAACTTTATTTTTTCTCCAACTGTTGTAATTGTGTGTGTTTTAAGGCACATTTGTTATGATAAAAATTGTGAGAAAAAGAATCTGATCAGATGAATTTATATCATACAGTGGTCTAATTCACTGATCTCTGAAATATATATAGTAATATTCCTTTAATGTTATTATAGCCCTATAATACTACTGCCTAAAATCCTGCTCTGCTTTGATATTATGAAAGTTTAAGTCATTATGCAGAAATTATTCAGACAGGGTCATGTAGACACACACAGACATCAAGATTCAGCGTATGAACCTCAACAATGGTGACAATTTTCAGATAAACAGATTAGTAGCTTGTTTTGTGATGCTCAGAGTTAAAGTCACAAAAAAAAGATTTTTGTTTATTGTCACCATTGTTGAGGTTCATACGCTGATTCATGATGTCTGTGTGAGTCTAAAAGACACTGCTCAAAACTCTGTATAATGAATTCTAAAAAAAGAGCTGCACAATTAATCTTTAAAAGATCATGTTCTCGATTTCGTCACCCATGATCTAATTCCTAAATGACAGTGATTCGCCCATGAAGGCTATATTAAACCTTTGACAAAAATAAAATCGCAACATTCAAATCTACGTTCGCACTGCCGTTGATCTAGAGAGCAGTTATGTATAGATATAAACAAATATTCCAATTATCACAGAAGTATACAAAAGTTTACTATTCAGATAAACACTGTTGTCTACATTACTGATCAAAGCAGAATAAATCACCTTTTGAAAATGCTTCAAATAGGCGAACTAATATATCGATTGCATTGTTACACCACTAGGTGGCAACAAATTACTGTTAAACTAAACTATCACTGAATCGTGCTTTCAGAAACAAGTGACGTCTTTATGAATCCAATGAGTGTTGAATTTGTGGTAACACTTTACAATAAGGTTTATTTGTTAACATTAATTAATGTATTAACTAACACTGTATTTGTTAATCTTTGTTAATGTTAGTTAATAAAAATACAGCTGTTCATTCATATTGTTCATTAGCTTATATTGAATTAATGTTAACAAATACAACTTTTGATTTTAATGTATTAGTAAATGTTGAAATTAACATTAAAGATTAATGAATGCTGTAGAAATGCAGTTCATATTAGTTAATGTAGTTAACTAAAGAACCTTATTTGTAAAGTGTTAGTGAATTTGTTGAGATTAGCAGTCTATTAACTCATTTTACGAGTATAATAAACACAAAAAGGAGTTGAGTATTGTGCCTTTTTCCCCTTACTACTATTTTTAATTGGTTGTTTAATATTTTTTCCTTATTATGAAAACACTACACTGGAAGTTAGTTTCAAACGGACAAAGTCTTCATTTATCTTTTTTTTTTTTTTTTTTTTTTTTTAAATAAATATTGCAATATCGTGACCAAGTTCCTTTCCTATTCTGATCATTTTGCATTATTTGTTTCAATATGTGCAATATATTTTTAAATTTGATTTATGCTTATTTTTTGATCCGTGACCGCAATACTATTGGCGGGAATTTAATCCCATACACTTCCTGCTACCAGCTGGCGGTGCTATGACTATAACTAAATGTCTTCATGCCAGGGTACTTCTCAAACATGTGAAGTTTGAGGCAAATTGGACATTGTAGGCCTATGCTTGAGTTACAACAACTGTTTACAAATGTTTGTAGCATGTTTAGCACTCAATTGCATATTTGAGTATGTTGCTAGTAGTGCATCACAGTGTTAATCACATCACTTCCTGTTGCCAGTGGGTGGGACAATTATAACTGAATATTGTCATGTAGATGTGTTCAGAACAGGACTCTTCTCAAACATGTGAAGTTTGAGGCAGATTGGACATCGTATGCTTGAGTTACAACAACTTCCTGTTTCGTGGCGTTAATCGCGTACTTTAGTATTTAGCCAAGTGTTGCACGATTTAACGTGTTTCTAGCAGGTTTGGTACTTCATGGCATATTAAAATGTGTTTCAGGGAGTGAATTACAGTGTAAAGCATGCCATTTCCTGTTGCCAACAGGTGGCACTATGACTAACTGAATATTTGCATGTAGATGTCTTCAGGCCAGGACTCTTATCACACATGCGAAGTTTGGGGCAGGTTGGACATTGTATGCCTGAGTTACAACAGCTTCCTGTTTCATAGCAAAACATCAGATTTTGTCAGGCTGCCACAGACATGCCCTTCAATGAAAAATCTTTGCAATTATACATCACTAAGGCCTTAAGAATAGAATGACCAAATATGATGTTGTTCTGATTAAAGCTCTAGGAGGAGTTTGTTAAAGTACAACGTCTGGAAACGGCAAAAACTGCAAAAATTTTGCAGATGTTACGTTCCCCTACCCGTCTAGGGGTCGGTAGGGGAATAACAAAGAAGAAGTGTAAATAAATACGAAAGGACAAAAAGAAAAAGGCGAGAACACACTTCAATCCTCTGTCCCAGAGAGAAGATGACACCAGAAAATGTATAATCAAAGAAAGGACTTTCTTTACAAAAAAAAATAAAAATAAACATAACATAGGATAATGGGGAGCAATGGCTCAGGGGAGAGCAAGGCCTAAAATAACAGACAAAACAGTCCTCTAACTAATTTAGGCAGGGGTTCTAACTAACCTAATAAGGGTCAAACAAAACAAATAAACAACAAACTTATCTCAACTCTCTTGCTGTACAAAAACAGAATTAAAAGAAAAAGGCACTTTCCTACTTACAGCTTCCCTCACAAAGGTAATAATCAACAACTTAAAAGGAATCACAATACCTTTTTCCTAACTTTTAGCTTGAAGTTAGACCACTGAACACACGACTGTTAACACAGGTCACTGCTAACACACATAACTACTGTCGCTGAATGGCAAACACAAGCAGAGAGTCCAACACAGATTTCAATCTGGAGCAGGGGAGAAGTGTGTGTGTCTCCCTCAGCAAGCACTGAACTGTCCCAATATACTCCTGGTCTCAGGCACGCTCTCACAAACCAGCTACAGGTGGTAGTGATTTGGCCTGAGGAGGAGTAGAGAGAGAGAGACAGACACACAGAGCGTGCAAAAAACACAGGTACAGGGCATTCAACCGCCCTGTGGCTAATAAATCATAATCAATAATATATCATAATCAAAATAATACATTTTGCCACACCTAATTCTGAAACCCATATCAGACATACATTTTCACCACTTCTGACGCGTGTGCAAAGTTTTATGAGTTTTCGAGCATGTTCAGGCCCTCAAAAATACGATTCATTTCGGAAAAGAAGAATATTGACAAGCGCGAGTGGCAGTGACCTCCAGACGCTAGATGGCGCTCACAGCGGGCGTATATCCAGAGACGAGACACGCTGTCATCTGCGGCTCCTGGCACGCGCGAGCAATGACGTGGATTTTCATCCATTGCAGTGCGAAATCTTTGTGAACTCACTGCATTCAGCTACACTGGGTCTGGACTGTTTCTTACCATCTGTGACAAGGTAATAACTTTAATTCATAAGTTAGACATATCAGAAGGCTGCTGTTTTACGTTAACTTTAGCAATGGAGCTCTATTTTGCCTTTAATATCTAGCTGTCAAAACTTGCTATCATTCGAATGCGTTAGTATCATTGATTGCTGATCATACGTATTTTTATTCAGTGTCAAGTGAGGAGCAGCACATCAACATGATTAAAGGCAAAGTTGAAAACATTAAAGACAAAATTGATGGCAATGAGCTTGATTTGAGTCTCAGTAACCTAACAGAAGTGCCAGTCAAGGAGCTGGTAAGTAACTTTCCCGTTATCATGAGTGTACCTTGTTTTTGTTTACATTGTTTTAGAAAGGTTTAATCCTCCTCTTTAGCTTCATTGTATTCATTCAGCCTATCTATGGGCAAAGTGTGTGGAAAAAATTGAAAACTGAAAGCATTGGTTTCTGTGCAGGCTGCCTTACCGAAGGCAACGTTTCTGGATCTGTCCTGTAATAATCTAACAACCCTGACTGTAAGTAACAACTGTAAATAATAATAATAAAAAAAAAACAACAACAACTGGATTATCTGTAAGCTTTTTTTTAATGATTTGTGCTGTTTTTGTTACTTCACCAGCCTGAATTCTGTAGCTTGACTCACCTTATCAAAATCGACCTGAGCAAGAACCAGCTCATCTGCTTACCAGAAGAAATCGGACAACTCATTAATCTCCAGCACCTGGATTTATACAACAATAAACTGAAACAGCTTCCTATCGGCTTCTCACAACTCAAGGTGGGTTTGAGATGTCATGGCTGCAAACACCCTCTGTAATATTAGATTATACCATTTGCTGGGCAGTCGTGGCCTAATGGTTAGACTTGTAACCCGTTAGTTGTGTTTATAACCTGAAGTTGGCTGGTTCGATTCTCAATACCGGCAGGAAAATGTAAGTGGGTCTTCTACCCTCAATACCCCCTGATCAAGGTATCATCTAACCCCCAATCGCTCCCCGTGGCAAATGGCTGCCCACTGTTCCGGGTGTGTGTGTTCACTTCTTACTGCTTCTAATCTGTGTGCACCAACTTGGATGGGTTAAATGCAGAGGACAAATTCCAAGTATAGGTTACCTTACTTGGCCTTTATGTCACTTCACTTCACTTATGTTATACTTAATATTTAATATTATTTGGTAATGGAGGGAATTTTTGTTGTAGAGTCTGAAATGGCTGGATCTGAAGGATAACCCCTTGGAGTCAACACTGGCCAAGGCTGCAGGCGATTGCTTGGATGAGAAGCAATGCAAACAGTGTGCATCCAGGGTGAGTAAATGCTCAGATGAAAAAATGTTAGAGATCAGTATTTTACAGTAATAAAATAAGCTTTTTTACCACATAGTCAAAGTTTTACAACAATTCCAAATAAAAAAAATCACAAATTATTACTTATTACTACTATATTCACAAATTACTTGTTTTTGTCTGTGTCCAGGTTCTCCAGCACATGAAGGTACTGCAGGAAGAAGCAGAAAAAGAACGAGAACGTCGATTGTTAAAAGAGAGAGGTAGGGAGTCGAATACATCTACAGCTTTAAATACATTTTGTAGTCTTTTTTTTTTTTTTTTTTTTTTCCTTCTCATTTTTCATATTTTCCCCCATTATATTATGAGCATTCTAATTTGAGCACAACATTGTAATCATCATCAAATCAACCAAAATGAACTATTCTTTCTTTTTTTTTTTGTAATGGAATGTTACAAAATATTTATTGTTAAATCATTTATAATAAATAATATTATCTGTTCACATCATTATTTTTTTTTAAATTCATAATTAAAGATTCATAATCTTTAATCAAAATAACTTCCCCTCCCTCTTGCAAGCCGTGACATCCCTTATCTTATGATGTGTTCACTGGTGTGAGGGCGGGACATCCTGTCGGTCACATGAGATCACAGCAATAGCAAACCACAATGATCCAGTCAAATCCCAATGGACAAAATCAAGACTCGCCCTAAATTTTTTTTTTTCTTGTTTGAGAAGCCGTTTAACTTGGATATATGTCCCACTCTCAACTTTGGTTACGTGGCAAATTTAGTTTAGAATTTAGAGGTTTAGCTTCCTTTTTGCCTTGCCTAGGCATAGAATAGTAAAATATTTATTCCACATTTTACATCATAACTGTTCATTGTTTTTAATTCAAACATTTTATTTGTATACATTTGATTTATTAATAAATTATGTATTAAGTTTATAATTAGTTTTATTCCCTTACAGAACTAGAAAAGAAAAAAGAAGCTAAGCAGAGGGAAAAGGAGGCCAGGGAAAGAGAAGCACAGAAAAAGAAAAAAGCAGAAGAGAAAGAGAAGAAGAGAAAGGAGTATCAAGCTCAGATGGCTGCTCTTGCTGCACAAGAACATCAGAAAAAGAAGAAAGAAGAAAAGAAAAAGAAAGCTGCTCAAAATCAAGGTACAATTTATCTTACGTGATGCCATTACTATAAACTCACTACTTCATGTTAAAATGCTGCAGTATTTTAATCTACACTATTCAAAAGTTTAGGGTTGCTAAAATATACAGTAAAACAGTAATTTTTGTGAAATATTACAATTTAAAATTCAATTAATATAAGTAAAAATGTAATGTATTCCTGTGATGGCAAAGCTGAATTTTCAGCATCATTACTTCAGTCTTTAGTGTCACATGATCCTTCAGAAATCATTCTAATATGATGATTTGGTGCTCAAGAAACATGGTTTATTATTATTAATGTTGAAAATAGTTGCTGCTTAATATTTTTGTGGAAATCATGATACATTTATCAGGATTTATTTTAAATAGATTTTTTGTAACAATGTCACTTTTGATCAATTTAATGCATCCTTCCTTAACAAAAATACTAATTTCTTTAAAAAATAAAATCAGACAAACCCCAAACATTTGAAGGGTAGTGTAAGTACAATATAGTTAATATAATGTGCATTTGATGATTTAATTGAAAGCTCTACACTTTCTTTCACTACAGGTAAAAAGACAGTGTCAGAGCCAGTGCCCAAAGCCAAGCACTCCATCTGCTCCCTGTTCTTTTCTCTGCTCCTAAAACTCCTTCTACTGCTAATTGTGGGAGTATCAAGCATATTAGCAGTTTGTCAGTTGACTGAGCTGAGGAAGGAGGCGTTCTGTGTTCCACTCAACGTCCAATTTGAGGAGACCGTGAGGTGGGCACAGAGTCTGGAGGTCGTGCAGCAGGTCATTCAGAAAATGTCTGATCTCAGAACATAAGACTGTCTCTGATAATGATCCATCTTGCTGCGGATCTGAGCCTTTCAGGCAACGCACTGGGACCAAGTCACAGACCTGTATGCAGAAATTCCTATGGAATTGTTTTTTTTTTTTTCCATTGCTGCATCTTTTTAAAAACTATAATAATCCATATGATAACTATGGACCAGTCTGTGAATGGAAATCCTGCTTGTATGTCTTTAAACTACCAAAACCAGAAAGGAGAAAGGAGCTAAGGACTTCAAGAAACAGTCAATGAATAATAACATGTGAGACCTTTGGAGTCTTATGTAATACTGTTTCACAACATCTTATAATAAAAGATTTGATTGATTTTGATTAGCTCACATGTTTGTTGTCCCTGTGCTACATGTAGTAAAAGCAAAATCAAACCCTGCTCTCTTTATTCAGGTTTTTATTTAAAACATGAACAAACTGTGCTAGCTTGCCAGGACAATAGAATAACTTTGGAATCAGCTTTTTAAAGAAACACATCATTGAGGTCATGAAACCAGTATCATTATTTATTTTAAGCATTAATGGACCACAAACTTGTTTAAGACTTTTTTTTTGTTGCAAGGATAATAAATGCCATAAATTTACTACAACACAAATAACTAACATAAGACACAAACTGTTTCATAAGTATCTTGTATATAGTCACAAAGAACTACAATAATATAAGCAACAAAAATATAACAAATATAATTTATATCTTTTTTCTACAACAATTATTTTTAAAACAACATGCGGTATGCAAATAATATGCAGATTAAAAGGTTTAGATTTGAGTTTGTTTACAGTATGGTTTCTTGATTTCCATGCCTTAAGAGGTTAAAATCACAATACAATAATAACAATTACAATGATACAGTATTGAATGTCTGGTTGTGTTGAGCGGTCACATTTAATTCTGAATTGTAAAAATTCAGAAATATTTTGTCACACATACAATATAAGAATGCGATAAACATTAAAAGATGTCACCTACTAGAGGTACTTCAGCTTTCTTTGACACAATGAGCGATTAATATTTCATATTGAGATGCGCCATAGGGCTTTTTCCTTCACGAAGAGCCTTCTACAAATCTTTAACCTAAGGCTATTTATTCAGAGAGATAATGGTGTGAATGTTGCCTGTCTACTGTCGCGGGCCTTCCCATACTCCCTCTGCAGCATGAAGTCCATGTTTCCAAACACATGCTTCTGTAAAGCCTCATTCACAGTGACCCCAAGAGTGACCTCCTGAAAGACTTCACTGATGGAGAGCTGCAGAGACAAAAAAAAAAAAAAAAAAAATGATATATATATATATAAAAATTTATATATATAAACCCTATGTATATATATACACACACACTGCCTTTTTGTTGTTTTTACTCACCATGGCTGCATTTATTTGATCAAAAATACAGTAAAAACAGCAATATTGTGAAATATAACTGTTTTCTATTTTAATATATTTCCAAAATGTAATTTATTCCTGTGATGAAAAGCTGAATTTTCAGCAGCCAAAAACAGTAATATTGTGAAAAAAATTTTTTTAATTTAAAATAACAGTTTTCTATTTGAATATATTTTAAAATGCAATTTATTCCTATGCTGGCAAAGCTGAATTTTCAGCATCATTACTCTAGTCTTCAGTGTCACATGATTCTTCAGAAATCATTCTAATAGGCTGATTTGGAGCTCAAGAAACATTTATTATTATTATTATCATCAATGTTGAAAACAGTTGTGTGATTTTTTTTTTTTTTTTTTTTCCTCAGGATTCTTTGATGTATAGAAAGTTCAAATGAACACCATTTGTCTGAAATAGAAAGCTTTTGTAAGATTGTCTTTGCTGTCACTTTAATCAATTTAATGTATCCTTTCTGAATAAAAGTAATAATTTTTTTCATTTCTGTCCCCCCCCCCCCAAAAAACAAAAGCTTTCTATTTCAGAGAAATACTGCTCTTTTGAACTTTTAATTCATCAAAGAATTCTGAAAAAACTGCATACTACTCTTTTCAACATTGATAATAATGATAAATGTTTCAGTAATATTTTACAATATTACTGTTTTTGATGTATTTTGGATCAATTAAATGCAGCCTTGATGAGCAGAAGAGACTTCTTTTAAAAACATTAAAAAAATCTTACAAATCTAAAGCTTTTGAATGGTAGTGTGTGTGTGTGTGTGTATATATATATATATATATATATATATGTGTGTGTGTGTGTGTGTGTGTGTGAAAAAATAAATTTAGATTTTAAGTTGAGAGTTAAAACAATTCCTAAATGAAGTCCATTCATTCTCACCTCTCTGAAGTAGAATTTCTTGAACATGGCAATGCTGATTTTGTTATCCAAACCAATCTTGACTTCAAACTTTCGAATGCCAAGTTTATGGATACCTGTAGAGGTAAATCACCAAAAACACTGTACATATATAGAGTAGTTACTACTAATAATAATAATAATAGATTTTCATCAACTTCATCCTACCATAGCACATCATCATGCGTGTTACTTCTTTGCCAAGTCCCTTTCCTCTGTAGCAGGGCACTAAAAACGACTTAATGTTACTGACAGACCACAGTCAATCTGAATGTATTAAAAGCACTGCAACCTCTATAACCTGCAATCATAATCTCCAGTTCAGCCAGGGAAGGATCGCTGGGGTCAGTGAGGAAAATGTTGACATCTCCCACCATGCACTCTTGCTCTGGTATACTTGGATCTGCCCATTTCTGCTTATCCAAGATGATGAAGGTGCACTCTGTAAGAGAAAAATCGCATTTGAATGAAAACAGAAACAGATCAGGGGTAATACTGACCATTTGCTTGAATGTTAACAGGACACTAACAGGAAAAATGTGCATGTGTAAGGTGGAAGCTCACTGTCATCATCTTCTCTCCAGCTTCTTTGCATGTCATATTCCTGCTCCAGTGTCAGAGGCTCTGATGCAGTCAGCTTCTGCAGTTCAGGAGAGCACATCCATTGATGATACCTGAAAATAGGGGTAAGATTATGTTAGAATGAACTGAGACTACAACCACCTGACACGAGATAACATACTGGATCCACTAATTAATACCTGGGAACATGATCTGCATTGTAAGGTACCAATACAACCTTCTCCCCCTCCAATAATGTATCTTCATTTATCCTCATTATAAGCAGCCTGTAACATAAAGTGTTTTAAGGCACATAGTATTCTATATAGCAGTTTAGCATTTTTGTCATCGTCATACCTCAGATTCAAACTTGAATACAGAATGGTCGCTCAAATAATGTCCATTTGTTTAAATTGCGTACATATTCAACGAGCCATAATACACTAAAAAGATCGTATCACAATATTACGAGTTCAATGAATTCAACTCACATAAACAGCGGCGCATATGACCTACGTCATCAGCATGCGTAGAAACGGTTGCGCTGTTTTATTGTGAAACACGAGAGGGCGCAAGATGACAGCTTTTTGCTTGAGTTAGTCTCCGTGCTACTCCATTCAGATTTTCAATGTATAATTAAATAAATATATTTCATAATTAATTTTTAGTCGCAAAATGGAATATCAGTAATGCAATCATGTAACCACATAGTGTTCTCCACAAAGTAGGCTATAAATAAAAGTCAAAGGACACATTCTTCATGTGCACATTGTTTTAGAAATTATAATGATTTAAACGTTTTGTTTTTTTCTGTGTCCTCAGTATAACTTTTTCGAGGAAGTGACATAATTTTGGAGGGGAAACAGTAGCACCGGTAAGTATTGTAAATGTATTTAATGCATTTTGTGCTGTTTTGTTGGTTTGTTTTACTTTACAACATCTCGTCCTGAGAAAATCACAGAAACAGGATATATCAGAATTTTAAAAGATTGTTGAAGACATATCTTCCAATCAACAAACATGGCAAATGAATGGGTCAATGAGTGACGGGTCATTTTTTTGTCCAAAGGCCTTAATTATAATTTAAAAAAGATATGACATCCAAAGTATGTAAGGTAGTACAACTAGATCTCTTTTATTGAATCCAAAAGGTTTTAATTATTGCTGCATATAGCCTAAAGGTATTTTAAAAATTTTGAAGTGTCAAAAGGTAATTCGGTTTAACCGTCCAAAGTCCAATATAGCTATTTCATTTGTGATTAAAACACTTTTTTTTTACAGTCTATGGTAGAAGTCGTTGCTTTGTTATGAGAAAAAAATGTCAGGAAAAATGAATTTCATTGCTGTCATTCGGTGTAACCAATATAAAGGGACCATTTTTGATCAAGTCATGCAGTCAATATTATGTGACAGGATGTGACATCATTCAGACACCTGCAAAGGACCACATGGTCATGAAGCAAAGTAACTAACTCTCTCTTAACTATTTGAAAAATTAATATTTTAACTTGCTCATATGCATGTCCTGAAACATCAGGTCATTCGGTAGAACTGCTATAAAACATGGAAAATGTTGTAATATTTTAAAAACTTGTACTAAATGTAAAATGTTTGATTGTCCTTTTGCTAGCTAGCTAGATATCAGCCTGTTAGCATTGTTTGAAAAAATCGTCATTTGGTATAACCAAAAGTGTCATTCGGTAAAACTGAAATTTTGGTTAAACCAAATGACTTTTTTGGTGACAATTTTTGTCCATCTTGTAAAAAATGACAAAAGCCATGCTAATTGATTATAAAAACCACATAATCTCATTGTTAACACTTAATAAAACTTAAAAATTAATGATATCTACATTGGTTTTTTACACTTTTAAAAACCTTATTTGTCAATGACCCAAATACATGTTTTATTTTGATACAGGAAAATTCAGTGAACAAATTTGATTAGGGCAAATTAGTTTGATTAGGGTAATATTTATTCATGCTGTTCAAATTACAGATGTATATCTGTAGGTCCTAAAGTGTCAGCTTATTATACATGCTCTCTGGACAGTTACAACGTTTTTGACCAAACTGTACACACAAATGTACAGAAAATGTACAGCTCTACACAAAAATGAAAGTTCTGTCATCATTTTCTCTCCTGATGTTGCTCTCATGCTTTTTGTTCTTCTATGAAACACATGAGTAGGCCTAATTATTTTGCTGCCATTTTCCCATGAGAACTGAATGAGGGAAAAAATGATTTAAAAAGTGTGCTATTTTCCACATTCTCTGAAGTTATATGGTTGTTTTCAGATTGCGCATATTCAATCATTGTTGATGTAACAGATGAGAACCAATTAAGTTGTGCACAATTTCTTCTTCTTTGGTGTGGTGCAAACAGCACTTCTGATTAATGTAACCTGAAGAAGTTTTTGCCATATTATGAAAAGGGATGTTCATATGAGCAGCAGATTTTAATGTACAAAGTTATTGTATGGCTTTAGAGGAATATAATGCATTGTATGCTGTACTTTATGGCAGCTCAAAAAAAAAATTGTAGTGAACTAGTAGTAGGTGTTCAGATTACAGATGATCAGACTTGACATATTTACCCATTTTCGTCCTTGTTCACAGAATTATTCATTCTGCTTATTTATAATTTTTCCGTTGGGATCTTTTTATGGTAGGCTATTCAAATAAGGCACCCAGGCGAGCAGTGTTGGAGGCTAACTTCATTTTGAAAAGGGCAGTTTGTCTTGTTTCTGAGTGAGCAGGGCAGGTCTGTTCTTAAAGTGACCAGCTCATCATATGTATTTCCTTTCACCCTTGTCTGAAATGACACGTCTTTATGGACAAATGGCTCGTTCACCACCTTGTTTCTGTCATCGCCCTCATGCCAGTCATCCACGGCGTGACGGTGACGAGCCATCACTCAGTGCTAATGAAAGGGATTCATTCAGCTCACTGACTAGGAAAGCGTCTATCTTTCCTCTTCTCTAAAATTAGTCTAATAGAGTCCCCTCAGTCTGCCTTCCTCTGCGGTAATGAATTAAGTGACAGTGAAGAGGCCATAAGTATGTGGGGTCCTGCGGGAGCCGCCTGTGAGGTAGACGCTCAAGCGGACAAGACGATCCGTCTCTCTCTCATCGCTCTCCATCCTGTTGATGTGCCTGTAGATACAAATAAACACAGAGCAAGTTGACAGGTAGACAGTCGGGTTTAGTAGGGGGAGCTAAAGGAAAGATTTATTTTATTGACACACTTTTTCCCTCAAAAAATAGCATGAGGAAATTGTTTTTGTAATTAATATTTCCCAACTTAATGATCCTTACAAATGTGCCCTGTTATGCTGCAGGAAATACACAGGAGAAATCAACAGAATATTTGAATGGAGAGTCATGATTGATGACTGTTCTCTCTTGTAATTTCAGAAATCTGCTGATGGTGTGTCATTTATTGCGACGGCTTTATAAGCAATAATACATGGAGCATCTGTGATATAGGCAATCTTGTGTATAACAGAAGGAAAAAGATTATTTTATTCAATTTAAACATGTCAGTTTTCCCACAGACTCTATCATTACCTGCTAAGTAGGGTGTCACGTCAACTAAAAATTGAGTGAAACATGCATACAGGGGGTTTTATTGTATTATTGTCACATAGAAACCAGTATTTGCCTATTGTCACACATGAAAGGGCCATATCTTAGTAAAAGTCTGTTTTCTAGCCACGTTATTGTATATTGGTTTCAAACACCTCATTCAAACCCCTCTCAAATTAGGGACTATTAAAATTGCAATATTATATTTCTGCTATAATGAACACAATCGCATACATTCAGGCAGGAGTTGACTATATATTTAAAGGGTTAGTTTACCCAAAAATGAAATTTCTATCATTAATTACTCACCCTCATGTCGTTCCACACCCGTAAGAACTTAGTTCATCTTCGGAACACAAATTAAGATATTTTTGATGAAATCCAAGAGGTTTTTTACCTCCCATAGAAGGCAACGCAATTACCGTCATTCAAGGTCCAGAAAAAGTAGTAAAAACATCATTAAAATAGTCAGCGTGACTACAGTGATTCAACCTTAATGTTATTAAGCGACGAGAATACTTTTTGTGTGCAAAAACAAAACAAAAATAATAATGAGCCATTAGTCGTTATTTTTATGTTTTTGCGCACAAAAAGTATTCTCGTCGCTAAATAACATTAAGGTTGAATCGCTGTAGTCACGCTGACTATTTTAACAATGTTTTTAGTAACTTTCTGGGCCTTGACAGTGGTAATTAAATTGCTGTCTATGGAGGAGTCAGAGAGCGGATTTCATCAAAAATATCTTAATTTGTGTTCCGAAGATGAATGAAGGTCTTACGGGTGTAGAACGACATGAGGGTGAGTAATTAATGACAGAATTTTCATTTTTGGGTGAACTAACCCTTTAAGGTACATCCCTGTCCAGAAATTGAATTTCAGAAATAAACCTACCCTGAGAAATATAAATTAAAAAGTCTGACAACTAGCCTCAGAGAACTTTAAGACACTTTTCTTACCCATATAAGAAAATAAGAACTACTCTGAATAATACAATAATTACATTTTATCGCATCTATCCTTCATAAGCATCATTGCTGGGATGCTGTTATATGCAAAATCTTGACTTGAAATATCCCCTCAGTTTATTCCATCAGGAGATGAATGCAAATGTTAACATACTCAGACTCTGATGTGAATTGTAATTTTCTCATTTCTTGTTGTTCCTATTTTGCATCATGCAAAAAAATGCTCCACTCATTCTGTGCCCTGAAACCGTATAAAGGAATAAATGTAAGGTAAATTGGCGTGAAATGTGGTCCACTAACGTTTGGAAGTTATTATGTTTATGAAAAGCTGCTGTTGTATTTTCAGGATTTTTTCCTGCAGTTCTGATGCATAAATTCAACACATCCTGCTACAGCATGGTTGATTTTCAGACGTGCACCACTGTTCCACTGGCTGCTTTGAACTTTGTATGTCTAAATCTAAAGGTGGAAGCAAAACCATTGCAAGGACTAGAGACAGTTCAGTGCTTTTGTGACATCTATCACTTATACAAAAGCAGCCCACTCCATTCTATGTGGGAAATACTGTATGACAGTCACAATCCACAACTGTGTGCTGGAGCTTCATGCTCTATAGCAAAATTACAGCAAGAAATCAGGCATGATTTATAAGTAAAATATAATGCTTCTACTATTAATTGATTTCTCTCCTGATATGTTCCCTTATTATATTTAATTTAAGCTGGAAAATTTTATGTTTTACCACAACATTCATTTTAAAAGCCAAATGAAACTTTGTGAAATATTTAATTATTATTTTTTTTGCCACTGTTGATACAAATGCAAATGAATCCATTAAAGTTTAATAGCCTAAAACTATTGCGAACCTTCTCAGAGAACAACTGAACATAATTACACTTGTGTTTTATTACTGCATATCTGATGTTTGTCGCAATAATTTCCATAACTCCGATGGCATGAGTTTGTTTTTTTTCCCTACATAAAATTAAGCTCAATGCATTAGAGTACAAAATTTGTCATACGTATTATAACTTTTCTAGGCTTTGAATGTTCCACAAAATATATTTGCATTTATTTAAATATGTTCCACATTCAACTGTTTGGCATCATAATTAAAATAACAAAAAAAATGTGCAATCATTTCAGAACATCAAGGTTTTATGCTTTTTGGGTGTAATTAACAAAGCCATTAGGTCTTAAACTTCTTTCCGATTTTAGGCTCTTAATATACAGTATGCTATTATGAACTTAATTAAATTTCTGGGGAGAGTTAATCAGAAATAGATAATACATTTGGAGATAATTTAAGAACACTTTACAATATATTCTAACAATCTTATTATATTAAACATGTCTACTGAACCTGCTGTTACAGCTAACATCAGGTGGCAGAGTGGTTCAGGTTTAAAAGACTTTTTTTTAATTTTATTTAATAAACTTTAAGAAGTACAGTACAAAAAGGTTTGAGCCTTGGAATGCGGTCACATGGCTTTGAACCTACGTATGACCCCGAATATCAGCAGCAGAATATGATGAATATGAATGGAATCTGTTTATAATTCAGTTCAAAATGTTAAAATAGAAGACATGGGGCTTAGGTTGTTAATTCATACAGACAGTATTCGCTTTTTCTCTGCACTTGTCCTTGAGATATGAAGGTACTTGTTTAAATATTAATTACCGAACATGACGTTTGATTGCATAGTCACTTTAATTGAAGAATCTCTGTGTCAGTTTTACTACTGCAACTTTCAGGAGTATGTCATCCACCTCCAGTATTTTATGCTCTGATATTTTTCATATTGTCATTTATGTTATCTCTAATGAGATGCCTGTTTTGGCATGGCTGAGTATCCTGCATTTAGGAGACTTTTTTGAGGTATTGAGGCATTGTGATGGCATAGTGGGAATGCAGCAGGATGACGTGGCAGATGGTTTATTAGAGCTGATCTCAGCTGGAAGGCCTGAATTACTGAGGGGACAGTGACACACTCACAGCCTGTTGCAAGACACACACGCGCACACACACACATCGTGGACACAACTTGGCCACTCACTGATCCCATAGAGCGTTTCCAAATCACACAGTGATCTCAATGACCACATATGCTGGATACATATTCATCACGCCCAAACATGATAACCACTGTTCATTCACGAAAAGTTATGGAACATTTCCGATGTTTCACTATATACAATAGCGTTCAACAGTTTGGGGTCAGGAAGATTTTTTAATGTTTTAAAGAAGTCTTGTATGCTTACAAGGCTGCATTTATTTGATCAAAAATGCAGTAAAACAGTAACATTGTGAAATATTATTACAATTTACAATAACTTTATATTTTAATGTATTTTAAAATGTAATTTATTTCTGTGATGGCAAAGCTGAATTTTCAGCATCATTACTCTAGTCTTCAGTGTCACATGATCCTTCAGAAATCATTCTAATATGCTGATTTGCTGCTCAAGAAACATTTCTTATTATCATCGATGTTGACAACAGTTTTACTGCTTAATATTTGTTTGGAAATAGTGATACATTTTTTTTTTCAGGATGCTTTTGAACGTTCAAAAGAACAGCATTTATCTCAGATAGAAATCTTTTTTTACATTATAAATGTCACTTTAGATCAATTTAATGCATATTTGCTGAATACTATTTAAAAGTTTGGGTCTTACTGACGGTCTAAATGCATTTTTATAAATATATATCATCTGTGGAAGGCTTAGGACCATAAAAAGTTCATCCAATCTTTATATTCGGTCCGAATGAAATAATACGATGTCCTACCTGCCCGTCAACGTGTTTTTACATACCCTCGCGCATCCTGTTCTCGCAGTCATCATGTCATCAGCGCTTTTCATGCTATTTAGAGTTTATACAGACAGACCTCAGTCACGGAGCACCGCAAACAAACAGCAGCCACTTTTTACAGTTCCTACCGAATCAAAACAATGAGCTTATGCTACGTTCACGCCATAACTACCGTAAATAAAGGCCCGTTCACACCAAGAACGATAACTATAAAGATAACTATAACAATAGCTATATTTTCGTCCACACCAACGAACGATAACGGTCTGTTTATTCTAAGCTCATGCGCTGCGGTTTCAAAGTGTGTACAATGTTTTGCTGTTCTTGTTGCATTTAAACGGCTTTAACCAGCAGATGTCCTCAGCGTGCTATGTTTCGAGAGAATCTAGCTAAAGTAATCGATCTAATCGAACAGTGAATATTAGCTGACGAAGTCAATATAGTTGAATAAAAACAATGCCTAGTCTTTTTCACTGCAACTTCAAAGGAAGCAAAGACAATGTTGTCGAAACTAGCGCTGGATACCTGAAGTAAATTTATTGTACACTGCTTGCTAGCCTGGCATGATCATAATACTTCTCTCCCTTTATTCCGATGGTATGACCGGTTGTGTTCCATATATCCGTTTTCTTTAAAGTATCCTTGAAATGGGGGTTGACTTGTTAAACAGCAGTGGCTTTTTTGGACCTTGGCAATTAACTTCTCCGCAATGTCGTCTGCCATTTTAAATGCACGAACCCTTAAATTAGAGCGGATTCTGATTGGCTGTCAGTATTTTATTGTTAACAGCTGGAAAAAATCGTTCTGAAAGTGATCCCAACGATATTGTTTCTCTATATCCTTATCGTTATAGCTGTGGTGTGGCCAGTGAAATTCTTTTATATTTAGAACGATTTTTAGAACTATATCTTTATCGTTATCTTTATAGTTATTGTTCTTGGTGTGAACAGGCCTTAAGAGATGGCAACCCGTGACGTCCAAACAGGAGTTGTTCACGTCCTCAGACTCAGAATTATGCGTATCAATGTCAACAGTATCAACACTGAAATTAATCTGCAGCAGTCAGGTACAAGCTCTGTTTACGTTTATTATTATTGTAATGTTATGTGCTTTGAGACATGAGGTAGTTTAACGCCGTCTCTCGTGATGCTTTGCCGAGAGCAGCTGTGTGTGTGTGCGTTCATGTGTTTTGGAGGAGGTGTGGCTTTGGACGGCGATTTGCAGGGAGGGTGGGATCGTATGCTTTCAGTGCTAGCATTTCCCAGATCACCTACTGCACCTTTAACCAGTGGCGTGAGTTTGGGGCGGGACTATTTGTTTGTTCACCCAATGGCAGACGAAGTAAATGTTAAAGAAAACCTGTTTGAATTATTATTTTTCCAGTTTTTTTACTTACACAATTGGCACAGAAATTAGACACTTCAGCTTTAAGTCTATAACCATAAGGATTAGCCACTGATTGCGTTATACGCTGGTCTCCAGTGCCAACCACTTACAGTGACTGTGATTGGGTGACCTCTGAGAGAAAGGACAGATGGTGGTGAGGGAGAGGGGTCTTAGTGATCACACTGTTCACCCAGGATCATCATATCAATGGTGGGCCATAGCCTTTTTCAGGATGATATGGCAGGCGTAGTTTGTCTTTGGGTTCTCTGACGTGTCTTTTGGAGGACACACTCCACAAACACAGCTAATTAGAGGTAATAAAGACTCACACATCAGGGAGAAAAACACACTTGTGAAAATGGCCTCACGCTGGGTACAATATTGCAGTGCATGTGAAAAAGCTGTCTCTGTCACACAACGGCAGGTGAAGCGGACAATCTGACCACAACCTGTTAATTCATATATTCTTATTGTAGCTGTAGTTTAGTGCCACGTACCCGTTGAAATGAGTTATATTCCACCTACACCCTCAAAGCATTCCAGTTAATTATACACCATACCTGTGCAGTGAGAATACTTCTTTGTTTTTACTTTGTTTTTAACTTCATCAACATAACTTCAACATGGTTTTGTAAAATCAAAGTAAACACTTGTAACCACTTTCAATTTTGTTAATTATGAAGAAAACTGAAATGAAAGTTCTACTCAGAAAACTCAAGTAGAAATTTTTGTGATGGGTTAAATGGATAGAAACATGTTTTTATATGATAATGATGAAAACATTTTTTACACTGTTGGGTTTTTAGGTTTCTTTCTTGTTATGATATGCCATTTCACGCACAAAGCCAAAAGCATACGATATTGACACTAAAGAAAAAACTTTTTGTGAACCGAATAAAATTGTGAATTATTCATGCATGGTTTCATCATAAGGGATTGTCAATAGAGGACTAATCTCTAACTGAGGCTTAGTTCTAGGGAAATGAGGTCCATTTAATGAGATATGTAAAAGATAATTATGATTATGACCCCGAGATGCAGAATTCTCTGCATAATTGAAGATAAAATTGCATGAGGAGACATTGTAGCCCAGAGGCTAGACAACAAAAGACCAATGAGGAGAAAAGCTTATTAGATAGGTGGTTACAGAACAGTGACTCTGCATTTTTCAGGGATTAAACTCCCCAAAGTTCAGTTTTTGTCACAGTTAATGCTGTTGAATTATTTACATACAATTATTGTCATGTCTGTTTTGGGTTTTGGTTCAAGTTTATGTTTTCATGTCTTTTATTTTGTAATTTCTCACAGACATGCTTCCTGTTTGTCATGTGTTTCCTTGGCCCTGTACCAAATGGCACCCTAAACACTCGCGGTCTTCCTACGAGTCTGCACTTTCGTGACGAAATGCCACTTTGACTGTAGGGAAGAAGTCTGCTGCAGAGCTCACTTCAGTGCGGGCTCAGCAAAATCGGTCACAAAGGGGGCACTCACGAGCATGCTTCTGAAACCTAAAATTGACAACTAGGACACCCTACGGTCTCGTGGACTTAACAGACATGCGCATGCAGCAGCCATTGTAAGTCCACAAGACCAAAAGTGCTATGAAGTGTGCCATTTGGGACAGGGCCCTTTGCTCCTCATGTTATCTTGCGATGTGCTCCCCTTGTCCATGTCTCATGTTCTCATTGGTTGGTCTAGTCATGTGTCCCCTCATTAGTTCATTGATTGTGCACAGGTGTTTCTTGTTAGTCATTAGTCACTGTGTATATCTAGCCCTCATGTATCCATTGTCTCTGGTCTAGCTTTGTTTGGGTAACCTGGTGTTTGGTGAGTTTCTGTTCATGGTCAAGTTTAGTCAAGTCGTTGTTTTTTTTTTTTTTTTTTTTTTTTTTTTTTGTTCACGTTAATCTTAATAAAACTGCACTTAAGTTTGTCAAGCTTACCTCCATTGGATTCCATTACAGAAACTAACCACAAACAAAACTAAACCAGTGACAATCCCTGCATCCCAATGTGCATACTATCCACCCAATCCGTCCTAAATAGTATTGAATATTACTAATGTCACATAATATTTAGGATGGATAGTACGCACATTGAGATGCAGGCAATGGATACATGAGAGCTAGATATACAGAGACTAATGACTAACAAGAAACACCTGTGCACAATCAAACAATGAACCATTAGGCTTGTTTGAGATGCATCGGCGCTGCGCAGACTGATCGGCGTATGACATCAAAGTACCGCGAGAGCATAAGACATGCTTTTGAAATGCTCTCGCGGTACTTTGATGTCCTATGCCGATCGGTCTGCGCAGGGAAGATGCACCTCGAACAAGCCTAATGAGAACATAGGACACATGACTAGACCAACCAATGAGAACAGGCTTGGTAGAGATTAACTACACTAGCCTGCCACCGGCTGGCGAGATCTGCTGGTTGCAGGTGGGGGAGGGGTACAGAGACAGCCGTCAGGTCGGACACTTTGTGCTTTCCGTAGTGTGCTGAACCAACGTCATTCATGGCAGACCACACAATTTTTGTGTTGATTGTAGCCAAAGAAGTGGATGCGATTAAAATAAGAATACTAAATAGCGTAATCTTAATTTTTGTTAATGTTTTGTGCGTTTTATTTGAATATCAGATATTCAGTATCAAAACTGGTTAAATACAGGAACTTTTCTAAGAAAAAACACGCAACACACGTTGTCCTTGTCATCACAGAATCTGACCAATGAGAATAAAGTGTGTCATCATCATGGCTTTCGCAGCTGATTTTGAGCAACTACAGCGCCTGACCTAGGCGGCTGGTCTCGTTTTCCCCTCCTGGTACTTTGATGACACATGTGATCCTAAGACAGCTGCAGTGCTGTTCAAAGTCAGACAAATTTTCTAACCAGAATGCATTGCTTTTGTCAGGCGGCAGCCGATTTTTGCAGCGCCGCATGAAGTTGGACAAGCCTATGGACAAGGGGAGCATATGGCAGGATAACATGAGGAGCAAGGGAAGCACATGACAAACAGGAAGCATGATTTTGAGAAATTACAAAATAAAAGACATGAAAGCATAAACTTGAACAATTTGCTCAGTGGGTCATAGGCAAATACTAATATATATATATATATATATAACTTAAGAATGCAATAAAATAATGAAATGCCTATCCAAACAAACTTAAATACAAATTACCTTAAAAATTTTTTGCTTCTTTTTTTTTTTTTTTTTTTTTTGTTTGAGAGAATGTGCACAGTGTTTTTTGCATGCAGACTATTAAAATTCATATCAGATATATCCGATTCTGATAAAAGCAAAACTGGTTTTTAGTATTTTGCACATGTCTCCTTACCACTTAATGTCCCTTTCAGAGTGTCCAGAGTCTGGCTAAATCAAGTTTATTGTCAGGGGAAGGAGTTCAATTGTTCATGATGCAAGGGCTGACAGGTGTTAACGCATATACTTATAAGGCTTGAAAATAGGAAAGAATAATGTCATAAAGCTGTATATAATCACCTTAGACATCATCCTCATTAACTATTGAAACCCAGCAAAGATTTAAAATTATGCATGGATGCATGTAATTGGTTTTCCATATAAACATATTTTGAAAAAGCATTTGTGAATGACTTGTTATTTTAAAGAAATATGTTTATGATTAAGAACCAGTAAACTGAACTTGAGAACAAAATCAGTTTTATCATTTCATGAATGAATCATTTTTTTGTGAACTGGATCAATCAGTTCTTTGTAATTAACTGAGTGTGAACAAGTTTTTCTTTTGAGTCGGATCTTTCCAGTGAATCGGAATTCTTATAAACTGGTCAAATGATCAGTTCGTGAAACAGATCCAGTTCCTTATATCTTGAGATATCCTTTTCATTTCGGTGGAGAGACAACCATATATGTTTGAAACTGCGTGGGGTTGAGAAAGTAAAAGAATTTAAATTTTTGGTGAGCTATCCCCTTAATTAAACCAATTTTTCCATGTGAGATGAAAGAAAGTTACTGTAAGTCCTTTTCCTGTTTCCTGCCAGGAAGCTGAGCAGTACTGACAGAACTGACAGTCCATGTCTTGGACAACAATTACCTACAACCTGACATGGACCAGCTTCTGAATATGAGGTGCAACCTTTTCTCCCGATGAGTGCCATCTGATGGACATCAAAGAGGAGGATGAGGACAGTGCATGCAGGTCATTTACGGTCACAGGATGTAAGGCTGATGCTCTTTGACAATGCCAATCCCTTTTGTTCCTCATTTGATGGACTGACTGAATAATTTATTTATGCAGTATAGGTTTGAGTGTTTCAATGGTAACCTTACAAAACTAACATAACAGAACCCCTGTAAATCACAACATAACACAACATTAAACACTAACTTATGTCTCCCTGTTAATCTTGTGCAAAAACACACAAATAACACTTAATTTCAACATTTATTTATACAGTCTGACACAAAGCATTTACGGAATTAGAAATCTGCTGCCACTCAATCATACTAAGTTCAGCTTACTACAATGAAATTTTGAGTTCACGCAACTTTTTTCTATTTGAACTTTAATTATTATTTAAGTGAAACAATCTCATTTCATTTAATTAATTTCACTGTTCGTTTTTACAGTGTAGGATGTTGTCTTAGAAGGCAGCTGCCTATTTAAGCAGCTCACTAGCTTTTGGAACAGAGTTTTTTGTGTCTGCTCTAAAAGAGAAGGACTCAGGATTCAGAGTGTAAAAAGGTTCACCTGTCTCATGATTTAATAATTCAGAAGATACTGCTCTGTATATCCTTACTTGACTGGATGAGAGTCAACCATATCTGCCACTCCGCCAAGTGTTCAAGCACCATGATGGCCTCATAAACATGTTCATTAAAACCAGGTCAGAGACAAATATAGTCATGAAGTTTAACGACTCTCATTTCTTCATTAATGGTGGCACGATTTTAAAATGGGGGGCCCTGGAAGCGGAAAAGCAATATTTTGCACTTGTGCATCAATTTCTGTTCTAATTAATTTAGCTTCTTAATTATGCTGGTTTGATTGTAATGTATTCAGTTGATTAATGATGCTAAAGGAAAGTTTCACTCTCATCTGGAGAGCAATTATCAGCGCACCCGAGCTCTAGTGCACCTGTCAAGCTCTAATCCGAACTCTCTTATAGTCTTCTTCTGTCAGATTGCTTTTGGAAGGAACCTAATGGTTTTGGCTCAGGTGCACAAACAGTATTTTGACTTACTAATGATGATTTATTATTTTGCGGAAGATAGAAATGGGGTACAACTTAACTTTCTTTCAGCCAAGTCTTTATTGATTGAATGAAACCTAATTAAAGCAGGATGTAGACTATAAATATGTTTAACTAATAATGATGTACTTGATCCTCTCAGTCACCAGCAGTGAATGTTATCCTCTCTGAGTCTTTATTTGTGATGCACGTTCACGGTCAATTTGAATCTCGGTAGGAAAAAAACCTAAGTAGCCTTGTAATTTGTTATTAACAAATATCTCAATCTACATTTATTTATGGTCATTGTGTCTACAAGCTGAATTGAAGGTGCTTGTTTGTCTGGGTGGTTTATAGAAATATGCTAAATCTAGATGGGATGAAAGAGCAAACATGATGAAAGAGACTCGTCACCACTTTCTTTTTGCATTTTTCGATTTTTTTTTATTGTGTGCTGTCTCACTCGCTCTTCAAACACTCTTCAATCCACTGACTACAAGTGACAGCAACTAAAGACAGGCAGATTCTGTTGGAATATGTAATTGTGTGGCAATATACTTTCATGTTCCAAAACTGTATACAAACAATTTTCACATATATTTTTTTTCTATACAATGACAGCCCCAGGAAGTCACATTCCTAAAAGGTCAAAGAAATACCATAAACCATATTCAGTAAGTTTAAAATAAATTAATTAATTAATACATTTTCTATACAATAGAAAACAGTTATTTATTATTGTAATACAATATGAATGTTTTACTGTATTTTTGACCAAATAAATGTAGCCTTGGTAAGCATAACTTACAGACCCCAAACTTTTGAACGGTAGTGCAAGTAGTTCATGACTTATATATAAGTATACACACACATACAGGTGCTGGTCATATAATTAAAATATATTATAAAAAAAGTTGATTTATTTCACTAATTCCATTCAAAAAGTGAAACTTGTATATTATATTCATTCATTACACACAGACTGATATATTTCAAATGTTTATTTCTTTTAATTTTGATGATTATAACTGACAACTAAGGAAAATCCCAAATTCAGTATCTCAGAAAATTAGAATATTGTGAAAAGGTTCAATATTGAAGACACCTGGTGCCACACTCTAATCAGCTAATTAACTCAAAACATCTGCAAAGGCCTTTAAATGGTCTCTCAGTCTAGTTCTGTAGGGTACACAATCATGGGGAAGACTGCTGACTTGACAGTTGTCCAAAAGACGACCATTGACACCTTGCACAAGGAGGGCAAGACACAAAAGGTCATTGCAAAAGAGGCTGGCTGTTCACAGAGCTCTGTGTCCAAGCACATTAATAGAGACAATAGGACAAGACATATGGACTATGTTTATGTTAGTTTATAAAGGTGATGATACACGGGGCAACTTTTTGAGCAATGCTGCCGGGCAATGTTGCAGAGCGATGTTGCTTGGGCACTTTCCCCATTGAGAATGGGCAACAAATTTCTATCTGGATGCTTTAGATTGAAATTTGTTGCCCATTCTCAATGCCCAAGCAACATCACTTGGCAACATTGCCCGGCAACAATGCTCAAAAAGTTGCCCCGTGTATCATCACCTTAACAGTTTGTGGTCACTATATGAACTGTCGTTTTAAAAAAAAAAAAAAAAAAAAAAAAAAAATCAATGTGAAAATTTATTTTGTGTGTGTACTGGGGGAAAAATATTGTGTTTGGAATGACAGAAGGGTAAATAAATAATGACAGAATTTTTATTTTTTGGTTTTTAATGTCATCACGTTGTTACTCTAAAAATGAGATTACATCGGTGTTGCAACAAGAAACTGTGTTACGTGAATCATGTGCATGTATGCGTGATGGGCAGTGTGTAACTCTGCAGGCTCCCTCCTTCCGTGTGGCGTGCAGATGTAATCAGGGCGTCTCTCCGCAGGGGCGTGATGAGCTCATTAAGATGGATCAATCTGAGGAAGCAGCGCCTGCTGAACTGATAACGCCACATCCATGTCTGATACCTGTTCCTGCCATCCTGGCTCCCCATCGACCAGACATCAGGGCACACTGACATCCAGAGCTTTTCAGCTTTGCTGCTCCCCTGGAGGGATCGCAGGAGTCTTTCATCTGAGCACTGATGTCGATGGAACAGCTCTTTGATCATTGTTATTATTTAGATGGTTCGTCATGTTGATGTGTGGTTTACTATGTGCCTCTCACACATGTTGGCAGGTTTCCTCAGGGTAAATAATTCCTCAGAGGAAACTGCGAAGTCCGATCAGAATATCCAAGATCAATGGTAACTGTTCGGTCCATATTTTTAAGTGTCAACTCCATGGTTTGGTTTCAGATTGTAAGTGACACGAACAACAGCACATGTCAGACACACGCAGAGACGCTAATCGTAAGTGAAAATATGGACTCAGTTTTAGGAGGAAGAAAAAATAAATAACATGTTAGTAGATGTATTAATTCCTCCAGAGCTGTGGCTATTTTTGAGCCACATTTAAACGTTTCATCCTACATATTGTGACAGATCGATGGGAAAATAAATAAATAAATGGGATAGACGTAGCCAACGAAACCTATCTGTGGGTATTGGTGTCTGTTGTGAGTTAATAGGATGTCAGTGAAGATTGATGGCCATGCCGTTGGGGGAAAGGAGTCTTGGAGCTGTGTGCATTTATGAAAATGGGCCGAAAAGACGAGAGGTGGCCATTATTCTCAAACGTCAGAGTGTTGGATTCTGATAGTGAGAATTTTAATTCAGTGTTTAGACATTATCTTTTCTGAATCTGGTAGAAATGGAGCTTTATTTTTTGAATTTGGGGGCAAAGAATACATTTTGATACATATTTTCAGAAGATTATTGAAAATATGTAAAGTTGTTGGTCAAAATCCAAAAGAGCAAAGGTCAATATCCAAACAAAATCAAATCGATTGGCAAAAGGGTACAAACAGGCAAGAAATCAGTAACATAAGAGGCAAACTTACAAGAAAAAAATGTTAACTAATTTATACTGTACGTAGCTTTTTATGTTAATAGTGTCCACATTTGTCAGGCCCCAATACCATAAAAGTAGTATATATCACTATAGCCCATTTCAAGACCAAAATATAAAATCATTTCTTAAAAATCTTGGCCCTAAAAGCGTGTTCGGTAAACAGATGAACATAAATCTGGCAATAATTTATTGCGTTGGTTGTATGTACCATGGCAGTTTGGAAACTTGATGTCTGATGAGTGGCACTAAAAGGTTAATGGTCTACAACAGTGGTTCTAAACAGTTTTTTTATTTTTAAATTACTGTGGTGGCTCATGCCAACTTACCAACTTAATTTTATTAACAAAAACTAGTTTGGGCCTGCATATATATATATATATATATATATATATAAAAATTCCTAAAAAAGTGGGTCACGACTTGTGAGTCCCATGGCCATTAAGTCGCGACTGACTTTGTTAGGAATTTATATATATATATATATATATATATATATATATGCAGGCCCAAACTAGTTTTTGTTAATAAAATAAAGTTGGTAAGCTGGCATGAGCAGACACAGTAATTTAAAAATATACAAAATAACACAAGGTGAAAAAAAAGTGGCATTTTGGGGTTCCGGAAACAACAGTTACCATGGTAAATACACAATATACTAACATGAACCCTTAAATGAAAAGTTCACCCAAAAATGAAAATTTGATGTTTATCTGCTTACCCCCAGGGCATTCAAGATGTAGGTGACTTTGTTTCAGTAGAACACAAATGATGATTTTTAACTCGAACCGTTGCAGCCTGTCAGTCGTATAATGCATGTCAATGGGAACACCATCTATAAGAGTCAAAAAAACATGCACAGACAAATCCAAACTAAACCCTGCGGCTCGTGACAACACATTGATGTCCTAAGACACGAAATGATCGGTTTGTGCGAGAAACCGAACAGTATTTATATAATTTTTTACCTCTAATACACCACTATGTCCAACTGCCTTGAGCACACACAGCATCCGGTGCGTGAGGTTTGTACGCGCTCTGGCGTAGTTTAAAGGATTAGTCCACTTTCAAATAAAATTTTCCTGATAATTTACTCACCCCCATGTCATCCAAGATGTTCATGTCTTTCTTTCTTCGGTCGAAAAGAAATGAAGGTTTTTGATGAAAACATTCCAGGATTATTCTCCTTATAGTGGACTTCAATGGTCTCTCCAAACGGTTGAAGGTCAAAATTACAGTTTCAGTGCAGCTTCAAAGGGCTTTAAATGATACCAGACGAGGAAGAAGGGTCTTATCTAGCGAAACGATCAGTCATTTTCTAAAAAAATACAACTGTATATGCTTTATAAACACAAATGATCGCCTTGCACGTGCTTCCGCTTTCCGTATTCTTCAAAAAGCTTACGCTGCATGTCCTACGCCTTCCTTATTCAACTTACGGAACGAACGCGGCGCCAGTTCCGTTTTTTCCGTTTTGTGTCTTAGGACATCAATGTGTCGTCACGAGCCGCAGGGTTTAATTTGGATTTGTCTGTGCATGTTTTTTTGACTCTTATAGATGGTGTTCCCATTAACATGCATTATACGACTGACAGACTGCAACGGTTGGAGTTAAAAATCATCATTTGTGTTCTACTGAAGAAACAAAGTCACCTACATCTTGGATGTCCTGGGGGTAAGCAGATAAACATCAAATTTTCATTTTTGGGTGAACTATCCCTTTAATGAAACATGGAAACTGCTGCTGATGAATAGAATGAACATCATACCTGCATGCGAATCCTTCCCAGCTTACACACAACGTACCAGTTATTTGATTTGTTAGTACTTTACTTTATTTCATGACTTACTAATTGACAACGTAACTACGACATTGAATGCGCGTAGTTTCTCTTGCGCTTTATATATGAAGGGATATACAGCGCGCGCAATTGAAGAGTGTGCGCTGTGAGCACAGTCTCACTGAGGTAAGATACTTTTTATTTCGTAACAAGCTGCAAAAATAACGTTAGAATAATGACACTGACATATATCCTGACAGCATCTCAACTGACCACAGATACTGAACTACGTTTTTCTCAGGCACTCTGCAACCCACTCAGAACGGTTCACTTTTGGGTCTACAGTCTTTCAGCTGTTTAATTGCAAGCTACTGAGCAAGTTTACTACATCAGAAAAGCCATATGTAGCTGGTTACGTAATGCGAACGACAAAAATTAGTTAACTAATCGTGCACTATTGTGAAAACATAAGTGCAAAAATAAGTCTTTATAGTCTACCCCTGGGCCTGTAATCATAATTTGTTTGAAAAGGAATACAAGTTGCTAGCGTTTTACAGCTATTAGTGTTCGTTTCACCTAACTGCAGTGAATTGTGTATGTATGTTTTTGGAGTTTTGCAAAGATGTATGTAGAATTTATGTAAGTTTTTACAATGAGCCAATGTTGCTATTTTCAGTAAATAAATCTGCATTTCATGCTATTCCTCACACAAAGCTATCATATGGCTTCAGAGGACTTGAAATATAGCTCAAGAGTCCACTTTTATGGTGTTTTTATGGTGTTTTTGTCTCTTTAGGAGCTTGACAGATCACCATGAACTGTCACCGCATGCAAAACAACTGCATCAAAATTCAACCACAGAAAATATAACAGCATACGGGTTTGGAATGACATGAGGGTGAGTAAGTAATGACAGAATATTCATCTTTGGATGAATTATTCCTTTCAGATGTGTGCTAACGGTTCTACATAGCATCTGAAAGTTGTTTAAGAACAAACTAGTACGTGCATCTGTGTGATCCATAGCAGCATAAAATTTAACAGCATAAAATACATTTTACGTTGACTTTGTGTCAGAAGCAGGGGTGTTTGATTACTTTAAGTGATTGAAACAATCTCTATAGTGCTCTACAGCACTGTTTACCTGAGACTGGGCTGCAGAGTGTTGAATGCGACCCTTAGGTGAGGTGTAGCAGGAGTTTTTCTGCATAAACCTGACATGTTATCTCCAGGGCTTCCACACCATCTCAGTTTTCTTAGATTAGCTTCTCTCCAAGGATCTGTCAACTATTGAGACCGAACCTAATTCTGCTCACACTGGTAGTGCGGTCTCTATCTCTCTCTTTCTCTCCCTATTTTTCTTTCTCCTTGTCCTGTACTGGTTTTGCCTAGAGAAAAACCCACGGAGACTCTCTGTCGTTCTGAATCTCGCATCCATCAGTCAGCCACTCGAGCGGAGTGTTGTGAGCGTGGGTATGGATGAGATGAGTACTGTGTGTGTGTGTGTGTGTGTGTTGTTGATACCTCAGACTGCGGTCCCTGGGCAGTCTCTCACACACATCAGAAAAGGAGCCATCTGCTCTCTTCTGAGGATTTGCTTCAGGTCAAGCTCAAACCCGAATGTATGAAATGCTTCTGGAAAGCACAATGAACCTGGTTTAATTCCACTATAAAACAAACAGCTCTTGCCGCCGTGTGTGTTTCGATAGATGTCTGCAAAGGCTCCAGAGAGGAGCGTTTTTGCAGTTTGGAGGTTGTTAGGCACCTCTCAAGACACAGACGCTTGTGTTTCATATATCTAACCTGGCTTTCACTCATTTAGTCAGTAAGTCCATCAGTCACATGTCTGACTTGATCTCCCATCCCAATCTCCCCTCATCCTTCAGCCTGACAGCCATGACAGCCAATCCCATTCTTGATTGGGCTGACACTCAAAAGGAAACAGACGAATGGAGACCATCACCCTCTCTAGGGCTCAGACACACTATCTGTAAATCAAGACACCCATTCTACCTTCAAAACCTGCTGGACAGACAGAGAGACACACATCCGCAACAAAAAGTCAAAGCAACATCAAACGAAAGATTTACAGTCTCACACAACTGCTTCCCCCGTCCCGGTGAAGACTATGTGCACTTAAACCTTCAAATGAGTGGTGATTTATTCAGGATGAAACATATTTGCTTAACAGACGTGCTGAAACTTTTTAAAATTTAAAAAAGTAATTTTCTTTTGTTTTCAAAAAGAATCAGCAAAAGAATTTGAATTAAAACTTTATATTGTATATATTTGTATTAATATTTAATTTTTATATTTATTATATTTCAACATTTCTATATTTCATTAAAATTATATATATATGATTTTAATGAAATATTATACAAATAAATATGTATATACAGTATATAATATATATAAAGTATATATTTATATGTTATAATTTTTAATGTACATAAGTGTCAATTATCATAATAAACTATATATATATATATATGAATTAACTATAATTTAAATAGAATTAATAATACAATATAAATAAAATAAAATGAAATTTATACAGTATATACATTTATTAATACATTTTAATTATAAATTAATAATACAATATAAATAAAAAAAATGTAATTCATATATACATTTATTAATACATTTTTAATTTTAACTATGTATAGTTTATGTCAAATATTATGATAAACACCACAACATTAGGAAATTAAAATATATTAAAAATGTTTTATAACCCTCAACCTGGAAAGCAGACCCTTGTATCCTGGATATCAAAAGTTTGGAAACTCTTAGATGTTCTGCTTTTGGGATTTTGATGAATGTGATTCTGGTCTGAAAATAGAAAATTGTTCAGTGTTGTGGCCAAAAGCCCCCCAAACTGGTCGCCGTCCAGCGCGGTCAACATGGCTGCGTGCAAAGATACCAGATGTCACCTTGCTGCCTCTGCTGTTAGCTGGAGAGTAGCGCAACGAAAAGTAAACTCTTTCTGTGTATTTGTTTGATGGCGTGACAATGATTTTGGCTGCTTTAATTAATAGGTTAAAAAATGTGAAGGTTAAACGATCTGTGTTATTACAAAGAGACCTTTGAACTGGAATATGCTGCTATCATTTCTGTCTCTCGGCCTTTAGCATCCGCTATGCACCTCTGTTGCATTTTAAATTGGATTTAAATTGCATTTGCTTTTAATCATTTGTTGTTCTTATGATGTTAATGACCAACAGACCATTTCAGCCAGTGATACGAAATTGATCGCAAGAAGAAAGTGCAAATCAATTATCAAATCAGCTTCAGAAACAGGCCAGAGTAGTGTCATAACACAGATTGTTAATGATGCATATCATCTGGGGCCCAGTAGTGAGTCAACAGCCGTAATTATGATCCCACTGTGAGCTTTGCTGTTGACTCTAAAAAGTGTTGAGATTTACTGTGATATTCTCTAGATGATGAAAGAAAGTCTAATTAAGCACAGCAACTGGGGGGATTAAAGGACCTCGACGGGTTTACTACCTGTGGCACAGTGACTGAATATCAGCAGAACTAATGACAAGCTCAGTGTGAACACTGTGTTTGGGTTTAGTAGTTAATTCATGACCTTGTGCATCAGTTATATAAAAGATGATGTCATCCCTGTGAAAAAAACATCAATGGATGACTGATGCCGTATGCATATGTTGTCCATAAAAGCGTGATAATTAAGTATCAGTCTGTATGTTTGGGTTTGGGTCTCCTGAGAAATCAGTTTACAAGCAGGATGTGACCTTTAACCTCACATGTGTGAGGATCACAGACCTGGTACAAATGTGAAGACAGATTATCTCTGGATTAATCCCTGATTAAATCATCAGGTCCAGCTGATACCTGTCGCTTGCCAGGTCAGTGGATTTCTAGGATGGGCTGGGATGATATTTCTCCATAGCAACACTGCCTGAAGCCCTCACTGCTGCTTTCAGCACCCTCCAGAACAGATTTTTGAGAGCACATTACTCACATTTAAAAACTGCAGCTATAGCTATACACAGTGGGGTCCAAATGTCTGAGACCACTATGCGAGAGTATTTTTGATTTTCTAATTTAATATAGCATGTTTCATTACAAATTAAATTATCAGCCTTACAAATTGGGTAAAAAGTTGAATTGAAAAAATGGAAATGAATTTCAGAATGTCTTTTGCTTTAATGACAGCAGCACTCAAGCTGTATGAACTCCACTAGTTTGTGTAAAACCTGATTTGCTTCAGTGGAAGAACAAATCTTCAATGTCTTCAAAAGGGTCAAATCTTGCCAATGTCACACAACACACACACACACACACACACACAAAAAGTTTACTGTAAATCAAACATTTCTATTTTATACAAAACAAATTTATTTTACAAAATAATTTGGACAGGATGAATTTTGAGTGTTTCAGCTTTTGAATGATGCCTAATTTATGATTGCCTTTTCCCCCTATGTGATGGGGGAAAAGGCAATAAAAAAGCATGCCAAGTGTCACTGACAGTTAACAGGGTAAGAACTGTGTATTTAGTAGTACAATGACTTTTACGTTCAACATATTCATAGACATGCATAACATCTGTTTCAACTGAAATAAATAATGAGCCAGTTTTGTCAAAGCACATAATTTGCATTATGTAGCTCTGTTATATTTGTGAGTTCACTATGTCCACCTGTGACACAGTAAGAGTTGCTGTGATGGGAGGTGATGGGAACCTGAGTGCCAGCCTGTCATCCTGAGCTGTGTGTGATTCAGACAAAAGTATATCCTTAGTGTCTCCTAATCATCAGAGACAAGAGGAAACTCCTTTTGACAAATATGCCCTGTCACATCTTTTCCCCTAACAGAAGTGCAGCCTCCATTCAGGAGTTTGACGTAGATGCTGGTAATACTGCGTGCAGAGTGCCCTCTGGATGAAAGCATATTAGTGATGCTTACAAGGTACTTCACTTACAATGCTTTAGGGATATTTTTCTGATGTATGTCCATGAACTCATTTAAAAATGAATCTGTGAATTAATTTAAAATGATAATAAGGCTCATTTAGAAATCTGTGAATTCACAGCTACCAAAAGGAAGCCTGCAGGAAGATTTCAGTGAAATAAAATGCCCTGGAGGTTGCAAAGACAAGTTGAGAAATGACAAGTGGCATATGGCAAATCTTCAGGGCTCCCTGTGAACCATGAGGTGAGGCCCACAAATAATGTCATCACACACAAGCATTTGTATCAGGTGTTTGTAATTTAGCACTCTCTTGAATACTTTATATGTATGTATGTCAATACCACAGCTAAATCTTCTAGCCTAACTAATAAAAATGTAAATTATTATTAAAGACAAGTAAACAGTCAGTAATAAAATAAGAGCAAATAATCAAATTACAAGCAATAGCACAAATAAATACAATAGAACTAAGTTACAAATAAAAATACCCCAGTGCTTTTCAGGTAGGTTTTTCAGATAGGTCTAACTAGTAGTATTAGGATACAGTCACTTTAAGACCTAATGCTCTATGTCTATAGGATACTCCTCAAGACGGGTATTTTTTAACAGTTTTGTGTGAATTTATCCATTCACATGCAAGAAAACGTGAAAGGGAGCTCAATTTAGTATTTGCGCGAATCTGAGATGGGGCTTTCTGGGCACGTGCTTCAGATCACACACAGCACGGGAGTAATGAATTGAGTTCTCTTTGGCGTCTTTTTGCGCTTAAATATTTAAATGGGCAAGGCTTAAACTTTCGTGGCGATGCAGCACTGGCCCGTTGACTGTCCGTTGCGTCGTTAACGTTTGCTCATGTTCATGTTCTCACAACATTGCATTGTTAGAATTGATAGAAATGTTACCAGCCAGTTGGCGATTGATACCGTTTCATATACTCGCCAATGCCGATTTTTACAACGCCGCTTGGCGAGTGTTAATTTTAGGCCCTGTATATACTACTGTTAAAAAGTTTGGGGTCAGTAAGATTTTTTAATGCTTTTGAAAGATGTGCTTATGCTCACGAAGGCTGCATTTATTTGTTTAAAAAAACTGTAAAACAGTAATATTGTGAAATATTATTACAATTTAAAATAACGGTTTTCTATTTTAATATATTTTAAAGTGTAGTGTATTCCTCTAATTTTCACCGGCATGTGACACTCCAGTCTTTAGTGTCACATGATCCTTCAGAAATCATTCTAATTTGCTTATTTTGTGATCAAAACATTTGTTATTATTATCAATGTTGAAAACTGTTTCAGGATTCTTTGATGAAAAGAACAGCATTTATTTGAAATAGATATTTTTTTGTAACAGTGTAAAAGTCTTTACTGTCACGTTTGATTAATCTAATGCGTCCTTGCTGAATAAAAATATAAATTTCTTTTAAAAAAATGCAATAACCCCAATGAAGCTGAGAGGATAGGTACAGAGTATTACTATTTTTGTTTGTATTTTGCCTATTTTTTGTTCTTTTTTTTTTTTTGTAGTGATCATTACTCTGTTGTCTTGGTCTGAAGGTAACAAAAGCCATTTCTAAGAGCAATGCATGTACTGCTGCATCATGGATGAGCGAATTCGTTTTTATTTTGATCAGGGACTCACTCAAGCTGAAATGGCTCCATGTCTGTCAGTGACAAACCACTTCCAAATGTCCAAACTAGAGAAGCTGGCTACAATTTTATTGTCATAGACACCCACTTGTGTGAAAAGTCAAGATTATGAGAAAACACGCTTTTACTATGTTGAAATCACAAAGCAATACAGTAAAATAATGCTTGAATGAAGCCATTCAAATGTGGCTTTTGTGCAGAATAAAATTGCTCTAGACATGCAAATTTAATCATAATATAATATGGCATGGCTCATAACGCTGTAAGGAGGCCTCTGCATAGTGTCGGAGGCTGCGGGGGTGTCACGTACGCCAGCCGTAATGACCTTTGTTAACCAAACGCACTTTCTACAAGATCATCACCCATCTTTGAACAATTGAAACCTCCATATGAACCTGTAATACTAATGTGTTTAAGAATCCATGAACATTCAGTGCCATTTCTCTTCATATCATGAGGTCGAAAGCATCATACGAGAAATCATGAGGCCGCTGTGGGGAGAAGTGATGCCTTTGCTTATAGGAGCGGATGAGCGATGTGTGAAATGGATTTTTGTGCTCTGCTGTGCTCCTTTCACACTCTGGGCTATCATAAGCTCTGCTAATTCAGCTGCATTGCCTCAGCCCACGTTAATTATAGACTCATTGACAACAGCTCTTACTTCGGTGCAGTCTACCCACCGCGCCAGCTTATTGAGGGTCGACTGAAATGAGATGGAGTTTTATGAAAGCCCCCAGAAACTGCAGCATTGGCCTAAAGCAATGCTGATGATAATTAGATCCTGTGGCAGAGCTGGAAAATGAAGTTAACGCTTTACTTGAACCCTGTAGTCATGAGACATGCCAAGGATGTCAACTTTCTCTTGTCACAACATCGTAATATAAATGTCTGCTACATGACAGAGCAGCTTGAGTCACCATGTGGAATAGTATGACTAGTGACAGGCTTTATAAAATGCTGTTTTACATCACAAGTGGCAATTTAAACAAAGGTAAACTAACTGGTTTACTGTGGGTAGAAAGGAATACATTATTTCTGTTTTCTATTTCTGTAACAGGCAAATTCTGATACATTTGCATGGAATGTTTTGAGTTAAAGTGTTAATATTTGCACTTATTTTTAAGTTATTGATAGGTTTGTTTTACATGAACAACATGAGCAACATTACTTTAAAAGGTATTTTTCTTCCTTAAAACATTTTCAATTTGTACTTTTGAAAAGGATTAGAATCATGGTCTCACATGAGATCACATAACCTGCAAAATATTGCTCATTTTGTCTTTGTAGGGCCCCTGTTATTAGATACTGTGGATAAAAAAAAAAATCATGACTGGCTGTGAAAAATAACTAATAACTAACTGTATATACTGTTCAAAACTTTGGGGTCATGACTAAGATTGCGATTCCGTAAGATTCACCAATGCTGCATTTATTTGATCAAAAATATTTTTAGGATTCTTGGGTGAATAGAAGAAAAAACAGCATTTTTTCCTTTTGAAACAATGTAAATGTCTTTGCTGTCACTTTTGATCAATTTAATGCATCCTTTCTGAATAAAAGTATTTCATTAAAAAAATCTTACTGACCCTAATCTTTTGAAGCACTTAGCATAAATTTCCAATTGCAAGAAATAAAGTGGCATTGTGAGATATAAAGAGAAATTATTTGATGCAAAATCACAATTATGAGAAAAAAAGTGGCAGTTATATTGTGAAATGTAAAAGGAGCAAACATATAAAAAATAATATGAGGAAATACAGTCTAAAAGAAATAAACAGACATTCATCTTTTTGAAAATAAACTCATGTATATGCTTTGGTCTAGTAGAGAATTAAGCAAGCAATTTCATTCACTCACAACAGTCTGTCAGTTGTCCAAAAGCAGAACATAAGCTGTATGTTTTCTTTGGGTGCGAGAATCACATCAAAACACTGGGGAGTGTGAGTGAAATGTAGCAGTCTGATACAATATAAAGTATCAATCATTTCATGTTGGCCTTTGGGATCAAAGTAAAGGTGTCCAATATTTGAGAGGCAATGTATTACACTTATCTTTTGGCATATTGATTCTTAGCTGGAAAGCCAAACTCATGTTTCCTGAGGTGTGCTTTGCTTCAGTCACATTTGTCTTCATCCATGTCAGGGGCTGACCAAATGAGAACATAGCAAGCAAACATATCTGCCAGATTTCTTTTCTTGCTAAAGAAATTTGCCTTCGTTTTCAAAAGTCTGTGAGGATATTTTTTAAGGTCTAAATGAGGAACAAACAGACACTTTATGGAGCTGCTATGGCCTCAAAATCACTTGGGCAAGTTAACAGGAGAAGTTTCGTTGTTTATAGCCTTAAGTTCCTTAATCTTGCTTTGGTGAGCAATAGTGAATGTCCACAGAGAAGTTCCAGTCTGCTGTTTTAAAGTCTTTTCTTCCAAGGATGAGTTGATCCAACAGCTCTGTGATTAAAGTCCTTGGTGTGTCCGTCATGGTTGATGAGCAGCCTCTGGCTTATGAAGGAACATCCAGTGAGGTCTCTCTTTAATTAACTCAATGACCAAGACCAGAGGAGCAGATATCCTCATCAGAATCCTTAATAAAATAACAGAGGAATGACAAAACAGCTGCATAGATAATTATGTTTTGACAATCAGCCCACATAGGGGTTATAAGCACAGAAGGGTCCTTCTGTAATATAGAGATATTTGGTCAGAATTTTGAGATGTTTTGTCTTTCCTTCTCTTTCTGAAATTGGAAGATAGCGGTTAAGTGTCCCTTTGTGGTTCTCTTTTTTTTTAGCAAATAGCTTGATGTCTGAGGATGCTTCACTTTCTCCCTGGATTTAAGATTGAGCTTGTCTAACCCTAGTGATGTGCTTTTTTGTCTGGTGGTAAACTTTAAAGATTTATAACTTCAAAACAAAGCTGTTGTCTTTTTTGGAGATAAATCTATATAATGCATCTGCAGCATACACTCTAAAAAAATCCATAAAAATAGGGCAGAATGTACTGTATTAATTTTTTTTCAGGTGTTTTACCTGTATTTTGAATTTTGAACTTCATTGCGTTGTGTTTTAGGGTTAACAGAAATGTTCGTAAAATTACTGAATAATGTAATTTTCTGACAGTACATTAGCCGTTTCTTTACGGAATTTTTTACAGTGTACAGTAACACACACACACGCACACATATATATATATATATATATATAATAATGCCGCCATATTAGAATCAGCATAAAATCAAAAATAGCCATTTTCACGTTCCTGGCCTTATTGCGAACAATTAACATTTTTCCAAAGAAAAAATGTCTTCATAATCCTTTATTTCTGCCTCTGAATCCTTTATTTCTGCCTTTTTTGGCTGATTTGGCTCAAGCCCTCTTATTTTTAACTCTTGATACAAGAGTTCAATAAACAAGATGTTACTATTGATTAACTTATATACTTATCTACCTTTGGTCTGCCAACGAAACTGGTTCTAAACTAATTTAAAGCAGAATCAGCTGTTGCATCTCCAACAAACACATAGTATTGATGATCCTGAATGAATCATCATCTTTTAATGAATTGGTTGAGTGAATGATTCAATGACTCACTCATAAGTGAATGAATCAGTGGTTTTGAACGGCTCAGTCATAAAGCTGGTCACTTGTCATCAACCTACTAGTGTAACTATGGCTAAACCAAATCTATTATTTGTGTATCCGATTGTAATCTGATCAAAATTATTGACTGTTCACCGCAATTGTTCAGATCAAATTTGTGTCTCCTGTGGCGCTTTTTTGTTTTATAGAAAATCTGCATTAGTTTCTATGGCAATGAAGTTGCATTGGTAGGCATATGCCAAAAACAACAACAACCGCAACATGGAGGGGTTTTTAATACAGATGTTGTCTTATTTACAGCATGACAGTGTGTAGCCGCTATGCTGGATTACTACGTCTTCTGAGGCAGCAGCAAAAACATTAGGAGGCTGGTATGCCTGTTTATTCCGTGATGTCGTCTCCGGTCATCTCAAAACTCTCCATTATATTGCAATTTTCTGCCACAACACAACCTTGTTTCTGCAGCTACTTTCAACATGTTTCCTCTAACAACATCGGACATGTTTACGTTTTACATGGAGTGAGAAAGTGACATAAACCAAGCAAAATCCAATTACAGTGGTCAGACTGAAACGGATTTCCAGAAATGCGATTTGAATATGATTTCAATCTACATACGAATGTAGCTCAAGGCAGATGCGTACAAATCGCATTTTATGTGATTTTTTGCTGTTCACACTTGCTAAATATGATCGGATTCAAATCAAATATGCACAAAAATCGTATTTGGACTGACTGTCTAAACTAGGCTTATGTAACCTGTGGTTAGACTCACCGATAAATCTCCACCACTACAGTGGAAAATAGTGAAAACTAATTCAAAATAATAATAAATACTATAATAGTTTATTCTAAAATAACACTGTTCTACACAGGATGTAACATGGATATGGGTCAAACATGTGTCCTTCTCTGACAGTGTGGCTATATATTTTCTCTAGCCAGGACAGTATAGCAATGCCATGTACCTTAGGAACTCTATGTGGGACCACAGAGAGAATTTGAGCAATAAGACAGACTCTGCTTATTTCAAATCCCAGGGTCTTATGATTATCAGCATAAAATGCACTCCATTGTCAGCCAGTGGCTTAGGTCTGCAGTCGTGATATATCGACCAGCACAGTGTGACTTTGATGTGATGCTTAAACTTTTATCTCCTCTGCTTTTTTGGATGAGCTTTTCTATAAGGCTCAATCTCACCTATGTGTGAGAGGAGAGGATGAGACACAGAGAGGAGTTGTCTGCTCTTTATCCCTCTCTCATCAGTAAGTATCTGTTCTTCAGTGCAGTACTTCACTTTTGTGGTGTTAAAACTGGCTTCTTGGTCTAACCCATTCTAGACATGCACACTCTGTCTGTCTGGCTGTTTCTTATGCCAGACATCCACTATTTTTTGGCTGTCTGGACCTCTGCCCAATCAGTTTTCTGTAGCAAGCTTTTTCATTTTTAACATTTTGGTGAAAATGAGCAATGCACTGGACATTTGGTGGCCTTAAAATGAGGTCAGCTAAAATCCATGGATCCTAGAATAACATTCCTTGTTTTCACTCTGTCCTGAAAGTGACCCTGCCTGTAAATATACATACAGTGTTAGCAGGGCTTGTCATCTAGTGGCCCCAGGGCAAATCCGGGCTGTTAATGATTGTTTTACAGTCCTCTGACTAACGAAATCGACACAATGTCTGATACACTGAGTTCAAATGTACTCTGTGGCCTTCACTTAACATAGTGGTTCTCAACTGGTTTTGCTTCAAGACCCAGATTTTATATTGGACATGAATTTGCAACCCAACATTGCACCAAATTTGTGTATCATAAAAAAATACAAAGTTCTGGCATGAAACTCTAATGGACAGGCTAATAGGTCCTTTTACTCACCTGCTTGTAATCACATCATTATCTTTAGGACACAGATGATTGGTTCCTGCTGTATTAGTGGCCAATGAGCTTACGTGCTCAATCTTCAAATACATGAGTAGCATTTGCCTAGCAGTGCAGCGCGCTTCAGAAACCCTCCACTTTCCCCAGCTCCACCTGTATAGATTTGCTGCGGGTAATGCATGTACACTATATTGTACAGCAGCAGCATGTCTTACTTGCAGCGTGTCGTGTATGTATTGGCAGTAGCAAGTCCCGTACTTGCTCTGCAGCAGCAGCAGCAATAATCAACAGCAGCAGCAGCAATAAAAGCAGCAGCAGCGTAGTAGATCTATTCCACCAAGACCAAACATATCAACATTGTCATACCCATTACCATGCCAAACACTCCAAGAGTTGTCATGACAGAAGTACATTTATTATTGGCTTTATATTTTAGTAAAAAAGCACAGTTTATGAAAACCTATAATTTGTTACTTGAGGCTATGAAGTCATGTTAGTTATACAGCCTGATCTTAATAATGTATTTCAAATAGTTTATGGTAATTTATATATATTACGTATTTTAATTGAGTTTTGTCTTATTGGGGTAATTGCTCTCCTCACAAGTGCAAGCTAGAAAGGGGGCGCTCTCAAGCTCCCATCTGAAACGTAAAATGATAAATGAGGCACCTTACAGCCTTGTGGACTTCACGCATGTGTGCAAAAGAAGGCCATGAGACTGCAGGTCCAGACATCAAAAGCGCCATTTGGGACAGTACCTGTATATTTACTCCACTTAAAGGGATAGTCCACACAAAAATTAAAATTCTGTCAGAATTTACTCACCCTTATGGTGCTCCAAACCTGTATGACTTTCTTTCTTTTGTGGAACACAAAAGAAGATATTTTGAAGAATGTTGGTAACCAACAGGTTTTGGTTCCCGTTTACCTCTATGGACAAAATACAATAGAGGTTAATGGGAACTAAAACTGTTTGGTTACCGACATTATTCAAAATATCTGTTTGAGCTCAGCAAAAAAAAAAAAAGAAAGAAAAGAAAAAGAAAATAAATACATGGAGGTTTTGCATGACATGAGGGTGAGTAAATGATGACAGAAATTTCATTTTTTTGGTGGACTATCCCTTTAATAGCACTCCACCACAAGAGTACTGTCAGGATGGAAATACAGCTTCAATATAAGATATTAATAATACTTATCAGTAGGCTACAGATCAAATATCATACGAATAATATTGCATCACTGAAAAAAGCTCTAACCAAACTTTATTATGCTGTCTCATTCCTCTATATATTTAGTGTGCATCCCCAACCTGTGGAAGTTGCCTCATTACGCTGTAATGTTACTTTAATTGGTCTTTAATTTGGTTCTGAGGCATAGCCAGCAGACGTGGCCGGCTTGGGGCAGTGCACAGTTTCTCAGGTGGCAGTGTTTATTGCGCCCACCTATTTGCTTTCAATCTGTCAGCAGCAGGGCAGAGCGCAAAAGAGAGGAGCGGCATTTGGCAAGCCATCTTTCACATGACACCCAAACAGTGTGTCCCATCTGCCAGACAGGCGTCCAGGCCGGGACCAGCATTTGGCAGAGTCCTGTCTGAGACGCAGAATCCTCCATCCCCCCCCCCCTCTTTCTTTCCCCTTTGAGGAATGATTATATTTTCCCATTTTTGGGAGACTTTGGAAAGATGAGGTCATGTGCTTGTTGCATGGCTGAATGAACCTCTGGGTTTTATCTATTTTCAGCTCCGCTGAACTCCCAGGGTTTGCTTTTCTTTCCAGAGAAGGACACTTTTTAAACAGCGTGAGTGGTTTTAAATGGTATAGTTCAGTGGTTCAGATTTATCTTCTCATTTGGGGAAGAAAAGAAAAGAGCAAACACAAAATTAACCCGAAGCGACAAGAGGACTTCTGTAAAATAAACTTCAAGGTTTAATCTAACCACGAGGGCTGAGAGGGGACTCAATTAGTTATCATTTTCGCCTGTCACAATGCTAAACACAGCCATGCCTGGGCCCCCGCAGGCTGGTGGATGGAAACGTCCTAATTGGAGGGTGATTATCAGGTTGTCACCTGTCCTTATTAGAGGTGCGAGAGGCCTGCCTACCAACCGCAGCTTTCCTGACTCACCCGCAGTCAGTGGGCCTCTTTGCTTGGAGCAGGTTTATTTTCAACTGTCTGCACCTCAGGCTGCGTTTCACATCTTTCCTTTGAACAACCTCATTTGTGATGTGATGAGGCAGACAGGCATTTTTCTATGGGTAGCTTGAGCTTTTAGGTATATGCCCAAGAGTACCCCAAAAAAGTGACATTTTGGAGGTGTGGAAATAACAAGAACAAAGTGCACATTCAAACCATATTCTTGGTTTTAAAACAGGGGGCCTTCAGGCCAAGGTCCCTTGGTAGATAGAGAGAAGAAGCTGGGACCCCATCATTTATATTGTCTAAAATTAAAGGGTTAGCCCACCCAAAAATGAAATTTCTGTCATTAATTACTCACCCTCATGTCGTTCCACACCCGTAAGACCTTTGTTCATCTTCAGAACACAAATTAAGATATTTTGATGAAATTCGAGAGGTTTTTTTTATCCTCCATTAAAAGCAACGAAATTACCACATTCAATGTCCAGAAAAGTAAAAACATTGTTAAAATATTCAACGTGACTACAGTGGTTCAACCTTAATGTTATGAAGCAACGAGAATACTTTTTGTGCGGCAAAACAAAAATAACGACTTTATTCAACAAATTTGTCTCTCCCCTGTCATTCTGCTACACTATTTTCTTTGAAGCTTCCAGGTTTCACGTCCGAATGGCGGCTCACTATTGGCCGACGCCTGTTCATGTGAGCAGCACGAGGCATGCATGTGATGCTGACGCAGGAGCCAGCCAATAATGAGCCAGTGTTCGGACATAAACATGGAAACTTTTCTGGACATTGAATGTAGTGATTTTGTTGCTTTTAATGAAGGATAAAAATCCTCTCGTATTTCATCAAGATATCTTAATTTGTGTTCTGAAGATGAATGAAGGTCTTACGGGTTTGGAACGACATGATGGTGAGTAATTAATGACAGAAATGTCATTTTTGGGTGAACTAACCCTTTAAGTGTTGTATTTTATGCCTATTCTATAATAACGTGTGTTATATTATTATAATGCATTTAGATACATAATATAAAAATAATACATTAATATAATTGTTAGAATGCTTTCACTGTATATTATATTTTAATACATTTTAATATGAAAGAAATCTGAAGTTGACTTTATATTATTATTTTTGTTTAATAAATATTTTAATTTTTTCCCCAGGAATTACTTCTAGGTATAACATTAATTTGCAGACCTGCAGTCCGCTGCAGACCTCCTGCTGAAGATCCCTGTTTTAAATGCTTTATACTTTTACAGATTCTGAGCAGATAACAATTACTTTCTGAACCTGATTTGCTTATTTAATAGTAAACATTTCTACCCATTTTGAACAGATTTTTTTCCAGGCATGCAGCTCTTCTGTTTTATGCGGTTTTACCTAACATCTTCCTTTAAACTCTCCAGGGCTTTCTCTCTCTCTCTCTCTCTCTCTCTCTCTCTCTCTCTCTCTCTCTCTCTCTCTCTCTCTCTCTCTCTCTCTCCACAGTCTTGCTCTGCTCTGCCCATCTCCTCCTTCATTTCCATTTCCTTTAAATAGGACATTCTCTTTGGCCTTTTCTTCCTTTTTATAATCAAATACTCTCTCTATCCCTCTTTTTTACGCCCCTTTACAGGGAGAAACTGAAAATCTCAATCATGGCGGATGAGAGGGCCACCAGACCAGTGCCTGGCTCTCATTTCTAAATGTATACTGAACCACTTTCACAGTAACGTATGTTTCTCCAATTAGGCTTCTTAGTTCTCACAAACAAAGCGGATATCTATGGTAATATTCCGCATGGGTATTTGAATGACTATCTATCTATCTGTCTGTCTGTCTATTCAAAGGGTACAATCCTAACACTGTCATTTAATTGTGCATTAATATTTGACATATAGAAAATGCATCACAAAGCACTAAAGAGACCCTGTGCACAAATGTAAATGAGTTATAATAACCTTCATCCTGGTGAAGATTTGCACCTGCCCATCCATTACAGTCTGTTCCCTGTTCACTGATCTGATCCGAAGGGACTCTAGGCAAAACAGTCCTGAGCTACTCATAAAATATGGATGTCTGGTACCATGTGAAAACCACTAAATCAAAACATCAACCTGTCTCATAAATAAAATTAGAAATATAGGATAGACTTTATTCTGTATAACATCCCCTCTCACTAGTCCAAATTGATAGTAATGTCCCTGATATCACAGACGTGAGCTTTATCATAGATTGCATATCATGACCTTGGAAGCTGTGTTGCATTCGTTGTCTTCTGTATATTCTGCTTTTATGCAATGGACAAAATGAGCTCTTGCTTATGCATATCTGTAAAAATGGCTAAATTTGCACCTGCGGCTGTTCTGTAAGTGGCCCTATCGGACATGAAAAACAGGATATGTAGTTTGGGTTATGATGTAATCTACTTACCAGCACACTTCTTCATAAGCTCTTTAATTCAGTTTGCTATCAGGTTCCCCGTGGACTGCTCATCTGTTTTAATGACACATCATAAAATGTCCAAAGAACAAAGTTGTGTGAATTAGGGGTTGTGTTTTTGGACTGTCTCCCCCTTGGGCTCCCATCTGGTGAATCTCCGGAGTGAGTTGTTCGATGTGGTAGTGCAGAATTAACTGAGAGTCTTTAGATGGATAGGGGGAATCGTGGGGGGTCGGACAGCTCACAGCACTGTGGAGCTTTTGCCACTCGTGTTCTGAATACAGAGTGCCACTTGACTTGATGATGATATTAAATGACAGGGATGGCATGTGAGTGATGGAGACAGATACAATGAGTGGGTATGAATGGGTTTCTTGGGGAAAATTAAGCTTTATGGGTTGTTGATGAATTTGAATTCCTTATTTAAATAATTTGTGCTAGCTGGCTGCTCATATGCTTCACATTATGTTGACAATTAAAAGGACAATTCACTCAAAAATGAAAATGTGAACATTATTTACTCACCCTCATGTTGTTCCATATGACAAATGCTGCAACCTCTCAAATGACAAAAAGTACTAAAGTATCAAAAAAAAAAAAAAATTAAAAAAAAAAAATTATTATTATGGTGATTTTTCAAAAGTAATTAATACTTTTATTTAGCAAAGACACATTGAATGGTCAAAAGTAGTAAAGACTTTTACATTGTTACAAAAGTTTAAATAAATGCTGTTTTTTTTTTTTTTTTTTACTTTCTATTCATTAAGGAATCCTGAAAAAAAGTATCATAGTTTTCACAAACATATTAATGAGCAAAACTATTTTCAGCATTGGTAATAATAAGAAATGTGTCTTGAGCAGCAAATCAGCATATTAGAATGATTTCTGAAGGATCATGTGACACTGAAGACTGTAGTAATGATGCTGAAAATTCAGCTTTTGCATATATTGAAATGAAAATAGTTATTTTAAATTGTAATAATATTTTTTCAATATTTACTGTATTTTTGATCAAATGAATGCAGTCTAGGTGAGCATATATATGTGACCCTGGACCACAAAACCAGTCATAAGGGTCAATTTTTTGGACAATTTTAGGACAATATTTGGCCGAAATACAACTATTTGAAAATCTGGAATCTGAAAAAATAAATCAAAATATTGAGAAAATCACCTTTAAAGTTGTCCAAATGAAGTCCTTAGCAATGCATATCCACTCACAAAAATAATTTTTTGATATATTTAAGGTACGAAATTTACTAAATATCTTCATGGAACATGATCTTTACTTAATATCCTATGATTTTTGACATAAAAAAAAAATATATATATATATAATTTGTTACTTATATCTTACTTAGGTATATTATTCTAATGTCCATGTTCTTGTACGCTTCACATAAAAGCACAATCCAGTTGCATATGCTGCTCAGAACATCAACCACTGTGACACGTGATGCAGTTGAACTTGTCACCGAATGACAAGGCTGTTCAGAGATTCATTGATTTCTCATGTCCCACATATGACAGGCCTTCTTTTCTCTCATTGGTACACTGGGCACTTGGCTGATGTCACACTCATTGATCTGTGCAGTCTCAATCACATCACTGACAGAGACAGCAGGTCTATTTTTTGCCTGTGCTTTAGGGACTCATACTGTCTGCATACGCTGGCACTTCATATGTCAAAACCGCCTGGATGATCTCAGCTCAGTGGACAAAACCTTCTGAGATGGGCAGTCTTATGCATGTGCCTTACAATAGACTCTATTTTAAATCGATAGTTCACCAAAAAAAAATAAAAGAAACTTCTTGCATCATTTACTCACCCTTATATCATTTCAAATGTCTTACAAGTTTAGTCTGAGCTACTATGCAATGAAAATAAAAGGGGGCCAAGTGCTATAAAGCTTTAAAAACACCATAAATGCTGAATATAAGTAGTTCATCCAAGTTTGTTGGTCATTGTGCAAATGATGGAAAAAATGAGGGACACTCATATTTTTGAAAGATGTATATAAATCGATTTGACTCAATCAATATTTAAATGGCTTATTTATCTATTTATAAGAAATTTCCGTCTTTATACTTCAAAATTTCATGTTTAATTCTGTGTTACTTGCCATTTCTTTGTAATTATTTGTGAAACTTAATAGCAATTTCTGAGTGAAAACTGTTACAAAGTAAATCCTACACCACATTTTTTCAGTGTATGACTTGTAGACTGTATTTGGAGCGATATAAAAGCATTGTGTGAGGAAACTTTCATTGAATGGAAAAGAGAAGTTTGGACAATAAATATAACCCCTTTTGTGTCCCATGGAGGATGGAAAGTCATGGGATTTGAAGGACATGGCTGAGTATATCATTTGTGAGTGAACCATTCCTTTAAGATCAATTCGCCTCAGAGGGGCATTCGTTCACAGCAGAGTTACATCTACACTGATGTGGCATCATTTACTTTAATCTCTTTCGCTGCAGTCTCCTTCAGGTTAGACTAGAGGTTAGCAGTCTAGTGGACTCTTAGTCCTTGTCCGTCTCTGTCATTCACAGTGCTTCCACCGTCTTGTTCTCTGTCCTCTCATGTCAAATTCGAAAATTGATTGCCGTCTGATGTTTTCACATTTAATTAGTTTCTGTGTGACACTACCATGTCCACTACACATTGCCCTCCGCACAACGATGGCAAAGGAGAGACGCAGAGCTGCCGCAGGACGGGCACCTCAAATTCTTCATAAATATTATAATAGACCCCTGCATCTACAGTCTGCTGTCTGTCTGTCAGGTGACACAGTCATTTCAGCCTATTTAGATAGTCTGTGTGTGACTGGCATAGCAGTTCAGAAGTCCAGCATGAACATCACAGTTCATTTCCACCCTCTGAGTAACTAGGTTATACAGGGGTGTTCAGGTGCTAAAACTAATTTTGCCTTTCATCCTGAAATGGTGAATGTTTGTGGTGTACCTCAACATCCCAATATTTTGTTTTTGTAGTTCATTTTGGCTCAGTGGAGCTGGATTCATTAAAATAACTAGGTTTTATGTCTCGGGGTTCATTTTTGATGTTGTTGCCACATTAAAACTGTCTTGGAAACATTTTATTCTTTTATACATTTTTCATGCCTACATCGTTTATCTTTAGCTACTTTTCAAATGTCTTTTATGTATAGATTTTAATGTTTTACCCTTGTCAAATATTTAAATTCAAATATATTAATTATTTACAAATATTAAAAAATATGACATTGTTTACTATTGCAAATATATTTCAAAATTTATATTTTTAAACATTGTTAATTTAAGCAAAGTATAAATGAATCTTTGCAGAGTGAATTTTTTTTAGAAATTAAGATTCTCCATTATTTGTTAACAAATTTGCCAATAATAAAGTTTTTTTTTAATGTTAGTGTATATGGTTATCAAGGAGACAACAATGTCAGCGAAGAGCTTGAGATGAAACACAAGACGTGAATTGTGAAGAAAACAGAGAAAGAAAAATCAAGGTAACTATCAGTTTTTATCAATATTTTTTATTATGTGTTATTTTCAGTGAAGCTGTCATTTTGTTAAAATTGAACAAAAATGTGAAATTAACTAAGAAATTAGTTAGGAAGTAGTAAGATGGTAAGATAGAGGTGCCAGACATTTCCAATGTTAAAATGTCATTTCAACTACATAATAAACACTTAAAAATACAAAAAAGAATGGCAGAAAATTTCCTGTGATGTTTGTAAAGCACAGTTGAACAAATTAAACCAGCTAGTGAGAGTGTGAAAAGAGTATTTTCAGTGAGTCCACAAGGCCAAAAGAGCCCATGGTTGAAGAAACACCCTGCTATTGTTCTTAATGGTCACCGTTTCAATCTCAGCATTTCTGCCCTTTTGACAGTACAGATCTAATACATTTATTGTTACACCATTAGCACTCACTATGTGGCTATCTCCCTTGGCGGCTGGGAAAAGGCTCAGTATGATTTGTCTTGATGTTCAAAGACACTAAGTAAAGCAAGCTCCTTTTAAAAAGATAGATGGCAGAGGGCAAAGCCAAAAATGCAAAATGAGCTCAGTCAGAATCCAGCCTTCCTTTGACAAGCTCAACAAAACTGAAAGAAAAAAAATACTATTTTAGTTGCTGAAGGCTTAGAACGTGTCATTTCACCCACCATAGCTCGGGTAAAACACTAATTTATCGCAGTCTAATCTTTTATCTGTCAGGGTAAGAGGTTTTCACATAAAAAAAAAATTATGCTTTGCATTACATTGCATTAATTGAAAGCCCACACTAATCCTCCGTTCTCAGCAACAAGTTTAAGTAATAAATCTATTCTGTTCATAATGTAATGGCTCATTATTTTTGCAAGTAACTGAATAAATGAATATCAAGCAAGACGCTCTTGGTCCTCCAGCACAATTAGGCATAATACGCTATCCATTTATAAGAGGACGATTGACTTCTCCTTAGTTAATTCCTAGTGGCTATTTACTAAACTGCTTATATCAGTCATGCTGCACTGTATTAGTCTACAAAGCGCATAAAGCTGTCAGAAATAACTGATTACATGCAGTTGTCATCAATTTAAAGTTATCTTTCCCAATTAGACAGTTAAGACACAGAAAGGTTATTGTCGTTGTAGGCTAAACCGTGCTTTTAACCCCAGGTAGAGAAATTTACGTGTAATTTAAAAGCAGGCGTAACAATGTTAAAGTCTCAGGGAAGAAGGAGGCAGGAACTGGCGAACTTTAAACTTAACAAAACAAAACAACAGCATAAAGTCCAGGCTTGGTCCTCTATCTTCTTTCACTGTTGTCATTCCTCCTTTTATCCTTCCGGAGCTTATCCGTGGGACTCGAGACCAGTACGGCGTGCAGGTGACGCTCATTAACACTCACGCCACCGGCCTCGCTTCATTCTCACGGCTCTCGGCCCCACCCTGCTTGTCACAGCGGGGTTATGCTGCTTTCCAGACGAGGGTGGATGTCCCACTTCAGACCTCAGTGAGTTCCAGGCAATCAGACATCACGTTCACATGTTGACTGCACATGATGTCGCCAATACACAACAAGAGCATATTGTGTTTTTTTGTCAATTTTGGCAAAAACTAAATAAAAACAACATAAAATTACTTTGAAAACAGCTGACAAAAAACAAAAAAGAAGGTATCATTACATAAACTTAATGTCTAATGTTAAAGTTTGTTTTTACGTTTATGCTCAATGGAAGCAGGACTTGCTGACATATTCGAAGTGATGTCAAATGACGTGTCTCGCTGAGTTGATCCCCAGGTTGAATGTCTGACTTTGAGTGGCATTCCAGACATTATTTCCAAGAATGAAAAAAAATCTAAATTCCGAGCTGTCTGGAATGCAGCATTAACACCACTTTTTACCTGGGGTTATGAAACCACAACGCTATCTCACAACCAATTTGTACGTATTTTACGAGGTTATTTTACAACCTCACTTGTACGAATTCATACGATTTGTCTAAACCCCAGTGACGGGTAGGTTTAGGGGCAAGGTTAGGGGTAGGTCATTCGTACGAATTCATACGAATTTGGCAATGAATTTGTATGAGTGAGGATGTTCTAACAGGGGCTGTTCATATTCTCATACTTGGAATTATGCGTTTCATGTCAACAGTATCAACAGCGAAATGAATCTGCAGCAGTCAGGTACACAAACTCTAAGTTGTTTACGCTCATTATTATTGTAATGTTATGTGTTTTGAGACGAAGTAGTTTAATGCAGAAGCTTTGCCGAGAGCAGCACTGTGTGTGTGCGTTCAGTGTTTTGGAGGAGGCGTGGCTTTGGACGGCGATTTGCAGGGAGGGTGGGATTGTATGCTTTCAATGCTAGCAGGCTAATGTTAGCATTTCCTCGATCACGTACTGCACCTTTAAATTTTTCACTAAGTGGGCATGGCTGCACAGTTTCCTGATTTGCATAATTCATTTAGTGAATTGGGTGTAATTCCTTTAGACAATGTGTGCACATAAACAACAGCAGCAGTGGGCGTAATTTCCCTCAACATTCTCACTCTTCATTTCCCTTGCCTTGTAACTTGTAACTCTGGTCCAGTCTCAACTGACCACCTTTCTCTATTTGGGGACAGTATTTCTGATTGGGCCCAGATATACATTACCCAGGTCCTCTTTGGGAATGCCTCCTTGCCACAAATGCAATCTAATATTGTGTTGGGGGTGCTGCAATTTTCCTTGGGATATATATCCGTATGGCAGGAGCGAATGGATCTTAAGCTGCACAGTCTATTACATAGTGTATTAGGCCTGGCAAGAGCTCAGGCCATCAGAGCCTTGTGCACTTTATCACGATAATGAAAAATCTGCTGAGAGGCTTTGGACCGCACCTTGCTTTTTGTACATCTCCTGAATTTCCCAGAATGGGATAGCACATGGTCCATCCTGGACAGCCTGCATGCAGATCCAGGTGCATGAATTTGCTGTAAAACAATCTTAAAGTAATAATTTTATGTATTTTATGACTGTTATCACTAGGTTTTGATTTGTAACATTGAACTTGATTAGAAATGTCCTGGAAATCACATTTCAGATGTTTTTGTATCAGTTAAATTTTATTCTAGTCTATTAACAACAACAATATCAATTTATTATTATTATTAATAATAATAATAAGTAAATAATAGTGATGATGATGATGATAATAATAACACTTTACAATAAGGTTGTACAATAAGGTCATTTGTTAATGCATTAACTAACATGAACTAAATGAGCAATACTAAATTAATCTTTGTTAATGTTAATAAAAATAAACATTTTTGTTAGGTCATGTTAGCTCAAGTCCATTAAATAATATATCCAATAAATACAGATACACTTTTGATTTTAATAATGTAAATGTTGACATGAGAGTTATCTAAGATTAATAAATGCTTAAGAAGTATTTTTCATTGATAGGTACTAATATTAACAAATGGAACATTATTGTAAAATGTTACCACAAGACATATTTTTATTATTATTAGTATTATTATTATTTTGATGTTGTTGTTAATAATATTAGTATATGATTGCTAATGTCTTATATTTTATAGTATGCCTTAAGTTAGGCTTAAGTAAAACAATGCATTTGTTGACTGAAGCCTCCATTTCTCTTTGCAAAAACAGATAATATCTGTATCAGTAAACCAACACTTGTTGAGCTTGCTGAGATTTTGCAGCTCATGTTACTTCCAAACTACTTGCAAGTATTTGCTTCAGGAGAATAAAGATTCCATTAATGCGCATATTTTTAAAAACTTGGGAGACAAGTGTTAATAGCCCTTTGTGCCTTTTAAGAGCGCTGAAATGAATTTAAACATTATTAAATGGACCTGCCTCAGGCTGTCAGTGTGCACACTTATATTCAGGACTGGGCTGCAGGGTCAAGCTGTTCTTGCATTTAAGATACAGTAGAAAACAGTGCTCTAATGATTATGAAACATAAAATAAGTTATTTTATTAAAATATCCAGAGCAAGGGAATATTATAATTGCATGCTCTTTATACTACTATGATACATGTGTTCATGTAGCTCAACCAAAGTATGATAGTAATGTTGCGGTCATGGATTTGATGATCCAATCACTGGGCAATCACTGACATACATTTGTATTGTGTGAGCCTACTTTAATCCACCTATCCCTACATGCATTTCTGTCAGTGATCAGGTGGAATTTTTTTTTCTCTCATGACCTGGGATTGTTCATCTACATTTAGTTCCACAGGGTTTTACAGCGCCGGAAAATGGGTCAGATTTGTGGAGCATGACTGGATCAAAATTGTTCCTGGACTCTATATTATCATTTATGACTATGCTGCAGGCAAACAGTGCAGGTTGGGCTGTCTCTGTGGCCATATACCTAATTATTCAGTCCATTCAGGAAAACAGTGAACTTATGTGTTATTAAGGCACTGAGAGGGCCAGACTTCTGTGCATTTGCTAGTCCACCTGAACTTAAAAATGTGGATATTTTATTGGCAAAGAAAGTGTCATCCTGAAATGGCCTTTTTCATTTCAGACAGAGTTGTACTGTTGCAGTGAAAAAAGTGATTTAATTAGAAAGAATTACACAGAATTCATTTCATGTCTATAATTGCTCTTTTTAAAAATTTAATGAGAAGAAGAGCAGTTGTGGAATCACAAAATAAATCAAATTCATTGATAACATCATAATTACTGTAACTATTGTAAAAAGTCTTAGACTGGAACACACTGACTCATACAGAAACACAAACAATGGGACAATGGCGAGAGTAATGTAACAGTTCTTAAACCCAATAGATGACTCACTACATTCACAGAGTTGAATTGTCTGTTTGCACAGACTGATTTTATAAAACTGAAGAAGAGAAATGAGACATTAAAAGAGAGAGAAAGTGATTAATTGAGCAGATATGAAAAAGTAACAAAGTGAAATAGTGAATGAAATTGGGTGAGTGAGAAAGAGGGAGTTAGGGACTGAAAAACGGCTGCTCTGTGTGTATTTTCTGTTCGCCTCCACCTCGCCTTTCCAACTCTCAGCTGAACGCTAATCAAAGGAAGTCTATCAATAGCCGGCCAAGATGAATGGAAGCCTCTGTAGTCCACGTCAACACAAAGAGCAAGTGAATGGGTAATAATTAAAACAGAAACATAGATCGAGCCAACTTGAAACACACAGACTGGTGCTGCAGGACAAATGTTTTCATTAACCTTACAGAAATACCATATTAACCCTGATGTACTACAGAGTGAAGATGAAACCCAATTTGCACCATCCAAAATATGTTGACTTATATTGGGTTTCTTAGTACCTGAGGGGCTGTTTACATGACCCCTCGGTTTCACAGATAAGGCTTAAGCTAGTCCCGCATGTTTGAGCTGTTTTAACTGAACACAAATTGTTAAAAACGGATTTCAAAGTGCAAGTTTTTTAAAAACGATACCGTTATTTTCTCTACAAAAACTACAAAAATGTGAATTTGTGAAAACGGTGACGTCATGCGCATGCGTATTACGTGTTCAGTCTATAGGCACGTAGTTTTTCTTTTATTTTTCTTTACAAAGTGACATCACCAACTACTGGCCTGGCATGCATAACAGCGTTTTTAATTGTTTTCGCGGATCCGTGTAAACGGGGATCGTTTTGACAACATTGTCATCTGTACGTGAAAAACTAAAACTTTTCCGGTTTTAGTACATCATTGTCGTGTAAACGTACCCTTAGTGCCACAACATACACTGGGATTCAAAGTCTGAGACCATATAGAAAATCTGGGATTTCAAAATTTAATAAAGAAACTAAAATCTTTAGAATTTAAAAATTTAACAAAGAAATTCTGTGAGAAATAATGCAATTCATTTCATTTATTTTTTATTTATTTTTTTATGCTGATAATTTGTAATGAAACATTTTTTTAAAAGTAGAAAAATGCAATATAGAAGCATTTTTCCTATAGTGGTCTGAGAATTTTAGACCCTCACTCTATAGCAGTGGTCTTACTATTTTTTTCATGAGAGCCACACTGATAGGACAAAGTCAATAGGAGAGCCACTTTTACCACGAAGTATCAAAAGTTACATCCAGTACATGAAAAAATACTAGGCCTATAGTAATTTATATAGTAAATACTATAGTGTTTTTGAACCATACTATAGTAAACTGTAGTATACTGTATATTATAGTATTTACAACACTTTGTTAATGAATGCTACAGCATACTGTAGTATTAACTATTGTGAACTGATAAACTGTAATAAATACTGTAGTGTACTTTAGTTTTTACTACAGTAAACTGTAGTGTATTGTAGTATAATATACCCAATAGTTGTAGAAAACTTAGTACAGTATTGGGTAAAGTAATTTGTTTATATTACTATAGTTGTTATATTACCACAGAAACTATAGAATTACCACAACAAATTAAATCAAGTACTTTACAATAGTATGGTTAAAAAACACTATAGTATTTACTATAAATTACTATAGTATTTTATCATGTTCATAAATAAAGTGTTCATGGATGAGATTTTTTTCATATTTTCTAGACTATTTTAAGTCGTAAAGTGACCAGGATATGTGAAAAAAATGTAGTGCATGTATTTGTGGGCAGCCGGTCTCTCTGAGGATGTGTGGAGCCCTAGCTCTAAAGCGCCCCACAAATTTCCAGTGTAAATTTGTGGTGAAAAATGGAACTGCAGCACGCTCTCATAGAGAGCCATTGGGGCAGATTTCTGGCTGCCCCGCTCATTTTCACGTTAGGTCATATCACCGTATTATTTGCCATGCGAGCCACAAATTAAAGCTTGGCGAGTCGCAAGAGGCTCACGAGCCGCGCAATAAGTAACACGGCTCTATAGAGTGGTGCAGGGATGACATCAAAACTCGGAAGACTAATTCGCCATTGGTTCCCTCAAGATTTTCCTATGGGGTTTTATAATGTGGTTTTTGATTTATGAGAAAAATAAGGCCTGTGTTAAACATAACTTGATGATACTTGACATTTTGTTCTACAAAGTAAATGACACACACCCATACCAAAAACTAGAATTTCGAAGCAGTAATGTTTATTTTTGAAAGCGTATGTTTCTAATAAGTATCTATATAAGACAGTTGGGGGTGTGAATGTGTGCAGTTTACGTTGTAGAACAAAACGTCAAAGTATTGTCAAGTTATGTTTACCGTATAGTCTTTATTTTACTCATAAATTGAAAAATCCCATAAGAAAATCTTGAAGGAACAAGTGGCGAATTAGTCTTCCAGAATCTGACATCATCCCTGCACCACTCTATTTACCCAGCATGCTTCCTTCTACTAATGGAACAGATCAGATTACACACAATGTCAAACATTAATCCAATGGAACAGAATATGAATATAAGTTACTGGGGCCAACAGGTGTCATATGAGTCCAGTCCCCATGGTCTACTAATTTATTAAGCAGAGTGAAATATCTCTGAAGCGGGACATCTTTGGGCGATTTTATGCACCATAGATTCAATTAAGTGCTCATTCGAGACCTAGTTCATTAGAAACATCATCCTGACCAGCTGATAAGATGGGACAGCAGAAACCCATTTCTATGCTTTGAATAATAAATTGAATTTATTTTACAGGAACTGCATGTGTTTCTTAGTGGTTGACCAACTCTTTCATCAGACTACAAGATGATAATTCTTGACAAATTACAGCATTAGAATGTCATGTATTTTCATGTAAACAAATGTAAACAAATCCTTTGTAATATCTTGCATTCAGCATCACATTTCAGTGTGAAAACTTGACTTCAATTGCTCTAAATCTATAGTCAGAGACAGTTACTATACACACATACTGTATATGTTAGTAAAAAAAAAATTCCCTGCTTATAGCTTGGACTTTGTAATAGCACTATATTTTTTGTCCTGAGCGTAATATAAGTGTTAAGATTGAATGCAGATGCTATGGTGAGGAAATTACCCTACATATTAATATGACTCCTTCAGGCCACATACATCAGGTACAACAGGACATTATATGATCCTAATTTAAAAAAAATATAGCAAAATCCATTACAGCCTTCTGTTATCAGAGAGATGGATATGTATGGACCAAGGGTTATACTGCTTTTGTTCTGTCAAGGACATGGATAACCTGCCTTGATTTCATAGATAATTTCTACAATAGGCGGTGCTGGACACTATAATGGATCCAGCCTCTAAAACTGATTTCCTTTAGGACAGCCGAGTCGTCTCTGTGACTCTAGAAATTAAGACCCTCTCAATAGATGTGCTGTGGGTTTCTTGTTTCCACTCCTAGTGTCTCACATATTATTTAGTATTTCAGTCACTCATTCCTTCTTCTAGCCACAAGGTTTAAATTAAGTGTGAAAGAAATGCATCCTCATATTAGACAGGGCTGTCTGCAGTTTCTTTTTCTTTTTTTAAAGGGATATTGATGTCAAAGTGACATCATCATTTGTATTGTAAATGAATGGAGGAGGAAGATTACAAGCGAATAATGATTGAAATTTAGGTCGGATCATAATACAATATAGTATGGCTTCATAAGTCTTGGGAAATAATGTATTAACTCTTTCCCTGGCAGCAGTTTCATTTAAAAGGAACATTTTAAACAGAAAGCTGAGAAAATAGCGATTTTTTTCTTTTCTTTTTTTTTTTTTCAAAGACTTCTTCTGGATCAGATTCAGAACGATCAAAATGTATTTTAGGCAGTTTTGATCTATATTCTGTTACATTCACTTCTATTGATTGTTTCTACTTATTCTACGCTTCTTTTTGGATCTGGAGATTCTGTACTACTTCAGAAGTTGCATAATAGTATGAAGCTTTTTTTAATTTTTTCAGCCATAGAATAAGACAATTTAAAAGATAATTGCGACTTTTTACCTCACAATTCTGCCTTTTTACCCTCACAACTGTGAGTTTACATCTCGCAATTATGACCTTTTTTCCTCAGAATTGTGAGATATAAACTCGCCGTTCTGACTTTTTTCTCACTATTGCGAGTTTATATATCGCGATTCTGACTTTTCTGACTTTTTTCTTGCAATTCTGACTTCTTTTCTCAGAATTGTGAGATAAACTCGCACCTGCAGTTATAGTCTAATTCTGAAGAAAAAAGGACTGACTTCTCAGAATTGCAAGTTTATATCATAGTTCTGACTTTATAACTCGCAATTGCGACTTTATATCTCACAATTCTAAATTTATAAATTGCAATTGCGACTTTATATCACGTAATTCTGAGAAAAAAAAATCTGAATTGCAAGATGTAAACTCACGATTGCGAGAAAGTCAGAATTGTGAGATAAAAGTCGTATATATATATATATATATATATATATATATATTTTTTTTTTTTTTTTTATTCAGTGGCGGAAACAAGCTTCCATACAATAGCGCCCTCTACTATATAACAGTGAAAATATGGATTGCCGGAATGGCGGGGTGGTGCCAGGATATTTTACAATATTTCTCATTTGTTTCAGTGAGGAAAGAAAGTCACATGAGGTTTGGAATGGCACAAAGGTGAGTAAATGTGTTTGCTGCTTAAAGAAAGGCTTTTATTGTAAACTCGGTTGGTGGTTCAAACTCAAGCCCTTCTTAATTAGAAATGAATATGTATCCAAGTGCTCACTGGCAAGCTGCTAAAGTGTAGTCTCACTCATACCGTGGGCCTATGGCATGGCAACCTAGGGGATGTTAATTTGCTGCCATGTTATGAGCCATGGCCAACTGCTGGGACTGTCACCTTGGAAGGACAAAATGAACAATGATAAACAATGCAGGATTTATTCAGGCCGGGTTTACTTTAACCTTTTGACAGGAATACACACTGACATTTGTCTGTCATAATTAGAGACAGAATGTTTTTTCCCCATTTTGCTTCATACTGAGATAACTGAGATACTATTTTAATGCAAAATATATTTATATATTTTTTTACAATGTAACAAGTAGAATGTTAAGTTATCAGAAATATAAGTCTTTATTTGTGAAATGTCTTATTTCTTACTTGGAACAAATTATGTCAACCCAATGCAAATCGCTTGAGTAAACTACTACTTTTTTTTTTTTTGCATATTTAAATTATATTTACATATTGTAATGTGTTATCTGTGTTTGTTTCTGTTTGTGGTGGGTTTGTCATGTATTTTAGTTCAGTTTCCTGTTTCAGTTTGTTTCTGTGGTTTCTCATTGATTGATTATCACACACACCTGTTTTTCATTTTGATGATTAATTTTTGATTTGTGTTATTTTGGGGGCTGTTTACACGACACCATTTTCAACTAAAAACTGAAAACATGCCATCTACTGGCATGAATAATACAGCGTTTGTAGTCGTTTTTGCGGATCCGTGCGAACAGGGATTATTTTGTCATCTACACAAAAACCGCAAAGAAAAAACGTTTCCGTTTTTAGTACATGGTTGTAGTGTAAAATGCACCCTCAAACCCTAAATTTGTTCTGTTCTTGGTCCATTTTTATCTATGATGGTTGTTCTGTTCCTGTTGCAAGTGATTCTTGAGTGTTTTTGTCATTAAACAGCAAACTTTTCATCCTTTGTTTCAACCAATGCTGACCAATATAAAACAGTATTTTTTTTTTAAACAATAAAAAAAAAAAAAAAAAAGTGTTGCTGTCATGAGTAAGTTTTAAGGGAAAAAATTAAAAAAGTTTCCATGTCCGGAGGCAAATATTTGTTTTTGTTTTTTTTATAATATACATATTTAAATCATAAACATGTATAATTTAATTATGTAAAGTATTTTTAAACAGTAGTTTTCTAAACAACATTGTAACAAAAAAATAATTTGTTGCATTAAAAAAAATTTAACAAACAGCAAAAAACATTAATTTTGAGTGTACAATGCTGCTATCATCAGTAAAATCTATGAAGTTTAGAAGGAAAATGAAAAAAGTTTCAGACTTTGCTGTTCATCCATATGTTCAATTCCATGTCCGGAGGCAAAAACACAAGTATATCCATTTCTCTACATCCTATATTGCTTCATTCTCTGCTGCCCATACAACCGATGATCTATTGCTTATATATGGCCCTAGTCAAGCCGTTCCTGACACAAGGTGAAATTGGTCTTCGCCAACACATTTTGAACTCCATCTAAAGATAGAACCTCTGGCAATTTCAGAATGGTTGCAAACAGTAGAACTGAAATATCATTTTACAGTTTTCACCACTATCAACATTCTCATTTTAAACCATCCATATATTGTTCAGGCCATAACATACTTTAGTTAAATCTAAAACTTTCTATTTTTCTGTGATGTTATATTATCTCAAAGTGTCTGTCCTTTAAGATCAGCCACAGCCTGTCTAATTACGGAGAGACAAAGATAACCAGCCTCCAATGACAAGAACATCCCTTTATTATCTCAGAGCTGTCATGAGAAACGCCGCACCATGAACGCTTTTAAATAATTAGACAGTAGCACGTTCCTTTGATTCAACAGAGCCGTCTCAAAAGGGGTGGTTAACCAAAGATAATAACCCCACAACCTCTCCGGTGAGCTCAGGCTGAAGGCTCGGCAGGATTGGGGTGAAGTCAGCGAATTGGGTCAGTTAGAAATGAACGTTTATGACCCACTGTCGTATCATGAGATCCCTTTGAGCAGAGACGAGAGCTAGAACAGATGATAAAGTACAAAGGTTGGGAACTATTAATTCACACAGCACAGGGTTCCTTTAATTAAAACAGTGAGCACTAGGTCTCTCCATGAGTATGATATGACAGTCAGAACATAAAACATTTGTAGAGCTAGACCCAATGGACAGATGTAAACTTTTACAAAACAGCGACATAACAATCAACCAGTTAAAAAAAAAACCTATTGATTATACTATTGGAACCCACTTCCAAGTAGTGATTAAAATTAATAACAATGTATTTTTTGAATAATTCTTTTTAATGTGCAACGCTTAGTTACAGCTTTAATTATAGATTTGATAGATTAGGACAGACCCTGGATTCCTGATATCACTGCTACTCTTCGATGAGATAAAACACACAGAACAGCATAGTACATGTAATACTCATATAGGTTAATTAACATTGTGCTAGCAACTTGATAAAAATCACCTCATTTGATTTGGATAAGCTCAGTGCAGACAATGTACTTGTGATTGTGTGGTAACCTAAATTAACTTACATCATTCATGTTGTAACCACATTCAATACCGTACCGATAGGTTTGCAACAGAACACAGAGTATAAAAAGGTATATATATTTTCAGTTGTTCATTGTTGTTTGCGGGCAGTGAGTTATTCTCGTTTATTAGCTTGTTCAGTTGTTAATTGATGGAATTTCAGACTGCCAGCCTCTCTGTGGTGTCTTTCTCCATCGCCTTTCCCCTCTCCCGCCAGGCTGTGAAGCCCTTGGCTCAAGGTGACCAGCAGCATCTGGGACAATTTGCAGCCCTGAAATGATGCTTCAGAGAAATGCAATGATATGAAGGCGTGACAGTGGAGATGTGAGTAATTGTTTTATTGTGAGCATGTCTGTAAATGCGTGCATTTCCTTTCCTCTTTCTGTCTAGTCCTTTCCATTTCTCTTTCTTTCTATAATGGCTCTGTGACAATACACTGTAAAGAAAATACTATTTCATTCTTTCTACTTTGAAATTTCATGTTTATTTCAATGTTTCTTTGTAATTATTTGTGAAATTTACTAGCAGTTTCTGAGTGCAAGTTGTTTCTACACCATTTTTTTTTTTTTTATCAGTGTTAAGTCTAATATAAAATTGTAAAAACATCGCTCTTTTTACCACTTGAGTGGAAATACATGCCTTGGGCGATTCCGAGGGGGCTGAATTCTAAGCAAATCTTTAAAATGATCAGACAGATTCAAATGAACACGTGAATTATTAATGTTTCGAAAACACACGTCTGCCTCGTCATTCCATTGCATCTTTCTCAAAGCTGGATGAGACTAGGCCCCCTTGACTTTTAAATGCATTTCATTTTTCACCACAGCTACCTGTGGCGTTGATATATTGCTGCTTATTTCTTCCAGAGGACGATCCCCAGCCTCCCTTGATGTTTTTATATGCATGTATTGAATCATTTATCAACTCACAAGATCATTCAATAATACGCTTTTCAGGAACACAAAGAAATAAGACTTTGCTGGGATGATGATGATGATGATGATGGCTTTAGCCTGCCTCTCCTCTTGCTTGTTTTTTTTTTTATGAAAATGAAATGTGTGTCGTTCTGCAGCAGGCCTGTTTTTTGATGTCAGTCACGGAACTGGGAGAAACATTATGAAAAAAGTACAATTATCCTGTGGTACATAAATCTATCTGTTCACGCTCGCGGTATTGAAGATTAAATCACTGCTGCCGTGCTATGAACTGTAATATGGCAATAACAAAGAAAGGCTCGTGATGAAAAAATGTAAAGTTTCTCGATGTTTAGATTCTGAAATGCTCCTCACTCAGCGCTTGAAAAGAGGGCTCCTTATCGGGAGATAACAAAAGCCTTACAGCATAATTACCCCAGCCTAGGTCACCTTGGGCGTCGCGAGAACGCTGTACGGTGGAGACAGCCGACATAATGAAATCCTAGAGTAAAGGACACTTTTTGGTAACACGTCCTCCTGTATAATCACTCCACAGAGTTGCTTTAATGAGACACTCATGACAACCTCAAATGAGCCTCATGAGCTCATAAACATTCAGATATTGTAGCTTAAATCCCAAATGAAGGAAGTGTGGTTTCTCATTTCCTAGTTTCTCTTCTTTTCCATCCGTTGCACCATCCTTCTCTCGCTCTTTCACACTCTGGAGCATCACAAGTTTATTTTGAGGCACAGACAGATTTCCTCGTGGGTATGTGAGGTTCAGTATGCAGGTCAAACAGACTTGGTAGCAGTCATCCAATGGCAACAGCAAAACTCTACCCTAAACCTGATCTTATGGGTGTCAGCAGACATTTTTTTTTTTTTTGGACGTTTTTAAGGTAATGCTTCTTTCCGTCGTGTCGCAACTGCAAACAGCCAATCCCTGTTAAAAGCGGTCTAAAATATGCTGTGGCTCTGCATATAAAAGGCAGTGTTCAAAGAGTTATATCCGTCAGCCATCTAAAGAAGACAGCAGTTACAAAGGACTAACTGATGGTCCTTTGTAATTTATTAAAGTGTGAAGATCCTTGATGATGCTAATATTAGAGTACCATTCAATTTGCTCTTCTTCAAAAGCCCGCTCACAGCAGAGTGAGAGAGCGAGAGTGAGAGGAGATTGAACATTGAACAGAAAGGGAATGTTAGAGCCTGAAAAATCCACTTATATAGCCCTGCTGTTTAAAATAAAAAATATCGGACAATATGTCTTAAGTGTTTACAAAATTCAGTATCATAGAGAATTACATAGTGTATAATACCAAATGTACTTCAAAATGAACACTTCGTATAGTTTAGTGTCTCAGTTTGACTTCTCTACTACAACCTTTGAAGAAAAAATCTTTCGTCCAGTCCAATACATATAGCAATATATTGCATTTTGTGGACTAAAGAGATAAGAACGGCTAATCATTTACAGTTCTACATGTCCATTAATTCATTCATTCGAAATTTAGGATGGCATTTGATGGTTTCCTTAAATACGTCCCTTAATTATTACATTATTGCACTTTAAAAAAATAAATAAAAAATTAAATTAATTTTAAATAGATAAAACAAAAAAAAACAAATGAAACCCAAAAAACATGGTTTGTGTTTCTGCTCGTGTTAAAGGCGAAGTAATTTTATTGGTCAGTAGAAGCTTGTGGGCCAAATAGTTTATATTTGGCACATGGAAGGACAAGTTCACACCTCTGATTCCAAACTGGAAATTCTGCCCCATGTCATGGGCACAACAGGGCTGCTATGAACCACCCTGCTGCCTGGAACAGGCACTAGATGGTCATCCTGTAGGTGTGTGGGTGCCCTATACCCTCCATATACACTGTCACTAGGATGTCCCATACAGGGGAAGATGTTGCATAATTCAGCTGGTCCATATGACAGCGGGCTCTGGTAGACTGGCAGCTCTGGGTAGGAGTAGGGTCTATGCACCAAGCTGGACGCCCTCCTGACAGCTGCCATGTTGTGGAAAATCGCCTCCTTGTAGGTGGGAAGCCTGGTGGACTGGCTGTGTCTCAGCTTCTGACTTTTCCTAGTGTTTCGCCGGAAGGCGTGAAGGTAGGTGTGATCCATCGGTTGGGCGTAACACATGGTGTTCCTCACCCGTCCGTGTACGTCTACACAAGGGAACAGGTCAGGTATAGCTACTCGTGAGGAGGCTGCGGCACTGGGTCTGTCACCCGGGAACCGGACTCTGTCGGGGCCCCAAGTGGCTTTCAGGAACGACGGTCTGCGATGAAGCTTCCTTTTCCCTATTAACGGTATGTCATCGAATGCAGGGTCAAAGTGCGTTTTGACACAGGAATTACAAGCTGTGTCTGCCACTACGAAAGGATTTTCACCGAAGGACGAGGACAGATGGTTTTCAGCAAAACTGTTTGCTTCGGTATGACATGTTGATTGGTCTTTATAATCATGAAGCCCCCTGAGATCCATGGACTCCACCAAGAGATTTTGGGGTCTCTTTTTCCTCCTGACGGCATCTGAGAAATCATTGTGACAAGACTTGTGGTGTTCGGTGTAGATGTCTCTATATGGAACAAAAGAAGAACCAGGATGGGCCAAGTCGGGTGGAGGATCATGCATGGCTAGATGAGGTGTACTCAGACTGGATACAGGAAGCATACCGTCGTAGAGACCCCTGGTCCTGGCGGGAAGTGTGTAGCGAAGAGGAGTGGGCCGTGTTAAGACTCTGTGGTTTACCATCGGTGGTGGGCTAGTGGTTTTGGTGTGTTGCGTGAAAGGTGGAGTTATGGAACGCTGCATGTGAGGTATGTGGTTCTCCGTGATGTTAGTAAAATATGAGAAGTGACCAGGGACTTTTTCAGTTGTGGTCACCAGTGGAATACGTGCTGGGAGGCTGCCGCTGTGTCTGCTCCAGTTCTCAATGGTCTTGGTGGCGTTATCCAATGAGTTCTCCACTTTGGCTGAGGAGACAATGTCCTTGGCTGTCTGCAACATTTTCAGCATGTTGGCCTGGGCGTAATTGGCGGTGATATCTGGATTCTGTATGCTGGTAGATCTGCCAATGTCTTCAACGCCATTAAAGCAGCTGTATATGCCCTGAAATGTAAAGTGAATAGTGACTATGTATTCCTACAGAGAAATGTTATTATGTGAACGTTTCACTGGATTCATTCGTGTCACAGCAGTATTTTTCTCCATTATAATGATTAATGTACCAGATGATGTTTTTGTAAGAGACAAAAATCAGTTCATTGTTTTGTCAAAGTTTAATGTGCCTCCTTATGGTGAATTATTTGATTATTTTTACCAACTAATGTGCTTATAGTGGTTCATATTTTAAATTCATTTACCCAAATATCCCTTTTAGTAGCCTAAATACAACAGACCGTGCATTATGATTTGGGCTAGGTAAAAATATTTTACCAGTGTAAAATAATATGATACCTAGCCCTAATTATCTGAATCTAAAAAACTAAATATTGAAATGTAAATTAGAAAGGCAGTCTTACCCTGCTGATGGCCAGTAGAAAGTCTAAGTGATCAGACTTGTGTACAGAGTGCCTCAGTTTCCAGTAAAGTAGATGTTCCCAAGCAAAGACCAGCAGGCTGAGGCCCATGGCCACGAGCAACATGTAGAAAACACCTGCCATGTTGTCTATGTCTAGTTTAGAGCTCATGACCTCATTTTTCTCATTCTGACATATTCCAGACAGCCATACTGTTTCCAGTCTCTGTGTGTCCCCTGCATGAAAGGAAACAGGGTCAGGAACAATGCCAGAAACAGCGGCAGTCAAAGACCGCTCAACTATGACAGAAACAAGCGGATACTATAAGAACTACACATGTGCTCTTCTCCAAAATCTAGTAAGGTGCCAACCTAGACATAATTTTAAGGCATTATTTGTGATAAAGAAGGCTGTTCCGAAAAGTAGCTTCCTAGTTTGGGCAATATTGCATGTATCCTTCAGGGTTAAGCATACATTGTGACGAGCATGAAAAAAAAAAAAAATCAGTGGGGAAAAAATAAATGAATAAATGAAATGTAGGCAGCAAGGTAGCTTACTAGTTTGAGAACAGAGCCAGCATCTACTGTTCAGTGGAGGTTTTCTTATGCCTGTAGTTTGCACTGACATTTCATAACCTCTCAATTCTCAGCACATTGAGCTTTTTTTACAGTAAGAGGGGAATGTTATAGCTTCCATGCTGGGGTAGAGGATATTAAGTGTGGACCAGTACCGGTCACCCAAGTGCAATTTACCATCTCCCAGGAACTGGAGGAGAGCCAGGTCTATGGGGCGCTTCCAGCGGGAGTCCTTCTGCAGAGCAATGCCGTAGCCTGTGGTAGCAAACACCTTCCCACTACCAATGGTGACCAGCTTGCACCCCTCGTCCTTGCCAGCCATATAATTAAGAACTGCTGCATCATATATGAAGGCATCCAACTTCCTACACAGAGGACAGAAATGAGCCCAAGGCAAATGGCTTAGTAATTACACGTAATTATGTCAAGTAAATAATTAGCTCTTGTTGATTTATACTCCCTTTTTCCTTGACAAATGGTGGACGATACATTATTTATGCTTGACTGTTACCCACCAGTGTTTCAGTGACCCTTAGATCTAACAAAATTGCTTCTAAATGATGCATATAATGACCAATGGAGTAAATCTCATTACAGATTATTAACCAAACATCTCACTAACAGAAAAGTACCATGTTTTTGGACATGTACTATGGTAGTTCCATGAAATTCTTGAAAATATCATGTAAATGGTACTACCATCGTACCTTTTTGTTAGTGTTCAAAGCTCTTCCACATAACCACACACACATAAAATGTTATTGCTAAAGCACACCCTGTCTTAAGGCTGTTGAGAGCTTCTTCCACTCCCTTCTGGTTGTATTTTATCATGTGGGTGTGCATGTCGGGGTAATTGCTTCGAATGTTCCTCTCGGTGCTGCCGTTTGGGACTGTCCCGAAGCGAAAAGGAGGATAATGTTCCTGGGGTTTTTGAAACTGAAACAAAAAGAAATAAATGACATTTCAGTTGTTTAGCTGAGGCAGGTTGCGTCTTAACCTTAAGAGTGTAGATCAACACAGATTACATGGACTTTACACAGAAAAGCCCGGGTAGTAGTGACCTTGGAAAAGAAAATCGAAGTACTGTTTTTTTATTTTGACCATATTAGTGACCATATTAGATCAACTGTCTTCAACTGGGGATCCGCAACCCTTAGGCCAAGTAATGTTTGATCATAGATAATTTTTTGTAAAAAAATTAAACAAAGTCAAAGTCAAAGTCAAATGCTATGCACCCTAAAAATGAAAGCAAGAGCACCCTCAGTTGATACTGTAATAATAACATATTGGCATATGCAAACGCTCGAGTGCGTATTTGTGTTTGCGCTCTGGAGAACGTCAAATATTTCTATTTACAACGTGTTTTGCAGCGGTGACAAATGGAGCCAATCACAGACATGTTTGTTGATCTCTTGAATGCAATGGCCAATCAGAGGTGTTTTACTTAGTTAGAATCCACTCACCGCTTAAAACACCAAAGCTTTTGTTCAGTGCTGAGTTCTGCACTCTTGTGAACTGAGTGACACCTTTTTAGTGATTATAAAGAAAGCGCTCTTTGGGTGCTTTCGAGGCTATATAATCCATTGAATAAGTTTTGTTTTTCATGCTGCTAAGAGGACCGACGGCCAATTCGGAGCTGACATCTACATATAAATGCGGGACACAGAAGTGTATATTCTTTAATGCTACTATATTATGTTGCTGCTAGCATATATTAGCATTGCTCCAAGCTCTTGTGTTGTTTTTTAAATCTATGAAAGATTAATCTGTTTTTGTTCTTTCCTAAGGTCCAATTAATTTCTCATTTGCATAATTTTATGGATTTCTGTCACTTATAGTGTTTTCTTATAAAAAATAATGAACAAAAATATTAGTAATCATGAGATTGCCTTTGAGACATGAGTGTCAGTGAACTTTGAAAGGTGCTAGTTTATTGAAATTTAAATTTAACTTTTGTCGTGATGCTGAATTTTCTTCATTCATTGATGGGAACAAATTGCCTGGCCTCTGAAAAATGTAAGAAATTACCTAGCCGCTGAAAAAAAAAGTTGACAGATCTTCACAGTATGATATTTCAGGTTTAATTTTAACATTTTCTTGAATACTTAACGAAATGTGCATATCAGGTGTGACCTTTCATTTCAGCTTTCTCCCAGAACTCATTTTGTTTCTGCAATATTTGCTCTTACACAAAGAAAAACACATCAAAAGGTATCTAAATACAGCACCACTGTCATACAGCTCATTTACAATTACATACAACTCACCTTTTTGTCACTAAGTCCAGACACGGTGTCAATATACTGCTCTTGGATCATGAAGGCAGCTAAATTGGCTGTGTAGCTGGCGAGGAAGATGACAGCAAAGAAAGCCCAAACCAGGACCATAATTTTGCTGGTTGTGCCTTTGGGGTTTTCAATAGGAACAGAGTTGTTGAAGACGATTCCCCACAGGAGCCAGACAGACTTCCCAATGGTGAAGGTTGGACCCCCAGGGGCTATAAACGAGATACATTTATAGTATGTACAAAATAAATAAAATAGAAGAAATTAAAATAGAAAACAGTCATTTTAAATATTTGAATTGTAAAAATATTTCAAAATATTAGTGTTGTACTGCAAGGTATGCAGCATGGGTGGCATAAGAGTCTTCATGCAGAAACGTTTGAACATTAGTGTGTATATATATTTAAATTACTTAATTATTTCTATAAAACACACATGTACATCCTATATAACAGATGTTCTATTAGCCACTTTGATTGAATTAATCACAGATCAGTCTACATGGGCAAAGAAATTCTTTCCTAGTTCCACCTTGACATCAGTTCTTAATGTGGTTCTTGTGTCTCACACACAGCCACAGAAAAGCCAAGCAATCAATCAAAGTCAAATTAGCAAAGCGACAAACGTTAATTAAACCTCAGAAAAATGACCTTTTACACTAGGAGACAAGTACACACCCTGTCAGCTCGGTTTATGTGGATTGATTAGGCTGCTTCCACAACTATTCTTCCTCTCCTAGCTTTGTGGCTGATAGAGAAAAGACTGATAGAAAAACCAAGGCTGACCTTTGGCACTAACAAGGCTCCGGTTGTACCCAACAGGGCTGAAGTACTCAAAGACGAACACGGTGACTGCCACAACAGTCAGGCACATTACGAACATCATAACCCACACGGCTGGACTGTAAGGCTCTGCAAGACAGAGAGTAAGACCAAAAATCAGCTGATTATCTGATTAAGATCTTGAACATAACTACTTAGTGTTTTTGTTTGTGATGTAAATGCTGTGCAATTAGCATAAATAATGAACAAATGAATGTTTAGCAGAGTCAAAATGCCTTTGTTTGTGTGCAGAGCTGGTGATTTAGTAGAAAATGTTTGTCCTGTCTAGGATTTATTCTCGATTTAATCCAACAAAGGCATACAATTTTAATCTAATCACATTCTAGTCAAAACCACCTGCACGCATCTCTTATAGATTTTGTGAGGGTGTCCTTGGAAATGGAGGGATAATGATGACTTCTCACCCAGGAAGGCAGAAGGTGAGACTGTTCCATTGCTTCTGGCCACCATAACACTAATCCCAGTCTCCACAAATGGCACTGAAAAGTCAACAATCTCTGACCGCTCCTCATTGATGGTAAGAGAGCCAATTGCCATATCTGCACGCTTGTAGAAGACCTTGAACAAGAAGAAAGTGAGTGAAAACTTTAGAGCAGTCATCAGAGGCATAGCAAAATAATGAAGGCCCTAGTGAACCATGAGACGGGACCTGCCCACAAATGGTGATGTCATGCAATTTCAGGGTGAACATTCAAAATTATGTTTTACGCTCAATAAACAACTTACTTATAGGTCATAAAGAAAGTAATTTCTATAAATATGCATGTTTGTAGCATGATTACAATCCCTGACATACTATATGCCATGTTGACGTTGTCTTGTAATCTACACCTTCCTTGACAAATTCCCGCCATTTACAATTATAACCATTCTACCGTGGCCTTGTGGGATAGTAAAGTGTCCATTGGATGTGCGCTTAAGAATCTCTGCAGAAAGAGTAGGTTATATGGGTATTTTTTCATACTGTGTATTCATACTTACTACTTATTTGACATACAGTACTGCTTTTCACATACTATATCCAAGAGAATTAGATATATTTCTGTCATTAATTACTCATCCTCATGTCGTTCCAAACCCATAAGACCTTCGTTCATCTTCGGAACACAAATTAAGATATTTTTGATGAAATCTGTGAGCTTTTTGGCCTCCGATAGACTGCAATGTTATTGCCACTTTCAAGGCCCAGAAGGGTAGTAAAGACATCGTTAAAATAGTCCATGTGACTACATGGTTCAACCTTAATGTTATGAAGCGACGAGAATACATTTTGTGCGCAAAAAACAAACAATAATAGCGACTTTATTCAACAATTTCTTCTCTTCCATGTCAGTCTCCTACACTGTTCATGTAGTAAACACAGTGCAGCGCTTCCGGGTTCTACGTCAGAACGCTGTACACGTGAGCAGTACGTTGCAGTCTATCGGAGGTCAGAAAGCTCTCGGATTTCATTAAAAATATCTTTATTTGTGTTCCGAAGATGAACAAATGTCTTACGGGTTTGGAACGACATGAGGGTGAGTAATTAATGACAGAATTTTCATTTTTGGGTGAACTAACACTTTAAGACTGTGGCTATTATTAGCCTCTGGTTTGCAGATTCCAATTTCTTCAAGGATCGGAAATGGACATGAACCACTAGGTCTGTCATTACACAGCTTCGCAAATTGTTAACGTCGCAAATCATTGTTGACAGATTTGTTTTGCCGTCACCCGCAATCAGGCTCATGAATGAAAATTCCTTATATCACACTCATGTCAGCCCGGAATATCTGTCTTGCTATTATATAATAATTATTTATCTCATTTAATGATCTATTTCTCTCACAGTGTGAGAAAAGCATTTAAGCCTTGTATGTGGAGCGAGGGTTTGCTATCTTTAAACTCATCAGCGTGTGAGCAGATGCAGGTTATGAAAACCGATGAAGTGATCAGCAGCTGTGGAAGACACTAAACCACCGGATTAAGTGACACTACACGCAGCAGGAGGTCACAGGATGGAATGTGTCGCTTTTAAAGCCAGTTATGCTCCATGAATGCTCTTAACAACTTTAGCTGCAATATTTGGAGGTTTATGGAGATATGTTAAATACAGAAAGAAAACAGGGTGTGAGTAATGTTAGGAAAAAACGCGTTGACACTGTCATAGGAAGCTGATTTATTTTTTGTATCACGCTGTAAGCTGTTTTATTTTTATATTCTCAGATGTTAATTTAGCTCATTTCCCATGAGCTCTGAACTGTTGACATGTTTGAAGTGTGAGTGCGTTTATGTGAGAAAGAGAGAGAGAGACAGAGAAAATGTGCCATTTCATACCTCTCCAATCATCCCATTCCAGACGCCACGGACCATCTTGCCATGTTTCCCATTGGTTACCAGATAAAGGTCATATGAAAACTTGATGGTGCGTGAGAGCTTCTTTAGGATGTCTATGCAGAAGCCTTTGCAGCAGAGTTTGGTGTAAGGCTCATTGTGACCGGTTACACTGCACATAAAAAAATATATGAAACATTTAGTTTAACAAGTAATAGTTCACCCCAAAATGAAAAATTGTTCCAAGCAACTTGTATGCTACATTTCAAGCATCCTGAAGCCAAATGATAGCTTTATGTGAGAATTTGTGTAAAAAATTGTTCATCATATATCATATGGACCACTTTTATGTTACAACTAGGGTGGTTTTGTGTCCTATTTGAAGCTTGAATGCTGTTTATTGTAAATACATGGAAAACAGTCATCAAAATATCTGCAGAAGAAAATCATATAGGTATAAATAATGGCAGAACTTTATGTTGGGTAACTAAATTTCTTTTAACCCATTTAGGAACCATAGTTAAAAAGATTAAGATTTACATGCTCCCATTGAACATTTGATGAAGAGGATCAAAGCGCATGGTTCTAGGGCAAAACATATGGTGTGACACACATCTGAAAGAAAGATTACTGACAGAAAGACTAATTAATTATAACTGGAATAATATAGACATGAATATGGAGAGAGAAAATGATCTGTGTTGCCATAAATGATTATGAAGAAGAAGACTTCATCTACAGTAGTGGCCAAAAGTGATGTCCGGAGGGGATATTTGTTTTTAATGACCCAACAAGTTTGATTAAACCGTCAAAATAAGAGGAAAATATTTTATATTTTTCCATAAAAGATTATGAAGAAGAAGACTTCATCTACAGTAGTGGCTAAAAGTGATGTCCGGAGGGGATATTTGTTTTTAATGACCCAACAAGTTTGATTAAACCATCAAAATAAGAGGAAAATATTTAATATTTTTCAAATATGATGGAAGAACAAAACACTAAACTTGGTTAAGGTATTTATTTGATACAAATATTTGGAAAAAAGGCGGTAACAATTTATTTTAGGGTCTTTTAACTAGTTGCTTATTAGCATGCATATTACTAGAATATTGACTATTTATTAGTACTTATTAAGCACATATTAATGCCTTATTCTGCATGACCTTATTCTACATTCTTAATCCTACCCAATACCTAAACTTAACAACTACCTTACTAACTATTAAGAAGCAGTAAATTAGGAGTTTATTGAGGGAAAAGTTGTAGTTAATAGTTTATATGTGTTCCCTATACTAAAGTGTTACCAAACATACACCGCTGACTACAACATAGTCAGTTATTAATACTTCATTGGTTCTCTCTTGTTTTTGTGCATTCATAATTTCTTTGTATGACCGCCAGGTCAAAAACGATGTCCGCACAATTTGCCGTTATCACAAATAAAAACAATGACTCCAAACACAACTATGCTTTTAAAATTTTTAATAATATCTGAATACAAATTTTCCTAGGCAGGACATCACTTTTAGCCACTACTAGTACGTCTGAGGGCTTTTCATTCTTATTGACCTGAAAAGAACAATAAATAGCCTATATAATAAGTTTACTCATATCAATAACCACATATAAGTAGATAAACACAGACTCAAAAAGCAAAATAAACACTGCTCTCTTCAGCAAACTGCTGCGATTTAAAAACCCAGAGCCCAGAATCTATAGACACGCACTGCTTGGTTGTGAGCATTCACAATAAAATGTTTGGAAAAAGGCGATGGCCTCCATTAACCATTAGATGCTGGAGGCACTGAGCAGAGAAACTCTGAGAGCAATAATGATACATCACCTCTAACCTCCCCCAGACCTCCTGCGTAATGAGCTGTACGGGGAGTGGACGTGGGGCGGAGGGCCGGCAATGCAGGGTGTGCGGCACTGGCAGCAACCATAACAAAGAAAGACAAATGAAGTGTTTGGAAGGATGAGAGTCTCCCTCTGCAAGCGATCTGGACATAACATAAACAAGCCTGTCTCTTTTCTAGCCTGTCTCACCACCTGCAAACGAAGCTGGCGGTTTGGGTTAAGTGGCCTGTGTATTGAGGATGAGATGTTTAATCAGTCAAACACACACACACACACACACACACACACAGCACAAGGGACAGACGGACAAAGTGCATCAGTTTTCTGGTATAATGGACACAGATACACTTGCTGTCTAGGGAGTGCCAATCAATTATTTCTCCTTTAAACAAAGTTAATTACAGTACATTGAGTCGTATGGATCTTTGTTATCATTGGCGTACAGTCAGATATTGTGAAACAGCTGAATGAGAGATGTACAGTGGCTTGACCTATCTATTGCAGAAATGGGTGTAGCACATCGATCTGGTTGTAGTAGACTAATGCATTTTATATCCAAATACAGCACCGCATTAGTGCCACAGTCTGCTGACCTTGATATGCATGGCATCATAAATGCCAGTGACCGCAGTGGATGCTCTGGTGCTGCTGACCTTTAGAAAGAGTATACCATATATAGGGGACGCCTAGATCACACTACCAAGTTTGGGTTCTGTAAGATTTTTTAATGTTTCTGAAATAAGTCTCTTATGCTCACCAAGGCAGTTTTTTTTTTTTTTTTTTTTTTTTTTTTAAATACAGAAAAAAATTAAATATTATTACAATTTAAAATCATTGTTTTCTATTTTAATATATTTTTAAATGTAATTTATTCCTGTGATGGCAAAGCTGAATTTTCAGCAGCCATTACTCCAGTCTTCAGTGTCACATGATCATCATTCAATATGCTGATTTGGTGTTCAAGAAAAATTCTTATTATCAATTCTTATTATCGTGCTGTTTAATATTTTTATGGAAATGTTATAATTTTTTCTGAATTCTCTGATGAATATAAAGTTCAAAAGAACAAAATTTATTTTTGTCACAATATAAAAGTCTTTACTTTTGATAAATTTAATGTGTCCTTGAATAAAAGTATTAATTTCTTTAAAAAAAACCTTACTGACCTCAAACTTTTTAACAGTAGTATACTGTATATATGTATATATGTATATTATTCTACATTTAAATGTAGAAATAAATTATATTTACAGTTTATATTTAAATATTAAAACAATTATGTAGTTCATGAAATAACAAAAATGAAGGCAACATTAAACTATTGATTTTGCCACCAGATTAATACATAAAACAACAACATGTGGGACAATATTAAATAGCTACTCTCCGCCCTAAGTCCACTCCCCATACAGCTCATGTCTTAATGTATAGAAGTGATACATTAGGACAAAATTATGTCAATAAATTTATGTTTAAGGAGAAAATTTTTTTACAAAAATGATTTAACTGTTTGAAACCAATTTCCAAAGCCAGTTCTGGAGAAAACATGTGTTTGTGTAATTGAACTTTTGACTCAAAACCTCATAAAGTGTTTGTGACAACAAACCCCAGTCTTCCCAACCATAATTTGGTATACACTTACTTTATGCCAAACCCTAAATAATGGTTTTACAATTTGTATGAATGACTAATTAACATATGTAAAACACATGCATAGACAAGAATTGGGAATCAGTGTATAATAAATCCATAAATTCACTCAAACATGAAATGCCCATTGTTACCCGCAGGCCCAATTAAAAGCAGTTGTCACACTTTCCAGAACTTTCTGAACATGGGTGCCAATTAGCATGAAGGTGTGTGATGGGCCCAGAGCAGAACGTCACCATTACGGTTATTGATCATTGTTTCCCCTTCAGCCATCACACGCTCCCCAAGGGGTGATTACTCTGCTTTATGATTTATTTACACTCTCTTCCCTCAGCATGGAGCCATAATGAGCCTGTCATCTCTCTCTCTCTCTCTCTCTTTTGGTATGACACACTCCTCACTCAGCATGTGTTACCTCCAGAGCTACACAATTCACTGAACCTGCTTTCATTCACCTGGGGGAATCAAAGACAAAAACTTTTGGAATTACACTATTTTATTGTTCACGTCTAGGAATTCCAACGACAGAGGAAAGCAAATTACTGTGATCAAGGAGTCACAGATTTTAAATTGCAAGTTTATGCCTAGGGCAAGGAGGGTTGAGGGATTAATTGCTGGAATGAGCAAAACAATTCCTAATAATAGGTTTGGGGTCTTCAATCCAATGAGCTTCTGTTTAAATCATTAAGCCCTCTGGTAAATGAAGACTTGATGGCATTTAACGGGAGCACTAAAATTTAGTAGCCGAGTTTGGGAGCCTCCAAGGTGCTTAAATTGTGTCTCATTTTCATTTTCAGAAAGACAAAAAAAAATCCTAGTAAGTTTTTTTTTTAAAGGATTATTCCACTTTCAAATAAAAATTTCCTGATAATTTACTCACCCCCATGTCATCCAAGATGTCCATATCCTTCTTTTTTGAGTCGAAAAGAAATTAAGGTTTTTGATGAAAACATTCCAGGATTATTCTCCTTATAGTGGACTTCAATTGGCCCCAAACGGTTGAAGGTCAAAATTACAGTTTCAGTGCAGCTTCAAAGGGCTTTAAACGATACCAAACGAGAAATAAGGGTCTTATCTGGCGAAACAATCGGTCATTTTCTAAAAAAAAATTAAAAATTATATACGTTTTAACCATAGACACTCGTCTTGAACTAGCTCTCTTCTTCTTCTTCTCTATTAGAATTATGGCAGTGTAGACGCTACACGCTGCTAAGTGTATTACTGCCCTCCACAGGTCAAAGTTTGAACTAAATTGTCATATACAATATGCTAGTGCAAGTATATAACAATTTGTTCAAACTTTGACCTGTGGAGGGCAGTAATACACTTAGCAGCGTCTACACTGCTGGAATTATAATAGAGAAATAGAAGAAGAGAGCTAGTTCAAGATGAGCGTTTATGGTTAAAACGTATATTATTATTTTATTTTATTTTTTTTTAAATGACTGATCGTTTCACTAGATAAGACCCTTATTCCTCGTCTGGTATCGTTTAAAGCCCTTTAAAGCTGCACTGAAACTGTAATTTTGACCTTCAACCGTTTGGGGCCAATTGAAGTCCACTATAAAGAGAATAATCCTGGAATGTTTTCATCAAAAACCTTCATTTCTTTTCGACTGAAGAAAGAAGGACATTGACATCTTGGATGACATGGGGGTGAGTAAATTATCAGGAAATTTTTATTTGAAAGTGGACTGATGCTTTAACAGTCTTTTGCTATAAGGTGATGTTTTCATTAAAGAGGTAAAGTACATAGCTGCTAAACAAGACTCAATCAGTTTTATTTATGGCCAACACATGTAACTAAGCCAGTGTCAACTTGTTACTAAATGTATGTTGGATCTCATATAAGACAAAAAAAAAAAAAAAAAAAAAAAATATATATATATATATATACACACACATACGTACATACATATCATTATCTATATATTACATTATTTCTACACAAAATATTCTTGCATTCAAGGGTCTATGACAAATCACTCAAATTACCTTTTAATTTTAGTACTTTCATCTTATTCCAATCATTTGTTATCTTACGACAGGACTTTGTACAAGAATCTGGGAACACTTCCAAACCCATATGGATTTTATTTATTTATTTATTTTTTAGGCAAAAGGAAAACATCGGTTCTAACCTTGCTGCAAAATATCAAAAAAACACACTAAAGAAGCCAGTTCAGTCTTCAGATTTCATATGATAGCTTTGTAAGGAAAAGACCTACATTTATTTTGGTATTCTCTAATAATCTTCACCTCCAGTGAGCTGTTAACTTGAGAACTGCTGCGACCAGTTCATTAAGTCAAAGAGTTGCACTCGAGAATCAGATCAGTAGATCATTCCTCTGAACTTACTGACTCAATGATCCAATCATATTATTTCTCAATGTTTTCATTTTTGAAGTGTAATAGCTGTGATCACAAAGAAATGTTGTTGTATGGATGAGATTAGCATGAAGATTCTAGCACAGAAGTCATACAAATAACCATTTTTTTCTTTTCTTTTTTTATGGGGGTGAACGACCCCTTTAAATAATAGCGTACTCTAATAAGGTTCTGTAATTAGCTGCATTTTGAACTCTCTACAAGCTCACAGATGCAACATTCCAATAAGTGTGTAATAGGCTTGCTGGACTGTAACAAGTTGCATATGCTAAGTGACTCTCATGGCATATTGCTAAATGGGGATGTTTGCCAGTTTTGTGTAGGGTTTATTAGACTTTCCTTTTTAATTAGCCGTCTGTTTTTGTTTTGTTTTTTTCTCAGCTTTGCATTCTAATATCAGGAAAAGCTGGCAAATATACAAAACAGTGGTACATACTGTAGGCAGAATGTGGTGGAGATTGTCTTAATATTAAGTGTTAAACATCTCCACCTAAAGTTTAGTAAAACTCTTTCTCGGTTTCAGATGTTCTTGTTTGTGTTTGTACGGTGACTCATTCTAGAAAATGAAAAGGTTGCTGCTGCTGCTTATTTTATAATTATTAATGGGTACCTATTATCCCTGTACTAGGTACAATCCATCCAGTGGACACTCTTTATTGCTCCCCTTAATAAGAGACAATTCATTTTAAAGATCAATGTAATCAAACAGTACGTTTGCATGTGCAGCAGAGAGAGGATGATGTAATGCGGAGACTGTGCTCTTTATGAAATTTTCTAGTTATTGGTCTCATAAACAACCCCATTTGATGAATATCTTCATAAACGACAGCCACAGATGTTGACCTTTTGAAGTCACATTCACAGGTGTACCTTTCAGTCCTGTTGGACTGCCGACGGCACGGCACAGTATTGCGAACACAGGTGCCCGTGGCAGGATCAACACTCTCCACGATGACAAAAGGCCTCTCCTCCAGTGTGGCCACAGTCAGGTGGCGGTTGTCAGACACAGGCTCCAGAAAGCTGCCATAACGGGGCCATACAGGGTAACGCATCTGCAAAATCCCTCCCTCGAAGTTTCCTACCTGTGGAGGGTTTCAGAAGAGGTTTAAATGTGGATTAAACCTTATAAATAGCAAAAAAAAAAAAAAAATAATAATACACGCATACAGACGTTTCTTCATTGACTTATACTGTTCTTTTTTGTTTGTTTTTTTACTGATTTTTATACTAATTATATTTTCTATGCCTTAATCCTGAAGATATCCCTCACATAAATCTTTTGCATCCTTTTTTTTTTTGGAGTATCATTTTATGCATTAGGCTTTTTTTTGGCTCATATAGTATGATATTGGAGAATAAAGTATGGAAGCCCGTTTCTGCCACTAAATAAAAAATAAAAAACAGTAATTGTGACTTTTTATCTCGCATTTGCGAGTTATAAAGTCACAATTCTGAGATATAAGTTCGCAATTGCGTGATATAAAGTCACAATTCTTAGTGCGAGAAAAAAAGTCAGAATTGCGAGAAAAAGTTTCACACAATTGTGAGTTTATATTACAATTGTGAGAAAAAAGTCAGAATTGTAAGAAAAAAGTTTCACACAATTGTGAGTTTATATTACAATTGTGAGAAAAAAGTCAGAATTGCGAGAAAAAAAGTCAGAATTGTGACTTTATATCACACAATTGCGAGTTTATATCTCGCAATCCTGACTTTATAACTCGCAATTGTAAGAAAAAAAGTCAGAATTCTGAGATAAGAAGTCGCAATTACTGTTTTTATTTATTTATTTAGTGGCGGAAACGGGCTTCCATGATAAAGAGCTCATACTCGAGGATGGAAAAAAAATTCTGATAGCTTAAACTGCAAATAAGTCAAATTTTATAACATTATAGCAGACAACTTACATAAAATGCATATAAATATCAGCTGTCATTCTATCTCCCAACAATATGTCTTTATAAGATATTAGTTTCTGATCAAAGCTTTGTAGTTTTTATTGCGGGGGGGCAAAACATATAATGCAATTCAATACAATGATGATTGAGAGATAAACGCTCCTCAAAACTTGATGAATCATATTTGATACTCACATTTTAACATGATTTAAATAAATAAATAAATAAATAAATAATGGCTGGATAATCAAGTAAACCTAAGTTGCTTCAGTCCAGTAAGTGTTCATCTTGAAATATTACTAACAATATAAAAGATATTCTTACGTTTACTTAAAAAAAAAAAACAGTAAAGATTTCACAGTGAAAAGACACATGTACCGCAACCTGAAGGTGGACATTTTTAGAATTATATTGAGAGCCCTTTTACTTGTTAAAAAAGTATAAACTATCAATCAGACGAAACAAGGCATGTAGTAGATTGTGTGGTTTTTCAGCAAAGCTTTGATTATGTTGACAATTTAGAAGCCTTAGAAATTTGCATAAATATTATACAGTAGGCTTTATAGATTTAAGACAATGTTGGTAATTTCAGGTTTTATTTGAACCTTGTAGGGATCTTTGGATAGGCAAAGCCACACACACAAACATTCAAACAAATGACAGGAGTGATAAAGGAAAATGTTCCAAAGTACAATTCATGGTGTCTTCCTCAGGGGTATGTTGTATTTATCATCCGCTGTTCAATACAGTGCATTATTCGTTTGTCGCACCATCGGTGTGATGTATAATCAAATATCCCACAGCTTTCTTGTTATTCTCCTTTATTGCTCTTATTTTTTAGGTTTTTCCTCTGAACTTGAAATGAATTTGTAATAATGGTTAGAATTTATACTACTCCAGTAATGAAGGTGTTGCACAAAGCCGTAAATCTCCCAGGGCTCAGAGGCTCATGGGGAATCTTTACAGAGCTGTTTGTAGACTGTGGAAAAGCCCTATTATCCAGAGAGAGCTCAGCCCACTGGTCCAGCTCAGCTTAAAAGAGACTATGGAGAGTCGGTCTCAGGGCCGCCTCCGCTAAAATTCCCCAAGAATCCATGCGTCACACCTAAATACCAAGGGGGGCGAAGTACGAACCTGCTGTCCATCTCTGTGACCCTTTTTTAAAGTTACATGAGAGAAGAACATTCACTCCTCCATCTAAAAGCTGCAGTCCATTAGCTGGGGTTATTATTACCTGACTGCTTCTTGAATGTGTGACCCCTACAGATTTTGAGCAAACAGCCATTTTTTGTAGGGAAGTATTTTTTGAGAAAAATGTAAAAGAGCTAAATAAGGATGCAGTGTTGCATATCCTTTTAAGGCAAAAGACAGGATAGCTCAGGAAAGTGTTGCCACTAATTGTGCAGCAGCTGTTCCCCAAATGCATCCAAGGCTTTTCAGCTTGGGAATTGTAATCCATGTTTGGTTATGGTATTAGCTGTGAGGGGAAGTGAGCGTGATAAGCCTCGGCAACAGGGATTTATTGAAGAATCATTCATAAACTTCAGCAGAACAAATAGATTCAATCTCCAGACTCCAGGTGTGGATAACATGACAGCCTGGTGGCACATCACATCTGATCATTAGCAATGACGACAAGAGCACTAAAGAACATTTTATTTGCACATTAAATGAGGGCTGTGTCGTGGAAACTGTTCTTTATGTGTAAAGAATGAATCCAGACAAAGCCCAGCAGTTATTTCTGTCTATACCTGTTTTAGTGAGCACTTTCAGACCAGCAACTGAAATAGGCTGTGTAGTGAAAGTGAGAGGTATAGTAATTCAGCAGACTATAATGGCTGTAATAACAGGGTATTCTATTCTCGTTCTGAGGCGCAAACCAGATTTCGGTCGGAGCAGATATGTGTTATTTGGAATAGCCTATTTCGTTTTACAGCTGCCTAGCATATCTGGGATTCTTCAGCAGAGATTTTCAAAAGCCAATGTCTGTCCAAACACTAAACCAAGTCATTATGTACTTCAACTACAACTGCATTTTGATTATTGCAGTTTACAACCAAAAATGGGTTGCAGGTCTGTTCTGAAAGTGTTGTGGACAGCAGAGGAAAAAAACATTAAATGCAAATATAAAATGCTCGTTACGACAGTAAAATGACCTCATTACCTATAAACGTGAAGAAAACAGCATTAAATACTTGCCATATTCTTAGTTCTGTCATGACAACTCTGAGTGTTTGGCATGGTAATGGATATGACAATGTTGATATGTTTGGACTTGATGGAATAGATCTGCTATGCCGCTGCTGTTATTGCTTCTGCGGCTGCAAAGCAAGTACAGGACTTGTTACTGCCAATACATACACGACACGCTGATGAAAGCAAGTAAGACATCCTGCTGCTGTACAAAATAGCATACATGAATCACCCGTAGCAGATCTATACAGGTGGAGCTGGGGAGGGTGGAGGGTTTCTGAAAGCACGCTGCAACTGCTACACAAAATGCTGACTAGTATTTGAAGGTTGAGCAGTAAGCTCATTGGCTACTGATACAGCTGGAACCAATCAGCTGTGATTATCAGTGTTGGGGAAAGTTACTTTTAAAAGTAATGCATTACAATATTGCGTTAGTCCCCAAAAAAGTAACTAATTGTGTTACTTATTTACTTTTTATTGAAAAGTAATGTGTTACGTTACTTTTGTGTTACTTTTTCTCACCTGGGCTGGTCTTTATTTTTTAATAACAACAAAAAAGTTCTATTTTTGGCAAATGTTAAGGTCATTTCACACCAAAAGTGAAATGAATAAGCCTCAGGCTGAAGGAAATGCATATTTACGCCTGTACAGTAGAGGGCGCAGCTCAAACCTTTCAGCTGTGCTGCCATTCTGAATTAAAGAATAGTATACAGAAGAAGGAAGTTCAACACTCTTATTTCTAAATATAATCTAAAGTAATTTTTGCTTATTAGTATGATTTATTTAGATCATTGAAGGTCAGCAGCAAAGACAATGGGTAATAAAGTGAGATTAAATACATAAAGTATATTTGTATATTTGTGAATACTGAATGTTTTTGTGCGAGATGAGTAAATGCATGTTTACATTTAGTCTAGAACTACAATAAACGTCATGTTTAAACACAGTGCACAACACACAACACTTTATTTCTTTCAACATGCGCACAGGAGAGTTGTCAGTCAATAAATGTGAAAAAGTAACTTGCGTTACTTATTTGAAAAAGTAACTTAGATATTTTGTTGTAAATTGAAAAAGTAATGCGTTACTTTACTAGTTACTTGAAAAAGTAATCTGATTATAAGCATATTGAGTTAAGGACCTCTGCCATCTAGTTTCATGAAAGAACTTTGCATTTGTTGAAGTCAAAAGCAGAGTGTTCTATCAAACTCGACATATTTGACAGAAGCTAGCCAAATTAGGCAGATTTCTCAGAAGATGCCATTGTTTTTGTTTACTTTTGGACAATAAATAAGTTTCATACTGTTTCAGGTCGCCACTTGATGTCTAATGCAACATATCTGGGTCCTGAAGCAAAACCAATTTCTTTGCATTTCCTTCAAAATCACACACTAATAGCACAGATGCACAAGGACGTTTTTTTTCTACAAGTGTTTTTCTCAGATGATCTGCGTCATTTGGGCTTTGTCTGTCTTGTAGATACTATCATGGTACCAGCAGAGAAAAACAGTCTCTTGTGCTGTCAGTATGCCTGTACTTTAAAAAAAAGAAGAAGCAATGATTCATCTCGCTAATGACTTCAGCACACAACATGAGCAGGGTGTGCACAGCATGGGAAAGTGAGGTGGTGCAGAGAGTGTCAATGGGAGCGTGAGAGGGGCTACAGAGCAAGGTGACCAGATATAGATAAACTGTTATGTCACACAGAGGGGGGCCAGGTGAGCCATGAAGGCCGGAGGCAGGAGTTAAATCTAAAGACTGAATTTAAAAGAACAGAAATCGATCAAAACTTTTCAAAAATAACACAAGCTCTTTGCAGCTCCTTCGCAAGTAAAATCTACTTGTCATGTACTTGTTATAAAGAGTACGAATTACTCCCACTAATTGCACAGTTTATTTGCACACACTGTCTGCATTGTTTCAGTGCTTAATTTACTAAAGGAATTATGCAAATCAGCAAACGCACCTGCAAAAACACTATTTGCATGTCACGCTAAATAGAGCAGACTCGCAAAAGCAAGCATACTATGCTGGAACTGCACAGTATTGCTCCACCAGTGTGATCCAGACACCCAATTCAACTATTTAAATGCGCAAAAGTGCACGTCGACACAGCGTGGCTGGATATATGCCCAATTATAATGGTTTTCTCCATCATTTGATCGTCATTTGATGAAATACTGCTGTCATGATCAATAGAAAATGTACTCAAACATCTCTTTTAAATTAAATTCACACAAATGACTCTTAACAGCACACTGCTAATTTTGCCTGGCAAAAAGCAATGATTTTTGTGAATAAGGCACAATGTATAATGAGCCTAATTTACATAGAAAGGAGGCTTGTTTGGGAATGACAAAAAGAATGACAGTTACCTAATTTAAATATTTCATTTAAATTGCAGCACATTTAGCCTCTGGATTGTTGAAATGCCACATATAAGTGGCACAAAAATTTAGTGAATCCAGACCCTGAAAAACATTTACACCCTACTTTCAAAACGAGGTTACAAAAGCTCTTTCAATTTAGTTGTCATCTACTAGCCATCAACCGGACTGAGAATCTGAGTGCATTTACCCGCTGATTTTTTTTATTGCAGCTTTAGATGACAACACACATCCTCTAATATCCGTATCCTCTAATCCACCTAGAGGAGGGCGTGATGACCGGATGTAAATTTGGATGTCAGTTTGATCTCTGTTTATTCCTCTAATCTCTTTTTGTAGTCAGGTGGTGTTCACACATTGCCAGGCGGCCTACACATGTCCCTATCACAGAGGCCAAAGTGCTGGAGGGCTGGCCATGTGAGGAAGAAAGGACCGTTTCCGAAAGCCAAGTGTAATTGCATCATGACCCAGTGTGGACGGTAATAAATACCTAGCGTTGGAGGAGCTTGTGAGGCAGAATTTTCTGATTCTTCTTGTATTAAATTGAAAATCTGTGATTAATCAAAGCTAAAAAGGCAAAGTTATTGAAATGGTCCAACCTATCAGTGAAATAGCTGTTAATATCTTATAATAAATGGCAAAAATGTAATAAAATTGTACATAATAAGAATGATATGGTATTAGAATGTATAAAATTAGAACTATATTTAAGACTTATGTGGTACTCTAATTCTGCTAGTTTATTTGCCAGGGAATACACAATATTCAATCTTATTTATGCCTCCCCAAAAACAATTTGTGTATTCCCTGGCATTCAAATTCATAATCTTGGCATCACTAGCGCTATGCTCTAACACCCAGTGCTGCTACAGTACAATGTAGTCACTTGAAATGATTGAATCTTTATATTATCTGTAGTGTTGTTACTCGAATAGGTGTTCCAGAAATAGACGGATATGACTTCCAACCACTTACTTCTATAAGGAATAGATAAAACACTTCAGGAAACTGTAACTAGGAAACTCTTCCAGCTTTGTGTGGTGAAGTCTAAAATGTTTCAACATTATTATTGTTATTGTTGCTTCTAATAATAATACTGACCTTGTCCCAGTGTCTTTCTCGATCCAAAGCAATGATCACCATGGAAGGATTAGTGAGATAGCCATCAGTGTTGAAGGAGAGGTCCTTATGCTCCCATGACACATTCAGCATATGCCTGTAGAACAAATTAGTAGCTTTAAATTAGTAAACCAAAAAAAAGTAGATTTGAATTTTAAGTGATTGTACAATTGCCTGGATTTTATCCATCTCTGAAATGAGACAGAAGACTATTAGGCAGAGAAAGGAGGACATTTCAAATACAAGCCTATAGTTTTTTTCCCCACTGAGTCAAATGAATATAAATCAGAGCGTACAGACACTAATACATTTACAGTATTCATTCTCTCTCTTTTAATCCTCTTTGTCTCATAGACCTGAACATTTTTGCTAAACGAATTGTTCACTTATAGAACCAGCCACTGGTGGAGCAGAACATGAGGCAGGATTTAATACTGTCATTCAATTTTACTGATGCAAAGTGCAGCAGCAGTTAGCATTATACAGACATCATTGATAATTCATAATGGCTAAAATCATGACATGACTAACAACTATCAACAACAAAATCTTCAGAGGAACTCAAATACACACTCTATATCCATCTTATACACCTTCTCTGAGATGTATAGCTCCTTTGCAAACAACAAAGCTAGAACTATTCAATCTCAGTTATGCAAGAGAATGCATTATATTAGACAAATATGCACAAATATGATTTTAAATAAATTTTACAGCAATAGTCCCTGCAAAAATGAAAATCATGTTACCATTTATTTACCCTCATGTCTGTAAAAAACAAAAATTGATCTTCACACAGATCTTTTTCATGCAGTGGCAGTGCAAAGTTCACCAGTCTGAAAATATGAAAAATTACAAAAACAAAAATAAACACCATAAAAGTAGTCCATTCAATAATGCATGACAAACAGATGGAAATGTAAGATTATTCACCAATAATCATCCTTTAAGAAAGATTATTGGTGAATATCATCCCTCTGACAACTGCTGAGATCTGATCTTTGAGTCACTGAGTTGAACTCTGATTCATGAACGAATCAGTCAGTTTTGTGATCAATTCATTGAAAAGATCAATTCATTCAATGATCCGGTTCTCAAGTTCAACTCACTGTTCACAACATGCAACTGTGGTTCTTGAGTTTGTTGCCCTTTTTCCGTTGTCGGTTTTTGTCATGTATTGAAAACCATGTCAAGATACGTGAAATAACATGACTGTGAGCAAACATTTTCATTCATTCCTCTACCCATTGCACCATGTCAACTCAGACCATCCTACTAATATAACGTTTTTCCAAGGAAAACTTGCCGCCTGATGAATCCTTTGATACTGCCCAACTAGTCACACGTCTGAAAAGCCAGTTCTTTTAAGATTTATAAACTGTCTTCCGACAGACGTTTCTTTTTATGCCAGAGAAACGGGTAGACACCTGAACAGCACCGAAGCCTGGGAACATTCCGGATGGAGAACCCAGTCACTCATGTGTCTCTGATACGCTTGATCACAGAAAGCTCGGAGAGGCAATTGGAACACTATTTAATGAGGACGGTGACTCCCAGGTGAACGGAAGATTTAACAAGGAAATCTGGAGAATCTCCCAGTCTCATTACAAGGGAGAAAGACCACAATAAAAAGAACAAGAATGCAATGTTTTGTCTGGAAAGCTTTTTACGATGAAATCTCCAGCGGCCAACTAAGCTGTGAGAATTAAAATTGTCAGGATTTTGAGGATTTGTAAATTTGTCGCCCACACTTTCCTGTTGAATTTGATGTGATCAACGCATTTGACAAAAAAAAAAAAATAGGGCAATGCTGGCCAAAGGAGGACTAAATATATGACAGTTTCATAAAACATCACTGGCAGTCAGAGAACTCCAGATATTCCAAAGGGATGTCTATGATATAATTTTTCCTTTTCCTTTTTAGGACATGATATTGATAAAGATCAATAAACCACAATAATGACCACAATAATATAAGGTCCAAAAAAAACAATACACTTTCATGACTTTTTTAACACAATTAAGTACAAAGTGCATGACAAAGTTAATGACAATTTAAACTTCATCATTAAAAATGTATATACTACCATATTTCAAGAGAAGTAATTATGAAATTACATATAAAGATGTACTCAAGTCCTACCTAAGTGGGTCAAAAAAGCACTCTAAAGTCCAGCTAACTGCATTTAAACTATAATAATATAAATTTAAACTATAATACATAGTACATTTTCATTTATTGCAATTAACACGCAATTAAGTGTCCAAAACCAATACATTCTGTTCACACTCAAGTATATTCTTTTAAAGTACATTATTTCTGTAATAAGTTCTCTTTTATATGCTAAAGTGTACTTATTTTTCACAAGGGAAGACATGGGTTTTAAATCCTTCCTTTTAACAAACAATCTAAAGGTGCTTTTCAAAAATACCATTACTAAACTTAGCAATCTGAAAAAGTCTTACCTGAAGAGAGAATTGTTGGCATATGTTTTGGCAGGACTATTGCAATCACTGTGACCCTCGGGAATGAATCCTCTGTACTTGTGGAAACTGTACACCCCTTTTACTATTACTGCCACTCCTTCCCGAACCCTCTGGCGCAGTGTTTTCCTCCAGCGGTCTGTGATAATACTGATGACGCCCACTGGGAAACTGTCAGGAGGGGACACTTCAGGGTTCCCCGCAGCCAGACTGGGGATGACCCAGATGTATCCAGGCCCCAGAAGCCCCACATCAGATGCCATCCTGAACAAGTACTGCGCCTCCTCATGGGAACAGTACACTAGATATACCTGCGAGTCCACCTGCTGTAGAAGTCTACGTGTGCGGATGTCATTGGCCCCCACGGACATCTCAAAGCTCAGCACATCCTGCAGCTCCCACAGGAAGTAGCTGGTGTCCGTGAAGGAGCGAATGTAGTCCACAAAGGTCTCGTAGCCGGGATACAAACTGGTGATCACCACAAAGTTACCCCAGTTGTACTCCTCCATCACTTTGAACATTGCATTTATTTGCTGCTCTATAGAAGCTCCCATCTGGAGAAAGGTAGAGCCTTCAGCCTGCAGAATCAAGACAGAAGATAAAGGAACTACAATAATTCATATGGGTACCATAAAGTTATTATTTAAGGACACTAAGATGTTTTATGAGGTATATGCAAACATTCCAAGGAATGGAACTACCAAAATATCCAAACAATTAAAGGGTTAGTTCACCCAAAAATGAAAATTCTGTCATTAATTACTCACCCTCACGTCATCTTCGGAACACAAATTAAGATATTTTTGATGAAATCTGAGAGCAATTTATAAGCAATTTAATTACCACTGTCAAAGGCTCAGAAAGGTATTAAAGACATTGTTAAAATAGTTCAGGTAGAAAAAAAAAAGTATTCTTGTTGCTTCATAAAATTAAGGTTGAACTACTGCAGTCACGTGGACAATTTTAACAATGTCTTTAATACCTTTCTAGGCCTTGACAGTGGTAATTAAATTGCTGTCTATGGAGATGTCAGACAGCTCTTGGATTTCATCAAAAATATCTTAATTTGTGTTCTGAAGATGAACGAAGGTCTTAGGGGTGTGGAACGACATGAGGGTGAGTAATAAATGACGGAATTTTCATTTTTGGTTGAACTAATCCTTTAACATGCTAATAACAGGTAAAATGTAAAACTATACATTCATATACTGTGATTGATAACAATATAAAAGTAATTTAAGAATTTCGGAAGTGTTGTGGAAGAACTAAAAGTAGCAACTTGCCTTTAGCTCGTCTACTAGTGTCCCATTAGCTCAGCTGTTTCTAAAGTGAAACTTTTCAATAAACTTTTTTTTTAACAAGTAGTGCTGAAGTGTTTTTCTATTCACATTATACTGCTTTAACCTTTTGTATTGTTGGAAAGTTTCATTCATTACAGTGATTCATTTTGAACTAACCGATTTTATAAGCAATCAGACTTTCCAAAACTACGAGAGGACGATTTAAAGACAATTTATAAACTAATTCAGTCCGTTCAAAAAATAAATGATTCAGCATTTCAAGTCTCTGCAAGAGCCTTTGAGCCAGACAAATATGGCTGTGTTTGAGTTATAAATTAAATATTATATATAATATTTACATATTATAATAATTTACAGTTATATATTTTACAAGGTATTTTTAAAATCCTATTAAATACACTCAATGTAGTTAGCAACTTTTGTTAGTTGCTTGTTGTGTAACTATTTCAAAAGGCTAGTTTAACTACTTTAAATTATGAGTTGCTCACAGCAATTTTGAAGTAGCTACACATGTTTTCAAAGTAGTTTCCCAATACTGCATTCTGAATATGACACTGAAGACTGGAATAGAATGGCTTACTCCCATTATTTTAAATTGTGAACATTTTTCAGAATATTACTGATTTTTTGTTTTTGTTGATCAGATAAATGCAGCATTGGTAAGCAAAAGAGACTTTTTTTCCCAAAAAGATTTTTTTAAAAATCCCACCTACTTCAAACTTTTGAAATGTAGTATATGTATGTTTTTAATTGACCAATGAATGAGCTTCTGATGGGAACCATAACTCACGCTGCTCTATAATTGTTCTGCATTTCAGTTTTACAGGTTGCACACATATACAGGAGATCCATAGTAACTCAATCATGGTACATGGGACTTTCTCATATCATTGAAATAACATGTATTACTGAGCAACATTAACCTTGAACACGTTCCAAAGTATGAGATACGAGAATTGGATTTACAACGGCAAAGACAATTCACTAGGCTATTGATTCTATCTGTACCACAGCCACGCGTAGCAGACTTGATTTATTGCCTGACTTTCAACCATTATTCCTCTTTCTGTAATCCTATTGAATAGATTTACACTTGACACCTAATACTCGTTTATCCATGCAGCTGTTCAATATCATGCCGGTGTGATGTGTTCTTTGAAAAAAATTATGCAATATTATATTTGCATATAAAAATGTGTGAATCATCACACTTAGCGTCAAAATCAAGCCACAGTTGTGCATGTAAAAAAAACAAAACGATCTGTTAAGTGCTGTTTTAATTTCACTTGCACTTAGTTAACTTCAAACAAGCAAGCGTCCTAATGCCCTACACTGCCAACCGCATTTACTTCCACCGCACAGCATGAGATGACTCAAAGGTACCGGAGGAGGTGGTGTCCAATTAAGTTCCAAAGTGAGAAAAATGGGTGTGGAGGTCTGGGAGTGTCAGGAGCCGAGAGACATTCTCCCAAGACTCCTCTCTGACTAAGAGCTTTCCCCTTCCCTGACAGACTGATCCGGTGTCCTTCATATAACTTCTGTGGTTAAAGTAGGCTACCTCTTGGAGAGAGAGAGGGCTTGTGAATGTCAGGTGCTCTGGGACTCACCGGTCCTCCTTCTCTGCCAGTTTTCTTTCTTTAAGAAGTTATACAATCACCCAGACTCAGCTCACCTCTCCTGCGAGTAGCACTCAAGAGCCTCAGCAAGACCATTTCGAAGTTATGCCATAGCAGTCAAAATATGCTTTATGTCTGAAAAAAAAAAAAAACTTGCACTTGCAGTAAAATTAGATGATCCCTCAAGGACTATGGTAATGGGCATTACATGTGCACTTTGGGCATGAAGTTAGTCCCATGAGTGCCACGCACACCCTCAGTCAACTGTGCAGACATGACCTTAAACCAGGGGTTCTCAACTCTGGCACTCGAGGTCCACTTTCCTGCAGAGTTTTGCTCCAAACACATCTGAACAAGCTAATCAAGGTCTTTAGGATTACTTGAAAGCAATGTCTTTAAGGCAAGCCTCCATGTTTAGCAAAAAAAATTGTGGTATGCAGGGTAGGAAACCAGAGGCCGATTTTTTTTTTGTTTTTTTAGTGGATGTCAATGGAGGAGAGGCTTCACTACGCCGAATAAACTGTTTTTGCGGGTGGGATTCAGTAGGATTGTAGGATTCGGTTTACGGAACTTCTCAGTCATTTCTATGGTTTCCACAAACAGTGATTGACTTTCGCACAAAATTCAATGACATCAAGGCTGTAATGTGATTGGCTATCAAAGCAAACATGATCCAAGTTAGCAGTTACGCTTTCTCCAATGGTAGAGCCATATCTCCCAATAATAATACCATCTCTGCTAGAAAGTTAAAGGCAGGTTAATTTGATCAAGGTTGTAGCTAAACTCTGCAGGTAAGTAGACCTCGGGGGCCACAGTTGAGAAACCCTGCCTTAAAGATTTAGTTCACACAAAAATGAAAATTCTGTCATTAATTACTCACCCTCATGTTGTTCCACACCGGTAAGACCTTCGTTCATCTTCGGAACACAAATTAAGATATTTTTGATAAAATCCAATGTCTCAGTGAGGCCTACATTGAAAGCAAGTTAATTTACACTTTCAAACGCCCAGAAAGGTGCTAAAGTTATATTAAAAACAGTTCATGTGACTACAGTGGTTCAACCTTAATGTTATGAAGTGACAAGAATATTTTTGTGTGCCAAAAAAACTAAACAACAACTTTATTCAACAATATCTAGTGATGGGCGATTTCAAAACACTGCTTCATGAAGCTTCGAAGCTTTACGAATCTTTTGTTTCTAATCAGTGGTTCAGAGCGTGTATCGAACTACCAAAGGTGAACCATTGAAATTTCGAAACACTTATGACGTAACGAAGCCTCGTTTACTGAAATCACATGACTTTGGCGCTCCGAACCACTGATTCGGGAAAAAAAAAAGATTCGTGAAGCTTCATGAAGCAGTGTTTTGAAATTGCCCATCACTAGATATTGTTCAATAAAGTCGTTATTTTGTTTTTTTGGCGCACAAAAAGTATTCTCGTCGCTTCATAACATTAAGGTTGAACCACTGTAGTCACATGAACTGTTTTAAATATAACTTTAGTACCTTTGTGGGCATTTGAAAGTGTAAATTAACTTGCTTTCAATGCAGGCCTCACTGAGCCATCAGATTTCATCAAAAATATCTTAATTTGTGTTATGAAGATGAACGAAGGACTTACGGGTGTGGAATGATGTGAGGGTGAGTAATTAATGACAGAATTTTCATTTTTGGGTGAACTAACCCTTTAAAGGTATTGTATAGTTCACTCAAAAATTAAAATTATATAGTAATTTTCTCACCCTCTTTCTTTCCAAACGTGTTTGACTTTCTTCCGTGGAACACAAAAGACAATATTCTGAAGAATGTATCAGTATTTTTTGTTCATACATGAAAGTCAATTCTTCAAAGTCAACATTCTTCCAAATATCTTCTTTAGTGTTCCGCAAAAGAAAGAATGTCATACAGGTTTGGAACAAGTAAATGATGACAAAAGTCTCATGTTTGGCTGACCTAAACCTTTAAAATATATAATAATATTATTTAATATTTTTTGGGGAAAAAATTGAAATAAATGAATACATTCAATTTCAGGCCATGTTTTTTTTCATACAGGCTTTAGGCACTTACTTACAAAAAGGGAAGATGTGCCCGATTGTAACATCAAGTGCAAAAGTGATATTTTAAGCTCACTTTATTTATTTGGAAGGCACTTGGCCATTGACAGTGTCCCATGCTACTGGGAATTCATGAAAAAATCCCATAACAGATGTTTGTGACCTCCAGTCCAATCCCTCAAGCTAGACAAAATAATCAACAGCTTATTCAATTGCATGGGATTTACATGTGCAGTATACATTGGTTTGTCTTGCTGTAGCATGACCAGATTCGAACAAAGTAGAACAGGATGTTGCATATCTCTGCCTCCGCCCACCGCATGCCTATACAAAGGGAATTGTATAATCGCATCAAATTTATATGATATGATATGCACGTATTTCTCAAAGGAGATTAAATGCCTAATCCACAATCTGGAAATGTGGTATGAAATATGGTTCATAGCTTTATGCAAATAATTCTTTGTGGTAGTTTTTCTAATTTGATTGATATTTAATATGTTACATATATGTAATATGTAACCCTTACTTTGAAGTCTAAGTCAGAATTAATCAATTTTTGTATTATAGTGTGCTGTCTGAAATATTAAAACTTTATTACATGAATGAGATTTGGAAATGATAAATATGAAGGATGCAAGAGATTCTTTTTAGGTTTTCCCTCAGTGCTCTTTAATAAAAATAGGAACATGGTCATTGGGCTGTTCAAAAGATTTGGCAAATTATTCAGGATATTTATATTTCATGCTCTATGGTTAAACTCCTGAAAAATTATTCCCTGCCAGAATGCTTCATTTTAATCCAGTTCTTACACAATTATCTGACATTGGAGACAAAAGCATATTTTTGGCTTTCTGTTCCACTTTATACATCTTATCATCCTTTTTTTCCGCATACCGTGCAAGTCTGAAAGGCATTTGAAAATGACAGCTGGGCAGGAAGGAGTCATCCACTCTCTAGCTGGTATTGAAGATACTCATCTGTCCCATTAAATCAAGGGCTATTGTGTTTCTCATTTAAAGATATACATCTTTTGCCAGTCTAAATGCATAATAATTGTTTAACTGTCTAAAAAGTGTACTTTTTTCTTTTGTGGATTTCAGATATCAGATGCTGCAAAATCCACACAGCGCGCACTAATAGAGAAAAAGCGACACAACTGCACATGCCTTTAGTAATGCTTTTTCAAATTAAAGGATTAGTTAAGCCAAGCCAAAGATGGAGGTTTTTCAAAAGTGAAAACACAAAGATTCTGTTCAGACTGCTTCGTGTTTTTCTCTTAAACTTTTCCAATTGACAAGACTGTAATTTTTGCTTCAAACAGAGTTTAAGCTGCCATTAGACGTTCAATAAATGTACACAAAATGCCTTCACTTCACACGTTGTATGTAAAATTACAGTCATGAAAGTCTTATACGCAGTTGCCTTAAAAATGTGCATTGAACAGCTGTAATTTTATATCATTTCTTGATGTTATTCAGAAGTATCCACACCTCAGTAATCAGTGGAAAATGGGACACAACTGTTGGGTGCTGGTTATACATCATAACACATATTGATTTTCACACCTCACAAAATCACTTTTCCACGCAGCTGTTCAATAGCATATCAGTGCAGGGGGATCTGGAAAATACACACACAAACCACATGCACATGCTAACGTTTGTCGACCTCGCAGCAGTTATTTTAGACTCGCTGTGTCTAATAAGAGCTGTGAGAACAGCGTTCCTGAAATGACTTCACAGATACCCCTGATTAAATCTTGATTTGATATTTGAAATAAATATATGAAGTTTTTCTTTCATGCTGAGTTTTAACTGTACTCTGAGTGAAGCACATGGGATTCTGTTGCATTGTCATAATTCTAATAAATGTCTTGTTTATGTACATGAATGATGTTATTGAATGTTATTGAACTTTAAGTGTTATGCACGCACATTGATTTTGTACATATAATTACTGCATTTAATTACGATTTTCTGTGTAACAAACACATTTCGGTGTAAATCACACATTTTTGGGGCAAATTGGTGCAATTCAGTTCAATGTGACAGTTTTAATTCAAAAAGTTTTAGAACCAAACAAAAAAAAAAACACATTTTGGTGTAAATCATTCTCATTTTTTGGTGCGTAAACTGTCAGAATGCAACAATGAATGATTCTGTTTTACAAATGATTTACATAGAAATGTGTTCATCACAAAGTAATAAAATAATTTTTATAATTTTTAATGATAAAAGCATTAATTTAAATGTGAAAATTTATATACAAAAAGTTTATAAACGATTTACACAGACATTACTTAATTACGGCAGAAAAGTTTTATGAATTATTTTCTGTCGCATTCAATTTAATGTGACCATTTAGCGTATGTTTTATGTTTAAAAAGCTTTATGAATAATTTGTACCAAAATTTGCTCTGCTTGTGTTTAATGAATACGACTCGACTTTCTGTAGTTGGTTAAATAAATAAAAAAATTAACTAAATTAAAATGTGATTTTTTGGTGATCCAAAGGCTCTTTATCTAGTTGCAAGGACAATCCTTTTGTAGTAACTTAAGTGTTGAATGGATTGTGATCTCAGAAAATTCCAGTTTTAAACCTTCTTCCTTTCAGCTGACAGATCCCTAAGATTCACCACTTCCACCTTTTCAAACACTTACTTTATGTGGGATGACAACTGCAGAACCTCCACTGATGCCTATGATGGGGATGGACGTCTGAGAGGAGATAAAGTCTAAGATTTGTGCCACAGCTTCTGAGTCCACGTCATCTTCAAACACCACTCCGTGGAGGCTCTCTGCTGCCATAGTCTGACAGAGACGTGTGAGTAAAGCCCTGGGGTTAGTGTCATTCACCAGCACGGTGATGGGGTTCACTTCCAGGGGCATGTCTAGGAAGTTTTCTGGACTCAGGCGGCCTTTGATCTCACTGTGGTGAGCCAAACCACTGAAAACCACAGCCACGTTGACCGAAGGAGGGCCAAAGAATGGACGTCCCTGGCAGGGAGGCACTACATTGAGTAACAGATGAAAGAAGAAGAGGAGTTGAAGAGAGGGACCCCAACACCCTTGAGGAGTGGCCATTTCAGCCTCCTAGAGCCTGAGAGAGAGATAAAGAGAACAAACACTTAACATTTCAGAATTATTTGTCATTTTGTAAAATGTCAGACTTGTGTTCTCTCTAAGTGTGTATAATTTAGGTATAATTAAAACAATATATATCATGGTTTCCTAAAAAAAAATTAAGCAGCACAACTGTTTTCAGCATTGATAATCAGGGCTTGACATTAAGTTTTTTTTGCTCACCAGCCACTGTGGCTAGTGGTTTTCCAAAGTCACTCAGCATTTTCACTGTCCACAATTTTGACATCGATACAACTGCCGTATAGATATTTTTAGTTTTATCTAATAATTTGGCAGCAGGTATATTAGGCTGCTGTCACTTTAAGACCTGATGCACAGATCCATTATACCAGTGGTTGGCAATAGGCGGCCCGCGGGCCAAAACTGGCCCGCCAGCAATAATATCTGGCCCACGCACGCAGCCTTATTATTTTGATAGCGGCTGGTTCTGAAATAGATCTTGGTCTCATGGTGCCGTCTAATATTATCACTGTGTCTACACTAAATGCGACAAACCGACCGTTGCAAAGCACTTGGACTACGTCAGAAATAGAACGGAGAATCCGTTTACTGTCAGGAATTTGTTGTCGCACCACGCCACATCCAGTGTAGACAATATGCCCTATTTTCGCTGTCAACTTTCCTCTTTAAACTCTTTGATAGTGCCATTTTCTCTCACCAGCTAGCTTTAATGTTAACATCACTCTGCACATGACGTAATAGCGTACCTCCAGCACACAAACAATTTAAAAAAATGCAGTTTAGTACGCAAGGATGCCAAGGAATAATTCTGAGTGTAAAAGTAGGCTACGTCAAATAATTATTATCATAAGTTAGGCTCCATTGTGTAACAAGCAAATTAAAATGATACACATTTATTATTTACAATATGGAAGGAGGAAATAAAATATAGTTTGTTAAGAGCATGACTCAAACATGCCATTAATGGGCTTATTCAAGTCCTCTTTTATTTTTTAAGTAATTTTATCCATTCCGCATCTCCCACATACTGTATGTGTGTTTTAACAAGGTGGTCTGTGTTGCAAGTTGGTGAATGAAGATACTTGCCAGGTTACGTGTCACTACTCTGCTTTATTAATTTATCCAGTGTTAAACCCGGACACTGCCACACAAATGTGGCTTTTTGTTAATGACTATCCTACTACAGGATTTAACACAGAGTAACAGCTCACTACCAGTTACAAAAGACATTGGAACAGTCTGTCACAGGCAATTCTAGCTGCATTTTTCATCAACTAATTTCTTAAATTCTCCTTTGACTATGTTCTGGCCTGCCATCTAGTGGCAAATTTTTTTTTTTTTGGCCCGATGCCAAACTTACTTGTCGACCCCTGCATTATACTGTTACACGTGTTTTCTTTCTCAACGGTTTACATTCACTTAAAACATAACTGACTGTGTTTACAAGAATACTCTCCAAAACCTGCATTTTGACATCATTTTGTGTGTATTTCAGAGTTCAGAGTTGAGAGTATTTGACAGTTTAAGCACAATAAGCAGCAAAAAAAAGAACTCAGTTTAGTACTGAGGCAGCTTTATGGGGCGCATTTTGGGTGTGAGTACAAAATCTGCAGGAATGAGTAAAATTATGCGCAATACGTGCAATCCCATGCCGAAATTCAAGCCCTGTTACACCAACAATATTCATCCGGAGCAAATGAGATTAAGTAAGGGGAGGTGGTTTTGTGTGTCAACTCGCTGTTGGAGAGATGAGAGAGCGAGAAAGCGCAGCTGGTATCGTGATCTATTTTGCAGAAAATCAGTATTGGAAGAGTTTCAGTGATATGTATTGAAAAATCAATATTTTTGACAACAATACATTGCACTTAGTTTATTATTTCAGATGCCTATTTAAAAGACTACAATTGAAAAATGTATATATTATATATAAAATTCAGCCCGCCAAAGTGGCTAGTAGGAGTGACTGCGTCACACACCACTGCTGAAATCCATCCACATTTGGCGGGTGTTAATGTCAAGCCCTATTGGTAATAATAAGAAATGTGTCTTGAGCACCAAATATGCATATCAGAATGATTTCTGAAGGATCATGTGACACTGAAGACTAATGTAATGACCCTGAAAATTTAGCTTTGCCATCACAGGAATGAAGTAAAATTTAAAATATATTAATAAGAAAACTGCAGAGACTTCTTTCAAAAACATTAAAAAATCTTACAAACCCCAAACTTTTGAACCGCAGTGTACATTTACATTTTTATATGGGGTGACTTGCAAATGAGCGACAAGCAGCAGTGATTATTCAGCAATATTGATTTCTGTGCGTTCGTCGTGAGATGAAAATAGGACACAGCATTGCATTGTTGTGAACAAGAGTGACAAATAAAAAGCACAGCTGCATAAATCTACCTCTGTCCAGTGTTATTTATATGCACAGACACACATATAATATCCTTCAAGTGTCATCCACACAAAATCCAAATTCAATAATTACACAAACAAAAAAAACATTTTTGTTGTTAAAAAGGAACTGAATGAGTAAACAGTACCTACTCTTAAATTATGAGATTAATCTTGATTAAATTCTTAAATTTTAACACAAAAACAATTTATTTCATTTTAATTTATTTTATCTTACTGATAAGATAATTGACACGCAACACAAAACTGCTGTCTCATGTAACATAAATAAAGAAGTGTGCTTTAATGTATAGTAATCCTGTGTTTAAAAACCACTCACATGGTCTGAATGTCTATTTCTGTCACTCATAATCTCGGATTGCATGTGTTCTGATCACAGTGTGCATGCGCCTTTGTGACACAACAGGCCATTAGCAGGCTGAGTGGGAGGTTTACAATGAATCCAGCAGGGAATCACATCTAAACTCAGCTCTCAACACTTCACAGGGGCCGGTCCCTGATCTTCCAACCCACAGATGGTGCAGTTCATTGAAAGCTCACCTTTAGTGAGAAAAAAAAAAACTTGACGAATGCTTGTTTAACGATTTCAATTCACACCACTGCAAGTTTGTGAACCACTGATATCTTTACAGTGTACAGGTCTATAGCATATGTTGTTTGTCTTAATCTTAAGTGACCATACAGACCTTAAAGTCTAGTAATTTCAAGGACAGGCCCCTTGGAGCGACCTCGGGTCAAGTGCATTACTAGTAACCATGGTGATAGAGCATGATAGTGATCTCAGTTTCTGGGTCGCAGCTACTTGGAAACGAACCAGCAACCTTTGGGCTGCCAGTGCTGAACTTTAACCATTAGGTTACCGCTACACTTCTAAGTGTGTTACAGTACACACAAATTAAACTGGCTTGTAAGAAAGAGCAAGGACTTTCTTTTCAACAGCAAACTAAAACAGAATCTGATGAGATGCACTTGAATTAGAATCTTAAAGGTTAGGCCCATCCATCCATGCCACCATCTTACGACTGTGACACCGCAGCCTATTAAACTATCAGAGCTAGCTGTTGGACCATGGACTGTAATTACTATGCATGATAAATGCAACATTCACATTGTGATAGCTATCATGTTCCTTAAAATGCTCCCATGAATACATCTGGCTGCTAATAAATCTAATTGCTACATTAAGGGTATATAATGTGTGAGGAATCACTCGTCCGCTTTTATTATTTGTATTGCATTGTTTTGCAACCGACTTCATTAGCAGCGCTCCTCACCCAATATGGGACTTTCTGCACAAGTGGAAGACAGATGGTGAAGTAAGAATGGAGATATGCATTCCAATTGCAAAAGCAACAAAACCAAACACAAGACTTGCCGTGAGAAACCCCAGACACTCAGAAAGAGTTAAAGCCGTCATGGTCTCTGTCCTCTCTCTTTCTTTCCCTCTCTGTCTGCTTTTTTAAAATCCTCATTAAAAAGACACTGTTCAAACTCCACTCAATACTGGCAAAGCATCAATGAGCATATTTGTATGCTCGTAACTCAATGAAATCCTCACACTTACCAAAGCAGCGGAGTTAACATAGCAACAGCTGGAAGAGTTTCTAGGGAACACGACAGAGAGGAGTAAAAAAAAGAGTGTCTTTCATTTCAAAAATATACATCTATAGGGTGTTTCTTCAACTAGGCACTTCTGGTCTTGTGGAGTTTGTTTGAACACACTTTGAAAACTCTCACTAGTTTATTTGTCTACTAACCATGTCCAAAAGTTGACATCATGAGCATTTCCACATCTCAAATGATGTATCGTGTTTAATAGCAATAGAATTCTATAGTGTAAAAGACATTTTAAACATTTAAACGATATTATGTATCCTAAATAAATTATATTTTCACACTTAATTTGACTGGAAACAATACAAATATTCTGTTCACAGTTACATTCATTTTTCTTTGCTTTCATATTTCATCCAGGGTTATTATACGGTAGTTAACAAAAACTAAAACCATGAAAAACATTTTATTAAATAAATGTTAAGTAAAAAATATTTTTTTATTTCAGCTAGTTGCCAAGGCTTTTTAGTTTAATTGGTGTAAAAAAAAATATTATTTAATAAATTATTAAATTATTGCTTATTATTATTAAGTATAAATTTAAAAAACTATACAGACATTAAAAAAAAACTTGCCAAAACGTTAACTAAAATAAATAGAAAATGGAAAATTCAAAATATTAATAAAAACTATAATAATATCTCAATGATACTACACAGGGGTTATAAAAAATGCTGGGTTAAAAAATAACCCAAGTTGGGTTAATTATGGAGAAACCCAGCGATTGTGTTGTTTTGACCCAGCAGTTGGGTTAAATGTTTGACCCAACCTGCTGGGCATTTTTCTTTAACTTAACTATTGTTTAAAAATTACTATATTGCTCGCCCAAAATAGGTTGGAAATGAACATTTATTAATATGTTTAATAAATAATAATGAAATAATAAACATTTATTAAATTGTTCAAAATGTTCACCTTTGGTTATTATTGTTGCCTCTATTAATTATGTGTCTGATTTTGAATTTCCAACCTATTTTGGGTTCATTTTAAGCCAGCTATATAGTAATTTTTAATCAATAGTTGGGTTAAATATTTAACACAACTGCTGGGTTTGTCCATATTTAGCCCAACTTGGGTTGTTTTTAACCCAGCATTTTTTAGAGTGTAAAATAACACTGGTTAATCATTGTCTGACTTTTTTGTTGAAACATAATAAGGTGAATTTAGGCTGACTGTGACACTCAATGTCATCTCAATGGCAAAAAGTGTCCTGAATACCCTGAATTCATATTTTATATTTTATTCACCCTAATTCATATTTTATAATATTGTTTCATATTTTAAGATATGAAAAGGAAATCTAGATCTAGGACAGAGGGGGGCGGTTAAAAAGTAGCAAAAATAAATGAATGCCTGGTGACAAGTTTCCAAGACACTTTTAATTTGACCTTATAACAAAGGGGGAAAAAAGTTGAAATCTGTAAGTTTTAATAACAATCAACCCCTGGGACATAAGTGCCAATAGATGAAGAAACACCCCTATATTGGATGTCTTCAGAGTGTGTGTGTGTTTGTTGGCCTGCTGCACGTGACACTGTGAACAGCAGTGAGACACCTGCAGCCTTGCTTTGATGACAGCAAATGGAACACACACATACACACACACACACACACAGTCAGGCTGCTGCACGATAATATATTCGCACTCCCGTTTTGAGTTTGTTAGATCTGCTGTTGATGTGATCTTCTCATGTCCTTTTCAAGTCCTCAGATCTCTTTTAAAATGGACACTTTGAAATGTCTTTGACCATAGATCCCATGGACAATCACATCACACAGGTAGAGCATGTTCTTATTTCAAACAAATCAACAAAAGAAAGAAAATGAAAGAGTTCATCAATGTCAGACAACAAACAGCTGTCATCCATTGTATTTTATGCCATCACTGGATTGGATTATCATTTGAGTAAATATACACAAAGAGTTTCCAGCATTCTGTTATGAAATAATATGAAGACAGAATGTATATTACTTATAATAGTGATTGTGCAGGTCTGTGATAAACGCACAGGGGTGCCTGAGTTACTGTAAGGCACTTCCCTGGATTCACAGCATTACACGTAAACACGACTCATCGCAAAATTTAATCTGCACCTTCCATGTAGATAATCGCAGATAGAAATATTTTCAAAGTAAAACACCAGCTGTGGGTGCCAGCTGTCCACGCGGCGTCAGATGAGTGAAGCTGATTAAAGCACAATGGCTTTTAATACATTTTACATCTACAACTACAACCTTCACATCCACCATTCAGTTTAGACCATAAACCAAACTGGAATTTAAATGGCAGTCAAATGAACAGAAATAATAAACAACCTCCACAACAACAATGGGCATCAAAACTATTTTGAAATGCATCAAAACTATTTGTTTGGACACAACAGAACTATGTGTTTCCTCACCGCAAAACATCTGCATAAAAAAATCTTTTGAAAATATTCAAATGACTGAAAGAAAAAAAAATCTGCTCTCATCCAGTAAAGTACAAAAAATATAGGTTTATGTCCCATCCGGCACAGCTTCAAATAGTTGTAGAGCGGGCTTCGCTTCAACTGCAAACTGAACTGATCGCATTTTTGGTTAGACTGACATCTGCAACCATCAAAAATGACAATCAAAGAGCTGTAAAACATACATGGATTGTCATACACAGCAGCCAGATGGTGTGTTATATTAGCACCGAATTAGCATCTTGTGTGTTCTGTCGACATATGTGTCCCTGAGGTAAAATTCCACCACAAACCAGAGTGTTAGCAAGTTTAAAGCTGAATTACATTTGGAGTTACACTATTGCTGCTATTTATAGCAACGATACCAAGCACATTCTCACTTCACTGATGTTAACTCACACAAAGCTAATTCCTAGTCTCAACGAGGCTTTTGATGAGCGATATGCCTGCTTTCTGTAATGTGGGACACAAGCCACTTGCTATTGTATTGGTCTTCAATCACACAGGAGAAGAGTGGGATCATGGCAAGTTTCCCTTTTAAGCTACAGCCACAAAGGTTACGACAGAATCCCTCCTGTCCAGATGTTACCGGCTGCTTTAACCACTGTGTGAGCAACCGCTAAGAGACAAACTCAACGGACCGCAGACACACACACACAAACATTATGAGGTAAGTATTTAGGAAGCAGCTAAGTTGCATATCTTTCCTACACAAACCTCAAATTTGTCACAAATAAAGCTACACAGGTTCACCGAAACGGCATATATTACTTGTTTACAGTGAAGACTCATGGTCTGTGTGGCCATAAAGCAACTCTTTTAAAAACAGATCACATGCTTATTTAATATTCCACACAAATCCAACACATGCTGTATACATTTTTAACAGTGATCCAAGGTTAGAGAGCTTGAAATGTCACGGTCGGAGCACACATTAGTGTTTCCCAAATCTGCATGTATCACATATCCACTGACTTTTCCAAACCTCTGTGATCTCACCTGTTCAGCCATAATCATAAAGGTTTCAATGAGTCTGCTATGAAACAAAAAATGATTATGACATTGAAATACAGATGGTAGTATCACCACTGCCAGCATTTGTAACCTGTGTGGCGGCACAGACAGAATCGGATGTTAATAGTGATGTATTAGTCACACTCCAAACAGTTGTGATTGGACATTAACGGATGTGCTTTTCGGCAACAATCATTGGTTCAGTCTTATGAATGCTAAGAGGGGCCGGAGTGTCTGTAATAAATAAATCAAAATAACATGTCAGACCTTTCGAGTAGGCTCTCGTTTTCTCTTGAGACAAAACCACACACACCTCAGATGAAACTTGAGTGATAAATGACTCAGAATGTTTATGAATGTATATACTTTGACTCTGTCGTTCACTTTCTATCACTTATAATCTATTTTGCATTATGACGACAAATTGAAATGCATGAATAAATAAATACGCATATACTGTACATATGTCAACGGTAAGCCTCGTTTTGTCACTGTCATACACACACTTTACTGGACGTCACATTCCATTTGTGAGGAAAATAAATCATAAGAAAAACATCAAGACAGCCAGAAAATCAATTTCCCTTCTTTGACCTTGGCCAATCTCCTGTCTCCAATATATTTGGTAATACTTTAGAATACTGTTCCGTTATTAACCAATAACTACACAGGAACAAATATTTAACGCAATATGGTAACACTTTATTTTACAGTGTCATTGTTACACGTTACATGTAGTTACTGTTGTAATAACTATAAATTATGCATATTTACATGCAATTAACCCTAAACCAAACCCTCATCCTAACTCTAACCCTATAGTAAGTACATGTAGTTAGTTAATTATTATTACTCAGCACTTAAATGTAACCCGCAATATTAACATTCTAGTAACTGCTATTTAAGTAATAGCGTTCAGTTGAATGAGGTAGTTCACTATTAGCTAATTATTAACTACTATTTTTTTCATACCTCCCAGAGGACTACTAAGAACTATTATATACAGGTTAATAATTAATGTGAATGATGCATAATGTATAATTAATTCTAAAGTGAAGATCATGGTAACCCACTAGTAATGACTCAAGTATTACCAAATCCTTCAGATGGTCATTGTAAGCTTTTGAGGTTTTTGTAAGGTATTGGATAGTAATTCCTTCTGATGGATTTGGTAACACTTGAGTCATTACTAGTGGGTTACCATGATCTTCACTTTGTAATACAGTTCCAAATAATTAGTAATTACTTTAGAAGTATATAGTAACACTTGAGTCATTACTATTCAAAACCTTGCAAAAACCTTAAAAACGTACAATGACTTCGGTCATCGTTACTAGGGAGTTTCATGCTTTGCACTTTAGAATACTGTTCTAAATAATTAGTAGTAACACTTGAGTTATTACTAGCGAGTTAACATGATCTTTACTTTAGAATTAATTACATACATTCAATACATACAATACATTATTCACATTAATTATGAACCTGTATATAGTAGTTCTTAGTATTTATCTGAGAGGTATGAAAAAATAGTACTTATTAACTAGCTAATAGTGAACTACCACATTCAACTGAACTACTTAATCAGTTTCAGTTAACTGTTAGCTAATATGTTAACCATATATTTATATCTATAATATGTTAATATGATTACTGAGTTTTAAAAAAAGCCTTCGACTCACCTTTGCTATAATTTTAGTACAAATTTAAAGAGTTTAAGATTAAAAACAAGTGTTTTTTAACCCAATTTGTCATGAATGACCCAGTTTCCCTCCTTCTCCCATTTTAATTGTGTGTAAACAAGTCCAGCGTCACTGACACAGACTGTGAGCTGACATACGCACGCCTCTGACATTCCCAATGCCAGTGCAGGTATGTGTGTCAGAAAGCATTCAGGTCTCCAGACTCTCATTCACTCTGCCGGTTACGCTTTCGAAGACTGTTTCTGCACTCCGGCGAGCGAGCAGCCACAAGAAAGAGCGGCGCTCCACCTGTTAACTATGGCAGCTTTAGCCCCGCAGGCATTCCCCCTGCCACGCACTCAAAACCCAGAGATGGAAAGCCGCTCTTCATGGACACATGCACAAAGGTTAAGCGAAGCTGTATATTAGCTGTCAACAGTGGATTGAAGGAAAGGGAGTTTTCTTACCTGTGCCGTCTGGATGCATCCGAGCCCGACCCCAAGCTGTACATTCTTCAGCTGTGCGTCTCCGCCTCCTCTTGTTTCCTTTTCTCGCCTTTGCTTCCTCTCACCTCCTTTTGGCCTTTTCTATCTTTCGCACTGTCTCTCTCTCCTTCTCTCAACACTTGTGTGAGTCTACTTGTGTGGCAGCTGAAGACCCTGCTGTGGTGATGGCATTTCTCTCCCTCTCCCTCGCTCTTCCTGGCAAAGAGGGTCAAACTGAAGATGGTGACACTGACACGGTGAGGAAAGAGATGGAGGGAATTAGCGAGAAATAGAGAGACAAGTGTCCAAAAAAAGAGGAGAAACAGCTGTTAGCAGCTTCGCCGGCTTGTGACGCCGACAAGAGACAGCTGGAGAGTTGCAGTTGTGATCTCTGCCTGAGGAAAGGTGCGAGAGCAGGTGGGGAGACGCGTGGCGGTGACTCCCTGAGCTCACGGATTGGCGTGCGAATGCGAGAGGTGGTGTCTTACTCTATAAATCTTGAATAAATCTCACATGGATCTTGTTTACCTATGCCTAAAGTTGTGATATGCCTGTAGCGTGTGAACTGGAAGCTGAAAAAGTAAGTTTAAAAGTACGTCAGTCAAAAAAAAGAGAGTTTTTGGCATGAACTAACCCTTCATCCTCAATCAAACCGCTCATCCATAGCCTCCGCCCGCTCCATTGCGATCAACCTAGTTCTCCAACCTTGGGGAATAATCATGATGAAATGAGAAGGAAGCTGGGAAGAGAGCACAGCTGATTAAAATAGATTCGAATGAAAGATTGGAGCTGTGTATGTGACCTTTTCCGTCTCTGGAGTTGTAGTCTGCTGATTTTGAGAAGGAAGTCCATGAAGATGCTTCTTAATTAGTCAAAATGTGTTGCTTATCTTCAGAATCTTTTATATCCGCAGGTGCCGCTTTTGGATTTAGTCCGGTTTCCAAAAAGTTTGCAGCTCTTGTAGTGTTGGCTGAGAAAAGCATGAAAGCAATCCAGAATAAATACATGAATAAATACAAATTCACAAATGATGTTTGTCCAGTTTGTAGAGCAGATGTGGTGAGCGTCTCATCTGTTTGATGTGATCTGCCTTCTGCTCTCCAGACCACAGAACAAGCTTCTGATACCTAATCATGATGCTGTACAGATTTATCCTGCCTCCCCCCTCCTCATTCTCTCATGCTTTTATTCTCTCTCTCTCTCTATCTCTCTCTCCATCCTGAGTCCCTTTTCACCATGTCTGTTCTTTTCTTCCCTGTCCTGTCGTGTTTGTTCTCTCTACCTCTATTACTCCTGCTTCTATCTGTCTTTCCCACCGTCTTTGCCATTATCCTCCTGCTGTAATTTAAATGCTCTTTCATTTCAAGCTTTCCTGTCATTCAGAGAAGTTTCCTTGTCCTGTTGATTCTCTCTCTCTGTCTCTGACACTTCCAATTGTCCCTCCACATCCTTCAACCTTGTCTGTCCTTCAGATCTAAGGTTATTGCGAATGCAGTTTTGTCAGACAGCTATTACCAAATCTATTCACATTCTCCACACAAATGTTTGTTTTTCCATATTATTTGTTTTAATACTAAGCAAATGACATTTTCTATTCCCTAATCCTAAACCTACCTTTACACAAATCCTTCTAGATTTTTATAAAGACATTATTTATTTGTTTATCAAGCTGTTTTTTTCATGGGGACAATGCAGATTTTATATTAAAATTTAATAATATAAATTATATATTCATATAGTACACTCTACTATTCTAAAATTTGGGGTCAGTATGGGGCAGCAACTCTCTCTCTCTACTAACAATGAAGCTGTGAGTTTAATTATTTCAAAAACAGCGATGTTACCCCCTTGTTGCTGATTAATATAATGTAGCGATTCAGTAGCGGTTTTAATGCACACCTTCCAGCCAATCAGAATAAAGTATTCAGACAGACCATGGTATAAAAACAAAAGTTTCTGAAGCACCAAGTCAGCATATTAGAATGTTTTTTGTAGGATCATATGACATTGAAGACTGGAATAATTGCTGCTGAAAATTCAACTTTGCCATCACAATAAATTACATTTTAAAATAAATTAAAATAGAAAACAGTTATTTTAAATTGCAATAATATTTAGTAATATTACTGTTTTCACTATATTTTGAAATCAAATAAAATGCAGCTTTAGTGAGCATAAGAGACTTCTTTCAAAAACTTTTAGAAAAAATCGTTTTGACCCCAGTGTGTGTGTGTAAACCCCATGTAAATCAAACAGAATGATTTTTTTTTTTTTTTTTTTTTTTTTTTAAATATAAAAAAATCTGAAAGTTTTTTTGTGATGGGTGCACTGTAAAAAGAATTGTTGGTTTAACTTAAAAAGTAAGTTACCTGGTTGCCTTAAAATTCTGAGTTCATTGAAATTAAAAATTTGAGCGATTGGTTTAATCAACAGAAACTCAAAATATTATGTTATCTGAACCACATTAATTATCTAAGTTGATTTGACAAAAGAAAAAATGTTGTGATAACAAATCATGAAAATATGTTTTTACAGTGTGGGCTTAGGGGTAGGGTTAGGGTGAGGGTATAGAATATACAGTTGGTACAGTATAAAAATCATTATGTCTATGGAAAGTTTGAACAGTATAAAAATCATTATGTCTACGGAAAGTTTGTACAGTATAAAATCATTATGTCTACAAATGTCCCCATAAAACATGGAAACTTGTGTGTTTGTGTGTGTTTGGATACATGTATGTGGATATTTACAGTGATTTCTTTAGCAGACACTTTTACAAAAGACTTACAGATGAGGAATAAAACATAAGCAATTCACCCTAAGGAGAAAAGAACATAGATGAAAGTGAGAAATAGTTAAATAAACTTTTTCCTTTCCTTCTTAAGAGTTAGTATATTAAAAAGATTCAATCTATTGGTCACGGAAGAGATATATCTTTAAAAATATATCTGCAAGGGACTTGCTGCTTGGGTAGGTAGCAAGGAAAGATCACATACCAAAAAAAAATGTGTCTGTGTTTTTTCTAAAGAACATAATGTCCAAATGGAAAAGGATCATTTTAAACTTTAAATTAGTTGAAAGATGAAAGTGGAAAGTTAATTTTAAGATTTGATTTGGTTTAATTTCATTAGTTAAGAAAAAATCTAATTGAGTTTTGCTCGCCTGACACTGCAAATTAAACTTTCCACCGGTGAGGAGACTTCCACATATCTCATCTCTAGTGTAACCCATAATCCAGGAGAAAATCATACTGGTTTTCTCATTCATGACAGCCTTAAATGGCAGAACCCTGGTGTTTCAGTTAAAGTAGACTACTAATAATATACTTGTTAAATCAGTGCTATAAACTACACACAGCTTCTGGTTCTTTGATTGCTGACATATTTTAAACATGATGTCTTTTGCACCTGTACACCATGTGCAAAACTAAATATATACTACTACCGTGTTTAAAAAAGATCAGCCGGGATGCTGTCATGTAACACAAATGTGTTTTTTCACCACTAGAATGTGTTTTTTTCCCTCCCTTTTTTTGTCCCAGCTTTAAAGACCTCCTGTCTCCTCTCATTTTCCGTCTGCTCAAAAGGAACTCTCTAAATTGTCTAAATCACTTTGTGCACATGGCAGCTTTTAAGAAACTATAAATACCGTGGTGTTATTTTAGTCCAGGCCAGGTGATGAGGCATACTGACAGGAGGAGAAACCAGTGTGACTCTTTAAACATGCTCCAGCTGAACTGTGCAAACTTTTTGACACATTGGAAGCCACTTACAATGCATGATGACCTGTCTTTAAGGGTAGCAAATGGATTTAAACACATACCGTACTTGACAAAAAAAGAGAACATTTTAGTTACAAATATGTGATCTCCCTACATAAAGTTGGGGTCAAAAAAATATTACATTATTTGTATATATTTCATTTTTTTATCTACATGTCTATTTATTTTCATGTATATAAAGAGGACCGTTTAAGCAACCACTAACTCTTGTCTCTCTCTCTCATTTATTGCTACGACGCGTTCTCATCTGTTGAATTGACCCCCAGAGTGAGGTCTGCAACAGATTTGTGGGGGCTCGTCCGGGATCAGCTCCACGTGGCACAAGGAGACTGATCCAAGCAACTCAGAACCGTAGGAACCAGGCGGCGGTGGGGCTAGAGGCCAGCAGCTGCTGCCCACATCCAAAGAGCGCGCCCAGAAAGCCGCATCTGACAGCACACAAATACTGTGCGGAATTGATTTCTCTTTCACATCTTGGGCTTGAACGGACAATTTCACACAAAATTATGTCAAAATGCCCACCTTGGCTAGTATCCTAGTAAAGATAGTCGGTTATGTAAAGTGAATGTCAACAGTTGAGAAAGTAAACGCGTGTGTAACAGTATATTGGATCCGTGCATTAGTCTTAAAGTGACAGTAGCCTAATATTCCTGCTGCTGTCTTTGTTTTTAATGTTAATCAAGCATTATGAGAATTACTTTTATGAGAATTAATCTATATTTAATTTATACAGTGAAGACTATGCAGTGCTATTTTACATTTGATTACTTTATTTAATTTCTGTAACTAACCTATATCTAACTGTTAGATCTACCTGAAAAGCACTGTTTATTTATTTGGCATCTTTTCTATTTTGCTTATTTTGCTATTTCTTGTAGTTTGATTATTTTACCATATTTTGTTACAGACTGTTTACTTGACTTTAATAGTGTTTGATTTATATATTATATAGATTTATATATTATATTATATTTATGTAGAATTTTTTTTCGTTTTCATTGTTCTTGCATTCCGTTTAAAAAGTCTGGTGAGTAAAATAAAAAATTTACTAGCCAATGGCGACTCACACTTCAGTGTGTCCGTAAAGGGTTGAGGGTCCAGAGGGATGGCAGAGGAAGCGGCTAGGAAGCGGCTGGTGTGGGACATCAAGAAAGACTTAATCACCTACCTACCTGCTGATGAACTGTTTCACATCGTCAAGGTCATCGGGCCGACACCAGGGAAAGACATATCCGAACTGGATCTGGAGGACAGTGAGGGATGTTTTGAGTGCACTGATGCCTTAATGTCAAGTAAGTCCTTGCTTGAGGCTGAGGACCAAGATATGAGCGAACTGTTATCATTACAACAGACTGTGACTTCTATTAAACAAGCATGTACAGTTGTATATTCACATGACGTTAAAGACATACATCCAACATCGAGAACTCACTCACACACCACTACTGATCCTGTTCAGTCAACATCACTATTCAATGTAATGACTTGGGTGATGTTAGCAGGGCCAGAACTGACACAGAGACAGAAACACATAGGACTTCTTGACTGAAGACACACTCTTGTCTCTCTCTTTCTTATTTTCTAAAAAGACACATTCTCATCTGTTGAATTGACCCCCAGAGTGAGGTCTAAAACAAATAGTACCTGATGCATAATGTTTTCTGGCAGTGTATGATAGCAGTAGTTCTTCTGGAAGCCCATTTCTGCCTGGGAGTAAAAAGTAAGATAGAAATTGTTAGATATAGTTGAAGAAATAAAGTTACATTGTGACAAAGTTACACTGTAAGATTTACAGTAAAGTCACACTCTGAGAAATAAAATCGCAATTGCAAGATATAAAGTCCCACTGCAAGATATAAAGCCACATTCTCATATGCTCACATTTCATAACCCATAGACACATAAAACAAATAATGTTCTCCCAAAAAAATGACTTTTTTTTATGTCCCTTTCCTCACCTAAGCTCCTGGTTGTCCATTCCAAAAAGAGAATATAAATTTGTCCTAGTTTGTCAATGTGACAACCAACAAGACATAGAAGGTAAGAGACGACAGGTCGCAATTCTAACATCAACTAAAAGAGACGAATAGCATGACGAATAGCAAAATCTCCAAACTTTGTTTTAAAAGGGTTTGAACAACATCTAATTTTTCTTTAATGTAAAACATAAGATCAATCTAATTTTCTTTACATTTTAAGACAAGATATTCAGTCCTGTCTAATCAGTTATTTCAATCTTAAATCGCTAGTCGCAATACAGTAAAGAAATATATGGATTGTGTATGTGTAAGTCTGTGGCATTAAGATGTACCTGGAGCAACAGACTGTGTGTTGTAAAATTCATTGCGCTTGAAAGTTTTTCTTGAATGTCAATACTGTTGATTGTTCACCTATGATACACCCTGACAGCATCTGAGAGACATTAAACTCAGGCGAATTATACTGTTGTGCTGTACATATCACAAAAAAAGGTCTTAGTTCAAAGCAATTTAGTAAGCTATATGAGTTAAATAAAGTAAATTGCTTCATCAAAGTGGCTACACTTGTAGAATAGCTGCCTGAACTGTAATTGTGGTGAAATGGGTTATTGAGTTGTTTTGTGAAATACAAAGGATCATGTGTGTAACAATCTCCTGTTCAGTCACTTGTCAAAATGTGGGTTTTTCTCTGAGGTGTAAATTGAAATGCAGATGCTTTAGGTTCCCCAGGTTCAGCTGGTAGCCATGCCAGATCCTGGAAAGAAAATGTTGTGCGGTCAAGTGTCCCCTTAGGGCTCAGGTGGAGGCTGCCTGTCCATCAGGTGTCTTAGCATCAGCAGCTAACGTGCCAAAGGCAGAAAACTGCCAGATTTACACTGCATCAGATGAACTGAAAGTGGAAAATAGCAACATTGTGGAAATATAAAAATATTGCCTTGCATATAAATAAATCCAATCTTTCGTCTTTCATCTATGAAATGTGACATTTCAGATTTTTTTTGCTGTGCCGCTGGCTATTTTTAGATAGACTTTAGTAAGAGAAGCCAAAAAATGAGAAGGGAACGTGCAGCAGGGTTAACTTTGTTGTACTATTCCCCTGAGAAGCAACTGGAAGAAATCAAGAGTCCCGATTCTGACCGTAACTTAACATATGACAACATCTTTTAAACAATATTAATAGACTAGACAGGTTTTAATATGGTATGCATTTAGATACAATCTCCGCATGGTCCTCTCAAATGTTCCACATGACAGCATAGTATTTCAGTGACAAAAAGAAATCCAGAAAAGTTATTTATAGTATGCATATGCAATTGTTTATCAAGTCAAAATTGTGATATGACAAAAATGATGCACATAAATAGAGCTGAAACTAGTCCTGGTCTAAAATCATAAAATGTGTTTTGTATGATGTTGTACAAGGTTTGACATGATGCTGAAGGGATAGTTCACCCAAAAATGAACATTCTATCATCATTTACTCAACCTCATGTCGTTCCAAAAATGTATGAATTTCTTTCTATTTGTGGCACATAAAAGAAGATATTTTGAGAAATGTCACAAGTGTTTTTTGTACACACAGTGGAAGTCAATGTTGTCTGGTTCCCAACAATCCTCAAAATATCTTCCTTTGAGTTCCACAGTAAAAAGAAATGCACACAGGGTTGGAACAACTTAAGGGTGAGTAAATGATGACAGAATTATCATTTTTGGGTGGAGTATCGCTTTAAGCTTCAAAAAAGCACACACTAAACATATGACTTGAGCACTGTATTTCAAGTCTTTGATAATTCATGTTGTTCCAAGATGCATGAACATATGAGCACTACATCTACAGGGGAACGTATTTTGTTTTTGAATGAAAAACAGCCCTAATGCATATGCTGTTACATCTTTCATGCCTTTTGAAATAGTGCTATCAATCATAGCACTGTTAGAACCTACTTAGGGTGCTTAAAGGGATAGTTCACCCAAAAATGAAAATGATTCCATGATTTACTCACCCTCAAGCCATCCTAGGTGTATATGACTACCTTCTTTAAGACGAACACAATCAGAGTTTATCAATTCGTCAATGCGTCATGTCACAGGTTACGCTTTTGGAGCAAGTCGATTTGTGTAGGCCGTCTGCCGGAAGCTAGTTATTTTAGTTTATAAAGATTTAAATATGGATTTTTTTTTTTACAAACACCCATCGCTTCACTTCAGAAGGCCTTTATTAACCCCCTGGAGCCATGTGGATATCTTTTATGATGGATGGATGCACTTTATTGAGCATCAAAATCAGGAGCGCCATTCACTACCATTATAAAGCTTGGAAGAGCTAGGATATTTTTTAATATAACTCTGAATGTGTTTGTCTGAAAGAAGGTAGTCATATATACCTAGGATGAATTGAGGGTGAGTAAATAATGGGATAAATATCATTTTTGGGTTAACTATCCCTTTAAACCTCCCATTTTAATTTCAGACACCTTAAAAATCTGCAATTAACTATTACATTTGTAATTATGTGATCTTTCTTTATGTTTGTAGTAGTTATCTGAAGTTATTGCATTCAAACTTCTCCTTTTACCCCCTTTTACAAAAAAAAAATAATAATAATAATAATTGAGCAAGATTCAAGCTCACATGTAAGGCAAAAAATATTTTTCATCCTCTTTTAGGGGGTTGAGCCTCAGTAAAACTGAAATCATAAAAACTTTACCTTTCATCAATCAAACAACACCAGGTAAACCAACTGATCCTCAGTGGAATCATCTTGCTGCCACCTATTGGATTTGACAAGAAAGAAAATCATAAAGGACAAAAAAGGACAATGAGTCACTTAAATTTACTATTCTTGATGTGAATGCATATAGCTATAGAGCCTTATCACTATCCAGAGAGTCATGATAGTCATTACACACATCTCTTCAGACAACAGCACTACAAACTACTTTTTTCCCAGTCCTATCTGATTCTCATCATTAGTAGGAAACAGCTTACTAATAGATGCACAATTATTACAGACGTGTCTTCGTTTTGTTCTTTGCATTTTTTGAAGGACAGGTTTGCAGGGAACTTATTTTTATATCCACTCTACAAACCTCTGCCTTATAGTAGTTTTTTTTTTTTTTTTTTTTAAAGAGGTTTACATATCAACACAAGGGCTCTTCTGTCTGAGAGAGAGAGAGAGAGAGAGAGAGAGAGAGAAATTCATTTGAGTACTCAATTCAGATTCAACCAGCTTCTCTAGAGACTAAAGAACATATTTCATGATCATCCTGTCTGAACGAATTTGCACACACTGCATTGCCGCTCTGAGATGACATACAGGAAAAGAAAGAGCAGTATTCACCTGGGAGATAAAAGGAAAATCGACATCTTCAAGTGGTCTGCAAAGTAAAGAAACAAAGACCCCCAGTGGGATAAAATAACATGTAGGGTTGATCTGCACAGGAAAAAGAAGCATGAATGTATCTTTTGTCCTTATAAATATTTCATAGTCATGACTGTTCTGCACTCTTTAGGTACACACGTACTACCTGGTGGTCTAGTTTCCAAAAATAGGCCCTTAACGTGGTTTGACAAGTCCATTAAAACACAGCTGAATTAATTGCAAATTAATTATTAACAGCCAACTGTAACAGAGTTGATACTCTGATTTAACAAAGACAGAGGTTTTCACAGGGATTGGAAAGACAAAGGGATGGACAACTGAATAAGCTTAATGACCATCACGTTTGAAGTAGACCTTTCTGTGCTGGCCAGATGGCTGTCTGCAAGGTGGGATGAATTTGACTCCATATGCGCAGCCACACCTGTGGACGATCTGTCTGTTTTTTGGCTCACTGCGCTCTCAGACGTAGATATAGTATCCAAACACCGTGGTTTGGTGTGACATGCCTTATCTGACCGTTTGGACAATGTAGCTTGGTGTGAAGGGATATGCAAATTTGTCTGATATAATCAGCACAAGACTAGGTCTAATATTTATTAAAGGAGACAAATTATGTTTTTGACATGAGCTATGCTGGAGCACCGTTTAAAGTAAAGAGAGAGACGCATGAATATTTCATTGGGGTGCAAATATTATCCATGAAACAAAACATGTGAGAACAAAACTAATAAAATAATGACCTGTTCCAGCTTTCATGGCAGTTACGAGATAAGTGGAAATATGTGGATACATGGAACACTGCAGTTCATGAATAAAAAGTTAACTTAGGATTTTTGTTGTTGCCTTGGCCAATATTTTGTGTAAAACTATACACTCACTAAATTCAATTATCAGAGAGTAGCCTGAATGACTACTTGACAAATCTTAAAGGTAAAGTATGTCATTTCTGCAGCAGTATAGTGTTTTCAAACAGGTTTTCTGATCACTCCTCTTCATCTGCCATTGGTTGGACAAATAGACAGTCCCGCCCCAAACTCATTGGTTGAGCCAATTTTGCTAAAAAAAAAAAACAGTGCTTACTCTTAAAAAGTGCTTACTCATTTTGTTTTCGCAAGCTACAACAGTGTACCAGTTCTAACGCCATGGCAAAATTTCGAGCAAAGCATGCTAACTGTTCTGTCGTTGGCAAGCACACAACACAATTTAGAGTATCGTTAGCTTGAATAGCCTGCAAGTTGACCCTGATTTCTAAAAAAGGAGCGTTTCTGTCCGAGCGATATTTTGGAAAAAATATTAGACCATTCACAGTATTTGATAGCAATCATAAACATTAGCCTGGTGTGCATGGCTCTGTTTGGCAAACAGGTACGCTATGTAACGTGACGGCACATGCTAGTCAATGAGTTGAAACAACTCCACAGCAACTACATAAATTTATCTGCTAACCATTCAGAAACTTTTAGTTGCATTCTAAAAGTTGTAACTTCTTCCTGAGTCTCTCCATCAGTGTCCGACTCCGCTTTGAACAATGTAAGGCTTAACATCATTAATGACAATCGTCATTTTGGCTGCGTGAGATTCTCCATCTTTGTTGTTGAGCAACCGAAGCGTGAGCTGTTAAAGCCCCGCCCTCTTTTGGAAAGCAGGCAGGGAGCAGCAGCTCATTTGCATTTAAAGGGACAAGCACAAAAACAGCGTAATAGATCCCCTTTAATGTTAAACTTTGCGCAATGTCCTAAAATGAAACACTCATAGTGAAAGATGCTTAAAAACAGCAAATGTCATGATGCCACATTTAAAGATGCCTGAATGGTGCTGTAAAACAGCTGTGCTTTAAAAATTAGAAATATAAAGAAACATCTCTGATAGGGTTTTACTATGCAAACAGTCTTACAGCTAAAGCACTGCACACTGTCAGCACTATAGTCAGTTGTTGGATGTCTAGTCAACAATCATTACCCGTCCCTAATGTGTGTTAGAGGGGTCTCTATAGTGTCCTTGCAACATGTATATACCACAACATACAGCACATAAACATAAATCTCAGCACATAAATTTAATAAATTTTCAACCTTTTTGACAGCTGTTTAAGCTTATTACTATGAGGCAGGACACATCCGAAGGCCAACTGACCAGTCCAGAGGGAACTTCTGGTTGTTCATGCATCAAAAAAAAAAAAAAAAAACACCTCTACTATAACTCCTAACATAACTCCTGTCTGACAGGTCCACTAATCCAATGTGTCACTATATAAGAGCATATGCATGTGCACATGCCTGTTCTTGACCTTCTATTAGCTGTATGGGTCAGCCATTTGTCTTACAGTGACAGGGTCATTCACCCTGTGCCTTGAAGAGAGGCGTGTCCTTATCATTCCATATCAGAATGATGTTATATGACCAATACATGTGCAGGTCTGACAGTGTCACCAGAAGATACCATATCCATCCCCCACGATACTACATCTCATATCGTATGACAACATTTTGACAAATGGATAAGAAAAATGGAAGAATATTATGTGACGATGGCCAATATGTAGGCTATAAGTTAACAATTCCTTTGAAATAGGCAACACTGAATGTAATAAGATAACCAACCGTAAGTCAAGACTGGAACTGGACAGACTATCAACATATTTACAGAATAATTTAATATTGCTCACATATATTTCTTTCTTTCTTTTTCTAACAAGGTTGCATGCAGGATCCAAAGTAGTGCCAGTTGCATAAACTAGAGACTACATTTACATTTAATCATTTAGCAGATGCTTTTATCCAAAGCGACTTACAAATGAGGAGAACAACAGAAGCAATCAAATCAACAATAGGGCAACAATATGTAAGTGCTGTGACAAATCCCAGTTCGTCTATCACAGTACATGTAGCAAGTTTAGTTTTTTAATAAATAAAAAAATAAATAGAAAGAATAGAAATAGAATAGAATTAATGGGTCAAGTCTTACAAGTTCCAAGCAGTCATATTTTTTCAATTACAGTCAATTGCATACACTCTTAAAAATGGTCCTTCTATGACATCACTGTGAAAACCCTCTTTTGGAACAAAGATAAAATTGGTCTAATTTGAATCAGTTACATAAAAAGGTAGACTGGCCTTATTTGAATCCGAAACATAAGAATGATTACCCCTTCTGCTAGCTGGTCAAACTAGTTCTTAAGACACAGTCTTAACATAGTAGCTGTTTATGCAACTGGCCCCAGGTATTCAGCAGGTTTGAAAAGCTGTTCTTTTATATTGTTCTAAGCGCATAGATGTGTGAAGTATGCCCTCTGCAGTACGTTCAGTTGCATTTTATGGAAATTAAGTCCTAATCTGAACCTCAGACTACAATTTGAAGTACTCTTTAGTGTTTAGTCCCACACACTAATTTTACATATCTTAAACCAAGATTATTCATAACATTAAAGGAAAAGATGTACCATTAAGGAATGACATTTTTTTTAAAAAATGTTTAAAGTGATGTATACTTGCATGACTATATCTTAAGTTTTTATCGGAAACATTTAAATGTTTTATATTTGTTGTTAGTGGGTTACTAATTACTAATCAAAAAAATTAAAACCTTTTAATTTATATTTTTCTAGTTTTTATCTTATGTTGGCAGGCTCAGCATAAAAATGTTGAGTGAACCATTAAAGTTTGGCTTCTTTCCAAATCAGGTACAGAGCCCAGTTATTCAAAAGAAATTTAATCAGATTTCAGCTATTGGATTGGATCAAATCTTAAAAATTAGATGTTTTTAAATCAAATTAGATCACGTAATCCAGTCTTGGTTTTGATCTGGACCAGTACGTGTTTTTCAAAACTTTTTAGTAGGACTGGGATTCCTTTGATCCAAAATATCTGGATTATCCTGTCCTGATCCCAGCAGAAGGGATTCAGGGTGGATTTCAGGAACAAAATGTAATGAAACTTCAAAATTCATCAAATATAACATTAGTATCATGTAGTAGCCTATATATGCACATATATTTTTTTTTTAAACTTGATTTGTTTAACAATAACAGTGATAGATAAAGTAAAAGTAGGCTTCTATAAAGCCTTTCAGTACAGAAAAAAATGTCCCAATGCCATTAAATAATCCCCCAAACTGTCATTATCAATATATCAATATCAGAAAATGCGTGTGTGGGGAAAAGGGGGGTGTTAAAATAGACACGGTTTCAAAGGTGTTGCCACAAAACCTAAAACTTATACATGTTAACATGAGACAAGTGTCATAAAATGTCTCACTAACCTTGTCCGTGCAGTTTCATCCAATTATTTCTCCTGTTCTGACCACGAGATGGCGTTAAACTTTCGCGGAAGGATATAGGAGAGGGACAATTTTACATAAAGACACCTCCTAAAATAGTAGTCCCATACTAAAAGGACGATTTAGACGACTATCGCTCAAATATCACACATTTCTATGGAAGAAGTGATATTAAAACACTTAAAAAATGAGAGCTTTTCATTTGTACTTTCAAGTCGTCCTCTAGCCTTGCCCCTTTAGACTGTATAACATTAGCCTACACTATTTTGCTGATCACGATGTATGGCACAAACATGATTTATTTCAACTCTAACTTCAGTTATAAAAGCTTAGTTTATTTTTGGGGGGGAAATCATTTTCTTTTCACCAATCCCTCCTATCTCGTCCACAAGTTTAAATCATACAACGTAGCAAACCCAGTTTGATATTTTCAAGACCACCTAAAAGAAAACAAACATTGCCCTCTAGTGGACATATGGCTGATAAAAGACAACATGACCTCTTGATTTGATCACTGATCTTTATTTAAAACCTGATGTGACAGCATGTTAGAAATTTCTGTTTGCTTGCAGTGTAAATCTGAAATATTAGCATTGTTATCAATGTGACAAATGAAGCCACACTGTAATCTCCCACATCTTTGGTGTGTTTCCCATATAAACGTATTGTTTAATAACAATATTGGTCACAGATCAAGTGTATCACAATAATTAAGAATTCTAACAATGTAGTATCAAACAAAACAAATTATATACACAATACAAAGAGCTGTGTGTCTCAACCTTGACTTTTCTCTCTTAGCCCCTGAAAGGTGTCTGAATAAGAGTATTAAAGAAAATTAAGCTGGTATTACTTGTCAGTAAAGTACATTTTGAAAGTGATCACAAAACAGGAAAGCTGTCTGTTTCTCCTGCTGGCTTGGTCCAAGTTCAGTAGCAAAAAGAGTCCTCCACAGGAAAATGCAGTACCATCAATACATTTACAAGACAGAAGAACTTGTACATATATTTACACAATGCAGAGCATTATAAAGGCTTGGCAACACTTAGAAACAGATCCTCTCTTGTACTTCTGTTCAGCAATCACAATTAGATATGGCCAGGAGGATGTGTTTTAAACAAACCAACATGGTGAACAAGTTTGGTCAAACACTTAATATATCAAAGACTTCATGAGCCACAGTTCTCTAGCACATTCTTATTTATTGTACGGACTGTGGTGGCTTTGAACACTAGCTCCTTGTTTAAATTGCATTGTGAGTATGTGTTGTAAGTACAGCAGCTGCATTGATCTATGAAATCTTGCAGCTCGTCCGTGCGCAGTTCTGGGATGGGCTCAGTGGCGGATAGATGATTTTGGATTTTTTGGTTCCGTTCCTTTTTTTAGCGCTGCTGGCTATGACCGAGTAGGAACGTCCGTGCATCATCCTGGCGTTGAGGCCGTTGGCCATGGAGAAGGACTTCAGATGGCTCTTTAAGGCAACAGGAAGTGGAAGTTTGTCCACAAGGTGCACTGGAGTGCAGGAAACGATAGAACGACAGCACAGGTCCTGCAGACTCAACACTGGACAAATGAGAGAAAAAAAAGAACAGGTTTTGGTTAAAAGCAACATATTAAAGACCATAAAAAACATCCTCAGTTCACAAGCATGGATGAAGTATCAATGTTTTATTTCTTCTGAGTCAAATTCAAAACTCAAATGTAGATTAGCATGCGACCTATCTTCATATGGTTTAAAACAGTTCAGAGTCTGCTTGTCTTACAAGGATGAAGTCATGCAATGGAAACAAGCTGTTTTATCATATTCCTTGGCCTTTAATAATCTCCAGTCAAAATAAACATATGATGCTTTTATTCAGTAAATGTTTTCATATCGCTTGACCTTGTTCCTACAAGCATTTTTCTAGCATAAACCAAAGCTATGATTATTAAGAGAAATGTGCTGTGGGGGCGGCAGGCCGTTGCATTGATATTTGAACACTGTGTGTCTCTGCTGTGAGCAGTATAAAGTCTCAAAGCTTTGCATACTTCAGGTTTCTCAAGCGTTCCTTTGGCCTATACATAATTGCAGCATTGGTCTAAGGAAAAAAAACATGTATGGCTGTTGCTTATGTGGTAATTCTCAGAAAAGGCTCTAGTAAAAGGTCTCCGTTAATCTATGACAGCGTTCCTTAATGCATCATCTCATGTCAGAAGCATTTATGGTGAAGCTTGTTTAATTCCCTGAGAGAACATTTCCAACCTCACCAACATAATGAGTCATAGGGAGATGTTGATGGAAGTGCAGTGAACACAACACAACGGTGGTATTGTTGCAAAACATTGTCTATTGGAGAGATTTAGCTGTCTTTTCTCTTTTTTATATGATTTAATTACATTTATGTAATTTTGTAAATGTAACTGACATTTATGTAAGTGACATTTACACTACAACAATTATTAAAAATATATTTTCATTTTTTTTTAGATAAAAATAAACATTTTAATATAATATAATATAATATAATAATATTTCCTGTATCAGACATCAGAACTCCTAAGAAAAAGAAGGCAAGACACTAGCAGGGAAAATTTGTTTTTTTTCATTCACAAATCATCACATTTCTTCTTTAACACATAGTATTTTAAAAAATTTAAAAGATACATGTTGTATTTCTGTACTAAACTTCAACTAAACATATATGAATAAATCCTTTCACTTAGTTTCTCAACTATGTTAAAGGTAGGGTAGGTAATTTGTTTTATAAACATCTTTTTGTTATACTGGTTGAAACTCTCTTCACATCCTTATAGCAATCAATAATAGAAGTGGTCTACTGTAAATACTCAAAAATGTACATACATCTTCTGTGGAAGTCTCAGGACCAAAAAAATCTTAGTCCAATCATTGCATTCAGTCTGAATCCTACCTGCCTGTCAACATATGTATTTCCATACCTCCACGCACCCTTCTCACGCAGACATCACACGTCATCAGCGCGTTCGCTATGCAGAGTTGTAGACAGTCAGTGAAACAAAAACAGCAGCCGCCTTTTACAGTTCCTCCTGAACTAAAACAATGAGCTTATGCTGCGTTCACGCCATATCATAACTGTAATTACGAGATGGCAACCCGTGTGACGTTCTACCCGAAGCTATTCACGTCCTCAGACTCGGATTTATGCATTTCTATGTCAACACTATCAACATTGACATGAATCTGCAGCAGTCAGGTGGTACAAGTAAGAGCTGTGTAAGTTGTTTATGTTCATTATTATTGTAATGTTATGTGCTTTGATCTCATGCATTTAAAGCTAGCTTGCTATTGGTAGCCACTCCAAAATTGCCTACCATACCTTTAAGTATGATATCATGATAGAGAATGATTTTTACTTCCTGGTTTCCTATACAATATGTGCAAACATGGGCAAAAAATGGTGTTCTTATCTTATACTGTTCAGTGTTTAACAACATGTTTTGGGGCGAACCTGTAATGTAAAAACATACTGTAATAATGAGAATAATAATCTGAATGCTAAAAGTTTCGTAGAAATATACTGTATTTCATAGCAATATTGTTTTTTAACCTGTAGTGTCTTCCTATTATATAAAACGTCCTGATGCCTCCTACAAAGGACATAAAAAATACATTTTCCTGAAATGTTTATTTACAAGAAACAGTTTGAAATCTATTAAATACATCTGATAACTACAAAATATTGTTTCACTTTCCATATTTTGTAAGTGTGACGTCAACTATTGGTAAAAATAAAGGACAGGAAGTTGACATGGCCAAACCTCTAAATCTGATGTATCTATAAAACCTGTGATGTCCTCTTTAGCAAAGCACCAGGACTTAATTGTGAGAAATTCACATAAAACAAATGTCATACAGTGACAAAAGTGAATTTCTGAGATAGAGCCGAATAATGACCATATCATATATGTCTGAATGTAAATTAAAACCATATTATAAACAAAAGATCTATTTTGTTTGTATGAAGCCTTGTTACCTTTATTGGGTCTCCAAAGTCGCTCCATACCATGCCTCATGAGCACAATTCGGGCCAACTCAGTGAAGGACTCAGTAATGTTGAAGTTACAGAGAGGGCTGACCTCGAAAAATGTGACACCTAGTCGCTCTGCAAAGGCCTGGGCGTGCTCAGTGGTCACCTGACGCTTATAGGCCAGGTGAAGTCTGTTTCCCACCAGGATCTTGGGAACACCTGGTGCATGCTGGGTAAAAAAAAAAAAAAAAAAAAAAAAGTACATCAATGGTACATTAACAATCTCATCGGGACATTACTGGTTTCCTGATGTGTTTCATATTTATGTCAAGACAATCGCTTTAATAATAAAGCAATTTTGAAACAACTCGCACAGCAAGTGTGCGCAGTGCGCACCATCAGCCCCCTGCTATCGACACAGATTACTTACAAAGCCTCTGTTATTATCATTTATAACTGCAACAATTATAATCATAACTGAGTTGCATAAAACAGCACATTTCCTGATCTAAGGAGATACACATCTATATTAGCATCTTCTCAAGATGATTGGCTTATGTTTTATTCAGATTTTCAAAGTAATTCCAAAACCACTAGTATGACCTCATGTCTGTTTATACCCATACTGCACTTCAGGTTTAACATGCTTATTGCTGTAACTACTACAGTAGTTTTTGGATCTGAGTGATCTGATTTTACCTCATCAATCTCTTTAATCCATCTGTCGATGCCATCAAAAGACCACCGGTTTGTGATGTCATATACAAGGATAACACCCTGTGAGAAACAAAATGTATTAGTTATAGACAACATACATTTTATTAAACTTTCATTTCAAAAAGTAAGAAAAAATAGACTTTTGACTAAGATTTTAAGTTTGAATTAAATAAACAACACATTCAACCTCATCTCAGATGATAAGAAAACATTTTTAAAGTCAATGTGGTACTGGAAGTAGCATTATTTACCATCTCACATTGTATGTGACTAATATTGTTGGCAAAGAAGTTTACGATGTAATGTTAATAAAGAGTGTGGCATTGCTCCAAGAGTTGCTGTTATTAGGATATCTGTGTTTGCCAGAACAAGGAAATGTCATGTCAACAATACCAGTCCACTGCGATTTATAGCATACCACACTTTCAACAGGAACTGCTGATCTTTGGGTGTGGTGTTTAACAACTGTCTGGGAACACTGGGATTTCAGAGATATTCAAAAGCCCATTTCCTAAAGTCCATTTGTCCATTATATACAATGGGCTCACATATAACCTCACGAATAGTGTCTGATTTTTTTTTTTTTTTAAATAATAATAATAATAATAACAATATATATATAATATTTTATTATATTTACATGTATTATATATTTATTACATATATATTTATTATATTTTATTATATATATATATGAGTTTACATTTTATTTAATTCTTACATGAATAATTTATATTTAAAACAGATACAAACTCATAAAACTCAAAAAAAAACCTCAAAAAATAATTATGAATAGAATATTTTTTAAGTGATCTATAAATTATTTAAAATATTATTGTTTTATTATTTACATTTTAAATTAAATAATTCTGAATAATTTATTTTTTTAATTGAATTTATTTACAATTACAATATTGTAAATAACTGTAAAAATTGTATTTACAATTTTTTCAAAGTGTTTTTTGTTTGTTTTTTTGCTGTTATACCTGTGCTCCTCTGGAATATGAGCGGAATATGGTGCAGAATCTGCCTTGTCCTGAGGTGTCCCTGCAAAAACAACACAGCACAGAGGGTCTGCATCACAAAGAACACATTCATCTTACTTCTGTTCTTCAATACGTCTGTAGCTATTGTCTTTCCCTCTGCCTGGTGACATGAGGAGCTTTCTGTGGTTGGTGCCAGGGCAGCAGACTTTGAGTAGGAGCAGTGAAATGAATCATTCACCATCCAGGGCTGAGCGCAGCACCAAGATGTGCCAGTCATGTTGCAACGGGTAGGACTGGAGTATCACAAACACTTCGCTCTAAAATGCTTCGTCTGTCAAGGCCAGATTATCAATAATTGATTCCAGACTTTTGCAAAAAGCTCAGTTCTCTTGAAATGTGCCAGAATTTATAAACAACTTCTAGGCATGGCTAGTGGGATGGACTTGGCTGAATTTTTCACTGGAAGTTTGTTGAGGAGCGCTGTAATTAACATAGCCAGACGTTTGGCATGTTCACTTCATATTTTGGAAACCAAAAGGACCTTATTGAGAGTACACAGGCATGATGTAATGGAGAGGGAAACTTAAATCTCTCTTCATGCTCGGTTTGTGTTCAAGAAGACAACAGGAAGAAATCAAGCTGAAACTTAAAAAGTTCAACTTGTGTTTCTAGGAGATGTCAGGTGCTGCAGTCATGGGTTTCCAGTTTACCAGGAAAAGTAACTGTGATGTAATGCTACTCACCAAAGCTGGAGCTTGACTCTACGTCCATCGAGGAGTATAGTAGTTGTCTTGTAGTCAATTCCTACAATTGAAAAAGAAAAACAAAATTACTTAAAGGTGTAGTGTGTAATTTATGCAGCACTAGCGTCAAGTGTAATTGCAAAAGTGACTGCTTTCGAACTGGTTTCCTACAAACAAAATAAAGGACATTAAACTAGAAAAAAGAAATTCTAGGGAAAAAAAAAAAAAAAAATCACATTTCACCTTAACAGATAATTTCTTATTCAATTATTCATTTTACACTATCATTCAAAAGGGGTTAGTAAGATCTACAATGTTACAAAAGATTTCTATTTTGAATAAATGCTGTTTTTTTTTTTTTTACGTTTCATTCATCAAAGAATCCTGATAAAAAGGTTTTCAGAAAATATTAAGCAGCACAACTGTTTTCAACATTGATAATAATAAGAAATGTTAGCCAATTGGAAGGGTTTCTGAAGGATCATGTGACACTGTGGACTGAAGACTGGCTACTGAAAAGGAATACATTTACAGGAGTAAATTACATTTTAAAATATATTAATATAGAAAGAGCTGTTTTAAATTGTAATAATATTTCACAATATTACTGTTTTTACTGTATTGTATTATAAATATAGCGTTGGTGCATAAGAGACTTGTTTCAAAAACAAAAAATCTCACCAGATACAAACTTTTGAACCATAGTGTATGTTCAAATGCCATAAAGAAACAAAGTAACACTGGCAAAATAAGTTAATTGGCTACCAATATTTCTAATTACAATAATAACCAAAAAATGACATTTTCTGGAAAAAAAAAAAAAAAAAAAAAAAAAAAAAACTTTGATTACATTTTCAGTTTATGCAAAACTCATTTGCTGCATCCGAAACTGAATACTTCCCTACTATACAGCATGCAAAGTATACTAAACAGTATGTCATTGCCAACAGAGTAGTGTGTACGAATGCATTGTACGTATATGAAAAAGAGTAGGTGGAAAGTACAGAAAACCTACTACATCTGCCAAGATTTTGAAGTGCATATTCGATGGACACATCACTATTAAACAAGTGTAGTACCCACACAGTATGCAATTTCGGACACAGCGAATGTCATGATGCTAGTTCGTTGTGACTGGTTGCCAGGGTGTTGCTAAACAACAACTAATGTCTTATGATTGGTTTTTGGCATGATGTTATGTGGTAGTTAAAGGGTTTGGGGCAAAGTTACTTAGTTGTCCAAGTTAAAAGATACCATCTAAATGATATTCTGGTCCCTACATATAGCTATTTAATTGTCCGCCTGCCAAAATTCATAAGCCTGATAGCTTAATAAAGTAAAAACACCTCTCTTAAACAAGCTGCGCAATTTGAGGTATCATTCAGGTTGATAACATAAACAGTGCAGGATGGGTTATACAACAAAGTAGGGTTTTGTTCAAATTCCTAGTATGAGCAATAGAGCAAATACCACTAATAATCTAATAACTGCAAATGGTAAAAGCAAGCGGTGAGCACCTCTGTAGAGTGTTCCAGAGAGAGTTTACATAGTATGTTCAAATAAAGACTACATTCTTTTAGTCTTAACCAATATTTCATTTACAATGCCCTTCTTTTGATCATGAATTTGGGTGACAGCAACTATGATTAAGTGGTGTCTGTTGTTATGAACATAACACTTGAGGAGGATGCCTGGGCTGAGATTGCAAAGCTTTAGTGTCACCTCCATGGGGGTTCCAGGTTCCACACACATACACACTGGCATTCTGAACGCTCTTTCTCCTAGGGAATTTCAGAGCCCATCACACATTCCACTGCGATGAGAATGAAATCCAACACTGTAAAAATATACATGGAACAACTGGGAGATTCCATTAAGGTGACAGAAAGAGGATTTTAAACCATCATGACTGTCACTAAAGAATGGAGTCAAATGAACCAAACACAATCACAAATCACCCTGTGAACTGTGAGGTCACTCTTAGCGAATTACAGCATATCAAAAGGTATGCAGCACTAATGGTGAGGTGTAACCCTCATGTTCTGTACATTAAAAATGAACCAAGGCTGCATTTATATGATCAAAAATACAGTAAAAACAGTAATATTGTATAATATTATTACAATGTCTTCAGTGTCATGTGATCCTTCAGAAATATGCTGATCAGAGATATGCTGATTTGGTGCTCAAGAAAAATTTATTATTATTATCAATGTTGAAAAAAGTTTTAATATTTTTGTGGAAAATAATACATTTTTTCAGGATTCTTTGATGAATAGAAAGTTCAAAATAACAACATTTATTTAGAATATGTGTTTTGTACAAATGTAAAAGTATGAAAATAGTTTGGTTGAGCAATAAATGCTTAAAAAATATCATCAAATAAACATGATCAGTGCCTTCATCATACTTTCCACCACTAAATAAATCTTTTATCAAGCTTTTGATAAAAGGCTTATTGTCAATTATTTAATTAAATGTGATGCATTTAGACAAATATTGTATAACACCAGCTCTCTAGTACCATTTTTTTTTTTTCTTTATAAAAATGTCTGCCTGTAGGATGCAGTCTTCCTGTTTGTGTGGGCAAGCTCTGATTCATCCTGACAGATTTTTTTCACACTAACTCTTTCTGTCTCCCCGCGCAATTACCCTGCTCTGCACCTCTCCTCACCTCCCTCACAACAACCAGCAGAGAGCCATAGACCTTTTCTGACGGGATGACACATACGCCGGATCAACAGGAGTAAGTGGATGAGGATGAAGCCTCCGTGGATAATGGTGTTCAAAATCTTGAGCTCAGGGAGAAACAGTTATGCTAACACTTACTGATCCATCCCCATGAAACTTAAAGTCATGAAATTATACACAAACCAAAAATACTGTGAGCTGCTTTGAGGCCTATGGAGACGTTGTGGCTGACCTGAAAATAACATCAAACAGATCGGCCAGAATTTAAAACAGCATAACTAAACTCCCATAGACCTTAGTCAGGGAAGACACCATGTATAAAGGTGCACTCAGTAAAAAAAACTGTACATTTGAACAATTTGTTTACAAAAAATTACATAGATCCGCATAAGATTAGAGTACCAATAATTGGTTGATATTAAAATTCTATACTAAATTTTATAAATTAAAAATAAAATACTAAAAATTCAGTCATTGTAAGGGAATTTAGGCATCACAACAGTATAATATACAGTATGAAAAATCAATGTACCTTTTCATATTTGATAAAGATTACATTTAACAGTGTTATTAAATTATTAGTGTTTTGAAATTTAAAATTAAGTGAGTGTTAAATGTAAAAATAGGGCAAATGAGCATGCAAAAATAAACATTCATTACCAAAATATTGACCAACTAAAACTAATGCTGGCCAATAAACAATATGGTACCCATAAATCCCTACTGGTATCTGAAAACAGTCACTTTTGTGTGATCCTGCATCCACACTGCAAGTATAAATCCAAGAAGGTAATGCAACATAAACTAAAAACAGGCCTATTTGGTGATCATTTGAAATTAGATGTAATCTAAGACAATACAACATACAGAATAGACTGTTCTTCTACCCCTCACAACCTCGTTTTCATTTGTGCAAAATTAAATACGCCGTCTACCCTGATTAAGCTCCACAGTCGTTACATAACCTAAAACACATTGAGCAAGACATCAGCCTGTATGTTATTTATAAGATGGTGGGATAAATGTTTCAGTGGCACAGAACTGATTTCTCTCTTGGTGAAGAACAGCTGCAAGGCTTCAACTGTCACTGTTCCTTTAAAACCAAAGAGTCAACGCTCCCTTTTCATCGTTCAAACAAACAAATGGCTTGAGAGGTTCATGCAAGTGTTTAGATAAACATCAGAATGTTCCACTCTTTTATCGCCAGCGAAGCCTGGCTGCATCCTCATTCCCCTCAGCCGCATTTCGCTCAGCAGTCGAAGAGCACAGTTACGTAAGAGCTTTGGCCAGTAGTAATAATCTCTATAAACAGAAATTCCAACAGAGATTTCTGCTGGCACGGCTATTAGACAAGAGCTCTCCCTGTCGAATCATAATGCAGTTTATCGACCATGTACATGCATGCACGTATAAGGAATTCTGTGAGTTGCTCTCAAGGTTATAAATCAAAATAAATACAAAAGTTATAGAATATGACAGAATAGGATGTAGATAATGTTCTGAATCTGGTAAGCAACCTAAACAGCAACTGCACTGGCCTATTAATTGCTTGCATACCCAATGTCTTGGAATCTGTTTTCTAAGTATTAGCATCCTGGCTGGGATGTTTACTGGCCCTACGGGGACAATATTTTTTCTAGAGAGTATGTAAATGAATGTAGTATGAAGTCACTTTCACAAGCCTACGGTGGGGTATTAAATTTTCATCACTGTTGCGTTAGAAATGAGCCACTAGAACAGAGTTTATAGTCAACATGAAAACTTGACCCTATTTACCTTCTTAATGCACATCCCTGATCTTATATCCTATTCCTATTATCTATGGATGCACGAATATCAGCCATCATATCGGTATCGGCCGATATATGTTCATTTTTAATGTTATTGTTATCGGCCCGATAAGAAAGTTCGGCCAATATATTAAAGCGGATAAATAATGGATTGTTTCCTTCAGGTGAGATGCTTCAGATTCGCACTGTTCGTCATGATGGTTTTGAAGTGCTTGAAATATGATTGAAGTCACTTCAAAAATGAAAATACAGTGCAACATGCAGCTCAAGTCTGTCCTATAGTCAACATAAAGTTATAATGAGAACATTATAATTGTGTGCTTGGGACATGGCTTTTAATGGTGAAACTTTTGTTTTTGTAATCAGGCTCTCAAAAATTATATAAACATTTGGATTTAGATTTATCGGCCAATATATCGGTTATCGGCTTTCAAATATAAAGAATTATCGGTTATCGGTATCGGCCAAAATGTTCATATGCACCTCAATGCACCTTATTTTTGTAATGACTAATCAAAATGCTTATTTGTTGACATCACTTAGGCTGTTCATTCTGGTTTAGAAAGTCAGCTTTTCACAATCCACAAAAGTCCTGCATGCTCGGAAATGTCACATTACAGAAGTAAAATGGGTTGCGAATAGCAATTCATGTTGACTTCAAGAATATGTAGCAATAGTCCTGTCCAAGCGATTCAAAGGCTATTTAAAGGCTCTTGTTTTAAAGATTTTTTTTGTGTTCCTATAACCTGTTGCCCCTCTTCTAAAAGTGGCTGGCATTCCTACCTCAGCTGCTTGGATAAATGAGTACACAACTGTGCAAGCCACCCAGATCTCAGTCAACATCTGACCCTAAATGAACAGGTTGGCCAGTGTTGCCAAGTCCACGGTTTTTCCACGGAATTGGGCCACTTTTACACAGTTGCCGCAAGTTGTTTATGTAGTCCACGGGTTGAAGCGACCCCCGCCAAAATGTGCCCTGGAACTTCACTTGGGCTAATTTTGATTAGCAGTCGGGCTGGTTTAGACTTGGCAACCCTGAGGTTGGCTGTAAATTTACTCGCTAAATCGCTCCAGTGTAATCTAAGCTGTTAAAATGAGACTCAAAATATTCATCAGACCTAGGACTTTGACCAAATTGTGTGACAAAGAAGAATGCGTACATGAAGCATATTGTTTCTCCTGTTCAAGCAAGCATGGTGAAATAACAAAATGTGTAAAAAAATGTGTAAAAATGTTTTGATTTATTAGTTATGTGATACCAGCCACTTGCTTGTGTCACATAAAGAATGTTGTTGGTCTTTTAGAAGTGACGCATGAAAATGTGTTATTTAGCCGTGAAAGCCCAAAGGGGGGTTCACTACAGTTGATTTTGTCCCCTGGGAAGAGTTTTCCAAAACAGGGAGAAACTCATAACTACAACAACTACTACTCAGCTGCAAATGAGAGCTGGGCAAGCCGGGGCTAGATGAGCAATGTGATCTTAATGTTTAAAATATGTGGCATATTTACTGTTATAATAAATGAAACATTTAAAATAAATGTAGAACAGATGTACTTCAGCGGAGTTTGTTTAAAATTACAAGATTTATGGTGACAAAATGGTTTACAACAATTGATGTAAACATGATGCTTGGCAGTTTTACTCAGACTTTTTTGTAACATTATTGTAAGTAGTCTGAACATCATGATATATGACAAAAAATGTTTTTAAAAAACTACAATCCAATGAGTCCATAATAATAGATTAATCCAAAAATGCACAGATAATCCAACTTTAGTCTCATTTGTACAGTACAGTGATCATAACTTACCCATATTGTATCCATAGGGTGATTCACTGGACCCATCCTGTAGACTGGCCAGTATCTCCCCTTTCCCAACATCACTGTCTCCAACCAGCAGGAATTTCAGGAGGAAATCATAAGCTTTTGCTGGGCTGCTCCTGTGGTTCATCTTCACATCAGCCCGATGACCCATTCTGGTGCATCATGTACTGTCCCTTGATGGACTTGTGTTAAATATCTCAAACCACCAAAACTGAACAATATAGTTGTTTAAAAAAAACAAAAAAAAAAAACTGCGTATTCTTCACTAGTCTTTTCTGTGTTTAAAATTCCATGTCCAGTTCATCACTAAAGCTGTCCTATTGTTCAAAGATTCTGGTTGTGGATCCACTGATGCTGTTGCGTCACATTAGTAGGTAAATAAAGACCCTCATATCTTTACAGTTTATTAGTAACATAAGGCAAGTGACTATTAAAATTGGCTGTTTATACTTGTACAATAAATGTTAATCTTAATAAAGCACTCCTAATGTTTTTTATCTTTGTATTTCGAGCAAACCTGGTCCATTGAGCTCTCTGGCACGATCCCTCTCTTCTATCAGCCTCCCCTCAACAGAAAAATGTAAGTTCATCCTTAGATTTTCCTTGATTGGTTCCTGTGTGGAGTTGCTAGGGCAGCTCTACTCTTTCATTGGACATTAAGCGCGTCCATTAAATCCCGTAAACGCCCATTTTGTGTTGGAGAGGGTGTGGCCAATCTGCTGTTTTGATCCCATAAGCGCTGATGGCAGATCAGCCCCCGTAAGCTCACCCATTTAGGTTTTGTCGCGCGGACGGTGGCTCAGCTGATTCTGCGTCAGCGCTCCAGCGCGCTTCAAGCGCGTGCTCGGGTTTGTTGTTTTCCGGGGCACGAAGAATGACGTAGTGTTTTAATGACGTAATATTATTATTGTAGTTTCTAGACAGGTTATTGTAGTTTATCTCGTCTTCTAAAATCGCAGTACTTTATAACTATATTTAGGTTTAAGAATAAAGAAGGCTATCAAATACATTAATATTCATAAGTTATTTTGTATATATTTATCATGATTGTATTTTGCATCACCACTGTCCTTTGTATGTTTTTTCATTGATCTACTGGGTTTTCAACCTTTACAAACACAGGGACCCTCCAGCCAACACTATTATATATCTAACACTATTATAATACATCCACTAACATGGCTACATTATATAATGGTTTATAGATCAATATCTAGGAAAATAGAAATGAAAATATGTCTTTTTTATGTTTCATATATCCTCTCTATGGACTCCTGCCCCAACTGTGATCTCATTTTGTGACTGCTTAATTATGTATAATCCAAACTGGAAAAAAAAACAACAAAAAAAAAAAAACATGTTTCAGCATAGTGTTCTTGCGCAATGTTGTTCACTAGAGGTCCACTGAGAGCAAATTCATTATATAAAACATGCCTCTGTTAAAGCTGTATGATATCCAAATCTAGATTAATCTAGCACACACTAATGTTTTTAATGCTGCAACATTACCTGTCCTGTAATATTAATTATTCCACCATAACCAACAAGTGGCAAAACACACATTATTGTTTTCACTCCTGTGCAATTAAGTTTAGAATCATGTACACAAACTAATATAAACATGCACAAATGCTGCCCTCTAGTGTCCTAAAGACTATATTGACACAAATTCACCAATGTTGCATATACAGTTTAGATGTTTGATATCAAAACGGGTAATAGCTTGTTTCTGAAGGTGTATAAAAATAAGAACTTATTTTATTGTTTTAACCATAAAATTCATAGACAGATGATCAGCCTTGATCAGTGTTAAATTTTTGTTATAATCATTTGATTCAGACTATTCAGACATCAGACATTATCACATGCAGTAATCATTATCAAAATGATTACAGAACACAATCTCCTGAAGATAATTCTGATTAAAAGTCTCTGAATAAAGCACAATTAGCTATAACCAGGGATTGGTAACTTCTGTCCTTCCTTGGCTTCAAAAAAGGTGTATGAGAGTATAATATTGTCTACTCGTGCCATCCTGGGGTCTTCATCAAACTCTGGATCAATGTAGAAGAATACCGGCATGTCCACCTCCTCATGTGGGTTTAACCTCTGTTCCTCGAAACAGAAACACTGATGGAAAAACAAAGCAGTGTATTAGAATTTAGCACTCTGTTTAGTGAGCTAAGAAGGTAATACATTGGATAGCCATACATTTCTGCATACAGATGTCAACTTTAACAAATAATTATGATATTATGATAGTAATGTTAGTATGAATGTATTTAAATGCATCACACATTTACCTGTATCTTATTAAAATATTGTCCAGCCTCAAAAGGTACAACATTGTAGGTTGAAATGCCTATCACCGGTTTGTCTGTGGGGTTCCGTGCCTTATAAAAAGCCAGCGCAGTTTCTCCTGGTACGACCTGGGAAAACGTTCAAACATGGAATAATCAACTTAGTCTTCATCTTCAGAGACATTATATGAAAAACATGTTGTTTATGGAACGCCATATTTATTCCTGTATGTATAGATACACACACACACACACACACACACACACACACACACACACAAAGTGTTTGTGTATATATATTAGAGCTTCATGATTCTGGATAAATTGAGAATCACATTTTTTTTTAATCACGATTCTCCCATGATTTTGAATGAACAACTTGACAAAATAACATGTAATTTACTAGAGCTTCTGACAAAATGTTAATTGCTGCACTCTATTTAAAAATATTTAATTAATGGATCTCTTGAATGAATGATTCAATGAAAAATACATTTGTTAACAGTCACTTGTCGCCACCTACTGGTGCAACAATGTAATTGATAGAATCTTTATTTGAAGAGTCAAGTTTCTTTCAAAAGATGATTTAGTCTATTTTGATCACTACCATAGACTAGTGTTGTCACGATACTGGAATTTCCAACTTTGGTACAATACCTTGAAAAACATCGATATTCAATACCATGGTGAAAACTGTCATATATAATGCTATACAGATTTTTTATTATCATCACATTTTTTGATATTTTGTTGCAATAGCTCCGTGAGTAAGGGGAGGCGGGTGTGCATAAATTCGCCATCGGAGAGAAGAGAGAGCGAGAACGCGCAGCTGGTATCGGTGTATCAATACTTCAGAAAAGGAGCATTGGAACTGTTTTAGATATTTCAGCATTGATACATATCGAAATATTGATATTTTTGACAACAGTAACACAGACATCAGTGTGAATGATTGAATGTTCACTGTGATCATACTTGTCAAAGGTTTAAAACACATAGCAGAATCGTTGTCATTTAGGAAGAAGATTGTGGGTGTTTGAATTGAGATTGCAATCTTTTAATGATTAATCATGCAGCTCTAATAATATATTATATATATATTACTTAAGTGTTGTTTTTTGTATTAAAAGTATAAATGTTTGTTGCATATAACAAAATTGATGTGCACCTTTTAAAATCGAAAAAGTTGGTCACAAAAAAATATAATCTTACGTAAATCTCTGACTGCTGCGGACGGAAGTTCCATTGCATGCTGGCATGCGTGTCTGCATTGAAGGTCACTTTAATAATACGCTCCCTAACTGGCTTCATTGTCTCCACTTGCTCTGTATCATGTCCAGCTACTGCTGACCCTCCCAGCCCTGTTGCCTGAAGTAAGAAAAGAACATGTTATTGTAATACAATAAATGCACCAAAAATGGCTTTGAGATTATCAATCTAATACTGACCTGACAGTACAGTCTGTAGAGCGGAACAGCAGCATACGATATGCCAATCATTCCCACTCCAGCGGCCGCAATGTATGTCAGGATGGTCTTGTTCCTTTTCTTCCAGTCATCTTCCTGGCTCTGATGTTTCCTCTTGTGAGTTTTAGCTCCTCGTGACTGGTTGAGGAATCGCTGTGGGGTTCTCCTGAGGAAGAGCTGGCCACTGGATGTGGCTAGTCCTCTGATGTTGCAGCAATCAATGCATAACCGAGTGCTAGAAAGCACTTGCTGTATATAGTGCTTTGCAGTGCACCCACGAAGAAGTAACGGTAATAGCATAATCCTAGAATTACAAGTGAAATCCCCTCAAGACAGGTGTGTTTCACCTAAAACACAAAACAAGGACAGATATGATCACTAAAATAATAATGATGGATTACATTAATGTGTGTCAGTCCATAACTCAAATAAAGAAGGCCTTGTATCTAGACGTGAATAAATGAAAATGATAAAACACACATTAAATATTTAACAGACATATTTTTAGTATGTAAGAATAGTAAGTCTATCTACTGTTCAAATTCAGCAAGAATGCATTAAATTTAACAAAAGTGACAGTGAAGACTCATATATTTGTTTTTCATATGAATCCTGTTCTTTTGAAATTTCTATTCATCAAAGTATCCTGAAAAAAGTTTCATGGTTTCCACAAAAATTTTAAGCAGCACAGCTGTTTTCAAGATTGATAATCATAATAAGTGTTTCTTGAGCACCAAATCAGCATATTGAAATGATTTCTGAAGGATCATGTGACACTGAAGACTGGAGTAATGGCTGCTAAAAATTCTGCTTTGCCATCACATGAATACAATACATTTTAATATATATTTTCATTTTATATTAATTAATATATATATATATATATATATATATATATATATATATATATATATATATATACAAACTTACAGCATAGTTAAATCAATTGTGAAACAACTTAGAGTATATACATTATTTTATTTGCTACTACATTAATTGTCAAGCTAAACAACAATTAAGTATTTTTCTTAAATTAAAAGACAATTTAAACCGACTGCCAATCAATAACACAGAATATAAAGACCTGCTACAATACAACTTTAATCATTCAGAATGGAACATGCTAACATGCTCATCCATTCTGTTAAACCGGTTATCAAGCCATTACCATTTATATGTCTATATGATGACCCCGTGACTAAATATCTAATTACGGCTTTAAACGAATTTCATACAGAAGATGCTAAAGCCTTACCTGACTCAAATAATGAAGCTATGTACATGTACACCCTTCAAAAGCATGTTACAAAACATCAAATCCAACACTAACCTATTGGTGCAACAGATTCAAGTTCCCCGGGTACAGGGCGCTACTGCTACAGTTCCGGTGGGTTCTGCAGAAACTGGAAAACTGACTGACGCCGCCTCGATTGAGGTAGGCCTACAGTGCTTGCTTGTTGCTAAGTGAAAATGTGATTATCATATTAAATATTATAATAACCGTTTTAAGTACCCAAGTTAATTGTGGTAAAAGTTCAAAAACTCATCTTTGATAATCACAATGACACATTTAGAAGTTTTTTCCCTGTGAAAATAATTTCTTCATGCCTTAAAATGGCTTGAATGTAACTACACCCTTGCTAGTGTATTCGCGGATCCAATGAATATGCAAATTAGTCACCTCCACTCAGTCACACTAGCTCAGACTACCCGAACCCTCTTGGACAACTGTAGTAAACGCTACACAATGGCAAGTGGAAATATTGGTTTAATTCAGCCATATATGTTTTAAAACAGATCTTTGGTACTCAGCAGTGGTGTTGACTGATGAATTTGCACATGGTTTGTCTTAAAAAGCATATTAAAAAGACCACATAGACATATAAATAACATTTAAAACTTGATTGGTCTTAGGGGGCACAATATGAAAGATTTTTGCATTAAAATATGTCAAAACACCACTAAAACAATGTTACATATTTTGTTGACTTGTGCACTTGCATTATCCCAAATGTTTCCAACAATGTTAAATCCAGAGAAATCAGCTATTTTAACCAGTGTAACGGCTCATGTCATTGCCAGTCAATAACGTCATATCCGCTGCGTACGTCATTGAGTCGCTCTCATTTAAGAAAAGTAACCGTAATAAAATTGACTGTTATTATACTGTAATTTGTTCTTACTTTGCAATCTAATGGTTAGCCTACTTTTCTTAAATGAGACCACCTCAATGGCGAATGCGGCCTTCATATGCAACCTCCAAAGGAGCCTTCAAAATGAGACGCAGTTAATGTGTTTTAATAGACAACTGAGCAATGGTTTTTACCTTTATTGACAGAAAGCGAATCAGTGTTATATAGCTCAATACCGTTAGTCTGTGAATATCTTGTTTTCTTGATTTACCAACATATACTTTGTACCATTCTTCAGAGACAATGCTATTTTGTCAAGTGGCTAACATAGCATAATCAGAAAGCATTTTCTCCACCATACAATATATTTTTTAAAATGAATTGCATGCCATTTAGCAACACAAGTCATCCAGCTTTTATTAATATGATATTCTAATATTGATCTAGCTTACTGCAATATGCAGCAAGTGTCTCATACCAGCCACCGACCGAACGCACAGAGTAACTTTAACATAACTTTCAACACACTCAAATGTATTTTTAGTATGATTGTTTTGACCAAGTAAAACAGTGCTGCATTACCCCACAATTTTAATTTGTCAAACAAAGTGACCTGTATCAGTAGTAATTCAGCACTTGCGGCTGTTTCATTAGAATGAAATAAAATAATGTGAATTTAAGTGATCAAACATAACTGTAATAAAGTTCAAGTGCAGGGAAAAAGGAGGCGAAAGTGAAACGTAACTTTAACCGTAAAATATGCATAAACAACAAAACAACATGCGGCATATAAGCATAATAAACAGCAATGTAAAATGTCCCCGGCTCTCGGCCCCGCCCTGTTTCATACCACAGTAAGGTTAATACAATTTTAATACATTAGCTCACCCATGAATATGATTTTTGCCCGAGTCCCATCAGATTGCTTTCCATCGGCTGTGGAGGTGAAGACGACAACTCCCATGATTCCACACTCATTTAAGCCGTCATCAAGCTACGCTGTTGTTATTGTTTTGAATAAGTGTCCTCTAGCGGTGAAACGTACATACTGTGCCTTTAATGATTAAAAGATTATATTATTTAAAATTTGTGGTTTATATTTAGGCTATATGTGATCATTGATTTTTTTTTTTTTTTTGTTTTTTTTTTATCTTTGTGTATTTAAAACAAACCGTTCTCAGTGACATATTAAAATGGGAATTTGTTAGTGGTAAAACAAAACATGTTTTTTTTTTTTTTTTTTTCATTTAGACACTTTTTTATGGATTTCATTTTTTCATTATTTGTAATGTTTATGTATATAGTTATTTTTATGTGGACAAATATAATTTATGTTTCTTATTTTTCTTTCCAGTTTTACATAGACTGAACAGTACTAGTCATTCAGTATCCCTGCATCAGAAATCATGCAGTCAGACTCACGTCCCCTCGTTCCACATCACAGCCCGGTGTCAAGTTTTGAGCCTTCCTGCCTCGGGAGAGGCAGAATCATCATCAGCTGTGACAGCGCAGAGAGAGGTGAGGCAAACCATGTGACTATGGGGTATCAGGACAGATTAGTGGATAGGTAGGAGTGTGTCTGTTACTGTCTGGGTAGATTGCTGTCTCTCGGTCATCGAGACTGACCTGATTTGAACCACCGCTTTCCCCAACCCCGTGATATCGTAGACTTTACAATACTTCATCAGTTGCTTGTGGACCTGCAATGGCACTGCTCCCAGTGGAGGCAGAACACTTTGACGGGCTATCACTCCTCTACTGGTAAGAAATGCCATTATCTGGTTGTTATCTGGATGAATGACTTTAGATTAAGCAAATACTAATGCTTTTAAAGCTTATTTGTTTTCTATTATAGCCTCATTTGCTGTGCTTATGTAGTTACCTTCTTTATGTTTCTGCTTGTTCGTCTGTGTTGAAAACATGGGCATGGATATTACATTTACGTTGGAACATTTCAGCATTTCCTAATATTCTGTTTACTAATTTGTGCTGCATATAAAATTGCTTTCAATGCTGAAAAGCTTATTAAAAGCTGACAGCAATTACTGTACATAGGAACTTGTTATTTTAGAGTCATTTAGAGTTCATCATCATGTTGATAAACCAGCAGCAAGCGATAGGATAGGATGCACCCTGCCTGCGTGGTTTTGCTGTAGTCACTTGAGTGCATATCCTTACATGGCTTGAGCAAGGTAAGACAGATTAGGTAGAATTAAGTGATCAGTTTAATGCTAGATCTTTTGTAACACAATCGCACGCACTATATCTGAACCTTTGTTTGTTCAGGGTGTCTCGTTAAAGTCAAATCCTTTTATTTCCCTTAATGCTTTTTAATTGCTTATATGAAGTTAGTGTGGGACAAAAGCATGCATAACCCTTTTGATACAGATTTGATGGAAGTAAACACAACCTGCCTGTTGCAGTAAAGGACAGATCATCATTACACTGAACTTAATTCTAATTCTCTTTGTTGCTCTTAATGTGATCGAGATTAAAGTGCATTGTTTACAGTGCAGCAGAGGAGATAACTAAGAAAACTAATTGCAGAGATGGGAATCAGGTTAAATACATCGCTAGTAAGGAGCACAAGCATTTGTCCTTGTCATCCTGTTCAGTGCTGACCGCCACATGAACTCAACAAAGCAAAAACAGCACTTTGGTATGAGATTACAAATCCTGGAGTTGAACCATCAACTGGTTAGTCTAGCTAATGCATATGTTTGTTGCCATTTAGTATAAAAAAGGAGTGCTGAAAAATTTGACACCAATACAGAATATATATATATTTTTGTATATATTTATTTTATAAATTTCTTGCCCTCTAAAATCATAACTTGTATGCTGCCATATCTATTGCAACATTTAAAGATAAATATTAACCTGCCTTTTAATAGCTCAAAAACATACTCTGATTATACTTGTCAACTTGATAATACGCCTCTTCTATAAAACATGTTACATTACATTTAATGTCTCAGTGACCCCAAGTACGAATAAATGCAATGCATTTTCACATGCTTAGATTTTCTAATATTGTACACCATGTACAATCCAGTCCAGTTTTTTTTTTTTTCTTTGATTGGTTTATTCTATTTTTCTGCAGTGTGTTTTTGCAGGGGTCTGACTGACCTCAAACAAACCCAACATTGCTATACTGAACAGCAATCGCCTTTTCAAAAGAGCGCATGCTTACTTCTTAGTCAAACAGAAGATAAAGCTTCAGTATTATCTGTATGCTGGGTTTTGATGAGGTCAGATTTACATAACAAATGTGAAGTGCAAATTATAGGTCAATTTTGAAAGTACTATTAATATTTTTACATGTAGCGTTCTACAGTATGTACGAAAAATAAACATTTAAAGTAAATTTTAACAACATGAAGGTTAAAAAGTAGACAAAAAAATAAATACAAGAAAATATGTGATAATGATATTTGTTTTATAAAATGAAGCTTTATTAACATCTCACTCAGTGTCCTAGTTAAAGTTAAAACATTGTATTCTGTTGCTTTCAGTCTGTTATGGAGATTAAATGCAATAGAGATCAGGCTGTAGTTTATCAGATTGGATGCATACCCTCTTTCTATAAAGGATTTATCATTTGGCGCTTTCATTGTTTGCCTACATGATTGAGTGATTTTAATATAAACCCAAGCACAGTAACCTACTTCCTGTATAAGCGTTTATTGTTTTTATTTTGCCTGATAATGTGCCATTACTTCAACCACTGTTTTATTTACTGTTATCAAAAACAATGTATAAAAAATATATAGAACCCTATGTTTTGACTTAATCTTAAAGAACCCAAAAGCCAAAATAGGGGAAAAAAATTCAATGTAAGGAGAAATGTTTTGACTGTATATTAATTCTACAAGCGTCTGACAGAACCATTTAAGGTACTCTATAGAACCTTTTCTTCTAATTGTGTAAGCCCAATTTTAAATCATACATTCCAATATTTCAATATTATGAGTGATTTAACCCTCTGAAGCATGTGTCCATTACAGTACAGATGTTTAAAAGCCATTTTATCCATTCAGGTGTTACATCCAAACCCACATTGTTAGTATTTCCTTTATTCCTTTATGTGAATGTCCTTTTTTTTTCTGTAATATGCACCATTATCTTCTGCTGTAATGGACAGATGTGAAACTCTCTAAATATGTAACATTTTGGGGGGAAAAGATTGGGAGTTATAATATTCTTTCCTTTGGGCTTTAATAATTCATGCATCAGAGGGTCAACCGCATTATTACCATCCATTCGATAATCTGTATTTTTAAAAACAGTCTGGGACATTTCTCTGGAAATCTTGTTTTTTATGATAATATCTCTTGTACTTAAATTTAAGAGAATCTTTTTTTTTTTTTCAGGACAATAATGGGGCCCCATGGCATCAACCGTGCTGTTGAGAGACTAGACTTCACAGACTGTAAAAAAGGACTTGGTAAGAACCACAGTACTATTTTTTTTTTTTTTTTTTTCAGTTTATTATAATATTCCCGGAAAACTGGTTTACACTGCTTCATTTTTCGAGGCATTTGATGCACAATTTGATTTATTTTGTTCTTTCACCCCCATATAAAGAATTAATCCCAAAAAATCTTGTTCTCAATTTGATAGGCGTGAAGATTATTGGGGGCTACAGGGAACAGAGCGGTGAAGAGTTTGGTATTTTCATTAAACGGGTTTTGCCAGGTGGTGTGGCGGCACAGGACGGTATGTTCTTTCTCCCAAAATCTCCAGTGAATGTATTTACTCAAATTATGGGAATGATGGATGATGTTCCTTTTTGTCTTTCAGGGCGTCTTCGAGCAGGGGACCTCATTTTAGATGTTAACAACATGAATTTAGGAGGTGTTACAAATGAAAAGTAATGTATTGTATATTGGTTATTGATCTGCAATAAATTCTGAGATGCTTTAAGTATATTAAAACAACTAAACTGAGAAATATGTGTGATGTTTTATTAGGGCAGTGGAGGTTCTTCGCATGGCATCATCTTCAAATCACATGTCTTTACTGATAGTACGTGACGACGCTTCCAGGTAAGATTACTTTTAAAGGGGTCATGAACTGCATTTTTTTATAATGTTCTCTGAGGTCCACTTACAATGTTATCCAGATTTTTACATCAAAAAACATCCTAATTTAGAAGTAATATGCTATTTTCTATCCTGTTTTTTAAACTCTGTTTTGATTCAAGACTTGGAAGTAAACACCCACTGCTATGACTGGGTAACCATTTTTCATATTAAAATAATTTTCAATATCCCCACCATTACACATGTGGAATTTTTTTGAAAACTTCCGATGTTGAAAAATATCTCGTTACATAGATGAAACATTTGCCAACAATGTGACACATATAAGTTTTGGTTGTGGCAAATAAAGTGTAAGTCCTTGGAGTTACCAGTTATAATTGACCAAGGATGACTTACGGTGTTTAATGTAAACAGAATTACACCATTGTTTGTTACACTGTCATTCTTATAGACCATTCACTGTTCATCCTTCACGATAAAATGAAAAACATATACATTGTCATTTGCAGTGTGGTGTTTTAAAGGGTTAGTTCAACCAAAAATTAAATTTTTGTCAATAAGTACTCACTGTCATGTCGTTCCAAACCCGGAAGATCTTTGTTCATCTTTGGAACACAAATTAAGATATTTTTGATGAAATCTGAGAGGTACCACACATAGGCAGCAACGTCATTGCACCTTTCAAGGCCCAGAAAGGTATTAAAGACATTGTTAAAATAGTCCATGTGACTTGTGGTTCAACCTTAATTTTATGAAGCGACGAGAATACTTTTTGTGCGCAAAAACAAAAATAACGATTTATTCAACATTTTTTTCTCTTCCATGTCATTCTCCTACACTGACTCATTATTGTCCAGCTCCTGCGTCAGCATCACACGCATGTGCTTCTCATGTGAACAGCGTTGGCCAATACTGAGCCTGCGTTCTGATGTAGAACCTGGAAGTGCTGCAGTGTCTACAATGTAAACAGGAGAATGGGAGGAGAATGACAGGGAAGAGAAGAAATTGTTGAAAAAAGTTGTTATTTTTGTTGTTGTTTTTGAGCACAAAAAGTATTCTCGTCACTTCATAACATTAAGATTTAACCACTGTAGTCACGTGGACTATTTTAATGATGTCTTTGCTACCTTTCTGGGCCTTGAAAGGTGCAATGACATTGCTGCCTATGTGTGGTTCAGAAATCTCTCAGATTTCATCAAAAATATCTTAATTTGTGTTCTGAAGTTAAATGAAGGTCTTACGGGTTTGGAACGACATGAGGGTGAGTAATTAATGACAGAAATTTCATTTTTGGGTGAACTAACCCTTTAAATAAAATGAAACGCTGTAATGTCTACTGATGACAACACAGAAGATGTAGATCACTGAAGATTTTAGCCACAAATGACTGCGGCGCAGTTACTCACACTTGTGGTGCGACATCGGATCCAATATAGTCGGCACTGCATCATCTTTTATGTTCTGTCTCTTTGAAAAGCCTGCGTCGAACTGTGTCTCGTTTAAAAATGAATCCGCAATAAAATTGGAACTTTGTTATAAATAAAGTTCATCAACGCTTTCTCAATGTTAGGATCAAAAGGAAGGCAATACAAAGACTGTGTTTTTCCACAACGTGGCACTTCAAAACGTCTTGTAATCCTCAAAGGCATCTCTATCGTTTTGTTGCTGGTGTAATCCTGTGTTTGTGTCTGTCTCGTATTTACTACTACATGACATGCACAAAATGGTGGGTGGAGCTAAAGAGGCAATGATGTAGAAGTAGGCATTGATCTTCTGCAGAGGCAGTCTTTCGTCGCAGTATGACGTAATGTGACAAAATCTGAAACGACTCATTTTCTGAGCTTGGTTTCAGTAAAAGCTGTTTTTAGACTTAGGAGGACGTTTCCAGTTCTGAGACTAACAGGATATTTTTATAGTACAAGGACCTCTTATTTGTCAAAAGACCAAGGAAAATGTGATTTCTTAATTCATGACCCCTTTAACAATTTCTAAAGGAATGTATTCTTTTTGCTATTCATCTTTATTTATCAGTATTTGCATGTGTGTAAATGATTTGTTTTGTGTTCAAATATTTTAATTAAATGGAGACAGCAAATATTGCTTGCCAAGTACAGAATGTGCACTTTTGGACATCATATTCTTAATCCTATAAATGGATGAGTACAGACGAACGTCTTGATTTTTTTCTTTAATCTAAAAATAGTCTTAATACACTTAAGTACATTAAAGTCTTTAGCACTTTATTGAGAATTTTGGCACTTGTTGAAACGATGGTATTTTTCCAGCACTAATTTCTTGTCTCTCTTTTTTCAGCTGTTTTAAAATTATCGTTAACTAAAACTAAAACCAGTAACACTTTTCAATAAGGTTGCATTTGTTAACATTAGTTAACTGCAACAGTTAACTTGAACTAACAATGAACAATACTTGTACAGCATTTAATAATCTTAGCTAATGTTCATTTCTACATTTACTAATACACTTTTAAGAAAAAAAAGTTGTATCTGTTTACATTAATTTACTGTGAACTAACATGAATTTTTTTTTAACTAACATTAATAAAGATTAATAAATACTGTCAAAATATATTGCTCATTCTTAGTTCATGAGTGTTACCACTAAAACTATTAAAACATTTCTGTTAATTGAAATAAAGCTGAAACAAAATAAAATATAAATATTAGTTGAAATTGAAAAATAAATTTAAGCTGAAACACTAAAATTATTAACTGGAAATAAATAAACTAAAACTAACTAAATCTAAAACGGAAATAAAAAATAAATTAAGCCTAAATAGCAATGTTTAAAAAAACTAATAAAATGACAAGCAAAGCACAGTTAAACTAAAATTAACATGAAAACAAAACAAAAAATATAAAATTAAAAGCTAATTCAAAATATTGATGAAACTAAAAATAAAATAACACAGCTTTTTTAGGAGACTTGATATACAGTATAGATTAATTCTGTACTGACAACATCAAGCTGCTACTCCATGCTAAATAATTTTTGTAGGATGCATGCTGAGATTTGTTTTGTTTTTTGTTTTGGCACTGTCTGCTTAGCCAGAGGTCTCGGATTTGGGCAGTTGTCAAGTTCTTCATGTCTGTCTTTGTTCAAATCGAGCTGGCATTTTGCTGGTCTCAGTGACTTCCTGATGAGCACATTGTACTCCCAACTGAACAGCTGTTGACGTATTTGGGCCGCAAGTCTGTCATATGTGGCCTGAGTTAAACCAGCTGAGGTCAGGTTTAAAGCTGTAACAGTGTTATAGGATTACCCTCATAATTAATGGACAATCAATCACCTCACACAAACTGCTTTAGTACAGTACACAGATTTTGAGAACATAATGTCAAGAATTTAAAGATTACTGCTTAGATCACATTTCTGGTTTGGAAACAGTCCCGCTCTTAACTTCGATTCTAATTTATCTGTGATTACGTCTGTAATCTAATTAAGTGCTTCTAAGCTTCTTTGTGAACTAATGAGGAAGTTGCATTTAATGGGAGTTGTCATATTAAATAACTAGGGACTGTAGTTTGAGGGTTTAATAGGGGTGCGCTCATTATTTTTTGTGTATTTTAAAAACTAAGAATAATAACTTTCCTTTAGAACAAGTACATTCATAATTATGTAATGCATGATTTTACAGAAAGGAAAACCCACATAATGTTTACTCTCTGAACACCACAGAGACAGAAAAATTAAGCAAGAGTCTTAGTCTGTACAAAAGCCCTCCTATTATGAACCACTGGAAAGTAACGGCTCCAGGAAAGGTGAATCTATATGTGATTTTTTGCATGTGTCTTTATATGTTTATCATTAGGAGGGAATTTGCTGAACTAATGGAAAAATATGGCTCGAGCAATAGCACCAGTTCTGGATCAGACATCTCTGTTTCCACAGGTATTTTCCATTACGTCTATCACTATACTGCATTTCAGGAGTGAATGACTAATGTCTGAATTTTAGAGAATATTGAAATGATGGACAAAAACAGCCTACAGTGTGCCAACTTAAAAAAAAAGGCTTTGGTTTGGTTCCTACATAACATCATTTTCTACATACAAAGCCATGCACACATCAAGCAAGCATCGGAATATACTTGAACCAAAATGTCTGTACACTACCGTTCAAAAGTTTGGGGTCAGTAAGATTTTAAAACAAATATATATATATATATATATATATATATATTCAGCAATGATGCATTCAATTAATCACATGTGACAGTGAAGACATTTATAATGTTACTGTTACAAAAGATTTTTATTTCAAATAAATGCTGTCCTTTTGAACTTTCTGTACATCTAAGTATCCTGGAAAAAAAAAAAATCTTTCATGGTTTTCACAAAAATAGTAAGCAGCACAACCATTTTCGACTGTGATAATAAGAAGTGTCAGCTTTGACACCATAGGAAAAAATTATATTTTAAAATATATTAAAATAGAAAACAGTTTTATTTTAAATTCTAATAATACTTTAATAGTAATATTACTGTTTGTACTGTATTTTTGATAAGCATAAGAGACTTCTTTCAAAAACATTAAAATCTTAATGAAACAAACTTTTGAACAGTAGTGTAAAAATAAAGCGGTAAGAACAATAAATGTGTAGATTGTTCTTATTCTAAGTGTACTTAGGAATTGCTATTGTAGCATTCATTTTTAAGTGAAAGAGTAGCAGATGTTTAGATTGAGAGTATTAAAAATCAAATCTCTTGTCTTCAGGAAAGATGACCGACACTGCCTCCTCCTCCTCATCTTCCAGGTCAACCAGTCCTCTACTTCTGAGCCCTAAAGATCCAAACCCAGTATACACCACTGCCTGCATTACCTCCCCATCTCCACAAGTCTGCACGTGAGAACCAAAAGACGAACTGTAGATCCAATTCTGATTTTATTCGTGTGATCCTTTCACATATACTTAAAATAAATCTACTATCAAAATGTAGAACAGAACCCAGCAGCTTTCTCTTACTATTGCAATTAATAGTGTCCTGATTGAAGAGTTTGATCCTGAAAACACCTGACCTAGCCCGAGTGAGAGTGAAATCCCACAAAAGATTAATTTACGGTTATTGAAAAAAAATAATCACTTCAGGAGTCATTGTTTTCTGCTGTTGATCCAAGCCCTTATGTTTACCTCTTTTTCCCCAGAGACTGCATGATTCAGTTGATATGTGTTGCCAAAGGGACAGGATTAGGCTTGGTCATCAGGGGCGGAGCTAACCGTGCAGAGGGGCCAATGGTGTTCGTTCAGGAAATAATGCAAGGAGGCGACTGCCAAAAAGTATGTTTATTTATTGTTATTTTGTAAAATTGTAAAATAAAATGTAAAGGGATAGTTCACCCAAAAATAAAAATTCTGTCATCATTTACTCACCCTCAAGTAGTTCTGTTTATCAAAGAATGCTGGGGAAAAAAATCACAGTTTACACAAAAATATTAAGCAGCACAACTGATTTCAACTTTAATAAGAAGAAGAAATGTTTCATGAGCACAAATCAGAATATTAGAATGATTTCCGAAGGATCATGTGAGTAATAATGCTGGAAATTCAGAGTTGCCTTTACAGCAATAAATTATATTTTAAAATATATTAAAATAGAAGCCAGTTATTTTACATTGTGATTATATTTTACAATATTACTGTTTTTACTGTATTTTACAGTATCAAACAAATGCAGCTTTAATGAGCATAGGAGAATTCTTTCAAAAACAAAACTTTTGAATAGTATTGTAAGATGAAGTAAAGTAAATGAAGCTGAAGTAAAGTATAAATGAAGTAAAATGTTTTTCTCTGTGTGACTCTAGGATGGGAGACTAAAGGCCGGGGACCAGCTCATATCCATCAATAAGGAGTCACTCATTGGAGTAACGCATGAAGAAGCCAAAAGCATACTCACTCGAACAAAACTCAGGTTAAAACTCAGATATATGTCTATATGAACCCAACCTTTCAAGACATTCTTCCCTGAATGAATATAAGTATATTATGAGAGTTCTCTTCTGTCCAAGACAAATGCAGCTGGATGGTGAGAGACTGTAAGGTCATATGTTTACACATGGTACTGTTTAACCCTACAGACCAGACCCTACAGTAGAGATAGCCTTTATCAGACGAAGGTCTTCGTCAGGCTCCAGCAGTGGACCCCACAGCCCCATCTCCCTTCAACCTCCCTGCAGTACAGCCCCCCAACTCAGGCCCGCTGGAATGGGGGGAGCAACTCTACCTGGAGGCCTCGTTCCCAAGATAGCCAACAGCCCCAACTCTGGAAGTGAGACGTTGCCTTCTGTAGAACTTACTAAGGTAAGACATAAGACTGTGGCCGATTCCAGTCTGGTAACAGAGATTCATTAATGCAGTAACTGTTCTTCAGTACTGCTTCAGATAGTGTGGTTGATGTTTTCTTAAATGCTTCAACTTGTGTCTTTCCTTACAGGTACGACCAGCAACAGTAAAGCCTATTCTCACCCCAATGTCCTCAACTGAGAGTGCCTGCACCACAGTGGCCAACTCTGGTACTGCAACCCTGTATTCCCTCTGTGAGAATCCCCTAAAGTTTGTGTCATAATGTAGATTATTACAGAAAAGTATCTTAAATTATATTAACACAAATAATCATTATAGCAAGGATCTTGCAATGGAAATACATGGAGGCAAAGAAGCAAACATTAAAATACATTAGTTTTGAAACTATATGCTGTTCTATATGCATCCTCACAAAAACAGGTCACATTTCACTCCAAAATCAAAAGAAAAATTAAATTATATAAATAAATAGAAACTAAAACAGCATAAATTAAAATACTACAATGATATATAAATATTTTACACTTGAAATACTTATATTTGTCAATTAAAAAAACATACTTTATACAAATACAAGATGGCATTGCCCTGTTCTTTTCATTTTGATTTAAAGTCAAAATTAATTTTATTTTTGCAAAATTAGCCAAAATTCTTTTCTGTGGTAACATTATGTCACAAATTTTGCTATCTTAAAGGATTAGTTCACTTCAGAATTAGAATTACCTGATAATTTACTCACCCTCATGTCATCCAAGATGTTTATGTCTTTCTTTTTTTAGTTGAAAAGAATGGAAAACATTCCAGGATTTTTCTCCAAGTAGTGGACTTCAACGGCTACCAGCGGGTTGAAAGTCCAAACTGCAGTTTCAGTGCAGTTTTAAAGGGCTCTACACGATCCCAGACTATATAATTTTATATATATTTTTAATATATATAATTTTTAAGCACAAATGCTCATCTTGCACTAGCTCTTCCATGCGCCATGCATCACGTAATCACGTTTAAAGGTTACGCGTGATGTAGGCGGAAGTACCGAGCAAGTGCCAAAGCAAACGTGCGAAGGTTAAGATCACAGAGCAGTGCAAGACGAGCATTTTTTTGGATATATATATGTGTATATATATATATATATATATATATATATATATATATATATATATACTTTTTTTTTTTTTTGAAAATGGCCGATCGTTTCGCTAGACAAGACCCTTATTCCTCGGCTGGGATCATGTAGAGCCCTTTGAAGCTGCATTTGGACCTTCAACCCATTGTACCCTGTTGAAGTCCACTATATGGAGAAAAAACTTGGAATGTTTTCCTCAAAAACCATAATTTCTTTTCAACTGAAGAAAGAAAGACATAAACATCTTGGATGACATGGGGGTGAGTAAATTATCAGGAAATTTTAATTCTGAAGTGAACTAATCCTTTAACTTGTATTGAATCCAGAACTAACCATATGCGCTCCTAATGTTATTCACAGATTGTGTAGGACTATCTGTGCAGCCTTTCACATTCTGCTGCATTATGAATAGAATTTTGCTTTTGAACAATTTGAAACTCATAGATAAGGAACGTTCTGGCATAACCTGGATTAGGCTACCTGTTCAACAGACGTTTAGACAGCCATGTGCTGATGAGATGCTGTAACTCGAAATAATCCAGCTGGCATGGTTCTGAAAATGGATATTACGGTCGACCTGACATAACTCCAGGTGAAATCGAGGATAACGAACTCTGTTCAGGACAGGGTTTCATTTCATTTGACGAGAACCTTTGATAAAGATCCTCTCAGCTGTGATTTAAAGCAGATTTAACCAGCTGTACTGAATGACAAACATGAAATATGAAATGAAGAACATTATTGTTTCCAAATGTTTTGGTATGTGCTTGCACTAAACTTTGACCTGAGAAGAGAGTCTCTGTGAGAAGAAGATGACTTATATAATATCGTATTGGGAATACCTTATATTGGGAATACCTTATAAAAAGCATGTACATATTAATAGGAGCTCAGGTAATGAAAATTAATTGGGAATACCTTATATTGGGAATACCTTATAAAAAGCATGTACATATTAATAGGAGCTCAGGTAATGAAAATTAATCACTTCACATTGCATACAAATTTATTTGAGACCCTTTTTATGCCAAATTTGTGAGGGCAACTGTCTGATATTATTCTAAAAGGGCTTTCCAAGAAATCATTGTCAGGAAATAAATCCCCCTCCGAAAAAGATAAACAAATATGCGGATAATGAATGAGTGAACAATAAATGATGAGATAGTGAGTTCATAGTCAGAGCACATACCTATGAGCTCAGTTACACTCTGCAGTTATTCATCGTAAGAGGATTTGACAAGGTTGGCACTACTTCGAGCAAAGCATTGTGCTTTCTCTCCAGTTCACAGATCTGGTCAGGTTGGGGTTTATGGAGAAAAAACAGCCTGTTCAAACAATATTAATTCCTGCTTGTACACAAAGCATTTATACAAGCCATCATAAGGGATCAAATATAATGGTGTAATATTTGAAGGAAAGTTTAAATTGTTGACCCAAAGGGCCTCAGAAATTATTTGGAAAACATTTTTTGGGCACTTAAGTAACAATTACACTACCGTTAAAAAGTTTGTAAGACTGTAAGGATTTTAAAAGTTTTACAAAGAAATCTTTTATACTCATCAAGGCTGCATTTATTTGATCAAAAATACAGTAAAAGCAATGATACTGTGAAATATTATTATAATTTAAAATAATTGTTTTCTATTTTAATATATTTTAAAATGTATTTTATTCCTGTGATGGCAAAGCTGTCATTACTCCAGTTTTCAGTGTCACATGATCCTTCAGAAATCATTCTAATTGAAACATTTCTTATTATTATCTGTGTTGTAAAAACAATTGTGCTGCCTAATATTTTTGCAGAGACCGTGATACATTTTTTCTGGATTTCTTTGATGAATTGAAAGGTCATAAGAACATTTATTTGAAATAGAAATCTTTAGTAACAGTATAAAATGTCTTTACTGTTACTTTTATGCATCCTTGCTGAATAGAAGATGAATAGAAGAAGAAGAAAAAAACTTTTGAATGGTAGTATAAGAGTGTATAAATGTCATTGAATTAGATACAAATGATCATAGCAAATGTCTTCTGCAAGAAAATTATTAATTATGAACATGTTTCACTGTCTGACAGCCAGATAATCTTTTTGTAAAATGTTTTGCATAAGTTTTGCACTTTGCAAAAGTGTCTTTTTTAAAAACACTTTTTAAGTTTGGCTTAAATGCCCAAATACTATTTTGTGCCACCACTGGGAGACATCTACTCACATAAATTATACTCTCATTGCATTATGTAAGAGTCTTACATGTGATGTGCTTTACCAAAATCACAAACAGCTGTTTTGCAAAAGAGCTTTTTTGTGCAGTTTAACTTATTTGGATTCTATTTCTTTTTGCCCAGATGCAACCGCTGCCTGTAATCCCAGCAATACCTGCAGACCCTCAAAGCCTCCATCCTCAATTCCCAGCTTCGAACTCAAGCCCGAGAAAATGGAGCAGGTATCCATAATTATATACTCACAATTAGAGAATAACAGTATCTGTAAAAGTATAGAATTACAGAAACTTCTCCATGTTTACGGCAAGGTCAAACGCTGGTCATCCCCCCGGCGGGCTTTAATGATTAGTTACGCTTCAGTCTCAGTACTGTATTGATCTTTTTTGGTTTTACTATCATGTGTGGAGGGAGTTAATCTCACTGTTGAACAATATGTGCAGTTAGCGTGCAATCCCATATCCACTTCTACTGTGGTATGATGGGAAAATCAATAAAGACTGTGCCACAGCTTCAGTGCAGTGCAGCGCAGTCTGTAGATCTGTTGATATGAAAAACAGTCTAGAGCATGGACAATGTTTAGAAAGATTTCTACTCCAGAAGGTTGTTTTACAGTAATAATATTAATATTAGTACCTTTTATTTATAATATTTATTTAGTGGATGAATTTATCAAAATAAAATAAAATTTAAAATGGCAATCAATACATTTTATATATATATATATATATATATATATAGAAAAATTCATTATATTTTATACAAAGACATTAAAGTGTGTGTGTGTGTGTTTGTTTATCTGTGTGTGTGTGTGTGAGAGAGAGAGAGAGAGAGAGAGAGAGAGAGAGAAGCAGTGAGTACATTATGCTGGTGTAATGAAATGTCCTAAAAGGGCGGTTGTTCTGTCCACAGGCACTGGAGGTGCTGGGATTGAAGCCTACTGACTCTCAGGTCCTGACTCTGAGAGAAAGACTGCGTTTGAACCCAGGAGGGACAGTGGCTTATGGCGGTGAGAATAATTTCTGTCAGTCCTAATTATGTTGTGGTTTATGTGCTGATGGCTTTTTACCTCTCCTTACTTATGCAGTCCATTATTCCGGGTTTATTTTAAAAAATAAACCTCTAAAAATGTATTTCTATACATTATGTATGACTGAATAAGAAATTTTTCTCCTGTAAGATTTTGAGAGAGTGGCAAAGGAACTCTTCAAACTACCGTCCAAGTCTGACTCGGAACAGGAAGTAGCGAGATTGACATCAGATGATCTTTCTGAGTCTCCATCAAACCCTACGGTAAGTGCAAATGATTTTTATTTATTATTGCAGTAGAAAAATGCATATTATAATTTATCAATGCACATTTGTAAATTATATTTTTATTATTTGTCAATGTTTTTAATATTATATAATATTTATATAGAATATTACTTATTCTATAAAACTACTTATTACTTATTAAATAATGTTTCATATGATGTATAATGTTTTATTGTTTTTCTACGGAGCCCTGCACATGAAATGCGGACAAATATAATATATATATACACACAGTCAAACCAAAAATTATTTAGACACTAGATATAATTTTTTTATTTTTTTACTAGTGGGTGCAGGACACTATAGTTCATTTATGTAAGTGAGGATAGCAAAATAAAGTAAACTGTGACGTATTATACCCAAAAATTCTTCATACAGTGGACTACCAGTAAAATTGATAAAAATTTGGGACCAAAAATTATTCAGACACTTTGACCTGACGATGTTTTGCTTAAGTGTTATCTGACATAAATAAGATGATTTTTTTCTGACACAGTTTAACTCTGAGATCTTGTCATATTTTATTACCATTTTTTTAAACTATAGTGAATGAACTGTAATAATGAATGAAATGTTCAAGGTGTCTGAATAAATTTTGGTTTGACTATATATATATATATATATATATATCATGGCTATGAGTTAAGAATTCGTTGAATGAACTAAAACAAGCGAACAAATTATTACAATGTGGCCATGATTTAGTAAAACAAGGGAACTAGTTATTATTATATCGTGCACATGATTTACTTAAAACGAAGGAACAAACTGTTAATCTGTGGCCACGATATACATGTTTTTTCCCACATGTCGTGCGGGGCTCTGTATTTTTCAGTGTTTATGATATAATAACATTTATATATATATAATATTATTTATTATTTTATAAGCCATCGTTATCAGACTCTGATGATCTGGATGAGATGGAGAGACTAAGAAAAGACCACATTGAGGCCTTGAGAGAGCTCAAGAGAATGCAGGTACTTCTATGACAACAGTTTTAAACATTGTCACATGCTGGAATGTGTGACATTCATTCATGTGTTATTGAGCGAGGCTCTCATTAATCCTATTTGCTAGAATGAGTGCGCTAACTCTAATGCTGACTCATGCGAAGATCTCTGTTCTAACAGGATAAGCTTGCAGAATCCGAGAGCCTTAATCATAAGATGCTGCAGGAACTGACAAAAGTTAAACAGGTACGCAACTCATTCTTAGGCCTGTTTCGCACCGTAAGTAGCACGTAAATGGCTCACATTCATTTTGGTGCCCATCTTAGCAGGTTACATTCACACTGCAGGTGTGCACAGCGCAATGCAAAAGCTTGCGACCTATTTATCAATGCAGTCATTTTGCATTTTAGGCTTTAATGAGGAAGCATAAAATAATTGAGCAAACTGCTCGCCTATTGTTTTTTTAAAAAGTTGTTTTATGAGCTTAAAGCAAGTTCTACATTCAAGGACAGGCTCAAACAGCACTTTCTAATCTAACTAAATCTAGACAATTTAAGCAGTTTATAGCTACAATTATGGGTTTGACTTCAATGGTGAAAGCTCAGAAATAGCATGATTTTGCAGTAAAACAAGTGTGAAACAGGCCTTTGAACTTAAGTTTCCATACATCTCATTTTGTTTTGTTTTTTTGACATTGTTCTATCCCATTGTCACCGTACCGTGTTAGATATGCCACAGGGGGGAGCTCTGGGCACATGTGCCATTAGACCCTTAAAGGTGAGATGCAGGTGTTCTGTTCATGAATGCTAAATGCTGAAACTGCATTATTTTCTCAGCAGCACAGTTCAGAACTCCAAGAAAAAAAAAAAAAATTCTATGAGCAATATCCAAAAATCTATTTTCAGTGCGTTGTGCTCACTACAGGAAGCTTGAAACACCCACATTAGAACATCATGTGGGAGATGAAGCATGTAGGGCACTGAGGGATGGCAATCGGTGTTTGGAAATAGTTCTTTTCTATGAGTTATAAAGAAACAGGCTCCCACTAACCCTTTGTATCCTATCTCAGAGCCTCAGAAGTGCCTGTTATGTAAACCCAAATCCAAAGAGCTTCAGGATTCTATGCAAAATTAATTGGACTTTAATGGTTTTATTAGACCGATACTAAAGTAGCAGTACGTTCTGATCATTCTGCTGCGTATCAATTAAACAAATTTGCAAGTAAAGATAGTCCATGCAATTGCTACGATTTCATTAGCTTATACTTAATGTTAGTGGTTTGTTCAAATTAATAACCTCAAGTATTGCTTGTGTGTGCAGACTTTAATGATACCTTGATTCATGTGGCATGTTCAAAAGAGGTGTGCTATCACCTTTCTAAGCAATCAGAACTTATTTTCATCTTGAATACACTACTGTTCAAAAGTTTGGAGTTAAATTTGTTTAGGAAATTCATTTTTTTATTCAGCAAAGACACATTAATTTGATCAAAAGTGACAGTAAAGACATGTATGTTACAAAAGATTTCTATTTCAAATAAAACCTTCACATTGTGACGGCAAGTTTTGGGCAGGAGGCACCCCTCACATTTTCTTAGAAAATGTAAAAACTAGTTTATATGTATGGTATATGGTGTTTGGTGAACTATCAATGCCCTTGTATCGACCCGGCTGCTGGCGGTATCATTCCTCTCGCAAAACTATTCAACCGCAATTTCACTTGCGGTTGACCTTACAAGATGATCTAAATAAAGAGGAAAATGCAGTTATACTCTTTATCAAAGAGACACACTGAATGTTTGGTCAGCTGTTCGAGGCCCTGTGGCGTTTCAATTGGCGTCAGGGTCAATGCAACTTCTGTCTCCCCTTCCCAGAGTGCTTTGCTCCAGTCCGCGGAGTCGCAGCTGCTCCCTCCTGGAGCACTACAGAGGGCTCAGTTCGTATCCAGTTCATCACGTTGGAGCGCTAATAGATGTACTACGCTCCCCATGGTGTGAAACCAAGGCTTTTTAAAGCCCTGCGTGTTTCTGTAAAACTTGGTTCTGTATTGCTGAATCCTTTCTGCTCTCTTCACCTCCACCCACACTTTACCTTCTATATCTGCCATTAGAGCAACAGGTAGGCTGATGGGCTTTTCAGCTTCGAAGCAGTGGGCTTTTAAGCCTCCTCTCTTGCAAGAAATGTGCAGGATACATCACCGTCCACGCAGTGCATACCCGGCTACATTACAGTAAAACGTGTGCGGGGGCAGCCCGTGACTGGTGTGAGGTGTGACTTGTCCATGTGGCTCTCCATTTAAATCTTATCTATGCATTGTGCTCTGGGGTTATGGATACGATAGAGAGTTTGTTTTGGTTTTTGAAGAGCCCTGCACTGCAAAAAAAAGAGAAAAAAAACCTATGGGTGCATCTCCATCTCCCTAGTTCAGTAGTCAAGGCACTGATCAGGGAGTCGGCCATTTTAAAGGGTTAGTTCACCCAAAAATGAAAATTCTGTCATTAATTACTCACCCGTCGTTCCACACCCGTAAGACCTTCATTAACTTTATTCAACAATATCTTCTCTTCTGTGTCATTCTCCTATGCTATTTATATTCAGCCCTTCCAGGTTCTACATCAAAACGCCAGCTCATTATTGGCCGGCTCCTGCAATAGCATCACACACATGCGTCGTGCTGCTCATGTGTACAGAGCCGGCCAATAATGAGCTGGCGTTTTGACGTAGAACCTGGAAGCGCTGAACGTAAACAGCGCACAAAACGTATTCTCGTCGCTTCATAAAATTAAGGTTGAACCACTGTAGTCACGTCGACTATTTTAACAATGTCTTTAGTACCTTGCTGGACCTTGAAAGTAGTGGTTAAATTGCTGTCTATGGAAGAGTCAGACAGCTCTTGGATTTCATCAAAAATATCTTAATTTGTGTTCCAAAGAAGAACGAAGGTCATACGGGTTTGGGACAACATGAAGGTGAGTAATTAATGACAGAATTTTAATTTTTGGGTGAACTAACCCTTTAAGGGCTGTCTGAATCAAAAAATCCTACCAGTGCACTGACATGTTCGCTCCCTAAAAAGCCCCACAATGTACTGTGAAAACCAGGGAGCATCGATGCTCACTATGTTCCCTTAACTGAAGTTCTGAAGCACGAAACATAAATCACTTGAGCCAACTCACTACACATAATGACACGCAATAGATGTTTTTTAGAATATAAATCATTGTTTAATTATATTTCGGCATAACCGTACATCGCTAGACAGGTAATGAACATAATCTAGTAAACATTTATAATTTATTTACTGTTCATAAATACCAGTAGTGATGTTTTACAATGAGAATGTTGTCATGTCGCTAGAAATAGAGTCATCAGTATTTTTTTTTTCAACAGAATGCATTAAATTGATTAGAAGTGACAGTAAAGGCATTTACTGTGTAATGTTACAAAAGCTTTCAAATGAATACTTTTCTTTTAAACATTCTGTGCACTTTCTATGAACTTTATTTTGAACTGTTTTCAACATTGATAATAAGAAATGTTTCTTGATCTCCAAATCAGCATATTAGAATGATTTTTGAATAATCCTTTGACTGTAATGATTGATCATGTTCTGAAAATTCAGCTTGCCATCACAGAAATAAATTACACTTTAAAATATATTAAAATAGAAAACAGTTATTTTAAATTGTAGTAATATTTTACTTTATTTTAAGTTTTGTACTTTTACTATTTTTGATCAAATAAATTCCACCTTGGTAAGAATAAGAGACTTCTTTCAAAAACATTACAAAAATCTTATCGACCCCAAACTTTTGAATGGTAGTGTACTGTATGTGAATATAATAATTTTGCACTAATGCATCCATATTCTTTTGAGACTGCAAGGCTTAACACTAGCTTCCGTAGTTCATTGAATTCTTATTATTTTTTCCCCAGCCACCTCCTCTGTTTCTCAGAATTTCCAGGACAGAGTTACTGTATATGTCCCTTTGAATTCCACATTCTTTGAAAATTAAATTAACTGTAACCAATGCACAACCCTCATAATAAACTTCAGATATTCTCCATGATGCATGGACATTAAATGGACGTAAGTGCTAATTTATATGCCTCTCTGCTAGAAAAGAGTCAATGTAAGATCCATCATGTCTAAGTTCTTCTGTCAGTGGGCAATTATCTGTACCCTTTTCATAAGTTATTCCTGGTGTTTAAAATAAGTTAATAGTGCTCATGATGAGTAACATATTTTTTCGAGTCTTACTCTAATAGGTCTGCAATAATGAAAGTCACGCAGTCATTTTAATCTTAGAGTTTTAATTGTGAGCTACCACACACTGTGTTCATTTGTAGGTCCTCACAGTGTGATTTTCACATATTTTGTGTCACCTGTTCATTAAGAGTGCTGTCATACCCCACAGCTTCATAATTACAATGGCCTGGTTACCTTTCCTTTGTCTGAAGACTATTGACTGATGCCGTGCTGACAAGTATCCAATGTTGTTGCGGTTTTCATTAATGCCAAAACATCTTACGATACCTGTATTATATAACAGCTTGTTTTACTGGTTCCTGTTTGCCAGTACCTACAGAAACTTGTTTGCACATGTCTTGATTTTTAAGCCTCTTTAAACAAATCCAAATGTATAGGTTAAAAGAAGCAGAGCTGTGCTTTGTCATGCTGTGGGAAGTCATGGGGAAAGGAGGGGGGAAGGGGTAAGGGAAGGGGGGGGTAAGACTGTACAGGCATTTCTCTTCAAGTGCAATGAGTTTGCAATGTTAGGGGGGAAGAGCCCCTGAGCATTGTAGCATCCTACTGTACGTGCACTCTCAGCACTGCCGCTCTAAGTGGAACTCCGCTGTTGCAGGAAGCAAAATCTGCAATGGAGGAGAGCCGATCCCTGCGGACCCGGATCCATCTGGCAGAAGCAGCTCAGAAACAGGCCCGAGGAATGGAGATGGACTACGAGGAGGTTATCCACCTCCTGGAGGCTGAGATCGCTGAAATGAAGTCTCAGAAAGCTGAGCAACCCGGCTGGGGCAAGGTATTCCACTTTGAAAGTTTTACACTTAGCTTTAGCCAATCCACATCCCCTGCACAGTCCCACTCCGGGTTTTTCCTCTCTCGTGTCCTACAAAAAGTAGGTCACTGTTTGCTTTGTATTATTCAGTAACTGGGCTGATGTGCTGCGAAGGCTTTAACATGATCTTGCAGGGTGACGTGGGCTGATGTGGTTATTTTTGAAATCTCTGGCTAGCAACCTTGCATGTCGCCAGGATAAACTTTTATTTTATCACAGCATTTATGTTTTTGTTTTTTTTTATTAATAGCTATTTATGATTATGTAGGATAAAATTTTTGTTTTCTTAGTTTTTGTTGCAATTGCTTGTGGAAAAATTGTTATTGCAGTCTGTATTATTCTTATTTTAGCACACCAACCTTCAAGAATTACGCTAAAATATAAGTAATGTATAAAACACTGTACTGACAACGCAATTTACCATGTCCAGTGGCACATCTCCAAAGTTGATTTTCTGACAGTATTATTTTGCAGTTTTAATTGCAAATATATATTTGACAATTTCTGAATCCATGTCATTTTGATGTATAGATAAAAGTAAATTTTAATGTTGTTTAATATGTAAATGTTGTTTAACTCTAATATTCACACAGGATGATCTACAAGATCTGAGAAAAAGGATTTCTGTACTTGAATGCCAGCTACGGAAGAGTGAAACTGTAAAGAAGGATTTTGAAACCACTACGGGTAAACTTCTGCAGTTTGTGGAGGTGATGTATATTCATTTTCAATTAAGTTTAACCAGCTGCACAATTAATTCACATCCTCTTATCCTAACATAAGGTTTCATCATATAAATTGCTCATGTTGAATGGCTCAGGATGTTAAATTAATTATATTAGAATTTGCACTTCATATGTTGATTTGATCAGAAAAGCTGAGTGTCTGGAATGCTCTTCTGATGACAACTATCAACTCAGGCTCATATGAAGTGGGCAAATCTAGTCACGCAAGCATAGTACATGTACTTCATCATTCCAAGTGTTCTTGCAAACAACACAGGTGTTTTTTTAACTAGTAATTAAAATAGTTAACATAAAATGTGTTGTAACCCTTTCATTAGGCACCTATGGGAAAAAAGAAAAATGTCACAAAATAAAAAGAACGTGACATCAGTATGCAGTACCAGTACCAGATTCCCATAAATCAATTATCACCCTGTTGGACTGTGTAAATCATAGATTTGTCACAGAACACAGGAAAAACTATTGCAGAACCTTCCTAAATAATTCTGTGCTTTACATCTGTCCACTGCTTAAGAACAATGACATTTAAAGAAGACAGTAATATATAATTATGATTTGGATGTAGCATTGCACTCTTTATTGTTAATGGCACTTCAGTAACTTGTAAATATCTGTTTACTGTATAGTGGACCCCATGCATCAGATTTGATTTTGATTGCAATTTTATTATGTTAATGTGCTTATATACCTACAGTATATACAGTATGCCACCTATAAAACACTGTTTAATAATATTTTTTTCTTTATTATTATTATTATTATTGCTATAAAAACCATTATTATTATTAATTTAAAATTTCTAACTTTGTGCTAGTAGTAATAATATACACCGATCAGACATAACATTATGACCACTGACAGGTGAAGTGAATAACACTGATTATCTCTTCATCAAGGCACCTGTTAGTGGGTGGGATATATTAGGCAGCAAGTGAACATTTTGTCCTCAAAGTTGATGTGTTGGAAGCAGGAAAAATGGGCAAGCGTAAGGATTTGAGAGAGTCTGACAAGGGGCAAAATTGTGATGGCAAGACGACTGGGTCAGAGCATCTCTAAATCTGCAGCTCTTGTGGGGTGTTGTGGTCAGTATCTATCAAAAGTGGTCCAAGGAAGGAACAGCTGTGAACCGGCGACAGGGTCATGGGCGGCCAAGGCTCATTGATGCACATGGGGAGCGAAGGCTGGCCCATGTGGTCCGATCCAACAGACGAGCTACTGTAGCTCAAATTGCTCAGAAAGTTAATGCTGTGCAGTGCATCACAGTTTGTTGCGTTTGGGGCTGCAGAGCCGCAGGCCAGTCAGGGTGCCCATGCTGACCCCAGTCCACTGACGAAAGCGCCAACAGTGGGCATGTGAGCATCAGAACTGGACCACAGAGCAATGGAAAAAGGTGGCTGGTCTGATGAATCACATTTTGTTTTCGCTTACCTGGGGAACACATGGTACCAGGATGCACTGTGGGAAGAAGGCAAGCCGATGGAGGCAGTGTGATGCTTTGGGCAATGTTCTGCTGGGAAACCTTGGATCCTGCCATCCATGTGGATGTTACTTTGACACGTACCACCTACCTAAGCATTGTTGCAGACCATGTACACCCTTTCATGGAAACTGTATTTCCTGGTGGCTGTGGCATCTTTCAGCAGGATAATGTGCCCTGCTACAAAGCAAAAATGGTTCAGAAATGGTTTGAGGAGCACAACAACGAGTTTGAGGTGTTGACTTGGCCTCCAGATTCCCCAGATCTCAATCCAATCGAGTATCTGTGGGATGTGCTGAACAAACAAGTCTGATCCATGGAGACCCCACTTCGCAACTTACAGGACTTACAGGATCTGCTGCTAAGCAGGCTGGCTCTTGGTGGCAGATACCACAGCACACCTTCAGTGGTATAGTGGAGTCCATTCTTTGAAGGGTCAGGGCTGTTTTGGCAGCAAAACGGGGACCAATCCACTATATTAGGAAGTTGGTCATAATGTTATGCCTGATCAGTGTATATAGTAAATATAATAATATAGTAATATAATAAAATAAAAATGGCACTGTTTTAAATCTTTATGCAAAATCATTTAATTTAAATGGACTAATCTAATCACCTAAATTTTTTTAAACCCCACAGGCTGTCCAAGGCTTCCTCTCTGAAAACCAAAGCGGTCCAAGCGGCTATAGGTAAGATAATTATTCTTGTACTCTTATCAGTCTTTTGTTAAGGGAGACCTAATGATTCCACTGAATCCTAATCTAATTTGGAGTATTCCCAACAGTGATACTACACTTCACTAGCAACAGGTGTGTAGAAAAGAATTATTTAATAACAAAGACACTTTTCCTTTAGGGACCTTTACACAGTCATTAAAGTTTGCCTTTGATATTCTAGGAGGCTGTGTATTCACAAGTGTGTAAATGGTAACTTCTTTAAAGAATGAATCTTCTGCCTTATTTTCTATTATAAGAGAGACTTTGGGGGCACAGACAGACAGGGATAGTTAATGACTAGAGGTCAGTACAACACCTTCCTGTGGCAGTGATGTTGATTTGGTCCAATCAACATGGCCCCCTGCACGTTCGGCCTTTTTCCCCCCTAATGATCATCCCCATTGACCGAAGAGGCCACTGTGCCTTCGTCTATTAGGGCTAGAAAATATTACACGTCCTCATAAATCAAAATGAAGGCTGTCAGCAATTTGCAGCCCAGAGTGTGCATAGGGTTTTTCTTTTTGAGGGAGGGTGCATGATGTTAAATGACCATCAGTTGAGCTTGTACTGTAAGTCACTTTACCTTGAATGCATCAGGTGAATGAAGGATAATTATTTACATGCTAAATGCTGTATGAGTCAATTTGCATGTTTTCTCAGGACTATTTCAGACTGGATGTGTAAGCAGAGCGTATTTTTTTAAACAGATTAGAGCATTTACACTGCTCACCAAGGCAGCGCGTAGCAGAAGTGCCAAGATTGTTTCGCACCAGAGTCTGTTTTTGTTGTGTTGCTCATGCTGAATTAAAGCCACAGTGCATTGTTCATGGTCAAAATGACGATGATGACTTAACCATTCAATCGAGGTCGACTTTCGGTCACTTTATGGATCATCATTCTCCATGCTTTATGATCTTTGACCGCTTCTTTCCATTCTTTTATGGGCATATTCATGTCGGCCTTGATTATGTCTAGCAACATGTTCTTTGACGTCCTCTTCTTCTCATCTCACTGACTATGCCAAGCATTGATGTGGTTTCCAAAGAATTAGCTTGCATGATATGACCAAAGTATGAGAGCCGCTGCTTGGTGATTTTTCCCTCCAGCGATATCTTTGTTTTGACTTGCTCTAGGACCATCTTGTTTGTGACCTTTGATGTCCATGGTATGCGCAGCATTTGCCTCCAACACCATATTTCGATAGCGTCAATTTTCCTTTTGTCCACCTTCTTGAGTGTCCAACTTTCACATGCATACGTGGAGATCGGGAAAACGATTGTGTTGATTATTTAGATCATTATTGCGCTGTTGATATCTTTGCTGTTCCCAATTTTTTCCATTCCTTGCATCCCATTGTGACCAAGTGCAATTCTTTTGTTGTTTTCCGTTCTCAACTTGCCGCTGCTGACAATTTTGGATCCAAGGAAGAGGAAATCTTGTACTGATTCACTTTCTTCATTGTCAATTGTAATGTGAACTATGCCGTTGCCTACTGTCGTCATTACCTTTGTTTTCTTGATGTTGAGGTACAGTCCCATGCGCTCACTTTCTTCTTTGACACTTTGGACCAGATATTCCAGGTTCTGTGTACTCCTGTAACCTTTGTTTGATTTCACTCTGTAAAAAATGTGCCATTCTGGTCTTTGCCATTCTGGGAGAGGAATGATGCCCGTGCCTGCGTCACCTGGGTGAAGACCGGCTGTGTAGTTGGCAACAGCTACATGTACACGCTGGTCCCAAACCCGGATAAATGGGGAGGAGTGAATAAAGCAATAGCAAACTACTCCACTGTCTTTGCCAAAATATTTTATGGATCACAACCAAATGTCTTCAAACATGGTGCTGGAAGGTGGGCCCCCGGGCCGGGAAGCACCCTACAAGGGACCAGGGAAGAGCAAAGACAAATTCTGAATGGCTCGGACCATTGTGACGCGGGTCAGAAAAATCCATCAAGACTCCTGATGCAACCCCATGCGTAAGAAATCATCGGCACTTTAAGAAGATTCACAACATCGGAAACTGGAATGTCCGCAGCATGAATGCTTGCAAACTCAACATCATAAAAAATTAAATGGAATGGCTCGAAACATGAAAAATAACAAATTTCACCATAAAATCATATAAGCGAGGTGTTCCATGTTTCACAGTCACCATATGACTTTCAGTTCTGTGAAAAAAAAAAAACATAAAATACACAAAAACACATTAATGCCACAAGTTTTTTGCCCAAACCTCAAAAGCCTGTTTAAATTTAAAAAATAAAGGTATGTATTAACCTTAAGATTACTTTTATCACATAAACTAAATACATCATGTTAAATGTATATATACTGTATAATGTGTGCGAGGGGAACATGGTCGCATCACAGCAGCATATGCTCATCATAAATCAAAACACGTTACATAAAGTGATCGGAGAACACCAGAAAAAGGTGGCACGATAGATGATACTCATCTGTGTTTGTAGTACACAAGTTGCTGTTCAGCTGTGCGCGACAATCACTGCCAGTGTAAAAGCACAATGGCCTTTGTTCATAATCTTCTGTTTCTTTTAATATATTCCAATCAGTTGCTATGTTTTCCAAGTACTTCATGAAGTTTCAAATTAATCTGCGCAACAAATCTTAAATATGTTTCAACATATGCAATAATTCAATCAGTCTAGTCCAATTCATTGCTGTTATGACCTGAAAAGTGTGGTAGTTTCATAATATGTTTTCATAACACTGGTCCATCCATGTCAGTAGGTCTGAATCCCCTTCCCCAAAAGTCCACCCTTTATTAGGAGTCTTGCTGGGCTCTTCTTTTATGCCAATCTGCCCAGCATGCTTTGTTCATTTCAGGTCGAAGGGAGTGCACTTTTCTACAGCTTTTATAACACGTCAGCTGAAATCAAACAAGACTGACACAGTTTTCAACCTGAGAGGGTTGTTTTTCATGAGAACAATCCAGCATAAAAAAAAAATTAAAAAAAATTATATTTTATTAAATAAAAAGTTACACTTTATTTTGATAAGTAACATTGCACCTACATGTCAACTAACTCTCATTAGAGTATTAAATGAGTATTAGCAGACTGTTAGGGGTAGGGTTAGGGTTAGTAGATCAAATTGACATATACTTCTAGTCAGTAGAATGTATGTTGGGGGAGCATCAAAATAAAGTGTTAGCAGATATTAAGCAGACAGTCTTCTAATACACTAACACTAATGAAAGTTAGTTGACATGTAGGTGCAATGCTACTTATAGTCAACAGAATGTCTAAAGAGTATGGAAGCTTGTTTCTGCCACTGAATAAAAAATAAAAAAGCTAACTGCGACTTTTTATCTCACAGTTCTGACTTTTTTTTCTGAATTGTGAGTTTATGTCTCACATTTCTAGCTTTATAACACGCAATTGCAAGTTATAAAGTCAGAATTGTGAGTTATATAGTCAAAATTAGGAGATATAAACTCACAATTCTGAGAAAAAAAAATCACTTTTTTTCCTCAGAATTGGACTTTATAACTCGCAATTGCAAGTTTATATCTCACAATTCTAAGAAGTCAGAATTGTATGAAAAAAAAATCAGTATTGCGAGTTTATATCATGCAATTCTGACTTTCTAACGCAATTGCGACTTTATATCACACAACTCTGACTCTGTAACTCGTAATTGTGACTTTATATCACGCAATTCTGACTTTATAACTCGCAATAGCGACTTTATATCACGCAATTGTGAGAAAAAAGTCAGAACTGCGAGATGTAAACTTGCAATTGTGAGAAAAAAGTCTGAATTGTGAGATAAAAATCGCAATTATCCTTTTTTTTATTCCATGGCAGAAACAAGCCCCCATAAAAGGGGACTATCAAAATAAAGTGTTCTCTACCAAAAAGTTTAGCGCAAGTTAGGTTAAGATTAAGGTTAACTAGTTAAAACGTCTGAAATTCCTTACATCATTTTTAATAAAGCATTGTGGTCTTTGTCTTTCAGTTCTCCTGGCGATCCAAAGTTAGCCACACAGTCTCAGACCGTGGCATCCCGAAGTGGGAAGAAACCACCCTGGACAGCATCTGCTCTTGCTGTGGAAGCTAAAGAACTAACTCATGCTGTCAGAAGCATTCTAGAGCTAGACTGTAAGTATAAGTGGTGTGTTTTCTGCTTTTTCAAACTGTCCAAATTGCAACTGTTTCTTATGTCATTTTGTCTGACCCTCATGTTGTTGTCTGAACCTTGACCCACTCTGTCATGTAAAAATTTATCTTACGGCACCAGCAATTTGTGCTGAACTGTGCTAGATGAGATGTTATCATTCATTATTGAAAGGTGGATGCACAATGTTATCTGTTAACAAAAATCTATTACAGCAAGAAATAGACTCTGGCAACATCTTTGGGTTAGTGTATGGTCTCATTTCTAACATGACTTTTTGACTTTGGTTTACCTTAAAAGCCACATTAAGTCTGCTCATTTAGCCATTGCATGAACCCCTGATCCCATTCAGCTTTGTAATTCTCCAGAAAATATGTAGCTTACCTTCCAGCAATGTTTGACCTTACGCAAATGCATCTAATGACGTGTAGAGGTCAAAACATTGGCAGTCTTTCCATAATTCCATCTCATTATGAGCTTCTTAAACCAGACACATTATAGCGTCATTATGACCAAGATAATGCTTATTGTTAAAATTTATAGAACCTATTCAGATAGAATTTGTTATGGAACATCTTTCTCCTTTTCAGCAGAGAGCCTTGTGATCTACATTTAAGTTAATTTAATAATCTGCTTGTTTGTTCTTTTTTTTCATATCCTGTCTGCTCAATTACTTATAATGTAAATGTTTTATATCTATTATATAACCACCTTAATTATAAAATCTAAGCCATTTAGATGTGTATTAGTAAAAAAAAAAAAAATAGGTCAATCCCATAAGAAAACTCAATACATGGTGTATTTGCTGCTAATACAAACCATTTAGATCTGATTCACCTCACTGCTGCAAACGTTGCCTGGATACAAAGCTACTGGAAAGCAATTGTCTGTCTTTGTCGCAATTGTATATGATGCCTCATATACACAAGATATACACATTTAGAAATGTGTCCTTGGGATAACATGTTTACATTATAGTTTTAAATTTATTTTAAGTTGAACATGTTTTTCTACACAACAATGATTGTTCATGTCATCTTGATTTGACTGACAGTGTTTACTAAATGAAAGAATACTATCTTGTTGGCCTAGTTAAATTGATCCAGCTTGTCAAAACATTACTGATAGTAGTCCATCCAAAGCGCAGTTCCTGTAAAAAAGAAGAAAAAAAACAAAAAAACAACAAGAGGCTACCTTTTCTTTCTCAGGATTTTTTCCTGATTAACATTGGATGTCCAACACACTCTCATAAAACTCTGAGTCATGAAGTAGAATGTCAGGTATTAAAAAAAGACCTGATATAGTGAGATTTAATAATAATATAGTCGGATAGTAATATTAACTGAAGTATCCTGTTCTTTGTATCTCAAGAAAGCATGTTGATCATATTCCTGATTACAGACCGGCATGATTTTCTTGCATGTTAAAGGAAAGAGACAGTTCACGGACTCGCTGCAACTCAGACAAAAGAGCATCTCTGGCCTCCTTATGTTCACTGAATACATGGTCTAAACAATGAGGTTAATCAATAATAGACTTGTTTTTCAACCATTTTCTCTTTTTGTCAAACTGCTTTTGAATAAATTCTGTGCAGGGAATATTTTTGTGAATTAAATTATAGGCCTATACCTGAAACTTCAAACCAGATTTTTGGGATTGAGGGCTCCAAATGAAATGAACAAACAAACAAAAAGCATATTGGTTGACCATCAATCTGAATTTTAGTGCAGGTCACATCCTCCTTAAAGGGATATTTCACCCAAAAATGAAACTTCTGTCATCATTTACTCACCCTCATGTTGTTCCAAACCTGAATGACTTACTTGCTTCTGTGGAACTCAAAAGAAAATATTTTAAAGAATGTTTTTTTTTTTTTTTCCCCACACAATGAAAGTAAATGGGGTCCAAAAAATAACATTGGATCCCATTGACTTTCATTGTAAAAAAATCATTTTCAGAATATCTCCTTTTGTGTTCCACAGACGAAAGAAAGTCATCCAGGTTTGGAATGACACATGACTGAATAAATGATGACAGAACTATCCCTTTAAAGTTGGCATGAAACAGAAGATGTGATAGTCTTTTGTTCCCTATTGTGATGTATATCCGAGTGAAACGGCTTCTCGAACAAGAAAAAATGTAGGGCTGGACTTGATTTTGTCCATCAGGAATTAAAGGGATAGTTCACCCAAAAATGAAAATTCTGTCTTCATTTACTCACCCTCAAGTTGTTCCAAACCTGTATAAATTTCTTTGTTCTGCTGAACGCAAATGAAGATATTTGGAAGAATGTTTGTAACCAAGCAGATCTCGTCCTCCATTGACTACCATAGTATTTTTTTTCCTTTTTTGGTTACAAACATTCTTCCAAATATCTTCCTTTGTATACAGGTTTGGAACAACCTGAGAGTGAGTAAATGATGACAGCATTTTCATTTTTGGGTGAACTATCCCTTTAATTGGATCATTGTTGTTTGCTATTTCTGTGATCTCATGTAATGACAGGTTGTCCCGCCCTCACGTCATCAGAGAAGAGATGAGATGTTGCTGCAAGAGGGAAGGGAAGTTATTTTGATTAAAGATTATGAGGGCACATTAATTAAAAAAAAAAAAAAAAAAAATCATGTGCACAGATAAATCATTGCAAATACTGCAGTATTCTATAAAATAATAAGAATTGTCAATTTTGATTGTAAGGTGACTTTAAAGTCTGTCTATAAAATATGATTTAGCAAATGGGACGATTTAGCAACTGTTTGTTGTTTCTAATGTTTCTTGGTAACTTAAATTTCCAAGGTACCAAATGATGCACAAAAAAACGGAGACGGACAGACGGATGGATTAAGGGAAGATAGAAGACTCTTGGGGTCAAAGGATCAGTGAAGCTGAGGGAAGAAAAAGCTAAAGTGATTGCTTAGGGGACAGAAAACGTGTTCCACACACCTGGCAGCATGTGACCTCTCAGCGAGTGATGCTCACGTTTTGGCTGAATGCTCCCCTGTGGGGGAGGACGAGGCAGGCTTTGAGTTGCACATGGAGGGCCACCCTCATCACACTGATTGAAACCAAAGAGAGCAACCTCAGCCCAGCACAGAGACAGACAGTGGTTTCCACGTGATGGATATTCTTTCAGCCATGTGACAGGCTGCGTACCACTCTGTTTCTCATCAATAAGACAGAGGGGGTGACATGCTTTGGAATAAGGATTTATAATATAAAAATGTGCTAGAATAAGGTTGTACATGCCTTATTTCATCATTTAAAGGGATAGTTCACCCAAAAATGAAAATTGTAATTATTTACTCACCCTCATGTTGTTCCAAATCCATATTACTCTATTTCTTCTGCAGAACACAGAAGGCGGCATTTTGAAGAACGTTGGAGAAATCACTGAGACATTTTTCAACATATCTTATTTTGTGTTCCACAGAAAAAAAAAGTCATACAGGTTTGGAATGACATGAGGATGAGTAAATGATGACATAATTTTCATACTGGCCCTTTAAGAGACAAAAACATCAAATCAGATTTGGGAAAGCTTCTGCTGCTCATCCCAATTATATCTGATTTACTGAGGCGTAATTTGAGACAGCTGAAATTGTCTTTTCAGTATCATAGTGTTGATCTAGTGAAATCATTCGCTCTTGGTTACTAGAGCAAGGCCTTTAGAAAACAAAGAGTTGATTGAATTAAAGAGGCATGTGATGAGCTATACTCTGTTACTAAGTCCCAAGGCTTAGGCAGTAACGGTTTGTGATCACTGTGGATACGTCAGAACACTCAATATAAACAACTAAAAATCACTAAGCTGGAATTTAAAGACTCAATTAGATTGACAGCCACTAAAAATAGAGATTAATGCAAGTTTTAGAAAACATTCTGTTTATATTCTGGGAAATGAGCATTGAAATCTCCCTTTTTTCTCAAGGCCAAAAATTAGTTATGATTAACCAAATGTTTAGGTGCGTTTAATTATGGGTTACCCAGCTAACTTTCACTAACGTTTTGTAAAGGTTATGCAAATGTTAGAACAAAACGTTCTTTAAAAACATTTATTGGAACATTCTTATAACATTATATACATTCTCGTAATGTTGAGAGAAAACGTTCCTAGAACAAAGATTTGGAACTTCCTAATGATATTATTTTTACTTGATGAACATTCTCATAACATTGAGAGAAAACGTTCTTAGAATAACATTGTCGGAACATCTTTATGATGTTGTTATTATTTGCTGAATGTTTTTGGAATGTTTGCATAAAATGTTGTGAAGTGAAACAATTCTTACAGTGTTTTGTCAAAGTCAATTTGTTTGTAAAGCGCTTTTCACAATACACAATTCAAAGCAGCTTTACTGAAAATCATGATGTTATAATGTTTATAATATCTTAAAATCTTCATGTCATACAGTCGCCTTTAGCAGATTTCCAGCTAACAGGAAACGTTTTCAGAATTTTGGCTAACGTTCTGGCAAGGTTCTCTCTTTCGTTAATAAAACGTTTGTTCAAATGTGTCTTTAAAAGCATTCTCAAAATTTGACCACAAAAACATTATTTATACATCATTCATGGAACGTATTTTTTGGAATGGTTTAGTTAGACGTTCATCTAACACATTTTAAACATTACTACTTGTTTGATCATTAAAGAGAATTGAAGAGAAAAGAACATGAAGTCACGACATGCATAAGGAACAAAAAATGAATGCAAGTTGTACATAAAATGTACAGGCAAGCAGGTATAATATCTGACTTCATTGAACTTAATGCATTACACTAAGCAATCAGGACTTCCCCTTCTGTAACAGCATTTCATCTGATTCTGAACTAAATTCTCTCATTTTCTGCATCTCATTTTTGAGGCCGCGTCCTCCGCAGGTCGCATTTGAAGGCTGCATTTGTCATCAAGGATGTATTATTTAAGTAAAGTAACCGTAATAAAATTGACTGTTATTCCTCGTGAGGTGTAAAATACGGTCATTTCTTTCTTACTTTGCAATCTAACAGTTACTTTTCTTAAATGAGACTGCCTCGATGATGTATGAAGCCTCCGAAATGAGACAGCTATTGTCTTTCTATTACTCACAACTCTGCGCATGCGCTCCATTCCACACCATTTTTAAACCCAACATCCAGACAACCGTTACACTCCAGTCTCTCTTCAGCCTGAAACATCACAGAGCATTTAGTAAAATGACAGTGTTTAAAAGTCTATATGAAACAGTTCACATATATAAAAGTAGAACATAATTTTGTGTTGTTTTCCTTTTCTATTGTGTTGTTTTTCACGTCTTGTTAGTTTTGACTTGTGTGCTGTCTAGTTGTATGTTTCAGTTTGTGTTCTTTTTTCCCTTGTTTAACTTGGTGTGGTTGTGTTTTTGGTTTCGAAAATGTAAGCGCTTTACGATTCCATGTTTTGGACTGTGTACTTCCCAGAGACTGTTACACAGTTTAGATTACAATAAAATGTGAATCTTAAAGTAAAGTCTTATCTGTTATTTCAAATATTTAATGCACTTAGAAACTTGTATACTCCAGAAAAAAAAAAAATGTAAACATAAATGTAAAATTATAAATGATGAAAAATGTTTGCTTTGTGTCAACAGTTTTTGGTACTTTTGTTCATTTGAAATCCATACCTGTGGCTGTAAGGAATTAATAGCTTACATTTTATCTATTTTTTAATCATTTGAATTAATATAAACAAATATAAGCAGGGCAGCTTATTGGCTCAGTGGGTAGCACTGTCACCTCACAGCGGCCTTTCTGTGTGGAGTTTGCATGTTGGGTTTCTTCCAGGTACTCCAGTTTTCCCTCACAATTCAAAAGACATTGACTGATCCTCCTGACGAACATACAATATCAGATAGACCAGGTCCATGACGATCTGGATATCACTCGGCTGCCGGATCTGTAAATGGCGAAGTCTTCTGTTATATGCTCTGCTCCGAGACTTAGGTTGAAATCCAAATTCAGTTTGATTTAGACAATCCAGAATCGTAATCCAACAATCCAAATAAGAAAACACAGGCAAAAAGGGTAATCAGAAAACCAGGATAATGCTCAGAAATGCAGTGTAACAACATACAAGACTTCGCAAAGACTGACAGAAAACACAGGGCTTATATAGGCAGGGTTAACAAGGGCAGCTGAATGTAATGAAGCATGAGTACAGGCAAAGGGTTATGGGAAATGCAGTTCATGAAGCAGTAAACGAAGACAGCAGTTGTGCCCTCTGGTGGCTTTGCATTCCAGACTGGCAGGCATGACAATGATAAGTGGAGCATTACTTGCTCCTCTTGCTTTCATACATTTTCCACTCATTTGTTAGTGGAAATGTAGACGACACAAAATTTATTGTAAATTCCCATAGGCGCTACAGAATATGTAGCCAGCGATATTTGTTTGTAGAAATTTGAGACCACATAAATTATTCTTTGGCCTTTTCTGTCAAAATGTTGATTGTGTGTGAAATCGAGACAGTGGGATACTCTGTGTATTCTTTTCTTCATTTTTTTTTCAAATAAGATCATGTTTCTGATGAGAAAGCCATTATAAAGTCATGTCAGGGCATTATGCCAGCAGACTTACTGTCACTAGTACTTCCTGCACGTACAGAGGGAGTGTCCAGATCAAATTCTGTCAGGGATTTGTTACCTCTTTTGGTGGCACGTACTAATGAGATTCTGACCGGTCTCATATTCAGCCTTCAATAGTGTCTGCTTACATTTTTGACTGAGATCCATTAATTAAAACCTGGCACACATCAGTCCTCTATCAGAAGCTTTTTCATTTCTAAAGCTGTGCATCAAAGATATTTATATATATATATATAAAGGTTTTATATATATATATAAAAATATCTTTTCAGATTATGCAGATATTCTAGGACATTTAGCGTATTCATGTCTGACCCCATTTGATCCAGTTGCCAGGAAATTCTCACGGTCACTTGCCTTTCAGGATCAAGAGGATCAGCAAGAAATGTTGCAATGCCATTTTTTTATTTGGGCTACAGACTTCTCATCTTGTTTGTTGTCCTCATGTAGAGTAAATGTGATCTCTCTTCGTTCACAGGTTTACCTTATGGCTGGGATGAGGCGTTCACTGCAGATGGAGTGAAGTACTACATAAAGTAAGTCATGAGACCTCTTCAGTTATCACACTTGCATACATTCACAAAATCAGTTTTTTTGTTTCTGCCCCCCTTTCCCAAAAGTAAATAACAGTTCTCCTGTTTTGAAGTGTACTTCATAAGTTGTTTGTGCAGGATGAGATATACAGTTTGACTTACAGTAAGCATTCTCAATAGATACATTAAAAAAGAACCACACTACAACCAACTATTCTGAACAAAATGACACAAAATTTCAGATATTGCTGTTGCGCTTTGAAAGCAGCAGACTCTTCGTATTGTTATTTACAAAATGTATATAACCTCATCTCTAGAGACAAGAAATACATCTCCCCTTCTTATGAGCAGGTTCTTTTATTTGCATAACTTTCAAAACAGCCTAGTTGAATATTGCAGACTTCTATCACTCTTTTGAGAGTTTTGATGTCGCACGCAACACCACACCCATGAGTCCAGCATTCTCCATTACACCTACACCAGCACCAGAGCATTCACCTCCATGCACAAAATGTCCTACTGTATGCATGTTTGTAGGTGTACTGTATGAACCATTCAGTAAATTTGGGTCAGTAAGATTTTTTTTTTTAAGTAATTCATACTTTTATTCAGCAAGGATGCATTAAATTGACTGAAAGTGACAGTAAAGAATTTTACATTGTAAATTATATTTCAAATGAATGCTGTTTTTTTAAACTTTCTATTCATCAAAGAATCCTTAAAAAATGTATAATGGTTTCCACTAAAATATTAACCAGTATGACTATTTTCAACATAATAAGAAGTATTTCTTAACTCTTTCCCTGCTAGCGTTTTTTTTTTTTTTTTTTTTAAACGTTGCCTGCCAGCGCCAGCATTTTTTATAATTTTCACAAAACGTTCATGGCCCCCAGAATATTTTGTTGTACGAATATCTGAACAATGAACATGCAATATATCAACAACAAACATTTTATTCTAGCTTCATGCATTCTTTTTTTTTATCAAAACTTGAATATGGGTACGTTTCATTTAAAAAAAAGCAACATCTTGAACAAAAAACTGAGAAAATCGTGTTTTTCTCAAAGACTACAACATGCATAAGCAATGCTTTTATCGCTTGTTTCTGCTTCTTTTTTTTGCCTGCGTTTTGATCCGGAGATTCTGTATTCTTTCAGAAGATGTGTTATAACGCCCCTACCATATAAATGTGAAAGCACGGAAAGCTGGAAAATTTCGTCAATGGCGGGGAAAGAGTTAAAGATTAGTTCACTTTCAAATGAAAATTAAGTTTTATTCACCCTCAAGCCATTCTAGGTGTATATTCTACTTTCTGATGAACACAATCGGAGATATTTTAATAAATATCCTAATGCATCCGAGCTTTATAATGGCAGGGGTCACGAGTATGAGCTGAAGAAAGTGCTTCCATCCACATCCATCCATCATAAACGTGTACTTCACACGGCTCCGAGGGGTTAATAAAGGCCTTCTGAAGCGAAGCGATGTGTTTGTGTAAAAAAATATCCATATTTAACAAGTTATGAAATAAAATATCTAGTATCTGCCGGACTGCCTTCTGTATTCAACGCATGAAGAAAGTGTAAAACTCTTGCAGTTCAAAAAGCTTACGCTACGTCCTACGCCTTCCCTATTCAACTTACGGAAAAAGTGTAACTGATGCGACGCGAGTTTACACTTTCTTCGTACGTTAAATACAGAAGGCCCGAAGCTGTGTGGAATATGTTTGTGATGGATGGATGCATGGAAGCACTTTCTTCAGCTCATGCTCGTGACCCCTGTTCACTGCCATTATAAACCTCGGATGTGTCAGGATGTTTATTAAAATATCTCAGATTGTGTTCGTCAGAAAGAAGAAAGTCATATACACCTAGGATGGCTTGAGGGTGAGTAAAGCTTGGGCTAATTTTCATTTGAAAGTGAACTAATCCTTTAAGCACAAATCAGCATCTTAGATTGATTTCTGAAGGATGATGTGACACTGAAGACTGGAGTAAATTCTGCTGAAAATGCCAGCAGAAGAATAAATGTTATATTTTAAAATAGATTATTACAATTTTAAATTGTAATAATATTTCACAATATTACTCTGTTTTTACTTTTGATCAAATCAATTTAGCCTTGGTGAGCAGAAGAGACTTCTTCAGAAATCTTACCAACCCCAAACTTTTGAATGGTAGTGTATCTTTTTTAATCAAGATGTCATTTATTAATTGGATGTTTATTTTTTCCTCCAGTCATGAAACTCAGACGACATCATGGACGCATCCTGTAATGAGATCTTTGGGTCTGTCAGAACCAAGAACGAATGACCAAACCCTGAACTCTCCGGAATCCACAGCCTAGACTGATATGAAACAAAGTTATATGTGCATTATAAAAAATGACAATCAGATAAAAATCTCCACATTCATTAAATGAATCTACAGACCCCCACACATGACATGCAGACAAAATATATATACAGGTATATATATATCGTGGCCACAAATTAAGAATTCATTCCATGATATACATATTTTTTTTGTCCGCACATCATGAGCAGGGCTCCGTATTAATCTGACTTTCAACATTAGCTGTTAAACTGATATTGAAATAGCAAATACTCCAGAGCTCTTTGATGGTTTGAGAGTTTTTAAGTGTTTTTGTGTCTGTCCACTGTTTTTCTGACATTTTAGGAATTTCCCCTCATGTTATACTCTATTCTGTACCTTGACAAAAACAATGGACAGACCCAATCTGTTTTTGGACTTTCAGAAAAAGTCAAACATAATTGCACTTGTTTGAAGTCAAAGGACATGGTCTCTTCGGTGAAGCAGGAACTTTGGAGGAACACAGTGAGTTAATCAGGATGGACTGTTTCTGTGATGTTCGTTCAGTTTGGCTTGTGTTTGCTGCTACTTTGATCCACTATTTGAAAGCATTTGTTCATACAGTAGATTTGTTGAAACAGGAATTTGTTTTCTTGTTCAAACTTCCTCGAACCAGCTCTGCGACAGTTCTTCGGGAATCATTGCACGGTTCGCTATAATTGTTCTCCATATAAAGATGCATTTTAATTCTGCTGTTATCCTTAGTGGACTTTCCAGCTATTATACATATAACTGTGAAAGTGTCTTCTCTTGCATGTGCAATTAGTTCTGCGCTTCCATTAGAAATGTGAGTTTAACGTACCCTAAGCCTTATGTGTACAATTTCTTGGAATATGACACAACATGGCGCATTTGCTTTGTTGTGAATTCACTCTGCCTAACAGCGTAAATTTAGCCTCAGAGATCTCTTTACGGTAGATCATGAAGAGTTATGTTTTTCCTTTAATGTGTGAATACTTTTGTGGTTGTATTAAAGATCAACTGATAAAAACCTATCCACATTTTTTGCCTTTTAAAAGAATATTACCTGGATCTGTCTATTTCAGGTTGAGTATACACTTCACAAGCACTTCACAACCTAGGCAAGAAATATTGATTTTTTTTCTCTCCATGGCAGATACTGTTATACAGTGTGCTGTAGATGCTTCATGCACATAAATGCTCTGCCATCCCATACAAAAACAGTCCTTTTAATTATGAATTATTAACTATTATAGTAGCTTAAATACTGAACACTGAACTAATAATATACTCAGTTCAAATTTATTAAATTAAAACACTGAGCAAAAAGATATCGAAAAAGAAAACCAATTTGACATTATTATCTGAAAGTATTTTGTATATGTTTTCATATATGATATTTTGGAAAGCATCATTCTCATCAAAATGTTCTATAAAAAAATTATAAAAACATATTAATTACATAATAATTACAGTAACAGTGATAAGTGAAACTCTTATTATAATATTTCATAATCTGATTATGTCAGATTGCTGAAAAAAACATAACTTAATTCAGGGATTAATAGCCTAGACATCATTAGCGAGTTTTGGTACGACGTGTCCTCTTAAAAGATTTCAAAAGATGACAGTTATGATAATGAATTAATCATTCCGGAGTAGTTACAGGTTTCTGTTTAGGTCTGCTTGCCTCCTAACTAGTTGCAATCTGTTTCCAATTTATCAGACACATGTTACAACATGTGGTTTAGTTGTTCCAAATTAGAGGAGGAGTGGCCAGTCATGGCCTACTTTTCTGCAAAGCAACGTCACGTCTGATTGCTTTAGCAACCAGTTACCAAGGTAACAAAAAGAAGAAAGACAAGTTCTATAGGACACTGATAGAGAAACCCATTTGCCTTTTCACGCTCAGTTTGATGTATTTAGAAAATTACTTGCATTTACTCTTCATTTGTAAATATCTTGTGGCCGTTTATCTTCAGTAGGTAACAATGTGGTCAGATCTGAATTATAAAGTTTGTCACGTTCACATGAATGTACATTGAAAAGATAATATGTAAGTCATTTGTTGGATGACAGGGGAGGTGGCTTCTGAAAAAAAGCCTGTTAGCAGCACAGATTACTGGAAGAGTCGAGTGCATACCATAAGTTTAAATCACTAGTTGGAGCTTTCATTTTCCCCTATTTTAAAAGTGTTAACAGGGCGTTTAAGCTTTGTTTATGTGATCGTGCTTGGAAACAGCATGTCACACTGGTCTGTTCAGTTGATGCATCATTCTAACTACCTATAATGAGAATTATTACATGGACTTACATGCTAAAGGTTTAATAATAACCAACTTTTGAAAAAAATAAACTGACTATAAAGAACATTTTTAAGCCTCCCTCCCTTGCATATTGATTTTTGGCCTCCAAATGCTGACTGACTCACTGCCTACTTTTTCCAAATAACTTGATATAGCCTACAGTCATCCTCTCCAAATCCAGTTTAAGCTAAATAACTGTAGTAGTTTAAAAAATTATTATGAAGTAAATCTGATAACCACAATAAATTCAAGCACAAAATAGTGGGGTAGGTTGTAACAACAGCACTCTTTTTATTTAACACTAACTGAGATAAGTATACAACTACTTTTACTAGAATTTAAAGCAGGCAAATATGAGAACACAACCGTATATAGGCTAGCCCCAAAAGTCACTTTTTTTCTGTTTACATTTTATGAGTAGGCTATAATGAGTGTATAATACTCTCTTATACATCTGCAATTCACCTATGACAGAACATGTTGTGTTTGACAAGTTTATATGCTCAAACTTTGACATTCGCAGTGTTCAGATGCACTAAACAAGAGTGGTAGGCGATCTGTTCAGGCTAAACTACGCCCCTTTATTGGACTGTAAGCTAAGCTTTCGATTTTTCCACCGCGTGTATGTGCATGTGATGGGAACTTCACTTTCAGTGGCAGTTTCAAGCCTTCAATCTTCAGATTTCTTTACCCTGGTAAATTAAAGTTATCATGTCTTCGATAAATATTTAGCTGAAATTCATATATCGCACAGTCTATTTGCATGTAGACTCCACTCGCTGAGAGCAAAATATCCCCTCAAACCGTGTTGCCAGATCTCTCCAGAAACATAATCAACTTAGTCATGAAACAAGGTTTAAAAACGTTAACTTCTGCAAAATAAATTAATAATGACAAATTAATTTTAAAAAGTTTAGTAAATATTTACTTAAATATTTAAATATTAGGCTATTTAAATAATCTCATTACGCATCATGGGCGATTCTAGCTTTTCAATACTATGGCACAGGCCCACCATCAAAGTGTCCACATATTTTGATAGGCCTACTCTTTGATACTGTTATGGATACTATATGGACATAAATTATCTACCAGCACTACAGAGGACACGGCTATTGTAACAGTGCATTGTATGTAAATAATCAGTATCCAGTTACTATTCGGAGTGAGAATCAGCTGCAAACGATTCAGTGAACTCTGAATCAAAATTAATCAAACGGAGTCAAATTTCAGACCATTTGACCTAGATCAAAAGAGTTATTCTTTCGTGAATCTGGCATCACTAGCTCTGAATCTAAACAGCGGATAGAAATATGGCTGAAATTTTACCAAGGGAAAATGATTCTTATGGGTATACGGCAATCTCCATTGTCAGACAATGATTTATCAGTAATATTTTACTAGGGCACAGGCAGTAGTTCACTGGGGCACCTGTTTCACTGGGCTCGTGCCCCAGTAAAAAAGGGTCTAGTGACGCCCCTGTAAACTTTGGCCCTAAAATACTAAATAACTCAAATATATATATATATATATATATATATATATTTTTTTTTTTTTTTTTTTTTTTTTTTTTTTAAACCGAGCCTCAATTATAAAAGTGTACATTTATTTATTGTTTATTTAGCAGACATTTTATCATAAGATAAATGATAAAAATTATGATAAGAGGATATGGCAACACAGTCTCTAAACTGCTGGCTAGCAAGTGGAGCGCAAGTGTGGCCCCGCCTCTGATTGTTTGACGTCACATGCCTCAGTCTTGACACATGGTGATGATCATCACATTTCTTACACACACATACACTCGCGCACTTCAAGCCACTTATGCCGGTGCTGTAGAGCAGGATCTTTCATTTGTCGTTATTAGACGAATGATTGCTTTTTACCTGTTATACATAGCTTTTAATTTCAGTTACATTTTTCCAAAAACAATTTTTGCACGGAATAAGAGAGATTATGTCCAGACCGCTCACAATGAATCCAGCTTTTCTACCTCCGCAAACTAACGGCGTTTTGAAGGCGCTCCTGGAAAAACCTCTGAAACTATCTTTGCAAGATGAAGGTGATCAAAGCTTTCACTTTGTTACATTGCAGCATATGAAGAATAATAATTTTATTGACCTTACTTTTAGGAGTCCTGCTGTGATCTCCAGAATAGCTATTGGTTTTAGCTGTTTTGAACATTTATTTTACTATTTTTCTCGTGTTGTATGTCGTTAAAGTGTCTCTTATAATTGAATAAACTTTATTTAAAGAGACATTACATAGCTGAGATTAGTTGTTCTTAATTATCATTTTAAAAAACACATTGAAATAATGGAAAATTCAATGGCATTCAATACAGTGCTTTAAAACCCATAAAACATAACTAAAATAAAATTGGAATAAAGATTTAAAATTTAACCGGGTTTAATTGTAATTACTTTTTTGAACAATTTGAATATTAACAATGAAGAAATCTGTGTTGAAACTTGTAAAACGGGGGAAAAAATGGATGGAAACAAAGTTTTTTTTTTTTACTGTGCATTGCTGAGATTGCAGCTAAGAACAGTCACTCAAAATCAGCACTTTCAAATCCATCTTACTTTCTATAATAAAAAAAAAAACTAATTGAGTTTTTGATGTATCAAAAGTTGATGTATTAACTAATGGAAATATTCTTCCAGGCTACGGGAAGGAGAGAGAGAAGGTGAAAAAGCTAGAAGAAGAGAGAAACACTCCACAATCGGCTTTCTTAGGGCCAACGCTTTGGGATAAAACATTGTCTTATGATGGAGACAGCTTTCTGGAGTATATGGACCTTGAGGAGTTCCTCTCTGAAAATGGCATCCCCTCCAGTCCTGCACAACATGACCAAAGCCTACATCAGCAACAACAACAGCAGCAGCAGCAGCAGGCTTCAATGCCACAGGCCCCCATCTCAGTCATGGACCTCAGCAGCCGGGCCATCACCACCATCCATACGGGCATGGTTCCTCAGAACTGCCTCCACAGTCCGGGCAGACCAGGTACTCTAAAACAGCTTCTTTGTCCCATACAATGTCACGTTAGACCCAACAGTTCCACTCTAAATATTAAAAACAACCCTTTAAAATTATGTTAACCTGGGTCAGATGTCAATATGTAAATATGAAAGTGTGTGGGTGATAAATAAAAAATAGAGTAGGCATTTTAGCTTCATAGTGAGTGTGGCTTTCCTCCGTATGGTTGCTCTGTTCCTATTCTTTGCCATATTCTGTTTTACTTTAATATTCAAAGAGCAAAGTTGCTTATAAGCTTATATTATATGATAATACTGATGATAAAATCATAAATAGTATCCACCGTGACCGTACATTCTCTGGGTGCTTTTCTGGTGACAGGCAAGACTGTATGAAGTTGTATTTTGAAAAAGTAAGCCCAATGAAAAAAATGAGAAAGGCTTTTGTGGAAAAGAGAAAATTTGCATTGTTGAGCAGTTGTATTTTTTATGGGGTTTTTTTCTTATACATGAAAAAATAAGTTGTCAAATGTAAAAACTTTCCCACCCCTAGCAAGCTTTAGAGTTCATCTGTGAATGGAAATCTCAGACTAGCCTGTAATGTCATTTTCCACTGACAAAAATTTGCAAATGACGACTCTTTTTCTAGTCTGAGCATTTGGTGTCCATCATCTAAACATAGTTTTATGGAAAACTTTATGTAAACTATATTGTGGAATTGTGGATTTAGCGTCAGGAAGATAATTGATCCCTTGTTCAGTGAAGTCTTTAAAATCAATTTTAAAATTATTTTTTTCAATTTATGGAATCTCAACATTGAATATAAATGGTCAATGATAATTTAAATTTAGGTAAAAAAAATCTTTATTGATTATAGCAATAAAAAAATGCAATAAAACTAAATTATTAATTAAAAAGTTTAATTGTATTTGGTTCTTTTGATTAATTTGAATATTAACTATGAAGAAATTTGTGTTGAAACTCTGAAAACTTGACAGTTAAAGAACAAAAAATTTCCACCGACTAAAATTTGCAGACCAATGAATCCTTTTCTAGTCTGAGCATTTGCTATGCAACATTTAAATATACTTTTATAGAAAACCTCAACTAAAAATTACACATGATGAAAATATGAAATGCTTTCCAGAAATTCTAGAGTTTCTATCCTGGCAATATAAAAAAAAGGATGTCAGCATTTTAGTTTTGACCAATAAAACAAAATGTATGCACAAAAACAAAAATATCTGAAGAAAGTGTTTACTGCCAGTACTAGTGCACACTTTGATTTGTACTTCATTTATTAATGTTTGGTGCACCACCTAGTGGATTGAAATGCTCATGACAGCCTTTTCACCATGTGTTACAATACATTACAACTAAATTACACTTCTGCCAACAAGTCTGTTTTTTCCTCTTACAGTTTTGCCTCCATCACGTAACACTCCAAGTCCTATAGACCCGGAGGCCATTCAGATACCAGTGAGCTACGAGCCCGATCCGGCAGACCTCGCTCTGTCCAGCGTCCCAGGCCAGGAGATTTTCGACCCAAGGAAATGCAAGTTCTCCGAAGAGGAGCTGAAACCTCAGCCTATGATCAAGAAAGCACGCAAAATCTTCATTCCTGATGATATGAAGGTAACTTGGGTCAAGTTATTCACCCCCCAAAAGTGTATGTTTGGTCACCCTTTGCCTTTGACCAGCTGGGCAACAGGCTCTTGCTAAGAAGCTTATGTCCGTTCATTCATCCTTCGGCAGCCTGGCCCACGTGATCCTCCTTTTTCCTGGTATCGCTCCAGTTCTGCTGGGTTTGGGATTAAAGGATTTGCCGTTTTTAATTTGTTCAAATAAAAGTGGATCCCTCCCCAGCTTTGCAGAATAGTAAATTGCTCAAAGCTGATTGCATGGCAGCGAATGCGTGAGAAAACTTGCCGTCACAATGAAGGTCGGTTTTCTCTCGTGCTTGTCCTGTTAATCATATTTAAGTATGGTATAATTTGTCATAATTATCTCTTCATATAAATCAGAGTTGTGTAGAAACTATTAATCCTGTAAAACCTGACATATGCAATGATAATAATTTTAAAAAATCATTTTCTTTTAAATGAAACCATTTATTGAACCTTCAGACAAAAAAAAAAAATTATTTAAAAAAAATGAAACGTTTGCATGTGGTATCATATCATATTTGATACATCAGGCTTTTATGGCTCATATAATATGATATAGCAGAACACTTGAGGAGGAAAAAGCAGCTTAATTCACAAGCCAAAACTGAGCATAAATATGCAATTTGGCCAAAAATTAAGATGAATTTCTGATAGCTTGTAATGTAAATCAGTGAGATTTTATAACAGTATAGTAGACTACTTACATAAAAGGCATATAAATATCAACTGTCACTCTGTATCTTCCAATAATATGTCTAAGATGATATTTAAATGCTTAGTTTTATGATCAAAACTGTAGTTTTTATTTTGGGGGGGCAAAACATATAATGCAATGCAATACAATGATGATCGAGAGATGCACAAATAAACATGATTTTAAAAAAGCCTGATGTATCATATTTGATGCTCACATTTTCACATGATTTATGGATAATCAAGTAAACCCAAACCTACAGGTAGTCTTGAAATATTTCTAACAATATAACATTTATTCTTACGTTTACTTTAAAAATCAGTAGATTTCCCAGCAAAAAGACACCTTTACCACAACCTCAAGGTGAAATTGTGTGAAACATTATATCTTAGATGCCTTATAAATTTGCATATCAAATAGGCTTTATAGGGTTAACACATAACAATTAAAAAACATTAAATAATCAGAGTAATCTTGACATAAAGTAACTAGGCGCTCCTGTCTCTTCCCCACCCCTTTTTCTGCATAATTTGAGCAGGATGACAAATACTGGGCACGGCGCAGAAAGAACAACATGGCCGCCAAGAGGTCACGGGACGCTCGGCGCCTAAAAGAAAATCAGATTGCCATCCGGGCTGGTTTCCTGGAGAAAGAGAATGCGGCTCTCCGACAGGAAGTTGCCGACATACGGAAAGAGCTGGGGCGGTGCAAAAATATCTTAACCAAGTATGAAGCTCGGCATGGCCCTCTGTGAGACTCCACGGGTGCTCCTGAAGTTTCCCCCCACCCACGCCCTTCCAATTTGAAGGACAGTATTCTTGGGTTAAGGCCCTCTGGGCCTGTTTTCCAGCCAGCCCTCACCTCAGTCTGTTCTTGGCACCTTAGAAGGCAGAAACGTTTCGTTGTGTGGTTATTTGATACATCTTGTAGAGGTCTCTCACTCTCTTTCTCTATTTGTTATCGCAAACAAAGCGTATATTATTTTAGTGTGTTGTAGCATTTGTCCACAAACGTTTGCCTTGATTTGTCATAATTTAGCAGTCAAATCTGAGCTAGCAGATCTTCTGCTGCTTCTACAGACTCACATGTATGCTGTGTATGAGAGAGGAGGTACATGTGCATACCTGCTTCAGGTGTTTTAGGTTTTGTGTCCGTAAAGACATTATTCTCACAGACAGAACAGAATGTAGCAAGATTTGAGAGTTTGAAACAACTTCATATAATCATAATTGCTAAATATGTATATCCTTATAGAAAACAGACAAACAAGTCGCTTACTGTTTATTTCCAAAGCGTAATGAAATAAGGATGCCAGCTTCTGGGAATCTGTGCTGTGCCACAAAGAGTGTGATTGAAATTGGCTGTTACTTTATTATGAACCAGTAGTTGTTTGTTCAGTGTATGTGGTAAATTGACTTTCAGTCCAGTCAAGCGAATATGAAAGATAAACTGGTATGTTTAGGTTGATAATGGACCATTTCACGGACTATGATGACGCGTTTCCACAGTTATCAACACTGCAAATCTAGTAAAGTTTTTATTATTTTTATTTCATTTTTTCATACACACTTATAACGTTATATTTTGTTATATTACCTTGGCAGTAAATGACAAAAAAACAAATTGACGCTGTGAGACGGTTTCTAATGCTGCCTTCACGTGCTATAGGAAATTTAATATTTCCCACTTCTGAAGGCGCGATTACGAGCTTATCGCATTCAAGTTTCAACTTAAGAGGGCGTTCATGTGCAATTTTTTATTTTTTTTTTTACCTCGGAAACTCGTATTTACGATAATTTCGAGAGCACGTGAAGGCAGCATAATACAACGGTTGAGGGAGTGGCGGCAAATTTTTTTTATCTTTCTCTCTTCTGACTGCTGTAATCTCTCTCATACTCTCTCTTCCTCTTTTGGAAAGTTGTGGAAACGCTATCGCGTATTTTTCTTTTGCTATTAGTGCAAATGAAGTCTACCCAACTATGTTCAGTTAAAAAGTCCACACTTTCAATATTTCGATTAGCTTTTTTAAATCCAAAAGTGTGGGAAGGTAATTTTGTTTAGGTGGAACTACCTGTTGCAATAATTTCATCAGAGAGCACAGAGCGTCGTTTATTCTGCATTAGCATGCTTTGAGTTCAAACTGTGATGAAAGGAAAACATACCTACTGAACAAGGTCTCAATTCCTTTATTGCTAAAACAAAGAGGCAACCTGGTAGGCCTATATAAAGTATATTGAAAGAGATATGTTGCCTTTTGTTGCCGAGTTGTGAAATGAATGTAGATGTAGGCCTACGGGGTATTTTATGTCTATTACTCTTTACTACAGACCAAATGATATGAAATACAACCATATTGTCATTTTGAAATTAAATGTTTTTACAAAGTTATTGTTTTTGTACAGTATTTTCATATGAATTTCTGAATATGTAATTTGATGTATACTGTATATCAAACTATATGAAAAAGTTCTAAGTTCTACAGGTAACTGTATATGGGCATTAATATAATACATTTAGTACTATGAACTTTACATACTATCAGTTTCTTCACCTTTTACAGTTTATTTTTAAGTGCATCAATATCAAAACTTTTTTTTTTTTTCATGTTTTCTTTTTTCTTTTGTTGTTAAATTATATCGTCAATACCTTTCATGTAGTGGTTGTGATGTACAATCATGAAATATGATATTATTGTGTGTTTGCCAAACTTGGTAAAAGAACGTATTCTTGGCCACATAGAATGTTGTCAATTATTGTGTATTTCAACAAATAAAATGTATTTTATATTAAACATATTAAACTACAGCACGTTTAAATTTTAACATTCTGTTTTCAGATGATTATTTCACTCAAATATTTAAAATGTGTTGTCTGTTGTGGTCCATTTTGGTTCCTTTTTCCTGTTAATGAAAATAAAAAGCTTTTGAAAAGATGATATTTGATGATGAGTGAAAAAGAAATATATTATAAATATTTGACATCTTTCTTTAAAGATTTGCACAATGAGCTCATTGCATCAAATAACTGCAAAAAAAATACTCTTGGTATGCTGGAGGATCGAAAAATTATAGTTGTTATTCTGAAACGTACCACTAGAGAGCAATGCCTATCCAAAAATGCATATGTGTGTCTCTAAACAGATGTTGTCAATGCTTTGTCATTAGTGTTACAAAATGTTCTTATACATTATTTATACACATCTTCATCATCACTGTCATCATCAGTGTCACCATCAACAACAAATGTATCAGTATTGTAGATATATATTTGAAAAGTTTTACTTGATACTGCTGCCTCTCTGGTCTATTGTAGAAATAACAAACAAAGACATTAAAAGTTTACACATATATATATATATATATATATATATATATATATATACATATATATATACACCAATCAGGTGAAGTGAATAACACTGATTATCTCTTTATCACGGCACCTGTTAGTTGGTGGGATATATTAAGCAGCAAGTGAATATTTTGTCCTCAAAGTTGATGTGTTAGAAGCAGGAAAAAAGCGTGAGGATTTGATTTTGAGCGAGTCTGACAAGGGCCAAATTGTGATGGCTAGACGACTGGGTCAGAGCATCTCCAAAACTGCAGCTCTTGTGGGGTGTTGTGGTCAGTATCTATCAAAAGTGGTCCAAGGAAAGAACAGTGGTGAACCGGCGACAGTGTCATGGGCGGCCAGTTAAGGCTCATTGATGCACATGGGGAGCGAAGGCTGACCGGTGTGGTCCGATCCAACAGACGAGCTACTGTAGCTCAAATTTCTCAAAAAGTTAAAGCTGGTTTTGATAGAAAGGTGTCAGAATACACGGTGCATCGTAGTTTGTTGCGTATGGGGCTGCACAGCCGCAGACCAGTCAGGATACCCATGCTGACCACTGTCCACCGCCGAAAGCGCCAACAATGGGCACGTGAGCATCAGAACTGGACCACGGAGCAATGGAAGAAGGTGGCCTGGTCTGATGAATCATGTTTTCTTTTACATCACGTGGATAGCCGGGTGCGTGTGTCACTTACACGGGGAACACATGGCACCAGGATGCACTATGGGAAGAAGACAAACCGGCGGAGGCAGTGTGATGCTTTGGGCAATGTTCTGCTGTGAAACTTTGGGTCCTGCCATCCATGTGGAGGATACTTTGACACGTACCCCCTACCTAAGCATTGCTGCAGACCATGTACAACCTTTCATGGAAACGGTATTCCCTGGTGGCTGTGGCCTCTTTCAGCAGGGTAATGTGCCCTGCCACAAAGCAAAAATGGTTCAGAAATGGTTTGAGGAGCACAACGAGATTGAGGTGTTGACTTGGCCTCCAAATTCCACAGATCTCAATCCAATCGAGCATCTGTGGGATGTGCTGAACAAACAAGTCTGTGCCATGGAGGCCCCACCTCGCAACTTACAGGACTTACAGGATCTGCTGCTAACATCTTGGTGCCAGACACCACAGCACACCTTCAGGGGTCTAGTGGAGTCCATGCCTCGACGGGTCAGGGCTTTTTTGGCACCAAAAGGGGGACCAACGCAATATTAGGAAGGTGGTCATAATGTCATGCCTGTGTGTGTGTGTGTATATATATATATATATATATATATATATATATTTAGCTAATTACTTGTCTCTGTTATTCTCGGTTTTGAAGCGATGTATAAAACTATATTTTTTAAACATGAATACACAATATAGTAACTTACTTTTAAATATACACAAAAACATAGCTACAGAAAATAATTTCTTAAGATAACAGAATTTACCAATTTATTTAATATTGTTCATATGTATCACTTAAGTTTATGTCACTTAAAGGGCACCTATTATGCAAAATCCACTTTTACATTGTGTTTGGACATAAATGTGTGTTGGCAGTGTGTGAACACAACCACCCTACAATGATAAAAATCCACCCACTCCCCATGAAACCAAAGCAGTACTCATTAGACATGCTGTTTTGATTCTCTGAGCAGTGTGACGTAACACTGCTCAGGCCCCGCCCACGGCCGCTGACTGACAGTGCTGCAATACCATAGTTCCCGCCCCTCAGCGAGTTGTATGCTGTCCGCCATTTTCTGTGTGCTCGAGCAGCTTTACGAACAACAATTGTCTTGTAGGCAATCCTGGTGTTCTGTTGTTGGATGTAAGAGTGAACATAGGAGTCTTCATTTTCTCCCAACATCTGAGCCACTGAGGATGCTGTGGATTCATTTTTGAAGGTAATACGCCCCAAAATATACCTAAATTCGTTTATGTCTGCGCAAATCATTTCACTCCAGACTGCTTTGTGAACGAGGGTCAATGCAAAGGGACAATACAAAACACAGGTTTTGCCAAAAAATTTTTACTCAATGATGGATCAGTTATGGCAGCAATGAAGGAGCACGCACTTTATTACAGTTCATCGGAGTTGTTTTACGGATAAAAAGTTTAACAGTTTATTAAGCACCCACCCCATCGAAAAAAAGAATAAGGTCTGTATACTTGTTTGCTGTTAGTTGTAAGGAGTATTTTTGTGTAATTCGATCGCTGTGTATGTTAATTTTTTTGCAAAGGAGAGTGAGAGTTTATGGATAAGACTTTCTCGTACTGTGTTTTATTCAGTTCTTACGTGATTTTCTAGAGTGAAAACAGACGCTTCATCTTTTGTGTGTTGTAAAGCAAACTTCATAAAACTCATCAGTAAAGTTTTGGCCATCATTCGGACGGGGTCCGCTACAACAGGCTTGTACTAATAGTGGATAAAAGCAAGATGGCAACATAATTTATAACCGTAATTAAACTATACCTGTTCCGTCTCCATGCAGCATATATTCTCTGGTTCTGTAGGCATCATTGTCTGACTCTGTCTTCAAACTGAACACCATTATTGACAGTTTCTGACATTTTCAGTGCTTAAGATTGTCTTGTTTGTTGCATGAACTCTTGAAGCTCCGCCCTCTTCTTGAAAGAGGGCGGGAGCAGCAGCTCATTTGCCTTTAAAGGGGCACACAAAAACAGCGTTTTTTTTTTTTGTTTGTTTTGTTTTTTTGCTCACCCTCCAAAACTGTCTATTTTAACATGCTAAAAATTATCTGTGGGGTATTTTGAGCTAAAACTTAACATACACTCTGGAGACATCAGAGACTTATTTTACATCTTGTAAAAAGGGGCATAATAGGTGCCCTTTAAGTTTATATGTCAAATACTTGTTAAAATAAATGTAAAAATGTAATTTTGTAACAGATGCATGGTGATATAGGAGAACAATATTGCGGGGGAAAAAATCTTCTCTTCCCTTAAGAAATGTTGAAACCAACTCTTGAGCTTCCCCTCTATTGCCGCTCTTGTAAAGTTTTTTCTGTCATGATTTTCTGTCCTGAAACCACGAAACAATTTTTATCAACATTTGTTTTCCATGAAAAGATCAGTAACTAATTTCAAGCAATTTTCGCGCTCTATGTCAGTGAGACCAGCGATTAACTTTTATTGTAAGTGCATACTTTTAAGATAAATAATTTAGTCCAGTCACCCACTGACAAATTACCAACGAATTACCATTGGTTCTAACTAGAGGTCGACTGATAGTGCAAGTGTATATATATATATATATATATATATACTGTATATGAGATGTAATAATAAAACAGAAAGTAGGCCATACAGAAATACAGACATTAATTCCTTTCCAGAAAATATGCAGCTAAGCACTACATCCCTTTGACATGCACGCAAGAAGTCATGCTCTGTCTCTCTAAAGCTTTTGCATGCTGTAAAATGAGCTTTCTGTCAACAGCATGACGGTCACTCCTGCAATGACGTGTTCAGAGCAGACCTCCAGTACGTGCTGCTTCTGGGTGTGGCCTAAACGTCCTCTTACTCGAGACAAACACAGATGACTTCCTGTGGGATTATGTGGCATTTATCAAATAGACTAGGAGTTATATAAAGCCATTTGTAAATGCAGAGGGAGCAGATTGGGATCTAACATTAATCCCAGCCTGCATTCAGCCTGGCTGCAATCCATCTGAAAGAAAGGACAGGCAACAGGAATTACAAACCTTACACTGGTCACATCCTCCTCCACTGTCTATACCCTTGCTTGCCCTCTCCAACTCATGGCCAACACAGGATAACTGAATCTGATCGATTGAGGGCCAATGTTCAGTTTTAGCAATAATGATATGTAGACCTACTTTTTCTGTAAATTCAGTTAGGAATTATTAAAATGATTCAAGATTTGCTCAGATTTATCACAGCTCTTACAATGCTGATACATGAAAAATAAATAATAATAAAAAAAATGCACAATTAGAAAAAAATCATTTGCTTTTTTATTCACCAAATTTACTGTAGAGAATACACGAGTTTTCGGAACGTTATATTAGTGAAAATAGGAATGAAATCACCACTTTTATCACTTGATTGTCAAAAATCTCTATTTTTTTTAAATTAACACAAAAATATTTAATATTAATATAAAATTTTTCTTCCATAAAATAAGTTATTATGATTATCATCATCATCATCATCATCTTTGGTAACACTAATAAGGTTTCATTAGTTAACAAAAACAAATGAACAATACTTCTACAGCATTTAATAATCTTAGTTAATGTTAATCCAACATTTAATACATTTTTAAAATCAAAAGTTGTATCTGTTAACATTAGTTAATGCACTGTGAACTAACATGAACATTAACAACTAAAATTTATTAACTTACATTAATAAAGATTAATAAATGCTTGTAAAAAATATATTGCTCATTGTTTATTCATGTTAGTTAATGCAATAACTAATGTTAACAAATGAGACCTTATTGCAAAGTGTTACCTTTTCTTTATTATTATACTTCATAAATATATTGCATTTTAGATTATGATTTATAATGATGATGATGTAGATCAACTACTCATCAGCATTTGATTCCTGGGGAATACATATATAGTAAAATGTATATACTGAATGCAAAGTAAGTTGCTATGGAAAAAAGCATGTGCCAAATGCAATGCATAAATGTAGATGATGATTTAACAATTGCATTCAGCCAAGTGGGTTCATCAGTGTCCATTGAATGAGAACTTTTTATTGTTTTATCTGTGAAACAATTCTTATATTATTGTAAATGTATCCTTTATAATATACCTATAAGTTTACACATTTACAAACATGCACACATTCAAACTTCACAACAGACACATTCAGAATGAATAAGTTATATACTTAGTGTTGCACACTAACACAACATTTATGCTTTTGACATAGCTGCAAAATCATATGTCATTTTTATAGCAGACAACATTGTGACTGTACACGTGTCCAGACGTTTGCCCTGTTTAGGCATGCACATGTGTCTTCTTCTGGCCTCTATCCAGTGTCCAGAGGATAAAATAACTCCATTTCCATGATGAAAATGTCCACAATAAACTAATGAATGCAGATGGATGCTCTGAAACAGAGAAGAGAAGAGGCCATTAAAGACTGTGTTTTATTGACTACGCCTCCAGTGGCAAAATGCTGTTTGATGCGTTGTCAGTTTAAAGTCAGAGGGTTGCATTACATAATTCTAAGGATGAACACTGTCTCTTTAAAGGGGTGCTACAGTATATGGAGTTCAAGATTGCAAATATATATGTATGTTTAAAGAAAAGTAATATAAGCAATACTTGCACTGTTTGACCACAGCAAACTTGAGATTTCACATTTCATAGTTTGTTTTTGGCAGTGTATTTTAGTTCTAGACAAAGATATAGTTAGAAATTAGGTAATCAACAGGTTACGAGCAGGAAAAGTCATATTTATGTTACTGCTACCATTGGCAGATGTGCTTAAACATCATATTTATATGAATATGCAAAAAATAAAAATGTAAAAATTGTCATTTTAAATCTAACTTTAATTTTAAAAATGTTAATGGTTTGTTTGGTTGTCTTAAATGGGTTTATTTAATCATAAAACGATTATCTGAGGGGGAAAAACTAGCACTGGCCCTTATTCTTTTTTTATTATTATTATACATTAGCATGAATTTTTCCAGATCATAGATGATATTTAATTGCTATGATCTTATATCAATTCTAGAGATGTCTACACATCAACTTTAAATCACAATATTGCAGACATGATACACTCTTTTCAAGCTGATCATGTGCTCTGGCCACAACAACAGGTTTTGTTTTTATCTGATTGGTTATATAAAATGATGGCTGCTGCTTTTATATACAGTAGCCTACTAGATAAGTTCAAATCAACAAAAGATTATTTGAAGCATCTATTTTGCATGCAAAAGAGCAGATAATGTTTATTGAATGATTTAGTTGCATGTAGGTAGTCCTGCTCTTAGTATTAAATCAAAATCACAACATAAGCTAACATAAGTTTTGACCAATCAAAGAGGAATCGATCCAAAATTACCATAACATTTTTTTCCCCCTTTTATTTCATCATTCAGTTCAATTTTATACAATATTATCTTTACATAACCATCTTATCTGGATAAATTAAAGACCATAGTGCGTAAAACACTACCGTCACAACGGCCATTTTGGTTTGTATGTTTACTCGGATGATGATGCAATAGTACAGACAGTTGATGTTGCTGAAGTTAATCCCTGTGCAAATGCCTTCTTTCTGTTAATGGTTATAAATCCTAAAGAAATACATCATGTCATCTACCTGGAAAAGGAATATATCTGTGAGTATTGTTTGCAAACGATATGTAGACTAAATGATGTCAGTATGTAAAACATGTCTTGATTTTTGTATCCTTATTAGTGAAACAAAAAAAAATCACATTATAAATCATATGGAGAAACTCTACAAATGACATCACTTTGGACAAACAAAAAAAAAAATCAATGAGCATTAAATGGGTCATGTATTCAGGTCAGTGAGAAGGAATTGTTTCTTACCTCTTTCCTTTGAAATTAGGTTTCAATTTTAGCACTAGTCTCTGGATGTGTCAGACCAGCGTGCTCCTCTTCTCGCGCATGTCAGGGGTCAAAGGTGTGAAGTTGGAGGAAACTGTATTGTTCTGCTCATTATAACGCGATGAGGCCGGGGAGTTTTGCATCACCACAAGCCGGATGGGAGACTGTTGCTGGGGGGCAGGGGGCTCGGAAACGTACTCCTTGGAAGGGTCTTTGCCCCGGCAGTCGTACAGGATGCAAGAGATGAGAAAGACCAGAAGCAAGATCACGTAGCTGGCGATGAGGATGATGAGGTTTAGAGTGACTGGATCAATCTCCAGGTAAAATTCCATGAGACCCATGGCGACGCTGCATCCCTGACTCCGCGCTCTGAGAGAAACGTGGGCACCATGGACTCTAGTCGGGCTCTTCGGCAAAGCTTGAAGTAGTAGGGATATTCCGACGAGCACCAGCAGGGCCCTCTGTAGAGATCAGAGTGGAGATGTCGCTCTGCCGTTCAAAGACTTTAATCCCTCCCCTTCTATTCCACCAACCTTGAATTCTTGCAGCCAATGATTAAAAGCTGCTCACTTTAATAGCTTAAGCTGCCATTTTAATTTTGCCAACTGCACATTGCGGGATGGATTTGGACAAATTATGTTGAAGCGGTGAAAGGGTGGAGGAGAATTTTTAGCGTGTCCCACCTCGTGTCCTTTTGCCAGGAGCACGTCAATGTGGGATTTCACTAAGTATTGTGTAATGACTTTTAGTTATGTCATTATAAATGGACCGTGACATAACACTCAAGCCAAAAAGCAGATTTAATGTGTGTGGAGGTATTTTGGGAAAATGTAATATGCATTTTCCCCCATTTTTTTTTGTTTTGTTTGGTTTAATCAAGATATTTTTACATATAAAAAAAAGAGTTTTTGAGACAGTGTCCATTAAAAGTGGCTAGTTATGTTATGTCTTTATAAATGGACTTGACATAATACTGAAGCCAAAAAGCATATTTAATGTTGTTTTTGAAGGTAATTTGGGAAAATATAACTTAAATATATTTTTTTAGCATTTGGCCTTCATAAAATTCTGAATACATTTTTATGTATTTTTTATTATTTTTCTCATTCAGTGGATTTTCTTTAAAAAACAATAATTTGTTTAACAATTTTAATATTTAATATCGCCATAATCTAAGTCATACTAAGAGTGTTTGGGACAGTGTCAGCTGAAAGAGTCTAAGAAACTGCTGTTATGTCATCATAAATGGTTTGTGATGTAAAACAAGCCAAAAAGCAGATTTAATGCTGCTTTTGGAGGTATTTTAAATTCTGTGGCATTTTGCACTCATCATTTTTATAGATTTATAAAAAAAAATATTTAATAATAATAATAAAACACTTTTGTATTAATAATTATATATGATGATTAAATATAACATAAAGCATATTAAGAGTTTTTGGGAGGTGAAAGTGACTAACAGTTTTATCATGTCATTACTAATGGATGGTGACATAACACTAGAACCAAAAAGCAGATTTAAGGTTAGGTGTGGAGGTATTTTGGGAAAATGTAACATTTAGCATATCATAAGTTAAGGTTTTATATATGTATATATATATATATATATATATATATATATATATATATATATATACATATGTTACCCTGGACCACAAAACCAGTCATAAGGGTCAATGGTCAATTTTTTGAAATTGAGATTTATACATCATCTGAAAGATGAATAAATAAGTGATGTGTGGTTTGTTAGGATAGGACACTATTTGGCCGAGATACAACTATTTGAAAATCTGGAAACCGAGGGTGCAAAAAAAAAAATCAAAATATTGAGAAAATCACCTTTAAAAGTTGTCCAAATGATGTCCTTAGCAATGCATATTACTTACAAAAATAAATTTGATATATTTATGGTAGGAAATTTACAAAATATCTTCATGGAAAATGATCTTTACTTATTATCCTAATGATTTTTGGCATAAAAGAAAAATCGATAATTTTGACCCATACAATGTATTGTTGGCTATTGCTACAAATATACCCGTGCGACTTATGACTGGTTTTGTGGTCCAGAGTCACATATAGTGTTGGGGGTACGTGAGTTATGTAATCAATTACTTTTTTCAAGCAACTAACAAAGTAAGGCATTACTTTTTAATTTACAATACACTTTTTCAAACAAGTTACTTTGTTTTCCCAGTTGTTGACTGACAGCTCTCTTGTCCCCATATTGAGAGAAATTGGAAGTGCAGAGGCGTTGTGTGCGCTGCGTAAAAATGATGGTTACTGTAGTTCTAGACTAAATGTGAGCATGCATTTACTCTTTCCTCAAAATGAATAAAAACAGTGAAATTCAAACTCAATATTATGCAAACCTGCAACAGTTAAACATGTTAAATAGCACAGATTTACTTAAATTTAAATACTTTACGCATTTAATCTCACTTTATTTACCAATGTCTTGGCTGCTGACCTTCGATGATCCAATTCAACCATACGAAGCAAAAATTACTTTAGATAAACATCACAATGTCACGGAAACACAGACTGGAGAGATGGGCGAGTATAAACAATTAAACTCTTTATTGAAAAATAGGTTGAAATTAGCAGAGTGAAAACAGGCAGCAATGGCGGTGAGTGCAGACAGGGAACTTGCAGGTGAGAATCCACACACACACTTCTAACAGTCACTGATATGCAATGAATAACTTTCCTTTCTTTGCAGGATGTCCATATAGAAACTGGGGAACAAGGAGGAACAGGAGCATGGAGACTGAAGGGGAGACAGGGACAAGGAGCAGGGCACAGAGGTAAGTATAGTTCCGGTAAGTCGCAGTCCAAACGATAGCAGTCTTGGCAATCAACAAGACCAGACAATGCACATAAATGGAGTGTCCTTATATCTGGTGCAGGGTGATGAGGTGATAGATGAAAGCTGGTGATGATTGTGGAATATGTGCAGGTGATGGACCAGGAAGGATTCTGGGTAATGTAGTGCAGAAGGTGACGGACATGGTGACTGAGATTGTGTGTTTAATTTGTTTTTATTGCTGAAGTAAGGGTGTTACACTTTCTTCTCTTCCTCCTCCTTCTCATATTCTTTTGCAATCCTTTACAGCAGCACAGCTGAAAGGTTTGTTTGAGCTGCATTTCACTTTTGGTGTGAAAGGGCCTTTACATTTCACCCAGCCCATGTGAGAAAAAGTAAGGCAAAATATATGTATAAATATAATATATGCAAAGCTATACTATCATGTATCAACAATAAAAATAAAACTGAAACTTTGATATTTAGTGTTATACCCAAAGGTAATCTAAGGGTACAGTATTGTTTGACCTTCATGTTAATGGACGAGAAAGTAGAGTGCTTTTCTTCTTTTAATCTGGGTTTGCAACATCTGCCTATTTATGTCTTGATCTGTCCATAAGCATCTATTACAGCTTACAGCTGTGCAGTGAACACTAGCACATACCACCTGCCCAAAGTTTTATAGTTTGACAAGGATTATACTGTAAACGTACCAGATGGACTAAAAGAATAACTGAGGTCTTAAAAAGAAGGTCACAGGTGGGGGCCATGCAAACCATACATGACACAGGGCATAATCTGTCTACAATTTGAATGAATGTGCTGCTCTGGTTTTTATGCATGTGATTTGAAGTCACCAATATTTCCATTCAAAGCAGGTCTTTTTAAACCTAAAAGTACGTCATGCGAATCGTACCATTTAATCAAAATCTGGATATTATGAGCTCTGGGTCAATCTCATTCTGTTGAAACTCTAAACACATTGAATAGTACATTGAATTTTAATGACAAATGGATTCAAATGAATTCATTTTCAGTCATTCCAAAACATATTTTAATCAAAGCTATTCCTCCGACTCTCTACCAGGTCAGTCTGACTCTCCCACGATCTGTCCATTTTTCTTCTCTTTCTGCATCTCCTGCACACTGCACTGAAGCCCAGAAGCAACAGTCCACTGATGAGAAGCAGAAGTCCCAGAATGGAGATGGTTGATCCATGGGTGCTGAAACTGTAGGCTACCGCTGTGACTGCAACTCCAATGATCAGGAGAACCACACCAAAAGGAAGGGTACAGCGAGAGCAGGACCCCTCTGCTCCTCCAGTGGCTGTCGCCAGCTCTGCTCCATTAACCAGGGCTGAACCCTTCAGCGCAGAATGATCAGTGCTCATGGTCCAGTGGAAGCTGCTAGGGTGCTTAATTCACTTTTGTCTGGTAATTTTCTGGTTCCTCTTGCTCTTTACTGACGATTCAGTTCATAGCAGCATTTCTAAGGTCAAAAATTACCACAATAAAACAGAATTTTTAATGTAACTGTTTTGTAAATCTTTAGATTAAGTGAATTATCATATTCATTCATTCGTCCATCCATGTACATATCTTTTTTCATTATTGATCATTTCTATCTATTCATATGTTCAGTCATTCACTATGTACATTTCTTCTGCAACAAGCATTTTTCATGTTGCACAACATTTGTACAATCTTTGCACTAAAAAATAAATAGTTCAATAATATTTTGGATTTGCTTTGGACATCTGTTAAATGAATAATTTGAATTGAATTTATTGCACATTTCAGAGTATATTTATTTCTATCTTTTCTTTGTATTCTCTCTATATTTTTGTAGTATTTTATTGTGTTTTATGATACTGTACTGTTTTGCAATTTCGTGATTTATGTTTATTGTTTTAGTGCCTCGATTTCCCCCAGGAGATTGATAAAGTCATATTCTAAAAATATAGGCAATTATGAAAAATGAATGAAATGAAATGAAATGAATGAAAAATTATATAGTCACTTTGTTTTGAAATTTGATCATTTCAAATTTTCATTTTGCTTTGAAAAATAAGAACTTGATACACAACTGTTCAAAAGTTTGTGTTCAGTAAGTTTTTTTTTTTTTAATAAATTAATACTTTTATTCAGAAAGTACGCATTCAAGTGTCTGTAAATACATTAATAGTTAAAAAAAAATGCTATTTCAAATAAATACTTTTCTTTTGAACTTTTTGAATCCAGAAAAAAAGTATAGTTTTTCACAAAAATATTAAGCAACACAACTGTTTTCAGTATAATAGTAATATAAATGTTACTTCAGCACCAAATTAGCATATTAGACTTATTTCTGAAGGATCATGTGACTGCCATTGCAGGTATAAAATTACAATTTAAAATATATTAAAATAGAAAACAGTTATTTTAATAATATTTCACAGTATTACTGTTTTTACTGTATTTTTGATCAAATAAAGCAGCTTTGGTGAGCATAAGAGACTTCTTTCAAAAACATTAAAAAAATCTTACCACAAAACTTTTGAACGATATTGTACATATGAGCAGATGTAAGTAGCTTTATATAAAATATCATAGTAAAATTATTTACCAGTTCACCATAGTCATGCAGCAAGTTTAATGCATAAAGAAAAATGCTTCACAAACTGAAGCTGAAGATGAAACTTACCATGAGAAGAAGCATATGTGCCCTGGAGTGAAACCAGACTGAAATGAAGTTTTTCTTCAATATGTTTCTCTTCCTTTAAAGACTACATTGATATTTAACCCTCTACATACAGACTGCATGTATCCATTGGAATCGTCCCTGTGGTGGGTCAGTTTCTGGGCCACCAGGGTGCCACAGTATCCAAGGAACAAAAACAAATCCCTGCACCACAGCTGCAAGGCCACACACTCCCCTAGATTCCCTGGCCATGCCGTCAATTACAGACAGATGTTCAATGTTTTCTGCCTCTTTCATCTTATTCCCACCCCCATAACTGGGTGCTGTGCTTGGACTCTTGCTCATCTGCATTGTGATCTGTGTAGTGCGTGATGGAGTTTAGCAAGGTGGTTAGAAAATCACTGAATCTCACATTTCTCAGAAAATAATTTATCATCATGTCTGCTGAAAAGTCTTCAACTGGTTTCATGAAGCTGATTTCAGTCTCTGAAGATACGCATGGGTTAAAGCTCCCTCATGTGGTCTTTTTAGTGACTAACAGGGAAAAAATTTTATCCACAGGGAGTGAGTGGGCCTAAAACATTAAAATGGGTATCATACTCAAGTGACTTGGTAAAAGCATCATCTCACCTTCTTTATCTAAAAGCAACATGGCCGCTGACCTTGAGGGTTATGTTCCTAACTTTTACGTCATTTGTCCTGTAAGATACAAACTGTTAAATTGAAAATAAAAACATCTTGAAGAAAGGATGAAATTACATTATTTGAGCAAAATATTTAATTTTCAAAGGTATCCTCATGCAGCCTCTTAAATGTCACCAGTTAAGGCTTAAAGGTGGAGTAAGCAATTTCTGAGAAACACTGTGGATACTTGAATCAACCCAAACAAACAAACCCCTCCCTTCATTGCTCCACCCCCCAAAATGCACAAACAGGCAATGCAAGAGTGGATGCTTATCATAGCTGAAGAGAAGCAAAATAATGCTTTGTGAAAAATAAAGCGAAGGTGACGAACAAACAAGGGAGGAACAAAAAATGAACATACAGTACACAAGAACAAGAGTTCGTTGTTAGTCGCCAGAAGCACACCAGCTCCAGACAAACAATGACACTGAAAACTTGAAATCTTATTACTATAGCTAACATTACAACAACAGCATATCTTGGTTCTGTGAAACATAGCAAAACCAATGTTACTCGTTTTCATTTGTTTACGTTTTCAGGCCTTCCCACTTACAGCGCTGGAAAGCTTTTCTAATATTATTGTGGGTCCTAAATGCCCAATCATAACCCTTCTTTTTCCAGCGATATTCCTCTGACCTTTCCTTTTTTGAAATGTGTCTCTCAGCATTCTCTCTTTCTACAGACTTTCTTCAAATCTCCCTCTTGTTCACTCTCTCTCCTCCCCCATAATGAGTGTATACGCCCCCTACTGCTGATTGGCTACAAGTGTGTCTTTCTCAGAAATTGCTTACTGCACCTTTAAATCAAATTTGATTATTTATTTGGTTATTTCCAATAATCTTTGTATATACAAGATAGAAAAATAATTTTACATTGATTCAGTGAGTCATAATATTTCTATATATTTAAATTTTTAATAGTCTATCATTTAAAATACAATTAGCCTATAGTTTTATTATACTTACTTAAATGTACTTTAATAAAACCATAAGTTTATTTATAAGCTTATTTATAAGCACATTTTAGTTTACTTGACAACTTTTTTTTTACAGTGTATAGATGGATTAAAAGTGTTACATATTCCTCATAAATAGGCTACAAAAACTGCATAGTTTATATAATTGAGGCAATAGTCATCATGTTGTCTGGTGGAAATAGCTGAGATGTTCTTTGGTTACATCAACATGAAGATGAAGCACTGTTTATGGGACATAATTGCAGTCCCTCATTTTCCTAGATAACTACATAAATATTTCCTGTCTTATCTTACAAAGACAAGTACAAGAAATCTGAACAGGACGGGTTTCAAAGAAAATCGACATTTTTACGTCCATACAGTCGTTAGCAAAACATAGGATATCAAAACATTACTCCGTGGAACATATTTATAGTTACTGAACATATATGAAAAGTGAGTATCTTCGAATCAGATGACAGGGTTTCTTCACTTCCTGATGGCGAACAGAGATCATATTTGGTGAGTTTTGCAGAAATCTTTAGCTTTTCTTCCAGCATGCAGTCGCAGAAGTTCGACTTTTCACTACGCCTGAGTGGAAGACACGTAACGGGAAGTTTTGAGTCTAGTTTCAGGTTTTTACGGGAAGAGGATGCAGATGTTCTGAGGATCCGCCGCGGTTCCTTAAGTCCAGAACCGGAGAACAAAGAGGTACATTCCCTCCTTTTCCAAACGAGTCCGTGTGCGTATTCAGTGAAGCTGTCTGAACTGGACGTGAAAATGTGTAAACTTTACAGTGTACATCGCAACTGAAGTGTTTGCAGTGTAGGTGGAGTGTTAGGAAGAGGAGTAATTAAAGATGGATGCATGTGGGATTTGAACTGTGTTGTGATGGTAAAAATGTGAGAAGATCTTAAAGCTTATTTCGGAACCACACCTATGCTAAAGCTCAGTTGTTTAAAGTAATTTCTGTAGTGATTAAGGGAGTGACTGTTTATCATAATTGTTTATTTTTGAAAGTCACTTTATGTAGGCATATAGTCACACATACATTAAAGTCTAGGCTACAAAAAGCTATTGAACATTTTCGCTGATATTGCCATGAAAAAAAGTTTCAGTTCATTTAATATTTACTTTCTGTGACAACATGCACCAATAGCAGGAAATTCTGTCACACTATAAGTTGTCACAATGGAACCTGCCATTAAATAACCCATAAACTTTTCCTATAAATGTAAACAGTAAAACATGAAACAGCCAAAGTAAAAGGTAACATTAAAAATATCAACTTATTATTTTGGCCCGTAGAAAATGTAATCATAGTATCATATTCGGCTCTGATGCTGCTTTAGTTCTGTGTTGAAATGCAGCATCACATTAAACTTTGTTGATATAGTGTAAAATCTTTTTGTTTTATTATAATTTAATATTTTAATTCATATTTACATATTTATATGCTCATGATTTCATATTTAAAATGTTAATTTCATATTAGGACAGGGCAGAATTCACACTTTGTCTTCAACCATACAGTTACTGGGGTATAACCTGTTTGACAGCTCCACCATGTGACAACTAGACCTGCTCTTCCTAGAAGTTTACATGTCAGCCAGATACTGTGCTGAATGTGCATTAGTAATGTGTGCGGGCTTGATTATTTAGCCAGTCTCTGTTTGGCACCACCAGCAGGGACCTATGCTGAGAAGTGACTTCAGGTCCAAAACATTAGCCATGTGGATTTTGGCTTCTGTGTAATTTGGCTTCATTAGTGATTGTAGAAGAAAACCTGCCATGATCAGCATATAGTACACTAACAGGTTGAACTATTTTCCGTGTGTGCTCAGAAATGGCTCAAGATGTCTTATGAGACTGAGAAAAGTTGCCTGCTGGCTCCACAGGAATCACAAACACCATATGGTTGCCTCACAGCTAATGAGAAATATGAAATCCCAGGAATGGGAGAGGACAGGTACTGTAAACGTGATGTTAAACACGATTTGTTACTGTCATTTATTAATATATCTGTTTTATAGGTTTAATAAAGCAAAACTGAATGATATGTCTTATTGTATTCCTGTATTGCAGTGTTTTAGAGATGCTGAGCTACTCAAAATTCTCTGATCTGGAGACATGGCTGTGTATGCCCTCCACTTTGTTACCCAGGAGCCGGGATTCAGTTTGCTCCATGCTGCCACCGTCCCATGAGAATGACAATGGAGAAACATATAAAGAAACCAGGTAATGTGTTTGTGAAAGAATTTAAAGGCTAGTTTCTGCTAGTTCCTGTTTCTTTGTTACAGACCAGTTTGATGGCATTTTAGCGTAGGCGTTTCAGTTAAGGCCAATTTTCATATCCAACCAGAAATCTTATGTTTCTGTGTTTAGACTGTTCGCTTGGTTAGCAGTGTCTTGCTTTATCTTACAGACAAGCAAATTCATAATCTTCTCTTTAACTATTACACAGCTCTTTGGAATACAAAATTCTTTTTTGTGTGTAATTACCACTGAACTGTATATTTGTCTATTGACAACCAGTTACCTACACATTTTGCAAGTTCCAAGCCTCTTGTATCATTCTGTGGTATCTTTCTTCTCACATATTCAAATTATTCCATCTCAAATATCCATTTTGCTTATTTATTTGTTAAGTAGCGTGCAATAACTGGAATAATGTACAGTCAGCTGATCATTATTAAGGGAAAAAAAAAACTTGCCATACTGAACATTAAAATTTGTAATCATAAATATATTTACAGTTTGAATTACAAAAGTAATGTTGAATCAAGATCTAAATAAAAATGCTACTTAAAATAAATGACTATTATATATATATATATATATATATATATATATATATAATGTGTAAGCAATAAGGTACAAGAGGCTCTGCTTCGCATCGTGCCTAACAACGCCCTTTAGCCGTGACTTATTCACAATACAGCACTATCCTCGAGTACCTTATTGCTTTTATAAAATGGTTACTACACAATACAAATATTAAAGACAAAAATATGTATCAATGCAACTTTCATGAAGTAAACTTTCACTAAAAGCCTTCCTTCTGCCGGAAAAAATAGTCCCTGACCGTGAACAGCAACAGAAGTTACATTATTATGCCATTAGATGGCGGCAAAGACTGTCTTTATGAGTGTGTCAGTCAGAAGCAAAGACTTTTACATTGAAAAGACTGAATTGTTGTGAACACGGAACAAGACGCAACTGACAAATGCTTTCACTAGCGCTGTCAGTCATGGGAAAACCCCTTAACAGTTAAAAGGACAAGATAATACATAGGACATTTAAACAGATTTTTTATTATGAACATAGGACTGACCTGAAGGAAAATGCTAAATTTGAACGCAGGTAATAAACTCGCTTACTCAGTCTCTTTCTTACAATACTCTTCTAGTTCTACATAATACAGGAAGCTTCAATGAACAATATCAACTGAGAACAAACAGTTTATGTTGCTAAGAGTGGTTGCTAAGGGTGTTGTGTAGTGATAAACAGAACCGTTGGGTGAAGCGGTCATAGCCGTGTTTTATCGTGAATAAAACAGCTATTGACCAATCAGAATCAAGGAGAGGAACTAACCGTTTTATATATATATGTGTGTATATATATATATATATATATATAATGTATGTATATATATATATATATCATTTTCAACTGTTTAGGAAATAATGTCTTTATTTTGACTTTGTTTGCAGTTGGTAGACTGCAATTCGTGTAGTGACCACATGATGTCATCATTTACACATCGTTTACACAAGTCAGTAACTGGACCTTCTAGTAGAAAGCTTAGGACGTTCTAGTAGTAGCTGAAGAAACACACACAGAGAGAGAGAGAGTGTATGTTCTAGTTTTATAAAGATTGTAATGGACATTCAAATTAATCTTACTACTCGCTAAACATTTCACTCCATATTTAACAACATCTGATTACTTTTGAGAATCCTATTAAACATGCTTGTTTTCTTTATACACACCTTTGAATGCATATTGAAACTAGGTGCAGAGAAGAGAGAATTACACTGACAGTACCAGCCAACCTGCTACATGTTGAATCACTGTGGCTCTTGAGGTTTCAATAGCCAATCAAAACCAATCATGTCTTCTCAGCTACCCTTTATGCGGCACTCTCAACAAAAACTGAATCATCAGAGCACCCCAAACCATATGCTACAAAGTAGGCACAAACATGCAATGCATACAATGACTAAGACCAGTTAATATTGCTTTAATCCTGCCTGGGGTAGAAAAGGAAACACACTGCCATCCAACTTTATGTAATCAGGCTACATTCATAAGCTTCAGCAGAGCCATTTATTAAAAACAAAGAGCCGGGTTCCATACTGCGATGGTGTTATTACATCTCTTAGTAGAAACAAAGCATTCACTGGAAACCTCTCCTAACTTGCTACAGTTAATCAAGCCTCACAAAAGCAACATAGCCAACTCTAGCATCAGATATGCGCTACACTTGACTCTTGACAGACTGATATGGCTTTTGTGTGCGCGGCTGGCACACTTTAGCTGAAGGTGTAATTTAATATTTATGCCGGGCGCTGAATGCTTACTGGGGCCGCTTGCTGAGTTTTTTTTAAACCAGGGGCCTTCTTTTTACCCCACAGCGATTACGTTGTTGATTTGACTATGAAAGGCTTTAGCTACGGGAAGTCCTGGGGAAAAACTGTGGTGTTAGATCTTGCAGGTGCATTTAAGTTTAATATGCTGCTCATGGCTCATACGGAATCACATGGAAAATCTTTAATAACTTGTTTTACATGAAGAGAAGAAGTCCATGAGGGCATCATGTTTGCAATGGAACGGATTGTTGAGTTTTTGTTTAGAAGAAAAAAATCAGGATCCCACAAGAGAGGATCATGGAAAAGCCAAAGCTATACCCTTCCAGATTCCAGGTACTGTATATTCCTGAACAGAAAAAAAGGGGTGTTTGTTTATTTTTGTTATTTTATTATTTTATTGAGGCTTCTGCTAAATGTATTATTGCATGGTTAAATATTTTATCTTCCACATTTAGTTCTATTTTGTAATCCATCTTGAGAATAGAATGTCCTCAAACTAAGAATTAAATTGCGCACATAATAAATGTCTATAACGCTTGATGCCTATAATATAATGCTTTAAAATATTCTCACATTTTGTTCTCACACACGTTTAATTCCCTGCTTTTTCTGACATACAGCTGAAAGCTGTAATTTTCTCAGCTTTGATTGGTATGGAAAGACCTGCGTTTTTCACTGCTGGTATGACACGCTGAGTAGTACGGGGGAGCTCAATTGTGATCATGAAAACATCACGATATGACAGCTAATTATAGTGGAGTGACAGCAGAAATGAAATCTCTTTTGTTCCACAGGCCCCCGGAGAACGAGTCTAGCCATCTGAGCCAGTGCCAGGAGAGGAAAACTCATCTATTGCCACCCTCTCCGCTCCTGCCAGTTTCAGCCTCCCCTCACTCCTCGTCGCCCCTGCAGACCACCTCAACTCCTCTGCCCAAGCCCACCAGAGACTCCTGTCATGGCGGCGTGAGTGTGAGGAAACGGCGGCGCCTGGCAGCCAGCCCCGGAGGACTGCACTGGGACGCATCAGGTATGCCAATCACAAACTGCATCCATTCATCATAGTATCAGATACCACCTCCTCTCCAAAACTCTTTTGGCTCTCTACATATATGATTGTGCCAGTGCTGTGGTTTGAAACTTCTTTGAGCAAGTCAAAAAAATATATATGTCTAGCATTTCAGTGTTTGAACTTCTATATTTGAGTTTGAGAAACCACATTTGGAGGTCTTGTGGGTGGATTGATTTCTTGTCTTGTTCGCCACGTTTCGGCAAGCGTTACTTGCAGTGCTATTTGTTTTTATTTGCTTGATTGCCTGTTACATCCAATTTCATCAAGCAATTTGCACAGTTTGACATACATATTTGTGAAATTCGAGGGCAAAGGTTCTCTGCAAAATTAATGACTTGAGTAATCTAGCTAATTGTTTCTGCCTGGAATGATACTCTCACTGTGTTTTGTTGCAATTACCTATAGTAAATGACTGATGTTGTGAAATACTAAAAAATAGGTATATGAAATGATAATTTATTCCCAGCTGGAAAAAAAAAAAAATCTAAGAATGTTTTGCTGACATTCCTATAGAGATATGAAAATGTTATGTTCCCTGAACATTCAAAACATCCAGTTTTTTAAATGTTTTATTTTTTTTTTTTTGGGTACGTTAAGGGTACATTCCATTTTATAATTTTGCAAACATTATGGGAATGTTACTTTTGAATTTTCTCTGAACATTCTAAAAATTATCCAACTAAAACATTTCAGAAGAACACATTCCATGATCTAACATTTTAAGAACATTATTTAATACCAGATAACTTTGAACATTCAATTAATGTTAACGGAAGAGCATTCTTCATAACTTCGAGAGAACCTTGTCAAAACGTTAGACGAACGTTCAACTAAAACGTTTCAGAAAAACGTTCCATGAACGGTGTATAAATAATTTTTTTGTGCTAACATTTTGAGAACATTATTAAAGACCAGATAACTTTAAATGAACATTGTATTAACGTTACTGGCAGAAGATTTGTTCATAACTTTGAGAGAACCTTGCCAGAACCTTTCTGTAAGTCTTTAGACATGTCATGCTTTTTTATATAATAGCATTAGGGCTGGGACAACAAATTGTTAAATCGCGAATCGAGAAATGATTCTGGATCGATTGTGAGATTTAACGTATCCATCGCGATTCTTTCTCGAATCGATTCTGAGCTTAGCTTTTAACAGCAGACGGCACTGCGTGCTTTAGAAACAGCCGTACTCTGCTCTCTTTCAATTCCTTACACACACCACTTGAACTTTCTATAAAGTAATCTTTCATAAAGTTTGAAAAGGTTGAAGTGAATTACAAGGGTTATTGCAGTGGGCTGTTTACATTAATCTCGCGTCATAAAAGCATTCTGAGGTGCTAGTACATAGCCGAACGAATGCGTTCTTCTTTGTCAGCATTTGAGTGTGCGTTTAAAAACTAGCCTAGAGCGCCATCTGCTGTTAAAAACTAAGCTCAGAATCGATTCAAGAGAGAATCGCGATGGATTTGGAAAATCTAAGAATTGTTCCACGAATCGAGATGAATCAATTTATTCTCCCAGCCCTTTACAAAACCCATCCATATTGAAACAAAAAGAGATGATACACAGCAATTAAATCAAATAGTTGCACATTTTTAAATAACGAGGGTATCCTACAGAACATATCACTGTATGTGTTTCAATATTAGTGTTTTAACCAACCTCATCCTGGAGTTCATGCTGTTATGCTGCCAATCGTCAGAGGTGACTCTGTCATTAGCGCTCTTGTTGTATGTGGAAATGACTCTTAATTGCAGGTTTATCTGTGACATTGCCCTGCAGGCGATGTTCATTAGCGCTATCGCAATAGTAGTGGTGAACCTTACGGATGGCATAATGAGCAATTCATTTTACAAGAACTTGTCATGGAAAGCAACATTTTCTGGTACATAGAGATGAAGAAGAGGCAGAGATATTTATTTAGTCACCCCCAACCCCACCTACCCTTCAAAAGAGTATTATCACTATCTTTAGGGGTGGCACAGAATGGCAGGAAACGACTTTTGTTGATGCCATAAACAGCTCTGCCTATCTCTGGAAGAGCGTATGACTGGTATGTAAACAGTGGAGGGTGCTACAGTACTGGGCACTTGCAAGATTATTAAAGAGTTTGTTCACCAAAAAATGTTAATTCTGTCATCATTTACTCACCCTCATGTTGTTCCAATCCTGACTTTATTTCTTCCATGGAACGCAATAGATGTTATGCAGACTTTTCTCTTTACAATGTATACATAAAAGTAGCATAAAAGAAGTCCACACAATTCATGTCCCATTTTCCAAGACTTCTGAAGAAAGTATTCAGGGTTGGAATGAGATGAGGGCGAGTAAATAATGACAAAATTTACATTTTTTGGTGAACTGTCCCTTTAAGAGTGTATGAGGCTGTTCAGAATACTAGCATACTACTCTTACTATTGTTGCAGTAAATAGTATGTTTGTGCAGTATGTATACACAGTGTGCAAATTTTATGTATGTATGGGATAGGGATAGTTCACCTACATTTTTTGTTGAACTATCCCTTTAAGAGTGTATGAGGCTGTTCAGAATACTAGCATACTACTCTTACTATTGTTGCAATGAATAGTATGTTTGTGCAGTATGTATACACAGTGTGCAAATTTTATGTATGTATGGAAAAATCTTACTGATCCCAAACTTATGAACAGTAGTGTACTTTTTCACATACTATTTTTTAAAGTACTTCTAGAGCTTATACAGCATATGCTGCACAGAATACAGCTGACAGTACACTAGTATTGCATTCTGAACATATATCTGATCAAATGTCAATTTGATAAAGTGTACTTTAGCACAGGAAACAGGCTTTTTTTAGTACAAGCTTTATCAGATTCAAAGATTTGCAAAACATCAGCGTAGCCATGCCATTGTAAGCATGATAGTAAACAACGATAGCATTTTCCACACATTTGTTTGGTTTGGTAAAGTGAATGTGTTTTCCATACCTAGATTCACCTTTGGGCTAAAAGTGAAAGGAATGAAAAGAAAGTGGTGTTGATGTGATGCCCCTCTAGGGATTCTGGAATTGTTTCCACAGAAGTGTTCAGTACACATATTGATGTCAGCAGTGGCGTCAGAATCAATATTTTATCCAAAGAGCTCCAATGGGTGCTGGGTGTTATCTTCCTTTAATGACACCATCGTGTGTAATAGAATGAGTGCTGTGGGAGGATTGTTTTCAGCTACTGAGTTCTCTGTTTTTTACCTGGGGACGTGAGAATCGGCCTTAATGTACCAAATGATGCAATCAGTGTTAGATAACCCCTCTGTACAGGGAACCGCTAAATGGCACAAGCCGGAAATTATAGGCTAAAAGGGTTGTCTGGGTAAAAGCAGTTAAATTCACTCATTTGTCTTTTTATTGTTTTGTTTTTTTTTGGCATTACTTTATTCTGGAAAATTCTGGAAAATTTACATTTTGCAATTTAAATTAAATTACATATAAAATTCATGAATCATGAATTTTCTAATTCATCAACTACCCCATTCGTCCAGTAGAGGTCACTATTGCATTTGAGCTTGTGCACAGAAATAAACAGAAGAGATGATTGAGTAGCAAAGGTCTTATTACTGTTTTCAACCCACAGCTCTATTGAATTTAATTCCATAATTTCTGAACAGGATGTGCTGTAGGGCAGTAGAAGTTCGGTCATTCTGTTCCAAAGACTTTGTTCCTTTTCCCTTAAAATGTCACTTGTCATTCAAACTGTAGCTGGTGATTTACCACACAGCCGTGTTTCAGCATTAAATGGAACTGGAGACACTTTGTATTTAATGTCTGATGATTTGCACTGGTGCTTAGGGTGAACATCACCATTACAGAAGATAAGGCAGTTCATTTCGTTCCTGATGTGTAGTTATTTTTGATTTATTTCTGAGGGCTTTCTGTCCCTCCATTGATAGTCTATGTAACTACCACTTTCAAGCCCCAGAAATGTAGTAAAGACATCATTGAAGTAATCCATGTGACTCCAGTGGTTTAACCTCAATTTTATGTGGCGCGAATGCGCAAAAAAACACAATTTACCACTTTATTCACGTAATATTAATCTCCAACAACGCCTGCTCTCATCAATACAACACGCATGCTTCGTGGTGCTCTCGTGAACGTGCATTGGAGATGAATATTTTTTAAATAAAGTGGTAAATTATGTTTTTTTACGCAAACGAAACACTGGCGACACTTTAAGCTGCAAATGCTTAATTAATTGAAACTAATTTATACATTTTTAATTTAAATAAATGAAAAATGAAAATAATATTATAATTATATTATTATTAAGTGAAATAAAAAAAAATTAATTCAATAATTAATTGGAAATAAACTTTATATATATATTTTTTTTCAGTTAACATGATTACTACTTAAAGTGATAGTTCACCCAAAAATGAAAATTCTGTCGTCATTTACTCACCCTCAAGTTGTTCCAAACCTGTATGAGTTTCTTTCTTCCGCTGAACACAAAAAAGATATTTTGAAGAATGTCAGTAACCAAACAGTTGATGGACCCCACTGACTTCCATAGTATTTTTTTTTTTTTCTCCATACTATGGAAGTCAGTGAGCCCCATCGAATGTTTGGTTACCCATATTCTTCAAAATATCTTCTTTTTGTGTTCAGCAGAAAAAAGATACAACTTGAGGGTGAGTAAATGATGACAGAATTTTCATTTTTGGGTGAACTATCCCTTTAATTCTGTACAGTAGCAATGTAATAAAATCTCCCTAAAAGCCTCTACAATATCAGCAAATAGGTTGCTAACCTTTCTTATAATGGCTAATATAGGGTCGTCCTCCTCTAATGACACTCATTGACATGCTCTGTGTCTTTTGGCATGAAATATGGCCTTCCCAATGAATGAACAGACCAGTGACCCTAGAGCCAGCACCTCTTTACCCTTTGCTTTTGAGAATGATGAAAATGGAGCCCAAACTGTTGTCATGGAAACTGGGATCATTAGCACCAGCTGTGGTTTGTTTTAAGGTCTTAAGATTCTTCTCACGTCTTTAATTTAGTTGGACTTGGTGTTAAATTACACTTATCAAATGCTTTACTCTCGACTGCGCTTGAAAGACAAACTCAGCGCTTCATCAACACGCCGACATCCTTGTGTCCGTCCGTGGATGATTCTCAAACAAAATGGGTAATTGGACAAATTGGATCACTCCTATAATTTGTGTTTTGATCACTTATTTGACTTTAAAGTGGGGTCATTTGAAAAACCATTTTTCAGGCTCATTCTTTTTTTTACGTGCGCTCAGCCGTGGAGTTTCACTCAAGCTGTAGGAGGGTTTACAAATAGTGTCACCGCAGGTGATGTGATATAACAGCTTCACACCACACAGAGATGCTTGGTTATGAATCTATGTTGACATCAGACTGTTGGGATTAAATCTCAAATCTCTTTACTGTGTTGGTGACTCATCAGTGTGTCCTAGAAAGCTGAATATTGAGTAAAAATAAATAGAATAAACAACTAACAGAGGTATGAATATCTGAGTGCAACAAACAGCATCAGTTGGCAAAATAATATATTGTTTTAATAGTGTAGTTTGCATGTCACATATCAATATGGTGTGTGGAAATGCTGCGAACGCATCAAAGCAGATGGTATGAGTATATGCGAGCTCATGATGTGAAAATAATGTCTAGTTGTGGTAGCCAGAACACCACAGGAATCTGTCGTTAGGGACCAATTGAAGGAACTTGATATGGTACAGTTGGATACATGACACACACAGACACGCATCAGTTTTAGGTTTCGTTCTTCTACAGTCACCATCATTTCCATAGTGATGAGCTAACAAAGTTCAAGTCTATGTATCTGACAAGTGAGATTACATAAGAGTTTAAGACTGTAGCATGCAATCCACACTTGATATGACACCTGGGAACTAATGAGAATCCTCAAATGGCATAATATGCTGAGGTTTTCATTGGATTTTGGTTTTTGTGAATTTGTCAATGAAACACACAGTGCAGTAAATTGGTCTGAGAATTGACTGTGATTATTTTCTGGTGTGGTTCATTAATCTTGGCAGTTCAGCATTAAAATACCATTCTACTAGTACTACCATGGTTTTCTGGAACATGGTAATACTATTTGGTATTGTTTGAAGTACCTTGGAGTGCCATGTAAATACAGTGGTACATGAATATGTTAATCATTTGAAGGGGTGGTTCATTATGATTTCACTTTTTAAACTTTTGTTAGTGTGTAATGTTGCTGTTAGAGCACAAACTACATCTGCAAAGTTAGGACGCTCAAAGTTCAAAGCAAAGCGAGATATTTTCTTTTAAAGAATTCTCTGTTTAAGGACTACAACAAACGGCTGGTAGGGACTACAACGAGCTTTTTCCCGGGTTGGTGACAAAATTTACATAAAATTTACATAAACCCTGCCCCCGAGAACACGCAACAAAGGGGGTGAGGCCATGTTATTGCAATACAGTACGTAACACAAATGCAATAGCATGTCATAAAAGCAAGATAACAACATGACAAGTTATAACCGTAATTAAACTAAACCATACCAAACTAAACTTAAACCAACCATATCTTCATGCAGCATATATTCTCTGGCTCTGTAGGCATCTTACAACAGCTCCCACATGAGCGATTTGTAGATTATCATGACAGAGTATGCTAATCAATGACTTTAAGATAGTTAACTCCACATTAGCTACATAAATTCATCAATTAACCATTCAGAAACGTCCTGTTGCTTTCTACATGTTGTCACTTCTTCTTGAGTCTCTTCATCAATGTCTGACTCCGTTTTGAACATAAAAGGCTGAACAGTTTCTGACATTTTCAGTGAGTCTGCGTGAGGTAATCGGCGCTGCTAACACGAGCTCTTGAAACTCCGCCCTCTTGAGAGCAGCAGCTCATTTGCATTTAAAGGGACACACACAAAAACTGAGCGTTTTTGCTCACCCTCAAAAAGTGAAAAATTTAACATGCATTAAAAAATGATCTGTGGGGTATTTCGAGCTAAAACTTCACATACACACTCTGGGGACATCAGAGACTTATTTTACATTTTGTAAAAGTGGCATTATATGACCACTTTAATACCATTATATATGTTGTTGTTGTTTTTTTCAAATATGGGCACGTCTTTGCCCTGTGGACTTTCAGAAAATCAACTTAAATGAAGTGTGTCTACACATTGTCATTTTGACCATTTTGATCATTAGGACCTTTATAAAACAAAAAGAAATATAAACATAAAAGTGCATGTCAGTGGAAAAAACACCCATATATCAAGTACTATCTGATATCATCATTGTACTTTTTGTTGTTCAGTTTGGCTTGTGTATTTTCCTTAGGGAGTTACTTTAAAATTCATCTCCATTTTGTCATTAAACAAGTGCTGCTGAAATAATGTACCACTGATATAATCTGTGTGTAGCACATTTATGCAATTTGTTGACTGTTTTCACAAACTGGCTTCATACAGTATATTTGAGCTCGGTTACCAGAATGGTTAAGGTTTTGTCAGAACACCATTAAAATCTGTTGTAAAACAGTGGATTAGCTATAACACCGAATTCATAAATGTTTATTTGACATCTGCTCCAGAGGAGGTTCACTTCGCAACAGTCTCTGAGGGGAAGACAATAACAGCGACGTCTTCATGCAGTTTTAATTGTAAGTTGAGGAGACAGAACAATGCAGTAGCTCAGTGGATGAAGAGCTAGATCTGCTGCCCACCAGCTGATGGTACAAAGAAACCAAACACCCCGCTTACAATCCTAGTGGCATACGGTGCACGTGTGTGTGTTTACATTATAAACCTCCAGTTTACAAAAAAAGTCTTTAAGATACTTTTATACTTTACAGTTTAATGTTACTTGAGGTGAATTTTCACGCATTTAACTGACTTTTATTCATCTATGTGGTGCAATAGTTGGTAATTTATTTATTTTTTACGCTGTGTTCATTACTGTGAAATTGTTGCAGACATGACTCACTAGAGAAGCTGTGGGAAGTTTAATCAGAGCAGTTCAAATGAGAATCGAGAGGAACTGGGATGATGGGCTATTTAAAATGGTATTACAAAATGGATAGAATTGCCTAGTCATAATTTTTAATCCTTCTTTAAGTGATTTCTCATTCATACTGTACCAAATTTGTCCTTCCCTTGTTTTCTACACTTAAAAAAAAAAAGTTTAGGCAAATATTTAATATATATATATATGAATATGAACAGCATATAAAATGTCTATCCTTTTGGATTACACAGTTTTAACATTAATAAACGAATGCATATTTGTCAGTCATACATACAGTAAATGGAACAGGCAAAGCTCAAAAAGTCATGGCATAGTTTATTATTACCTATTTGCATCTATTTGATTTTATTTAAATAATAATAATTAAATTAATTTATTAAAATAGCTTAAAATCAGCATTAATGTGTTCACTGTGAAAACAATAAAATGTATTCAGTTCACAAGTATGAACATGTTTAAAATATGGCTACACTGTAAAAAAAAATATTTTCATGATTCGTTAAAACAACATTTTTTTTCTTTTGTCAAATCAACTTCAGTAATTAATGTGGTTGAGATAACTTAATATTTTGAGTTTCTGTTGATAAAACCAATCGCCTTCATTGTATTAACTCAAATTTTTAATTTCAGTGAACTCAAAATTTTAAGGCAACCAGGTAACTTACTTTTTTAACTTAAAACAACAATGTTTTTGTAACAATTCAGTGTAGCTGTGGAACAAGCAATATTCAGTTAGTTGAAATGTATGAGATTGAAAGAAATTGGATTTATTGATGATAAATATATAAACCTGGTTATTGTGTATATGTAAAACATTCATTTTATTAGTAGTATTACAGAAATCCTACCTGTCTCTTTCCTGTTTCACTTATGTATGACTGACAAATCTGCATCACTTTAAGTTTATTAGTTTGCTGTGTGTGTAATGTGTGTAATCCAAACTGACTGAAATTTTATATGCAATTCAAATATGTAAAATCTTAAATTTAGGCCTAAATATTTTTTGGATTGTATGAAAACCACAAACGCTTCAAGATGTGTGTTCTTGTGGGGAGAGGTTTTGGTTCTGTCCTCATTATCTAGTGTTTTCTTTCTCTCTGGGTGTCAGTTATCACCTGAGGTGTCTGTTTCTCTCTTTCAGGGTCAGTGCTGCGTGACCACGACCGAGGGGAGACGTCGTCTCTGTCGGAAGTGAAGCGCTTCCCTCGGACTGTGAATTTAGAGAGCCGTGTCCCAGAGCTTTGGAGGGATCGAGAGGCTCTTAGGAAGACCATATCCGTCGATGACCGCCTTCTCCAGCAAACGCCTAGTGAACATCACAGACTCCTCAGCCGACTGGAGAGGGGCAAGAAGAAACTCAGGAACATCAATGTGAGTGGTAGAGATGTCTCATATTGCTGTCAAATAGAGGTTAGATATAGACACTATAAGGAATTCCACATTGGTCAAAGTTACAAATGGACCCTTTGTTGCTTGTTTATTGCAATGTCTTGTTTGTTTACTCGCACATATTCTTGTGTTTAAGGACAGCTCTTAGCTTTATCCACCTTTGTAGGCGGATATTGATGTAGCACATACAGTGTTTTGACAGTTTCACAGCTGCTGCGTTATTGCCGTGAGGTTCTTCATAGACATTCAGTTGTGTAACCGTTCAAAACAGAGGTATGCTTGCCCAGAATTCATCCTGGAGTTTGATCATGGCTTTCTATTCAGCGAACACTCATCTGTCATCCTACACCAGTGAGTCAGTGCTTTGAGGACGCATTGCCTTGTAACCTTACATTAGGGACTTTTGCAGAACATGAATTCGATCTGCATACATTTGCCTTATTTAAAAAGCTACTTCTGTGCAGTTCTGAAAAAGCTTTTATGTATAGGCTACTGTATTAATGTATATGTTAAGAGGGGATAGATAAAGAAGCATTTGTAATGTATGCTTTTATGAGCTGGCCTCAAATGATCATGGTTATGAATAGCAATGAGATCTGTGCAATTCGAACTTCTCAGAATGAATGGATTAAACCAAACTTTATCTTGTATGAAACTAATTTACCTCATAGCCAATCAGCTACTACAGAACTACAATCCCATGAAGCATTGCGAACAGCATAGTCGAATTAAAAACAATGGAGAAATATAAAACTACTCATTTACAAATGTTAATTATATATATATATAAAAGCAATATACTTTAAGTTTATTGCAAAATATGCTTATATCTATGTGCATATTATATATATATATATATATATATATATATATATATATATATATATATATATATATATATATATATATGTGTATATATATAGTATTTTGAGAGTGTAGAGAGATCGACTCTATTACGTCATTCGCAGTGCTTCATAGGAGTGGGCAGAGCTAAAGAGCTATTTTGGCACGTTTTACTTTTTTTTTTTTACTCCGATTGGTGTGATTTTCTGAACAGAATCATGGACAATTTAGTTTTTCACTAAGAATTCTGCTTTTAAGCACGATTATCTTAAAAATAAGCTGAAATAATGCAGGCTGACAGCTTCAGAAGACGCCAATATCATGGATTAACAACCTTGTAGCTCACAGAAGGGCTGTCTTTAAAGGTTTACAAGCTATCGTTCAAAATCTGTTTCCCTGTAGAGAAAATGAATGGAATTTTTACTTTCAGAACCTGACTGTTGCACTCTATAGGGGGTGCTCTTGAGCACGGTAGACTACCTTTTTTCAATTTTGACATCCAAAGGTACAAGAAGACATGTTTCTCCACTCATTACCACATTATTTTCTGCAACCACAATGCACGCACAAGTCATGGGTCATGGTGGACTTTTTTGTGGCAGAATATAAACTCGCAATTCTGAGGAAAAAGAGGCAGAATATCGAGTTTACGTCTCGCAATTCGGATTTTTCCCTTTAGAATTGGGATATATAAATTAGAATTGCGAGAAAAACTCAGAATTGTAAAATATAAACTCAAAATTACCATTTTAATTCTTTTATTCCATGGCTTCAATAGATTTCCACTTAAGATCTGTCATTTTCTGCCACACGCACACGTAAAAAAGTCCACCATGACTCAAGTTCAAAGGCGTTATAAACCATTTGGGAGCAGATGTCACAGTTACTTCACTGCAGTTTTGCGCGCATTGTGGTTGCAGAAAATAATGTGGTAATGAGTGGAGAATCACGGACGAGATCCACAGAATAATAAGAAAAATGTCTTGTTGTACCTTTGGATGTCAACATCGGAAAAGACCATTGTCGAAGGCTAAACGCAGAAGCTAAATGCAGACATTTATGTTTGCAAGCCATTAAACAGACAGACTGATGAAACCGGTGACAATTATCCTAATGGTATTTAAACCTATAACATTTTACATAGATAAAATTTAAACCTATAACATTTTTATCTCACATTTTATCTCATATTTTTATCTAATTTTTATCTCTTATTTTTATCTCATTTTTATCTCTGACTTTTTTCTCACAATTGCGAGTTTATATTTCCCATTTCAGATTTTATAACTTGCAATTGCGAGTTTATGTTAAGAAAAAAAAGTCAGAATTGCGGGATATAAACTCGCAATTCAGAGGAAAAAAGGCAGAATATCGAGTTCATTTCTCGCAATTCTGATTTTTCTTCTCAGAAAAGGATATATAAATTGGAATGGCAAAAAAAGTCAGAATTGTGAAATATAAACCTCGAAATTACCATTTTAATTCTTTTATTCCATGGCTTCAATAGATTTCCACTTCAGAACTGGCATTTTCTGCCACCAGGTAGGCTCCGCCCACAAAACACATCATCACTGTTTGCAAACACCCAAATGGTCTATTTGTGATAAAAGACCATTTGTATATATATACCATATATAATATAATATACCATGCAGTGATTTGTTGCGAAACATCACTACTTTTTGGAAAAAGTAGCTGCTCTGCTCCTGATCTACTGTTGCGCTAATAAATAACGTACGCTTGTAGCGACTTTTTGTTGATCACTCCCCAACATTGTTCGGTCGAATATAAACATAAATTATCCAGAAATTAGTATGCTGATGTCAGGAAGGAAATATCAGGGAAAAAAATTCAATAGATTTCATAATGCATTTGAACAGTAAATAAATATTGTGAGGTATCAGATCCCTTTGCATGTCAACAATGTTGAATATCAATGATGTGTGGAAATGCATGAGTAAATGCATGCAAGCTCATGGAACCACAGGAATCTGTTGTTAGGGCCCAGTGAAGGAAATCGATATGGTTCAGTTGGATACATGACACATACAGACACCCATCAGTTCAGGTTTCATTCTGCTATACAGTCACCAGCGCTTCCATAGCAATGAATGAATGAATTTGGATTCTTCTTGTTTCAAAGTCAGATTACGTAACATTTTAAAAGTATTGTATGCAAGACATCATTGTGTTGACACCTTGGTAACTTAGAGAATCTTTGAATTGCATAACAGATTTTCCTTGCTTGTTTGTGTCATTAAGTGTAATTGGGCTGTTCTTGAAAACAAAATTGATTGTGATTATTTTCTAGTGTGGTTAGTTTGGCTTGCATTTCTTCTTTAACGAGTTCATTTAGATCTCAGGAGATGTCATTAAACAATTGTTGGCGAAATAATATAGGCCTACCACTGATATCATCTTGTGCGCACTGCAATTTATATAATTTGTTTCAAGATGGGCTTTATATATTTGAACTTGGTATTCACAATGGATAAGATTTTGTCAGGGAACACATTTAAAATTAAAAGCATTTGGGGGAAAAAAGTGCTAGGAACAGTGGCACTGTAACAAGTGTTCTGTGTTTGATAAATAGTGTATTGTATATTGGTTAATTTTTTACATAAGTGTAATGTATTGCTCGGAGAGATCAGGTCTGTAGTCGAAACGTAAATGTAGAAAATATATAGGTAATAGTACAATTAGAAATAAATTATGATGGGGCTGGGTTTTACTTTTCAGTTTGTTTTGTCATTTCATTGGGATAGATAGCCATGGAAAAGCAATAAAGAAGAATAATGTGTGTCTGAGAACTGTGTGTGGTAGGAAACATTGCTGCTGTCGCTGTTCGTCACTGATGACAACCATAGCGAGCCCATCAGAAAAACATTCAAAATGTCAAATTCCAGCACCATTATGGTTGCACATATTTATAGTTGCAAATCTGTGTTGAGAAGGTTCCAGAATTACTTGTTAATGCAGTGACAAATATCACCCATATGAGACGCTCTATGATACTGCTTCCTTTTGATCAAAAGGAGGAATGTGGTATCCTGCAAGGCACTTTATCCCTGCGATTCCTCTGCTGGCCAGGTAGTAAACTTTGCATATAAACTTTATGTGTGTATGTATGTATGTTTCAGTAAAAATGTAGATGCAGATCATCTGGAGCTAGAAGCAAAATGCTTGCTTTGAATATACAAGTCTCATAAGAGCGTTAAAGAAAAAGTTCACTCAACATTGTATCATTCCAAACCTGCAATGTGAACTGCATTTATGTTACATTTTTAAAAATAAAAAAGCGGATTTTCAGTGATGCCACAGAAGAACAATTTTTGGTTCACCAAAGAACTTTTCAGTGAACAGTTCTTAAAGGATTAGTTCACCCAAAAATTAAATTTCTGTCATTAATTGCTCACCCTCATGTCGTTCCACACCCGTAAGACCTTCCTTCATCTTCAGAACCCAAATGAAGATTATTTTGATGAAATCCGAGAGGTTTTTCATCTCCCATAGAAACCAGGTTCTACGTCAGAACGCCGGCTCATTATTGGCTGGCTCCTGCGTCAGCAGGAGATAAAAAACCTCTCAGATTTCATAAAAAATATCTTAATTTGTGTTCTGAAGATGAACGAAGGTCTTATGGGTGTGAAACGACATGAGGGTGAGTAATTAATGACATAAATTTTGTTTTTGACTGAACTAACCCTTTAAAAGAACCTTTTTTTTTTCTTAGTGTGAAGAACAATTTAAAAACCTAAAGAAGCTTTTTCCATTATAAAGGAACTTTTGTGCAATGGTAAAGTTCCATGGATGTTAAAGCTTCTTCATTAAACTATAGATGCCAATAAAGAACCTTTATTTTTGAGAGTGTACTGGTCCTTTTTTGATTTTGAAAGACAAAGTCCCTAGAATTATGGCAAGAGTTATGTAAAGAAAATCTTCTTTTATCTTTGTGGGTTTGGAACGACATGAGGGTGAGTAAATAATGACAGCATTTTCAGTGTTGTGTGCACTCTTCCTTTAGGTCCCTCCACCCTGGCTAGCAAAATAATAGGGCTCAAGGCGCATTGATAATCTGCATACGTTATGAAGATTGAGTGGAAATTTACATTCCAGCTGGAGATGATTTCCTACTAGTTTAACATAAATTTCATTATTCATACATTCCTAGCTCTCCTATAATTTCTTAACAATTGTTCCATGAAATTGCTCTGTGACCAAAAATATGAGAGAGTTGTGATATATTTAAGTGCGTTTGTTCTGTTTTCAAACCATGGGCAGAATATTTATGTCACCCAGATGTTTTTTACACCTTGCATGGCATGATAAAGCAATGCGTTTGAATTCTTGGGCCAGAAGGATTTCTGAGAAGTGATGTGGATGTAAAAAAGAAAAGAAAAGAAGTGTGTCCAGTCCACAACCTAAGTTCCGTTTTTTCATTCCCAGAATGCTTCTGGATGAGTTGTCAAACTTTATAGCCCTATAGCAGGAGAAAACACAGTTACACAGATATTCCAGAATTTTTCCCTGGTCACAGCTCAGGCATGACTGCATGGAAAATGTCAGTGGAGAGCTCCTTTGTTATGGTGAATAGTAAAGCCTTTAAAATCGAAATGTACCTGAAAGCGAGTCTGGAAGGCCGTCTGCAGCACTTTTTCTGCAATTATGTTGCCAGGTTATGTCAATCACTCTCAGCACTGATGGCCATAAAATTCAGGAGGCTAGAAGATTTGTTTCGATGCTTGAGTTATTGTGCAAGGCTTGATATTCTGACGTAAGTATGAATCAATGAAAAGATGGTGATCTGTACTGAATCTATAAGAAAAACAGCTATACGAATCAGTTAAAGGATTAGTTCACTTTCAAATGAAAAAAAAGTAAAGCCCAAGCTTTACTCGCCCTTAAGCCATTCTAGGTGTATATGACTTGCTTCTTTCTGATGAACACTCTTGGAGATATTTTAATAAATATCCTGACGCATCCGAGCTTTATAATGGCAGTGAGCGATACCAACAAGTATGAGCTGAAGAAAGTGCTTCCATCCACATCCATCCATCATAAACGTACTTCACATGGCTCTGGGGGGTTAATAAAGGCCTTCTGAAGAGAAGCGATGCGTTTGTGTAAAAAAAATATCCATATTTAACAAGTTATATCTATCTATCTATCTATCTATCTCTATCTGTCTGTCTGTCTGTCATTAATTATTTAAAAACCCCAAAACTCAATATCGATGTCATAAATTTGCTTATTTTCTTATTGACCTAGTAATAGTGATGTTTTAAATTATTCAAGATCCTAAAAAAATCTGTTTAGTAGGTTTACATAACATTTAAAAAATAATATTTTGAGTCCCAAATTTCCAATGTTACTATTGAAACTATGCAACTATTGTATTGCAGAGAACTGCAGTATTGCAGAGAAAAATCTGACAAAAGATATGTTGGATGTTACAGACCGATGCAGCAATTTATTGCCCTTGGTTAAACAGGTTACCATGGTGCTTGGTTAGTGCTGGTCTGAGGGTAAATTCTTTTAGCTCAAGGGGCTCAAAGCGTACAATGTAATGTGATAGAAGCTCCAGAAGCTTATAAAAGCAATCATTCCAACAGCTAGCTCCTAGGAATTGTTTCATCAGAGATAAAACTCATGTGTTAATGCTTTTGGCATTACTGGGTAATTTACTCAAAATCTTTAGACAAAAGAACATCTTTGATAAATGGACCTGCTATAATTGCTACTAAACAGCCACTTGAACCTTCATTGATGCTACAATAGCATCTCCACGAACATCTACACATGATTGCGTAATGAATTTCAATCAGTGCTGATTGATAATAGCATAGCTTCTCCTGGGCTTTCATCTTCATGCAATAGCTATCATTTCATCTCCTGCAGACCTCTTCAAAGTTAATGTATTGTACGCTAACTCACCACCTTCCAACCCCTCCTTCTAGTGCCTCTAGTTCCTGCACTCCAGTCCAGCATAAGATCTACATTCCTGCTAGGACTTTTCTGGGATGTTTACCTCCAGACTTCTCTCAGACGTTCTGTCCTCTCTCCCCTCCACTCCCCTCCTCCTGGTTGTGGCGGTCTCTGGCAGCGCCTGCCGGATTCCTGCATGTCTATCACTCTAATCAGGCGGCTAGACTCATTACAGAGTCCACTTAGTCAAGCAACGCCAAAAAGAGAACTTGCCTGCTGTCTTACGGGGGAGGGCTATTTTCTTTTCATTTGGATGGGGTGCAGTGGTCTAGCCCAACAGACTTGCTTTCTACAGGTTTTAGAGTGCCCTATATGAAAGTTTACTTCATTAAGAGACCATAAGGGGGCAAGCTTGCCCTCTCTCTGCCGTGCCGAAGCCGCTGTCTAGCCCAAGGTGATGAGCGTGGGCAGAAGACGTTACAGAACAGTTTCAAAGCTGTGTTGTACCCAAACGTCGTAATAGTTTGGATAACAATGTGCAGCAGCCTAGTTTGAATGTCTGATTTCAGATGTTTATGAATGTCTTGTTTGTGTGGGTGGAATCAATTTAGCAGCACATTAAGAGAGAAAAGAAAATGCCAGTTATGGAGAGGAGAGTTGTGCATTTGATGCCCAGAATTTCAGTGTGTTTTCCATAAATTATTAATGTAGTTACCATAAAGTATATAAACTATATAGTAAAAGGTACAGTGGGGTCCAAAATGATCAGTGAAAAGGCTTTTTTATGCATCATTTTCAAGTTCAATACTAAATGCATTACAACTTGTGTTATCAGTAATTTTATGCATGAACTCCACAAGTTTGTGTAAAACCTGAGGATAATGTCTCAGCATGATTTGAAAATGATCCAAAGAGCGTCCAGTGCTTCAATGGAAGAACATCTAGTCACATGATTAATGGTCTAGGAATAGTGTTTTTTGTTTGTTTGTTTGTTTGTTTTACTTTTGGTCATTTTGAATATTATAAGCTTTTATTTGCAGATTTACATGACAAAAATCACAAATTTTCAATGTGATCTCAGAGTTTTGGACCCTACTGAAAGACCATGGAAAAAATTACTTTTATTTTTGGGGTATATGGGGTACATTAAAGGTACGTTGGTGTAAAATAATACAAAATCTTTTCACATCTCATGCTTGCATTTAGGTGCTTGATATATAATGTGTCAAGCATATCCAACTTGATCAACATCAAGATTTTATGTTAAAATGTATATGAATATTCATTTTCATCATCCACTTTTTGCCTTCATCACTAGTTTATTTTAAATGATTAAATGAACCGAAAATGAACAGTCTCTCAATCAATAGAAAATCTGCATGTAATTATTATTAAATAATTCTGAGTAGGACAGTTTGAGAATTTAGCATGTAACAACTATCCATTTACATATGCAACATAAAGTTCATTAAGTTAATTGATTAATTAATATTTTAGCCATTAAGAGGTTACCAATCATTTTCTTGCATATATCATCACTTTAAAAGTGATTTCACACTTGCATAATAGCTTGTTGCAAAGCAGTTATTGAAGCTTCATCCTGATAGCACAAGAATTGCCAGTTATCATCATAAAGGGAACGCACATGTTTTTCACACCAGGCTGGTGCGTTCCTGCACCACGGCACCCTAATGAATAATGAAACGGCACAATTTGCTAATGTGTTGCTGAACGCCTGCACCATATGAAAGCCGGTCGTCACCTAGACATATAAAACGGTTGCACAGGCCATGAATTTCAGCAGTCACTTAATATTGCTGCCACAAGGGCTGCGAGCTGCCAGGACTGGGCTGCCAGGGGCATCACCACAGCCCCCTCTTCCTCCCAGACCAGAAGCGAGATCTGGGCTATGAATGCTAGCATTGCTCCCCTAATTGGGCCTGGGAGAGGTTTAACAACCATGCTACAGTTTACTCTACTGACAAATAGAAAAATAAAGGCCTTGTTCAAATTAGCACAGTGAAGTGAGAAGTTCTAGAAGCCCTTGACTGTCTTGGCTGTCAGCTCCGAGCTTGCCTAGCCTAATCTACAGAAAGAGGTTATTTGAGTTCAGTTCAAGCTGTTCGCTTCATTCATTACGTCCAGAGGTGAAAACAGACTTCGGTTTCAGCCGAGTATGATCCTTTAAGCTCGCATGAGCAGGGTCAAGAAGCAGAAGACTCTGTGAGCAGTTCAGAGGGCAGATTAGATAAACCAGGCGTCCATAATGATTCTCTGGCTGCAAAGCAATTAGCATTTAAATGCCCTGCCGTTCACTATGCATCTTGACTGAGCCGTATATAAATTAGTCAAAGTGAATTATTAATTACAGTAATTTGAGGTCACACACCTTCAGCTTCCTCATGGGCTGCAATTATATCTGCGTTCATGCTAACTAATTTGTCCAATTAGCATGCTACCAAACACCATGCAGGTTCCTTGATCTGTATTGAGTTATTTTTTTCTAAATATGTATCGAAAAAATATTTATATTTATTTATGTAGCAGATGCTTTTATCCAAAATGACTTGCAAATGAGGAATGCTACAACGAAAGCGATTCATCCTAAATAATCCAACAGCATTGCATTTCCTGTTGGCTGGTTTATGATTTGTTTGGGGACATATAGCTTTGACTTGCTAAGTACAGTGACATTACTAATAGTTTGTTAACACCAGGGGAGTAACTAACTAAAAGTGGCTTACTTTTGCTTACACAGCAAAAGTGTGGCTTTCCAGTAACAAGCTATTTTTTCCTACAAATAGTGATAGTTGTGAACTAAGGTAGTAATCAATGTGCAATCCTCAATGTTTCTCTCTCATACAGTATATAGCAATAGAAAGTCAGATTTATTTGAGTGAATCAGACCTTTATGCTGGGTACACACTAAAAGTTTTTTGAAAACTTTTTTCAAAAAACTTTTAGTTTAGATTTTAAAAATGTGAGAGACCACAAACATGAGGACAAAAAATCCTAGATTTAGCCGTTTTTCTCCTATAGTGTGTTGCGTGCCGTGATGTGACAAAGACAGCACACCACACACAAACAGATTTTCAACTGTCCCGACTGTAAACACTGGAAATCTCGCAAAATCTCTCGAGACTTCAGAATAAATAAACATGGCAGATGATAGACAGGAAGAAATTGCAATGATGTGTTTGGAATGATTTTGACAGAAAACTCACGGAAAAACGAAAAGGATTTGGGTGATGTTGTGGAGACGGCGGGAACACGGTCTTTACTTTGTGCTGCACCATGACTGTGTTTGTCATGCTTCCTTCTTCTGTCAGCTCGCTTTTGGATATTGTTTCGTTTCTCGTGATAATCTCCAGAGCGTGCGTGTGTTTGTCCTCGGGGATCCCATCACACATCAGGATTTCTGATCGTAAATGAATACGATCAGAAATCCTGATGTGTGGGGGGAACCCCGAGGAGATTATCAGGCGATCTCTGAATTCTGAATTCGCGATCGGGGTGCCTCTGACGTTCTTCCGAGTAGATTCAGTCACTCTTAACACACCTCACAACACAGCAAAATCTGATAAGATCATCTGTAGAACCATCAAGATAATCGGGACATTACCTAGGATTGTCGGAAGGGGAGAAATCGACCCAATATCAGCCCGATTATCTTGTGGTGTGTACCCAGCATTAGAACTGTTCATGTAGTGAGTGGTGTCTCTTAAAATATTTAGTAAAATCTTTCTTTTTTTTTTTTTTTTTTTTCTTTTCATACACTACTGTTCAAGGTCACACTTTAGTTTAGGGTCCAATTCTCACTATTAACTAACTATTAACTATAACATTTGCCTCAATAAACTTCTAATTACTGCTTCTTAATAGTTAGTAAGGTAGTTGTTAAGTTTAGGTATTGGGTAGGATTAAGAATGTAGAATATGGTCATGCAGGATAAGGCATTAATATGTGCTTTATAAGTACTAATAAACAGACAATATCCTAGTAATATGCATGCTAATAAGCAACAAGTTAATAGTGAGAATTGGACCCTAAACTAATGTGTTACCCTGTTTAAAAGTTTGGGGTAAGATTTTTAATGGTTTTGAAAGAAGTCATCCAGTCTGCATTTATTTGAAGAAAATACAATAAAAACTGTAATATTGTGAAATATTATAATAATTTAAAATAACTGCTTTCTTTTTTATTTTATTTTAAAATGTAATTTTATTTCATTGATGGCAAAGATGAATTTTCAGCAGCCATTACTTGTCTTCAGTGACGCATGATCCTTCAAAAATCATTCTAATATGCTGATTTGGTGAAAAATTTGGGAACACATATTCGCTATTAACTACAACTTTACCCTTAATAAACTCCTAATTTACTGCTTATTAATAGTTAGTAGATAGTTGTTAAGTTTAGGTATTGGGTAGGATTAAGAATGTAGAATAAGGTCAAGTAGAATAAGGCATTAATATGTGCTTAACAAGTACTAATAAACAGCCACTATTCTAGTAATATGCATGCTAATAAGCAACTAGTTAAAAGACCCAAAAATAAAGTGTTACCGAAAATTCCTTATTATCAAAGTTGAAAACACTTGTGCTGCTTAATATTTTGTGAAAACAAGCATTTTCCAGATTCTCTGATGAATAGAAAGACTTTTGAGCATTAGTGTATATCTATGTAATATATATATGTTTATATAAAAAAGTTGTTGTATTTAGTGCTTTAAAAGTTGCTCAAGTTTAACATTGTCACCTTAAGTGAGATATAGTTCATATATTCAACATTAGCTTGTAATGTAGCAAACAATTTGAAAAGAGTAGCTTAACCTGTAGCTTGAGAAGCAACAATTTCCATTACAAGTTAAAATGTTCTCAGTGCTCATGTGAAAATCAACTACGATGCATCACTGGAGAGATTTAGTACATGCTTGTTCAGTATTGTGAAAAGGATAATTGCTGTGCTTTTTATTTGACATGTTTATGAAGGGAAATGGTAAAAGCCATCTATCTCTGAGTCTTCACTTGTAAGCCCACAAGACCAGATGTGTGTCCATCCAAGCAGATATTTTGGGCTGGTGAATGCTTCCGTTTCCTGTCTGTCAGTGTGTGAGATTTTAATGTGAGAGTGTTTGCTCCCAACATTTATCTGTCCACCGTATGCACAGCTGCGACCCATTTTTCTGCTGTTTGCCGGTATAGTGGAGGTGTCAGTTTTAGTACGAGCTTTTAGACTCCTGGTTTATAGGTGATGCCTCATGAATAAATGTGTAGAGGTGTAATTTGAACTTTTACAGATTATATGAATGAATGAACTTTGTTTGTGCTGTTTTATGCTGTTAGTGCTTTGAAGTTTTGTTCAGTCTTCAGACTTGTCACTTGTTTGTTGACACTTGACACACTTGTTTGTTCACATTGAGTTTACAGTTTGAAAGTCTTGTTTCCTTTAGTTTATTTTCAAGATCTGAGGTGAATTATCCATTGTCGCTTTCATTATAAATGTCACATGATGTTCAAACTCGCATTCAATTCTTTTAACATTAAATAAAACACATAATCATTACCAGCTGTGACGTCACTGAAAATTGTTTCTAAAATACAGTCCTCTGTTGTTCGTTGTGATACCTTTTATCATATGTTGTGGCATCGCTTCGCATCTAGTTAGGACACGGTGTAATATGAACAAACTTTTAGTAGAGCAGTGCTCTTTCAATGTCTGTTCTGCATCAGACAAAAAGACAGCAGCAGTGCATTGACTTGGTTCGTGTTTTAAAGCAATTAGAGCCTTTCCAGGCTCATTTTACTCCCACAGATTGACAGCTGTCGCCCCTGAACTGTTGTATTAGCCCAGAAGGTCCACTGACATTAAAAAAACAGGCTCAGACAAGAGCAGCCCTGTGTCGCGTTCCCGATAGAGCTTCCTGAGTGTGACATTTCACCAAAATCAACAAGCTGTCGATAGCAATTCTCTCGATTAGAAATCTCAAAGCCGCTAAGCTCAAAGCGCCGGTCCGCTGGCATTTGCTGCTCTCAGACATTTTGCCATGTTCACATTTTCACATGGTTCAAGATTGCTCTGTCATTTTTGCTGGACTTTGTTTGATCTGGTTGTTCAAGTCAAAAATATGGCCTTGCTGAGTATGACTAAAGGCCCTTTATGGCAAGTCTAGAGAGCCCCTAAAGGGACATGGTGATGGAAAAAATATGAGATGGAAGAAAAAAAAAATATTTCAATGCTTTTGCATTCTCTCGCATAAGTTTTGCATTCCCCCAAGAATCTTTGTGTTCCCTCATAAAAACTTTTGCATTCCCCGAAAACGCCCGCAAAGAATTCAAAAGGTTTGTAAGCGAACACAAAGTTTCTTGGGGGAGCGCAAAGCATTTGCAAGACAATGAAAAAGCATTGACATAAATTTTCTCATTTTTTTCCATCACCATGCCCTTTTAGGGCCTCACTCAAAGTAATTGATTTTATTTCTTTGTTTTACAAATTCATATCCCACACTTCTGTCATAATTGTGACTTTAGATCTCACATTTGCAATTTTATATTTCACAGTTGTAATTATGAGTATTTCTCGTAATTGCGATTGTAGTTCTCCTATTTACGACTTTATAACACAATTTGATTTTAGCATCATTGAGATACTTCAGTTTCATATTTTCAGTTTTCATTTTAATTTTAAAGTTTTAGTAATTATATAATGACAACTCTCAGAGTGTTTGGCATGGTAATGGATATGACGATGTTGATATGTTTGGACTTAGGATCTGTTGGAATGTTGGAATAGATCTGCTACACTGCTGCTGCAGAGCAAATGTGGGACTTGTTACTTCCAATACATACACGACACGCTGCTGTGTAAGCAAGTAAGACATGCTGCTACTGTACAATATAACATACATGAATTACCCATAGCAGATCTATACAGGTGGAGCTGGGGAAGGTGGAGGGTTCTGAAGGCGCACTACAACTGCTACACAAAATGCTGACCAGTATTTGAAGGTTGAGCAGCAAGCTCATTGACTAGTGATGCAGCAGGAACCAATCAGCTGTGCCCTATAGAGAATGATCTGATTGCAAGCAGATTGAGTTAAGAACCTGTGCCATCTAGAGTTTCAGGACAGAACTTTGTATTTTTTTTTTTTTAGTTTTTGTCATTTTCATTAGTTTGTAAATGTCAATATTGTTTTTAATAATTTTATTTCATAATTTATTTCATATTTTTATTTCATTTTGCTTTTTTTACTGGTAAAATTTAGCATTTTTTTTTTACTGGTATTTGCACCATTATTTAACATCCAAAAAAGCATCTCTTAACCCATTTTGTGACATGGCTGCAATTGTTGTTGCTAGGAGGAGACACCACAGAGAACAGAGATCACGTGGTAGAAGGGAGAAAATATTTTATCCGTATATTACATGTAACTAGTTGCGCCTGTATCGACCCACACCTGGTGAGCATCAGCTCTGCTTATTTGCGACCCAACGCTGGTTTGCACTGTTTTTGGTAGATTGCGTTGGTCATTATGTTAATGATTTGACTGTGTCTGTGTTATTTAAATTGCGCATCAGCAGTAGATCACGTGCAAAACTTGCCACTCCCATCGGCGCATTTGTGGAATTGCGCCCTCGTGCTAATTTACCCCGTTTAGTAAATCAGGCCTTAGGATTTTTATTTGCGTTACATCCACCAGCTGCAGTGCCCATGATCTCCAGAAGAGGGCGCTCCTCCCAACTCCCTTGCTTTCCCATCATAAACTTCAATTCCCATAATTCATTACCTGGACTCATTATTGTTTGATCACTTCCACCTGTGTCTCATTATCTCATTATCTGCCTATATAAGCCCTGTATTTTCGCTTGTTCCTTGTGAAGTCTTGTAAGTGTCACACTGCATTTCTGAGTGCTCTCTCTCTGGTTTCCTGTGTCATGGTTTTGATCTTCTGCCTGCCCCCCTGGATTTCCCTGTGTCTTGGACTCTGTTCTTATCTGGATTGTTTGCCCTGTGGTTTTGACCCTATTGTCTGTTATATTGATTATGATTCTGGATTGTTCCAATAAAGCTGCTTTTGCATCTTCAACCCAATTAAGTTTCAGAGCAGTCAATTTGAAAATGATGTCTTTTTTTAATGTGACCATGATGTAATATAGTGTTGATTAAGAGGAAGAGGTTAAACATCTAACCTGCCTGAAAGGGTAGTTTGTTATGCAATCGTTGGGGAATTGGATGTCAGTTTGTTTCACACAATTACACTCTTAATGATCATTGTCATTTATCTCCAGCAGATCTCATCATGACTCTATGCGAGCAGATAAACTATGTTCATGTGGGACAGACAGTCCCTCTTGGGTATATTCACGACACTTCACGCTATGAGCTTTGTTAGGAAGTATGACTTCAGTCACAGACGCTGCTGGGTTTGGAATAGAACATCGTGTACCTCACACTGTGGCAAATGTGTCATCCTCAGTGGAAATTGATTTAGCTTGTTTTGAACATCACAGTTAAGTGAGTCACATCATATACTGTAAGACATGTTCTTTCAGTATGTGAGAATATGTTTTTCTTTACTTTGTTCAGGGAAAAGAGGTTCAAGGCTGCTGAGCCTTTTGCAGATTTTAAACTGAAGAGCTGTCTGGACAGTGTAGCAAGTGTATTTTCTCTTTTCTTTTCTTTTTTTTTTATCAATATGATATATAGTTATTTTTGTGCAGATATTGATTTAAGTAGTATTTTTAACATCCAGTGGCACAATCACATCAATTCAGGTATTGCTCTCAGCATCTCCAGGTCTATAGATAATTATTTCATAATTGCTCATTTCTTTTCTTTGGCTATTTAAAGGCTGTTTGCCTTGCGTTCCTGTTTCCGATTCAAAATAAAGCTAATTAAGGACTCCTTTCCTGAGAATTAACTTTGAATTTACTTTTTAGGAGTTGTTTTCCCGTTAACAAATTATGCATGTTAAGGTGGTACCAATGTATTAGTGGTGTGTGGCGGACTTTTGAAATGAGGAAGCAAAGTTTTCTCTCTGTTCATCTTCAATTTTACTTTTTAACCATTTCAGGGTATAGAACACCATTTACCTTACACTTTCCACAAGCAACCGATAGTTTAATATTTTCTATGATTAGATTTGCATACTGTTTATTATGCTATTTACCTTAATTATGCTATTTAAAGGTTCTTAATTTTGTTTTGGAGGTCTGCTACCATAGGTTTACATGCACCCAAGGTCAAAAAACACTTTAATTTTCACCTCATTTCACCTCATTTCTAAAAGAGTCTGAGTCATTTGAAGATTTAGCCTCTCTAAACCCCTCCTTTCTGAGAGCCTACTCTGCTCTAATTGGTCAGATGGCCCAGTCTGTTGTGATTGTACACTACTTACAAGCGCATTTCAGAAATTAAACACACATTACCATATCTGAATTTCAGCTCCAGAGGCTTCCTCAGCGCTTGAAGCACAGTGATACAAACAATAATGATGGCATCGGTTGTACCGTATCAGTCAAGTGGGTTCTCAGGGCTGAAAAGAGCATTTTTTCAAAATTTCGACAACACGAGCCAAACTCTCAGCTACAACTACAGTGTTTGAGAGTGTGTCCAATTGGTTATTGTTCGCGGGCAACCAATAAAGACCACAGGCAGGCATTATGCAAATTTGTTACATTGTTGCATATGTACCAGGAAGTGAGACTGGAATTGCTAACGAATCGTTTCAACAGTTAAGAATTGATTCTTTGTTTTAGGAGACGATAATGTTATTTGTCAAGAAAGGTAATATTAGGGGCACTAATAGGGGTACTTTAAAGTTTAGCATTTATATATTGCTCCAAAAATAATACAGTACAAAATCAGTAATGCAGTAAAAGCATTTTATGTAGCTTTTTCAGCATTTTCAGCTGCTGTTATTAATAGCTGTCCTCTTTACCTTTTTTTTTTTTCAGACTAATAGTCAATAAATCCACAGGTGTCATGAAGGTTGCAGACATGAAGGTGCACCTTTATTTTAATCCAGCCTAAAATAGCTCACTCACAGACATTTCACGTTTCAGCAATTTCAAGATTCGGACATGACTAAATGAGGTGATGAGATGTTTGCTTTGTAATTAGTGCATTCATTTCCATCTGTTTGACCAGTTTATGCAGATTTGTGGAGATTTTTACAAGACAACATGCATTTCATAATGTACTTTCTTTATATTATCAGCTCATTATTAAAACCTTACAACAAAAGAATCATGTTTACTCATGCTGTCTTGTAAACAACTTTTATCTTCTATTGTCACTGTTGTACTTAATAAGTAAAATAAATGGTTTATACATTATTTCATTTGGGTCATTCCGTGTCAACTCAACCAGAGGTCCCCGGCTCAAATTTTTGACTTTATTAATATTTTTTCTGTAGAAAGATGAACATAAATAGTGATGAAAGCCAAAATATTAAATGTCACAGATGTATATTTACTGAGTAATCCACTATTTTGTAGAAAAATGACCATTTTATCCTGAGATTTGGAGACAATTTACAGGGGTGTAAAAATGACTTTAGAAAGATGGCAGCATCATTGTTTTATTTTTACACAGAGATTGGTAGGTCTATTAGTAAAACCTGTTGACTTTAGCAATCTTTGTTTCATTATATGCCAACAGTGACAGTTCAAAAATGGGTTAAAGCACTTTTTGTGTTTTTTTTTTTACCTCAAGTTTGCATGCCTGTAACTCAAGAAGTATTAAAGATATCTTAATATCCTTTTAGATTCTGGTTCTTAACAAACTTTCCTTTTGGTATCTTCACTTTAAAGGCCCTCGATGGTTCATTCCCAGAGATATGAAGATCTTAATGTGGCTCCATGAGTAAATTGGTAATTTGTACTCATTTTCAGTGGTCAAAACCAAATGTGGGTCACTTTGAATACAGCTGATACTTTTTCCTTTTAAAAAGGAATATCTGAAGAACAAGTAATGTTGAAACTAGAAATGTCTATTGTGTTTTTCTATCATCTCAATTGCATAGAACACCTGTCTGAGTGCCATAAATATTCCTTTTCCAAAGTTTGCATGTCTGTAACTCTAAAAGTATTACTAATACTTAATAAACTTTTCTTTTGTAATCTTCATTTTTAAGGCCCTATATAGATCAGTTCCATAGATAAGGGGATCTCAAAGCAGCTCCATGTTCAAATTGTTGAATTTTATCCATTTACAATGGTCAAGAACCAAATGTAGGTAACTTTTTAAACAGCTGATAGTTATTGTGTTTAAAGAGGAATGTCTTAAGAACAGATAACACTGAAACTAGAAGTGTGTCTTGTTTCCCTCTATGAAAACAACTGAATACAACACACCTCTCTGAGTGCCAAAATCAAACATTTTTATGAAGTTTGCATGTCTTTAATTCAAAAAGTGTTAAAGATATCTTAATGTCATTTTAGATTCTTGTTCTTATTAAACTTTTCTTTAGGAATATTCATTTTTAAGGCCCTATATGGTTTAATCTCACAGATATAGGGATGTCAGTGCGGTAACGTGTAGTTGCGATACTGCGTACATGAACTCTTGGTAGTTTCAGAAGCTATTAAAATGAACAAAATCCCATTTTCCAAATATCCCCAAAACTGATTCAAATATAGTTTCTTATAAATACACTTTTGAGAGCAAGTTAATGTGTCTCAACAACCATTTTCGGTGGATTTTTGGTTCTCAGAGTAGTTCCTTCTCAATTCCTTTGATAGAGGGAAACAAGATACATTTCTAGTTTAATATTATTAATTTTTCAGATATTCCTCTTTAAATGCAATAAGTATCAGCTGTGTGTAAAGTGAACCACATTTGGTTTTTGACCGCTGAAAATGGGTAAAATTCAACAATTTGAACATGGAGCTGCTTTGAGATCTCCATATATATGGGACTGAACTATATAAGGCCTTGAAAATTAAGATTTCAAAAGGAAAGTTTATTAAAAATAAGAATCTAGAAGGATATTAAGATATCTTGAAAACATTTAGAGTTACAGGCATGCAAACTTTGGAAAACGAATATTTATTGCACTTAGAAAGATATGTTCTATGCGATTGAGTTGATAGAAAAACATGAGATACATTTTTATTTTCAACATTATTTGTTCTTCAGATATTCCTCTTTAAAAGAAAAAAAGTATCATCTGTATGCAAAGTGACCCACATTTGGTTTTTGACCACTTAAAATGTGTACAATTCACCAATTTACTCATGGAGCCGCATTAAGATCTTCATATCTCTGGGACTGAACCATCAAGGGCCTTTAAAGTGAAGATACCAAAAAGAAAAAAGAATCTAAAAGGATATTGAGTGAAAATGAACAAATCTCAGGTGAAAATGGTCATTTTGACCCCCTCTACAAAATAGTAGATTATTAAATATACATCTGACATTTAGTGACATTTAATATTTTGGCTTTCATCACTATTTATGTTTGTCTACAGAATAAATACTTTAAGCCAGGGATATTTCTGAAATTTGGTTGATTTGACATGGAATGACCCATTATTCTCTATTCCATTTCTCGTATTTCATATTTTTTTATTGTTGTATTGCTGATTATTTGTTCATCTAAATGCTTTGCCTCCCTTCCTCTGAAGAAACAACCCTGCTGTGTTTATTATTACAAAAAATACCAAAGACATATGAAGAACATAAAGTACTGTAGGCTGTATCAAGTCAAGAATAATTTTACAAATCTTTTTTGCTTTCTTCACCTATAATTATTCTTATAATACACTTTGCTTTGGGTGAGTTTCATGTATTGGTAGCTGATCACTGATGTGGACAGTTTTCAGCACTAGTCCATGGCGTTAGATGTCAGATGAAAGAATATGCATATCTACAGGAAAGGTAATTTTCAAAACATATTCTCGAAAGTTGCTATGACAACAGTGAGACTGCCATTCCCAAGTGTGAGGACACAGTTTCTGGTAACAGAAATGCTTTGGTGTCTGCATTGATCACGCTGTAATTAGAAAATTGAATATTTCTGTTTGGCGTTGTGTTAGTAGAGAGTGTTAATATCATTAACTCACCTTACGTAAGCAGCGAGGGGCCACATTTATACATCTGTTTTACGCATTGGGTTGTCTTCTGTGGAATTCTGGAGCAGTACTTCAGGCACTTTATTTTCATGCATTTTTGTCATTTTGCATTTATTTGACTTTATTTGGGTAATACGATACACAATCTAGTATTAGTTTGGAAAAGGTTGTAATTATGTAGCATCTGATTTATTTTTTTAAGCAAAAGCTTAAAAATGATAGCCAATTTTTAAACAAAACTTTTTGGAAAAGGTTTGAAACATTTGAGTTTTCAATTAGTATGCTGATTAATTAATAATTAATCTTATCATCAAGAATAATGTTAATATAAATAATGTTTAAAATCCTACTTTTTTGTTTATTTAATTTTGCAGAGTCTTGGAGCCACTGGCAGATACGAAACCCATAAAAAGTAAGTGGTTTATTTTACGTACCTTACCTTCTAAAACTCAATGCAATTGCCAGAAATGAAAAGGGAAAAAATGAAGACAATGAACAGATGTTGAGCTAATGATAGTGCTATCAAAAATATGATGACGTTTCAGTGTATAGTGTAAGCGTAACTACAGGTGCCTAATGAGCTTAGTATGAACTTAATTATTATTATTTTGTTGCGAGGAAATTTCTGGTTTGAGCAGGTTCCCAAGAAATCAAAAGGTCTTGTTATCTGTCCAGCATGGAAGAAGTTTATAACTATTATTCTTTGCGCTTCTTATCATTCTGTTATCCTTGGTGATTCACACTGCAGTTTTTCATTCAATAAAAATGCACAGAGGAGCAAGTTTCTAGGCTATAGGTTGTCCAATCATTATATGAATCCATAGGGGTTTTGTTAAGAGATAGACACCATCACTCAGGAGCAGCCAATATCCGAGAGTGTTATATGCGCTATTATTAGAACATACTATAATTGGCTGTTATAGTCACCTGCTCAGATGGACCTATATGAAGGTTTGCTTTGTGGCATCTCAACTTGACTTAACTATGTGCATCATTTAATGTTTGATAGTGAATTTATTCATTCATTTATCTGTTGCCGTAAGACTTTATTGGTTAACAAAAAGGAAGGTATCACATTACGGCCCAACGTTCTCGACCTTCAATTCATTTTTTGCTGTGAATTCTAAATATAACGCCTAGAAATGTCTCCAAATTGTACTGAGCTCTGTGTTAATGGGCAGTGTGTAATAGCTCAGGCTGTGTTTGCCTTTCCTTTTGATGCAGTTTTATTTTTACAGTCAAACAGTGTATTCAGCTCAACACAACAATACATTTTCTATGACCAGAAGAGCCTCTTACGAGGTTTTTAAGCCCCTAACCTGTCAGTTTGTTTGGGTAATAGTGTGTTTTCATGCACACGTCTAATAGCTGCAGAGGGAAACTGTTCTGAATGCTTCCCCCTTGGTGAGAAACCGTGCTGCCTGCAGTCTGAATCAGTGGAGCCCATGGTATCCATTAAGAAATATGGCACTAGTAGTGTTGCCATGGAGATCAACTCAATGGAAGCTGAGTTTAAGCCTCAGGAAGACATAATCAAGTGCTTTGGCTTTTATTCCAGAGATACGCACTGCAACAGTGTGGTGGTGATATGCTGTTTTTGCAGTTTAATCATTTAAATTATTTAAACTTATTATAAAGATTGTTTTAGTTTATCTGATGTTGCAGTATTCCATCTTGTGCATTAGGCATGTACACATCAGCTTTTGTAGTACTGTAAATACAAAAAAGGTGCAATTATGATATTATTTGTGGTAGTTGACCCAAAATGACAAATTTGTCATCATGTACTCATCTTTCTAAACCCATATGACTTTTTATCCCCTTTGGACCGCAAAAGTAGTAGTTTAGCAGAATGTTTGAGCTGCTCTCTTCCATGCAATGAATGTAGATAGGGACTACGGCTTGTCAACCTCCAAAAAGCACCATAAAAGCCTCATAAAGTAGTCCATACAACTTATGCAGTACATTTGTAGACTTCTGAAGCCACAGACTGAAAAGTCATTATTCACTAGAAATCTTGCTTGACAGCTGTGGTCACCATTCACTTACATTGTATGGATAAGTGCAGCTTGATCTCCTTTTGAATTCCACAGAGAAAAGAAAGTTTTAAAAAAGACATCAAAGTAAGTAAATACCAACTTTAGAATTTGAAATCAAAAATGAACCATGAAATCAAAAATGAACATTCTCTTCTTTATGAGAAATATTGCAGTATTTATCATAAATGATTTATCCGTGCACATCATAAAATTCACATGCCCTTGTAAAATTCTCTTCCCCCTTGCAACAACATCTCATCTCTTCTCTAATGATGTGTTTTTCAGCGTGAGGGTGGGACAACCTGTCACTCATATGGGATTGCAGCAACAGCAAACGACAATGATCCAATCAATTCCCAAAGGAAAAAATCAAGTCCCGCCCTACATTTGTTCTTGTTTGAGAAGCCATTTCACTCTCATATATGACACAATAGGGAAGAAAAGAATATTGCAATTTCCGTGTTATGCAGATTTTAGTACCAATCTCGAATTGAGCATTAAAGGCCCTTTCACACTGAACACGACGCAAAAAAGCGAGGCGAATCACGGAAGAACGGACCTTTCACACCGAACGCGAAACGACTGATCATCTTCTGCTAATTCATGCCTGCACGCTAGGTGGCACTGATCAACAATGCATTTGTCCTCATGTATGTGTCTCATATATGGCTTTAACATTGTCCGCTGCATAATATACAGTGTTAAATTAAGATGAATAAAGTTTGGTACTACATTAGAAATACAAACTATCTATAATGCTTCCAAGAATACATTTAAAATATAATTAGAGATACAATTAGCATCAAGCTACATTTCATAATTTATGATTATTAATGTCTTTGCTCGAAAGATTTGAGGTTTTGATTTGATAATGGGCAGACATATATTCTTTGTATGTTTTATAATGGATTGAATGCTAAATCTGCTTATCATTTGTCATAAACATCTTTTATTGTTATAAAAAAATACAATGAGCTGCTTAAAAACACAGAAAACATATCGTCATAATCATATGTCTATTTGCCTTCATATTTTATCTGTAGAAAAATGATTCTCTCAATTTTTTATATACGGAAGAGCAGGAGATATGATTACATGATGACTGACAGATCTAAAACGCGCTCTGATAATCATAACACTCGCGCACATGGAAGAAAACGGACAGTGATCAGATAATTCAGTGGAAAATGAATAGAAATGATATTCTGTATAAAGAACATAATCTGTTCTCAGATACCAATGATAATCTCCTCCTGGATAGTCTTCTTCGGTGTTTGTTTACACTAGTTTACACAAACAGCGCCACCACTCTTGCCCTTCTGTGCAACAGCAGCTGCTCTGGGCACATGATCTAAAGCTCAAATCTAATTGGACGGCCCGTTTCATCGCGGAGCGATGGGGGAAAAAATTGACACACAGGTCGAAAAAAACAAATCCTCGCTTGTTCGTGCCATGAATGTTCATGCCCAGTGTGAAAGGCTCCATAGGGATCTATTGTTTCGATTCAAGAGCGTCATTGCGGCAAAACTTCGCATTCAGTGTGAAAGGGCCTTAAGTCTGTCATTATTTTGACCAAAAATTAGAAAAAACATAAACTGTTTAGAACGGCAGATGGCTATCAGAGCCGATAGCCTCATGGGCAGTGCTCCGACATACAGCGCAACTGCGCCTCCAATGACCCGAGTTCGATTTCTGGCTCAAAGACCTTTGCTGATCCCATTCCCCACTCTTTGCCCTTGCTTTCCTGTCTGAACTGTCCTATCCAATAAAGCCATAAAAAGGCAAAAAGTATGACTTACAAAAGCACAATAGATGGCTTCACAGACAAAAATAAAAGTTTGAGCGCCACAATCATCGACTGGTTTCCTATGAACAATGATAACATCAGGACCAGTCGTCAGCTGTTTGATATATTCTCGGTCAGTCGAGACTCTCTGGCTCAGTTCTCACTGAGTGATGTACCCCGCTCATGACACAGGAGACTTTAAAGTGACACTACATTGCTTTTGATGTCTGAATTTTGTGCCAAAAAAAGAAGAGTCCAGTTTGTTCTCAGGATAGGTTGTACTTTCACTGACACAAATTGTTCTGGATTATAGTCTCGGTATATACAGTATCAAAAATGAGGCTGACTCACACTAGCCTGGGACGCAGAAATCCATGTTGCCCACACAGAGAGGTAACACTCGAGTTTAAGGAGGGTTATGTAAAGATCTCTATAATGTTTATATAAGCTTTAAACGACTCTTGACTTTATTATGCTGAAGGATTGAATCACAGAGTCCTTAATCGTGTGCCAATAGTTTAGCTTAACAAATTCAGTTAATCACAGTCGCAGTTTGCTAAACTAAAGTATTAGCAAATTGTGTTGCTTGTCATGTAGTGGGTGGATTCAATTTAAAGTTACTTAAAGGGTTAGTTCACCAAAAAATGAAAATTCTGTCATTAATTACTCACTCTCATGTCGTTCCATACCTGTAAGACTTTCGTTGACTTTCGTTGGAACACAAATAAAGATCTTTTTGTTGAAATTTGAAAGCTTTCTGTCCCTCCATAGACAGCTACACAACTAACACTTTGACGCTTCAAAAAGTTTATAAAGTGATCGTAAAACTAATCCAATTAAATTGAGCGGTTTAGTCCAAATTTTCTGAAAAGACACAATCACTTTATATGATGAACAGATTTCATTTAGGCTGTTATTCACATATAAACCTTCATTAACTCACACATCAGTTGTGGTAAACGGAAGCTCAAGCATGTTTGCTTGAGAAGCAATGAGGTTCATTCTCATGATACGAGTAGGGTGACATGGTGGAATATACGGGACGGGATGGACAAGAATCTGTTTATGTACGCTGATCAATGTTTACATGTGAAAAAAAAATTAAATCTGTTCATCATGTAAAGCAATCAAGTCTCTTCAGAAAAGTTGGATTAAACCACTCAATTCATATGGAGTTGTCTATGGAGGGACAGAAATCTCTCAGATTTCATCAAAAAGATCTTCATTTGTGTTCTGAAGATGAACAAAAGTCTTACGGGTTTGGATTGACATGAGGGTGAGTAATTCATGACAGAATTTTCATTTTTGGGTGAACTATCCCTTTAAAGTAAAATTTATTCTCATCATTTTAAACCTATTTGTTTGGTTCCCTTATAACGTATTTTATGTGCCGCAAAAGAAAAAATGCATATAGGTTTCAAACAACATGAGGGTGAGTAAATTTTGAGAAATGGTGAATGAATTTTCATTTTTGGGTAGACTATCCATTTAAAGTACTGCATTCCAGATATACATTTGATTAGAATTGCATTCATTGGAATCGAATCTATGACCTTAGCTTTGCTAGTGGGATACTCTACCGTTACACAAACATCATTTGTTTATAAAATCTCACAACCAGTTCGAATTCTTCACACTCCAAGTTCTTGGAACATAATATTGGCTCTGTCTAGTATCCACTTCCCACTTTTTCTGTTCATTCCAGTAGCTGTTTCAAAACTAATCGCCATCCTACATATGGCATGGTCTTAGCCTGAGGAATCGGTGCATGTTATCATGGATTTGACTGGCAGTAAACAGAGTATTTTTTTTATTTTTTGAACAAAATGCTAATAGAAACCAAGCCTCCAAGCCCATGCCCCCGATGAGATGTGTGTCTCAGAGCTGTTGTCGTGGCCTTTGTTTTGCCTGCCATGCAAATGGAACACTTAGCCTTGAGCTGCGGAGAGGAGCTGCGCACAAAAGCCTGCTGAGAAGAGAATGCTTGCTCTTTCACGCCGTCGTGACTTGGTTTACTGTCTTCTGATTGGCTATGTGCTCGCCCATCTCATAGCCCCCCTTCAGTAGGTTTCTTCTTGTCTTTCCATAAGTCAAGAAATATCTGGAAGCATCTGTAATACGAGATGGCTAGATCAGGTTGGAGATGACATGAGTTTAGAAGTGGTTTTGTGATAACTACAACTTCACGTGAAGTTCCATGAGTGCTCATCAAGATGTTTCTGCTTCAAGCAATAGGAACGGAGAAAAAAAAATGTGTCTTTTTTGTTATCTCCTTTTGATATCCTCCTTTTACATCACTGGTTCTACCTGTTTTAATACCCTCCTTTTGTATTTTTAGTCATCCTACACCTGTGCTTATATACTATTACTAGCTGTCCTGGTCTCCTCATTGTTTCTTTCTGGTATCACTGTTCTGGTAACTTCCTCTTGACTTTAGAAAGAAAATAATCTCTTTTTAACAGAGCCACTACATGTTGACAGAGTTATTTGTCTTGCTTTTGTAAATTTGTTTCTTTTTCCCAGTGCTGCCAAACATGAGAAATTGAGTTTATAAAGCATAATGTTGCAAGGAGGGATTCCTGGTGGCCACAGGATGCAATAGCACTGCACAAAAGTAGCAGTAAAAACATTCAAGAAATACTAATTAATTCATTTATTTACTTCTTATCAGAGATCGCTGTGGGCTGAGTTGGTCCACAATGATGCTGTTTTTTTTTCCTAATACCCTTTCAAGGATTTCTACTGATAGGAACCGATGACACGGGTGTCTCGCTGTACCATTAGTGTCAGTTTTCATTAAGCTTGTGTCCCCTGATTGCTTGCATGCAAGACGATGAGAGCTTTACTTATAAGCTGCAGCTATGGAAACAGCTTTGTTCTGCCCTCATGGAAAATGTTCTTCTAAATTTTTGCCATTATATTTGAACTGTTTTGACGCAGTTCCCTCTTAAAGAGAACTCCTTATCCTTGATGCTCTATATCAGGTGTCATTTCAGCATATATACTTTGAGTATTGCATGTTTTATTTTTTTAAAGCCTGTGTTGAGGCTTGGTAAATGAATTGATTCAAGTTTAGCTGTGTCTGAAATCACTATTTTCTTTAAAGGTATTTGAGGTGGTGTGTGTGTACAAAACTAGTAAAAGAGTATTATTATATTATATTATATTATGTAAGCAATAAGGTATGAGAGGCTGTGCTATATCGTGAATAAGACACGGCTGAAGGGTGTTGTTAGGCACAATGCGAAGCGGAGTCACCCCTTCATTCGTGACTTATGACTTATTCACGATACAGCACTAGCCTTGAGTACCTTATTGCTTTTATATATAAACGGTTACCACACAATACAAATATTAAAGCCAGAAATATGTATCAGTGCAACTTTCATGAAGTAAACTTTTAATACAAGCCTTCCTTCCGCCGAAAAAAATAGTCCCTGACCGTGAACAGCAACAGAAGTTACATTGTTACACCAGTAGATGGCGGCAAAGACTGTCTTTATGAGTGTGTCAGTCAGTAGCGAAGACTTTTATATTGAAAAGACTGGATTGTTTTGAAAATGGAACAAGACGCAACTGACAAATGCTTTGACTAGCGCTGTCAGTCATGGGAAAACCCCATAAATGTTAAAAGGACAAGATAATACATCGGACATTTAAACATATTTTTTTATGAACATAGGACTGACCTGATAGAAAATGCTAAATCTGAATGCAGGTAATAAACTCGCTCACTCGATCTTTTACATAATACAGTAAGCTTCAATGAACAATATCAAAAGAGAACATACAGTTTACGTTGCTAAGAGTGGTTGCTAAGGGTGTTGTGTAGTGATACACAGAACCGTTGGGTGAAGCGGTCATAGCCTTGTTTTATCGTGAATAAAACACAGCTATTGACCAATCAGAATCAAGGACAGATGCTAACCATTTTATAAATTATATTATATTATACACAAAAAAAAATGGTGTAGGATTCACTTTGAAACAGTTTTCACTCTGAAGTAAATATCACAAATATTTACAAATTAACGGCAAGTAACACATTGAATTAGTAGTAGAAAGACTGAAATAGTGTTTTCTTGCAAAGCATACTCCAATAATCTTTGTTTTATTTAGAGCTTCAGAAAATTGTTGTTTACAGTGTATACTATTTTATACCCATAATGATTTATTGTATAATCATACCATTCATGAAACATGTACAGTTTCAAAAAAAGGTTCACGTAAAAAAAGCGTACATTTATTTAGATTAGTGTTCATATTTGGTTATTCATTTGTTTATTTCTTCATATAGTATGCATATGTGGCATTTGACGTATAGGGAATAGTGCATGAGTGAGCAATTTTGGAGACAGCATTTTATTAATATTTCAATTTATTTCTTATCTAAATTATTAGGCACTTGATAACTTTCCAATTAGCATAACCTAATAAAAGAATCACATGTTTTTGAGAGACAGGTTGAGGAACCCAGTAAACTGCAGCATCTGTGGCCGCACGTCACAAGTTTTATGTTAGATAATGAACAATTGAAGCTGTCTTTCAGGCTGGCATATATTCATTGGCTTTAATAAAGAACAGAGCCCTAAATCTCTGAATACCGTTGTCATGTTGCAACCATTTTCCATTCACCTTTTACCATCACTTTATTGTTTTCTTCTCTGTCTCTGCTTAATTTTTCTTTGAGGTCTCTTTCTCCTCTCAGAAGATTTCGATTGAATTAACACAGGATGGCATTTATGTGATTACCCTGGAGAGGTGGGTGAGAGTGTAGTAGGAAAATGTGTCTTGTCTGTCACTTAGCTGTCAGTCCATGTGGCCGTGAATCATCCCCTTTTCTTTCCTCAAACTTGTCTTTATCTTCAGCTGGAATGGTTGAGTAACCTCACCCCGGCTGCAACAAGGGGATTTGTCACCAGTGTACTTCTACAACTATGATGAAGGACTGCCATTAGCACTTCTGTGACTATTTTGCATGAGAAACAAATGGTCTGAGCTATTCTCTGAGAAATTACAGCATTCACTAATATGCAAGTAGGTGGAGAGATAATAAGCCATATTAGTATAATATTCCTTTTTCCCAAGGGGCCCATTTCACACCATGTCACGACTGTAGACGGAGTAGAATTACAATGAATATGAGCACATCCTCCCACAGTAAAATGTTTTGTTGTTGTTGTTGTTTTGTAGTTTAATTCAGATTTCATCTTTAAAAGCTAATATCACTTCTAAAACTCTTCTAAACAACCACCGCCAGTTAATGGAACTGTAATTTTCCATTGGCCGTTGGAGACAATAAAAATCAGGACATGCTTTTGTGCACTAGTGCACTAAACACACAGTCAAGCATTCCAGCTATTAAGTCAGTATTAATGGATTAAAAGCATTACATGCAGTGATTGAGCACTCGTTCTCAATATTGCTTTTAAACCTAAGGGTCTTCACAAATACAAAGACAAAGAACAATTTTTCCTACAATGTTCTGATGATTATTACAGCAACATCAACAACAAGGGGAAATTAGGACATGTTCTAGTTTGAATATGCTGCAATTAAGTTGAGCATTATATATTTTGCCCTCTGAGCACATACTGAAGAGTTCGACTAGCCACGACTAAGTTCTCATCAGACTGCTTTGTGATTCATGTTTGTCGGCTCTGTTTTAAAACCTACTGAACTGCCTCATTGCTGCCTATAGGCAACTGCTTTTAAGGAACCTCATAAGTGGCTGATTTGGAACACTCTAGCTGGATAAAATAGTGTTTTTTTATTTATACTAAGTAAATATATGCTACACTCTAAATAATGCTGAGTTAAAAACAACCCAAGTTGGGTTGATAATGGACAAACTCAGCGGGTGGGTTAAATGTTTGCCCAACGTGCTGGGTAGTTTTATTTAACTCAACTATTGTTTAAAAATTACTGTATTGCTTGCTTAAAATGAACCCAAAATAGGTTGGAAATTAAAAATCAGACACATAATTACTAGATGCAGCAATAATAATCAAAAGGTAAACATTTATTAATAAGCAATTTAATAAATGTTTATTATTTAATTATTATTTATTGAACTTATTAATAAATGTTAATTTATTAAACATGTTAATAAATGTTAATTTCCAACATATTTTGAGTTCATTTTAAGCGAGCAATACAGTCATTTTTAAACCATAGTTGAGTTAAATAAAACTACCCAACTGCTGGGTTAAAACAACCCAATCGTTGGGTTTGTCCATTTTCAACCCAACTTGGGTTGTTTTTAACCCAGCATTTTTTAGAGTGTATAATTATTTAAATATAATTATAATGTAAATATACTTAACATTTGATATTCAACAATATGAAATTAAATATTAAAATATTTATCATTTATAAAATTAACATTTTTATAATTTATAAATTTGATATTAAACAATATGAAATTAAATACTAAAATATTTATCATTTATATAATTAACATTTATTTAATTGAAGCTGTGTTTAATGTTGGCATAAGAACATAAGCATAAGAAATGTTGGCAAAATCTCTAAGCTGAATACCGTTACTGTCAAATTACAGCCATTTTCTATTCACCTTTTTCCATCACCTTATTGTTTTATTGTTTATTGATGCTTTTCAGAAATTAAGTGTAAAAGTGTAATTAGAATTGTTTATAATTCTATGAATATAAAAGGTAAATTGTTGTTTATTATAAATTATAACTGTAATATTAAACACAATATTCATAACTCATATTTTGTAATTTTTTTATTATTTCTATGATTATTTATACGATTTTATAATACCTTTAAACGCAGTCTTGGTAGTCGGCTCACTAGGGTTTGTATGTGGAGGGCTATGACCTGTGGATCCATCTGTTTTCCGAGAATCTGATGAAAACTCAGTGGTGGTTAGTTGAGCTCAATAAAAAATGCACCCAGAGGGGGTGAAACATAATCTTAATAATTATGCTGCCTACCTTTTGGAACAGCCCTCCTGTGATGTTTTAAAATACTGTGTAGGTAGACAACTCACTAGAGCTTGAAATAACAAATGGGTGGCGAATCACCTGTGGATCCAGCTCATGTCCACTCCTGACAGTCAGAATGCCAGACTGTTGTTGTGTTGAGGGATTAGATGCCTGTTTCTGCAGATAAGAAGGAGAATGAGACAACTGGAGTGATTATGAGAAAAGAACAACAGGTCCTTCTATCCCCCCCCATCCCCATCGCTTGCACAGCATGCTCTGGGCATGCTCAGTGGAATCTCGCTTTAAACGCCTGTGTGCTTTTGTTGTCTGTGTGTCGCTCATCCTAGCGCCTGCAGAATGCCCCTCTCTCCCCCTCCCTCTCTCTTTCTCTCTCTCTCCCTCCCCCCCTCCATCTCCTCTCTTCTTTCCTCTCACCGCACATTAGCCAGCCAACACCGCGGCGAGATGCGCGTGAAGAGGAGAGCTCCGGTGAACACCTGGTACTCCGGGCAACTCCAGAGCAGGGGTGTCTGTTTTGACCTATTCCCACTTCCCGTGCCCTGAATCCGACACTTTCCCACATCTTACTGGACTTTCTCTCATCAGATCTGAGAGTAGGATCTCCCGACTGGCTCAGAGACTCAACCAGAGGCAGAGCGATGCTGCGTTGATTAAGGATTTCAGACCCCTCTTCCTCCTCTCTGGCTCTCCGGGGAGCTCCCAGAGTCTGGACAGGTGAGTTCAGCATCTCTTTCGCTCTTGCTGTACTCTTGTCCGTCCGCAGTCACTCACTCCAAGTGCACTCTTCCATCTTCTTCATCTTCACTGTACGATTCCCCTCTCCAGTGTTGCTAAAATTACCCATCATCCCCCCTGCTGTTTCCCACAGGTGCTCCTCAGTCATTGTGGCAGCTGCCTTTTCCTTTTTTTCTAATGGCTTAATTGGATTCAAGACATAACCTTAGAGCACCGCTCCGATTCGACCACTCACTTTGCTCGCTCAATTACTCACTGGTGTCAGAGGCTTCACTCTAGCACTGCAGAGTGCATTATTATTAGTGCTGTGAGTGGGTGTTTGCACGCTCAAAACTGCGCACAAGAAGAAAAAAATACAGGACAATGCCTTAATGTCATGTCTGACAGGATTATAGACCGCTGGGATGAGAAATACCACATAGATCCCCTACGGTTCTGCAGCTTTTAAGGAGAATGTCAATTAAGGACAATTTTGTTGTTTACTTTTTTTTTTTTTTTTTTTTGAAGAATGAAGGTGTTGAAAGGGCAGCTGAGGGCTTTTAGTTCTCACATTTGTTTTCACATCTCAACACTATTGTGTTGCTCTCATGCCCTTAGCATGTTCAGACAGTGTGTATTCATGCCAGATGTTTTGACAAATGGAACAGATATTTTTTTCAGGCTTTTATATGAATTGTTTTTGCACGCCATGGAGAGATTGATAGGTGATAAAGGTGCTACTCGTCTGTGATTACATAACCTGCATTTAACTTACTAGGTGTTGAAGATCAGAAATCTTCAGAACACTCTAAAGAAAATATTCTTTCACAAATATTTGTGTCCATTTTTGGATGCATCAAAACAACATTTACATATGCTGTGCTTTTTTAAGTTTTTTCTATTAGGATACTCTCTACAGCTGCTATAAATTCATTGTCTGGGTTTACTGTTATTCTTAGCTCAGAATTAATTGATTTCCTGGAGGATTTCATTGTACAATAAGAACATTGAGGATATCCTTGACAACCAGGCTATGTTGACCTAGAGTGAGAGACAGTCTGGCTGACATTGTTAATAAAATTGTCTGTTACGGTTTGTTGAGCAATATCAGGTTTGACGTTGACTGGTAATGGCTTGAAATTAATCTGTCATATTTTTTTTTTTTTTTAAATAAATTATTTTGAAGGAATGCGATTTATGCCTTTGAAGTCTCTTATTCTCACCAAAGCTGCATTTATTTGATCAAAAATACTGTAAAATGGTCAAATTGTGAAATATTATTACATGTTTTAATATAGTAGCCATTACTCCAGTCTTCAGTGTCACATGATCCTTCAGAAATCATTCTAATATGCTGATTTGGTGCTCAAGAAACATTTCTTCTTATTATCAATGTTGAAAACAGTTGTGCTGTTTAATATTTTTGTAGAAACTGATACATTCTTTGGAAAGAACAGCATTTGAAATTTGTTTGTAACATTATAAATGTCTTTACTGCCACTTTTGATCAATTTAATGCATTCTTTCTGAATGAAAATATTCATTTCTTTAAAAAAAGTACTGAGTCTGACCCCAAACTTTAGTGTAGATATGGCATATTTGCCTTTTTCTTTTAAAAAAAATAGAAAACCTGTGCATCAATATGCAGGGTTTTTTTTGCAGGTAGCTTTTGCTTGAGCTGAAGCATTAATGACTATCCAGTGGCCATCTGTCTCTGAGGCACCGCTGACTCAGATATTAGTCATAAATTACATACCGAAACACATGCTAAGAATTTATTTCGAGTGCAGACTCTTAACAACACTGATGCAACAGGCATCACACCTAAATGTGTTTTGTCTGTTCTCTTTCCCTTCTCGACTCCACAGGAACTTTAGTATGACACAACAGATGCAGAACCTGCAGCTGACGCAGAGTAAGAAGGGGGCGGGTCCCGCCTCCCCCAGCGCTGCAAAGCGTCTCTACCGCAACCTCTCTGAGAAGTTTAAAGGGAGCCACTCCTCCTTCGAGGATGCCTACTTTTTTGGCCGATCCGACCGTATCCGCAAAGTATCTGTGAGTATTTTGGACTATTTCAAAATATATATATATATAAATATACAGTTGAAATCAAAATTATTCAACCCCCTTAACCTGCAAGACATTTAGCTGCTGAGAACAAAATTATATGAAAACAGTTCATCAAAGGCATCAGTAAACATTTTTAATACACATTTGCGTGATTCTGAGAATGTAAAGTTGATGAAAAATGAAAAAAAGTCAAACTGGCTCTAAACATACACATACAAAATTATTCAACCCCCATGAGTCAAATTTTGTGCAGAATCTTTTATTCTTTATAACCTCCAATAAACGCTGCCTGTAAGTGCTTAAAAGCTTCTGTCACCTCTCTACTGCAATCTTGGCCCATTCCTCGATTGAAAGCTTCCAGATTACTGATAGTCTTTAATTTCCATGTTACCATTGCTTTCTACAAATTCCACCAAATATTTTCAATGAGATTTCAATCTGAAGACTGTACAGGCCACTCAAGAACATTCTACAACTGATCCCTGAACCAAGCTAAAGAAGATTTGGATGTATACTTTGGGACGGCTGTCCTGCAGGAAAGTCCGCTGATCATTTAAAGGATTAGTTCACTTTCAAATGAAAATATCCCCAAGCTTTACTCACCCTCAAGCCATCCTGGGTGTATATGACTTTCTTTTTTCTGATGAACACAATTAGAGAAATATTAATAAATATCCTGACGCATCCGAGCTTTATAATGGCAGTAAGCGTTACCAAATGAGTATGAGCTGAAGAAAGTGTCTCCATCCACATCCATCCATCATAAATGTGTACTTCACACGGCTCCGAGGGGTTAATAAAGGCCTTCTAAAGCAAAACGATGCATTCGTGTATAAAAAAAAAAATCCATATTTAACAAGTTATGAAGTAAAATATCTAGCTTCCGCACAAGTATTCAACATACGAAGAAAGTGTAAAACTCTAGCTGTTCAAAAATCTTACGCTACGTCCAACGCCTTCCCTATTCAAATTACGGAAAAACTGTAACTGATGCGTTTCAAGTTTACACTTTCTTCGTAACTTGAATACGGAAGGCGGAAGGCGGAAGGCGGTTTATTTTTTTTTACACAAATGCATCGTTTCGCTTCAGAAGGCCTTTATTAACCCCCTGGAGCCGTGTGGAATATGTTATGATGGATAGATGTGGATGGAGACACTTTCTTCAGCTTCATACTCATTGGTCCCGTTCACTGCCATTATAAAGCTCGGATGCGTCAGGATATTTACTAATATTTCTCAGATTGTGTTCATCAGAAAGAAGAAAGTCATATACACCTAGGATGGCTTGAGGGTGAGTAAAACTTGGGGGCAATTTTCATTTGAAAGTGAACTAATCCTTTAAGCTTCAGTCTCTGCACCGAAGGCATCACCATCTTTGCCATAATGGCTTGATACTTCAAAGAATTCATGATGTCCTTCATACAGTCAAGATTTCTACTTTCTGCAACAGCAAAGAACCCCCATAACAAGACTGGATCTTTTTATATACTTTATCTCTGGCTTTTTTTTTTATTTTATTTTTTTATACATAAATAACATTGAGCTTAAAGAAACCTAATGGGTATTATCAATAATTAACAATTTTTCTTGAAATAAAAAGCTGACATTAGCCGACATTTACATTTATATAATGTAGAATCAATTGATGTTAACATTCACTTGACCTTACACATGACATGTTTTGAGCTGGAATGACATTTCGGGTGCTCATGAGACCGCCAGCGCTGTGCCATGCTCTCAGAACTTCCACAAATGTCACTGATTATATACTGCTAGATCTAGCAATCATCTTGTTGACTCAAGTGCCCGATTACATCCCTCACTCTTGTTGCCTCCATATGTTTTCATACATGGCTTCGACTCAGAACTGAAGAGGAGAAGCTCTTATTTTTATAATGCGTTGTTTTTTGCATAATATTTGCTTAAACAACCCCCATTTATTTATTTTTTTCCCTCTACTGCATTCTTAAAGAAACTAGTAATTTCTGTGTTCACCCTCTGGTGGATGCCTGGTAACAGATCTGTGCTGGTAACTGAAAGGTTACACAGTAGGTCAAACCCATGAGCAGTTAAACACAGGCAATCAAACTTAACTTGTCTGTGCTGATTGTAGGTGAAAATATGTGATTTTTTTTTTGTATTTTCTCCAATCCTAGTTAACAGTAGTATGCAGAAACATTATAAACCATCCATAGCTTGATTTTCCTGAAAACAATAAACATGGCTATATAGTTCATTGCAAAAAAAATTTGATTGTTCGAGCATCCTAATCAGTCTGTTTAATTGACTAGGAGACAGACAGGGGAGAATTCGAAATCTATTTGTAAAAACAAATTCAGTGTCACGTGATCGATTGCCAGCAATATGCTGATTTGGTGCTCAAAAAAAATGTTGAAGACAGCTGTGCTGCTTAATATTTTGTGGAAACTGGTACATTTTTTTTCCACGATTCTTTAACGAATAGAAAGTTTAAAAGAACAGCATTTATTTGAAATAGAATTTATGTAACAACATAAAAGTATTTACTGTCACTTTTGATCAGTTTAATGCATCCTTGTGGAATTGAATGGTTCATTTCTCCTCACAGAACATTCAGAGCAGTGAGGCTCTGTTTGAGGCTGTTGAACAGCAGGACCTGGATGCCGTGCAGATCCTGCTGTTTCAGTACACAGCTGATGAACTCGACCTCAACACCCCCAACAGTGAAGGCCTGACACCTCTGGACATCTCTATCATGACCAACAACGTTCCCATAGCCAAGCTGCTGCTCAAAGCTGGAGGGAAGGAGAGCCCTCACTGTAAGTATGCTTATTTACCAATGATGAGCTTTAAATGGTCAATTCCCTCAGTGTGTCTAAACAGCTTCTAAAGTTTTTCCTTATTAATTACGCACTAAATGATTCCTGTAGATTTCAAGTTTGACTGGAGTAAATTTGTTAATTAATCTAGTCCTTCACAAAAATGTGACATGGTAACCAATAAGGATTAATCTTTATTTAATTTATACAGTGAGGACTAAGCAGTGTTATTTCACAGTTGGTTACTTTATTCAATTTCTGTAGCTGAAAATTGTGATGTTTCACTAGTATCTAAAAAATAAAATGTTAATGGTAAAATTTGATAGAGCACAGAATAAACAGTGAAAGTAACAGAAGCTCCTAACAATACATTTTAACAAGAATAATTACGCATGAAAATAACGGAAGGAAATATCTATTTGCTAAACAAATGAAGCCAACTAATTTGATTTGGTAATTTGGTAGCGGTGCATCCCTAGTAACCATAGTTTCCACCAAAATGCCATAGTTAGTACAGGTACTGACCTCACCAAACTTTTTGATGAAAACAAAACATTTGATAATGCTAGCATTTCTTTAGTGTAATATTTACATATAATGTATTATTCTTATTATTGTACTGGGATACTTCTGTATGCTTTGCTTATCATCACATCTTCATCCCTAAGGAATAGAAGTGTGCTTGCTTCACCATCAAAAGGTTTTTCTTGCGTCACAAGCTTCTGTTTAGCTGTAGCAACCAAAAGCAGATGGCTCTGTAATTGGACAAGCTGTTTAGAATGAAGCTGACGATAAACAGACAGAGCCGATGTGAGTGTTTGACACTTTGCTTTAGGGGCTCAAGTAATAATCGCCTTTAAGTATGAATACTAGAATAAACTTTTCCATGAAAGCTGCCAGAAGCACTCATAATTCTGCTTTAAACATCTAATGACAACTGTCGTAACCACTAATCAGTTAACAAATTACGTTCATTGTGTAATATTTTGGAAATGTATACTGTACCAGCGGGGTTATCAGGTTTTAATTAATCGAGAACAGATCTGTTATAAATATCTGCACCCATTGCCCTTGGATTAATCAATAGTATATTCAGTCCCTGAGTTTTTGGCAACAGTAGAACAGGTGTTTCTTACCTTGCACACCGTGGAAAAAAAAGTCCCCCTAGTCCCGAGCACTCAGTGCAATCATGAAAAAGCCGAATGTTGTCTGAGACCAAACAGGGAGCACTGTACTGCAGGCGGAGCGGGGCCGGGGTGGGGTAGACAGCACACGGCATCCCTCAGAAAAATCTTAATAAGGTTTGTCGTTTAATGGTTTAACTTTTCCAATGATGCATGTAACGGGGGGCAATTATACTAAGTGATTTATTGTACCCAGGCTGCAGTTAAATTTCAAAACATTTCATCGTGGCACAATCCAATCCTTGTAAACAAACAGAAAATAAACATTGCCGTATTTTCCCCTCCTGGGCTTTCGGCATTATATTTATGTCAGGCCAGAAGTGCCAAGTAAATCAATCAGCCAGACGCCTGACAGTTTGGAGGTCCGACCGAAGGCTGAAGTTAAAGCATGTTTATGGGCAGGACTGGGGCCCATAATGCCTATATTTAGGGCCGTCCCAGAGCCCGACAATGCCAACTGTGTGTGACAGCGCAATATCGGCCGACTCACCCATTAATTTATAGTTTGTTCAATTAACCGCACATAGTAGCCAGATGTCAATCTTCAGAGCGCAGGAAATTGCACCTCAAGACTGCTAATATGGCTGCCTTTTCCACTGCGCCGTGGACCCCCGTGTAAGAGCGGCTAGGTTAGGCCCCCTTTTTTCCGAGTTGACAACACGCACTTTATCATCTCCCCCGGAGAGCTCCCTTCTCCAGGGGTTCGGGCTGGGCCAGTGAAAGAGGGTTTCTTCAGCCATGTATTTATTTGTTTATTTTGCTGTCATGGTCTATGACTAAGGCTCTGAAAGAAAATGCAGCAGTATTCACAGCCTACGAGGAGGACTGGTCAGCCAGTATTCGTTTTACCATGACAAATCTATACGGCCAAACACAGTCCTGTGTGTTCCAGACTACCGTCGAGTACATTCATCCACACCTCTTCCCTCCACCCCGCACGGCTGACTTCATCTGCCGCTATGCTGACACAAGCAGTGTGAGCTTGGAGATTTAATGGTAGTGTAATGGGCTTCCTGTCTTTTCAATCATGACCTTTATTTTTGGTTTATGTAAGTTTGAGGTACATTTGATCAGTCTGTTACTGCTGTCTTTTTCACAGTACAGTTTAGATCGTAAAAAGTTATATAGATGAATGTGCTTGAGGCCAGCAGAAACTATTATGGTGCGCACTGCCGACGTGTAATAGATTTCTTTTTTATACAGTATTAACTGATGTAGTCATATATGGATGATCTTGTTTTTTTTTAGTTAAAGAGAGCAGTATTACATTTCCAGAATTAAAATCCCATTCAGTGTATCCATAGATTGTGTCTCAAATTGATTTTTAGCAATAAAAAATAACCCTTCAAGACAGAGCTACCATAAACTCAGAGGTTGTTGAATGATGATACACTAACCTTCAAAAATTTTTTCATGTGATCCTTTTATTCAGCAAGGAAGCATTCAATTCATCAAAAGTGATAGTAAAGACATTTAAAATGTAACAAATAATTTCTGTTTAAAATCAGTGACTTTCTATTCATCTAAGAATCCTGATAAAAGGGGAATACAGTTTCAATAAAAAATTTAAGGTTTTGGTTAAATAAATACAGTCTTGAAGAGCACAAGAGACTTCTTTTTAAAACATTATTTTTAAAAATCTTACCGAGCCCAGACTTTTGAATGGCATATGATTCCATAGACGACACAACTGTGAAATAAAATTTATTTTATAAAAATAGCCATATTCGTGTTTAAGAACTCAACTACGCATTCAGATTTTGTGTTGTACTTATTTGTCTCTTATATTGAAGTTTATGTAGCTTTTATTTTGTACCTTGCTTTGTCTTTTTACTTTGTTCACTTCCCCTTTCTTTTTATGTTTGTTGTTTTTCAGCTGGTTCAGCCTACTTTGTGAGTTTTTATGATATTTATACTTAGTCCATGTTCATGTTCTTTGTAATCCATGATCTTTTTTTCTTTTTCTTTTGTTGTCATGCTATGTTTGTTTTTTGTTGTTTTTCACATTAGTGGTTTAAAACTCGTGAGCCTCTTTGTTATGCTACCCATGGTCACATAATCCTCAAAAGAGATGAACCAATGAGAAACCGCTTTTACCATGGAAATAAAAATGGCTGCTCCCTACACTGTCAAAATACTTGTTTTAAATTTTGGAATAAACTTAAAATATATAGTTAAAGTCATTAATCATACACTGTAGCTTTTATATTCAATTATGTCAATCTCAGTGTTCATGGAATGAAGGCTCTATAAATGAATTTAAGTACATAATCTAATACCTGCTTTCAAATATTTTTGCTTCCAATCAAAATTTGTAATGTTGTGATTCATCTCGAAACTGGTGGGTTTGGTTCAAGGCAACTCTTTATTGAAGAATATTTTTACTGATGATATTTGGAAATTAACAGAAAAATTTCCATAACCAAGGGCGCTGAAAAAGTGGGCGACCGTTGTTGTGCTCCATTGTATGAGAGCATGAATGTGTCATTAATTTTCATTCATAGCATAGAACCTTTTTATTTACTACACTAAACAGGTTTGAAATAAGACATTGTGACTTGACACGTCACCATTAAACTGAAATGCAAGGTTATCCACAAGCTAAAAAAAATCACACTGATCGGAATAAAGGAAAAGCCTCATTAACAAATGTCTCTGTGTTGTGTTTCAGTTGTCAGTTTGGATAGCAGAGATGCTCATCTCTCAGCGCTGGTGCAGGAAGCTCAACGGAGAGCCAGCGAACTGTCCACCCAGGTGATGAGAGAGAGTCTCAGTCTGGAAACGTCTGACAAGGAAAAACAGCTTAAAGCTTGGGAGTGGAGATGCAAACTCTACAAGCGCATGCGCACAGGATTCGAGCATGCACGTAAGTTAAACCTGAGCCTTACTTCTGGTGCCTAACTTTTCAAAAAAAAGGTCATTCATATGCTATGCTACAATATAATACTCAATGAACTGGCCTTTATTTACAATCGGTCCTGCCTAATCTATCAGCATCTCAGCTGAAAGGTCAGCGATTCCCATATCGACCCAACCTGTTCACTTTATTAGAGTGGTAAGACTGCAAACAAGCCACTATGATCATTTGGCCCACAGATATTAATTTCAGGTTGATTGTCCTGAAATGACTCTTGAGCTGCAAACACACACAATAGTGTCCCTCTCACCCTCCTTTCATATTGATTACTTGTTATATCAGGCGAGTTTCGTGGCTTCTCTTTGTAAACATCCTCAAGTGAAGGCAGCCGTGATAAATCAGTTTCGTTTTGCCGCAGACACTCTTGTAGATTGTAGAGAAATACTCACAGATATCTATAAAAAGGATTTCGGGATACACAAGGGCACATTAGCTGTGTTGTGTGCTTTGAGTTACAAGTACAAAATGAAGGTGCTTAAAAGGAGATAGAGGCACATAAAACGTGCAAGTACATATAAATGGAAGTAAAAAGGACAGTGTTCAGCCAAACGACAGCTAGATTCATGTTTGTAGAAAGTTTGTTAAATTTGTGTAAACTCTGAAATCTTGTAAACTGCATATATGTGTATTCAGAACCTAAAATGGACACTCGCCAAGCACCAAATGCGAGTAAAAATTGGCAATGCAAGTATATGAAATGGTGTCAATCACCAGTTGGCTGGTAACATTTTTATGAATGCAGTGTTGTAAGAACATGAACGTGAATGACATTCGCGACTAAATATATATATATATAATATATATAAAATATATAATATATAAATATATAATAAAAAATTATGTCAAAAAATGCCCATCTCTGCTAAACATAGTCGGTTAAGTCTTAAGGGAACGTAAACAGTTGAGACTGATAACGCAAGCGTTGTGTATCATTATATTGGATCCGTGTATTCTGTGTTTTTAATGTTAAAGGGTTAGTTCACCCAAAAATGACATTTCTTTACATTGTCGACGCAGTGCAGCACTTCTGGGTTCTACGTCAGAACACCGGCTCATTATTGGCCGGCTCCTGCATCAGCATCACGCGCATGTGCTCACATGTACAGCATCGGCCAATACCGAGTTGGCGTTCTGACGTAGAACCTGGAAGCACTGCACTGTGTCTACAACGTAAACAGTGTAGAAGAATGGTAAGGAAGAGAAGAAACCACTGGTCAATTATTTGCTAGCGAGATGCTATGTGACCTTTGACTTGGCTCTTTCAGGGCCACCGGAGGCTCCGTTGACGGTGCGTCTGAGTGTGACCGGCAGCACATCTCTCACTGTTAGCTTTCAGGAACCTGCCAGCATGAACTCAGCTGTGGTGACCAAATACAAAGGTCAGTGCAGCCTTAATGTGCATTTGTCTGTATTACATATACACACCAAACTGCCTTGAGAAAGGTGTTTTCTTTTATTTATTTTTTTCCTCAATTGTTTTTTTTTTTTATTAGTTTGTTATTATTCAAAGGATCAACACAAAATACACCACAATTACAAATTAAATTAAATTAATTAGATAATAAATTACTTAAATTACAGTTACAGTTATTAGTACATTATCTGTTATTGTTTAAAACACATCAGGCTTTGTTCACATTCATCATTTAACATTGCACATTACAGTATCTACTTGTTAATAAATTGCATAAAAAGGGTTGAGAACGGATGTTTTATTGCTTTTATAAGCAATTACAAAATCATTTTCAACTGATGATAAAACAGGTGATGAAACCCATGGATGAGGGGTTCAAGTCATATCTAGGGATCTGAATAATATAGAGACTTGGAGGTGGGATCTTTTACTCATAGGGACATGGACCAGTAAGAAACCACCTGAACCCCCTTAGCAACCACCTAGCAGTGTCCTAGCAACAACTTTTGCATGGACAAAAACCACTCACATTGTCTAATATAAATATCTAGTTATTCAAACTATAATGCTGTTCCACTTATTTATTGATGTTCTCTGCTTTGTAATTGTGTATAATGTGTGATGACGTGCATTGCAGTGGAATGGAGCTGTCTGAAGGACTTCTCTTTATTAGCTGGAGAGCTGATCCTTGAGAATCTGCAGTCCCTGAAATACACAATAACAGGTCTTACCACGGTAAGCTGAAATCACTGTGCAGCCTTTACTGTGAACCAGAGATAGATGCATTGAGTCATATTCAGTCATGAATTTGATGTCTACAAGGAGAAATATTTTCTCATAACATCACATTGTTTTAGTCTATCATGCACCTACTGTGATTTTTTTTTTTACTGAAAATTATCTTTTTATATTCTTTATATTTTTTTATGTAAGCCTCATATACTTTATTTTAGATAAATATGATTTAACAATAATTATAAAAAAAAACAATAAAGTATATACATTGTAAATACAGTGGTGGCCATAAGTGATGTCCGGACAAGGAAAATTGACATCTTCATGTAGGGCTGTAAAATCGATTAATCCCAATTAATTGCATCTAATATAAAAGTTTGTGTTTACATAATATGTGCGTGTGTATATATATTATTATATTTATAGATATATATGTCTGTGTGTTTTTGTGTATATACTATTTAAAAAGTGTGTATAGGCTATTTAAAAAAGTGTGGAGAACCTTTATTAACAATTGTGGAAAAATACTGAAGCTGCGGATTAATTTACCTTATTCCGTGCTATTTTATATTATAAATAGTGTTATTGTATAAATAGTAAGTATTGTTTTCATAATGAAAGTTCACTTCAAATACCTGAAGTGTAGAATGTGGGACACTTATAGCAGTCAATGGTTATAGCTTTCTATATGTAATGGAAGGGGAGGCGCTATTAGAACATGTCTACTGTGAGTTATGTCCACAGAACTCCACTGGTAGTACAGTTTGTTGATATTGTGTAGTAAAACCTGTCCTGGGGAACACTTGTTTGTTACAGGGTAGACAGTACTATGTTCAAGTCTCCGCCTACAATATGAAGGGCTGGGGTCCAGCACAACTCTCTCAACCTCCCTCTGCTGTTCCTTCCAGTAAGTTCTGCAAAGCTGCCACAGTTGCAAAGTAGCGCCAAAAAGAATAAAAGGATAATTTCTAAAAAAAAAAAAAAAAAAAAAAAAAAAAACATACTACAGCTCCAAACATCATTGACTGGAAAGTTCTCGAACCTTTGAGCATTCCGTCAGCATTGTTTTGTGCTTTTATTTCAAATATCACGATGTTAAAAGGAGAGAAAATTGTACTGAGTGCTTGTAGCCAACATCCTTGGATGTGAGACTGCGCTATTATTTAACCATCACGACTTCCACTCACCCTACCGCCTTTGATGCTCTCTGAATCTGGCCTTGAGTTTTCTCTTTCAAATGAGTGATGCAAAGAAAAAATCTGTGTCACCAGGGTTCACAAGTTTTTCTTCAGTAACAAATACAGCATTATAAAATGGCATATTTTCAATATGGAAGCAGAGAATTTTCTGGGTGAAATAAAATTTTCATAAAGATTTGAAACAGAATGTACCATCAGTCTGTTCTTCCTATTTTGAACATTTTTTTTTTACTCTTTAATACAATGCACCCTCTCTTGATAATCTGTCACTAACCCGTAAGTGCCCTGACAACCATGTTTCACCATCGTTTTGGATGATTTCAGTCACATGACTTCTTTAGACTAACATTATCAGACAAGCTCTTTTTAATGCAAATCTGACTAAATCAAATTAAATTCCTTTTTTTTTTTATCTAGAGCATGTCACAATGCTAAAACTGAGTTTTGTGTGATATCTCTCTATGTTAGACTGGAAGGACTGTGATGGGAGAGAGTGTAGGAGGAGAGGTCACATCGAGGCCATGGAGAGGCTGTTACAGCAGGTTCGAGCCACACACCAGCATTACTGCTGTGGAGGTACACACAAACAAACATGTTGGGTTTTCATGTTTTATTGGGACATTTCATAGACATAATTATTTTTTATACTGTACAAACTGTATAATCTATCCCCTAACCCTACCCCTAAACCTACCTATCACTTTCTGCATTTTTAGATTTTCAAAAAACATCACTTAGTATGATTAATAAGAAATTTTTTCCACAAGGACAAGGATTTCAGATATTGCCATCTTTGTGGGAACATTTTGTCCTCATAATATAGGGTAAACAGTCAAACCAAAATTTATTCAGACACCTTGAACATTTCATTCATCATTACAGTTTATTCACTATAGTTTAAAAAAAATGGTAATAAAATATGACAATATCTCAGAGTCAAACTGTGTCATAATCTTAATTATGTCAGATAACATAATTAAGCAAGACATGGTCAGGTCAAAGTGTCTGAATAATTTTTGGTTCCAAATTTTTATCAGTTTTACTGGTAGTCCACTGTATGAAGAATTTTTGGGTATAATATGTCACAGTTTACTTTATTTTGCTCTTCTCACTTACATAAATGAATTATAGTGTCCTGCACCCACTAGTAAATAAATATAAAAAATATATCTAGTGTCTAAATAATTTTTGGTTTGACTGTACCTGAACCACACACAGCTCTCTCTTAGTCATGCACATATATACACAAACACAGCTGAATCAAAGAATCCTGAAAAAATATATATATCACTGTTTCCACAAAAATAGTAAGCAGCACAAGTTTTTTAAACATCGATAATAATCAGAAATGTTGTTTGAGCACCAAATTCAGTTCCATATCAGAATGATTTTTTAAGGAGCATCTGAAACTGAAGAAAAATGGCTGCTGAAAATTCCGCTTTGCCATCACAGAAATAATTATATTAAAATAGATTTAAAATAGTTATTCAAATTGAAATAATATTTCATAATATTACTAGTTTTACTGTATTTTCATTCCAATAAATACAGCTTTGGTAAGCATTAGAGTCTTTTGTTAAAAAGCATTAGAATAATCTTTCTAACACCGAACTTTTGAGCAGTAGTGTGTATTTCAAATATTTTTAAGTTTTATGAGCTTGGATTGATTAAAAAAATTACACTGGGAATGGTCACCATTTGTTTTAAAGTGACATAATTATGATCCCTAATATCAAACTGGTCTTCCTACCTGCTTTCAGAACACAGTTTTCGCCACAGAAGCGTAGGTGTATTTAATCACGTTTGAAAGTTTCTATAATATCTCTGCTTGCCCAACCTTCGCTTCTGGCCTTGTAAACAACCACACTTTAATATTAAATAATAATTAATACAGAGGTGTATATATATATGTGTGTGTGTGTGTGTGTGTGTGTGTGTTTGTGAAGTGCTTGTGTACATATTAAATATATACATTTTATTTTTTTGCAAAAGTGGTTTCATTAGTGTGCTTTTAGACAGTTTGCACTGACTACTTGATTTTGAAAATATCCATATACCTAGCTAAAAGTGGGCTGTATATCCCCTGAATCAGAACAGGATGTTCCAATGGAACCAGATGACTTCATCCTCATCTTCTCTGTTTTTTGCTCTGCTGGTGCTCTTTTATTTGCTCTCTTTATTGTGTTTTGTCTTTCCGATGTCTGTCTCTCATAATGCTCTCACTTATTCTCATCGTCTCTCTCTCTCCCCATTTCTCTCTCCCTTCCATCCATCTGCCCACTCACCAGAAATCCCTCCCTCCCATCATCCGCACGTCTTCTAAGTCCGCACTTCTTCCAGTAGATTAACTCTGTATTAAAGTGACGAAATGAAGCATGGTCAAAGTGTTTTGACTCAAGTACGGCCATCCAGAGCAGTATGAATACGCTCTCTCAGCATTCCTGCTGCCCGCCCTCCTACGATCTTCACACGAGGAGTAAGGCAGGCGTAGAGTGCGTGTAAATAAATAATGTTTTAATACATTTATCCATTTTAGATTTTAATATCTATGTGTCAACCATGTCATCCATATAGTGCAGCACTGTAAATCACAGGGCTCGAGCCCAGACACCTTTAAAACGAGGCAGGCTGGACGTAGTATGAAGGGTAGACAGTCTGCTTTGGCCTCAGGCCCACTCTCTATCCCAGAGGCCGGCTGCTGAGGTATAGAAGAACGCTGTTCCTGGTGCTGACAGTACTGCACTGCTCACAAACAGCAACTTCATTAGGCAGCTATGCAGTCGGCCACAAGCAAGAGGGGGGTAAGCAAAAAAAACAAAACAGCATCACTCATCTGTTTAGAAGTCAACACTAATGATGTCAGAGCGATGGCTGCCAGCGTTGCAAATGAATTTATACAGGGGAATTGATTCTATTAGAAAAACACTGTATGAGGGTTTTTATTGATGTGGAAAGCAGAAAAACAGAAGAAACAGAAGAATTTCTGCACACAAACTACGCTAAAATAACTCATCTGTCTCTGTCTGTTTTCATTTAGAGAGAGAATGTGGGTGTGTGCATTGCAAAAAACATTTTCTTAATCATAATGTTTGCCTTGTTTTTCAGTAAAAATGTCCAAACATCCTAAAACCAACTTACATTTACTTTTTTTTTTTTAGTAATTGTGTAAGATAATAAGAGAATGTTGAACATTCCATTGAATATATTCCAGAATAATTTTCTAAATATCCTTAAATATACTTATATATATATATATATATATATTTTTTTTTTTTTTTTTTTTTTTTTTTTTTGGGGGGGATTTATTTATTTTTTTAGGATTTATCATACAATGTGCAACGTTTTACCAATTCCACAATTAATCTCTTCTAGCTCCATGTTTGATATGTAAATATGTGCAGAGTGGGACTTTGATCCTATGATTTTTTCGGTGTGGCGTTAGACAATACGATTTTTTTAGAGAATGTATTTTGAATAGTTAAAACTCCAGTTAAAATATTCCAAATAAAAAAGGGTCTTGTTTATTTTCCTTACGGATAAATCTCATTATATTTTTTATATATAAGAAAGATAAACTTATTTCTGAAAACATATCCTTATATCTTATGCCGTTTTGCTCCTACATTTAGTTTTTTCCAAAGCAACTTATTTAAAGGCAGGGTAGGCAATTTCGGAGCAAGCTAGCTTCGAAAGCATAAGATCTCACTCTCCCTTCCTCTCTCCAAAGCCATGCCTCCTCCAAATCACATGAATGCGCACAGCTGTCTACAACTCTGCATAGCTTCATGAAACACGCTGATGACGTGTGATGTCTGCGCAAGCAGGGTGCGCAGAGGTATGGAAATACATATGTTGACGGACATGCTATTATTGCATTCGGACCGAATGCAATGATTGGACGAACATTTTTTGATCCTGAGACTTCCACAGAAGATATATGTACATTTTTGAATATATAGACCTCTTCTATTATTGATTACTATCAGGATGTGAAGCAAGTTTCAACCAGTATAACAAAAAGAGTTTATGAGAAACATTGCCTACCCTACCTTTAAATGAGGAATGCAACAATTTATCACAAGAGCCAACAATATTTGAAGTACACAATGCCAAGTTTAAAATGTAAGCTAGAGTTAATGCACAAGCTGGGGCATAAATGAAATGCAAAAAAATATAAGAGAATTAATTTCTTAAGATATTTACTGTAAAACAAGACAAAAATACTTTTTTTTTTTTTTTCTTCAGTATGTGTGTGCATTATGTGTCCGCATAAGCACACATGCTGGCTGGGGCAATGTATTTACCTAGGTTATTTTTGGAGCGACGATGTTCGAAAATAAATCTGCAAAATTAATCAGCACCGGTACAATGACACTACTATAAAAACCGTTCAGAAAAAAAATGCAGCTCGTTTAAGCAGAGGTTATCTTAATTTATGATGTGTATATGTGGAGCTGAGAGGTTGCTCTCAAGCCGAGGGGTGTGTGTGTGCGTCGTGCACACAGCTCCCAGTGTTCCTGCATGAGACACAGCAACACCCACACGCACAACGCGATCGCTCACACGCAAACCTCCGCACTCCGTCGCGGCTATGTAAGCGCTTTCTGTCAGCGAGGGCCTGGAAAGTCTGGCCACTAACGTTATGGATGATCTCGCTCGCTCTCGAATGTTGAAAAGGGTCCGTTGACCCCCGCTAAATTAGTTAGAAAATGAAGAATGCTACCAGCGCTCGCCGTCTCTCCAACTCTCACTCACCTCATTTCATGGTTGCACTCACTGTGCGGTAGTCAGATGGATTGCCAAGTCATTAATCAAAGGTGATCCGTTTTTTTTATGCTTTCATAAATGAAAAGGCATTTCTTTATTTATTTAGTGTGACAGTTTGGCGGCACAGGAGGCCAATGCACTCATGTCTTATAATCTGCTTGTCAAAGCCAGTTAACCTTCTGAGGGAGAAATAAATACGAATTCTGCACTCAACTTATCAACACGTGCGACGGCAGCGCTGGCTCTGTTTGCGGAGACTGGAAACTACCGCTGAACTTCACATAAAAAAATGTTAAAATGGATTTAATGTGTTTCCAAAGTGGATAATTATGTTCTCACTCCAACTTGTTGTGATACAAAAATTGTGGTTGACATCCAAACCTTGGAGTCTGGTGGTGATATTCCACTGAATGTAATCAAAATTGACTCTTTTTCAGTAATTGTCCTGAGATTCCAGTAAGACGCGTTGCGGTTGTGAGGTTACGTTATGTAGATATCTTGCCAAGCAGGAAACAATCAGTGTGCGCATTTAATCACGTACTGTTAACAGTCGCCGCTGTAGGGTCAAAGGGGCCAAGGGTTAATCTTCTTATGGGACTTGTAAGACACATTATTCCTTGAGGGTTTTGATAGTGATTTTCAAACGGAAAATCTGCCTTCCTACCTCCCTTTCATGCCCCTCCGATGGAGACACAGAGACTAGGGCTAGCGTGATTGCTCTCACGGTGACTCGCTCGCTCTGACGGCCACTTTCACGTTGTAAACAGCTTCTCAGCCAAATGGATTGTTCCGTCTGCCCTGCTGTTTACACGGGGGCCAATTACGTGACGCTTAATTTCATGAAAACAGGGACGTCTGAAGATTGGCATCGCTGAAATGTGGGCTGATATGGCTGCGCTTGAAGCGGGAGATACGCAGCTGAAATGTTCCAGATAACCGGTTTGTCGGTGGCCTGACTCCCCCAATCCCTCTCTTACACCCCTGAGGCTCTTTTACGCTGTCTGTCTTCAAAGTTCCCTAAGTTTATTCCATCATTCCAGCATGTTTTTCATTTGCTCTGTACAATGTTTGATATTTTTGTGTCTTGTTGAAAACCCTAAGGCTTGGATTGTTTTCAAGCAATTCTGAAATGTAAATCTCCGAAAGGATGACCAAAACTACAAAGTTCATACTCAATTAATCATTGGATTTTCTAAACCACTAATCAATCTTAAGAAAGCCAGAATGAATCCAAGAACCCGAAGTCTTTCAATAGGTTAACTTGCACATAAACAGGATGATTATTCACACAGTTTTTCCATTGTAGGTCTCTAAAACTATCTTCAGTTTCCCATGTTAATCTACCAAGTCTGGGTATTTTGTTGTTTTCACCTCTTTGTTCATCTAGACTCCATTTCTTTACTCCTTTGTTTTTTCCCCAGACACATCAAAGTTGCAGAATCCAAGTCGAAAACAGTCAGTGTCCCGGAGCCTGAAGCACCTTTTTCACTCCTCTACTAAATTTGTCAAGACTCTCAAAAGGTGGTATGAGCATATTGCAGAAAATAGGTGGCACTTTCCATAACTGGGTTACACATTGGTTTCACATTAATTTTATAACAGCATTAGAGACATAAATGGTTACTGTTGTATTGTTGTTAGATGTGCATGAAGTAGTTTTGCGCATATCAAATGTCTGTATCCTCACCCTTAAAGGGTTAGTTCATCCAAAAATGGAAATTCTGTTATTAATTACTCACCCTTATGTCGTTCCAAACCCGTATGACCTTCGTTCATCTTCGGGACACAAATTAAGATATTTTTGATGAAATCCGAGAGCTCTCTGACCATGTGACTACAGTGGTTCAACCTTAATGTTATGAAGCAATGAGAATACTTTTTGTGCGCAAAAACAAAACAAAAATTTCTTCTCTTTGTTGAATAAAGTCGTTATTTTTGTTTTTTGCGCACAAAAAGTATTCTAGTCACTTCATAAAATTAAGGTTGAACCACTTAACAATGTCTTTACTACCTTTCTGGGCCTTGAAAGTGGTAATTAAATTGCTGTCTATGGAGGGGTCAGAGAGCTCTCGGATTTGATCAAAAATATCTTAATTTGTGTTCTGGAGATAAACAAAGGTCTTACGGGTTTGGAACAACGTGAGGGTGAGTAATTAATATCAGAATTTTCATTTTTGGGTGAACTAACCCTTTAAAATGGTGTAATTTGGCCTGTTTCACCTCAGAAGTCTTGACCTTCTCAATGTCATACTTTTAAAATAATCTTTTTAATGTTTAATTAACTGTTTATAATGTGTTTATTTATAATTATAATTTCTTTATAATTAACTGTGATATTAAATTAATTGTAAAAAAGCATTTTTTAATTGGTAACTTAAGCAAACACGTATAATGATAATTTGTATGTGGCTTTGGATAAAAGTGCCTGCTAAATAAATAAGTGTAAAATATAAATGTACTATTTTGTTTGCCCTCTTGCAAAGTTGATCAATATTATCTAAACGTTAAGAATGCCATATCACTGACTATTTGCTGAAATAGAAAAAAAGATTGACTTTTGGAGAGTTATTTGTACTCTTTTCTTGGAAAGTGCCAGGGATTATAGAATACACATTATAGCTGAATATGCTGCATTCGTCTTATTCTGAATAGGTTCTCTTGGCTGTTTTTTTTTTTTCAGGGGAGTTTATATAGCATCTGTATTTTACCATAAGGACAGTCTGCTAGTGACTAATGAGGATCAGATCCCCATAGTGGAGGTGGACGACTCATACAGCAGCTCCCTCATGCAGGACTTTCTGTGGTTCACCAAGGTATGTAAAAACATACAGTCAGCCACGACATTAAGCAGCGGAGAGGTCAGCACGGAGATACTGCACTAAAGTAACGTGCGTTTTATTAACGCTGAACTGAAACATACATTTTCAATGTTTTCGTAACACATCTCTTTGACAAGCGTCAATATTTTTGTTGGTTTCTTCCAAATGCAGCCTGTGGTCAGCTTAGCGTCCTAAATATATTCTGTCAAAGTGAACAGTCACCACACTTTTGACGTTAGACCACGCGTTTGTAATTAGCCCATCATTACAAGGCTAAAGTGGTGTGATGCAAGAAGCAGAGACAGTCTTAGCAGAATATAGCTCTTTGTTTGATGGCCAAATACTTCTAGATTTTATGGTGAGATTGGAGGTAAAGTTATACTCATGGAACGAGCCTCGCAGCATTTTAAGCGCTCATGTCCACATCCAAATGTTTATTTTACAACTTGTCTCCTAATATGCGAGTAGAAAATGAAAGTTTGTCAAGGCAAATTTTGATGTTGGCTTGATAAACCTTGTCTCAAAGTTTTAAATAGTTTGAAGGTTAAACAGTCACATACACAGGCAGGCACATAGATGGACTCTCATGGGTCTCTTGTATAAGAATGACTTACTTTTCTGTTTAAAGCACCTTATTCTGGAGTGCTTTTTTTTCTTTTGCGTTTTCTGTTCCGCATGGTAAAATAAGCAGTCAACTAAGACACCTATAACTAGCCCAGTAGGGATTGTTTCATCACAGAAAATAAAGCACTCTGGCATTAATGCAAAGACTTTGAATGATGTCGAGGAATTAAGTAAATTGCTTCCTCCAACTTCACAAGTGTGCGTGTGTTTATTTTGCAGCTGTCCTGTATGTGGGAGGACGTCCGGTGGCTGAGACAGAGCCTGGCAGTCTCCACCTCTTCCTCTTCCACTCTGCAGTCCAGACAGAAGATGCTGGCGGCCGCGGGCCAACTGCAGGTTTGCCAACCCGTGATGAGCCTTGCTAACAATTTATCACTATAATGGGATTGAAATTGAAAATGAGTGGGATAATCCCTTATGAGAGATTCTGTGCAGAGTGTGTGTCTGTGTGTGTGTTTGAGCATATTTTATTTTGCGTAATAATTATTCTGGCCAACATGCTCTATGTAACTGTTTTATTATTACAAAAATGTGATTTTTTTTTTTTTTTTTTTTTTTTTTCTGGAAGTTGAATTAAAATATTTTAAATATTTCTTTTTACTTTGGTATGAGAATCAAACCATTATTTAATGTATTTATATATTATTATTTAATGATATAATATAATTATATAATTGTAATATTTTTATACATGTACGTACATACACTCACTGGCCACTTTATTAGGTACACCTGTTCAACTGCCTGTTAACGCAAATATCTAATCAGCCAATCACATGGCAGCAACTCAATGAGCATCAGAATGGGGAAGAAAGGTGATTTAAGTGACTTTAAACATGGCATGGTTGTTGGTGCCAGACGTGCTGGTCTGAGTATTTCAGAAACTGCTGATCTACTGGGATTTTCACGCACAAACATCTCTAGAGTTTACAGAGAATGGTCAGAGAAAGAGAAAATATCCAGTAAGTTCTGTGGGCAAAAATGTCTTGTTGATGCCAGAGGTCAGAGGAGAATGGCCAGACTGGGTCGAGCTGATAGAAAGGCAACTCAAATAACCACTCATTGAAGTATGGTATGCAGAAGAGCATATCTGAATGCACAACACGTTGAACCTTGAAGCAGATGGGCTACAGCAGCAGAAGATCACACTGAGTGCCTCTCCTGTCAGCAAAGAACAGAAAACTGAGGCTGCAATTCGCAGAGGCTCACCAAAATTTGATAATAGAACATTGGAAAATCGTTGTCTGGTCTGATGAGTCTCGATTTCTGCTTCAACATTCAGATGGTAGGGTCAGAATTTGGCGTAAACAACATGAAAGCATGGATCCATCCTACCTTGTATCAGTGGTTCAGGCTGGTGGTGTAATGGTGAGGGGGATATTTTCTTAGCAATCTTTGGGCCTCTTAGTACCAATTGAGCATCGTTTAAACACCACAGCCTACCTGAGTGTTGTTGCAGAGCATGTCCATCCCTTTATGACCACAGTGTACCCATCTTCTGATGGCTACTTTCCAGCAGGATACTGTGCCATGTCACAAACCTCAAATTATCTCAAACTGGTTTCTTGAACATGACACTGAGTTCATTATACTCAAATGGCCTCCACAGTCACCAGATCTCAATCTCAAGAGCACCTTTGGGATGAGGTGGAACGGGAGATTCGCATTATGGATTTTTAATTTTGAGAGAATTACACATCTGTCCACACATTCATAAGTACTTGGTGCTTTGTCCTTTTTGTCAGGAATTTAAATTCCTATTGTCATAAATCAAAAGCATAATGACATATAAAGAGGGCAGTCACAACCTAAATAATTAAAAATATTTTTTAAAGTTTTTTTGTTGTGGACACCATGTACAGCATCAGAGGGTTAAATAAGAATTCTGGAGAGCAAACGTCCTTTTCACATCTCGTCTATTCCTCTATCCTTTTCCAAACAGAATCTTCTGGGCACTCACAACTTGGGCCGAGTCCACTATGAGCCCATTAAAGATCGTCATGGGAATGTGCTGCTTGTGACAGTGAGAGAGATGGACAGCTTCTATTCCTTTTTCAATGGGAAGTGGATGCAAGTATCCAAACTGCAGAGTCAGAGAAAGTCTCTGTCTACCCCTGAGGAACCATATGCCCTGGACATCCTCCTCATAACCATACAGGTGAATACAGCTCTGTCATTACTGATACCTCAAATCATGCACCATTGATTTTTTTTCTTCAGAAAAAGAATCTAATTTAAACTGTTATTTTGATTATAGGACATTCTGGCCTATCAGAGACGGAGTCAGCACCGGCTGTCCTCTGGGCTTTATCTGGGTTACCTAAAGCTCAGCAGCTCTGTGGATCAGATCAAAGTGCTGGTTCCTCAACGAATGCCCAACATGCTCTGCCACACCAAGATACGAGACAACTGGAATGTGTCAAGGTTAGCTTAGAGTGTCATGTAATTTTTTTGGTTTGTTAAACTTACCGTACCCATAGATGTAAAAGACCATTTACAGCCAATGCAGGCAATTTACCATAGGGAATATATGGTTTTTAAAGCTTTTTAACAGTTATAGCGCCACCTATGGTCAAATCTCTATTAAAGATAAAAGTTTGCATGGTTGTTCATAATCATATCGCATGGGCTCACCTAATTCGTGAAGTTCCGAGTTTTCGTTTCGAGGCTTTTGAGTATATTTTGCCATGCCCATTTTCTAAATGACCCTGTTATACCTATCTAAAGGGTGAAGTTCAACATTTTTTAAATAATTATTGACTTAGAGAGAATTGTCCTGCAGTGGTTTTATTTAGGTTGAACGAAAAACCTAGGACTAGGCAAAAGTATGTTTTTTTTAAATATTCTCAAATATTAAACAAACGATTCGATTGACAGTAGTGGTTCTTGAAGCAAAGTTATTCAGAATGAGGAGATCTATCATATGATATGAATATTGAGTGTATGTGTGAAACACAGTGTGATTACAGAGGCATAAAACTCGTTAGCGCCACCCGGTGGCTGATTTCTTTCAAACTTCTCACAGACCTCTAGGGCAGGGGTTCCCAAACATATTTCTGGAGCCTCCCCAGCACTGCACAGTTTGCATGTCTCTTTTGTCTGACACACCCATTTCAGGTCTTGGAGTCTCGACTAATAAGCTGATGATCTGAATCAGGTGTGTTTGATTAAGGAGACATGGAAAACATGCAGTTTGGGGAGGCTCCAGGAATGTGTTTGGGAACCCCTGCTCTAGGGCCATGTTAACCTTAATCTAGGCCCTCCGTTAACCTTGTCTAATAGGTGCTCAAAGTTCAAAGAACATGTTTTTCGATATACGTGATAGATATCCTCATAGACAGTTTCGATATTCGATATCCTCATAGACAGTCATGGCACCTTGGACAAAGACAACGCATGCCAATTTTCAAGTCAATCGGACTAACGGTTGTGTAGCTGTTTTCATGTTTTTTTTTCATGTTATAGCACCACCAAGTGGCCACTGGTTGCAATTTTTTCTTGTGACTAAAGGTTGAGCCCATACATGTGTACCGAGTTTGTTGAAAATATCTCATTCTGTTCAAGAGTTATAGCCATTTTAGTAAAAGTGGCCCAACCACTTCAAACATTTTGGCGCCCCTTAGCAACAGCGAATTAAAATTTAAACTTTTTTTGATAATTATTGACAATCAGACTCCAGAGTGCACTGGTTTGGTTCCGATCGAGCCAAAAACCTAGGACTGGTTCGAAAAGTATGTTTTTCAAAAAATCCAAAATACCCGAAAATGTCATTGAATCAGGCATGCATTTTATCCGTCATCAGCCAAGAATTTCAACGATACAAGACACTTGAACCTACGCCTAAAGGTTTAGGAGTTATGAGCAATTTCATACTTTTCACCACTGTAGAGCTCCCGTCAGGCTAATTGGGGTGAGCTTTGGTGATGTTGTAGATGGTGTGAGTACTACCAGCCCTCAAAGTTTCAAGTCTCTACGACTTAGAGTTTGGTCTGCCCGATCATTTTTAGGGGAGAATGCTGATCCTTGGAAATTTTAACAATTACAATAGATGTAGCCGTCAGTTCATACTGCAGTTAACACCTTCTCCGACAAGTGGATGCGATGAGACCTGTTGTCCTGTTTGTTCATGTGATCAACATAAAGCCTATTGTCATGAGCTACTCCCACAAAATTTTGGGAAAATAACCTGGGTTGTTTAGTAAATGCAAATTTGTGCAATTTAAAAGAAAGACTCTGCATGATATGCAACACAACAAATGACAGAGTTTATTGGTCCTGCTTTAGAGAAAATAAAATATATTCTGAATATTATACTAATATAGTAAATGAATGTGAATTTTGTTTTAGCATATTTTTGCATTAATTCATCCTGCATTTTGCAGTTCATAAAGCAGTTCTCAGGAGGCTTTTTTTAATAAAATCTTTTATTATCTCAAAAATATTGAAAACAAATCACTGGACAGAAATGGCACAGTTAAAGCATGTATTCAAAGCCTGTAATAAAAGCGTACAATAATTTTATTCTTTTTTATTAATTTATTGATTTTACCAAAATGCCAGCAAATATATGTATATCTTGACTCATTATGAAACTCTCATGCAATCTAATGAATGTTCTTGATATGGACATGAAGATTTTAACCTTTTATAGCAATGTATAAAGCTAATATTTCTCACCGGTGAAGCAAATACGAGCTTTCCAGAGCGAGTGTACCTGAGAAGATTGAAATATGCCTGAACTCCGTGTCAGGCTCCCCCTCACCACAGGCTTACATAGTTTCTTGACACCACCATTTTTTACAGTCAAAACAAAACTGCTATTTGTTTTTGTTCGGTAAAGGAGCTATTTATTTATTTTCATCTCGGGTCATGGTGTTGACCTTGGTAGGTAGCTAGAGACAGGGAGAGTATTATCCTGCAGCTCTGTGTGGTAGTAAAACTAAATTTACTACGGGGCCGGACTGTGGAAGTCAGTGGGAGGTTCACACTGGATGATGCCCACTCACGGCTCGAGGAAAACCTCTGGAGCAAAGAAATTCTCCTTTTTTTCCACCATCCTACCCCCTAGACACTAGCCTTGAGGGTGTCCTTGAGACTAAGACCAAAATGCTCTATTTTGCCCCGTCATCATCTTACCCGCATACTGTGAGCTGATACTTTTCATCTTCTCACAGTTTTTGTGAAATTTAGTGAAAATTAAATGAATTTTAAATTATATTACCTCATTGTAAATATCTGTTTTTCTCTATACTTTGCCAATTTTTTTTATTTGGCTCCATTAGGTCACCCACGCACATTGATTGTTTAGGCCCTCTTGCCTCTAATGTACATAAGCAAGCAAAGAATCTAGGAATTATCTTTTATTGCAGAGCTTAAATTTGATAAGCATGTAAATTCGGTGGTGAAGGCTTGCTTCTTTCATTTAAGGCGCATTGCAAAAATTAAACCCTTTTTGTCTTTTAATGATTTGAAGCAGGTTATACAGGCTTTTTATATTTTCAAGGTTGGACTATTGTAATTTGTTTTATCTGGGGCTTTCTTGTGTATTGCTGAATCGCCTTCAACTCTTACAGAATGCAGCAACTAGGCTTTTTGATTTTTGAAAGTGTTGTCACTTATCTATTATTATTGGACATTTAACAACATTTAACAACTTAGATGTTCTTAGTGTAGAATGTTCAGATTAAAAGGAATGGTTTTTAGTGGTTGGTCAGTAGCATCTCACCAAAACTTACTCCTTAAGACCTAACATGCCATCCCACTAGCCTTTGGAAACCACTCTGTCAAGGGCACTTCTGGAAACAGTAATATAGAGCTGTGTGTATGTTGACTGAACGCTGTCTTTTCCCACCCAGGGATGAGTGGGAATGGCTGCAGTCACTGTCTGGCCCTGTGGAGGTGGAAAGAGCAGATCAGGCTACAGACTGCCTCCTCTTCTCTGAGCTCCAGATGGCCATTAAGAGTCTGCTGCACCATATCAATCTACCTCTCCACCAGGTACTGCAGTCTACAGGACAACTCTGTGGTAACTTGGTGTTAAGCACCACAATAATTAAAAAAGTAAAGTTTGTCAATATACTTTCATTTTAAAATGATTAAAATAGCTTAAAGTTATTCAGGCATTTAATTTGAAAACTTGGACTGCTTGAAAAGAGAGATTTAAGTTTAAAGCTATATATAAACCTTGGGTAGTGTGAATTTTGAGATCTATAGAAGCATTGATGGATGGATGGGTGGATGGATGGATGGGTGGATGGATGGATGGATGGATGGATGGATGATGGATGGATAGATAGACACTGCAAATATAGATAGATAGATAGACACAGCAAAGATAGATAGATAGATGGATAGATGGATGATGGATGGATAGATAGACACTGCAAATATAGATGGATAGATAGACAGGATAGATAGATAGATAGATAGATAGATAGATAGATAGATAGATAGATAGATAGACACAGCAAAGATAGATAGATAGACAGACACAGCATAGATAGATAGATAGATAGACAGCAAATATAGATAGATAGATAGACAGATAGATAGATAGATAGATAGATAGATAGACAGCAATAGATAGATAGACAGATAGATAGATGGAATAGATAGATAGATAGACACTGCAGATAGACAGCATAGATAGATAGATAGATAGATAGACACAGCAAGATAGATAGATAGATAGACAGACACAGCATAGATAGATAGATAGATAGACAGCAAATATAGATAGATAGATAGATAGATAGATAGATAGATAGATAGATAGATAGATAGACAGCAAATATAGATAGATAGACAGCAAATATAGATAGATGGATGGATGGATGATGGATGGATAGATAGACACTGCAAATATAGATAGATAGATAGATAGATAGATAGATAGATAGATAGACAGACACAGCAAATATAGATAGATAGATAGATAGATAGACAGCAAATATAGATAGATAGATAGATAGATAGATAGATAGATAGATAGATAGATAGATAGATAGATAGATAGATAGATGGATGGATGGATGATAGATAGACACTGCAAATATAGATAGATGGATGGATGGATGGATAGACACTGCAAAGATAGATAGATAGATAGATAGATAGATAGATAGATAGATAGATAGATAGATAGATAGACACAGCAAAGATAGATAGATAGATAGATAGATAGATAGATGGATGGATAGATAGACATTGCAAATATAGATAGATAGATAGATAGATAGACAGCATAGATAGATAGATAGACACAGCAAAGATAGATAGATAGACACAGCAAAGATAGATAGATAGATAGATAGATAGATAGATAGATAGATAGATAGATAGATAGATAGATCGATCGATCATATATAAATAGATGAATGGATGAATAGATGGATAAATAGAAAGACTAATAGACATACTAAATATAAATAGATATGGATGGATGGATGGATAGATATAAAATAAATACTAATACTATAGATACTCTTTCCATACATTTGTCAGAATATCTTTATTTTTTGTCTGTATTATTTAAGATATCCATATAGTTTTAGGATTTTTGCTACTTAGTTACGGCATAACATTGTTACCCTCCAACCCCCGTGGGTTAAAGTCTGTGTGTGTATGTGTGTCCCACACAGGCCAAGCACTTCCGTCTCTACACACACGAGGTGCTGGAGCTGGGTCACAATGTGTCCTTTCTTCTGCTGCTGCCCGCCTCAGACGACGTTTGCTCTGCCCCGGGACAGACCAACCCCTACACACCACACTCGGGGTTCCTCAACCTCCCTCTTCAAATGTTTGAGCTCGGTACACTGGCTTCTGTTTCAACCCCTACAATATTAGCTCAGTTGGCCTTATAAAAATCCACAGATTCCTCCCCCCTCTGCCCCCAGTCACACTCCCTTAGGACCTCTAGTAAATCAAGCAGACACACACACACACATGCAGACACCAGCGGGGTGGCGGTGCGCACCACGGCTAGCCAAACAGCCACCCACCCCCCTCGCTGAGCCCAGACTGTGTAAAATAAGGAAAGGTTAAACAAGTAATCAATATTATAATCCAATAAAATGTGTTTTAAAGAATGGCGGATCATTTTCATTCAAATAGCAGGGTTTGTTTTCAGAAGCCAAGGCAAATCGTGTGCTTGTATGCTTAGCAGCGGTGCCAGTTAGAACACTTAGTAGCTTATTCAGCTGCTGTTGTGGGGAGAGTTTCAAACAACTTTTTAAACATTATACTGTGAGGTAGTTTCAGCCCAAACACCATACACTTGTAAACCACCCACAGATTTCCATTACAAAAACGTCTTTTAAAAAGATTCGTCAGTGTTTTTGGGACATTAATGATAACCTTCCTAGGGGCTCAATTTCATACAGCACACCACCCAGTGAAGTCAATTTCAGAAGTGCAATAACATCTCACTACTGTTACAGTGTCAATTACTAACTATAGTATTTTTATTTTGTCTCCCTGTGCAGTTCACTTCTGCTCATATAAAGAGAAATTTATCAGTCTTTATTGCCGGCTGTCCTCTGTGCTGGACCTGGACGGTCTAATTACCCAGCAGGCTTTCAGAGAGGCCATCACTGACTCAGAGGTGTCCACAGCCAAACAGAGACAACAGCACATATTGGACTACATTCAGGTATGGGGCAGCCCCTCTGTGAAGGATAATATAATTTTGTCTTTTTTTTTTTTTTTTTTTCTCCTCACTAAGTAAATGATGAAGATTTGTCTTTGTAAGTTATAATATATTTTTACATAAGATATTTAGTGTTATATTGAATTTTGGAGCAAAACAAATTTTAAACAAGTTTCCTTTACTGTTGTTTATTTTTATTTATTTAACTGTTTACAAAATTATAAAGTACTGTTTAAAATTTATAAATTGACACATATATATATATAAATTAAAAACAAAAAATCATAATTGGTCACCTTATGCAAATGCTTTCGAAAATGTGTGACAATTAATTAAAACTTTTTATAAAATATTTTAATATGTGATATATTTAAGTGATATATAACGGCCTAGACTCATAAGTATAATTAAAAAATTAATAATTTGTCACCACATGCAAATTATTTTCGATATAGCAGTATTTTCTTGGGTGGCATTGAAGTATATACTTGCTCTTTTAGTTTTTTTTTTTTTTTTTCTTGCTTGTCAAAAAAAAAAGATTTATCTTTATAAATTATAATATATTTTTACATAACATTATTCAGTATTATATTAAATATTGATGTAGCCACACAATTTCAAAATATGCTTATTTTACTGTTTCTTTTTACAAAAATTATAAGTACTATATAAAGGCCTGGGCTCATAAATATAATAAAAAATAAAAATAATTTGTCATCATAAGCAAATTTCAAAGGATTAGTTCACTTTCAAATGAAAATGACCCCAAGCTTTACTCGCCCTCAAGCCATCCTAGGTGTATATGACTTTCTTGTTTCTGACGAAGACAATCGGAGAAATATTATTGCCATTATAAAGCTCGGATGCGTCAGGATATTTATTAATATTTCTCTGATTGTCTTTGTCAGAAACAAGAAAGTCATATACACCTAGGATGGCTTGAGGGTGAGTAAAGCTTGGGGTAATTTTCATTTGAAAGTAAACTAATCCTTTAAGTTTAAGTATATACTTGCTACCATGTAGCATTTTCTGCTCATTTCTTCACTTTAAGGTTTTCATAAGCTGCATCTCAAATAGCTATTTTATAATATCTGTATTATTTTGTGTTTAGTACAGTTTGATGTACATCATGGAGCCATAACATTAGTACAGGAATAATTTACAAGTGAATCTCCATTTGCACATCCATCACAACAAATCCATTTCCTCCCAATTTAAATAATTTGTTGCACTGCGGGCATTTTGCATTCAAAGGCATTCATCCTTTGCCAAGCTAACAGTGTTTTGATCTCCGAGAAGTTTGGGCATTTACCCAAAATACTATTCTTTCACTAAAACTTTTGATGAATTACCTTGAACAAACATGAAATTCTCTACAGTGAAACAGTAAAATTATGAAAATGCAGTAAAAACAGTACAATTTGGAAATTATTACAATTTAAACTAACCGTGTTCTATTTTAATATATTTTAAAATGTCATTTATTCCTGCATCAAAGCTGAATTTTCAGCATCATTACTCCAGTCTGTCACATGATCCTTCAGAAATCCATCTAATATGCCGATTTGGTGCTCAAGTAACATTTATTATTGTTATCGATGTTAAAACAGCTGCGCTGCTTAGTATTTTTTAAGGATTTTAATGGTTTGAATGGTGTTGTACGTGGTAATTTCAGGGATTCAGATACTGTCTTTTCTCAGTGCACGCAATGACTTAATGGGCCAGAACAATTTTGCAACATATAGCAACAAACAGGTGTTTTGGATAGTGCTATGGTGTTTTTTTGCTTTTTATTGTTTGTACGCTACCTGAAATGATGCTTTACTGCTTCATTCCCTTTTATTAGCCACATTTGTGTTGTTTCACTTACAACTTTTAGCAATACGTCATGCATGTTTCAGTCCTGAGAATCATGTTTATTCCCAGCCGCTTGGGAGTGTTGGATACATCAAACTACAAAAACAATTTAAACTAATAATCCAATTAGGATAGTTTATTGATGTCATAAAGCATAACTACTAGACGTATAAACTGTAAAACAAGTTGTTTTTCTTGTGTCGAAATTTCAATAACAGCTCAGCAGACTCTCTCACAATTCGACTTGAAAGGGAGGCGTGTGTTAAGTGTGCCGGTCTGAAATAATCCCTCTCCGCCACCCCGGTCTGGACTATTAATTGAGATTGACCACAAAACCACAAGTGTTTGTGTGATGTCAGGTCCAAGAGGCGCTGGAAAAAAGCGGCACACTGACCACAGATTACACAGCGCCTAAGAGCGACGAGGGGAAAAAATAATACCGATCAATGAGTGTGACTGCATGACTGTGTGTGTGGCTGAGCAATGTGGCATCAATTAGCGTGAAAACCTTAATGTTCCAGAAGGCAGCAAATGAGAAAGGGCCACGTCTGTCAAAGTGGCACGGCTCTGGAAAGTGCTTTGCGTTTCGCTTTCATGTGAGAGGGCAGGTTTATATCGCTGTGAGGTCCTGTCAAAGAGCTAACGGACAGACCGCGAAACACGCGTTTCAGATGCATGTGGCGAGATGTGTCATTGAGATGGAGCTTGCATGACGCTCAAATTTACTTCGTAGACTCAAGTTTTTGGCTTTAAGTTAAGTTTAAGTTGAGGTTGCTGATTTGATGCGAGTAAAATAAGCTTCTAGTTAATCTGATAATACTCAGAGATTTTTTGTGCGATGCAACTTTTTGGTTGAAGAAGTTCTCAACTGGTTTTAGTTCAGGACTCTGATTTTGCAGTGGACATTAACCCCCGGTTTCACAGACAAGGCTTAAGCCTAGTCCCAGACTAATGCATGTTTGAGCTGTTTTTACTGAAAGCAATTTTCACTGACATATCTTAAAATATGTCAGTGTCATAATCTGAAGCTGCACACCAGTAATGTTTTTTTCTAAGGCACGTTTATAAAAGCTACTTAAATGTCCTAATTGAACTAAGGTCTAATCCTGGCTTAATTTAAGACCTGTCTGTGAAACCAGGCCTTGTTTCTGCCACTGAATAAAAAATAAAAGAGGTAATTGTGACTTTTTATCTCACAATTCTGACTTTTTTCTCGCAATTGTGAGTTTACGCCTATATCAGAATTGCGTTATATGAACTCGCAACTTATATGAACTTTACAAAGTCAAAATTGCGAGTTTACAATTCCGAGTAAAGAAGTCAGAATTGCGAGATGTAAACTTGCAATTACAAGAAAAAAAGTCAAAATTTCAAGAATAAAAATCAGAATTGTGATATAAAACCTCGCAATTGCGAGAAAAAAGTCAGAATTGCGTGATATAAAGTCACAATTGTGAGTTATAAAGTCAGAATTATGAGATATGAAGTCAGAATTGTGAGATATAAACTCGCAATTCTGAGAATAAGTCTTTTTTCCCTCAGAATTGGACTTTATAACTCGCAATTGCAAGTTTGCAATCCCGAGTAAAGAAGTCAGAATTGCGAGACGTAAACTCGCAATTACAAGAAAAAAAGTAAAAATTTCAAGAATAAAAGTCAGAATTGTGATATAAAACCTCGCAATTGTGAGAAAAAAAGTCAGAATTGCGTGATATAAAGTCGCAGTTGTGAGTTATAAAGTCAGAATTGTGAGATATAAACTCGCAATTCTGAGAATAAGTCTTTTTTCCCGCAATTGCGAGTTTACAATTCTGAGAAGTCAGAATTGCGAGATATAAACTCGCAATTACAAGAAAAAAAGTCAGAATTGCGATATAAAACCTCGCAATTGCGAGAAAAAAAGTCAGAATTGCGATTTTTTTTTTTTTTTTTTTTTTTTTTTTTTTTTTTTTTTTTTGTTAACTCACAATTGTGAGAATTGTGAGATAAAAAGTCACTATTATCTTTTAAATTGTTTTATTCCGTGGCGGAAACAAACTTCCATTCCTAAGTGTTAAACCAACATGGTACCAAATCAAGTGAATTGTGAAAAATGCCCTTGAAATGAAATGTTTGCAAATTGTTAACATGACAGACAGAAAAGGAAAATTGACTGTTATTTTCAAAGTATCTCTTGAATTTTAATGTTTTCTTGCTCTTCACATCCAGTAATTCACTACACAAAACAAATAATGGTAATTATTTCTCCTTGAAACTAAACCTGTATTTAACGTGGTTTGAGTCGTGTTTTCTTCGTCTTTGTGTTGTTTTGCTTATACTTTAACAGAATGAAGGGCGATCAAGCAGCCTGTCTGTGTTGCATCTATCTAGTATTGTAATATTTTTCGCCAAATATTTTGCCTCACAATACTGAGTTTGATTGCACAGCCTTTGGCGCATATAAAAATGGGAATCATTTTCTCATCCCATTTAATGGCCAGGCCTATTCATTTTGCTATCCAAAATATGCATGATTATATGGTCAGTTGCATTTTATTATTTCCATTTAACATTATTTTTCCCTGCTGTCGACGACCCTATCAGAACAGACCAGTGATTCATTTTTGGATTTAGAGCCGCTATAATAGAGCACTGGGTGTGATATAAAGCCACACTGCTTATTTATTCTTATTTTCTCTTAATTTGTTGCAATATTTCCCAGCCAGCAGCATCAGCCAAACATTTATTAGTTGAAGTAGTCTATTTCACAATCTAAAGAAACCCATATTATTACCCTTGTCATACTGGAGTCCCCTCTTTGTCGTTAGAAGCCCGGCATATTTTCCAAAGGAGTCATCCTGTGGTGTCAAGGCTCATTCTCATAAGCTGGATCTCTCATGGCATTTGCTAGAAAGAGCTCAGATTGCAGGGTTTTTTCGTCTACCCTGCTGCATTTTTGTTCAGCCTTTTTCCTTCCAATTTGAAATAAGCTCCTTGTAAATACAATTGCTATAGTACGTCTCAAGGATGGAAAATATGAAAGCGGTAGTTGTGAAGATTCACTGCATGGAGGTTAACTGCTCTGATTGAAAACACATTTTACCTCTCATTTCGCTTTTGCACACTAAATAGGAGCAATATGTACAATTCAGCTCTGACGTGCTGTGATTGGTGAACAGAGGAAGATGACACAAAATAAATTATGATATTAGTCACGGTCATGCCCCTTCAGACTTCACAGCAAGTTTTCTGTGGCCTCCTTTTGAAGCTTTTGTGTGATGCGCTTTAATGGTTTGAAAAGCTTTGTGATGTTTGTGGGGAAAGTGCTTGCGATGTTTGTGTGGGGGAAATACTACGTTTCTCACAGTGAAAGCTGCGATTTGCATTTTTATCGAATCAACATTTAAATGGCACCCTTTAGTTCTCAAACTAACCTTATTTTCAGCAATGCCAATGAAATAAGAGCATACTTAACCTCTCTGTGTTTTTTTCTTTGTGTGTTTGAAGCAATTGGACGAGATGTGGCGAGACGTCCGCTGGATCACTAATGCCCTGCAGTACGCCCGCTATAAACAGCCTCTCGGTTGGGTGCCTATCATCTGGCTAGTAGATGTCAGCGTGGAGCCTCCTGTCCAGAAGAATGACTCCACGTCCTCTAACACAGACTACGTGCCCACTCCCTCGCCCTCTCCAGAAATGAGGAGACGAAAGCCCACAATTGGTAAATGCTATTTTTCAATAGCTGCCATTCATCCAGGTATAAAAATATGTGTCGTGCTTGACTACATGTTTGTGTCGCATTTAAATATGTATTGTATTTGCAATGATATTTGCATATTTAAGTAGTGAGAATGTGGCATTTGTTGACAGCCTTTAGAACACAAAAGAAAGTTTTTCCAGGAAATAAATCAGTGAATCTGGCGTAATTCGAATGCAACTCTTCGATGTTAAAGCTTTGTATTTGTAGGGCATTACAGGGTGGCACAAAAGGAAGAAGTGTTTCTAAAATTGTGCCATCAAAAATTTGACAAAAGACACCAATTTTCAAGAAATAGATGAAATTGCAGCACTCAGCAGAGGCACTTAAGTAACTGTCACCCTGTGATTGTTGGAAATTTGGGGTCCTTTAGATTTCAGTCTGTATAAGAACAAACTAAGGATTGGCAAATTATTATAATTTATAGACCTCGGTCATCATTTAACACCAAATATTGATAATTTAATGATTCTCAGTCTTGCCAGTGCAGTGTGTGATAAAATAAAAATCATGCAATACTGATAAATACGCCTTAAATTTATTTTTAATGTTTTAAGAAATGTGTACAATTAAAAACAGATGTTAAGTCAGTTTAAATATTATTACTTATGTGGTCAAATGTGCACAATAAAGATGCGTATTGCCTGTCTGCTGGGTGTTTTTAACTTTTATTTTCTAACTTTTATATTCCACATTTCTCAGGATTTATAATTATTGCATTATGTGTATGGGATGTAAACTCAACAACCCGCAACATTAAATTAACACTGTTTTTGTTGATTTTTCAGAAAGAAACTATGTATATTTCTTCACTTTAAATCATAGATATCACTTTATAGTAACTTTTATTAAATTTAACAAACATTATGTAAGGGATAATGTACATCCAGCCAGTTGTTATCGCAGAATAAACCCTGACAGGGTGATCAGGACCCCGACACAAAGCGGAGGGGTCTTGCATCAGCCTGAAGGGGTTTATTCTGCGATAACAACCGGCTGGATGTACATTATCCAGCTTATTACATGGCTACTTGCGACTTAAGTAAATAATTAGACATGAAATATTGATCTAAGTCAAAATATATTATTAGCTCTTTAAACGCAAAGCTTCCGCGGAGAGAGCAGTTGCTAGCAAGTGTCAAGTTCAAACTAGATGGACATTTAAGAGATACGGTACAGTCATACCACATATTACACGGCATTTCGCCACATAAATAATTATGGGAATAAGAGATATTGATCTGAGATGAAACTGATTTAAAATCGTACCTGTTTGTTATCTAATAATCCATTACAGTAAACAAAACAATAGTCACAAGATGGCACCAGCTGCATTTGTATGAAACGAGAGAGCGAGTCTGCGATTCCAGATGACATAATTAAATAACTGCACACAAAATATTGATTTGACTGCATTTTAATATTTTATTACCTCACCAAACGCAAAACTTCTATGAGGAAAAAATGTTCCTAGCAAGTGTATAGCGCTGCTGACTTCAGTCACCTGGATGAGCCTGTGTTATCTGTTTTTAGCGGTTGTTATCTGGGAATAACATACCGCTGGGTGGCGCGATTGATAAATCAGAATCAAGTATTCCACTGAGCTGTGTAATAATACATTATATAATGCTTAACAGTATGTGTGATGTCACAGTAATTTTATCTGTTTAATAAATATACAGTAGCTTTCAAAAGTTTGGGGTCAGTAAGAATGCTTTTTTTTTAAGAAATGAATACTTTTTTCAGCAAGTTTGCATTAAATTGATCAAAAATGGCAGTAAAGACTTTACAAAAAATCTATTTCAAATAAATGTTTCCACAAAAAATATTAATGAGCAAAACTATTTTCAGCACTGATAATAACGAATGTTTCTTGAGCACCAAATCAGCATATTAGAATGATTTTTGAAGGATCATGTGACTGGAGTAATGGCTGCTGAAAATGTAGCTTTGCCAACACAGGAATAAATTACATTTTAAAATATATACAATTTTTTTAAAAAAAAAATGTATTTTAAATTAAAAGAATTTTTTACAATATTGCTATTTTTACTGTATTTTTGATCAAATAAATGCAGCCTTGGTGAGCATAAGAGACTTCTTTCAAAAACATAAAAAAACTCAACCGACCCTAAACTTTTGAGCGGTATATCGACTATTTCAAAAAAGGGCTTCAAAAAAGAACTATCCTTTTAAAATGTTTATTTTATTATTAAAATTGTGTTTTGCTTGTCTGATTCACATACACTGGACTTAATATTTCCATACTTATTATCAACCCACATTTGTTGCAGAGTCCCAACCGGGTTCAGATGAAGAGGGCTGCTCGGAGGTCTTTCTCCCCACAGACAGTGACTATGACTCCAGTGACGCTCTGAGCCCTCGTGACCTGGACTTAGTTTACTCCTCAGCCCAAGATCTCTCCCATCAGGCCGTGCACGTCCTCAGTGGTAGCGCACCCGATGTCCTTCAGATGCACGATCTCAAGTACAGCGCTTGCTCAAAATCCATCCTGGAGACCGAATCATGCACCAAGGACATGGAGGACCTGTCGCTGTCTTCTTATTCTGTGAAAGCCACAGACAAGCCATCCCGCTGCAAGTTCCTGGCCGACCCACCAACGAAACGTAAGATGCTGTCGAAAAGCCATCCCCAGAGGAGTTATTTTGGCGGGCCGCACCGCTGGCTGCGTGTACAGAGCGAAAGTCACACTCCCTCGCTATCCGAAGGCATCTACACCAGACAGAGTGATATGGACCTGCCGCTGGAGACGCCGCTCTCTCCCACTAACTCCTACAGTTTGGATGAGTACAGGGCGACCTACAGGGAATCTAAGCCCAACGTTCGCAGGATCTTTGTGGAGTCGTGCAGCAAGACGTCACCCTGCAGAGATGCCCCACATTGGGAGGAGGAGGAGAAGGGATCGAGAGGAGCAGCCGCCGGAGAGACCGGATCGGGATACGGCACTACAGCAGAAGCTCATGATGTAGATTCGGATGAGCTAACGAATGAACAAGTGTCGGAGATTCTCAGCAGCACTCTTTAGGATGATACGAGCGTTCCATCACGTAGACGTGTGGTCTTCTCGACACTTGAGTCGCCTCAAAGCTCCAAAACTACCCTTTTCCTCTCCAAACGCACAATTTACAACAGCTCACAGTTGTAATGAGTGAACACTTAGCCTAATCAATTCTTGCATCCTCTCTGCAGAGGATGAAGTTGCTGGTCAACTCTGTGGGACTCATAAATCATGGCTCTGACTGTTACAATGTTGATTATCAATGCAACGTGAAACAAAGCACTGCTTTTCCTCAGAACTTGAAATTGCCTCAGCCAATAGAGCCCAACAGTAAGCGCCCACTTTTTCAGCAGCCTTTGTTCTGAGTGTATTTTTCCCATTAATTTTCACCATAGGGGTTTCAAAAGCTTCTTCAGACTGAAAGACTTCAAAGTCATGAACAAAACCAACCAGCTCTAAGTATTCTTAAAATTACAGATTCCTTTATTAGAAGCTACAAGAGTGTGTATTTAAGATCTTTTATGATTGAAGTACAAAATATTTAACGAAAATGTGTATATTACAGTCAAACCAAAAATTATTCAGACATTTTTGATATATTTTTACTAGTGGGTGCAGGACACTATGGTTCATTTATGTAAGTGAGGATAGCAAAATAAAGTAAACTGTGACATATTATACCCAAAAATTCATCATACAGTGGACTACCAGTAAAATTGATAAAAATTTGGGACCAAAAATTATTCAGACACTTTGACCTGACCATGTTTTGCTTAAGTGTTATCTAAGATTATTTTTTTCTGATACAGTTTAACTCTGAGATCTTGTCATATTTTATTACCATTTTTTTAAACTATAGTGAATAAACTGTATTAATGAATGAAATGTATAAGGTGTCTGAATAAATTGTGGTTTGACTGTATATACACACACGCGCACACACACACATATATATATATATATTAAAGTAAAGATATTTCAAATAAATGCTGTTCTTTAAGGCCCCGTTTACACTAGTGCGTTTTCGTTTTAAAACGCATACGTTTTGCTACGGTTACACCTGTCGTTTACACTGCGCTGGCATTTTCGAACCTCGAAAACGGAGACTTTTTCGAAAACGCTGCAGACCCCGTTTTAGTTTAAAAACGCTGGGGTTGCATTTCAGTATAAACGGACCAAAACTGAGACTCTCTGCGTATCCTTGACGACCGTGTAAACAATAACATGAAGACTGAACTGCAATCTTTGCTGACTTTGTTGTCATTTTAGCAGCTGTTGAGCAGTTAAACTCAGCATTTTTTTAATACTGCAGCTTCCTACATTCGCAAGAGGCAACTGTTTACACTTGTACGCGCATGCCCAGTGTGCACGAACGGTCATGTGACATGCGTTTTCGGCCGTGTAGTGTAGACGGAGATCGTTTCTGAAACGCCAGTGTGGATGAGGATCGTTTTCGTTTTAAAACGAAAACGCACAAGTGTAAATGGGGCCTCACGAACCAAAATGGAGACTTGTGAAAACGATGGCGTGGCTGCCCACATTCGCTCTGCGTATCCTTGACGACCGTGTAAACAATAACATGGAGACTGAACTGCAATCTTTGCTGGCTTTGTTGTCATTTTTAGCAGCCATTGTGCAGTTAAACTCTGCATTTTTTTAATACTGCAGCTTCCTACAAGTGCAAGAGGCAACTGTTTACACTTGTACGCGCATGCCCAGTGTGCACGAACGGTTCATGTGACATGCGTTTTCGGCCGTGTAGTGTAGACGGAGATCGTTTCTGAGGCCCCGTTTACACTAGTGCGTTTTCGTTTTAAAACGCATAAGTTTTGCTACGGTTACACCTGTTATTTACATTACGCCAGCGCTTTCGAACCTCGAAAACGGAGACTTTAGAAAACACTGCAGAGCTCGTTTTAGTTTAAAAACACCGGGGTTGCGTTTCAGTATAAACAGACCTAAACGGAGACTTTTGAAAACGATGGCATGGCTGCCCATGTTTGCTTTGGTATCCTTGATGACCGTGTGAACAATAACATGGAGACTGAACTGCAATCTTTGCTGGCTTTGTTGTAATTTTTAGCAGTCATTGTGCAGTTCAACTCTGCATTTTTTTTTTAATACTGCCGCTGCCTATATGCGCAAGAAGCAACTGTTTACACTTGTACACACATGCAAGTCAAGTCGTGCACACAAGTCGTGTAGTGTAGACGGAGATAGTTTCTGAAGCACTGTGGAAACGGCAGTGTAGACGAGGATCGTTTTCATTTTAAAACGCCGTTTTAAAACAAAAACACACTAGTGTAAACTGTATTTCTTTAATGAATGCTTGTTCATTAAAGAAACCTGAAAAAATTATCACAGTTTCCACAAAAATATTAAGCAGCACAACTGTTTTCAACATAGATAATAATAAATGTTTCTTTATCAGAATGATTTCTGAAGGATCATGTGACACTGAAGACTGGAGTAATGATGCTGAAAATTCAGGAATAATTACATATTAAAAAAAAAATGTTTTAAATTGAAATAATATTTTGCACGATTATTGTTTAACTATATTTTGTAAATGCAGCATGAGACGTCTTTCAGAAACATTTAAAAATCTTACAAACCCCACTATATTATTATTATATCATTGCTTAACAACCTCCAAGCTCCTGGTTGGACTGGGTTAAATATTATACAAGTTCTCTGTGGAGAAAATGAATGGGATTTTTACTCCTGCAAACATGCTGTTTTGCTCTATTGTGGTGTTTTTCGGTTAAGAGTGGAGTTAGGTGATTTGACGGCTGGTTAAAATTCAGTTAATGTGTTTACTTGCAATGACAGATCGATGTATCCGCTAATTTCACTGCCCATTAAGAATGGTTTGCTCCTACTATTGATGTATGAAGTGGCATAATCCCCTTCACATTACATCTGTTTCAAATCGATTGTGTTTCAGTGTTGAGAAACACTGGATGAATGAAAAATGATCCCATCACTACAGACTCTGTTACCAAACATGAGAGCCCTTTTCAAATTAAAAAGCTATTATGTAGTTCCAGGGAAAGAGTGCGTGACATTTGTTCCACAGAATGTGTTTCATTGAAAAATACCTTGAGTTGTGCGATGTTTACCATACGATGGTGGTTTGTGGTGTGTGATTGTTCACATTTGAAGATTCATGTAATTTGTTTGTTTCTGTGCAGGGTAATCCACTGTTATGAAAGGAAATGAAAACCACTTATGTTTTACAGGTTGAAGGAATGAGAAAAACTGCACTTTTAATATATACAGTATATTTGCATCCCACGACTTTTACTGTAATAGGAGTTTTGATATCTGGACTGTTTTGAATCGGACCACTTTTGACCTTTTGCAGAGGAAGGTGCAACCTTATTTTGCTTGTACTGCAAATTTGTGCCACTTTATATGAACACACAATCATGAATATTTGGATGATTTGTAAGTGCATAATTACTAATTTCACAGCATTCATTTTGTCAATAAAGCCATAGATATTTTAAATGAAATGCAAGTTATGGTCCAAGGACATAACCAAAAAGGTAGTTTGTTTAGTAAAGCATCGTTAATTCTGTAAAACTATACCACGTTCGTTTTGCAATGATTATTACTTAACAGATTCATTGTGAATATAGTATATATTTATTCATTAATCCTTATGTATGCCCTAATAATTAAGTGAAACAATTTCCCAGATGAAAAAGGGCAGCTTTTTGCAAGCAACATCGTAAATGTGTCTGTTGCAATGTTTCAAAAATTTGTTAATGTTTGCAGTGTGTTTTTTTCTACAAAAAAAGAAAGAAAAAAAATTGTATTTGCACAAACCGTTTGTTGATTTGCAAAAATATGTTGAAACTGGACTTTCTCCTGAAGGATTGTAAAAATGTTTCATCTTCCTGGTTAATGTACAGTGATGTCAGCTGGTGCTCAAGATCATGTGGGTAAAATGCACTGCTCTGACACACCGGTGTGTTCGGGCCTTGTTCTTTCAGTATGCATTCAACACAACCCCACAGCGACGAGGCATTATATACCACATCCCACCTTACGTATTCCAGTTAAATCATTGAACTGTTTGCAACTGCCATTCCAGGTGGGGTATTATTGTTAAATTATATAGTATATTTGTCTTGATACCTTTATACTGTGCACAATGCAAGCCAAAACAATTAAAAAGCATCATATCTGTATATTTTTGCATTATGCATTTATTGATCCAAATAATATATTTCAGTATTGTATTTTTGATGGTTGGTCCCATGTCATAGAGGTTTCTGTTGTAACTTGTTTGCTTTTTGTGATGCATCTTGAATATGACTCTGTGACAGATGTATTTAAGTCATAAAAAATAAACATTCCAGTGTAAATATTTTATATGTTTTTATGCTGTTTTTTTTTTTTTTTTTTTTTTTTAATTGGTAACACTTTACAGTAAGATCCTAACAATAGCTAACAATGAGCAATACATTTGTCACAGTATTAATTAATTTTGTTAATGCTAGTTAATAAAAATACAAGTGCTGATTGTTAGTTCATGTTAGCTCAAGTCTTAATGTACAACTTTTGATTTTTGTATTAGTAAATGTTGAATTTAACATTAACTAAGGTTAATAAATGGAACCATTATACTTTATTTGGAATCACTTTATTTTAGTGTCATTGTTATACGTTACATGTAGTTGCTATAGTAATAACTATAAATTATGCATAATTACATGCATTTAACACTAAACTAAACCCTCATCCTTACCCTAACCCTGTAGTAAGTACATGTAGTTAATTATTATTACTCAGACTTAAATGTATAATTACACTGTAACACGGACACCTTAAAATAAAGTGTAACCCTTTATTTGGTAACACTTTATTTTAGTGTCCTTGTTACATGTACTGTAATAACTACATAATTACGTGCAACTAACCCTAAACCAAACCCTAATCCTAACCCTATAGTAAGTACTTGTAGTTATTTAATATTATTCAGTACTTAAATGTATAATTACAGTGTAACAAATACACCTTAAAATAAAGTGTAACCCTTTATTTTAAGGTGTCCGTGTTACAGTGTAATTATACATTTAAGTACTGAGCAATATTAATTAACAACATGTACTGTACTTACTTTAGGACTAAGGTTAGGTTTAGGGTTAGTTGCATGTAATTATGTAGTTATTACTATAGTAACTACAGTACATGTAACGTGTAACGAGGACACTGTAAAATAAAGTGTTACAATGGATCCTTATTGTAATGTGTTGCCCTTTAATTTTGAGCTAATTCAAGTAACTTGTTTATAATTATTTTTAATTAATTTTTTAATTAAATTTTGGTTGGTTTCAGAATTGCCGACCATTTGGGTTGCTGTATAGTTTATATATATATAAATATATATATGTATATGTATATATATATGTATATATATATATATATATATATATATATATGTATGTATATATATATATATATATACTGTATAAGCAATAAGGTACGAAAGTACGAGAGGCTGTGCTGTATCTCCGCTTTGCGTCGTGCCTAACGCCCTTCAGCCGTGACTTATTCATAATACAGCACTAGCCTTGAGTACCTTATTGCTTTTATAAAACCGTTACCACACAATACAAATATTAAAACCAAAAATAGTATCAATGCAACTTTCATGAAGTAAACTTTCACTAAAAGCCTTCCTTCCGCCAGAAAAAATAGTCAGTGACTGTGAACAGCAACAGAAGTTACATTATTACGCCATTAGATGGCGGCAAAGACTGTTTTTATGAGTGTGTCAGTCGGTAGCGAAGAGAACACGGAACAAGACGCAACTGACAAATGCTTTGACAAGCGCTGTCAAAAACTGTTAAAAGGACAAGATAATACATCAGACATTCAAACAGATGTTTTATTATGAACATAGGATTGACCTGAAGGAAAATGCTAAATCTGAATGCAGGTAATAAACTCACAATATCAATTGAGAACATACAGTTTACGTTGCTAAGAGTGGTTGCTAAGGGTGTTGTGTAGTGATAGCCGTGTTTTATATATATATATATATATATATATGTGTGTGTGTGTGTGTGTGTGTAATATTCTGTCAATATATAATTAGGAAATATCTTACAGAGGTTGAATACAGATTTAAAAATACCACATATATATATATATATTTATAACATTTATATTTTCATTATTTTTTATTTTAGATGTATTTAATATTTTTTATACATTTATATGAAGCTTGGTTTACAGTGTTAACAATTTCAACAGCCAGGCCAATGAACAGAGACAGACAGAGTGTGTATGTTTGTATTTAAAACTGAACTGACCGCATGTTAGCTACAGTGAAACCGTAACTTTCAAATCGACCGTTCAAATTGCTCTCTTGTTAGATCATCAAAGGTCTTCACCAGGAACTAAACAAAAACAAATGACATTTTTATCTAGCTGGGTCATGAAAGAATCAGGAATATTTTGACCTCGAGCTGGGAGGCCTTCTGATCCGTCATTAAGATTAAGTGAACTTCAGAGTCGGACCAGACATTGATGGTCATGGAGGCGCGACTGGCCTTTGCCCAGATATTTCACGAAAATCAAAGGACAAATATTCCTCCAGATGATTCGAAACACGTGGATCTCGCCGTCAGTTAGCGGAAAGAAAGGAGAATGTGTGTGTATGTTGGAATAGTGAGAATAGTGCTATCAAGGAGATGATCTGATGATTAAGTCCGGAATGACGCAATGTTCTCAGTTCACAGCTAAAATTGACAGCCTGTTTGAATATGGCCTCTAATCCACTGTGCTATTTGTCCCAACACACACTTCCATGGTAACCACTGGAACACAGTTAAACAGTCATTGGTACAAATTACCAAATAGAATGAAGGAATCCACGAAAGTATAACAGCATACATCAACTGAGCTGCAGTTCACAGGTTAAGACACTTATTATGAGTGACATTTAATACTAAACAGTATGGCGTCTGTTCATCACAAATGCATTAATCAGTTTTATGTTCATATAGAGGACTCTGGAAAACAGCATAGCTCTTTATTTGGCTCTGAGAAATGCCTTTGTTCAGCGAGAGACTGTGCCGGTCCTGCGTTCTGTAATTCTAGCCGGAGGATAGGCCATTTTCAAGGGCCATGGATTCCTTCGTCACTACAGTTGGTTGGCAAGCTTATCTCAAAAACATAATTTCAGCCCACTTCCTTTCTTTTAAATAAGAACTCGCATTCTACTGGCGCCGGACACTCGCTGACACAGGAGCAATCCAGAAAATTGCTCTAAGGTCAATTTAAATGTTAAAGAGGAGCACAGGAATATCATAGGAGATGTGGAACTCTTCTGGGATATCTGAATGCAACCTTGTCATTCGAAAGAGAAGCCAAAAAAAGCCAGCGGACAGTGGCATCCATTGATTTTATTTTAGAAAGCATCTCAGAGTAGCTGATAGGCTACCAACTGACAAATAATTAAACAGAAGAGCAATACATACTGTAGGCCTATACATTCACTTTTTATAAATGAACAATTCAATAAATCTTCTTTCAATAAACTTTTTTTTTTTTTTTTTTTTTGTCTGCATCAGTTACATATAATGTGTCATGAAATAGTTTTTCATTTCAAAATTAAAAGTGATTTTGACATGTTTTGGTGGGCCTTTCAAAAATGTCAAAGTGTTGTAACTGTGTGGGAGTTGTTGAAAAGTCTAATTAAAAGGCTGAAATTCTTGGAAAAAAACTTGAGAGAAATACAAAGTTCTGTCAAAAAAATCTAGATGGCGCAGGTTGATAGGTCCTTAACTCAATCTGCTTGCAATCACATCATTCTCTATAGGGTACAGCTGATTGGTTCCTGCTGTATCAGTAGCCAATGAGCTTTCTGTTCAACCTTCAATTTCTTGGTCAGCATTTGCTGTAGCAGCTGTAGTGCACTTTCAGAAACGCTCCACCTTCCCCAGCTCCACCTGTATAGATCTGCTACGGGTGATTCATGTATGCTATATTGTACAGCGGCAGCATGTCTTACTTGCTCACGGCAGTGTGTGTCGTATATTGTATAAGTCTCATTTGCTCTGCAGCAGCAGCAGGAATAACATCAGCAACAGTGTAGCAGATCTATTCCACCAAGACCAAACATATCAGCATTGTCATATGATATCCATTATCATGCCAATCAATTTATATTGACAAGACCATAAAACAGACAAACTTTATGAAAAGGCACATTTTTCCCCAAATTTCACATTTTTTAATGCATTTTACTTGATGGTTTTATCCCACTTCATATTAGGTGGCATTAACTACTATGTACTTACATCAAAAAATAACTACAATGTACTTATTGTGTTCATATTGTATTGCAAAAACACTTTTGCTGCTATTGAGGTGGGATACGGGTAAGGTTAGGGACAGGTTTGGTGGTATGGGTAAGTTTAAGGGTGGGTTAAGGTGTAAGGGATGGGTCAACAGTGTAATTATAAATGTAATTACAGAAATTAATTACAGATGTAATTTCATGCAGGTATTTTTTTTTAAATATAAGAAGCATTGTATCAAATGATTAATTTAAATGTAAGTACATAGTAGTTAAAGAGTTAGTTCACCCAAAAATGAATATTATGTCATTTATTACTCACCGTCATGTCGTTCCACACCCGTAAGACCTTCGTTCATCTTCAGAACACAAATTAAGATATTGCTGATGAAATCTGATGGCTCAGTAAGTCCTCCATTGACAGCAAGTTAATTAACTTTCAGATGCCCAGAAAGGTACTAAAAACATATTTAAAACAGTTCATGTGAGTACAGTGATTCAACCTTAATATTATAAAGCGACGAGAATACTTTTTGTGTGCCAAAAAAACAAAATAACGACTTTTCAACAATATCTAGCGATTGCCGATTTCAAAACACTGCTTTGAAGCTTTACGAATCTTTTGTTTCGAATCACTGGTTCGGATCACGTATCAAACTGCCAAAGTCATGTGAACTATTGAAATTTCAAAACACTTATGACATAATGCCTCATTTACTGAAATCACGTGACTTTGGCGCTCCTAACCACTGATTCGGAGCCATCGGATTTCATCAAAAATATCTTAATTTGTGTTCCGAAGATGAACGAAGGTCTTCCGGGTGTAGAACGACATGAGGGTGAGTAATAAATGAGATATTTTCCATTTTTGGGTGAACTAACCCTTTAAGGCCACCTAATATAAAGTGGGAGCAAGTTTTTAAATCGAAATATTTGTAGAAAATTTTATACTAGTTTTTCAAAAATGTATAAAAGCAACAATGACTACAAAGATAACATTTAGAAGGACGTGTGTTTTCAACTAGATTTCAAGTAAAAAGATCTCTCCTAAACATGAAACATGTTATGTATGTAATGATATAGTATGTAAGATATAGTTTAATATACGTTATACTTACAATAGGCCCTATAAGTCTAAGATTTATATAAGAACAATTATATAACTGAAAGAAATGATAACTAATGAATTTCACACAGATCCTAAAGACTCGTTCCTAAGTCCTCGCTGCTGTCATTCATCTTTTGACATGTCACGCATGTGCGCGCGCACCGGCAGAGGGCGACCAACGATAGACAGCCCTCCGGACCCCCTTATACCCCACCCACCCCCATACCCCACTCCCGGTCCATCCCACCCCCTCCCCTCCCTAAATAGAAGGAGGTGTCGTGGAGCTCTGGCAACAGACCCACAATTGAGAATGGGTCTTTGGGTTCTATCGCGACCCGCGAGAATAAATCAGACGAGCCAGGTGATTCTCAGTTCGGCGCACATCACCAGAAACCATGCGGATCCTCCTCAGACACCAGGACTCCGGATTCAGACGCGAGGAGCCCGCGAGCTTAAAGAGGAGACCGGCTCCGGCTGAAAACGCTTGATGCTGTCATGAGCCCTTCTGCTGATGGGAACCTGTGCGTAAAAGCGGAACGAGACGCGCGGCATGACCACAAAGTAGATACTGACACAGCGTTCTTGGACCTCCGATCGCATTTACGCACGAAGTGGCATCGAGGATAGTGCCGTTTGAACTGAATGAACACTTTCTAGGGAGATCGCTCGTGGATAGCCACCGCGCGCGCTGGAGACTGCGCGCTCACGGCTCGCCAAAAACTCAAGCGAACACTCAAGCGCGCGGATTAATCGAGCATCCGACACCCACAGCCGAAAGATGGATAACGTGTCGTATTTTCTGGCTACATACGTGCTCATTTTCTCCTTCGGATTCAGGATAGAAGAAGGGATGTGCCAACATTTCTACCTCCTCCGTCCCATTCCCAGTGACAGTCTGCCTATAGTGGAACTCAAGGAGGACCCAGATCCCATACTGGACCCTAAGGAGCAGGATCTGAACGAGACCGAACTCAAAGCCATACTAGGCAGTAAATTCGATCAGAACTTCATGTCCATCAGCCCGCCAGAGGACAAATACGCAGGACAGGACGACCTGAACGAGTCAGAGCTCATGAAACAGCGTCCCACCGGCACCATGCCGAAAGAAATCAAAGCCATGGAGTTTGAGATCCAGCATGGGAAAAAACACAAGCCCAGTAAGAAACTCAGAAGAAGGCTTCAGCTGTGGCTGTGGACCTATGCCTTCTGTCCGGTGGTGCACACATGGCAGGACCTGGGGAACCGATTCTGGCCCCGCTATGTGAAGGTGGGCAGCTGCTACAATAAAAGGTCTTGTTCGGTTCCAGAAGGGATGGTTTGCAAACCTGCCAAATCCAGCCATTTTACGGTTTTGCGATGGAGGTGTCTGCAGAGGAAGGGTGGGCTCAAATGTGCCTGGATACCAGTTCAGTACCCCATTATATCAGAGTGCAAATGCTCCTGCCCGAACTGAAATAAGCTCTGTGCTCCTTCTCACATGCACTGTCCAGTGTAGGAATGTATATTTGATGTATATGTGGTGCCATTTTAGGTTACACTTTACATTGGTGTTCATGTTACTGTGTAATTTCATACAGAAGTACTGAGTGATGCTGATGAAACTTTAACATGTGATTCTTTTGTGGAGCTGCTTGGTATTATAATCATTATAGTGAATAATTATAGTAATGTATGTCTAACATGGACACTGTAATGTAAAGTGGTGCCTGATTCATTTGTAAAAAAAAAAAAAAGAAAGAAAAGAAAAAAAGGTCAGTATTTGCCTATAATATCCAGTGTCTACTGTAACTTTGGTTGTAATGTAACTTTATACATATTTATGTCAAAAAACATTTCGCATTCAAAGTGCGTTTATTGAAGGAATTCCAAGCTTTTTCCATTATTCGGAAAAAAAAATACTTTATACACCTCAGACAGGAGAATATAGATTACAGTCTCGGTGTGCTGTAAATATAAGGGGAATGGAAAATAACTGCTCATGTAAATTAAAAGAAACTATTTATTCTTTATGTCCATGTAGTCAAAATGCATTTAAAATAAAACCACTAAAAATGTTCATGAACTGTTTTTTGCTTATTTCTCTTACGATCTGCTTAACATGCACTGCGTGCAGTAAAACTCACCAGTTGCTATTTATAAAGCCCTCCACGCTGATGTGACGCTAATTGAAGTGATATTATTTTAATTTGACTTATGAAGTCAAGTCTGGATTGTAATGGACAATTGGTGATTCGTATTCCTTGGAGGGAGTGGATCAGTTACTTTGTTTTTTTTCCTCCGAGACGCCATTCCGTCCTCAGACAGTCTGAAGGGTCTTTGTAAAAGGATTAAAAGTTAAAGACCTTCATTTTCAGATTCTTTCATTTAATCTGTGTGGCGCCTGAAACACATGCTGGATGGATGATCACATGTAAAAACATTCTCTGCTCTGTCTGCTGCCTAAAGTCTATTGGCATGAAAAGAACAACTTGACCTCGCAAAGGAATGAAGATACTGAAGTTCCACGCTGTATCGATTAAGTTTGACAAACGCCACATAGATGGCTTTGACTTTTTTTTTGCACTATATTCACTGTTTCGCCATATATAATAGAATTTAAACATTACACTGCAGAATTTTGCTTAGAGTAAAACATCATTTTAGAAGAGTCAATAGCAAACACAACAGGGATCAAAGTAATGCATGCATAAGCTACCACGTAACAGTTAATACACAGCTTTAAAACCAAAATGAAAGTTTCTCTCATGCCAAAAGAGTGAATCCTGCTTTTGTTACATAGATTTTGACTTAATCCACCAGTACATTGTCCAGCATCACTTGGTTTTGCACAGTAAGGAGGGTTTATGTGAAGGAACATGACGTCTTTCTCAGCTCAATACACAATAATAAAAACAGTGCCTGCTCCTCCAGCCTTCCAATAAGCTCAGTAAGATTATGGACCCGTCACTCCACTCTACTTAACAAGAAATGCTGTGTGCCAATGTCTTTCTTTCTTTCTTTCTTTCTACATGATGCATATTTTCACACAGTGATATAAGTGGGCAGTGTCATGCGTGATTTTCAACATCGGCTTAATGTACCTCAATCTGCAACCTAAACACTCATAGATGCTCTGAATTATCCCATTTCATCGCTCTCAGGACATCACATCCCGGGAGATATGACTGGAAACTTCATCTCGCATAGTAACATGCCACCCAAGTTCTGGAGTCCATCCAGTATCACTAACAATCAGGTGTGAGGAACAGTTGCCCCTTTACACACTGCACCCTTCCCGTGATGAAAGCCAGTCTGGCCACCCAGGCGCTCTCTCTAACCATGACAGAGCGGGAAAAACCACCAGTCATTAAATGTTCAGATTGTTTTTTGCACAGACACTCCCTTAAAGAGAAAAGCTTCTCATTGGTCTAAACCTTGTGCGTGTTTCCTGGCGACTGGAACAAATAGCTGGCGAGCGGAGGATGGAGGGAACCCAAACCAAAGGAACATGGGGACGTGAGTAAGTTTGTGGGCAATACCAATGGGCTGGAAACTCTTCACTGAAAGAGCTCCAACAGCACTTACAAATATATGACTGACACATATTTACACAATGATTCAATGATTTAAAGTTTAAAGTTCATATAATCTCCATCCTTTAAGTGCAAAAAAGATTTCTGATAATGCAGTATTTTGGCTAAATATCAAAATGTAGAATATGTAAGGCCATGATAAAAAAAAAGGTTTTGAATATACGTGTAAATACATATACATACATAATGCTGGGTTAAAAACAACCCAAGCTGGGTTGAAAATGGACAAACCCAGCGACTGGGTTGTGTTAACCCAGCAGTTGGGTTAAATGTTTGCCCAACGTGCTGGGCAGTTTTATTTAACCCAACTATTGTTTAAAAATTACTATATGGCTGGCTTAAAATGAACCCAAAATAGGTTTGAAATTAAAAGTCAGACACATAATTACTAGCGGCAACAGTAATAATCAAAAGGTGAACATTTATTAATAATCAATTTAATAAATGTTTATTGTTTAATTATTATTCATTAATAATATTACTAAATGTTAATTTCCAACATATTTTGGGTTCAAGCAAGTAATACAGTAATTTTTAAACAATAGTTGAGTTAAATAAAACTACCCAGCAGGTTGGGAAAACATTTAACCCAAACGCTGGGTTAAAACAACCCGATTGCTGGGTTTGTCCATTTTCAACCCAACTTGGGTTGTTTTTAACCCAGCATTTTTTAGAGTGTATATTAAAGAATAAGGTCATGATAAAAAGACCAGAATAACAAATATGTTTTATAAAAAATGTGTTGGCTAAATGTCAAATTGCCATGATAAAAAAAAAATCTTATATATACATTATATCACGTCTGATGCTCTTTGAAACATTCCCAAATCATGCTTTGTGTATAGAATATGTACTATGAAATGTTTTTGGTATTTTTCTTAGATATATGAAACCACTATTTCATATTTACATATATGTTTTTATTTTTGTAGCCTATGGTGTACACTGTAAAAAAGAATTGTTGGTTTAACCTAAAAAAGTAAGTTTCCTGGTTGCCTTAAAATTTTGAGTTCAATATAATTAAAAATTTGAGTTAATACAAGGTGATTGGTTTAATCAACAGAAACTCAAAATATTATGTTATCTGAACCACATTAATTATCTAAGTTGATTTGACAAAAGAAAAAATAATGAAAATAATTTTTTACAGTGTAGAGTCCCATTAGCTTTTTGTTTGTTTTCACTAAACACATTTCCTTTTCTACTTTCAAAGCTGGACAAAATGAGCCTCCAAAAAACCTGAATAAACCTCCAACTGTGAAAGCATATACTGAAGAATTGAGAAATGACATTGTTTTCAACATTGCAATTGAAATTTGTCACTTTACAGCCTCGACTTGTCAACATTTCTCATATTTTATGAGAGTGTGTCATTCAAAAACAACATGTGGTAACACTTTTATTATAGCTTTACAGTTATGCAAAAATGATGTCAGGAAGAGACATGCATCAACATAACCCCGAGGCTGGTGTCTGTCACTGCTCTGCTACAAGAAAATTCACTTCATTTTACACTTCTTTCTTTCTTAAAACCTCAATAGCATTTTATATATAAATTATATAATAATAATAATATAATGCATATCTTTTTTGTTCACTCTCAAGTGTGTCTTGGACTTCAATAAAATGCTGCTGTTAGACACCTTTGTTTGAAAACAGCCAGATGCTATCAGGGTATCTGAGTGTGCTCTCAATGATATCACTGAGAAAAAGGTCAGCGTGATCTCAAGTTCATACCAGAGATCATAGCGATGGGGTCAGGGGGATGATTGCATGTCAGATGTTGGAAGATCAGAGCTATATTTGCAGACGTGCAGATTCAAACTGACTTTGAAGTGTGAGAGAGTCGGTACCAGATATGATTAAAGAACGTCTCCTCATTAATGAGAGGGGAACATCAATGCACAATCACCTGGACCACAAACTGACCCAAATCCAAAAAGATTAAAAGGCATGCAGTTGGAAGTTCACAATCATCTTTGATTTTTATTGTTTTTTATTATTTATATTGATTTTTAGTTTTTTTTTCAATGTCTGGCAACCAGTTTCTTAAACTGCAAAAATATCACCTCTTTGAAAGCTCAACTTGTGCATTTTAATTCAAGGTTGACAGACAGAAATGCATTAAACCCCTTCAGCCTTCAGTTTGAGCTCAAGATCTCATCTCCCCCTCCGAAAACACTACACAAATATGAGGGATGGCAAATACTTGACTCGACTGAGGTTTAATCAAACCGCAAGCTTCATCTCCCTTTTGTTCCTCCTTGGTTTTTTCCTTAAGAAATTGGCAGCATAGCCCTATAATTTTCCCCCAATCGCCAGGCCAATGTGGGCTCGGTGCCATCGTTCCACCCATTGCTGTCTATATTGTAAAGAACGGGCTCGTTCCCGTAGCACAGGCAGGATTTCTTCTTCTGTATTCATAACAGTTAAAACAAACATTTTAATCCTGTACTGAAAGACAAATCTCTGTGCACGCAGTTGCCACCCCTATACTTCATTCTCAATATTTTCAGGTCGAGATCAGGTTCTTCCATTCGAAATTTCACAGTGCTGTTGTCATGCCCGCCTGCTGCAAAAGATATTTAAAGTAGATTAGATGAATGTATGGAGGTTTCATTCGTAATGAGGTGGAACAGATCACCTTCAGCCAGTGTGGAAACAGTATTTTGTTTGTGTTCAAGCTAATTAACATCATGGAAGCTCATGAAGAGCTCAACAACTAAGCCACCAGGGAAATCTGTAGCAAACAGAACAACCAACGCTCAAAATCTCAACCTTCCCTGTCCAGAACAATTACTCAGATAATTTAGGAGTTGGATTGAGAGGTGTTTTGGATGGCGGCACTGACACGGGCCTGCATTGTCCTGTATTGATCCTCTACGTAAAAGCGGAATCCATCACGTATCGGCCTGTGGCTGTTTGAAGGAGGCTGGACTGGTGTTGAAAGTATTGGCAAAGCTGATCCATAATAAATGCACCCAGCAGACTGTGGCGCCACTCTCGCGTGTGCCTCTGCATATGAGCATTGCTTTGTGTGTGTGTTGGGTGAGTTTGTGAGACAGCATGTGAGTGCATGTATTTGTGTCTGTATATGTAATGGAATCAAAGTTTATAATTCCTCTTGAATGATAGTCCCACTATTTATTTCCAAATGCAGGCTCAGGACTGAAAAGTTATGGATCACAGCCTTTCTTAACATGAGGAGCGGTGTAACAGAAGATGTGAATAGTCGTAAAGAATACTGGCATTAAATGTCTGTGCTGCATTTTCCAAAGTAAACGAGTGGTGTTTTTGATGGATCGAGGCGGCAGGAGATTTGCTAATCCAGTTTTCTAAATTAATTCATCTTTTATTCTTTTTTCTTGTGTTTCACTGCCAAACTAAACAAACATGTAGCAATGGTTTATCTAATTGTTTTAGAATCTGTCAGTCTGACCTATAATGAAGGCCTGACTCTTATTCAGTGAATGTACTGACTTCATCCACTAATGCAATATTAATATTAAAACAAGGCATGTAGAAGAACTGCACTTGCTTGTGGTTTTCATGTCACATTTTAACCAAAACCAAACCTCTATCATTCCAGTTTTAGTAACATTCAGCTTCTAAATCTATATTTAATCCAGAAGGACACATCAGAATCGCTTAGATCATTTGATCAGTGTCATTAAAACATAAGGCATGAAGACATTTCCAGCATCCTCTGTATGTATGCCAAGCACGATGCGCCCCCTAGTGGTCCATTTAAGAACACGAATTAATTAAATAAATCCATGGACAGGTCGGACACCGTACAACTTTATTGTTATAAATATCTAGGTAGTCTGAATCGCTAAATTGCTTTTTAAAACTTAGAACAAGTATTTGACTGAGAGGCCATTCAGCACCTTCCACATCCACAAATAGGTTTATGCCGCTACAGTACTGTATTTATATGTATTTAGTTTGTTTGAGGAAAAAAACGGACAATATCATCATGTTAACAAAAACATGTACATTATTGACACTCCCTTTCGCGATTTATTCCATCTGGAACACTGAATTGGGCCGAGACTAATAGTATGTACCACATATTTCTGTAAATAATTTATTTGACAAGACATGTTGCTACGCCATAAGCCAGAAGAGAAAACTGACAATAAAAGAAGACAGATATGCCGCCAAAACCGCCCCTTGCGTCAACGTTAAAAATGCAGCGGGTAATTGCCTTGCCTGTGAGGAAGCAACGACGCAGGAATGCCAGATTGCGTAGTTAGAAGCGTGAAGTGGAAAAAAAAAATAGCGAGATGTGAATCAACGACCAAAGACGTTCAGTTAACGCACGTTTACATGGACAAACAGTAAAAACAACGTATAGGAGGAATGTAGATAGCCTATGTCTGTGGGAATTTAATGTGGGAACTGTGATTGCTTAGTCTACAACTGTGACTGTTCTCCTTCCTGACTAGGTAAGTCGGTAAAGCAATTTTTCATGGTTAGTTTCATGTTCCAGTTAAAAAGTTTGTAACTGTACATTAAATTAACTCTTCTGGCTTGTTTATGCCTTTGAACATGTGGCCTAACCTATGAAATCAAAATAGAGAATTCTTTTTTAATGTAATATTGCAATGTGTATTTTAAATGATTTATCATGGTAATCTTTAATCAAAATATCTTCCCCTCCCATTTGGAACTGATGACATGTTTTTTTTTTTTTTGGCGTAAGGGCGGGACATCCTGTCACTCAGAGCAATAGCAAACCACAACAATCATAATTCATGATGGACAAAATCAAGTACCGCTTTATATTTTATTCTTGTTCGAGAAGCCGTTTCACTCAAATATACAGTACATCACAATAGGGGAAAAAATGATCACAACTTCCTTTTCCTGCCGACTTTAATTTGTGCCTCAGATATTCACACTCAGAGAGGTTTGGCTACATTTAGGACATGACTCATTGTTCTCTGATTTGACTGTAATAATATACGTGAGAATCCATAACCAGATTTTTATTAAACCTTCTTAAAATTGTATTAATGTCACATAGAAAGACGTCATTTGTTTTTGCATTACAAAAAGCATCTTGCATATTAGTGCCACATTGCACACCTCACTGCTCGCACAAATACATAAAACCAAACCATATCTGACACAGACGAATGGCTGCTTTTGTGTTCGGCCGCTTTGTGAAAACGATTCTGAAGCGTCTATCCATCAAAGTACGAATGACAGATTTATGGCTTTACTGTTGAGACCATTTCCCTCTTTACATAGATATTACCTCCTAAATCTTGCAGCTACATTAGAGTTATTCAACCTGGCAGGCATGAAAGCATGAGGCAAGCATTGGAGGAGAGACCTGCACCCACATGCTGGCACGGGGAGAAGTTATCATGGATTAACGCCTTGTTTCAGCTCAAAGGAATGCCTCATCAGGACTGCCTGGGCGGGATTGTAGGAGCAGGCGAGTGAGGATATGGAGGTGTTGAGTCAGTGTTTCCATGGCGGCGCTGGAGAAGAAAGCACGGCGCGCTTTCTGTGCAGTGACACCTCATTGACAGGTATGTCAGAGAGGTGTGCTGGTGTCCGGAGCCAGGCGATCGTACCACAGAGCTTGTCAGAGTAAATCTGTCGTCGCAAGCCCCTATGAGGTCTCACCAGAGTGCGAGGCGACATGGTTCTTGTCCACCCCCGTGAGACAAGGCCGCGGGAAGACATGGCGTTTGACCAAGACCACCAGTGCATCTTGGCCTGTCCTTGTGAAATAGTTTAAATGTTTTTTTTCAAACCTCATCCACTGGGAGCTGCGGAGCGTTTTATTGGATAGACCACAATAAAAAGGCTCTATATTTGAATTTCAATTTATATGACTGTTCAAATTAATATAAGATGACTATTTTCGGTATATTCTGCCCGTTGAGAGGAATGAAGTCGGCACTCAAAAAACCAATACTCTATGAACCTGAAATAGCCCTGGAGAAAATAGTCCACATGATCCTCTTGATACTCCGCTCTGCATTCCCCTCAGCTCAGCACGTTTGTTAAGCCTCAGATGTAAACATGCTTGTTTCCCGGCTCAACCGTTCTTCTCAGTGCTGAACGTCGCAGACATGTGCGTAGTCGGAGGGAGAAGGAGAAAATCCACTCAGAAGAATGTGGCTGTTTGACATGTGCTCTCACAGCTAATAATGGATGAGAGCAGAGAATATTAGAGTGGCCTGGTTAGGAGCTGACATGTGATAGAATAAAAGTGCTATGTAGGTCTTCAGAAGGAAATTCCCAAGTGTTTACACTATGACCAGCCAAAACGACAGTCATAACAAGGTCTCACCGGGAAGCGCAGCAGTTAACACTAGTCTCCTATCTGTTGTTACTGACAGATCCAAAACTGGGTGAAGTTTAAAAGGATGCAGTGCATGTCTATATTGACAGAAAGGAATATTACCGGTTCAATATGAGCTCAATCGAGAGCATTTGTGACATAATATTAATTACCAGAAAAAATAATTTCGGCTTAAAAATGCAAATAATAAGATAATTGTGAAGCACTTACAATGTAATTAAATGGGGCCAATTTTTAAATTCTGTAAAAGCAGAAATTGGCAGCAATTTCATTAAACATCTTGCATTAATTGTTCTTTTAAAAATTGGGTAACACTTCACAATAAGGCCCCATTAGTTAACATTAGTTAATGCATAAACTAACAATAACAAGGAACAATGCATTTGTTGCCATATTTATTAATCTTTTTAATGTTAGTTTAAGGCACAATATGTAAATTTTCGCTGCTGGAGGTTGCTTATTCAAAACAAAGGCATAGCTTGATGACGCCTTGATTTCACGGAATCATGGGAGGTGTTGTCTTCACATCTACAGGCGGTGGAAAAGAATCGGGACAGGACTCGGGCAGAAATCATGTTCATGAATGAGATTATTAACGTTACTGTAGTATGAAGCAGAGCAGGTGAGTGCTGTGCAAGCAGAAACGAGGCTGCTGGAGCAATTGCTAATGAGAGACGAGCGCGACACACTTCTCAAGAGCAGCAGAGCTTTTATTATGCCGCAGTCGCCGCTTACACTTATTTCAGTCAAGCGGATGTGGGGTAAAGCAGCGCTGTTTTATCATATTAGATACATTTGTGTTGAAAGTTGTTGTAATGCTACTCTGCGTTCGCTCGACGGCTACTATGAGACACTTGTTGCACACTGCAGTAAGCTAGATCGATATTAGGCATGGTAAAACATGGTACTCGCTGTAAATCAAGAAAACAAGATTTAAACAGTAAGACTTACTGTGTTGAGCTATATAACATGATTAGTTTTCTGTCTATGAATGTATCCATCCAAACAGTTGCTCACCTGTCTAATAAAACACATAATATACTAAAGCGTTTTTGGTGTTTCCATGGTTTCTACAAAATAAAACCGGAAACCGAGGGCAACGCACGGACATGGTCCATGTCCTGGTTAAAACTGCTTATTACTTACTCTGGATTTAAACATTCTTGGAAACATTTGAGATGATGTACCCTTACGGAACAAAAATATATATGGGAATATACTGCAAAATATAATACGATATATTACATAATACATTTCCATAAAATATAAGAAATGTGTTACATAATATATTTTACCATATATGTGTTTATACTGCATGAGTAAATATATCTGCAATATATTATGCATGCAGTACCATATCTGAGCACATATAAATCTATATATTATGAAGTATATTATTGAATATAAAATTACATACATTATGATATATTAGTAAATATATTATCACATATTTTTCAATATATGAAAAGCGGCAATTCCTTATGTATTATTCAATATATTGTAATATATTAATGCAATATATTGTTAAATATACTGTTAAATCATGTAATATATTGATCATTCATATATAGGTAAATATATTTTCTTTCCATAAGGGTAAGTACACAAGTCAACAAAATATATAACATTGTTCTAGTGGTTTTTGGATATTTTAATCCAAAAATCTTACACATTGTGCCTTTAATAAAAATACAACTGTTTATTGTTAGTTCATGTTAGCTCAGGTCCATTAAACAATATTAACAGATACAAATTTAGATTTTAATAATGTATTAGTGAATGTTGATTAATGTAGATTAATAAATTCTTTAGAAGTATTTTTCATTGTTCATGTTAACTAATGTAGTTAGCTAATGTTAACCAATGGAACTTTATTGTTCAATTCAATTCAATTCACTTCACATTTATTTGTATAGCGCTTTTCACAATACATATCGTTTCAAAGCAGCTTTACAGAGAGTGCATGACAACATTACAATTTAGAGAATGCAGTTAGCTAATGTAATAATTTAGGCAATTAATTTACAATCACTGTTAGCAATTTAATTGAAGGTAGAAGCAATGAGCTCCTGGAAAAATTAATTTCATATTAACAATAATTAGGATATATTGTAAAGTATTACCAAAACTGAGCTGCGATGTTCTCGTCATTTTTATGGTTGTTTTAGGGTTTCATTATAAAATTGCATTTTATACAGAAAAGGTTTATCAATAAAATGATTTATGTGCTTTTTTCTCACTGAAATCATGTTAACATGCATATTGTTTAAGCTTTGGTGCTGTACTTTTAAAATATTTGAATGTTTACAAATTGGCCCCATTCACTTCCATTGTAAGCTCCTTACTGTAACCCAGATTTTTGCTTTTTTGAAAGAAAAGGAGGGACATGTTCTTTGTGGTAGTCAACATTATGCCACAAGTGCTGTCAGCTGAGTTTAACTTGTAATATACTTCAAATTAATTTGTCCACTGAGAGGCATCTCACTGACTGTAGTGCACTAAACGTCTGCACTCAAGACTATGTTGCTTTAAAAGTGCCCTGCATCCAAGAGCATAAAGGATGATCTCTGCAGACAGAGTGTGTGTCCTGCAACAGTAGTAGAGCGATAGACAAGAGACGAAGAGACAGAGAAATGTTATTGCACTGGAAGATGGATGGGAGTCTGGTGCGCGTGCCAGGGGGAGACTCCACATTTCCAGACTGGCTCTGCTCTGGCGGGTGACTGAGTGTGTGTACGTGCGTGTGTGTGTGTGTGTGTATGTGTGAGTGTGTTTGGAGGGGGCTACACTGCAGCACACTGTTCAAACTGTTTATGCATACCAGCCTGCTCTGAGTGCCTCTTTGTCATGAGCTGTTTACTTAAACTTATTTTGGGAAAATTCCACATGACTGGACGGGATTTCACCATAAATCATTGAATCTGCAGCTTTGTGTAATGATAACTTCTGTCAGTCATTTAGTCCTCATAAGCTCCTTTTCTGCTTCGTGTTTTTCCATAGGACCGACTGGCATTGTGCAGCCTATTGTGTGTGGTTAAAGGTAAATGTGTGTGTGTGTGTGTGCATGCAAGAGGATTGGAAGACTTGAAAGTCTCAGGAATTGAGTAAATAATATGTGATTGTCATCATTACCCGTATTTCCTTTGATGCACTGGTTCACATACAGTCGCAATTGTTTTGAGTTTGAAAATACTTATTATTTCCACTAGATGGCATCAGTATATACTGTATAAAATGTGCTGCATATTAATCAACATAAGGGAGTGGAGAATCTGAGACCACCAGTCAACATGCTTCTGTTTTACAGTTTGCTCAATTAAAAACAACATTTTTAATTACAAATGAAGTTATCAACACTTCTAATTGAATACAACATTTTTTAATTACAAATTATATCATAACAATATGAATGAAGGGTTAATTGAAAAATGTACATGAATTTCTGAATATCATAGTATGTTCCAATTTTCTTTTAATGACACCTGCACTCAAGCAGCCTTTGACATGAATTCTTAAATATTTTTTTTTTCTTTATTTTTCTACATTATTTAAAAATTTCACAAAATTCTAAAACCTTACTTCCATACTTAAATAAAAAGAAGTCTCAGACTTTTGGACCTCACTGTAATATTGAAAGACAAACACACAATTCAAGAATAAGTGATTGTCGCTCTTAGAATGTTGTTTGCTTGGAGTCAGCTTTTATCTGGTCCTCATCTTCTATGTATTTTGCTCTGTTGGAGAGTGAAGGTAAAGTAATACATTAGGTAATGTGCTGAAAATAACAATAAGACTTAATGCCGTACTCCATTTCGTACCTCTGATTCGCTTTGCTTCTTTTATACCCGTTGTAGGATGCAACAATGACAAACATAAGTACTAAAAATCCAGCCACTGCAGCAAGACCAGTGAACACGTTCTGAAGACTTGACTCACGAACATCTACAAGAAAAAAAAAAGCTATTTGATTGATGACCTATAAGTTGCGTAATTTGTGATAAGATGCTGATAGAGCTGGTTCATGTGTTAATAGTTCATGGAGTCATATAGTGAAGGACAGGGTAAATCCTTGCAGGTTTTTATCCAGCTGCTGACAAGATACAATTTGATGGTATTGTTTGCTTGAATGTTGTAAGCATACATAAAATTTTATCAAGATACATTATCAATACCACATCTGATGACTATCATGATAAGTTGTCTTAAACTGTCAAGATAGTTAAGGACACAACAGAGATTGTGTTTGACATTATATAGCAGTTGATTATTGATGTTATCAATAATTTAAATAACGTATTTTAAGAAATGTCAAGTTTTTTTTCTATAGTATGATTTTTTTTACCCCTCAAAATAACCTAGATATATATATGTATATATATATTATCTCTGACCTTCAAGACATTAAATAAGTATGTGAATTTATATAAGATATTTTTTTTGTCACCTCCGGAATCACATGACACTCCATTGGATATCAGCATGTGTCGGGTGTTATCCAGTGACCCATCATTGATTTCTGGTTTTATACCCAGTAAGTGGCACATTAGAGGGTAAACGTTGACAGTCTCAAATGGTCCAACCAGCAAGTTACTGTGGAAATCTGGTCCCACTGCCCTGAAGAAAGGCTTCATGTCCATGACTTGATTGTCATAGCCATGTTCCCCGTTATTGGTCTGGAATGTGTAGAACTGGAAGAACATAAAACCACATATAATGTAATGTTTTTAATGTATATTTGAATCATTTTTTAATGTATACTGAATCCTCACCCCATTGATGACATATCCTGGGTCTGCGTAGAGAACGATGGGTAGGATACGAGGATGTTTGGCGTAATGCAGTCGAGCAGGCATGTCTTCTTTCTTATAAACGTGAAGGTTTGGATGACCTCCTTTCAAGGCTTGATAAACCTTTTCAAGCATCCCTTCTTTGGGCAACAACATCCCAGAAGGTCCATAATCCACCATGTGGAATTTTAGATCTTTCAAGGAGAATCCTGGGATGTCAGTGAGTATTATCTCTTTTACTTGCTCTCCTTTGAACACGGTGCTCATTCCATGGTCAGCTGTGATGATAATATTCAGATGGTCACTAAGCCCGTGTTTCTCAGCAGTTTCCCGTATGTAGCCCACAGTTCGGTCCACTTTCTTGACCGCCTCGCGTAGCTCAGGTGAATCAGGTCCATACTTGTGCCCGGTCGAATCTGGGTCGCCAAAATACAAAGTGACAAAGTCTAAGTCTAGATCTTTAAACCATTCCCTCATGACTTTGTCCACTTTCTCTCTCCATTCTGTCTCATTGGTGTAGTCATAAAACCTTGGTTCCACCTCCCTCACTTGGACTATTTCTTTCTGGTATGTGGCAGCAGTGCCAGGGAAGTGTAAGGATCCTGTTTTAAGACCCTAAGAAAAGAAGCATTTACAAGTCAGTTTACATTTTATTTAATGCCAATGTAACTAATGAGTGATATAGTTTTTTTTTTTCTCTTGCCAAGTTTAAGATGTAATAATGAGTTATTAAAAGTTAACATAAAGAACATTAGCATGTTAGAGAGGTCACTAAGTCACTTTGCTGTTGGAAGTCTAAATTATGAACTTTAGTTTTTAACTTTGATGTCCTGAAGCTTTTGTGTCAAGTTGGAATGGTTTGAGAGATGTACCTGTCTTTGAGCTGTGATCCAAATGGGTAGACTGCCATTATCCCAGTAGTCATCCACAAACTGCGTCATGTAGTACTGTTTCTTCTCCTGTGTGGTTGTGTTGAACCAATTGTTATGAATCACACCATGGTTTTCAATGTACCTTCCTGGAAGAAACAAAAAAAACATATTTTTTTTTCAGTGTCACTTGTAAGTGTTCTGCTGAGAGTTCCCCAGAACTTTACATTTGAGTTTATGCACTTGGCAGACAGAGATATCCAAAGCAACTTACGTTACATTCAATGTATATATGCTTTATCAGTTCATACATTCTCTGGGAATCAAACCCGACTTGGCATTGTTAGGATTATTCTTGTGAGCTATGTGAACAAGCAATATATTGACCCTAAAACTGCAAGTCCTTTGTAGTCATCCATTGTTCTTATTCTATAAACACAGCGGTATATATATATATATATATATATATATATATATATATATAATTGGAGCTACACTTAAAACTGTGTCAATTTCATTGGATTAGAGCAAGTATATCAAAGGAAGTAGCAATCAGTGCTAAACCCCTTGCATTTTTAGTGATTTTTATTAAAGTTAAAATAAATAAATGAAAGCAAAGGAGAGGTAGCGGGATCGATGCCCGCATTCTCCACAAAAAAATAAATAAAATAAAAATAAATAAATAAATAAATAAATAAATGAAAGTATATACACTACTGTTCAAAACTTTGTGGTCTCTTATGCTCTTATTCTAACCAGGACTACAGTACATACAAAATTACAGTAAAATAGTAATATTGTGAAATATATTTACAATTTAAAATAACTTTTTTTTCCTATATTATATTATATTTTAAAATGTAATTTATTGCTTTGATGGCAAAGCTGAATTTTCAATACTCCAGTCTCCAGTGTCACATGATCCTTCAAAAATCATTCTAATATGCTGATTTTGTGCTCAAGAGACATTTAAAACTGATTTAATTTTTTTTTCCCTTTTTTTTGGTTCAAAAGATCAACATATTTTTGAAAAAGATTTTGTAACAATGTAAATGTCTTTACTTTCTCTTTTGATCAATTTAATGCATCCATGCAGAATAAAATTATTAATTTCTTCAAAAAAACAAAAAAGTATATATATTACTGAACCCAGTTTTAAGGACACTATATGTATTATCTATTTACTTTAATTAGAAGTGTTTTGTTATTGTATTTTTCTTACCAGATAACAGGGTGAAGTGTGTTGGACTAGTGATGGTCAGGTAAGGTGGAGTGACATATGCAGCTTTGACTCCTTCTTCAGCCATTTTGTCCAGGTTTGGGGTGTCCACATCTCGGTCGTAGTCCCACCTGAACCCATCGAAGCTGATTAGCAGTAGTTTGTTTCTGCCTGTGGTGCAGCGATCTCTGGCTGGAGCAGAGAGAGACGCAGGGATTAGCAGCAAAACGCTCAGTGCTAAAAACATGACAGGTATTCCACTTCTGTTTTACACAGAAACAATTTTGATGAAACAGTCTTGCTTTTCTCTGGAGAGGTCTGATGGTTGTTCCCGATCTAATAGCCTCAGCTTTTGAATGATCCTTTTGTTTGTGTTCTTTGCCATCCCTTTCTGCACACTAAAGTTCACATTATAGATGTTTATGAGATGAATTACATGCTTATGCTATCTTATGTTATCTTATCAAGTGGCTTATCAGGAGTTATGGGACAAAAGCAATTCTTTTCTATGTAACTTTTATGATTTACAATTCAATGGTTATATAAAATGAAACATGGTGTTTTATATCAAGGATGTGTTGTGTGAAGGTAAAGATAAGTGTTTAACCAGTCATTACAGCTGCATTGCCTATTTGAGTTATTTATCTATGCTTGTAGATAACCGAAGCATTTGGACTTTATCAATCAGACAGTGCTTCAGACAAGTGAGGTACAATATAGTATGCAAGCTGCGTGGGATGATCTACCATGAGCATTAGCAAATCACAAAAAAAAAAAAAAAAAAAAAAAAAAATCCATAGCCACAAACAGTGAGCAAAGTGATCTTCAATTGTGAGTCTTTATTGAATCTTGCTTAAGCAAGAAAAAAGGTGATCAAGCCTTATTAGAGGAACAAAAATAGTAACAATTAAAAAGATCAAAAGTCATATTCCATTCAGGTTCAATCACAGGAAATAGAAAGCATTCCAAGGGACATAATCATGCTTGAGCCTCTCAAACTGACCAAAAACAGCACCACCTTTCCAGAATACAATAAATACCAAAACTCACCAGTGCAATTTCCTTGACTAACCAGTTTCATCAGCTAGACCAGCACTAACCAGCTTGGACATCCATGCTGGTCTTTTCAGCATACAGGGAATGCTACATTCTAGATCTTTAACCACCAGGTTGTTAAGTTATGCATGATCATTGAGAAAAAGTATTTTCATTGTTTGTAAGCACACATTATACAAATTCTTTGGGTTATTCGATTCTGAATTAATGCACATTTGAAAGTGTCCAAAAAAATGTGGCCTAAAGGAATGCATGTTTTTTTTAATGCATTTGAGTCGTATAGTTTTATGTTGCTAATCTAATTTTGTGGTTCAGATTTGCACAACAGTCAGGAGGAATTTTGCACTCCTTTATAAAACTGGTGTGAATTGCTTTGAGGTTATTGTGAAGCATTTTAATCATAGTTGAGGTCAAGACTTGGGCCACTCCATGGTGTTTTCTTCTGTTTGAGGCTATTCTCTTATTGATTTATTCCAGTGCTTTGGTCATTGTCCTGTTTCATTCACCTTACTTCTGTTGAGCTTCAATTGGTAAGTGAGTCCCTGATCATAGGAAAACCTAATTTGCTCATTCAAGATGCATCACTGGCTTCTGTTATATTCATGCCAAGATAAACAAGAGAATATAATTTAAATAATGTTGTTGTTCAAGTTGCAGCTTTTATGTTGATGTCTACAGATAATTCTGGCATAAAAATAATACACAACTCTTTGAAATGAGGTTTGACTTTATAAATATTTTATTTACTGATGGTATTACATTCATGTGTCATTTCATTGTGCTATTGCATATACTTATATTAGATATTCACAATAATACTATGCAGAACTTATAGGTTTCATTTATAAGATTTTCAGTCCCTCAATTCTATTCATTAGCATTATGCAGAACAGTAGAAATCCATATTCATATACACCCACCAGATGTAGACTAGAAGACCTGGTCTGAACACCACAGGCATGCTTTCCGTCTGCTTGTGTTATTGGTATTTTCATGGTCTTGACCCAGGCTTTCATTAACTGAAATGCACATGCTTGCTTTATGTGGCTGCATCCACGTGATGCACATTCATGACCCCAAAACACATTTCATTTCATAATGCAGTTTATGATGCACCTTCCCACCACCGCCTACCAAGTTCACCTACCATAGTCAAATGGTACAGTAGCTGTTTAAGCCATGGTAATGTATTATGATGACTACTGAAAACAAATGTACATAAAGCTCAGTGGACAAAATAACAGGCTTATTTTGTGCTCTTCCATTAGAGATAAAGGTATCTATTATAAATAATGATCCACCACCGTAATGTGATATTGGAAGTCTGAACAGTATTATAATCTTATAAATATCTTAAAATGATGTTTGCTTGGAGTCGGCTTTCATCTCATCCTCATCTCCTATTTCTTTCGCTCTGTTAGAGAGTAAAGGTAAAGAAATACATCAGATTTTCATTAAACAGAAGGAAACTGTTCCCAAAAATAACAATAACAAGTCTTAATGTAGCTCTGTGCCATACTTTGGATTCATTTTGCGTCTTCTATATCCGTTGTAGGATGTAACAACCACAAACATAAGCAATAAAATTCCAGCAACAACAGCCAGACCAATGAACACATTCTGAAGACTCAACTTAGGTGCATCTGCAGGAAACAAGAACAAAAAATTCTGAGTTAATTTGATTGACCTGACCATTTATGATTAGATCAAATGAATTGGTTCATACTTTGTTAATATAGTTAATAATAAAGTTTTAAGAATGGCACCTTCTGTAAATCTTATAAAGATAATGCTCAAGGTTCATTTATAGGCAACATATATTGTGTTTGATAATATAGACAAAATGGGACAAAATATTGGCATGAAGTTTAAATATTTACCTGTCAGACCAAACCATTTATATTTTATTTTATCAGATTTGGAAAATGTTGAGAAACTTTTATTTGGATCTACCTCCAGAATCACATGTCTCTCCATTGGATATGAGCATGTGTTGAGTGTTATCCAGTGACCCATCATTGATTTCTGGTTTTATACCCAGTAAGTGGCACATTAGAGGGTAAACGTTGACAGTCTCAAATGGTCCAACCAACAAGTTACTGTGGAAATCTGGTCCCACTGCCCTGAAGAAAGGCTGTTCCCCTTTATTGGTCTGAAGTGGGTAAAACTGGAAGGAAATTTAGAATGTAAGAGCACATATAATGTAATGTTTTCAATTTATATTTAATTCAATGTCCATTATAGGCGTTTACTTTATGCTCACCCCATTGATGACATATCCTGGGTCTGCATAGAGAATGATGGGTAGGATACGCGGATGTTTGGCATAATGCAGTCGAGCAAGCATGTCTTCTTTCTTATAAACGTAAAGGTTTGGATGACCTCCTTTCAAGGCTTGACAAACCTTTTCAAGCATCCCTTCTTTGGGCAACAGCATCCCAGAAGGTCCATAATCGAACAGGTGAAACTGCAGATCTTTATAAGAGAATCCTGGGATGTCAGTGAGGACTATTTCTTTTACTTGCTCTCCTTTGAACACGGTGCTCATTCCATGGTGATGATGATAATATTCAAATGGTCACTGAGCCCGTGTTTCTCAGCAGTTTCCCGTATGTAGCCCACAGTTTGGTCCACTTTCTTGACAGCCTCATGTCGCTCAGGTAAATCAAGTCCGTGCTTGTGGCCGGTCTCATCTGGGTCGCCAAAATACAAAGTGACAAAGTCTAAGTCTTGATCTTTAAACCATTCCTTCATGACTTTATCCACGTTCTCTCTCCATGCTGTCTCACTGGTGTAGTCATAAGCTCTCGGTTCCACCTCCCTCACTTGAACCGTTTCTTTCTGGTACGTGGCAGCAAGGATCCTGTTTTAAGAACTTAAAAATGACTTAAAAAAGACTGTCTTCATTTACTCACCTTCAAGTTTTTCCAAACCTGTATTTATTTATTTTTTCTGCTGAACACAAAAGAAGATATTTTGAAAAATGTTGGTAACACCAAACAGTTGATGGACCCCATTGACTTCCATAATATCCATCAACTGTTTGGTTGCCCATATTCTTCAAAATATCTTCTTTTGTGTTCAGCAGAGGAAAGGAATTTATACAGGTTTGGAACAACTTGAGGGTGAGTAAATGATGACTGAATCCATTTTATCTCTTTAATTAATTTATTGTCTATGATTTGAGATGTACCTGTCTTTGAGCCGTGATCCAAATGGGTAGACTGCCATTATCCCAGTATTCATCAACAAACTGTGTCATGTAGTACTCTTTTCTTTGTCGTGTGGTTGTGTTGAACCACACATTATGAATTACACCGTGGTTCTCAATGTACCTTCCTTGGGGAAATAAACGATCATTGATTCAATGACTTCTATATGTATTTTTATGCATTGCTGTCGCTGAACAAATGCCATCTGTTCTCATTCATATTTCAGGAGAAGGTTTAAATATGACAAATGAGAAACAAACAACCAAAATAATAATAAAAAATCCTAAAAGTAATTTCACACAAATTTCCATTTAAGAACTGCTACTATGTTATTGTAATTTCACATTATAAAACATATTTTCATAATTATACTTCTATTATTATATAATTCGTGTAATATTCAGTGGTGTGATTAATTACTAATATAGCCTACCATAAATATCAGCACTACTGGCTGCAATAGATATAATGTAACAATTTTATTGATGTAAAGAGGCATGCACTATTATTTGATATAAAACCTGCAGTTTTGGGGTCACCATAAATTATCTAAAGTAAATACTTTAAATAGAAAATTAATTTCAAAATTACAGTGACTCTTTCAATGAATTGTTGTCTTTTTCTCCTTATCAGATAACAGGGTGAAGTGTGTAGGACTAGTGATGGTCAGGTAAGCTGGAGTGAGATATGCTGCTTTGACTCCTTCTTCAGCCATTTTGTCCAGGTTTGGGGTGTCCACATCTCTGTCGTAGTCCCATCTGAACCCATCAAAAATGGTCAGCAGTAGTTTGTTTCTGCCTGTTGCGCAGCGATCTCTGGCTGGAGCAGAGAGAGACGCAGGGAATATAAGCAGCAAAATACTTAGTGCCAATAACATGACAACAATTCCACTATGTTTTACACAGAAACAGTCTTTCTTTTTTTCTGATGGTTATGGATTTTCAGCTCTCGCCTCTTGGTGCTTTGCCATCAGTTTCTGCAGACTTAAGTTCACATTATCATTAAGGTTTATTGGATGGATTGCATGTTTGTTATCTTGCGTTATCTTTCAGTCTTATCAGAAGTTATAGGGCGCAGACAATTACTCAGCTGTTTTCCTTAGATTTATAGTTAACTGCTTATAATAAAAAATTAAATATAGGCTAAATGAAGTCTCTTTTGTGCCAATATAAGCATCTAGCCAGGCATCTTCTATCTACAGTATGCTAGAGAAATTGGTTTGAAATGTAATATCATTTAATCATTCTCGTTAATCTTTTGATAATCATTCAGACGGTGCTTCAAAAGGTGACCTATAGTGTTCAAGCTGCATGAGGCAGTTTCTCTAGAAAAATTAAACTTCATTACCATAACTCCACCTCCAAAAATAAATACTTGAACAAATTGTCTATATAAAACATAGGCTAACAATTAAATAAAATGCACTGAAGGTAGTTGGGACATATTATCGAGAAAATGTACATTTTTGTACTATTCATAGTGTGAAAAAAGTGGCTGTTTTACTTTTTTTCTTAAAGAGTTTTCAAGAGAGCGCAGATTTTCCAGTTGTCCTACCTTACATAGTGGTTTTACCTGATGAGAAGCTTCATGGTTGCTTTATTAGTGTAACGGCTCTGGTGTATACCTCATGCTACACAAACTTGTCCACCAGAGGGAGTTGAGCCTTTGACAAATACATTTCTCAAACTCGGAACTGGCACTTTGTTCAGATTCAGTTTAGTCACATTTAAGGTCCCCTCCCCCTCTTGCAGCGTCATCTCTTCTCTGATGACATGTTTACTGTCACTAGCATGAGAATGACAGCAATAGCAAACCACAATGAGCCAATCAATTCCCTATGGACAAAATCAAGTCCAGCCCAACACTGTAAAAACTGAAGGTGCCTCAAATATCCTGTCGGGTACTCAAGGAACTTCAAAATGTATTTTAAGTTCATCAAAGCTCTTTCTCCTATATATAGTAGGGTTACTGGTGGAACCATTGACAGTTTTTGCCGGAACTTATGGGATGTATTTAGTTCTGACATTGTGGGCCTTTTCATTACCATGAGATCTCGAAGGGCTTAAAGGAACTCAAATTCTACAAAAGGGTTATTGTAAGATCTGTAAACATTTAAGGGGTTCTTGTGTGCATCGGTCTCATCATTCCGTGTTGTGCATCGGTCATAATAAATAAATTTATCAGTATTTATTTATTGATCCTTATTAATTTCGTTTCAAATAAAGTTTCTGAATATTATTTACATATAAAAAACTTGTTAAGTAGTTTTGTATTTAATGGAAACTTTTTTTTAATTTACCGTTAGTTACGTGAGGCAAAATAAATTAGAATGAAGGATAAACTGAAATTCACGGCATTTCAACAACTGCTCACGTATTTGAAGGCTGCTTTTGGATCATTGAGGGTAAACATCATATTATGCGACTACGCATTACTTAAAGGAGAGCTTACGACCTACTAGGTTTTGCCTTAAGAACAAATGGTCCAGCCGAATTAAGTATAGAGTTAGTCACAAACTAGCTAGTAGTTACTAAGCCTCTAGTGTCGACATTACGTTCCAATTTAAGAAAGAACTTACGAACGGCTGGTGCAACCCTACCCTGCTACCCTACTGATCCTCGCGCGCAAAAAAAGCTCAGCTCATCATGGGATTTGAAAGTAACGGCTCCTCTCATCAAAGCCTGCCGCTGCTTCCGCGGTTTGTTCTTCTCTGCGTTATAAGGTTTGCAAACTATAGCCAAAGAAATATAAATACATAGTCTACTCACTGTATGTTCAAACACATATATAAACTTATTATTATTATTATTTTTAAATTACTACGGTTTTAGTGTATACCACTTGTTTATTGCACAGTATGTCGTATGAATGTTTTAGCCGCGATGCTAACGAATCTAATGAACTATGCTACAAATGGAAATCATTAACTTCTTGTCTTAGATTTTTTTTAGTCATTCAGCGTATTGTGTACAACCAAAAACTGTGGTTTCAAATGGTCGACATGACTATTTTAGCTGATACCTGTTGTCGTCATGTCATTGGTTTGTTATTAGACATACGGATAATAACACAAGTGGTTAATATAGTTTGGTATTTTTTTGTTCGTTTAAGTTACTACAGATGCCCTCATTCTCAAATACACTTTTAAAGCCCTTTACTGGCCAATAAATATTTTATCATTTTAATATAAAAATGAATGATATTAAAATAAATTATAAATAATATATTTTTTATGCTGTGCATGGATATAATACGCTTTGTTCTTTTGTTTCCCCAGCACAACCAGTAAATTACTGAAATACTTACAGTATCTGCACCACATGTAAGTACTTTATTACTGTTTTCTGTGTGAAATTGTATTGTTTGACTGTGTACTTGTGTTTTTACCTACCTGTTGTGAATCTAGTTTCAATGACAGTTTGGGAGATATTCACTGATAAATAATATTAGAGAAGGTGCTGTAATGTGGTGAGTCTTAAGGTGATGATACACAGGGCAACTTTTTGAGCAATGTCGCTGGGCAGTTTTGCCAAGCGATGTTGTTGTGGGTACTTTCCCGTTATGAATGGGCAACAAATTTCTCTCTAGATATCCAGATAGAAATGTGTTGCCCATTCTCAATGGGAAAGTGCCCAAGCAACATCTTTCGGCAACATTGCCCAGCAACATTGCTCAAAACGTTGCCCTGTGTATCATCACCTTAAGGGTTAAGGATAAAATTTAAACTTTAAGCTTATCTTTCCATTCATCAAAAGTGAATGGGTATAAAAGCTATTAAACTTCAAAATTCACTTAAAACCATCCATACACTATATTCCTAGTTTTTAGAAGCCATACAATAGCTATTTGTGATGAACAGACAAAAATTTAATTTGTTATTCTCAGAAAATCTTTCCTCATGCTCTCAAATCTCATTCACGTTACTCAGATAAATAATATGACAGGTTTGCCGTCAGTGATGCTAGATGCCTTTTTCTTATGCCTTAATCATTTGCATTTGAATAAAATACATTTGAATTGTACTCTGAATTATAACTTCAAGTTTAGTATTTTTTTTTATTACAAAAAAGCTATTATATGGCTTCAGAAGACTTACAACACAACTCATAAACACAAAAATTGTGGACTCATGATACTTTTTAGGATCTTTTTTGGACATTTTTGGAGCTTAACAGAATAGTTATCCATAAATTGTTGCACCAAATTGAACGAGATGAGTGTACATAAGAATGGATTCATGAATAATTTACACAATTTTGTTCTGCATTCTGTTTAATATACATACTGTTTAATATAAATGATTTCCTTCAACTGAAGTGACTGGTGGTTGAGTTTCCTATACGGCCACATGATGGCGTCAGACACCTTTTAGTTTCTGTCCTGATCACACAAAAGTCCTGCTGGAATTCTGACTATAGATCTCTGTGTTTGTGCAAGTCTTTCTAAGGTCTTACTGCTACACTGTTTTTATTACTGTCTTTATTAATATATCTGGTATTATGTTAATCAGGAATCATGCAAGACAAACCTGCATGACTGTAGTCTTGCAAACGTCACCTTAAAGACAGTGGTGGGCCGGGAGCCTTAGTAAACTTGCAAGGGTGGTGCAGGATGTTTTACAATTAGAAATAATTTAACAATTAAAATGTAAAAACCGGCTAAAATGTACTGCAACTGGCATGACATAAAATGACATTATCAGGAAATTGACATACACCACTCAGACACTCTGAAATTTGTTTTCACTGCAGTGTAAAACATTGTCAACAAAACAACTGGCCTCAATAATAATAATTCAGTTAATTCTGTTCAGATACTTTCTCATGTACCCCCGGTTTCACAGACAGGGCTTAAGCTAGTCCTAGACTAAAATGCATGTTTGAGTTGTTTTAACTGAAAGTAACTTGCACTGTCAGATCTTAAAATATGTCAGTGCCATTGTTTTGTCTCAAGATGCACACCAGTAATGTTTTTTTTTTTCTAGAGAATGTTTATAAAAGCTACTTAAATGCCCTAATTGAACTAAGGCCTAATCCTGGATCTGTGAAACCGGGCCGTAATGTTTTACATGAATAGCTTGGTTACATATGTATTTAAAAAGGAACAATGCATTAACACATTAACTACACAAACACCTTGAGATCAAAGCAGCTTTTTTCTAAATTAGCAAAAAAGGTAACACTTTATTTTAGGGTCTTTTAACTAGTTGCTTATTAGCATGCATATTACTAGAATATTGGCTATTTATTAGTACTTATTAAGCAAATATTAATGCCTTATTCTGCATGATCTTATTCTACATTTTTAATCCTACCCAATACCTAAACTTAACAACTACCTTACTAACTATTAATAAGCAGTAAATTAGGAGTTTATTGAGGGAAAAGTCATAGATAATAGTTTATATGAGTTCCCTATACTAAAGTGTTACCGAAAAAAAAGAAAAACACCATTGTCATGATTTCAACAGAAGTACAAAAGGAAACATCATAGCCTGAGGAAAGGGGCCTTCAAATATTGCCTCTGACAATAGAGGACCTTAGAGTTATAAAGGTTGAGAACAGATGCTCTAGAATGCATAGCCTATTTGTCTTGCCATACACACTTACTTTTGTAATCATGTTAATGAACATTAAATGACAGAAGTGATATACAACCCGAATTCCAGAAATGTTGGAACGTTTTTTAAATTTGAATAAAATGAAAACTAAAAGACTTTAAAATCACATGAGCCAATATTTTATTCACAATAGAACATAGATAACATAACAGATGTTTAAATGGAGAAATTTTACACTTTTATCCACTAAATGAGCTCATTTCAAATTTGATGCCTGCTAAAGGTCGCAAAAAAGTTGGAACAGGGGCAACAAATGGCTGGAAAAGCAAGACATTTTTGAAAAGATTCAGCTGGGAGAACATCTAGCAACTAATTAAGTTAATTGATATCAGGTCTGTAACATGATTGGCTATAAAAGGGATGTCTTAAGGAGGCAGAGTCTCTCAGAAGTAAAGATGGGCAGAGCTGTGAAAGACTGCGTAAAAAGATTGTGGAATACTTTAAAAACAATGTTCCTCAATGTCAAATTGCAAAGGCTTTGTAAATCTCATCATCTACAGTGCATAACATCATCAAAAGATTCAGAGAACCTGGAGAAATCTCGGTGCGTAAGGGACAGGGCCCGAAGACCTTTATTGGATGCCTGTGGTCTTCGGGCCCTCAGATGACACTGCATCACTCATCGCCATGACTGTGTCAATGACATTACTAAATTGGCCCAGGAATACTTCCAGAAACCACTGTTGGTGAACACAATCCGCTGTGCCATCTGCAGATGCCAACTAAAGCTCTATCGTGCAAAAAGGAAGCCATATGTGAACATGGTCCAGAAGCGCTGTCGTGTCCCGTGGGCCAAGGCTCATTTAAAATGGACTGTTTCAAAGTGGAAAAGTGTTCTATGGACAGACGAGTCTAAATTTGACATTCTTGTTGGAAATCACGGATGCCGTGTCCTCCGGGCTAAAGAGGAGGAAGATCTTCCAGCATGTTATCAGCATTCAGTTCAAAAGCCAGCATCTCTGATGGTATGGGGGTGCATAAGTGCATACGGTATGGGCAGCTTGCATGTTTTGGAAGGCACTATGAATGCTGAAAGGTATATAAAGGTTTTAGAGCAACATATCCTCCCCTCCAGACGACGTCCATTTCAGGGAAGGCCTTGTGTATTTCAGCAGGACAATGCAAAACCACATGCACTGCAGCTATTACAACAGCATGGCTTTGTCGTAGCCATGAGTCCGGGTGCTGAATTGGCCTGCCTGCAGTCCACATCTTTCACCTATAGGGAACATTTGGCGAATCATTAAATAAAAGGCGACCACAACTCTTCAGTAGCTGGAAACCTATATCAGGCAAGAATGGGACCAAATTCCAACACCAAAACTCCAGAAACTCATAACCTTGATGCCTAGACGTCTTCAAACTGTTTTGAAAAGAAGAGGAGATGCTACACCATGGTAAACATGCCCCCGTCCCAATTATCTTGAGACCTGTAGCAGGCATCAAATTTGAAATGAGCTCATTTAGTGCATAAAATTGTAAAATTTCTCAGTTTAAACATTTATGTTATCTATGTTCTATTGTGAATAAAATATTGGCTTTTAGATTTCGTTTTATTCAAATTTAAAAAAGTCCTAACATTTCCGGAATTCGGGATGTAATCTGAATCAGCAGTTTGTCTTGTTTAATTTGATGAACAAAAATACAATGTATAATCTATACATTTTTCCACAATTGTGAGGATGACTAAACAAAACAAACACACTTCTTTTAAGTGATTTGTCATTATTTATGAATCTTCTAACCATGTCTACTTCCCGTCTTTCCATATGTAGACATCATTAGACAAACAGATATTTCTGAAAATTTTATCCAATCACAGTTTAGTCGCTGACATTCCTTGCACTCGAGCCCTACTTGGAGAGATCTTTAAAATACAAAGCAAATAAGCAAGGAGCTCATCTTAGATTGTCAGTGTCATCAGCCAGTCAACTTTCATTTATAGATGTGGGTGTGGTCTTTGAAACCGCAGAAGCCTTGATTTATGCAGTCTTACTTAAAAGAACTACAGTGGCAAGAAAAAGTTTGTGAACCCCTTGCAGAATCTGTGAAAATGTGCAAAATGTTAACAAAATAAGAGAGATCATACAAAATGCATGTTAAAAGTCATTTCTGAAGAACAGAGCTCAGTTTAACTGCTCAGGACAAACAAGGGACTCATGAACAACCATCACAAAACAAAAAAACAGTCGTAGATCATCCAGGTAACCACACACAGTATTAAGAATCAATGGTTCACATACTTATGAATGGGGTTATTTTAATAAATTCAGCTATTTGTTTGTCTTGTGGATTATATGTAAACATCTTTTATGTAAAATATCTTACTCAGGACAGTACTAAATAAAAAATTTAAAATAAATGTTTTATTATCTCCCTTATTTTGTTAAAATTATTAACATTTTCACAGATTCTGTAAGTGGTTCACATACTTTTTCTTGCCACTGTAAATAACTATAACGCAAGCATCGCACAGCATGTGTGATCGTGTAATTGCTGGATTAATTGAACATTAAATAAGGGCTGATTTTATATCAAATAATCATTGGTAAATGCTTGCTGTGAGTTTTCTAATTCGTCTTTTACAGTAGGCTACTTAAAATGGGTTTGTTGGAGTTTAACCTCTTATCATTCCTGAGGTCTCTTTTGAATGAAAGCGCATCATAAATAAAGTTATTGTCTCTCCAAAGAAAGAGTCGACTCTGAGCCGCTTAAAAGAGCCGTTTGCTGAAACTCATTTCCGTGAAGTTCATATGTCACAAGTTAATACATTTGCATAATGTGCGCCTACGTTCTGCTTGGACATCCCGCGAAATCTTCAACCCTACTCAAACGCTGTAGCTCCTTAATGTGGATAACATGTCGACAATAGGCTGTGCTCTGCGCTGTGAAAGGATATTCGGTTTATTTTCACTTCCAAAGGATGAGGCTGTGAAGAATCTGTGGTTAAAGATGAGACATTACCTGCTTTAGTACCTGCATTTGGACCAACTTGCTCCTCAGAATCACAGCCTGTAAGTGTGATTAATTATTGATATATTTTATCCTGAGTGTTCAAAATACATAGTTTTGTGTTTTAGCTGTATTGTGTATGTCTCCGGCTAACCTGCTAACTCACGCTATTACTGTCTTTCTGAAATACTTCTGCTAATGAGCTGTGGGCCCACTATTACCTAAAACTGTGTCTATTAATGCAGATTGTCTGTCGTTCTTACTATGAGTAATGTTAAAGGATGGAGCAAGATTTGTTTTACAAACTTTAATGTTACATCAGTCATTGACGTTAGTGCTCGGCTAACATATGCACTGTTATTGATACTGTTAATAATACAGTTCCCACATGTGCACCGCAATAAATTAGAAATATACACATTGGTTTGTTGATGGACATACACTTGTTAATGCTGATGGTGAGGAATTACAGTTGCAACTTCTCATGATGAATATCAAACTAAGTAGCGTATCACTGAGAAACTGCTCAAGTCATCCTTGCAATGGAGGTTTGGGTTAAATAGCTAGTTCTTCCAATATTTCATCATCAGACTTGCGCTTGGATTGATATGGTAAAATCGACACCATCGTTACTGTCTTTACAGTGTGTACAATCACTGAGCTCTGCAAGCCTCCGGCGCTGTGAGCAGTAGACCAATCACAACAGACTGGGCCATCTGGCCAATCAGAGAAGAGCAGGCTCACGGAAAGAAGGGATTTAGTGAGACTGATTCATCCGAGGAGTCGTTTGAGAATCATTGAAAAATGTGATGATGTGCAATGTATATTATAAGAAAATGAAAGTGTTTTTTGACCTTTGATGCATGTAAACCTGTTGTAAGAGACCTAAACAGAATTAGGAACCTTTCAAATAGCAAAATAGTGGCACTTTAAAGGTAGGGTAGGCAATTGCAGAGAAGCTAGCAATAGCAAGTAAGCTTTGAAAGCATGAGATCCCACCCTCCCTTCAGAGCTCTCTCTCCAAAACCACGCCTCCTTCAAAACACATGAACGCACACAGCAGATTCTGCAAATCATCACGAGAGACAGTGTTAAATTACCTTATGTCTCAAAGCACATAACATTACAATAATAATGATGAACGTAAACAGCTTACAGAGCTCTTGTACCACCTGCTGCAGATTCATTTCGGTTGATAGTGTTGACAGAGAAATTCATAAATCTGAGTCTGAGGATGTGAACAGCTCCAGGTAGAACGTCACGGGTTGCCATCTCTTAATTACTGTTAAGACATGGTGGAGCGTAGCATAAACTCGTTGTTTTGATTCAGGAGGAACTGTAAAAGGCGACTGCTGTTTGTTTTTGCTGCTCTGTGGCTGTGTGTCTACAACTCTGCATAGCCTTATTGAACGCGCTGATGATGTGTGATGTCTACGCTTAGTGCGCTAGCAGGGTTTGTGGAGGTATGGAAATACATATGATGACAGGCAGGTAGGATATTGTATCGAATTCAGACCGAATGCAATGATTGGATGAACATTTTTTGGTCCTGAGACTTCCACAGAAGATATATGTACATGTTTTAATATTAAGACCACTTCTATTTTTGATTGCTATCAGGATGTGAAGAGAGTTTCAACCAAAATTGCCTACCCTACCTTTACGGCATTTTATTGTATGAATATAAAACTGTGTTTCCTAACAGCCCAGGCTGATGTTAATTGATAGTCTTTGCGTTTGTTAAAGTCATCAGTTTGCATAATTTCAACTTATTTTTTAAAGAATACTGATATTTTTATTTATTATAGCCTACTTATATTTATTATAATTACATTTTATTTTTTATTCATAATAGGCTGCTAGTACTAATTATGTTATACTTATTTTTAATTATTAATTTAAAAAGTACTTCTGGCATACATTATAATTGACACCATTGTGTTTTTTATTTGTTGTGTCTGATTTAGATCTGTGTCCTAAACTGATATGTTTTAAGGTGAAGTATGATGTTTGTGTGACACTAGGGCACCTAGCAGATTAAAAAAATACAGCATATTTTGCAAACTCACCTTTCGCATGTCGCACCTCCGTCGACTCAGACGTTACAAAAGCTCTTACAGGTGCTTGTGAAGGCACGTCTCAACAGGTAAATATGGGCTACTCTCAATAAAAGGTCCAACATATTAGAAATACTTTTCGCTGTGTTGCTATTTGTCATGAGCAAGCAAATGAGTAAACTAACACTGAGAATGCGAGCTTCTCGCATATTAGCTATAAACCCATTCAAACTGCATCGGTCACATTTTTGTTTACATGACGCACCACCCAGCATACCCGGTTAAAAAAGTCACCGCTCGTCACAGATATATATATGTGTATATATATATATATATGTTATAGCACCCTTATTTTATTTTTTAGGTGAATTTAATACACTTTATACAGTTTTATACATGTTAAAAATACCTGAAAAATGTTGTGTAGAAGATCTACAGGAGGTTTTGAACATTTGAACATCATTGTATGGCACGCACAACCTCTTAGTTTCCATTCGCTTGTGTTATTGGTAATTTCATGGTCTTGACCCAGGCTTTCAATAACTGAAACGTGTGTGCTTGTTTTATATTACGACCTCCATGTGACACACATTCATGACCTCAAAACTCATCTCATTTCATAATGCAGTTTATGATGCACTTTCCCAGCCCCCCACCTTCCTGCTTGCTAGGTTAAAGACAAGTCAAATGCTAGCTGTTTGAGGGCATGGTAATGTATTATGATGACTATTGGAAACAACTGGTGGTAAATGGCAAGGACCATTTAGATCTACAGTGATTACAACCTAACTTAAGCATTTGAATGTGATGGCCAGTAAAACAAGCATTTGTTTCATAGCAGTTATGGCAATATTCAGTCATGTCAGACATTCTCTATTGATCTCTGTGTGTGTGTTTGTTTAGATTATTGGTAAGGTAACCACAAATATCAATTTGCTTTATAGTCCATTATAGACTAATGGGAATTAATTTAATGTATATACAACAGTTACTTCTGGTCCTCGAATTTGTTTGGCCGTCAAGACTGGATTAACCATATGGGCATGAGCCCAAACTTAGATTTTTTAAAACTATTTTCATTGGTGACATAGACTAGCAATATTGTGTCTAAAGTGAGTTACTCAATTTTAACTTGTTAACTGTTGTTAACAGTGTTGGTGTTTAGAACAGCAGCACTCTTGCTTTCTTCAGTACATAGTTCGGAATCACTGCCCTCTTTGACCTTCTATGAAATAAGAATGGTAGAATCGCATATTTCGTATATATCACTCGGAGAGTATTTTATCTTGGAGGCTGGTCAGTAGTGTTTTATGATGCGACCTTATTGAAGTCAATCAAATCATCTGACAGCTAGTTGCTCAGATGGGGTTTGCTTTTGGCCTTGGGACAGGTTCAAGGTGAACACCTAATCTCTTGGAAGATAAGCTATTACTGTCATCAGGGCTCATTTTTCTCATTTACATTCACCTACATACATGAACAAAGCGAAAGTTGTGTGTATTAAAGAGAGAGTGAGTCCTTGTTCCTCATTCTGCATTGACTACGATGATTTTAGAGTTGACATGGAATGAAAATTTACCCTATTTTCTTGCTTGTTATAGGTTGTATTGAGAATGATTCATCCGTGCATATTTCATTTATTTATTTTTTTAAAATTTCGACCTCATAATTTTTAATCAAATTTTCATAACTGAAAATTATATGCTGGATACAGTATACTTCATTTTTTAAAGCTTGCGCTACTGTACACATATGTACTAGAATGTTTCATTATTGTCCAGTCTGCGCTATTTCTCTCCAGAAGTTATGACTGATAAAGTGGTCTTTGTACTCTTTTAAACTAGAGTTGCGGGTAACTCTTTAACCCCTCACAAGTTTTTGTCAACGCAGATTGATGTCAAAGTACACGCGGTTACAAAAATCAAGTTGCACACGTACAGTATGCATGAATTATGCTGATGTTGGAATTCACATCATTGGCACTGTACTCATACCCTATCGTACACGTAAAAACCAAAGTAAGCTTTGGCCTTAAACCCCACCCCTGAAAGCTTGCGTTAATCTGTCTCTTTTTTTGAGTACATCGCCCTTATTTAAAAATCCAATCAACAACTGATTTTTCGATAATCTGTCACTTATTCCATAACTTATTTCGATAATCTGTGTACATCACCATACACTGTTAAAAATAAAGGTTCTTTATTGGCATCAGTGATTCCATGAAGAACCTTTAACATATATGGAATCTTTATATTGCACACAAGTTCCTTCATAGTGGAAAAAAAAATCTTTAGATTTTTAAAATATTCTTCATACCAAGAAAAAAAATGGTTCTTTTAAGAACTGTTGACTGAAAGTTTCTTTAGAAAACCAAAGATTTATTTTTTTGAGCGTGTATGGAAAAAAAGATCTGTAGCTACTTCCATTTCATGGCAAATCGTGACTTCAAGTATCATCTGGACTGCTAAATTGCTGCTCAGTTAAAAAAAATTGATAGTCAAAATACCACAACGTACCACTCCAGTAAATTTACACATTTAAATTGAATGATTTAGGCTGTTTCGGCTCGCTCAGAGCATCAAAGTCACAGCAAACTTCATTTAGTACATGCTCATTGCGCATATGGTTCATATTCGCAGCGTTTATTTGGTCTGAACAGGCGGCGTGTCTGGTAGTTGGCCAGGGGGGTGGAGGTCTCCATGTGGCACTGTGCAAGCAGGATTAGGACTAAGCCTGGGTAAAGCTCTGGTTAGGTTTAGTCTTAAGCCTGCACCGGGCACTTCAAATAACACATCCTAAGCCCTCAAATACTAGACTGCGGCCTGTGTCAAGCATCCTCATCTATCATATTACAAGTTTGAAAGGCACCTTGTAACACTTGTTCTGAGCCTTTTAATAGTTTTCCTTTTTTATGGGTTTACCTCAGTGAAGACTCAGTCCAAACTAATGAAGAAGGCGAACCTGAATTGAAAGGGTAAAGGGGTGGGGGTTAACGCTTGTTAAATACCACTGACTGAAGAACACTGTTTTACAGTACATCGTTAAAGTTGCACTCGCTGATAGCTGCGTGATGGCATTTTCTATATAGCGCTAGGGGAAATGAATGCATGGCAGAAGTGTGAATTGATATTGTTTGTGCGAAACCTATGAAAACAAGTTGTTAAGTGGTTGTATCAGTCAACCGGGGTTTGTAATCAAGCGAGAGGAGAGGCTTCCTGCAGAGATGTGTCATCTTGTCTTTTAGTAACTCATCAGCAACAAAATGGTGCCGGGAAAGACAAGTAATAGTGAAATATAATGGATAATGTTGTACATTTTATTGTGGAAGGTTTGTTTTCCTGTCGTTTTTGGTCATTTGTGCTTGTATCACTGAGGGCGAATGGCTGGCGAGGCAGCTGTGAGACATTATCGCAGCCCTGCGTCACGCTCATTTGTGACAAATGCGTTCTGAGCCACACCACTTTGCATTCAACTCTTATTGCTTAATTAGTTTTAACAGCAAATGTTGTTACACAGCAGCAGTCGCATACGGATCTAATACTGAGATCTCTCTCATTAATTAAGTGCGTTAATTGTGAGTATAACAGATGAGTGCAGTATGGCTGGCTTCCTCTCCTGCCTCCCGTTCACGCTGTTTATCACGGGGACATAAGCTGTCAACGGCTTTTCAAACTCCACCAAAGCCGCAGCTGGCTAATTACCTGCCACTCAGGTTGAACTCTTTCTCAAGAAACTGTGTTTAAAGATGGAAAAAATGCACGTTAATCCGGCTTTGTTTGGAGTTTAGTTCAGCTTTTAGGTCAAGGGAGGACATAATTTTCTTCGGACCCAGAGGTTTGACTCTCATTTTAACTGGATTGTTTTGTGGCCAATAGCCTGCATTTTAATAGATCCTATCGCACTGGTGCACATTTCGGTAAGGCTCAGTTTTGTATGTCTCCAGGCCCTCCGCCATCCCTCTGCCACCCCCGGACCACGATTTCAAACGAGGGACACACACAAAACCCACCCACACCCCTAAACATAATTTTGCTTGCTGGCACCACTGAGAAATATAAATGCCCCCTCAATTCATGTGTCTTGGTGCCAAGCCTGTATGTTTGCTTTTTGCAATGCAACAATCTAATTGTCCAGAACCATATAATTGCCCAATGGTTTTGTTTAGAGATTTCATGAATACTGTAAAGTTTTTACATTTTTTTTGTGAATTCCTATCAAATATTAAATTGAATGATGTTAGTTGTATTATGGTGTACGAATTTTTGTTTTTATTTTTTTAAAGTGATTTAATTTTCTATTTTTGCCATAAATAAAGCCTTGAGTTTTGATATGACAATAACTAACCAACTAACTAACGAAACTCTGTAAATGAATACATGCATACATAAAAAATATCAATATAATAAAAAAATTCAATCAGATGCTATAACAATTTTATTATTATTATTTTTATTTTTATTTATTTTATTTTTTTTGCCATAATGATGTTGATATTGAAATAAACTAGTTTTATTTATAAATAAATAAATTAACATAGACTTCCTTTAGAGAAGGAATGAACAATATGCAAGAAGCTGAGAATAATTTCATTTATTTAAGCATTTTCAGTGCGCGCAATCAACTATCAGTCCAAAAAGTACATCGTCATTTCCTAGAAGGTTCTGTGATCAACTGCTTTGTTTAATCCGTTCTCACACAGGCCTTTTTTTCTGCGGGGAACATTGTGTACTTGGTGTGAGTAAATTGTGTGGCTGTATAATCTATTGCTGTGTGTGTGTTTGTACCTGGACTGGTGCAGTGAGGCATGAGGGCAGGGTCTGAGATTGCCGTGCCACCTTAGCGCCCTCCACTGACTGCTGGCAGGCCATTGGAACAGCGGCCCCTTGTGTGCTGACAGTGATATATGGGTAATTTAAAAAGTCGTTCTTTTCAAAGCAGCCAGCTGCTGAGAGGGCATCCAACCACAGCCCATTCCCACGCAGTTTGTAAAAAAAAAAAAAAAAACTCATTTAAATGTACTTTACAGATCAAGGCAAATCAGATCTACATTAATGTGGCTGCATCTTCTTTGTGTTTCTGCCGTGGGCTTATGCATAAAACACACAAATAACCCAACTATACTGATTATCTCTCACATTAACAAGATCGAGTAGAGAAGTTTGAGTTATGTGGTCATTTAAATGCCGAACAAAATGGGGAAAAGTTGGACTGTGGGACATTAAAACTCAAAGCAAGTAATAATGCTACAACGGATCAATGTTATGAACTCTGTGCTAGCACAATTCGCAATAAATTAGGGCTCAGAATTGATTTCAGTTACACATGCTGCTTTTCATGTATTTTTTCTACAATATTAATGTACCTCACAGCTTTATTGGCTGAGTGCTGGTAATGAGAAGCCCACACTGTAATGCTGAGACTTTCTGAGGTTTGTTAACTGTGAGGTTGTTTGCTTCAGGTCACAGGGCCGTGTTCTCGTCAGGAAATCACACTTCTGTTTACAGGTCCCTGGAATAGGGCAGGCTCTTGTCATAAGTGGTTAAAGAAGAAGGACTTCAGGCAATTAGAAAAATGGCATATTTGCTGGATATTGTGCTAGATATTGTGTTTGAAATTACAGTGGCTAGACTCTGTATTGGTTGCTGACCAAGATGGAAGACAAAGTGAGAAGAGGAACAAACAATTTAGGAAAAGTATAGCCATAGTGTTAAACTTCTTTTTGCAAGTAAATTCTAGCTTCCATTTTGAAGGAAGACAGTGGTAGTTTTCATCTCGAACCTCATCTCGAATGTTCACATTTATTGATGGACATTCTTCAGACAGGTAGCAAAAACAAGATTTTCCTGCATCTAACTCAAATACATGTAGTAATTTGTAGTCTGAAACAGAGGTTCCATTATAACGCTTTTAGAAATTTTTCCCCTTACCTTTTAGGAAATAATTATGCTATTTTAATTATTTTGTTTTGATTGACCACAGTGAGAAGAAAAATTATAACCGGTAGCGTCAGAATTGGACTTGCACTGAATGAATATGAAAGCAGTAATCCTGCTATGGCTAGTGCTCACACACCTGCCTGTCAGCAAATCAGTTTGTAGAATGTCATTGTCACCTAATTAATATTTATGAACCAAGCTGATAAAATTTATAATGTGCTCTCTCTGTACTGTTCAGATGTTCTTGTGCTTCTGTTTTGAATGGCTAAAAATACTTTTGGAAATGTGTACAACAGCTTGCCATTGGGGCAGTTCCCTCAAACGTATAGGACCCTATCATACACTTGTGACGCAAGTGTTTTTTGCTAGTTTCAGCCCAACGCAGGTTTGAAAATGAGGTGTGTTCAGGTACATTGTTGGTGCATTGCTATTTTGAGGCAACTATAAACGACTGTGCCATTGACCAACTGAAACCTGGTCTAAAGTCAATGGCGCAATTTATTTTATTATTTAAAGAGCACGTTAGTAATATGCGCCTATAGGCGGGTGCACAACACGCGTACACTGCTTATTACACACACAAATACACGGCAAATATTAAAAATAAAAGGATTACAATGTAAACGATTATTATTGTGTGCATAAAGATAAAAATGCTTTGGTGGAATTTGGCTTGTCCCGGAGATGGTCTGCTCGTGCGCAAGGTTAAAGGTTAAATCTGTTTTCTTGCTAGAGAAGCATTCAGTTTTTCCGCTTGCAAATTCCGCCATGTAAATAGCGAATCTGCCATGGTGCAAGCACAACTGGCTTTTTAATGGAATGGGAGATGAGACTATGATTGGTTTATTGCACGTTACGCCCAAAACACATCCATGACCATGAAGAGAATAGGGACAACCCTTTTAGATTCTCCTTTTTGTGATTCTATAAGATTCAAAATTTTGTGTTTTTCAATAAAAGTAATAATATGAACAAATAATAATAATAAATATTTCAGTTTATCTTGATTTTTTTTTGTGTGTGTTTTTAGAATTTAAGTTTTAAAACTGAATTATTCTTTATCTAATTTTTGATCTAAAAATTTTAAGTCATCCTGTGGCCCTCCTGTGGCCCTCTGTAAGGCCGCCTGGTTGAGAAGCACTGATATAAACTATTGCTTGCTGCGTGATATATGTCTTAGGGGCCGTTTACATAACTCTGTTTTCAACTAAAAACAGAAAATATTTTATGCGTTTTGGCCATTCGTTTACACGTTTTTGTGGGCCTAAAAGCACAAGCTAGGGATGCACCGATCCGGCTTTTTTTGCTTCCGATACCGATCCGATACCTGGAATTCAGTATCGGCCGATACCGATCCGATATTCAAGTAATAATAAAAAAAGTGCTAAATTGCCTAATAAACTGTATGCCTCACTTAGGGCTGTGACGGTCGGCATGACAAAAGCACCACCGCCGTCGTGGAGTCTCACCGGCGGTAGTGTGACGTGTATATATATATATATATATATCTCTCTCTCTCAAAGGTCGCGTTAACCGAAAACTAAATATATTTATATATAAATATAGGCTATACTATAAAATTAAAAGACATTTCTTTTAAATTTATAGCGGAGTTTTTTTTTTTAATGAGGCAGCAACATATGATAGATAGGACAGAACAAAAAAAATGCTATTAACAATCTTTCATTGCGCAGAAGTATTATAATATGAACGGCTCCCATACAGAGCGGCACAAAGCGCTTATGCGCATCCCGTGTGCAGAATGATGCGCTTGAAGCATCATGGAGTCACAGCGCGCAGCGGCAGTGCTTCGCATTGAAAAGTTCAAAGCACAAAGTGAAGATATATTGATGCGTATTGCATTAACGGTATCGTTATCTACAGATGAAGTATAATAATAGAAACATGGATTCATCTTGGAGAGAGTTTCATTGTGTTGACTGTTGTAACTGAACGCGACACGCAGTTTGAATGCTGAATTGAGAATGACTGACAGCCGTAGCGGAGGGAGGCATTTACGTGAACTTTAATTTAACGACTTAAATATTTATCTGTACCTCAAATTAAACTATGGAATGGCTTCAGAACACTTGGAATATAGTGCACAGAAACTTTCTGGTGCTTTTTAATGTTTTTGTGCCTTTTGTGGAGCCTAACAATAACACAGACTATGTATTACAGCCATATACTGATATGCACAGTATCGGATTTGGATCGGTCCCGTCCGGCCGATACCCGATCCGGCAAAAATGGCAGTATCGGAGCCGATACCCGATCTGAATATCGGATCGGTGCATCCCTAGCACAAACTTTTGAAAACAGGATTCAAAGTGCAAGTTGTCGCGTAAACGTACCCTTAGGAAGTCAGTGTGATAGGTTGTAGTGAGCATCTATGAGCTTAGTGACTACAGACCGTTGTTTATACCTCCTGCGTACTCCAGGATCCATTGCTTAAATGGTTCGGCCTGGTGATGGCAGAAATTTTCTTCCTTTAAATCTTTGCATATTTTCTGTGTCTAAATTTGGTCTTCGACAGCTGGCCCACAAGTCAACTGGCCCACTGCGGAAAGTCCCCATGGCCAGTCCATCCCTGCCTCTGACGCATATGTTTTCTGATGCGCTGATGGTGAGATGCCATGAATGGACATGAGCAGAGAACTTTCTTTTCACACTGACTGCTAATCTCTTATGTCTCATACGTCATGCTGATGCTTTAGTCACTACTATGGCAGCTGATGTAGTTATAATAACAATGTGTAAGCTGTAGTGTTAAATGCCCTGCTTTTTTGAGGTAGGTTTTTATGTTGTACCTGTAAATATAGTTTTTGTGATGTAAAAAAAAAAAAAAACTCGAATAACGATTCATGTTCATATTCAATAACATATCGAAGAACAGTGGTTCTCTCTTAGTTTTCCTTCAGGATACAGATTGTAGGACATGAAGAGGCCACACAGCACCAGAATTGGCAAAATATCCTTAAAATTAAGAGAAAATACTATCTACAAACTCAGTCACTCACATGAGATCACAGCAATAGCAAACGGCAATGATCCAATGTTCCAATCATTTCCCCATGGACAAAATTAAGTCCCACCCTACATTTTTCTCGCTTGAGAAGCTGTTTCATACAGACTTAAAAAAAATAAAATAAAAAAAAACTCAATGTACAAAACCTTCTCCAGGCTAATTTTTGGAAATACAAAATTTGAATTTTGATGTCCTCAGCAAAAGATGTGGGGTACAGTATGTTTTCTCTTCCAGTTTAAGCATAATTATTTGACTGCTCCTAAGGATTGTACTGTCTTAATTTCTCCATTCTGCATTCCACTATTGCACATTGTACTTGTACATGAGTAAATGATTGTTTGACTCTTGAAAAGGCTACATAGGTTTTGGCTAATTAGGCATTGTCTCTGTGTGTGAGAGCGTCAGATAACTGTCATCAGTTACATATTGCCTGGTCTCAGTCTCCTTTTTTACACTGAGCTAATTAAAGCCTAATTTAAAGGTTTGCTTGCTTTCTGTCAGTCCTCTGCTGGCCGTAATATGTTTTTCTGACAGAAGAAAAATATAGCCATCAGCATTATGTTCCAAGCTTAATTAAGCAGGCAGTATAGACGCGCAGTTTCTGCGCCGGTTTGATTTGACCTCGAGTTCCTTTCGATAGATTAGCCTTTCGTAGCTATAGAGTGTTTGTATCGCTGCGAGGTGTGAACTCCCCCCGCTATTAATGAAGAGGTGGCGCTTCCAAACGGGTCACGTCAAGTTCTCCGGATTTGGGATAACGACAGCGGCCAATTAATGTCTGGAACGTGATTCGTCCGATCTGGAACGATGGCGCCAAGGCCATCGGAATTCCCTGTTGTTTGCGAGGCGATAGAGAAGCGGAGTGGTGCTCTAATCAGCAGCTGAGTGACAGCACTCCCAAAAGCAATTCCTGCACTGTAATCCCCCTTTGTGGACAGCGCTGGAGATAAGTTGGCCGGGTTAATGCACCGTGCTCTTCTCTGCAGACCCACGCTGACAGGACCCTGACAGGTAGACACAGACACAGGTGCTTGTTTATGCTAATGGCGTGTCGGACTGGCCAGATAGAGATGTCGTGGATATCTGGGAGGGCTGAGTGCGCACACACAAACACCCTCTAGCTGCTTTTTTACTTCTCAGGTGGCTGAATGGAAATCATTCAAAGGCAATGGTTAGGGATAGGGACTTTTGAGGAAAGAGGGAGGAGCCAAATGTTGTGTATACATGTACGTGTGTGATTATGAATGTGTTTAGAGAGGGTAATGGATAGGGGTGATCCTCGGTTCCTGTGGTTGTCCCTTTGGTCGACAGCTCGACGGGGAGCTGGGTATAGAGGGTCATTACTCATATCTGCACACACAGGGAGGAGCCGGAGAGGGTGGAAGCCATGAATCAAGGGCGAGCAGCCATCACACAGAGATTGATGAAAAGCCAACGCATGGTTAAGCCTGATTTCATTTACAAGCACAATTTTACCAGAGGTGGGAGGGGCATATGTGCGTATGTGCTTATGTGTGTGCGGAAGGGGACAAACAACACACCCCTGGGCTGAGATTTCATAAAACAAATACTTGTAATGAATAATGGTGTGGTGACTTTGATTGAATGTGAGCGAGGTGAGGGTTGATCAACAATGCAAAAAAGGCAGCGAGAAAAAGGCCTCCTCGTCGTACCTGCAGTCGAGGTCATGTCCTCTTCGATGCATGTTTATGGCTCAGGGTGAAACATGACGTGAATCGATTATCATACACACTCTAATTATTCTCATGTTTTAATGCATAGGAAAAAGAGCAAGCGGCAGGCAAATTGGAAATGCAATCCCAATAAGGTTGGTAAAAAATTGCTCTCAGTCATTATGGTGTCAATGCGTCTGCGGCTCGGTGGATCAGGTCACTGTTGGAATTCCATGTGGCTGTTGCTCCAGATGAAATGACAAGTTTTTTTTTTTTTTTACTTTTAAATTTGTTATATTAAGTTCTCCTCCAAGTTGTATCGAAACAGAGTAGAGAATGTTGGCGTTTTGCTGCCTCATCCCTGTGGTCATCGATTTTATGCTGACACCTGTTGGCGTGGATGCATGAGGTTAAAGTTCTGTCATTATTTACTCACCTTCATGTAATTTCTAACCGCTTTCATTTTCTTTATTTTGTGTTTAGCAGAATGTTAAAGCTGCTTTTTTTTATATATTAATTTTACATTTTTCATATTTTAAAGCTGCTAAATGCTAAGGTTTAACATTGCTATGAATGTTTTATAATATCTTTTACTATAATGGTGGCAAAGGTAAAAAGAATTATAGACAGAAATGTGCATGTATGCACATTTGTGCATATTCAGATCATGCAAATGAGATTCAAGAGCTGCTTGGACTTAAATTTCAGTCTGTTTCCTCACACACATCTGAGACTTACTTTTTACAGCCACTATATATTTCATATCAGCCTCTGTTGTTTTATGTGGCTGCTCTGTGTTTGGTCATGAGGATGTATTGTTTGCTGTGTAGATCTCATCTTCAAAAACACACCTCCGACATAATAGAGCTCCTTACTTATTTAGCCCACGGCACCGCTTCAGTCGATGAAATGGCTCTCGCCAAGGGTATGAATGACTCCAAGGGCGGAGGGCGCTGGGGGTTGTGGACGGGGATCTCTCTTTTTTGTGTCTCCTCTCTTCCGCATTTCCCCGGGGCCACTCCGACCTAATGGGTGCATGTTCCGCTCCGGCATTCCATTCCAATTTGATAATAATGATATTTGCACAGGACGCCCTCTGCTTGCACAGTGTAATTACCTACTTTTTATATGATCTCTATTATTGGAAATCGATGTCGATAAGAGCACCCCATTAGAGCTTGTTATTATCACAGCTTGGGTTTTGCAACACTGCCATTATTATTTTACACACTCTAGACTGGCAGGGTTTATGGCCTGCTCGCTGCAGCCAGGCTGGAGTGTCAGTCTAATTCACAGGCGGGCAACAGGGGAATAAGACTCGAGGACTCGAAGCGGAGAAATCACAAGTGAGCGTTTTTTAAATTGGTCAGTGACTGAATCCAGTTGAATGTTAAAACCGACAACCGGAAAAGAGATAATGGTGGTCTTAAGAATTAATGATTTTTTTTTTCTTTGGTGGAACTTTCAGCCTTGTGCAGGTCAGATAAGGAAGATTTTCTCTACAGGCAGGGTCTAAGCACATTTGTCTGTGTAAAAATTCACAGCTTTTGTCTTGTACCCTGCAGAGAGAGTGAAATGATTATTAGCAATGAACTGTCCTTTAATGGAGTATAAACAGGGATGGTCTGACCAAAGGGAGCGTCGGGAGTTTTTTCTGGTGGAACAGTTGGCTTGTGGGACAGCTGTTGTAACCAAATTTATATATAATTCAAACATGAACGTATCTTTTGCACATTCACACTTAATAGCAGTTTCGTGGGATTGTGCCTCCACTCAGTTCATAATTGAGTTTTTTGTTGTCTCTTTCTATTTTCTCTTATTTTTTCTTTTCTTTTTTTGCCTGTTCTTTCCTTCGACCTAAGTGTTATATATTTATTTTTTATTTACAGTGTGTTGCTTTTTTAAAATGCAATTGAACCATTGCTAAATCCCTCCTTACTGGCCGATTTTGCCTTAACAACTATTACCCTCCACCATCATTTAATAGTGACGCAAGCAAAAGTATTCGGCCAAAAACAGCTAAAAAACAGAATTTTAATTTTTGGGCTGAAATCATTGACTGAAACAGTGACATTTAATTAGCGCTTGTTGATGAAGAACTTTAATACGACTTTAATATATATAGATTTAATTAGAGTAAAAAATCTAAATCAAAAATAAAATTTCACTATAAAAAAATCATATTTATGCATCACTATTGTATATATTTGAATGCAATTTTACATTATCCAAAATATGGTAACATGTTGTTTGTATCTCTCCATCTTGCTATCTCTCTCTCTCTCTCTCTCTCTGTCTCTCTGTCTTTCTCTAAATCTTTAAATAGTTTATTTGCTGTTTTTTTGATCCAATCCATCCCTGAGCAAATTGTCCTTATCACACAGTGTTTGTCAGTACACATTTCCATTCATTCTACATTAATACTATTTCAAACACATGTGAGTAGGTATCACCTTTTCCTTTTAAAGACGTCAGGCACACATTCACATTTTTCTTGGTAATTCGGTTGCATCAAGCAACATACAGTTCCATTATTGAGTTACTCAGTCATCTTTAATGTATCTAGATTTAGTTGAATCCATCATTACAGAGTGACTTGGCTGCTCTGTCATAATATTTTACACTGAATATAAATGTCATTAAGCTATACCTGTTGTACAGTTCACCGCAAACTGATTCACCACTTCTCAGCAATCGTCTCGTATTGATTTCTGAAGAAGATCCAGCCCACTTGAAGGAATCTTGTTTTTCATTAAGTTGTGTGCCAAAAGAAGGTAAAGGAATCAGACACCCAGATAGAGTAGATTCTCAACCTGATACCCAATCACCAAAAAAATGTTTGTCATATGTGTTGGTTATTGGTATTGTTTTACGGTTTCGGTATGAGGCTTTACTCAGGTGTTTACTTAATCCTTTGAGACCTTCTGATCTTTCTATAAGCCTATAAAAACAATAAAAATTGTTGTTTGAATGCATTTACATTATTATACTAAGTCTCATTCAAAATGTAATTAAAACCTGGAAATAAAATCAGGGCCAAATTAACTAGGGATGTGCAACAGCGATCGAGTACTCGACCGTGACAGCGACGATCGATCATGTAAACGATGATTGAATGTTTTATTTTATTTTTTTTCCGTCTGATTGGTTATAGCAGCACTTTGGGCGGTGCCCTGAGCTCTGATTATAGCTTGTTATAGCAAAAGACGTAAGACGTTTGATTATAGCAAAAGACGTAAGAGAAAATGTCTGGCTTCACTTTGACAAGATAGATGAAAATAGAAATACAGTTCAGTGCAAGCTGTGCAGCGCCAAGCTTTTATCTTGTGCTGAAAATATCCTTTAAATTATATTCATAATTAATTTAGCAATAATCATCAGTGATTTTCATACTGTAAAATAACATTTTGGTTGATCAGGAAGTGCAAATTGAATCCAAAATATTGCTGAAATATTAGAATAAATAAAAAAAATTACAATAGTGACACTAATGTAGCCTAATAGAATGTGAATTTGTTGTGCGTTTTTAAAGCGCAATCGGAGTTACACTTTCGGTCAAGCTCACGTTTGCATTCGTGAACTTTTTGCAGATTTAAGTTGTAATAGCTACATCTGATTAATCTAATACAGGATGCGTTGGGATAACATTTATAGCATGCTAAATGCGCTGCATATCAGTGTTTAGTTCCATGCTCAAATGCAATGCGTTCAATGGCATAGGCTAATTCGTATAATTCGTATGGCTTCGAAAACGCGCAGGGGATTTATTGAATGTAATCACTTAATAATGTAGATGAAAATAAAGCACAAATCTGCCATAAACATAGCATTATGATAAAAACTTTATAGAAATCTATAGTAAATTCTGTCCTTGCCCGTATTTTAGTGTGCTGTCATGAAAGCGCATCACGGCGGGAGCTCTCTCTCTCTCTCTCTCTCTCGCTATAGCACATAACTTAAAGTTCACTGGCATTTGCATCCTTTTGTGCAGATACAAGCTGTAATGTTACATCTATGTTATGTATCTAAGTTATCTGATTAATATCATAGGATGTGTCATCGAACGGGCTTCAGTTTATTGGCGTAGGCTAAACTCTCACCTCATTCTTCACCTCAGACAGCTATTCCTTTTAGTTGCTTCTTTATTAATAACATTGCTGCATCATAATCAATCTAACAGTGTTCTAATGTTTTCATAGACAGATTTTCATGTCATATTTTTATTTTTGACATTCATTTTCATAACAGTCTTCAGATATTTTCTTTATCTCCAATGACGGCCATGCCCCGCCCCCCGCACACGCCCCGTCCCCCGAGTACTCGATTACTCATTTTTGAAACCTAATGATGATCGAAATGAAAAATTGCCAAAAATGCCCATCCCTAAAATTAACCATGTGGGTATTTAGGGGACCATACACACTCTTAACCTGTTAACTCACTGGCCCACCGGTGGGCCCATTTGCCAATGCATGTTTAAAAAAATTATATCCTATACTTAACCTGATCTAATGTTGACAAACTATATATCTTTTGAAAGCTTACACTGTTTTGAAATCGGACCTTGCCTTGCCATGAAAATGGTACTTTAAATTCTTTTAGCGAGCTCCTCCCCTAGTGTGTGGTGTCAGGTTTTGCATTACAAAATTTATTTTAACTACTCTATAATAAAAACCTTTTCTAATCTTGACAAAACACATATCGTCGGAAAGGTCTCACGGTTCCATATCTGCCAACTGTTTTGTGATATTTGGACAGAAATATATAAATTTGTTAAAGGAGAATGCAAAAAAAAAAAAAAAAAATCAATAGAATGTCAATGACACCCGGTGGCTATTTTTGGTACGGCGCCTAAACAAAATCTCATGGGAACTTCAATTTTTGTGATATCAACTTCAAATTTGGAACACAAATTGGTTAGACATATGGCTTTAATTTGATAGTAATTTTAGATTAGAAATTACTTTGTAAAATATATATTTTAAATATTTACTACAGTACATTTGATTTACAGTAAATTTAAACTTCCATAACTTTTTCATACTTTAATTTTCTTCACTTGAGCAATAATCTGCTGACTGTCTTCTTTAAAATGTGACCAAACTTATGTCTATATTCCAAAGCATTCTTGAATTTCAACCATTTAAGCTTGGATAGTGCATTTTCATGTATATTTTCAAAAGGGGGGGTGACAGTTATTGGCATCTTTGGTTCCATGAAGAACCTTTAACATCCATAAACTTTGCATTGGACAAAAGGTTCTTTATAGTGGAAAAAGGTTATTTAAAATGTTCTTCACACTAAGAAAAAAATGGTTCTTTTAAGAACTGATCACTGAAATGTTCTTTGGGGAACCAAATATGTTTTTTTCTGTGGCATCGGTGCGAAAACCCCCTTTTGAAACCTTTATTTTGAAGAATGTATTGTAGATCCTTTATAAATGTTCTTAAATAGTGGATAATGTAGTTCAGTGGTCTGATAAAACCTGTTCTGATAAAACAAACATGGCTTTTTTTAATGAAACTTTTTTATGCTTATACTATATTTTGTAATGAAAAAGTATTACATTATAGTAATTTATATAATAAAATGCAAAATAGAGGCATTTTCACTAGTAATCTCAGACTTTTTGGACCCCCATATATGTTTGTTGTTCATCTTGTAAAACCTCTGCCCATCAGTTCTGATTATTTGATTGGTTTATTTCTTTATTTTAAACAATTTTAAGTAGTTTTCCCCCCTTCATTTTAAATTCTTTCATTCTTTTGGTAACTTAGTTCAACAGCAGACAGCAACTTTTCTCTTGATGGATTTTTGCCCCTTGTAAAAATTGTAGATATCATTGGCTAGACTTGCATGTTACCCCAAGAATTCAGTCTATTGCCTAGATTTCAGAGAAACCCCTCTCAGCTCTGTAGTTTTGTACTTCAAGTGCTCTGATGTCTGAAAAACAAATATAGGCTCTCGGTGAGATTTGTGATCCTGATGCCAGGCACGGACAGATGGATGTGAGGTTGTTTGCTCTCTACTTTGGCTGTGCTGGATTACTTTTATGGAAGAAACATGAAAGTTGCTCATGATGAAAATTTCATGGATCAAGAATAGGAAGAAGACCAACCACCCCATTGAGTACAAGTCTATTTTTTTTTTTTATTCAGGGAGGTTTCGGGGACGTCTCAGAAGTAGAGTAAACAGTAATACTACAATACAATAAATTGTCTTCCATCCAGGTTGTCTTCAAGGCCATTTGGACAGTTATGAACCGGACTGACATTTCACTCGCTGTTACAATTCTTCAAATTACTTTTATCCATGTGTGATGAATAAGATATTTTCTCTTCACTACTGAAGAAGGGCAAAATGCCAAATTCAATTGTGAAGTTTTGTTCGGGTTGAAGTCTTTATTATAGAAAACGGCGTAAACCACAAAGGCTTTGAATTACACTGATTTTGCCATAGTTAAGGGGTGTTCTTAGACTCGGTGTGCTTTATTAAACTGCAGAAACAGCTATATAATGTTCAATAATTGGATTTATTAATAGTTGGAATTAACATCCAGCCACCGGGTGATGTAGTTTATTCACCTAATTGTAGACCATTTACGGTTACCAAGCAACGTCTCTACTTGACACATTAATAGAATATGTTGTTACAGGTGTGTTTATCTGCTTTTTATAACCGATTTGAACGTGGCTCAACCATCAGCATCTCGAGTCAATTATTTGTGTTATATTCATAATTATATTATGTTGTTAAAAATAACTGACCTTATTTTTTATCATTAGTTGCTTATCAGAAAGTTTTAAGATAGACCAGGCAAATCAAATATTTTCAAATGTGTATTTATTCAAACAAACGTAAAATGTCTAATGAAAGAAACACAGTATTTGTGCCAGTTCTTCAAGTGTTTCCAGATCGAAGCAGAACAAACAACATTTAATCAAATAATTCTGCCCCCGGGGTTTGTCTTCAGTCCCATCTTAGATCAAATGGCAAATGGCTTTAAAGTCAATCTCAGATTTTATAGCAAAAGGTTGGAGCTCTGCCCCTTTCCCCCTATTCTTTAATATTGAAAAAAATGAAGCTATTGATTTTCTGTCTGTTTCTCACTCTGCTCGGAATATTAAAATGGACAGCAAGATCTCGTACATGGCCGTGTCCCGATTCAGAGGCCGTGTTGATGTTGAGCTGCAGTAAAAATGGTTGTTGATGGCAGGATGTTAGCAGGCTTGTTTTCTTTCTTTCTTTCTTTCTTTTGAAGAGTGGAGTGGAAGAAAAGAAGGTCACAGGGTAATCTCACTATTTCTTCTTGCGTGGTGCCATTAGTCCCTTTGTTCAGAAGGATAAGAGCTTTTATATTTGTCTAAGAGCTCCCTTGTGAAGTTCCAGTGTGTGGTTTTGTTTCTTGCGTGATCTGGTAGCACAACTATATCTTAAAATGTGCACTAAAGATCTAAATTTAATCTATAAAGACCTACAGGATGTCAGACAGAATCAGGTTTGGTGATACTGTCAGACTTAATGTTTATGGTTTTAAACAAGGATTTTCACTTAATGACACATTTTGAGATTAATGTTAGAGTTTAATGTACAGAGACAACTGTAAGTAAGCCATTTGCCATCGGCTGATTTTCTGAAGAGGGTGAAACTGGTTTGGAAACCTGCTTGGATTTGGATCATCATTTTTGCAATTCTGTTTGGTGCCACTTGTGTCACTGAGATTGCACACTTCAAAGGGGGTTTATATGTTTGCAGATTTCTTTGACAATAGAGACATCTAATGCAACATTATTATAATGCCCCATTTGGTTTGTGGTATGATCAGAATTGTATGAATTAAACTGAATAACAATTGGAGTCAATGGCTTCTATCATAAACTAACCATCATTCCACTCTCTGTGTCTAGAAGCTATTATTATATAGTAAATATGAGCCCATTGAAAGACAGCAGGTGATAGACAAAATTTGCAACTGACTGAATTCAGTATTAGATTGAGGCCTGCATCCATACCAAGTGACAACAGTAAAGCAACTTTTGGAAATTTAAGGCCATTCCAAATAATAGGAATAAGAAATATAGCTGCAAGCAGCAATTAACAGGACTAAGCATGAAAAAGCCATGATGAGTTATGCAAGCATGGCTGGGAGCATCAGACCCACTGCAACTGAGTAATTAAAGACATTTTATATGATTCCAGTCAGAATAGCTGAAAAATGTTATATGTTATATGATTTAATTGCTTATGGCATTTCACTAATAGGTGGCGCTGTTACCAAATTGATGTGTCAGTGTGAGGAGACTTGTCTAGCAGAGTTAAAGCCTCAGAATCAGCTTGGCACCATGCCATCAAATTTTTTGATGCATTTTTTGAGAACAGTTTGGTGAATCAAAAAGCTTTTAAAATCTTTTTGCCGACATGGTGTGAAGATGATCTAGGCCAGTTTTGGGGAAAATCGGACAGGCGGTCTAGGAGGAGTTCGAAAATGTAGGTTTTCAAAGAAATTCAAAATATCGGACAAGAAGTTTGACTAAATTATGGTTACCATTTATGGTATAATTGTTCTCAGTATGACTTAAGGAGTCTATAAAATAGGCAAAATTAATCAAAAGCTATTAACATTTTTTTTTTTTAAATTTCATTATAAATTTTGACCAGAAGGTGGCCCTGTTCCTAACCATTTTACCCCGGTCTCACAGACAAGGCTTAAGCTAGTCCTAGATTAAAATGGATGTTTGAGCTTTTTTAACTGAAAGCAACTTGCACTGACATATCTTAAAATATGTTGCCATTGTTTTGTCTCAAGATGCACACCAGTAATGTTTTTTTTTTTTTCTAGTGAATGTTTATAAAAGCTACTTAAATGTCCTAACTGAACTAAGGCCTAATCCTGTTTGTGTAAAATTACAGCATTTTACGTGAAAATTCAAAATGGCCAACACCCAAAATGGCCGATATGGGAGAATTGTGTATAATTCGACTCGGTATGCTGCACTGAATCAAAAGTTTAATGATTTTTAAGCAATCCGTTTAAAAGTTATAAGCAAAAATAGCCATTTTTCATATTTCCTGACCAGTAGGTAGCGCTGTGCTGAAATGCTGCATGTAGCCTAAGGTCATGCTTGTGATGACTAGGGGTGTAACGGTACATGTATTCGTCCCGACCTGTATGGTACGAGCTTCACGGTTTGGTTCATGAAGTCACACACGACTAATACATACAGTCAGTCACAGGCGATCCACACTCCAATCCAGAAGAGGGTGTGCATGTTTACATGTAATCTCTCAACCAGTGTTTTAGCTGCGGAAGATATCAATAAAACTGCTTGAGAAAATCTCACGTAGCTTTATATTTACCTCAGGCATTTAGTGTCGACAGCATGCTAGTTCGCTACAGAAACGAATTCTAGAGAGGAAAATTTTGTACATGCACTATATTAGCCTATTCATTACATTTACTTAACCTGTTAGTAATGTCTTGATCATTTAATGTATGTTTAAATAAATTTTAAATATAACCGTGATCCGTGCATCACTATTGAACGGTTCGAGAACGGACACAGGCCGGGAACCAGCAACAGAACCATGTCAGTGGAAAAGGGGTATCTGAGCATGTGACTGCCTGCCTGAACCCGTTAACATGGGTACGGAAAAAAATATGCACTGCATACGCACTGCAAATGGAGTATGTGTGAAACGGGCGCGATTTTTGTCGACAGCCGGAGGTGGCACGAAATTTGACGGAGGCGCCACCTTGTAATTCTTAATGCTGGAAAAACCCTGAACTCTTTTTAAAATAAAGCATGTCCCGCAGTAGACTGCATTTTACGACAGTCACGTTACGTGATTTGACTGATTTGAACGTTAAGTTTAGGCTTTCAAGGAGGGGCGAAGCACAGCCCTTTAAAGGAAAGGAGCACAATGATCATTTTATCTTGATTATCATGTTTTAATAATCATTGAAAACCAAAAATGAAACTAAAATTTGATACATAGCACAATCCTACTGCTGTTTTCCCTACTGAATTGTTTTTCAAATGCGTCACCATGCATAAAAGACACATGATAGAGACACATGATATAATTTGGCCAGTCAGCACAGCAATACAGTAGGCAGTCATTGCTGTATTTTAACATAATTACGGGGACATAAAAGATCACAATTTCTATGATTTGCTTTAAAAGTAGATCGTGGACGTCTCCAAGATTGATCAAGAAATAAAATCCACCCCTACTTTTTACCATACGATTCTATGGGCTGCCATAGACTTGAGCGGAAGAAAACGACGAAATTTTAATTTTTTTTTTTGTTCCCTACTTGTATCTGGGATCAAAGGGATACTGAGAAGCTGAACTATTCAAAGTTGAAAAATGCACACTTGTTACCTGAGGTCTACCAGAGTAATGCCTTTTTTTTATTTTAATTAATAAATTTTTTAATTTTAGCAAATGTTGATTTGTGTGATTTGATTAATCACTATATAATAATGAAAGTAATTTGCTTAAAAATATAATCAAGTTGACATGCAGATCATCTATGTGTGCAGTGTTGTTTTTTTTTTGGGAGAATTCAGTCTGCTGTAAAACGAAGAGTAAAAACCTCCCTGTGGAAATACCCTTCTACAACTATCCATACAAGCTCAAAACAACATCAAACACCATGAGTGTCCTTCAACAGAAACTTTCCAACAACTTTCCTTTAATGAAAAGCGCAATGACAAGCCCAAGGAGAAGCAATTCACCGAAAAACAATTTACGACTCAAAAAGGACAATGAGAGTGTTGAGGAAACAAAGAGAGAAGGGAAAAGTTGCAGAGGAATGTGACAGGTCCCCAAAAATCACATAGAATGGTTAGTGATGAGTGTATTTTTGCTAGACTGTGGCAACACTCACCTTGAAGAGGCCACAATACGTGCCGTTTGAAGAGACAGGGGGCCGAAGTCACACATTTTACTCAAGCATTCCACTCCACAGCCACTGAGGGAGGTTGTAACCCTGAGAATCTGTTTTAGTTTAGCCGAGTTGCCATTAATACTGGCCGTTTTAACACCCTAACCTTTCCAGTGCTCATCTCAAGGGTGTTTTTAGAGGAAAAAAACACAGCTTTTGGAACAATTGCTTGGGGCGATCTAAAAGTGACCTCCAGCCAAAGTCAGTTTTTTTCCCCCTTCTTTTTAATCAGTAGATTCCACCACCCCCAGCCGCATTGCGTCCCCTCACATTCTGCCCTTCATACTTAACTTCTTTCCTTCCTGTCCTAAGGGTGATTGTGGCACTGTGCATCATAAAACTGGCATCATGCTACTGTATGCCTTTAGTCATAGTGAAAGTCATGCAGTGTTAAATCATATGTAAAGCAGAAAGGCGAATGGAGAAATAGGTTTAGGTTTTGTTTGAACACGGGGGACACGTGTGCACCTGGTCATGCATTACAGATACATTTTCTATAATTTTGGTTTGGATGTGGCATAATGAGTGAGAGAGAATATTGTTTTACTCATTTTTAATTGCGTTAATGTTAGGGCTGGAAAAATATCTTTCTTGCTAATAAAAAATCTAATTTTTTGATTAAACACGCTTGACTAAACACATATTTTCCTTTCCTTTCCCCAAATTATGTCTATGCAAAAATCCCATTTCTTCCCACGAGAGTCTTTGTCTCTTTTTTCCAAACCTGTTGCGCAGTTTTCCTTCTGCAGTGATTACAAATGAAATGTACTTTAACTTTTAAAATAGGTATAGATATACATTGAAAGTGGAGAGAAATGTCAACGTGAACTATGTGCTTTCATTTCGACAAAAAAGGGAAAAAAAGTCTTCAAGGAGTTTAAAAGTCATCACTGCAGTGTGCGCTGAAGTAATTAATAAACGTTTATTGTGCAGTAGCGCTAGCTCTGTGAGATATGAATAAGCCTCGGTGGAATTCTCACATGGAGGCATCATTTTTCTTGATGACAACGAAAGACAGTGCTCTTTGGATATCACTTTAAAACATCAGCTTTTTGTCTGGGTAAATAGAGGACAGAGATGTGCTATGTGCTGTACGCAGACATATTGCCTTTGTTGCATGTGAATCAAAATGTTCTGTGTCTGATATAAAACTGATCGTAATAACTCTGGGGAAAAAACAGGTCTTTGTTTACATTTGCTTCTATAGCAGATACTTTATCAAAGAAACATGAAAATGCATATAAATTGTTGTGTTGATTACTTCAGAAGGAAATTAAGCATACAAATGCAGTCCAAACCAAGAGGTGTCAATAAGAATATAAAATGTATATGTATGTAGTCTTGGCATTATTTTACCAGGTCAATCGAGTAAAAGAACCTGCTTCAAAGCCCTCTTGCTGGTATTGGTCTGCAAGAGATCGTTTTTTGATTTTTGAGGCTCAATCCTCTACAGGATATCTCCAACTGCATCTCCAGTCTGGTTGATTGACCAGGACCAGAGGCAGACGATGCATCAAATTACTGTGTAACTGTCCTTCAGGGAAGCGTCTGGCCCTGAGCTGGGCCACACTAGACTTTTTAACTGTGACACCAGCTTATTAGATCACAGAGGTCATCCACCTTCTGCTCATTTAACGGCCAGGCCACCAATAATAGACATTCTGGGCATCATTGGGATGAAGCAGTGTGTCAACGCAGTGTGGGACTCCAATTTGAAAAGTGTTCGAGACCTCCAATGGGAGTCCCAGCTCTGTTTCAGGCACATTTGTCCGGTAACCTTGCAGGGTCACTCACTTTTCGGAAGGAAGGGAAAGATTAATCAGGTGCCTCAAACTGTTCCCGTCTTAAACGCTAACTGATTGGCTCGAGTGCTGAGGGAAACGGGATATAAGCCCATTTTACTGTCCTTCCATTTACTATAATAATACATTGTGTTAAAGGCAGCGTAGGTGATTTGGTTCAAAAACATTTTTATATTTATGCTTATGCTGCGTTCACGCCATAACTGCCGTAATTTGTAACTGCCGTGACGTTATACTCTGAGCAGTTTGTGACTCAAATTTATGCATTTCAATGGCAACAGTATCAATGCCAAAATGAATTTGCAGCAGTCAGGTGATACAGGTCAGTGCTCTTTAAAATTGTTTATGTTCATTTTTAATGTAATGCTACATGTTTTGAGACATGAGGTTAGGTAGTTTGACACCGTCTCTCGTGACGCTTTTGTTTGCTCCCTGCTGTACGCGTTCATGTAATTTGGAGGAGGCGTGGTTTTGGAGGCACTCTGAAGTGAGGATCTTATGCTTTCAAAGCTAGCTTGCTATTGCTAGCCTCTCCGAAAATGACCTACCCTACTTTTAAGGTTAAACTGTGCATTTACATTAGATGTTTGCTTCTTTCTTCATCATCTTGATCGCTCAGCTATTGCTTTAAACTGTTTAAAGGAGCATGTATGGAGTTTTTTTTCGCTGACTTTTATTTGTTCAAGTGACTTTTGCCGTTGCTTTTTCACTCAGGAGCTGTTTGTCTTTTTTTCTTCCTTTTCATCCATTTCAGCTGTGGACATTCTTGTATTGAGTTCCAACTGAGTTGTTGGTGGATCATGCTTTTGCATGGATTCTGGCTGTAGTAGTAAGAGTTATTTTGTTTTGTTGAGTTTAGTATTTTGCAGTGCATAAATCTGTCCCCACTTCTTCATGAATAATGGGTGTTGAAGTTTTCCTACCTATTTGGCAAAAGGGAAGACAACAGGCTTTTTTTCTGTCAGGTATTTTATATATAGAACCTTTTAGGTGTTTCCATCATGTTATGAATTATTTTTAATTTTGTTTTAATTGATTTTTTGGTTGTAATTAAATTTTACAAATTAAACAGCTTGTAAACATAATTTATCAGTAGAAAAATTTATAATAACCTGTTAAACATGAAAGTATTATGCTTTCATTTAAGACATTTATCCTTATATAGAGTCAAGAACCTTATAGGGTTCTATAAAACCCCAAAGTACCTTTTATTCTAAGAGTGTGAAATGAGCAAATGTGCAGCTATAAACCTGATCAATAATCACAAAGAACATTTACTTATTAAAACAGTAAGATGTTAAATTATTAGTTTATATTAATATTCTTAAGACATCACAATTGACATGTTTGTCCCCACTTCTTTTTAAACGGGCTATTACAGAAATAGTTACTTTGCAAGATATGGCTGGTCATGTCATTTCAACATGGTGGCAGAAGTGATCTCTATATAGGGGGGAAAAAGGCTTTTTTAAACCACTGATATGAATGCAGTCTTCATCTCATATGAGTGTAAAAGTTTGTAATGAGGAAAAAACCCAGAACACCTTCAGTTCTGTTCTGGATAGTGTGAGTTATGAAAAAAGACAGCTCGGTTACATAAACTGTTTTTTTGGCTGTCAGTGTAACCAGCAAAATTTTTTCTGTCACATTATTGATATCAATATCACTCCATCTTTCACTTTTTTCACATAGGTCAGTTTATACAAACAGACATCCATAATTCTGTTTCAATGTCTGATCTGCAAATAAATGAGCTTCACTTTGGACTTTTAAGGATCCTTCATGTGTGCACTCAAGAGACATTTGTTCAGCGTGAAAAAAGAGCTCAGGCTGAAATGATCCTGGCACCTGTGATTGATTCTCCTTTCTATAGCTGTGAAACAAAGTTGATGGCTTTTTTCTGTTCACCAATTGCTAGGAAATCTTTGAGTCTTGCTTTTTTGTCTTCTTCAAGGCTGTTTTGAAATTGAATACTGTAATGTAACTTTAATTTGTTTTTAATTGTGTTGTTTGAGCTTTTCTCCCCTAAGTATTCCTTATGGTTTCCCTGGAATTGTTAAATGTTGTTAAACTACCCTGAAATGTCTTTTAAAATGATTCACAAATAATATTAGGTATTAAAAAAAACTTTCTTTAAATTCAATTTGTTTTTCATAGAATGGAATACTGTGTGTTTCCTAATATTACAAACTTGAAAGAGCAATGCGCCGACTACTCTTTTATCAAACAGCCTTCTTCATAGTAGCTTATTTCAAAAGGCCGTTGTTTATTTTTTGTTTATCAGTTTATTTAATTATTTATTATTTTTTTGACTTTTTTCAGCCCACGGATTCTTCAAACTATTAAAAGTTCCACAGAGAGAAAAACACAGCAGCTTTCTGTGGCTGGATAACTTTGAATCCACTGGTGTTTCTAACAGCCATGATTTTCTGTGAATTATATATTTGTTTTGTGCTGTTATCATTTGACGTTTTAATAAAAAAAAAATCTTATTTTTTAAATAAGCAAGTGAGGTTGGTAGAAACTTGAAACTTGTTTTGATAGACGAGGCTCTTTTTTGCAAAAATGAGTTTTTACTTGAAAACTTCAAAGCAACAACTTTGAAAATCTGTGAATAAAACATTTGTTTGTTTTTTTTTAGTTGTGCTCGTGCTGGAAGGGTTCAACCACCGTTTTAGTCTTCGTTATCATTGCATCACTGTGGCAAGGTGCCATAAATGGTCTCATGGAGCTTGGCACTTTGTTCTGAGAGACATGCCATCCAGAGCAAAGCTATTAGTTAATGGAACAGCATGACATCACTGATGAACAGACAAATCTGCTCACATGACAACAGGCAGTGTGACACGTGTTAGCCAGAGTTGTAGCAAGACGGTATGGGGCAAAAGGTCTGGTAGAGAAGGTCTGGCCAGTGCTTGCTCTCTGTTGTTAACAAGCTTTGGGCTTCTAGCGCTCCCGGGCCTCTTCCTACTGGCCCGACATCACTCAAAGACTGTCCGTCTGCTGTAAGGATCCTGTCTGTCTGACAGTGATGGATTCACTGTATCTCTATGACTGCAAGCCTTCACATGAGTTCCCTTCACAGAGTAACAGCACTCATTAAGATAAATAGCCGCAAATCAAAAGCTGCTTCTTGGTGCAAAAGAGGGTTCACTGCTTGGCCAAGTGATTCATATTTACTTTTATGTACTCGATTTGAATCGATACGGGTCAGAGACTAACATGGAAGGTTAAGAAATTTTCCAGGGGTTTCTTCTTGTATTTAAAGGACTTCAGAGTACTAATCTACATAATATGAATACAAATGACTCTGACAGTGGAACACGGTGCACAGCAGACCGCTGGAAGCATTTGGCTTGTGCTTATCAATCATCTTGCCTGTTTATGATAGGGCAGAGAGAGCATGTGACCCTCCGTGGCATGGGGAGAGGATGCTGTGCACTGAATCTGTCACATGCTGTATGACATTCCAGGGACACAGTCCGAAGACGTAGCTTACATGAGAGCTCTAGATATATCATAATGTATGTTGGAACAGGGCTTGTCAAGTGGGCGCAGATCTGGTTTTGACTTTTAAAGGGATAGTTAACCCAAAAATGATCATTCTGTCATCATTCACTCCCATGTCGTTCCGAACCGGTATGACTTTCTTTCTTCTGAAGATTACAAAAGACACTTTGAAAAATGTTATTTTGTTTGTACAGTGAAAGCCAATGGGATCCCATATTTTTTGGACCCCATTGACTTTTTATTGTATGGGCAAAAACAGTTTTTCACTGTTTGGAATGACATGAGGGTGAGTAAAATAATTTTTGGGGGAACTATCCCTTTAATTTTCATGTTCAGCCTTTAATTTAGCCTGTTCAGTGTAATATTACAACTTCAATTTTAGATTATAGTATATAGGGATACACGTTCAATTACAATACAATCTCAAGATCTTACCATGCAGTTAAAAATATATTTCTAGCAAATGTAAAATACAGATTTTCTCCATTGTAAAATTTGTGTTCTTAAACAACACCAGTGTGTTAGAAGGTAACATTTTAAGGCTATATCTCTAGCGTTTAGATATTAGATGCATGTTTTCAATGTCGTATGCACTTGTGTGATCTCGATAAGCGACTATGAAATGAACATGGCGCAAGTTTCTTTTCTCCGCCAGTAATAGGTTAAGACTTTCAAATAGGACGAGAGCAACATGATCTTTGAAAATATTGACTAATCAATGAAAAGTAATTTACAGTGATTACCCTTCTACGTGTGAAGATCTTTTAAACAGTGTCAAGACTTGTAAACCATCCCCCCTTTTGCACCCGAAGCTTTCACATGGCAAAAATCCATACCCAGCAAATACAATCTCATTTCTCCCTCCGCCCCGTCGCTTTAAATAGTCCATATTGAATTAACTCCATAAAAACGGAGATCGATCTTTCCATTGCCCATCTTGATACTGCTGTTCGCACCACTGAACTCATAATCACCTCTGATCCAGGCAAGGCATTAGTTCAGAAGAGAAAAGCTTTTCCTATCAACTAGGAGTCACATATATCCGACCATCAGACATGCAGCTCTTTACTAATATCAGCTGGTGTCTCATTATGCGAGCTAATGGGTCAGTGGGTTACACAATGGTTCAACTTTGAATGTTGTACCTATTAACCATAACTTCATTTTCTTTAATCCCATTTAATGATTATTGATAGCCGCTGATTTTCACAAGTAGAAACATACTGCGTTTATGTGAAGCATCCAGTTTGGAGAGAACCTTCTTAATAATGTATAACATTGTCAGTTGTTTTTGTTTTATGTAATTTCCAGGAATAACCTGGTCACTCTTTTTCATGCAATAACAATGAAGAAAAATTATGCAAAATGTTGCACTTTAACTCGTGCACATATTTAAACATAATACCTCAAATTATTCTGAAGCCACAGTTCTTTTTCTTCTTAGTGTGAAGAATGTTTAAAAGGGTCATGACATGGACTTTTTATTATGTTTCTTGATGTTCACTTATAATGTTAATAAAGTTTTTTTTGCACAAAAAAATACAAATGTATATGTGGAAAAATTATTATTTTCAACTCTCATTCTGACCCTCTGTCTGAAATGATCCGTTTTTAAGGGGTGACTCCTTTAAGAGTTGTCAGTTAATGGCCACTGTCATGATTGGCTAATGCCATTGCATAGGAAATTGTATCAACACCAACTTGCTATTACATGTGAGTGTTTTAAGAACATTATATAAATCAGTCATTTACAGACAAAGCATTATGAATTCATTTACTTACGGTTTGTGATGTAGCTCCTGTCAGATCCAATAGAGTTGGCTCCTTCATCTTTCAACAAAAGTTTTTTATGCAAACTCTCCATTACACTGTGCCTCGTTTACAAAACAAAATGCTCTGAACAAACAAATAATCCTTCAACACAATCCGGGACACCATTAAAATAACCATCCACTTGTTTCCGACGCTAGGATCTGTACAGAGTCTTTACAGAGATGCAAATGAGCTGTTTAAACTGGACGCATCAAAGCGAATGTTCTTTCACTCTTCCATTTGTCCTGTTGTTGACAGACTCAAGTGTGTGGAGTATGTCAGAAACTGAACGCACCTCTATACTGTATCCAGTGTAGACAGTGTCAGTGATTATAATGGGATCTATTTGCTTTTGACGCGACGCGACTCGATACGACGCTCACATCCAGTGTTGGCAAATTCCAGCCGTTAAATGACTGAATGCCAGTGGGAGGGCCTATTGTACGATGATGTGTAACTATTCGTCGATGTCTTGGTTTGGGGGCAGTCATATGCAAATGTATATTTGCCCATGTAAGGTCACAAATCCCACAATATCAAAACGAGACATTTTTGGAGCTTAATTAAATGCTTTGCTAATAATGAGAAGGACGTTTTAAGCTATGAAACATTCAGGATGTTTTAATGGTACAAAGACCTCTCATTTGTCAAAGAGATTAAGGAAAGTTTGATTTCTCAAGTCATGACCCCTTAAATAATCTAAATAATAAAGATTATTAATGGAACCATTAATGCCAATAAAGAACCTTGAATTTTAAGAGTATATGATAGCTTTGTGTCAGAAATGTAAGTCCTTTTTCTCTGATAATCTTCCTCTCCAGAATGAGAGGAACCAGTATGGCCAAATGTCAGTGGATTGAACTTTATAACTGGTTTTCTGTAATGTATGAATGGATCATTCTGAACTGCCATAATTGATTAATTAAAAAGATCTGATTTGTTTATGAATCGGACATCACTGCTTCTCAAATTAACAAATTAACTCTACTTATGAACTTGTGAATGCTCCAAGCAGAGATAGGGTGGATTTCAGTGAATAACAATTTAAATGTCAGTCTTTTCTCACAGAAAACCCGTTCTATGGCATTTACATCCCTTTAAAAAATTCTTAGCTTAAAAACATCAGGTTCTTTTCATTGTAATTGCATGGACAAAAGTAGCCAGCAATCTAATCAAAATGTCTTGTTTTGCATTTCATAGAATAAGTCATACAGATTTGAAACAGCATGAGGATGTGTAAATGATGACAATTTAGTTTTTTTAGGTGAACTGTCCCTATAATATTCATGAACATAGCTGATTTTATATTGCTTCCCCTTCACATTCCAGATCGCCCCTGCTGTTATCAGTAGCTGTGTTTTTACTGTAATCAAGCCACCATTTCGTTGGTTTCTCCTTTTAATGCTTTTCATTTGAACTACGTCTTCAAGGTCTGGCAGTTGTGGGTTATCTAATGAATCAACCATGGTGGAGAACAAAGGGAGTATAAAACATTTAAATCATACACTTGTGCATTAATGCTGACAGTCAGCACTGGAGGGGTATTTGATGCGATGAAATATTCTTGTGACTGAGAAACAAGAAAGCCTGTATCAAAGCAAACAAGAATAATGGAGCGAAGAATGACACATTCATTATTCATCACGGGGCTTTTGCAAAACATTTATTTATTCATCCACCGACTTATTTATTTATTTTATTTATGAGCGAATCCCACACTGCACACGACAGCAGACGCAAGCTACTGTTTAGGCTGCGCTTATAGGGATGCATGCCGCAGAGTTTCTCCCGATATTGATGCAACTTTGAGAATGTTGTTGTCAGTTTGCTGATAAATAGGTAAAGGTGAACGAGACAGAATGAGAAATGAGGATCGACTGGGGTTTTCACCTTCCCTCGCGCTGTTATTGCATGTGCACACCATGATGTAAACCGTCGCCTGGAGTGATGAAGAAGCGTGATTGCGCAGAGGAGATGGAGGATGTACCTGATAAATCCAGAGGTCTGGTTTCGAGATTTTTGCTGCGGGATGTTCGATGCAGAGCTATTACGGGCTGCGAAGTAGCTTTGCCCCAACTACCACATTTCTCTGTTATCACAATAGAGATTAATTTGCATGTGTGCCAGACACAGGCTTTTTTTGAATTTATTTATTGCTTTCCAGTGGCAGGAAATTTCCCAAATTTGATGAAAATGTGCACATACTCAATCTTCTATGCATCAGTCATATGGGAGCCATCAGACAAACATAAATTAGAGAAATGCATGGTGAAGGCCTCATTTATAAAAGCAAAAATAATCACAAAACAGTGAGCCCTCAGGGATCTCAAATACAATTTTCATTTGCTTCAGATCCTTCATTTTTCTCCTCTGTCACTTTCTGTACCTGGTCTCCCTCATCTGGGGACGATCATTAGACTAATTAGCAGGTAATCAATGTTTAATTAAAACGAGGTTGTTAATGAAAATGACTGGTGGTGCAATTTTGGACCGACTCTCTTTGTCACACCATCCTCATGTGAGAAAGACATTACGGGAAAGCACTTTTAGCACATTCATACTTTTGATGCAGTTAGACAGAAGTTGACGCACTCAGTAACCCTGTTGTGTACCTTGACAACTTCTACCGAAATTGTAATATTACTTGAAATTTACGTGTGAAACCAAACCACGTTGGAGCACCACTAAATCTGCAAAAGTCAAATAGTATTTAGCACACCTGTTGTTCTTTTCAAAAAGCTTAGAGACCGTAGTGGACTATTAATTTATTTCAGTTTAATTTGATTTTAATTTTTGCAATTGTGCTAAAAAATGTAATACGTGTAATGAATTCACTTGTTTGTGAAAGTGGCTCTGCTATTACGTAATGTATCCGTGAGCAAATAAAGCATACTCCTACATGCTACTATTCTAGTAAATGCTACTAAAAAAAGAACCCTACAGAGCTGAGACATTCCTGGTTGACAGGTGAGAACATCCTTCAGTCAAGGTTATGAGATGGGCCGGGCAGAGCCGAATGAGTTCTCAGTGATCATATACCCTAATTTGAACAAAGCATAATGAGGGGCTGTAATAAAACATCTGTTTTAGCATAGTCGGTGATTAAAACTGACCTTTGAGTAAGACAGGAGAGTGCTTAACGACTGGAGTGGTATGCAAAGTGAAAAATGAATGCATTATCAATGTAATTAATGTCTATGGTGGACCTAAAGGCATTATGCAAATTGCACTGAATCTTAATGCCTTCCACATCAAATGTTCTGTCTGCTGATTGCCCACAGACTTTCCTCATGAAGGTTTAGTTCAGCATTAACTCCCCAACCTTGCTAAACTTAGTCGTCTCAGACCCCAATATCTTCAGAGTGGTTTAGATGTGGTGGAGTGTCAAATGGGTAAATGTTTTAGGATTTTTATCCCTAACTTATGACGTCAAAGATTTTGAAATGTGTGCCATAAATAAATCCCTTTTCAGAATCTGTATGCTTTAAATAAGTTGTTGTTTTCAAAACTCAAATTGCACCTGACTTAAGCGCCACACACCTTTCTGTTCATCAGGATGTAAATTCGTAGTGCAATTAACAGTTTATAAACCTCCAAGTAGCAGAAATAGTTCTGCCTGACATTTAACATAATTAAACAAAAAATTGCATTTTAACAATTTATTTTTGTTTAAAAATATGTTTGAAAAAACATTTATTATCATTCCCAGGGAAAAAGCTCCCTCAGAAAATTTATCTTCATTCTCTTTACTTTTGCCTCATTTTGATTTACTTGTTCAAAGTCGTTTCCAGTCATTTCTTATTGTTCCACATATGATTTATCTGTTGATGGTTATTCAGGAATTCATTTTTAGCAGTAATTCAACTCTGGACTCAATTGCATTGTTTGAATTCATTTGAATCATTTTATGAAATAGCTTTTTAAATAAATGAAACATTTTGAGTTAATAAATGCATGCTGGGCTATAATTATGGCAAAACAGGTTTTTTTACTATATCACCACATACTCTAGTAAAAGCTGGCATGAGCTATTCATTGTTACTCTTTATTTTTATTTATTTTTTTTATTTTTTTATGAAGGGTTCCTGACTGGCACCCGTTTTGTAAAATGACATTCTTAATTTCATTATGTCATCTTGAAATTGTTTGGTTTTACATTTATGTTGAGGGTTTTTGGCTAATTTGACAGCTATTCTAATTGTGAGACTTTATTAGTTATTCTGCGAGCCAGCATAAGTTAATTAAAATTTAAAATAAACTGAAACTTCAAATAATGAATCTATATCAGTGCAACTTGTGTACTTATTATTGTGATTTTTAGTGAATCTGTTTACTTTTAAATTGTAAAATACACTGCTTACCATCTAAATGGCTAGAACACTAAGTAATTTTCAGAAAAATAAAAAGAAAACATCCATCCACATCAAATTAAGATACCAGATTCAACCCCAAAGCCCTGTCTAGGCTACATTCATCTTGCAAAAAGTATTTCAGGAAGACAGCACTTTTATTGTAAATTGCAAGCTGATGGTAGGATGGCTTTTAGAAATGAAAAGAACTTTGTTGATATGTATGAGCTAAAACTATAAAATCATATTTATTTAACTCACGATGGATGGGTCAGACACGAATCAGCGTCAGAAGACTCAACACAATCAAATGGCAATTCGTAACCATTTTTTTGATGACTATTTCATTTGAATTCATACGATCTCAATCTTACGGTTTCATACGATCTGCTTACGCCCCAGTGGTGGTTATGTTTAGGGGTGGGGTTAGGGGACCTTCATGCTTGCTTTTTCCTAAAAATTGTAAAATTGCCACCTCGTAAAATAGTTACGTTTTCCTGTAAGGTTGGTTTGGAAATCTACCGTATCTATACTGTACCCCTAGCATTCTAATGGTAATTTCTCGCATGCACATTGACATACAGTAATGTCAGTTTTGGCCTTGTCTGTCAAAAAAGAGCAACACATTGACACTTTCGCTTGACACCGAAACATCTTTATCTCACACAAACTAAAATAAGAGCTCTTAACTCCCTCTTTTGTAAACCTAATGACTCTTTGTGTAAAATAGATTTCATTAATCTGGACAGAAGAGCTCTTATCCTAGCTGATGTGCTGTTCACTTTGTATTCATTAGAGTTGCGTACTGTGATAATGCAGGAAGAGGGGAGTTTTCCTGCGCCCCCACCAAGGCCAACTTTTTCATCAGTGCACCTGCAGTGTGCTTATAGCGATTTAGATTACCCTGCTTCATCAATAAGCTGCACAGGTCATCGATGAAATTATCCTTTGAATACAATTAAGGAAGTAATAAAGGCTTTCATTGTCCTTGACAGATTGATGGTCTTAATCTTTGGGGTAAGAAACATTACCTGCTCATACCAATGTGAGGTGTAATGTCCCCATATTGCCTGACATAAATATTATAGGTAAATAATGGTTCTAACGTATCCGTATAGTGCAGAACTGATGCTTTAATGTGACTTTATATGGAAAAAATTATACTAATTTACATGCTCGCAACCTAGTGTCACTGATTAATTACAACTTGTTTATCTCAAATTATCAACATTAATTAGACACATGACTGCAGTGACCTGACAAATGGGGGCCGTGATATTAAAACATGTTTTTATGCCGGAAACTGCTCTCTTCCCAAAAACGCTTTCAGTACTTGGGAAGATAATTAACAGCCAGCGAACAATTTCCATGCTTTATTAAGGATTTATTTTTTGCTGTCAGAAGAGCATCATGCACCTTTTGTAGAAAAGCTCAGAGATGGGCCGGACTCGAAACGAGAAGTAAATTCGAGCTGCTGTGAGTTAAGTAGCATTTTGTGCTCTCTCAATAAATAATTCACTCTCCAGCGATCACACCAAATTTAATTAGCTCTTGTTATCCTGATATTATCAGGGCCTCCATGCTGGAGCATCTCTCTCTGCATCAGGGCGAGAGGACCTCTCGCTGCACACTGCCTCTGGGTCACAGGACGACACGCACACAGTCATACAGTGGCACACGTGCAAACACACACCTCTGCTGATTTAGTGTGAAGCCAGTTAAAAATTACTAAGTTGAACAAGGAAAATGAACATTGCACAGAGGGCATTTGCAATACAGCAATTGCTTAAATTCCGATGCGGTCACATAGTGTCTTTTGTGGTACGTTGTGTAATTGGTGTAACTGAGATGTAGTTTGTGGAAGCACAACAGCAACACTTTTGTAACAAATGTGTGCAGAGTAAACTGCTTTTCCAGACAGCTTTTGCCTCTAAATGATTTAATGTTGCTGTTTTTCTGTTAGCCTAAAAGGATGAAAAATGTTTTAGCACTGTTTTCTGCCATTAATATTACAGATTGCCTATAAGAGAACAAATATTTAAAAATCAAAATGTTCAGAGATTAGTTACTTGGGACATGTTTTTGATGTGAGAAATGGAGAAATCTCCCTCTGTTTGCATCTCACATGTATCTCAAAAAAATTCTAAATTAATCTCAACAGTTTCTCCAATGGTGCTCAGACAAGTCTACAGTAAAAGTCAGAGAATTCAGTATGAACTGCATTTATATTTCCGAAATTATAATTGAATAATAAATGTGTTACTCTATACTTTATTAGCCATCAGTCACTAATAAACCCAAACGCTCAAAGTAATTAATTGGTTTGACTAGGGCAAACTTAAATTAAAGGGGGGGAGGGGGTATCGCACACAGTTTTTGCCAATCTCATGTTAATCTTGAGTACCTATAGAATAGTATGGCATCCTTCATATCGCCGAAAAGTCTTTAGTTTTATCATATTTATAAAAGATACATACGCTGTACCGAGTCTTTCCGAAAACAGCCAAGTGCCTGGAGGTGTGTCGTGTGAGCGGAGCTAAAGAGTGAGGAGCACGCGCAGCTTTTGCCTAGTGATTGTCTGCAAGCTATCAATAGTCAGCTAAACAAATGTATTTAAACACACACAATACACCATTGCATTATCCATGGACAACTTTTGAATCACTATAATGAATATTGCGTATAGTGAATGATGAATAATGAATTTATGAATTCACTACGTTCGTGTTGTTTACATTATATGCACTTAGGCGCCTATTGCCAACAAAACGGACATTTGATGCAGTTTTACTCACCACCTGTGATTCAGACTCAAGACCGGGATCATTATCGCTGTGACCGCTCCATCTTTCAGTTTCAAACGATCTGTAAATCCAGCATAGAACTGGGCCTTGTTTATGAAACCATAAGCACCGATCCTGAGGGCTCGAGCAGCCATGGAAAAACACAAGATATGCAACTATCAGTTTCTATGGTTATTTTAATAACAAATATCGAGAGCGCGTCAATGTAATGCGTGAGCACAAATCTCAGCTCCACTGAACACTGTGTTCTTTGGGAAGCAAGGTTATCTTTCCCTCACAACCAAAAACAAACTTCTTTGGTGACATTGTTGATTTCATGGTCTAAAAACAAAGTGACAAATCTTTCTCGAGCAAGTCCTGTGCAGGGCTGCCGATGACTTCCGTAAACCCGAACGAAGCACGTTGATGGGCGTGCTCTTGCTCTCTCACTCTGGTCGATGTGTGCACGCGCGCTCTTCTGGGAGAAGTGCCCGTGCAAGGAATTCCGACCTTTCTGATGTCACACAGGCACATACTCGAAAAAAAGATCCCGAAATTTAAGAGGATTTGGAAGAATATTTTTGGCACAGAAATACTCTGTCATACGTCCAACTCGTGTTTTGAAACTTTGGCCATGTTTACCATGAGAATCCAACTCTTTAACAGTGTAAATAAGTCAGAATGCATGAAATAGCATTATACCCCCCCCCTTTTAAATAAATTAGTTCAAACAAATGAACTTTTATAAATATTTTGAACTTTTTTTCTTTTGAGTTCACAAAACTGAGACATTTTAAGTAATCAGAATTGTTTCATTGTTTTGAGTTAAATGAACTTGTTTCTTTTAATTTAGATGAACTTAAATTAAACTGAAACTGGGCTGGGATTTCTATTTCCCAGCATGCTTTGCCATGGCACCCAAAAGGGAGAGTAAATGCTAAAGATTTTTTGTTGTTGTTGGTTTTTTGTGCAAGATTAATATTAATTGGGAGATTTAGTAGTGTTTAATGTTTTGCTATGCTAATTTAGAAGAGTTTTTTGTTAATGTTGGTTTTTTTGGGGGTTACCATCATGGTGACGAGTGGAGCATGAACAGGCTTTTGAGAATAGGTATGTTAAATGAGTATTGCCTTACTCATTCAGCAATTGCTATGCTAATCAAAGCATTGTATTACCAATTAGCAAGTTAGCATTAACTGAATTAGCTAGTTATTATGTTTCCATTACTGATTACCTCATTTGTGTATCTTTCCTAAAACTAGTTCAACACAAACACTTTGTAATTTAATAAATTTTTACATATATTATTATTATTAATTTATTTAAATCTGAATTAACAAATTTATGTTTAACCCCACTGTGATTGTGCTTTGTGGTTTCAGGTTTGTTTGTTTATTTATTTATTTAGCATAATTTAAGTATGAACTACTTCAGATTCATGACATGAAATTTAAAATGTAGGTGTGTATGCATGTTTAGTAAATGAGGCCCATTGTTTTATTAATATTTCTTTTAAGAAATTTTGGTAGAAAAACTTGAGAAAGTTGATACTTAAATGGAAAGATAATTTGAAACTGACGTGTATCACTTCACTCTAATATATTAAAACTTTTAAAAAGAAGTGATAATGTTTTGTAATGTATAATGTTGTAACCCCCTCTCAGACATGTATAATGTTACTGGCCACTGAACTGTCTGTGTGCTGGAGCCCTGAGCTGCAGTGGCATGGTGTGATTCGCCCAGGCTTAATTGCAGTGATTGTGAGAGCATTGTAGCAGTATAATGTGGTGGTGTTCAGGGAAGCATAGAGCCGTAGAGCGATCAGTTTGAGGAGGTGACTGGTTGTGAGTCACACACATACACATACATACACACACACACACACGCACACACTTGTCAAAAGTGAGGATGGAACAGAGAAAGACAGCAGCCCTAGGAGTCTAAAAAATGGTCTAACCTCATGATAACTGGATGGTGAGTATTGGAAGGATTTTTGAGCATATTCAGCAGTATTTTCACAGAAATAGTCAGGGCTCTTAAAGGGATATTCCAGATTTAATACAAATTAAGCTCAATTGACAACATTTGTGGCATAATTTCGATTATTACAAAAAAATTTGACTTTTCCCTGGTTGGGGACTAGGGCGAAAATTGAGGTTACTGCACTAACAATACAAGTACATGGGGACAATTTTTGGAGGATTTAAATCCAGAAATATGAAGCTTATATAATATAATAAAATGTAATATATAATATAAAATATTATAATATAATATAATAAAAGCACTTTTACATTCTTGATAACATACATATTATCGATAAGAAAAATAATCAACAACGAATTTGATTATCGATTAGTCACGTCTGCGCGCTGTGTCCATGTGCCCCTGAAACCATCAGCCAGTCGCGTCACTTTACAGTAGTGAATAACCCATAGTGAAGGGAAAGGTACATGATCCAAGTTGTCCGAAACACGAGAATGCTTTATAAATATAAGCGCTTCAAACAAAAGCATAAGCGTTTACAGTGTCTTGCCCTCTCGTGCTTTAACAGACGCGTGTGATGTTTAATGCCTTTGACACGTGTTTTCCCGAACACATAACTTACATTTTATGGTTATATCCTTATCTGTAAATGTTAGAAAGTCCTGTTTGTATTTCCATTTTGCATATTCTGACAACAAGCGTCTTGTTAAATTTACAGACTTCAATGAACGCATGCGCGCCAAACAGACGGCTCACAGGGCAATAATTATGACTTAAAGGGTTAGTTCACCCAAAAATGAAAATTCTGTCATTAATTACTCACCCTCATGTTGTTCCACACCCGTAAGACCTTTATTCATCTTGGGAACACAAAGTAAGATATTTTTGATGAAATCCGAGAGGGTTTTTTTTTTTTTTTTTTTTTTAAATCCCCCATAGACAGCAATTTATCCACCACTTTCAAGGTCCAGAAAGGTACTAAAGACATTGTTAAAATAGTCAACATGACTGCAGTGGTTCCACCTTAATTTTATGAAGCGACGAGAATACTTTTTGTGCGCAAAAAAAAAACAAAAACAAAAAAACAACAACTTCAACTACATATTTAAATCTGCATATTTGTGATATTTACCCTGAGGGCATTTTTTTAAACCTTTATAAAGGGTGTTTTTTTCCTAATCTTATTAAATGTATGCTCCATCTTTCATTTTAAATTCTTAAATTTGATCAATAAATTCAATTAGAATAAGACAATAGCTTTTAATCAAATTAAATCATTTACACTGAAAAAATTACAGCTGCATTAAATAATGTTATGAGATTGTTTTAAATATTTTTTTGAATATAAAAATAAGAAATGTTGGAAAGTGATACTTGTGAAACTGAATTGCCAGTAGGTGCCAGCAAGTGACCGTCTTAATGAGTGAGTCACTGAGTCATTTGTTCAAATGATTTGTTCAAGCAGCTGATTCATTCAAGAATGAGGCAGTTGTTTATAAATGGGTCATTGAATCTTTGACTCAACCGATTTGTTCAAAATGCTGAATCATTCAGTAATAAAACACAGTTGAGTGTTGCTGAGATGTGCTATGCTTCTACTGTTATCTTTGTTTGGAACTATTTCACTGCAGAAACAGAACAAAAACTGTCAATATTGCGTCTAAAATGTGAAATGTGATTAAATTTTATCTACTTGTTTATTGAACTGTTGTATGCAGGGCTTGGCATTAACTTTTTTGCTCACCAGCCACTGTGGCTAGTGGTTTTCCAAAGTTACTAGCCACTCAGCATTTTCACTGGTCACAATTTTGCTGTTGGGAGATTACATTTTATATGATTAAAGTTGACTTTGGCATGCTAAAATTACTTGATTTTGAGTCATTTTACTTGATTAGCTAGATTTAAAACCCTTTCAAACTTTCAAATGCAGATTGACCACCCAAATCAAGACTAGGCCTACATAGTATATCAGCTGGTACGGGTGGTCCAGGAGTGGGTAATATGACCATAATATAATAAATTTTATAATTGTATAAGTTATTTTTGTTAGGCTATATAAAAAGATCAAAGAAGCAAATTAGCAACTTACAAATACAATAGTAAATGAAATAGCCTAAACTCTTTTTTTTCAGATACAGTAGGTTTATTTAACATTTATTTAACATCTTTTGTTGTTTGATTAACATTAATAACAGACAGGTATTTAATTGGGCTGCTGAATGCATATACGTAATATACTGACACATATCCAGTTTTTACCCACCTGTTTACGTACACTTAAGCCATAAGCGACTGTATTCATGCGAGATACTCCACACGATGGTCCTTTTGACATCTGTGTGTGCGTGTATTTGACCATTCAGGCGCAAGGAGATCTGATCATGTGCGCGACAGAGAGAGAGCGCACACGAGAGAGCGCTTCTGTCTTCATTCAGCGCGATTCCGCCTATCCCGCCTTCACTAACTGCAAGTTAATTGATAACAAATTGTGATCGGATTGTAATTTTGTGCTACGACGAGCTTGGCTACCTTTGATTAGGCTGTAGGCTGAAATTCTATTCAGCCCGCCAAAGTGGCTAGTGGGAGTGGCTGTCTTACCCACCACAGCTGAAATCTTCCCGCATTTGGCAGGTTGGCAGGTGTTAATGATAAGCCCTGGTTGTATGAAATCAGTCTCACATTTTCAGAAAAACGGCACTCTTGATCATGTAATGTTGCTTAACTGTATCATATGTTATAAATATAATTAATATACACTGTGTTTCAAATTATTATGCAAGTGACATCTGTAGAATTTCAGTACAATAAACATTCAGATTTTACTTTTTCAAAGATAGTGTTTGTTTGTTTTATTATCCATATCTTTTTAGATAACTGGTATCAATCTCAGACAGGTTTGTTGAGTAGTTTGCCAGGTCTACTTATGTAAATGGAAACCCTACTTAAAGAGGTTGTTCCACATTATTAAGCAAGTCACAGTTCTCATGCAATATGGTGAGGAAGAAAGATCTTACTGAAGATGAAAAGCATGAAATGGTGCAATGGTATGCAAAAGGCATGAAAACAACTAATGTTGTGTGAAAACTGAATATAGATTATCGATCTGTCAATTGCTGTTGATTTTGAATCCTTACGAATCACATCAACAGCCGGTCATAACATCTCAGTCCTTCTCTTGCAGATTTTTCGTCAGAACATCAGACCAGAGAGCGGCCTGTCCCTTCCCCTTGTTATTGGCAGCTTGACATTATCAGGAAACGTAAGTGTCTCAGGAATCACGATTCCATCTCTGCGTCGCTCAACTTCTGCATACCTCATCACCACGCTCCTAAAACAGCCGTACGTTCTCGACAGCCATGTTAGCTTTACCCCACTTCACCCCCTCACACCTCAAATCTTGTTAGTCATTCTCCAAAAGCGTCAAAGACATCTTTATTGCGTCTGGGCTGGCAATGTTTTTTTTCTTCTTCTTCTTCCAGTGTGACAAGATAAAGGCGAGTCTGCACTTCAAACAGCTTCTGTTGGCTGCGCAGGAATAACAATCGGCGCTTCATTATTTATTTTTCGCCTCTGTTGTCTCTGGCAGTTATCTTAGCCATACGTCGTTATCCAACAACCCCCCCGCACGCCACTCCCCCCCCCACCCCCCCAATCCCCTCCCCGACAGACCTCCTCCCGTTATTATTACGAATTCAAAAGAAATACTTTCTGAAGTGTAGCGAGCGCCTGGGGAGCTGATTAGCTATTTACAGATGCCACCCACAAAATCCCATGACCCTTGGAGTGGAGGCTGCTAGCAGACAAGCCAATTAGCAAAGAGAGAGGCTGCAGTCTGCTATTAATGCCATTATTCTCTTTATAATGTCGGCTATTGTTATTCTTTGTGTAGCCGTGTGGTGGAAGCTGAGGGCACCTGTGTGAACCTGTTAATGGAGGTGCTGAGTGCCGGTGATGGGGCTGAGAGAAGGGCAGGTGTGAGTGGGGAAATCCCAGTTTAGTGGCATTGTGAACAGGCTGCTGCTTTGGGATCCATTTCAGGCCCACAGCGTTAACCTGATATGATTAGTGACTGCTGGGAATCCACACTGTGGATGAGTGAAAACACTGGGGTTTTATTGTGTGTATGGACGTGTCTTACTGAGCCTGTGTTTTCCTGTTTTTTATCAAAAGTTGATACTCTTTGTTCTTGAATGTGGGGTCCGTTCAGATGCATTCTTGCATCCTGTGCTCGTTATGTAAAAGTAAGCTAGCTAAAACTGTTGTTTTACTTTTAAAAATGCTTGATGTCTCGAGGCATCTGCATTTTGTCACATTCTGTTGCATACATCTAGCTGTTTTGCAAATTTGTGTTAGCTTGCCCTATTGAAAAGAATTAGTTTAAATCAATAAAAATTGATAATGACTAAAAATGATGACTGTGTCATGAATGGGCTATTTTTTCTTTAAATAAATGACTTATAGATATTTTTTTTTTTAAATATTTTGAAGTGGCAAATATATTATTCTATATTATACATTTGGGATCAGTAAGGTTTTGAAAGAAATTAATACTTTTATTCAGCAAGGATGCATTAAATTGATCAAAAGTGACAGTAAATACATTTTATAATGTTACAAAATATTTCTATTTCAGATAAAAGCTGTTCTTTTGAGCTTTTTATTTATCAAAGAATCCTGAAAAATATGTATCACTGTTTCCAAAAAAAAAAAAAAAAAAAAAATTGATAGTAGTAATAATATTGTAGCAATAAATGTCACTCAGTCACCAAATCAACATATTAAAATGATTTCTAAAGGATCATATGACACTGAAGACTGAAGTAATGATTCTAAAAATTCAGCTTTGCCATCACAGGAATAAATGACATTTTATGACATACTAAAAAAAGGAGTAACACTAGTAATATTTCACAGTATTACTTTTCTTTTTTTACTGTATTTTTAATCAAATAAAGGCAGCCAAGAGACTTTTTTTCAAAAACATGAAAAAACCTGTCAAGCCCAAAGTTTTAAATAGTAGTGTATGTGTTATATTATTATATATTAGCCTATATACATCGGTCTGAAAATTCATAACTGTGTAATTATGCATATTGGCATGCAACATACTCTGATAGTGTGATGATGACATGATGACCAGCAATAATCACCACAGCAACAAGTGCATTGATTTTGATAATGCAGATAAAGTATTATTGACGAGGTGAAGTAGTACCAGGTGTAATTTATGAGACGCGTTGTCTGATAGCAAGGTATGAATTACATCACAGTGCTAAGATCAGAGTTCAAATGGCTAATTTAGCTTTTAATTGAAATCAGTGGAGTGTAGTCTACCCTGACAGCATTGAGCGCTCAAGGGCCCATGGGGCTGCCATAGAGTTTCCACACTTTATATCCTTAATTTACACCATCAGTTAAAGACGTCTCCCAGCATTTCATGATGAAACTCTTTATGGGCCATGTTTGGGTTTTATATTGTTTTGAAGCGTCACTTTCCGGGCAACTTCCCAATGATAAGCATGGGCATGCGGAAATTGCATTGTATACAGTAAATCAAACATCAAATGTATTTGCATATGGAAGTCATCAAGATTAACTGTAAGCATACTTTTATTGTATTACAAGACAAAGGAAAATATGATTGTTGAATGTGCATGTACCTATATGTATTGTGTCGGAGAAATGGTATAAATTTAGTGCGGATTAGAGATTGAGAGAATGATGGCGGAAAAAGAATAGAGGTCTATAGCTGCCTCTCGTCTCTATCGTTCAGTACCTGTCAGCCTGCGTTAGCGGTCGGAGCCTTCCGAGAAGGGCTCGCGTGAAACTGTCAGTGCATCCTCTCCACCTCCGCGTTCTGTCTCTCCTCCTCCTCCTTCCTCCCTGTCCGTCCCTCCCACCCTCATCTCTCTCTCTCTCTCTCTCTCTCTCTCTCTCTCTGATGTGTTCTTACAGTGTAAGGCACAGCCAGTGAGTGAAAGCCCAAGCACCCTCCCCAACACACACAAACCCACCGCTTACACACATACACCCCGCTTGTGTGAACGTAAACACACATACACACACCACAGACGCGTGTGGTTGACCGCACCGGGCTCTCGGCTATGTGTGAAGACGCGCGGCACGCCAAAGAAGCAGCACTACTGAATCTGACGCTCGCTTTGTAGCAGGACCGCCAACCAGATCACATCGAAAACCATCCTACTTTCTCTCGCTCTCTCTCTCTCTTTTTTTCCTCCCTCTCTTTTCAGTTGTACTTGTGTGAACAGAGCTGGAGAAAAGGAAATACCCCCCCATCTCTCTCTCTCTTTCTCTCTGTCCTATGGTGGGATAAACAGTGAAAAGATGAGCCTGTGATACAGCACCAGAACTGAGTGACCTGACAGCTCAAACTGTGAGTACACGAGTCTCTTACTTTCACTTCTACACCGGCACACACTCCAGCCAACATACAAACAGCATACAAACTCTTTAATTGTTGTAAATCGATGATATTTGAATCTTTAAAGACAGGTGTGTTGTCAACGGCTGCTTTTTAACCTTTGATAAAACTCTGCGCTTGGTCGTTTAGATTCGCGCTGAATGATTGGTTTCATTTTGATGAAACAAATATCCTCCGGCAATCGCAGCGCTTCGTGAATTTAAGTGGCACTCAACGCATCCAGAACTGCGTGTGGAGATTCGTAGTCGCGTTTTCTCACATGTGTTATTCAAAAGTACACCTCGCTTTTCATTTAACCCAGAAACAGGGCACTTATCTGTCATGATGTACCTCAGATCCTTGCATTTTTATGAGAAGGCAGAGAGTCAAAAATGAAAGGACATCATCATCTCAAAGAGTGTCATCCATATTTCTTTATTCTTCATTTTAATTGAAATGGACAGTGTGTGAAGTGGTGCTATTGTTTACTTTGAATACTTCAGACTCTTTTCATCTTTTGAGAAGTATATCTTGTATCTTTTGTTATTTTAAGGATTTTTTTGTCACATCTTGGTGTGGATTTCACAGCTAAATATAGAAAGAAATGTAAAATAATCAAATATTCTGCAGTTTTATTGCATAACTCAATTTTGTGTGAGTTTCCTTTTGTATAACTGTATCTTCTTTGTTTTATCATTTGGAGTTGTAGTGACATGCCTAAGCCTTTACTGTGTCTTACACTGTAGAATGTTTTTTTGTGTGTATATGTGGGTTTGAGTGCTGGATGAGAAGAAAGTGAGAGGTTTGCCTCCTCTTCGGATGACCGGACAGAGAGTGAGAGAGAAAGAGATACAGACAGTGAGACAGAGAACAGCGTGTCACATTCGGCTTGCTTGTGACGGTTTGCTCAAGCAGTGTAGCATAGCTGACAGCTAAAGCGAGAACACGGTGTTACCCTTAGCCTGTAAACAGTTAGGTAACAGAGTGAAGTCTTTAAAATGGATTTCAGGATTTTTTTAGGAAGAGTAATCTTCTATGCAAAATGCCATAGGATTACAAATGAGCATGATGTATTTTTTTATTTATTTATATATATATATATATATATATTTATTTATTTATTAAAAAATGGTGAGTGGTAGGCATAAACTAACATATATTTAGAGTATTTAAGTGATAACATTATTCCAAAAAATATTTTAAAAATTGTTCTTATTTTTTTGTAGATTTCCTTAGATCTTTTTAAAATCTGAAACAGAACGTGTGACTGCAAATTACTGCTCTACATATGCGGAATGAAAGCATAGACTGAAAAATAGTTCACACATGCAATTGCATTGGTAATAGCTAGTTGCTTTGCCTACCTCCACTACACACCTGAACTTTGCACCTTAATAGTTATATAGTGTATATTCAATGTCAGTTCTGTAGCCATCTCTATAATACTGCATAATTTCATAGTCTACTCAGAGGTGTACTTCTTACAGTCATACATTCTAATCTTTATTACTGACTATTTACTGACTTTATTCATTGCTTGTCTATAGTGTATTTATTCTTTACACTTCTGTCTCGGGTTGTTTTGCACTGCCTGAATCCATTTTACATTTACATAGTGTTGAGCCACAATATATATATATATTTTTGTTTGCCAATAGATTTTTACTTGCCCTGTCAACATTTACATTGGGCCTCATTTTTAGCAACATAACAGAAAAAATATTCAGATTTTAATTAATATATATATATATATATATATATATATATATTTTTTTTTTTATTTATTTTTTTTTTTTTAAAGAAAATGCTTGTAATATGCAATAATAGCTAGAAAATTACAACTCTAATACTTCATAAATGGTTTGCTGGTGAAGTGTGGCATATAAACAAATCAGCAATGCTTAGTTTGCAGTATAATTTTTAATCTAGTAATTCTAGTAATCTACAATGTTACCTTTTAGTACATGGTTAACAAATTATTGGAACATAAGAAAGTAAATACTTGCACAATAAGATAAGAAGTTCTCTTGACTGTCCCGAAACTCTTTTGCCAGCGGCCCATCCTTATGGTTGAGTCCTGATATTGCAATAAAGTACTTTACAACAACAACTACTATGACAATCTAATAGAAACCACCATCTTCTGGCAGTTAATCGAGCTCTCCACCTTTTTTCTCTGCTTTTCTCACTCTCCGGTGTGTTTGCGCTTGTGTGATTTCACCATTAGGCTTGACTACTGTGCCGTTTCTCGATATGATGACAATTTCCTGCTGAGGCGCATGTCAAATGAAAAATGGTATGAGATGTGTGAACCACATGGTCAGAAAGGTTCACAGCTTGTGAATGCAGATTTCATTCATCCATATGTTACCAAAGAGCGTAGCACTAACATGAAATTAGCTTTATTGCAAGCTTCTTGATTTCAACGTAAAATTGGCGTGTTACTTAACTCCATACCAGCGTGAGACTCTGGCTTTTTTGTTGAAGGATTTTGTGTTGAATGCTCTTGTCAGAATGAGCTACATAGAATTTAGCATCTGTGTAATAAATGCTAGTGATGGCTTTTAGGTGAACTCTGCATAAGTTCTTTAAAAGGTAGTGTAACCTGCCAGAAAAATAATCATCAATGCCAAAGTTTATACCGCAAGTATGAGGCTCTACACATATCACTTTATTGGCTTTTGAATTTGCAAAGGACATAAGGTAAAACTCTATATTGCTTTTCAAAGACCTGTAACTTAATGTGTGCTCTTCACTTTTCAAATCGCTTTTAAAGCCCTGCAGTGAAGCGCATGATGTTTGACAGGTGAATCATTTACATGCACTTACAGATATTATAGCAGTGGTATAATGCACTAAAGAATTGATTGCAGTTGTGTAAAACTATCTAAAAGAAATTATGAACAGTTTATACTAACAAAGAATATCAGAATTGGTGCCAAATAGAGTAATTTTATCACATTTTGGACTTGGACTGGCAGTTCGTACAAACAGAGTTATTTGGCAGTAAACCAGTTAAGTTGTCAGAGGAGTGACTCAGTTAACTAAATTAAAGTCATTTGAAAGTGATTTTAAAACCTCTTATCTGTTACTATTTGTTTTGTATTTTTTTGTTTTGTTTAAAGCATTTGGGGTCCAAAAATAGCCAGGGTCTCAGTGGAAAAAATCCAGAATCGAACAGAATGCTCATTGAAAAATAATGGCAAGCAATATGAGACTACAGCGACTGGCTACTTTTACAGCTGCCCGGGTTCCAGAAGTATGTTCATTTATTTTCTCCACAGGGATTTAAGCAATTCTTCAGTATAGATAATTCAGGAAAGAGTTTTAAAACTTGAAACCAAAACAATCAGCTCTCATTACAACATCACATAATTTGATTCTAAGGTAAAGTTTTTTAAAAGTCCAAGACTGCATCATTTTTATAAGGTAGTAAACTATGTCCAATAAAGCATTGTAAATGATGTAATCTTACCAGCAATGATGGTACGATATAAAATTATTGAGTTTAACTGAAAGACTATAAGCACAAATGTACAATATATTAAAAGATTGTTAAAAAATATTGAAATGTATACTTCTCCAGAAGTATTTACCATTGCTTAATACCCTCAGAGCTAATGGTTGGTCCGTCTTGAAAGATTTGCACATTATTTCTAAAAATCTGTTTCTGTAGAGAATTTTTCAACGTGCTAAACAAACACCCTTAGTATGGTACCAAAGAGCAGCCTTTTTTCATTTGTGTGTGGGCATTTTCTGTGCTTTTTGTTTGCACTTTTTTTTTCTTTTTTTTTTTCCAGATGACCAGGATTTAATCTGTCATATCCAATTTATTCAGCCTTTTCTGTGGTCTGTCTTCTGCTTTATGGTGATAAACAGGTGGTATAAGGGCCACAGTGTTCCTGTGTGAACGTAGGTTCAAGTCCAGACTCTCATGTCTTGATTCCACATGCTGTTTTCCCCTTCATTTTGCTATATACAATCACTATCCATTCAGTATAAAAGGCACAAAAGACATATATGTACATTCATGCTTATATGTATTATGGTATATAATATCAGCACTGTATAACCTTATATAAATGAGAATGCTGAAGGACGAACATAGCCCTTCCTTTCTACGCAGTACATAAATCACCCAAGTAGTGTTAAAATTTTGTCATCACCGAATTCACTTATTGACAAATTGGAGCCATTGCCATATTCGTTCATAATCTGAACCTAATGATGTGTTGGCTGAATGCGGTTGGGCTGCGTTAGTCCAGGGTTAAAGGGAACCACCCTGACCTCACCTTGGACCCCTCGCTGTCACAGTCCCCCGGCGAGTGACTGATGCAGGACTAAAGGACCTACTTGTTTATGTTCAATGGAGAGCTTTCTCTCCCGTCTCCCTGTTTATTTATGAGCCCCTCTCATCCAGCCTGAGCGAGGGGAGATAAATCTGTCACACTCAGATCTACTACCGCTACAACCCACCCGTGCACACCAGCTAACTCACACTCTCTCTTACTTTAGTTAGGTTAGAGTACATGAAGACAACATTTGTTATATATTTTGCCTTGTTTTTATCACAGGATTTTGAAATGGGGTACAACGGTGCTAAAAGGCTCCTTAAGGAAAGTGTATTATATTATAGTTTTTTTTATTAATTTTTATTACACTTTAGGACCAGAATTTTTTTATGTTGTTAGTATTATTTAGTGTTTTGTTGGGGAAAAAACTAAATTACTGTTTTTTCGTAATAACAGAATATGTACTCTAAATATTGATTTGCGATATCATTGAAGGCTCCATGACAGACCTCCATTGGCTATTTGTGTACAACAGACACTATGCTTACAGTCAGCTGAGCATTTCTTTGTTTTTATTTCTCCTTAAACATAGTTTAGATAGGATACAAGATTTATGTGTTTGAAGTTCAGAGTGATCGGTGGGTCCGGAAACAGTGACTCATCTTCTTGTCATAACTTGTCATGCTGCTCATATTTTTGGATGGAGCTGCATTAAAGGCCTTCTGTTTGATCATCTGTCTATTTAGAAAGGCACCGGAAGTGCTGTCACTCACAGCATTCTCACCATTGAGCTCCTGTTACAAATATTTGCAAACATATTTTAATGGAATTTGGATGTTTTATATATATATATATATGTGTGTGTGTGTGTGTGTGTGTGTTAATCAAAGAATTCTGAAAAAAATATCACAGTTCCCACAAAAATATCAAGCAGCACCACTGTTTTCACCATTGATAATAATAAGAAATGAGCACCTAATCAGCATATTAGAATGTTTTCTGAAGGATTATGTGACATTGAAGACTGGAGTAATGGCTGCTGAAAAGCTTTGCCATCACAGTAATAAAAATCACATTTTAAAATATATTAAACAAGAATAGAGTTATTTTAATTTCTAATAATATTTCACAATATTACTGTCTTTGGTGAGCATAAGAGATCTTTTAAGAACACTAAAAAAATCTTTACTCAAAGAACTAGGCTAACACTAACTTGAACGTACCAAAGTGTGCATCCCATATTTGTGTTTAAAATTTTTTAGCTGGCAGACGATGTTGTCTGATATTCTTTTATCATTATCAGTCATTGTTTTCCCATCAAATTGTGAAAGTTTAAAGTGAGGCAGGCTCAAAGGAAAGCTTTAAAAATGCATCTAACAGCAGCAACAACCTTTGGCGACGTGTGTTGATGACAGCTCTAGTGTAATCCCACAGTATTCAGCTAGGCAACATTTCCATATGTGACTGCCAAGACCGTAGCAGTCGAATCCATGCCCTCCAAGGAACGGCTTTGATAGTCAGACTCACAGAGATTGTGTGGTCCTAGACTGGATAATGCTAGTGCTATCTGTGAGACTCCCGAGTGAAAAAAAAAAAAAAAAACCTCACAATGCCGGTTATGAAGTGAGGAAGAGGGTGAATATTGCATACAATATCATAAGGAGGGAAAACATCACAGCAACACCTGGTTAGGGGTCATAATGCACAAACTGCATCCTTAACGGTATACAGGACCTGAGAAAAAAGGGACCAGTGTTCGGACTGTGCCTCTGAAACGCCCTGACAAAAGACAGCTTAGCCAACAATTTCCTCTCCTTCACAGAGGGGGGAAATAAAAAAGCAAACTGGCTGGGGGAAAGAGTAGCTTTATCCACAGTCCGTTTGATGTTGGATTTTGTGTCTGTGTGTGTGTGTTCAGGGCACCACCGGTCCTGCGAGAGCATTGGTTATCATTGTGTGTCAAGGGAGGAATACGGTCGCCTCTGGCCCCTGGAGAGACACTCCTGCGCCGCCCGAATCCACCAAAACAGGCAGAAAAGCTAGTTAACACGGCAGCCGTCGCGGACACACAGACCCTGGCCATTAGCGAACGCTCACTCTCTCTTTCTCTCTCTCTCTGTGCCGGGTCTGGTCGCAGTGATTAGAGCGCTGTGGAAGCCGCTGTAATAAGGACGGGGCTACGGCTTTTGCGCTGGCATGATCTGCTGTGCGGCCGTGGCGGGTATTTTAGAGGGCTGCGGCGGGAAGATAGGGAGATTGAATGGGGGCAGGGGAAACTGTCCTGAGGTAAGAGAGAAGAAAATGGGTGAACTGGTATTAGTTGGTAAAAGAGTTGGCACGGGTGCCAGGGAAAGCAAACGCACCAGGTTGACGTGCCTAACAGCACAATTATCCTCTGGATCTCTACACAATCCCTCTCTACTGCTCACTATCCTGTGTGCTGTTATCAGTGGCATAATTGGCATTTACACTTGTTTAAAAGCTTCAGACATACAAAGGTGACATCAGAAGCAGTTTGAATGGGATATTGTAACTTCAGTGTGCAAAGCTTTCCAGTTGATTTGCTTTATTTTAGCTGTACAAAAACACTGTTATGCTGCTTGAAATCACTTTGCTATCATATTATTTTAATTTATTATCGTAATTATTTTAACTTATAGTCATAAACATGCTGGTTTGTAGCACTGTGTTATCGTTTACTGCAATTGGTTATTTAATTCTAGTTATTTACGGAATGGAACGGTTACGCAATAACAACCATTCGGCCCGACGGTGGAAAAGCGGCTATTGAGTCAGATGTTTCAAATTGTTCAGGGCTGTTTCTCCCAGAAGTTTTGTGACCCTAAGCTGATCGTAGAGACCGCTGATGCCAATGGTTTTTACAATGATACACAGCCCAGGGAAACACAGCCCAGACTAGTTCAGTGAGTTCTTAGCTCTATTCAAAATGACAATGCATACGTTTGAGACAGATTTTCTTTTGAGTACTTTTTACAATTTCATTACAAAGAACCAGCTCATTTGCTTTTGATTTGTATTTCACTTGTTATTATTATTTTTTTATTCATTGCATTTGTGTAATTTTGTGGCATCTAGTTTTCTTTCGTGATGTGTCTACACCAGATGCAAGCAGCGCGATGTAATGCAAATAGAACCCATTATAATCAGTGATGCTGTCTACAGTGGATGTGGCACAACACGTTCTATTTCTGATGTACTCTAAGTGCTCCCGCTACTTCTGACACGAAGGACAGATGGATTTGCAATGGATGATTTATTGTGTGCAGTGTAGACCGCCTCAAACTGTTATGCCGCAACAACTGTCGCGTTAGGTGTAGACACAGTGTTAGAGTATAGCAGACACGACACAGAAAATGTATTAAAGTGCAATCTTCAAAATTTGAGAATTTTGTTTTTCCCCATAGCCGCCCAGTTGCATTACCAAGATGGGGGCCAGGTAATCAGGCTTCCCTTAAAGTGATAGTTCACAAAAACATAAAATTTCTGTCATCATTTATTCACCCTCCTGTTATTCCAAACCTGTATTTTGAAGAATATTGGTAACTAACCCATTATGTTGACCATTGGCTTTTTCCATTGTATAAAAAAACTGTATTTGAGACATTTCTCAAAATATCTCTTTTATGTTACACAGAAGAAAGTCATACCTTTTTGGAACGACATCAGGGGGAGTGAATTCTGAATTACTAATTTCCGGTTTCATTGCTTTTACAAGGACTTTAGACATAATCAGACATGCCCTTTTTATCAATAGAGATATAAAGGTGTGTTGAATTTGTCCAGTCACACCTGTGAGCTGTAAGTGTAGCTTAGCACAAGGGATGACAGATGGCCAGGTTGTTAGTGAGTGCACTGTTTGACCCGCCCCAGCATGAGGAGCAGTCAACTGACAGCGGCCAGTGCATCTGCAGGCAAATCCCATACTCCACTGGACCGTCCCTTTGCCGCATGGCAGCCAGGTCTGGCCTTAAACACTCCCGAGACCCGCACTTACTGTTCAGAGCATTACACATCGATGAGAGGTGAAAAATGGACAGTGTGTGTGTTCACTGAGAGAGAGAAAGGTGTGCAAAACAAAAATTTCCACTAACAGCCACATGACTTACAGACATGCTGACTGAACACAACAGACAACTACTGACCAAATGTACACTTTGTATATATGCAAGATGGGTGCATGTGTGTGTGTGTGTGTGTGTTTTGGTATTAATTTATTGTGTAAAAGAGTGACATCTTTATCTGTATCATTCATTGATATGAATGATATTGGATAATTAATGTACATGCTAATCTCCCCTATTTTTAGGTTTAAATTACCTGTGCCGTCATCTAACGTTCACATGAATTAACTATTTTTTGTAGCATGTAAACAACTTATTTTGTCAAAATAAAACACTAAAAACTAAAAATATTTTTGTAGACAAAAAAACAGTTGTATTTTTTATATTATTATCAGCCATTTAAAAAAAAAAATATTTATCAGTTTATTGGTATCAGGGTTATTATTTTAACTGAAACTAAAATTAACTAAAACCATATAAAAACATTTTTCAGGTGCTTGAAATAAATAAACCCTAAATGAAATAAAATAAAATATAAAAAACTTAAACTTATTTAAATTTAGCTAGTTGCCATGGCAACATTTCTAATTTTTATTTAGTTTAACTTGATGTATTAAAAAATAAAATTAAATTAAAACTAAAATAAAAAATTAATAAAAAACCTAAAATTTATAAAAATTACAAAAACAACTTGAACTGAAATTAAAATGAAAATGAAAAATATAAACATAAAATATAATTTAAAATATTTATAAAAACTATAATAGGTTCTCAATACTAATAACACTGACTGGTAACCAGAATTTTAATGTTGACACCTCCCTACTTTTGATTTTGTGCACTTTCTTTGTTGACTTGAATTGAAAGCAACGAAAAACTAATGACTTGCTAATCAAAGTGTTAAATGCCAATTGTATGAAGTTTTTTTTTATTGAGTTCTGTTTTACAAATCTTATTTTTTTAAAACTTGCATCACTGGGCAAAAACCTCAGTATATCTGGTAAATCAATTACAAGCAGGTCATAGTTTCTCCACAGACCTCATGGTTTTTTCTTCAGGATATTTTTAGCTGTACCTCTTCCTATAGCTGTGGCAGGTAGCAACTGCAGCATTATTAACAGTGGTTGCATCACTGGCGAGAGCTTAGAGTTCACTACCAGTCTTGAACAGTATTGTTGATATAGTGATAGCACTAGTCACAATAGGGATGGTGATAGTTAGCCGAGGTTCTGCCCTGGCTGGCTAGAGGCTGTGTCGAGCAGCAAGGCCCTTGTGCCTGCTCTCCCCATACACTGTCTCTGCACGTGTGCTTTTATTTAGCAGGAGCTGTCATCTCCCATAAACCCTCAGTGCGCTTACATCCATTGCCTCTGCCAACTTCTCTGCGTCAGGCACACTTGTTACAGGAGAGAGAGCTGACAGCTCCGGTCCAACTGGCCGCTCACTATCCCTGGAGAGAGAGAGACATGGAGCGAAAGAGAGATATTTGGTAGCATGTATTAACCCTTAGGCCAGAAATATACCTTACGCAAGTACACAAATGTAAACGGTGCCCTGTTGTACATACTCAACGTGCATTTTTGCGTTGCTCTGTCGGTAACATACCTCAATACTCAAAGGTACGATAGAGTTATGGTAACTCTATGTAGTGTCATTAAACCAGATGTGATGTTGTTCTGGTAGCTTCAGATAAACATGCTGACTTTAGCTAACTTGCTCAGCAAGACTATTTTCTAAATATATTGCTGTACCATGACAGTAGTTGACCTTAAAGAGAAAATTATCATAGACGTTTTGTTAACGGATGCTATAGCGCCCATTGTGGAAACGTTTAACATAGCACGTTAGGACTGTCACACTAATTAATTTTGGCAGACGAGTTTTTGTCATACAGATAAATTCAATATAATGGTTGTCTGTTTACCCATGTCAGTAATTTATTCATATTAAACTGGGATTCATAATAATTCTATTCTATTCTATTCTATTCTATTCTATTAATTGTCCTATGTAGGGTCAGGGTGATGCTGGAGCATATATATTTTATTATATTATATCATTCTATAGTATTCTATTCTATTCTATTCTATTCTGTTCTGTTCTGTTCTGTTTTATTCTATTCTTCATCTATTCTCCGAACTGTTTAAATTTCCTGTGTAGGGTTGGGGGGATGCTTCAGTTTCTATTCTATTCTATTCTATTATTCATCTATTCTCCAATTCTCTGAACTGTTGAAATTCCCTATGTCAGGTCAGGGGATGCTTGAGTTTCTATTCTATTCTATTCTATTCTATTCTATTCTATTCTAATCTCCAAACCGCTTGTCCTATGTAGGGTCGGGGGAATACTTGAGCATCTATATTATATTTTATTATATTATTCTATTATAATTGTCTTTTGGTAATAAGGGTTGGAGCGAGTGAGAGTGAGTTATTGAATCCAGGGTAATGTTTGATGGTCAAATGGTACCCGTGGATTGCTCTACAGATAGATGTGGTCAGAGACTGCCAGTGTTGAATTCATCAGCATCTCATCTCGGGCACATGAAATAGTATCATTTTCGTGCACATGTAGTCACGGCCACATTTATGCAGAGGTCACTGTATATTTTGACTGAGTGTAAAAAGCTCAGCTAGGGAAAACTTCTTATGTGTCTAAAACGGCTTCTTTCGTTCCTTAGCAGCCATGTTTGCAGGAGCTAAATAAAGAAAGTATGTAGGAGTGAAGCTTTCAGGACTTTGGAAAGCTTTGGAGCGGCTCCCACCAGGGGCCAGCCACCTCCTCTATGTCAGTTAGCCTGCTGGTTAATCATCAAACAAACTACACACAGACAGAAAGCAACAAAAACTTCTCTTCACATTTTGTCACGTTCCAGTCTCCTTTAAGCCCTCGAATGGACAGAAGATGAAATGCATGAGGCAAGGCGTGCTGACAACGCGAGGACATCCTTCACATTCGGCCTAGTGTTTCCATGAAGTTACAGCATGAGGTCTTCAGGTTTGAATACAAATCATTGTACGGTCTCTTTTGAGTCCTTCTCCGCAGGGGCTTTCCTTTCAAGTGTTCCTTCCAGTCCAGAGAAAACCAGAACACTTTTTTTTGGTGCCTGCCTAGCTCTTGGGTATGCAGAGAGAGTTTCTGCTGCTTTAGTGTGCATGCTGTTTACTTTTAAGTAAAGAGTTTTAAGTATGCATTTGCAGACTCCGGTGACAATACATTATCAAGTAATTTTTGCTCTGCGCCCATGCTTGTTTGAGTGTGACATTTGCAAGCGTCAACATGGTTTAAATTCAAACTAAAACAATGTCACTGCATGCGAAGTAAAGTTAATGAGGACGCTTTGTTTTGTTTCAGAGCAACTTGCTGACCACCTTTACAGGACTGAAGAATCAGGATAATACAATCCACGGACAGATAATTACAGCACAACCCTGATCACAATGCTAAACAGAAGACCTTTATTCACTACGGCTCCAAGCTGAAAATCCATAAATCACAACTGCTGTCACACAATCACTATACTCTATATCGGTTTTAAAATCCCTGGATTTGACATTACCCTGCTTTGCTTGTCTTCATAAAAACAAAAGATGGAAATATCTTAGAATCTCAGCATGTGACTTCATAGTTGTAGACTGACATTTATTTATTTACATTTTTTAATTAAACCGGACACTTTTAATAAATAAATGATCTATTATAGGAGTGCCTGCAACCCCTTCAGCCGTGACTTATTCACGATACAGCACTAGCCTCAAGTACCTTATTGCTTTTATAAAACGGTTCCCACACAATACAAATATTAAAGCCATATGTATCAATGCAACTTTCATGAAGTAAACTTTCACTAACGCATTCCTTCCGCCGGAAAAAATAGTCCCTGACCGTGAACAGCAACAGAAGTTACATTATTACGCCATTAGATGGCGGCAAAGATGGTCTTTATGAGTGTGTCAGTCAGTAGCGAAAACTTTTACATTGAAAAGACTGAATTGTTGTGAACACGGAACAAGACGCAACTGACAAATGCTTTGACTAGTGCTGTTAGTCACGGGAAAAACCTTTAACTGTTAAAAGGACAAGATAATACATTGGACATTTAAACATATTTTTTATCATGAACATAGGACTGACCTGAAGGAAAATGCTAAATCTGAATGCAGGTAATAAACTCGCTCACTCAATCTCTTTCTCACAATACTCTTCTACATAATACAATAAGCTTCAATGAACAATATCAATTGAGAACATACAGTTTACATTGCTAAGAGTGGTTGCTAAGGGTGTTGTGTAGTGATACACAGAACCGTTGTGTGAAGCAGTCATAGCCGTGTTTTATCGTGAATAAAACAGCTATTGACCAATCAGAATCAAGGACAGGAACTAACCGTTTTATAAAATGTAATATATTTCATATATATTTTTAAACATTTAAATTAAATGACACAGTTTAAATAAATTGTATTATTTATATATTTAACTTTATTTGATTGTGGAAATTAGATGTGACCGTTTGTATGTCTGTCCTTCACAGCCGTGTTTTCAAATTCCACTCTGACACTGGAATATCTGATATGCTAGTTAGAAATAGACAAAAATGGTTTCTAGTGTCTTCTGATTGTGACCCTCTTGCTGTTTCAAGGTTCAGGGCAAACACTTATTTGGATGCAACCTTCAGTGTTAACCTAATTTGAATTGAAAAGTTTGAGTTGAATTGATTTGAATCAAATTACACAGTGAAAATGCTTTACCACTGCCTCATCAGGACAGGGCCTTGTCTTTTTCTTTTTACTCAGTTCTTTGAGCTGTCATCAGCATGTCAGATAGAGCTGTCTTATCCATCACTGAGCTCTTCTCTCATTGTTCTGACCCGTGGAATAGATTGTCTTTGAAAATAACATGATTCTATCTGACCTTCCTTATAAACCAGCATGTAGACACTTGTAGTGTACATCAGGTCATGTTGGGCATTGTAGACGGGTATTTTATTGACATGGAAAGAGGAGTACTTGGTCGTCAAGTGAAACGCGTGACTCTTGTTTCCTCCCTGTGTGTGTGTTTTTGGTAGATTCATGTACTCTGGCACTGTGCAGCCCTGGCCTGTAGCCGGCTATGGGACAGGCCCGTCGCGTGGGGAGCAGGAAGCACCCCACAGGCCCTGTGCCTCAGTACCAGCAGGAAGAAAGGAGATTCTGCACCTGCTATAGTGCAAATCCCCGCCAAGCTCCAAAGCCAGAGTCCTCCTTTTGTCCTTGGCCAACAGTGGCTGCGTCCCTTACTGTTGGGACGGGACGGGCAGGTGCTGCCGGGCCGATCGCAGTGGTTGTACATCATTGATGTCAGTCATCGACGAGTGCCCTTTTTTTCTCCTCTTAGGCATCGATTTGAAAAAACGTCAAAGTGGAGCCCAAGATGTGATCAATGGGAGCCAGGACCCTCCTGGAATCCCACTGCAGGCTGGGGTGAGAGAATTCTATGGCGCCAAGAATTCTCTCACACCTATATTTGGGTGTCGACTGTCGACATTTTCCAAGTCTGTCCATCTTTGCTTGGTTTTTGTTTAGTTCACTCTGATAGTTTGCTTTGGTTTCTGCCTTTTGTTTTTTTCCCTTTATCATAATTGGGTTGAGGGTAAATGATAATTGTACAGTAATGCACATTTCCAACATCACTTCAGAGGGAACTGAGTTAACGGAAGTTTATATGATGGAGAGACTGAGATGTTCTTTTAAGGGGCTGTTAATGAGAAATGAAACTTTTCCATTTGATCTTTTGAGATCTTCTGTTTAACATGCTATGAAACCTATTGCAACTTTCAGAACTCATACTTTCCTTCTTAGTCCAAAAACATGATCTTTTTGGGAAATTGAGCTGCAAAAAATCTCCTTTCATTTCCCTTCAATGTTTTATTCTTTAGAACTAAATGTTTTTTGTGTGGTGTTTTTCACAATGAAAAACTTCTAAAATAGTCTCTTATGCTCGCTAAAGCTGCAGTAAAAAAGTAATACTGCAAAGTAATATTACAAAATATTTTCTTTTAAAATATATTTTAACATGTAATTTATTTCTGTGATTGCTAAATTTTTAGCAGCCGTTACTCCAGTCTTCAGTGTCACATGATCCTTCATAATTCTAATATGCTGATTTAGTGCTCAAGAAAACATTCCTTATTATTATAAATGCTGAAAGCAGTTGTGCTGTTTAATATTTTGTGGAAACCATGATATTTTTTAGGATTAATTAATAAAAAAAAATCTATTATGACCTTAACAGTTTGTGTGGCACATTGTTTTGTGAACCGATTGGAATGTACTGCAGGTTTTGCAAAGCGCCTGTTGTAGGACAGTTAAAACTACATTGCCGTTTTAAAGGTATCAAAGTATCCCATTTAAATTAAAGTTCAGAAACAGTGTGGAAAATGGTCATTTATGGCTATATAGCTAAATTCTAACCATTTTACTAACATTTATAACTGGACCTTAGGGGAAAACATAATGAAAAATGTATGATAAGAACTCTTTCTTGAAGAGAAACCCATCAGGAGGTTGTTTTACTTTATAGTATTTAATCTTTCCCTTAATAATATTTAACACTTAGCCTTTATGACTTTTATACTGAACGATAATGCAAGTTTTAAAATTCTAGACGAGGACCCTGCACACTTGCATTTCTGCCTTTCTACTTGGTGCTCAGATCATGTAAAGCAGTTTGTTAATGGCTTTTAGTCTCTGATTTGCATTTATATTTGGAACAGCTCTTTACAATTAGTGTAAGAGTGTGTGTGGCAGGTAGTCTTGAGTTCTGGATGAGGGGCAGGGTGCGAAACTTGATCAATCTATCTGAACTGCTTAGGGTTCAAAGAGTCTCTCTCTCTCTCTCTCCCTTTTTTTTTTTTTTTTTTTTACAACCCTCTAATCGATAGCAGATGTTATCACAGCTCATCAGCTGTGAATAAGTGACGTAATAGAGGTCAGGCCACCGAGGACTTCATCTATTTTCGCAACCAGTCCAACGACAAGTGTTGATTGAGACACACATGTTCAGCAGCAACACAGGGTCTGACTAGTCTGTGTGTGTGTTTGTGCATGGCTTGGTTTACAATCACAGTGCAGTGAGGGACATGAAATGATTATACTGAAAAATGGAGCTCTATATATCAGTGAGCACCACGCTCAGCATATCAGTAAGAAAGTTAAAGAGACGAATGCAGGCCAACCGGCACAGAGCAGCAATGCGGTAATGGAGCCACAGCTCGATATTGTAGAGAAAGAGAGAAACTATAAAATCGGTGAAGAGGTCCACCTCAAGCAGGACCTTGGAAATGGTACGGAAATCAAGCACAAGGCAAACTAATAAAATTCACCCTCCAAGCACAAATGTTACCCTGCTTCGCTTGTCTTCATAAGAGCAGGCCGGCAATATCGTAAAACCTCAGAATGTTGTGAGGTCATATTACTGGTTTGTATTGTGGCGTTTGCAGATTGACAGGAATATGCAGATGGTATGAGTGTAAATGAAATGAAAGGAACCATGCTTGTCTGTTTTTGAATTAAGTCTCTTATGCTCACCAAGTCTCCATTTATTAGATCAAAAACACATTCAAAACAGTAATACTGTAAAATTTTACTAAAATTTCAAATTACTGTTTTCTATTTTAATATATTTTAAAATGTAATTTATTCCTGTGATGGCAAAGCTGTCATTACTCCGGTCTTCAGTGTCATATCATCCTTCAGAAATCATTCCAATATGCAGATTTGGTGCTCAAGAAACATTTCTTATTATTTTCAATGTTAAAAACAGTTGTGCTGCTTATTATTTTTGTGGAAATATTATTATTGAGAATTCCTTGAAAAGAAAGTTTTATATATATATATAAAATCCAACAAGAAATGTCTGAGCTACACCTGTTTGAAGTCGATAGACACAGCAAAGTCAATTTTGAGAAAAAACGAGTTAAAGTTTTCTGAAGGTTCCAAAACAAAGACACCTAGCAACCAAACCTTAAAATCCCTGGTAATACCACCAAATTTGGCACAAACCAAGTCAAAAACCTTATCTATGAAGAAATATATATTGAACTTTTTTTCCCATAATTCCACAATTGTTTGATTAACATTAATGAAACAGACAGCCTATATATTAAGACCTACATCACACGGATCTAATGTTACACATCAGATGTTTTTCCCCAACAGATAACCAAACGTTCACTTAAGACATAACAGACAATGTTTGCGCTGATAATTGTCAATACAGATTTTTTTTTTTAAATACTGTAATTCTGTGTATATGTGTAGCTATATCAGGATCTTGACGTCTTTGTGCATGCGCTTCGGATCTGTCAGTCAGCACGAGTAAGATCATTTTGTTTACATCACCATGAGTTTGAAAATCACATTTCATTGGTTCAGACTTATGCCATAGAGAATTTGCTATGAATATTCACAAAGTTGGAATGCCGTGCTATACAACAATACCAAACTTGTGATGAGAGGTAGCGCCAGTCATCCAAAAGCGAGCATTTTTCACGATAAAAGGAAAGGTACTCTTCTCAGAAAACGTACAAATAAAGATACTTTTAGATGTTTAATTGCTTTTTGGAACATTGGGATCGTTAGAGGAGGGCTTAATGAACTAATTTTTGTGAAAACCTTAAATTCAACCAAAATTGACACTTTTCAATTGTTTTGCCTTTAGCTCGAAATTAGACTCTCTCACACACACACACACACACACACATATATATATATATATATATATATATATATATATATATATTGTAACAATTTACTATTGAATACTTTTGATCATCTTAATGCATCCTTGAATGCATTTTTTGTTAATTTTGTAGTCTTGTTGGTCAACGCTGTTCATCATTTTGAAAACCAAAAGACAATTTAATCTTTTAAATTGGTCTTAGTATAAGGATTAACTTTCTCTTGATGTTTTGCCATAAAATAGTTCATTGTACTGACAAAACATACTGTAATCTGAACTCAGGACCCAAAAAAGGTTCCATTTGTGGCCAGTTGTGAGTCCGCTGTCTTGTCACAGTATTGAGTTTGCTGTTTCTGGCGGTCAGCAGGGTTACTGGTTTTGCAAGTCAAATACAGAAAGGTGAGGATGTGCTTATCTCTGGCTGACAAGTGTGATCTGTGTCAGAAACGGGTGCAAGGCGTACCCTGTGCTCTATCTGCCCCATTCTCAAACTTACACTGATTGACACTGGCTTGCCACAAACTACCCAGCTTCCTTTTTGCCTTGAGCCCCTCTGGCCCAGATCAGTATACAGAACTACACATCGACAAAATAGACAAAATGTACTTTTAAATGAGATTCTCATGTTTTTGGGAAGCGAATTCGTCTGGTTGCACTTTGCCACAAAGAATTAAACTGCTCGTTATTTTAATAAACGAGGTAGGACAATATATTATTGCTCTGAAGTCACAGTGAAATATTTGTTTGTTACCCTGTCGATCCACAGAGGTGGTCGAATCGGTGGTAAAGCCACATTCTATTAGGTTCAGAAGGCCTTTCCTTCACTCACTTGGGGCCAGTCGCCTGGCAAGTTTAATACAAATTGTAATTGGGTGCCATAAATCGTGAACAGCGACAGACTAGGTCAAGGCCCAGAGACAAGATTACTAAAGCATTACGGTCAATCAAAAGAGTCCTTGAATTGGAAGATTTTAATTAGAGTTTGGTTCTTGTATGTGTGTGTGTGTGTGCGTGTGTGCCGTGTACTAATGCGTCTCTCTCGTTGTTCTCCTGAAAGTTTGTTGAAATTTTGGGAACTGAAATTGGAATCAATTAAATCCTCAGCGCTGGAAGTTAAATGCCAATGTGGATGCTAATAAAATGTCTCGGCTTCGGCAGTGTCAGTAATACAGTGATTAAAAATGTATCTTAATTGGCAATATTCATGCGATTCACTGCAATGCTTGGGTTAATGTCGGAGACAGGGAGACGTCCTCGGAGTGCTCCATATAAACCCTCGTCTCCTGTCTCTGCCGAGAGAATATTTGCACGATGAAGGGTTTGGCTCTGTTAAGCCCCCTCATGTCTTAATGGAGCAGATCCCCCTAATCATTCTGTAATCTCTTTTAGGCTAATGTCAGCAATATGTTCACAGAATTATTGCTGATTTGGAACGCACTTTAAGATTGGGGAAGGGAAATCTTACACTCGAGCAAGTGAGCTTAAGAAGTCTCTTGACAGACGAAAGGTAAATCTTCCATCATGTTTGTTTTCCTCACTCAATTTTACATTCATAATAGGTTAAAATCAGCTCATTGATTCCAAAGTGCTAAGAAGCTTACCACTAAAATGTAACATTTGCACTAAAAGTTTGAGTTCAGCCCTTGTTTGAGGGCGCCGTTTCCTTGAGGGCAACTTGATCTAGTTTGCGTGTCACATGACAATATCAAAAGGCATCGTCTAGCTTGGGTGGGACTTTCAATCAGCAGATTTCCTAGCTTCATAATGCAAATGTTAAACAAACATGCTTTGAGGTTTCTAAAATGGCTCTGTTCATAAAAATGCATGAGTTCCCAATGTTATGCTTAAGGATCAAACTATGGCCATTCGCCAGTTCAGTCTTGATGGCTGTGACTGCCCATCAGAGGAGGCAAAGGAGGCTGAGCTTCCTCAAAAATGTATTCAAAATAATGTAACAATGAAAGTAATAACATTTAACTGTTATTTCAATCATTTATTTACTTATAGATAAGTACTGTTTCCATCCATCCATCCATATTTCCCTACAATTTACTGATTTTACTAATTATCTATCTATCTATCTATCTATCTATCTATCTATCTATCTATCTATCTGTCTATCTATCTGTCTGTCTGTCTGTCTGTCCGTAAATATATATTAGATTAAATTATTTTACTATTGTAAAATTTTAAAATATTAGGTATAACCTGAGTATGAGAGCATCATTATGAGGCAAAATATATATATGATATTAAAGCCAACTATCATTAATTGATTTCGTTTGATCAATATTGATTTGCATATCACCTTCCTCAGAAAATCCTCTCACGGACCACTCCTGCTCGCTGGAATACTTATACGCAATGTGTGAATGTTTAAATGTACCATATTACTACTTGAATATGTTGAATATGTAGCTTTGACCTAACAATTATGGTGTGTCGTTCCGCTCATATGGGCATCACAACTTTGAGTTCAGCTTGCATCATTTCTTTCTCTTTTTTTCTTGCATGCTATCCTGTTGTCTTTTGACTGTCACAATAAAAAACACCAAAATGGCCAAAAATAAAATATAAAAGGTAAATGTCTCTTAGTAACTTCTGAAACATTTTTGATGTATAACATGTTGTCGTCTTTTCTCCACACTTAGCCAAAAGTTTTAAAAAGTCATTGAGTGGTGTGTTATTCACACATGATTTGGCCAAGGGTGGAGGAGAGGGATGTACCCTACTTTGTCTTGAGCATGTCGGGCTGTCAGGGTCTCTCTCGCTCCGTCTCCCACCTGGCCCAATGAGATAGCAGGTGTGGGGAGAGGGTTCCCAGAGGACTGCTGTAGACAATCGGCTACATTCTCTTCTCCTCTCCCTTTCTCTCACTGGCTGACACAGGCAGTAATCCCCCCCCCCCCCCCCCCCCCCCATCAGACAAATGTGAAGTGAGGAGAGGTAAGCATCAGCACACACGCTGGACATATGCATCATTCACCTCTCTGGTCTCCTGGCCATACATTTAATTGGTGAGCTGCATCCGGTGACATTGCCACACATTTGCATTCCCGCTGCTGATTGCAGTCCCCCAAGTTTCAGAGAGAGAACAAGTTTCATTTTGCTCTTTCTAAGACATTAAAGTGCCTTTATTTGTTGCATGATTGATGTATCTATGAGTAGTGGTTTGGTTATTCGTCTCCAGGCATCTACATTTGTTAATATCAAGAGTTTTAGTTCTAGCACTTGTATTGCTGTTTCCTCAAGGGCTATTGGGTTGTTTATTCGTGAATTAGGATATTCGTGCCTTTCAGGGATATTTAAGACATAATGGCATTTTGTAAAGAATCATGAAACCTACTTCTGCTGAATTTAAACAATGTTACATTTGCACACCATTTTTCTGCTCCTTGTTGTGTGATAGTAAACTATTCTTACATCATTTCCTAACCAGGCGGCAAGTTTCCAGTGACAAGCAATTGGTCTGTCTACACTGAACGCGAGACTGCTGCGCGATGTGAGCAAGGGGTCAAGGTTTGTCTGGTTAGCATGGTTCTGTTAGGTAGATGCAATAATAACACCATTCTGCAGTCAAAATGCATCTTTCTCTGTGGACACCAATTCAAAAGTACTCTCACTTAAAACATAATATAGCATATATAGATTAGGGTCCAGTTCTCACTATTAAATGGTTAGTTCACCCAAAAATGAAAATTCTATGATTCTTTGATACCTTTCTGGACCTTGAAAGTGGTGGTTAAATTACTGTCTATGGAGGAGTCAGATACCTCTCGGATTTCATCAAAAATATCCTAATTTGTGTTCAGAAGATGAACGAAGGTCCTATGGGTGTGGAATGACATGAGGATGAGTAATTAAAGTCCCCCTGAAATCAAAATGTAAGTTTTTTAGCTTTTAGTATGAATATGTTAGCCTTAAGGTTATGAATAAGCTGGTGTGTTCCAAAACAATGACAAAATTTGCATTTAGGAGATATAAGCATTCAAAACTTACAGTCTCTCACTTCCGCTAAAATGGATCACGGATTTTAATGACATCACATTGCGCTTCAGCTTCTCATCAAATCTTCTGTCCAATCAAAAGCTCTTTAGAATCTGAAGTCCCGTCCCCTCCTGCACAATAAACAGATGCTGAAGCTTTGGCTGAAATCGGTCATTGTTCACACATTTACTAGTTTCTACATGGTGAATGGCACATTACACTACATAGAGAATAGGGAGCGATTCAGACAGTGTAGATATGCTTTCCATTGATGCGAATGAAGTCCGTTTTCGCGTTAGTGTCACGTGAACCGTCGCAGCACGAGCAGTCTGTTCCGGTCCAGAGACACGAGAGCATAGTGGATCATATCCGTGGACCGCAAGTTGGCTCAGACCACAAAAGGTATCGGACCCATTTGAATTCTGCACAGAATGCTGTATTTTAAAGTGAAATAGAGGACATTAGGAGGAGAAACGGTTAGAGATTAGAAGGAAACGGAGGTTTTACCGAGTTTAACAGCTCTGGCCAAGCTGTGTTATAAACAAACACTATTGGCTGTTTGATATGTCCCGCCCTGTCTTCCTGTTTCAGTTGAAATTATGTCAATACATTGAATAATGCTGTGCTTTCCAAGACACTTCAGCGGGCCTTTAATGACAGAATTTTCATTTTTGGGTGAACTAACCCTTTAACTACGATTTTTCCTCAATAAACTTCTAATTACTGCTTATTAATAGTTAGTAAGGTAGTTGTTAAGTTTAGGTATTGGGGTAGGATTAAGGGAAATAGAATATGATCATCCAGAATAAGGCATTAATATGTGCTTTATAAGTACTAATAACAGCCAATATCCTAGTAATATGCATGCTAATAAGCAACTAGTTAATAGTGAGAATTGGACTCTAAACTAAAGTGTTACCAGAGATATTAGTTACTTGGCAGTGCTTATTATTGTTTATTTTAAATACTATTTCAAGGAATTAATAACTAATATTTTCAATTATTATCCCAAAACTTGATAGAACAAGCTCAAGGATACAGACTGACTTTGAGTTTTAGACTTAAGATGAAACTAGAAGAAAACGGTCAAAAGAGAGAGCGGGGTAAATTTCACAAAAGGGAAACAGAAGGGATACCGTAGCTTCAGTTCTGTGTCGATGACACCTCTCGAAAGCATTTCATTCATCAAGGGGGAGAGGGCTTGAGCCTGTGTAAATTGCTGCAGATAAAGGGACAAACCTTGAAGAATTGGATTGTGAGGGGAAAGGATTTGAATTCCCCTCTGGTGATCGGTGCCGTATATGGGGCCGCTTTCGTAGCCCGTGGCTACTGTTGAGCTTTACCGCAGAGCTGTTGCTAATCTTTAGTGCGCTACTGTTATTTCACTTGAACACACAGAACTCAACATGTCCTACAGCAGCAATGATCTTTGTCAGAGTCTTTATTATTTTACTTTTTTAAAGGGGTCTTGAACTGCATTTTTTTATTTTATAATATTATCTGAGGTCCACATATAATGTTAGCAAGACTTAAAACATAAAAAAACATAATCATTTAGAATTAATAAGCTGTTTTTGATCCTGTCTATGAACCGCTCTCTTATGACATGTAAAAGCAGGTGGTAATGTCTGTCTGTTAGCTTAGACCTAAAAAATGAACATAAAAGATCTATGTGAAGATTTAAAACCCCATTGTGCTGTGAATAATTTAAAGATACATTTTTTTAGGGTGAACTATTACTTTCATAAACTCATGATCATAACCATTATGATTTCCGTTTTTGCTGCTTAGTTTTCATAAATGGTCTTTGTGGACTGGAAAGAGAGGAAGCTTTGCACTGGGAAAATTAGAGTATGTCTACATAGCAGATGTCTCTTTTAAACTCTTATTTCAAATGAGCAAGGCAAAATCCTGTTTTCCTTGATATGCCCGTTTTAAAGCTGAATTATCAAATACGCTTCTAGTAATAAAGTACTCATGAGAGCAATGAAAGAAACTCATAAATGTTATATGAACCTATAATGTTTCTCCATCTCTGATAGCTCCCACTGAGGTGGCGTGTTTGTGAAAGAGAGCCATGGGATGCATTGTGGAAGTTGCCTTTTTGTTTCCTCCATCCAGACGCCCATCCTGTTTGTCAGCCTTTCTGTGCCGTCTCACACTTCCAGAGGAAACAAAGTCTTTGCATTAAATTCCCTTGCATAGACGAAGCCATCCATGATGTTTAATTCATTCGCTAAGAGCCAGAGGACACTCCTTGTAAAATTCTAGAATAAAAAGAAAATTTGGGAGAAGAAAGGAAAACAATTTTCCCCCTTATTTCCCCTTAGCATGTATGTGTGATAGGAATGAAGTGAAGGCTCAAGACAACAGAAATCAAGAAAGGTGAACCGACTTAATGAGCTGAATGGTTGAGGAGGGGAAGAAAAAAAAAACAAATAAATAATTCAAGTGAAAGTCAAAGAGGAACAGCGGAGAAGGTCGTCTCTCACCTCTCATCTGTTTTTGCTTCTCTTGTTCAGGAGAGCCGAGAGGGTACAATGCTCCAGCGACGTCTAGCAGCAGCGTCTCACTAATCAGGCCTTGATTAAACATCCATTCAGAGAGGCAGGGATTAGGGGAAGTCCCCTCGGAACCGGCTTGCTAGACTGAGAGGGAAGAGAGGCAGAAAAGTTTTTGATGTGTCAGTCATGCAGTCCGGTCATTGTTTGACTGCTTTCACCTCCCCAGCCGAGACCGGCAAACAGTTCGTTTGGAGCCACAGCGAAGCAATGCAATGGAAGGGCAACACAATTATGTCCATTCAGACGCTCATCCCAGGAGCGCCGTATGGGCCTCGGAAAAGCTCCGAAGCACACGCGGAAAATCTGTCCAAAACGGGGTGGCCCAAAGGAGAGTGCCCTGCTTTGTCGATGAAAGTTATCCTGCCCTTGAATAGCATAGAGCAAAGAGTATGGCATTACAAGATCTTAGACGGCATGCCTGTTTATCTCCTGCTCCCCATCATTCATTTGGTTATTGGCTTATTGGCAAGCACACTTTTTGCATTTTTAATTGATAACAGGTCATAACAGTAAGGATTTTTTCCTGCTAGTTCAGATTTGAACATGCCCTACCAATATTTTTTGCTTGCCCAAGTACAAAAAAATTATTTTATTTTTAGCAGCATATTTTAAATGTCAAAAAATACATTTATATTTTAATTAAACATTACATTTTCAGTCAACTTATATCATCATCAAACTAAAAATATACTTATATTACAATAAAAAAATTATAATTGTTTTTTTTATGTATGTATTTTTAGAATTTATGATTAGTATTTTTATAAACTGATTAGAAAAATTGTGTTAATAGTGCCTTGGTTATTATGATTATTTTCATGTGTTAATTTCTATTATGTTAACAGATCTTAACAGAGGATTTTTTTTTTTTTTTTTGATAGTTCATATTTGAACTTGCCCTACCAATATTTTTTTCTCAGCCAAGTACAAAAGTGATTTTATTTTTATTAGCATATGTTAATTTAGTCTACATTTATAATTTTCATTAACCTTTTTTTTGTTTTGTTTTACAGTTTTTACGAATTTATTATTAGTATTTATACAAATGTCTGAGCAAACATAACATTTTTGTTGATTGTGCTGTGCTTATTGTTAACCCATGGTTATCATAAATGTTATTTTTGTTCATTTTTATTTTAAATTCAACTCTCCCTTTTATTTATTCATTTCGTCAAAAAATATGTTTTTGAGATATCAAATTTTAATGCCATTTTTCATCTTTACCTGTAATATCTTGAAACAGTGCCTTTAGAGACTGAGATATCTCTTTTTGCAGTTCAAGGAAAATCCTGGAAAAGGTTAATGTTGCCAAAAGCGAGATCTCACCCACCAGTGCTCGAGAGGAAAATGGAGTTCATTGTTAATGATCCGCAGAAACATTTAAATCGCACAGAGTTAAATTAACTTTGTGCTAGCTCCATTTGTGTAGCACCGCATAAAGTAGGAATTCAGCCAAGGAAAGCCTAAACACCATTTTTACTTTTTACGCCATCTAACCGCACTAATTTATGACAATATGTTTTTTTAGCATCTTAAAGGACTATAATCTTTAGTAGAACATATTCTTGAATCTTTCACATTTTTTGATCTCAGTAAAAGAGATAATGAATATAGCAATTCAGAAGGAGATCCAGGGGACAATGTAGCCCTTAACACTCATGACCTTGTTCTGTGGTAAACGGTGATAAGCATGTTAAGTTCTGACTCCTCTGTCACAGCAGATGTTAGAGTTATTAACTGGATGTTTCTCGCGTTATTAAATGATTTATCTAAGTTCTGTGGAGATGACTGTTATGTCCAAATTAAATTATATGACTTCATCAATCAGCCAGAGATGTTTTAGGTCAAAACTACTGCTGGGGGGCTCATATTTGCTTGTGTTTTTGTGCGAGGTGGGTTATTATATAGAAACGAGTGCGTGTCAGAGTATGACATTGCTCTGGGCCCTTTATTCTGCTTGTTACAGTGTTAAAGTATTTCATTTATTCAGCGTGATTCTTGCTGAGAGCTCATTTTTTTCTATCGGAGGGAGAGAGCGACTGGCACAGGAGGGGCGTAATGAAATTGCCAAACGTACTTGCATCCCAGAAATCTAATCCATGTCTATTGTTTATTATTGAGAGACAGTCATTATTAAATGTACAACTTTGGCATCGTTTGAATACCAAGGGCAGGTTTTGGACCCTTTAAGCTGATGATTGCCCCTTTATCCAATTTGGAGGCGGTTAGATGGGGAGAGAATTGGTAGTGTAATTGACAGAGATTGCTGTAGGTTTCAGTGCTAATATGCTGGTAGCTGCTCACAGGTCGTTTGTTTCCTTTCACAGCTCTTTCACGGCTGTGAGAGTAGGTTGAATAAACTTGCTGTGATAAAAGATTATGGGAAGGCTTTTTTTGTCTGTGACCACTTTATACTGTACATAGCATTTATCAGGGTTGAGGGTAACACATTACAAGTAACATTCATTACGTAATCAAATTACTTTTTTGATGTAACTAGTAAAGTGACTCATTAATTTAGAATTTTGCACATTAATATTTGAGTTACTTTATTTTTGTTCATATGTAAACACAGAAGCTGTACGTAAATAACTTAGCAGAATGACAGGGGAGAGACAAATTTGTTGAATAAAGTCGTTATTTTTGTTTTTGCGTTTTTGCGCACAAAAGTATTCTTATCGCTTCATAATATTAAGGTTGAATCACTGCCGTCACATTGACTGTTTCAGTGTTTTTACTACTTTTCTGACCTTGAATGTGGTAATTTCGTTGCTTTCAATAAAGGGTAAAAAAAAAAAAAAAAAAAAACTCTCAGATTTCATCAAAATATCTTAATTTGTGTTCCTCTTTTGGGTGTGGAACAACATGAGGGTGAGTAATTAATGATATAATTTTTTTTTTGGGTGAAATAACCCTTTAAAGTGCACTTTTTCTTTTTGTAATTTTCAGTGTGAACACACTACTCGCACTATTTATACTTTTGTACGCGATTTGGGACGCACCTTATGTTGTTGAAGGCATTACTATATTAAACACTTGCAAAAAGAACTTCTCAATAAAAAACACCTGCAAGGCTGGAAGAGAAAAAGTAGCATAATGCATTACTTTACATAAAAAGTAACTAAGTGACATAATTACTTTTTAGGGAGTAACACAATATTGTAACCCATTACTTTTAAAAGTAGCGGTAACACTATTTTACAGTGTCTGTTACAAGTTACTGTAGTAATAACTATAAATAATGCATAGTTACATGCAACTAACCCTAAATCAAACCCCAATCCTAACCCTAACCCTATAGTAAGTACATTTAGTTTGTTATTATTACTCAGTACTTAAATGTATAATTACACTGTAACACGGACACCTTAAAATGAATGTAACTAAAGTAACTTTCCCCAACACTGGTATTCTGGTGTGTGCCCATGTCTGAATGCCTGCCTTAAATAGCAGTTTTATTCAGGAATAGTTCACTAATAAATTAAAAATCTCTTTAATTCACCCTCATGATGTTCCAAAACCCTATGATTTTGTTAATTCCATAGCCATCCAGAGGAGATGTTTGGCAGCATGTTCACTCTGCTCTCCATACATTGAAAGTGAATAGTGACCAGGGGCTACCAAGCTCTAATTATATGTATGAAGTTGTAATTATGGATATTTTTCTTACAAAAACACGTTGCTTCGCTTCAGAAGGCCCTTATTAACCCATTGGGGCTGTATGGATTAATTTTATGATGTGCTTTTTTGTGCTTCAAAAAGATGGCACCATTCATTCTCATTATAAAGCTTGGAAGAGCCAGAATTTTTTTAATATAACTCTGATTGTGTTTGGCTAAAAGAAGATAGTCATATGCACCTTGAGGATGAGTAAATTATGGGATAATTTTCATTTTTGGGTGAACTATCTCTTTAAATCGTGGGCTGTTCATCATACAAAATCTATCGTATGACTTCAGAAGACTTGCAATGTATCATGCCTTTTATCATTTTGGCTCACCGTTTACTTTCATTGTATTGAAAAGATTGGCGTAAGATTTTGCTAAATATCTTTTATGTCCCAAGAAAGAAAGTCATATAGGTTTGGAACAACATGAGGTTGAGTAAATGTACAGAATTTGCATTTGAAGGTCAATTTTTGCTTCAAGCTTTTGTCTATGTGTGTGTGCATTCAAACATAGAAAAATGTCGTCAGGGCTGGATGCTTAAGAGTTTGTCTCCAGATGATTGTCAGGGCTAGCAATCAATAAGGATGTGAAGTGGCTTATCTCTTGCATTGTGTCAATATCACCACCATCTGTGTTAGCCCTCTGATAAACAAGGTTTCAGGAAGCTCTTCTTAAAACAAGCATTAAGCTCTAGTGGTGACATCTAATTTTTCCTTTAGGGCCTTTTGTAGCTTGCAGAACCACTTGATGACATTCCCAGGCCAAGTACACTAATGTTAGGCAGAATGAACGGCAAGTACAAAAGAGATCTATTGGTCAATTGTTATCTGATTAGTCATTTAAAAGGACGCAAATAGATTTGCATTCACAGACCAGAGCCTCAATGGAAATCAAGCTTCTTCCGATAAAATGCCACCCTTTCATGCATAAACAAATTTAACTGGGAATTTTATGAAATGTTTGACTTTTTCGATAAGCGACAGCCTAAATCTATTTACACAAGCCTTTGTTGTATAAGAGTTAATGTCCTGTGAAATTAAAAATCTCACCAAAAAACATTTCCAACTTGTAAAAGCAGCATGCTATCTATTTATGATATTCATGCTTGGCCACTAAAAAAATGAGCCATGACTATGGAAAAAATGCATTACTGGCAGATTCAACTCGGAAAACAGGGTCATTAACAAGGAAAGACGAAATGTCCAAGTGTTGAGATCAAACGCGCGTCCCTCCAGCTGTGCTACAGTTCCCTGTGATAGAAATCTTGTCTCGGTTGCTTTAAGATGTCAAATGACAAATGCTGCAATTAGCGGCCATCTTAGCGGATGTGAAAATCTTTAACATCGCCGTAACACTGTTGCTCAACAAAGCCAAGCATGAAATGAATGTGATATTACCAGGAACAAACATAGAATATGCGGTCATTTTTTCTCAAACAGATCCCGGTTGCTAAACTGACCTCTGTCAGACTTCAAAAGGAACATTTTATCCCCAAATCTACAATGACAGCTGTCAAATTGTGCAGCTAATTCTCAGTACCAGCGCTAGATTTGAGTTGACCTATGGTACGGTTTGTGCTAGCTGCTCTACACGAATTCCTCTATCTCCATCTTAATTCTAGTCATCCTCTATCTTCACCTATCTGCTCATCTCTGCATGTAAGAGAGCTTCTACCTGAGGTCTGCTGTGGCATGTGTTATGCGGAAGGATCTGGGTGGTCTACACTTAGCATTCCGGGCAGCTGTTTGTCATTGTGAGTTATGCGGCTATAATTGCACAGTGCCGCTGGGCTAGACCTTGGGGAACGTGGCCTTGTCAAGGTGCATTCGTGGCAGGTTGCGTGGCTCTGCCCTTATTGATCAGGCAGGGCCTGGATATCTCACTGTGCTTGGGCTCCCCCCATTGGAGTATTTACACAGCAGCTCATCTGAAGGAAAGCAGATAATTGGTTATATTAGAACCTAGAGGGAGAGAAACTAGGGCCATTTCTGCTTTAGTTATGGAAGACTGTGATACAGTACATCATTTGAGAGAACTGGGCAAGGTGAAGTTGTTAAAAGCTAGAAGTTGTTAAAAGCTAAAGTTTAGTTTAATTTTTAGAAAATGAATGCACTTTTGTCATTTTTATTAGTTTATATTTAAGTATTACTAATTGGGTTTAATTTACTTTTTAGTTTAGTAAAAAGGTTAGTTTACTCAAAAATGAAAATTCTGTCATCATTTACTTATTGTTCCAAACCAGTAAGACTTTCGTTCATCTTCGAAACACAAATGAAGATATTTTAGTGTAATATGAGAGCTTTATGTCCCTCGATTGACAGTCCACACAACTACCACTTTGATTCTTCAAAAAGTTCATAAAGAGATCGTAGAACTAATCCATATGAATTGAGCCCAAATAGCCCAAATTTTCTGAAGAGACACAATCGTGTTATGATGAGTGATTATGAAAGTAGTAAAGTCCACTGTTGTGAACATATCATTTCTTTTTCAATTATTTTTGATGAATCAGTTAATCCAGTTCACAAAATGGTTCTCTAAACGATTCCCTCACAAACTGGACTGATTCTTGTGTCCAGTTCAATGGTTAACTCACTAGAGGGAATGGTTATCAGTGAAAAACGACTTCAATTTCAGTTTGCTTCTCACACAAAGCTGTCATATGGCTTTAAAAGGCTTATCATAGTGCACAAGTCATTCAGACCACTTTTATGATACTTTTAGGGTGCTTTTTTGTCATTTTGGAGCATTTTGGACAGCCCCAGTCCTGTACTTTTATTATTACCCCTTCAACTTTTGTGTTCTGAGGAAGAAAGTCAGTCATACAGGTTTTAAACAACATGAGGGTAAGTAGGCCTAAGTAACAACAGAGTTTTCTTTTTATTTAAAAAAAAGAAAAATTCACTTCTTCATAGTTAAACTAAAGTGAAGCATACTTGTTTGTGTAAGCCATGCTTACGAGTTGTAGAAACTTTGTTTTCATCTAAAGGAACCATTTAGGCCTGTTACCAATTAGAAACATTGATCAAACGGGCTCTCCTGCAGGTTATGTTCCATAGTCTTCCGTCAACGTCTTGTTCCAGAGTGCTGGGGGAGAAAAGAAAAATCAATAGTATGCTTTTATGTGCAATAAAGCTGATTCTTTTGCAGGAGAACTGAACCATAATCAAGGTGTGTTAAACTGATGATGTTTATGAGGCAGTCTGTGAACACATATTATGAGGGTATAAAATGTCCTGTAAGAGAAATAGTTTGAGGGAGGAAGCAAATCAATGCATGTTTACAGCTGCTTACACAAATATTCTATGTACATACTTTAGATAAGTTACTTCTTTCGCTCTCTCTCTTTCTTTTTACTCCTCTTGGCATCTATCTATCTATCTATCTATCTATCTATCTATCCATCCATCCATCCATCCATCCATGGTTCATTCTATGTATCATTTATTTTATCGTTCATGCTATCTATCGTTCAATCTTAATGAATGCTTTCCATGTAAAACTCACTGGATCATTCGTGTCTGTAGCACAAAGAGTCATTGAGATTGTGCTTGTTGGCAAGATCCATTGCTAGAATGATCTTTCTGTGATCTGCCTTGCTAATAGTGTTAAAATAGCCCTCCTCAGCAGACCACAGACTGTGTATGCGACCCAATTGACCCGTGCAAGCTGACCAGAGCCGAGAGCGAATGTTCACCTCCTTTACATGGCTCTTTACTGCTAAAGCCAGTGTCACATGCCCATCTTCCAAGATATTAGCAACTTGTCACGCTCTCCCTGCAGCTAAAAATATTCTGTCTGGGCTACTGGAGGGGTGGCCAAGTGGAACGGGATGACGGCTCGGCTCCCCTGCCCCTCTGATCAATCTCTCCCAGTCCCAAGCAGCAAGCTGTCCCTCCTCGCCTAGTGTGACCTTTACCAAAGCTTTTCCCAGCATGCTCAGCCTGTCTGTCTGCTGCCACCCAGCTGTCAGGTACCTCTAAGTCTCCTCCTGCTTCTCCAGTGTGTGTAGTTGGTCACGCTGCCCACAATGACACATCCTCCTGACCCCTTGTCTTGGGCTAAAGGAACTTTGCTGGTGGCAATGCCCACAATTTTATGTCCAGTTATTTTTTATATAATATTGGTCAGAAATGTGAAGCATCCCTGTCAGATGTATGCATAAGATGTATCATGCAATTATATTAAAAGACCAACTACAGGAAGCTTTGTCACGCTTTTGCTTTCAAAATATCTCTAAATTCTTAACCAGCCATGTATATCCGTGTTAACATTGATACAATCTTATTTATTCACTTTGACATCTTAAACTCTAGCAAGGGGTCATTGTTATCCGTACAAATCTTGATGGCTGAAATTCTGTTTGGTCGAGCCGCTCCCACCATAGCGCCCTTGTTCACCATCTGAACCCTGTTAGGAAAGAGAGTACTGTTGCCCAAGGGTCATCCATTTGCATTTCACTTGATGGTGAAATGTCAAAATAGCTCAAAGGAATTTCTCTTGTTGTTTACTGCAGTATAACACTCCGCATGCCAAGCACTCCACGCTGCCTCTGAAGGCGCAGAAACAGTTTGGGAATTGATGATTTTCAGGAATTCGAAAAGACTGTGAGGGCGGGCCAGTCAAAAGAGGTTGTCCCTGTAGAAAAATAAAGGAACAAGATAGACAAATGGATTAGAAATGCTTGCTGAAAGCGTCAGGTTTAAATAGGGTACGGCAAGCAGCCCCTTTCCCTATTGGCTGGCTGTACGCTTGTCTTTAATGCAGCTACACGCTGTAACGTTCCTTCAAATGGGCGAGGAATCAAGCACTTTTGCTGCTCTTGATCCCCTAGCTAATTACCTTGGGGGGTTACCGTATGCTTATTAAAATTCTTGCTCTCCCAAACATTGAGTTGTTTTCAACATGGGGAAAAAGGAAAAGGCATACTGATAGCTTTGCTCTAAGCTAAAAGACTATTGAACATTTCTTAAAAAATATATAAAATATTCACCAGGGATATGAAGTCTTACACTTTAATAATTCAGTGTAAAATTGTCTTTAATTGAGGTAAATAAATAAACAACACCCCTTGTTCATGCTGCACCAAATATATTTTATATATTTAATTATATTTCAATATTTTTTCTACTGTTATGAATAGGGATGCACCGATACCATTTTTTAAGGACAGAGTACGAGTACCGATACTTTTTTTCTAGTACTCGCCGATACCGATACAAATGCCTATACATTTATTAATTTCTCTCTCTCTCTCTCTCTCTCTCTCTTCTTCTTTTTTTTTTTTTTTGATGTTGCAGTTTTCCAAGCACAACACAGTGAGACTAATGAATGTAGGACACCTTCTTTATTATTACTCTATTGAAAAAAGTAATCATTTTTATGTGCTTGTCACAAACTTAAAGAACAAAAATTACGGTGTCCAATAACCTTCAAAGGGCATAATTACCAATATATATAATTGTTGTTATATAAAAATAAATTTACAAACAAATTACAAACAATACAACAAATACTATAGAGATACAAATTAAATAAACTTGTTTTTCAGACACAGTAGGTTTATTTACCATGTATACATTTATTTAACATATTTTGTTGTTTTATTAACATTAATGACAAATATAGGCTACGGTCCCTTTAAGACTGAATCCATGGATACTGACACATATCCTGTTTTCACCCAAATGTTTACGTCCACTTAAGCCATAACCGACTGTATTTACGTGAGATACTCCACATGATGGACATTTTGACAACTATGTGTGCATTTGACCATTCAGGCGCAAGGAGAACTGATCGCGTGCTGTCTCAGAGAACAGGGATCACGCGCAAGAAAGAGAGAGAGCGCTTCTGGCCTGTGTCATTCAGCGCGATTCTGCCTATCCCGCCTTCATTAATCGATAACGAATTGTGATTGAAAGCATGCAGTTCGCAATGTGTGTGTTGTTATCATTAATTTTGAAGTATTTCCACACCTCTAGTCTTTCCACCATCCCTAGTTATGAAAACAGTATTGCCATATTATATAGATTATATTTATATAATTATTATATATTTTATATTGTTTTTTTATATTTTAATTATTAAAAAAAAAAAATTATTATGCTAATTTCATGCAAATTGCTTGAAAGCTTCCATTTTGCTGGTTTTGTACATACCCCAGTCCTTAAAAAAAACAATATAATGAATTGCTGGTAATTGTGCTCATGCCCTTCTCATCTATGATACAATTCATTATTGCACACAGTGTTGACAATTAGTAGGGTGTAATAGTGCCATAATGCTATGGTTGAAATATGTCCTTTTTTGATTGCAGGGACCATGGATCAGAACTAATTCTAGTTTAATTGTTCCTATATTTCAGAGGTGGCAAGTTCTGAAGGATAATTTATTTCCTGCCTAAAAGGAACCCTGGCCCATGCCGGCAGATGAGAGTGGTTAATTACAGTAGATAGCCTTATCTCCTTGTAATTATTTTGGTCTCTTTGGAATTTCCTGGCTCTGACCAGCCAATCGATGCTATCAGACCATGAACGGGAGAGGAAAAGGCAGGAACACAATAAGTGTGCCGCAGATTTGGGCAGGAGGAAAGAGGCACCGACTTCGTGGAAAGTGTTCTTCTACATGCCTATTAAATTGGTGAGGACAGTTTGATAGCTATCATTTATATGTAGCCTGCATTCACTCTTTCATCATAGATGCCCTTTTTACTGCATTAAATTAAATGACCCTCTATTACGTTAAAGATGACCACCTTTCATTTTAAATGACCAACTGTACTTGATTTACATAATATGGATATTGCTTTATGTCATTTTATATGACATGAAATTTACTCTATAATGGCTTTTTTAAAGTTCATAAGATGTCTTAATGTTGAAGTGGTTCTTGGGTGTGCTGCCAAAATATCATCACTTGGTTTCCTTTTAGGCACCCATTTTTAGGTCCTGCTCTTCTGAAAATGGTCCAATAAATCTCATGGGCATTGCTCAAAGAAACTGTCCCTTATCATAGAAGTGCTGCCAGAACCTCTTCAGCATTGGGTGAAACGGTACTCAAATGGAAAAGAGTATGAAAATGAGAGTTAAAAAGTATTCGTATTCTCACCAGTCAGCTTGACTATCTGCATTGGGTTGCTGCAAAACAGCATAACAAACTGAAAACAACACCTCTTGGTTGTGTTCAGACATCAATGTGTCTGGAGCAGGAAGTCAGTTGAAATTGGCCCAAAAAAAAAAAACTCTCTGATGGAATGCTGATGAAACAAGCGGCGTTTGGCTCCTTGTAATCATCCCAGCAAGCCCAGCAGCTTGGACACAAACACAGACGAAATACTCCTCAGTAGCTGACTGGCTGCTTAAGCTGCCTGATTGCCATATCACTCTCATTACAGCAGTGCTTTAAATCGACAAAGGGAGAGAGAAGCTGTGGCGGCACACGGGAGGCAGTATCAGAGCGGTGGCAGTGCAATCACTCCTATTACCTTTTATAGTCATGTAATTGACTTCTAGTTACTTTCACCTGAACGTTAACTGCGGTTTAGTGTGTCTCTAAAAGCTCGCTTTGAAGTCTGAGGCAGTTTGTGTAGTGTGTTTCCAAGCCAGATTGAGCGGCTGACTGGCGCGGTGAATCTGTACAGACACGCTGATCCAGCGGGCTTTGCTCTCTTCTTCAGGAGGACAAACTGTATTCGATGTCCAAATGCCAGTTTATGTTAAAATACTATACCTGCTGAAAAAAGAAACCACTCATCCCTTTAAATTTTCCTCAGCGATTGGTAAACTGAAGATTTATAGCAGATATATATATATATATATATATATATTGTAACACAAAAAAAAGAAGAAAAAATTTTTTATTGTCCATGCAATGAAAGTCAATGGAGTCCAATACACAGATATATATATATATATATATATATATATATATACACATATGGTCAAACCAAAATGTATTCAGACACCTTGAACATTTAATTCATTATTACAGCTTATTCAGTTTAAAAAATACAGTTTATTTATTTTTAAAAAAATGGTAATAAATTATGAAAAGATCTCAGAGTTAAACTGTGTCAGAAAAAATTTTTCTTAATTATGTCAGATAACAAAACATGGTCAGGTCAAAGTGTCTGAATAATTTTTGGTCCCAAATTTTATCAATTTTAGTGGTAGTCCACTGTATGGAGGTGGCTTGATCAACCTGCCTCCACACGGGCCTCCACTGCTGACCGGTTAATCACTGCTGCTAATTACCAGACCCATTGATGCCGGTTGCATGCAAATGCACTTTGCTTAAAAAGCACAAAGACTGTTGTTGAGCCTGGTTATATGTTACTGTTGTCTTTGACTGCTTAACATTTCAGTATGTTACTGTTTTTTTTTCTAATTTTGCCTTGTTTAATGTGGCCATGTATGCATCTGCATTTTTCAGGCAGTTGGTTGGGCCGGATGTTGAGTATGATAAAGCAGGTTTCTTATTGCTCTCCTTTATGCATTTTGGCTCTAGTTCAAATGGCAGTAGGGTATTAATAAATGTAAAGTAAATGTAAAAAGTTGATAAACCATAGTTTACAGAGCTCTACAGATACATGCAGGAAATCTCCATCTTGTTCAAAAAAGCGGTTTACTCAAAATTGACCATTACAAATGGACAAAATTTGCAGCAAAACACCATAAAAATAGTATGTACACATCATTATTCATTGAAATTCTTCCCCTTCAGTCAGCTCTTAACTCAAGAACTCCAACGACCAGATCGTTGAGCCAAATGAGTTGAATGGATTAGTCTGATTCATAAACGAATCATTCAACCCAGTTTTCTGAATTGGATCAACCAAATTCGTTGAAAAGGTTTTATTCCAAATAATGATTTTTCACTAATTGAGCATTGCTACATCTACATGATCTCTAGGCACCATATTGTACTACATCTATTGTAGAATGTGTATTGCATTTGAGAATATAGCCCATGATTGTGATTTTTTTTTTTTTCATAGACTTTTATGGTACTTTCTCAACCTTTTTGAAGCTTGAAAGCTTCAGTCCCCATTCATTGTAATTGCTCTGAAAAGAGTGACCAGGACATTATTCATAATTTCTTCTTTCGTGCTGCACAGAAGAAAGCCAGTTATACGAGTTTGGAAAGACATGAGGGTGAGTAAATGATGACAGATTTTTCATTTTGGGTGAACTAATCCTTTAAAGAGCTGTCCTCTGCCTGCAGCCATAACATACGCTGAACAGAATCAAGTGAATCATCAACTAAAACCTTTTATTTACTTGGCCATGACCTTTCTTTTCTCTATGGTATCAGTTATGGTAATTGATTTGGGCCATATCAAGCATTTTTTCTTTTTCTCCAGCGAATGATCTCAGTCAGCTGTCTCCGGGTTTTTATATCTCTCAGTTTGGTCATGTGAAGGTCAAGTGCTCAGTGCGTGACACCTCTTTCCACTTCAACACTTTCTGACATGAATGCTGATCTTAGAGCATCTTTCTTTCTTCTCTCCTGCCTGTACCACCTCTATTACTGAAACAAAACCTCTCAGCATTGGGCCATGTTAGGGCATCCTTCTGTTCAACAGTGTTGCTGATGTTTATTGAATAGCTGGGGAAGAAGGAGAGAGGCGAGAGTAGGAATGTTCCATCCATCCCCTGGCCGGCTCCCATCAGCTGCTCACACTTTCATGAATGCAGATAGGTCTGACGAGATTCCATTAAAAATAACGGCTAGAGCTTGGCCTTTTGACTTCATTTGCTAAATTCTGAATTGCATTGCATTAGTTAAGGCACAAAAATTTTGCACTAGCACAAAGTTCTTTGTTTCTGATTGGATGGTTGATGCATTTAGTTAGTGTATGCAGTGGAACTAGTTGTGCCAAGACATTATGGTGTCAGCCTGTTCTTGCATTTACTTCTCATCTTTATGATAGCAGTGACAAGGTTGCCTTGATTTTCTTTTGAAACAAATTAATACTTTTATCCAGCAAGGACACATGAAACTGATCAAAAGTGACAGTGAAGACTTTTAGATTGTTAAAAAAAAAAAAAAAAATGCTTTTCTTTTGAACTTTCTATTCATCAAAGAATCCTGAAACAAAATATTACATTTTTTCACAATAAATTTAAACAGAACAACTGAGCTCCAAATCAGCATAATTAGAATGAATTTTTTAAGGATCATTTCTCACTGAAGACTGGAGTAATGACTTCTTAAAATTCAGCTTTTGTGTCACAGAAATAAATTATATTATTTTAAATTGTTACATGTGTATTATACATTATTACAATATTGCTGTTTTATTGTTTGTTTTATATATTTTAAATGTTAATTATTGTTACAGTTTTGATGTCATGGTAATTGAAAACCAATGAAATATTTTGGAATTTTTTTTTTTACACATTTAAAAAAAAAAAAAAAAAAACCATTACTATTTTTTATAGTGTGATAATTCATACTAAAAGTACCTTTAATATTTTTTTCCTTAATTATAATTATGACTGACTCATTAAAAAGAGCTAGATTATAAGAAGCATTTTTAATGAATGGGATTATAACTGACGAAAACACCAATGGTGACTATATTTTAAATTGTTGCCACACATTATTTTTTTTTATTTGTATTTTTTGCATAACTATTTTAGTCACAGTCTGGAGCTATCTACTAGTGGTGTAACAGATCACAAAACTCATGGTTCGGATCATATTACGGTTTTCGAGTCATGGATCGGATCATTTTTCGGATCAATCAATCAATCAATCAAAAACAAATAAAAATGGGGGGTTTTAAGACAAATGTAACTTTGCTTAACATTTAACTTAAAAAAAACTTTAAGTACTTTGATTCCACAGCAAAAACTTCAAACTAATGAAGTTCAAACATCATTAAAGACAAGTTAACAGACAGTAAAAATAAGAATACACGAATTAAAACATAGATAAATACTATAGAACAGTTACAAATACAGTTAGGTCTAACAGTATTATTTATGTACAGAAATAAATATAATTGTAATTACACTGCACACAAAATGTTCACTGTATAAATTAAATATAGATTAATCGTTGTTAAAGTTGTTTTATTGTTTGACAATTAATGACAGTTATTTTTAGGCTGCTGTCACTAAATGCATGGAACCAATGTACGAATGCACGACCAAATACATGGAACCAACATGATGAAACACATTTGATTTCTTTCTCAAGTTATCTCAACTGTTTAGGTTCACTTAAGACTTTATAACCGACTGTACACAAGAATACTTGTCGAGACTGGTATTTTGAGATCATTTTGTGTGTATGTGTCCGTTCAAGCTCAAGGAGTCGCGAAACAGAGCTCGATTATGTGTTTGCGTGTCATCTGAAAGCCGCCTCTGTGAGCGCGCGTGCTTTGAGTGTGTGCGCACAGAAAACGTGCGATTGCGAAATTTGCCTCTTCATGCATTTGAATTGTTTAAAAATGCTTGAGTGTTTTAAATTGGTAAGACTTACAAACACATGCAAATAATAAACTTTCACTATATAATGGCTAAATGCAGTTAATCCGTGAATCACATGCGTTTCGAACCGTGGGGCCTGGTTCATTATGGCTCACTGATCAACCGCGATCTGTTACACCCCTAGTATCTACATAATATATCGTGCCCTTTTCTCTGTTTTAGATAATACTGCCTGTACTGCTGGAAAAACTTCCCCAATGTAGTGAAGGGCACAGTGCACAATGTGACAGATGGGCCTGGTATGTTGATTTCATTTCAGTGAATTGCCGGGTTAGCCCAGTGCTGGGTGGGCCGCCAGATGTGCTGGAGTGCTTTTTACTGGGCTGCTGGGTGCTTTGTTTGAGGTCTCTCTGTGAGATAGCACACCCTTATTGAGACCATCTGTGTGCCCGGAGCCAAGGTGTTTTTCTGTTTTCATTGCATCAGTTTGTTTGTTTCTTTTGTTTATTAATGTGCTCGCTCCCACCAATACTGACCACCAGTGGTTTGTCCCTAATTGTAGTTTCGATATGCCCAGGAGATGATCGTTTCGGTACGAGTGCCACTATGCCGACGGTCTGTCTTGCCACCCGGGGGCCTGGTGGTGGCAATGCCTGACATCTGTTGGCATAATGTTGTGAGATGCCTCCAAGGCAAGAGTAACTGATGTCTCAAGCTCATTTTCTTTTTAAAGGGGGGTTAGGCAACATCTGAGGGTAATTATCAGATGGCATGGGGTCCGTGCAATTAGTCCCGGCTTTTTCTGTAATGAAGGAGCAGGAAAGACGGCTTGGAGGGAACTTGACCGGTCTGTGTTGGTTTTAGTCCTTGGGCTGAAGCCTCTCATCTGCTGCCACTTAATGTCCAGTCAATGTGAAGTAATGATTTGAGATACGGAGTTACCATATGCTCACACAGGGCAAAGTCACAATCAGTGATAAGTGATAAATTAATTTTAAGTATATGATTGGGGATGAAAATCGTGCGGTAATGGTTCTTAATCCTCCTAATATTCCTGGTTCGGCATCAGTGAAATCCAATAGCTGGCCTTATGTATCAATATGGTTAACAAAAAGGTAACATAAATTATATAATTAATCTAATTATTAAAGCTATAAAAAGTAAAAGTAAAAAAAAAAAGAAAAAAAAGAATGGACCACCTTGGTTGTCCTGTACAGTACATGTATGATTATGATTCACTAAAAGATCTGGTTCATATGTGTTACTCATTCAGTGATCACTTGGACCAAACTGTTTAAAATGTATGCTGAAAAGAATTGGCTCATAACAGTCATTTGTTTTGGAATCAGTTGGACTACATTGGTTGAATCATTTAGTTGATACTAGGACTACTCTAGTTGCACAATATGTTTCTGATTCATTAAAATATCTTCTTCATAAGAGTCATTTGTCAGGAATAATTTGGACTACATTGTTCGCACTGTTTGTTTTGGATTCACTAAAAAGAAGTGGCTCAAAAGAGTCATTTGTTTGGGAATCAGTTAGACTGTATGTTTTTGATTCACTAAAAAACATTGGCTCGTAAGAGTCATTCGTTCTGGAATCAAGACTACACTGGTCGTGCTGTATTTTTCATGCTGTAGATTCAGCAGTGGTTTTGCAATGCTGCTGAATAGTAGTGCAGAAATCACTGCCCAAGTATTTGAGCATAGTGTTCTGTACTAAGGCTTGATTTTAAGTACTTGCAGTAATGTGTGTAGATGAAATAGCCAAATTTGTAAATTACAACAAGATGCTTGGGTGTATATAGTGCATATTACGAAGTGTATCAAACTCCCCAAAAAGCATTTTAAACATAAGCAACACAAGGCCCCGGCAGATTGGGTGCACCTTTGTCACATATTCATACGTTGCATTATGCTTCCTGTCTCTCTCCTTTTCCAAAAAGCTTTTCTTCTCTCTTTTCATCTGTCAAGTGGTAACATCCTGTGTCTCCTGGTACACAAGCTGTAACTTTCTGAGAGACAGCAGACACTAATCGCCCCCTCTCAGCCCTTTACGACAGGAAGGCGAGAAGGAAAAACATGCCTTGCATGGTTCCCTTCTTTCACTTTCAAGCTTGAGCAAGCCACTGGAGGGGAGGGCCGTTTGAATGGCATGAATAACAGAGAACAAGAGAGAAGGACAGAGGACAGATGATACAATCCCTCTTTTTGACACGAGCACTTCAGCCCACACGCGCACAGATCTCGGCAGCCAGACACTGATAGGAAGGCGTAAAATGAGATGTCTCATACATGGAAATGACTTGTTTTTCCCTTCTCAAGTTTTCTCAGTGTGTTCGCTCATTTATATAAGTGTCAGAAAAGTGTAGGAGACGGCCCCCCTCCGTCAGGCCTTGTCACGCATGTCCACAGATCGCACTGGTGCATGAGAAGCGCGCAGTTTCATCCGAAATTGCAAAAAAGTTGATTCGCCAGAGCTATTTAGTGCATGAAATGTTTGTGAGGGAGGAACATGTAAACATTCTAGTGTTTGTCAGACTCATTCATCAATGAAGAATAAATTACCAACATCCTACAGATTTTTTTTGGTGGGCATGCTGGGTATTTTTTCAACTTTTACTTTAGGTTAGTCCGGACAGCCTGCCAATATGTTCACGTATAAAATTCAATCCATACTTCCTCCACCTCCTCTACACTTTTTGTGTAGAGGAGGTGGAGTGTAATTTTTTACATTTCATGTATAAACATACTGTGTCATTGTCACACACGTGATTTAAATGATGTCATGCATTATGTATGTCAAAATCTGCTAAGGGGTATTTAAATGTATGTATCATCTTTGATTGGAAAATTAAACATCTTATTCAACTTTGATAATTACCTCCAATTAAACGAGTACAGGGACTCATCTCCAGATCACACATTTAACAGTTCATCAATTGCCAAAATTATTAAAAATGATCAGTCAAGAATAGAAAATTATTGAAAATATTCAAATCAGCAATATCAGAATGCATAGTTTGTGCATAAAAATTGTCCGTCAAAACCAACACGCGTTTAATGATGTTCACTAACCTGGTGAAGTTTTTCAATTGGATTGGCGTTTGTTCTCTTCAGCATGTTTCACTCAGTTCCCTGATCATTCTGATTCAATTTCAGTGAGCGAAGAACAAATTTATACTCATGTGCATTATGCATTACGTACGTTATCATCTCTGACAGAGACAGAACATTGAAGCTGCTCAGGCCACCATTTTCTCTCTCTTCTCGATGGGAGATGATGTAGTGATGATGTAGTCCCAAAAAAAAAAAAAAAAAAAAAAAAATATATATATATATATATTAAAATAAAAATGTAATTAAACACATTTAAATTAAATAAAAATATATATATTTATTTACTTTGTTAAGTGGCCATATAATAAGATTGATATTGTACAGTCAGCCCGTCATTATTGCATTTGACCTCTGAATTCACATGGGGTCTCAATCACCCTGTCTGGGTTAATTTTGTGATAATGACTGACTGACTGTACATTATCCCTTACATATACTTTTTCTTAAACAACCAAACTGAGTTTAAAGCCTGTACAATCAATACGCTCATTCCAAACTAAGTATCCAGCTCTGCACATTTCTCTAAATTTCATTACAAAATTTCATTATCCTACTCCGTAGTCTTACGACATGATATCCCACGGAATCACATTGTAAAGATTATGATCAGCTAAATTGTCGTGGAGATTGGCTGTCTTTGCTTGCGGCCTGTTTGAGTCAGGCATTCCCTCTGGTTGGCCAGCTTCACCTGCCGTTGTCACGCTTTGCACGTATAAGCAATATTATAAGCTGCAGTCAATGAAATAAAAGATTCTGTGTACAAGAACACAACAGATATTCTCCCTGTATGACCATCTGCAGCCTGGTGCAAATCAGCAGGAGTCCAGAAAATGAGGTCAGTTGGGTTTTGATGCAGGAAAACAGTGGGAAGACGTAATAACTCCTACTGTGTTGTACCATTCGCATGAACTTTATGAACTCTGTGGAACTGTGTTGGTGCAAACTAATGTTTCATGCCTCTTAAAGGAATAGTTCATCCACTAATGAGTATTATGTCATTTACTCATACCCATTCCGTTCCAAACCTGTATGATTTTCCTGGAACACAAAAGAATGATTTGGGAGAATTGTACTGTTCACTCTTTTCCATGGAGTTACAATGAGGCTTCAAAGAGTTAGTTCACCCAAAAATGAAAATAATGTAATTTATTACACACCCTCATACACCCGTAAGATCTTTGTTCATCTTTGGAACACAAATTAAGATATTTTTGATGAAATCCCATGGCTCAGTGAGTCCTCTATTGCCAGCAATGTCACCAAACCTCTCAAGATCCAGGAAGGTACTCAAAACATATTTAAAACAGTTCATGTGAGTACAGTGTTTCAACCTTATTATAAAGTGACGAGAATACTTTTTGTGCGCCAAAAAAACAAAATAATGACTTTTAGTGATGGCCGATTTCAAAACACTGCTTCGAAGCTTTTACGAATCTTTTGTTTCGAACCGCCAAAGTCACGTGATTTTAGCAGATTGGCAGTTTCATACGCGATCCAAATCACTGATTCGAAACAAAAGATTCGTAAAGCTTCGAAGCAGTTTTAAAATCGGCCATCACTAGATATTGTTGAAAAATCGTTATTTTGTTTTCTTTGGCGCAAAAAAAGTATTCTCATCGCTTTATAATATTAAGGTAGAACTACTGTACTCACATGAACTGTTTTAAATATGTTTTGAGTACCTTTCTGGATCTTGAGAAGTTCAGTGACATTGCTGGCAATAGAGGCCTCACTGAGCCATCGGATTTCTTCAAAAATATCTTAATTTGTGTTCCAAAGATGAACGAAGGTCTTACGGGTGTAGAACGACATGAGGGTGAGTAATAAATTATTGGGTGAACTAACCCTTTAAAGCTTCAAAAAAGTATTCTGTACTATATTTCAAGTCATCTTAAATCATACTTTGAGTGATAAGCATACCATAAGTTTATTTAATGTGTTTAATTTTACATTTTTACTTTTATTTTTGTTACAGTGTTTCAGATCTGTGCTTTTTTAAATTAGCTAGTCTGGTCAAATTTATATTCAAGTCTACAAAAGAAAGTAAGTCTTACAGATTTGGAACAATATTAGTGATGACTGAATTTGCATTTTTAGTAAACAAGGTGCTTAAATAGCTCTTCCAGTCTTTGTCACTTTTTTTGTCAACTAGCATCCTTTCTATGTAAATTATTATAAATTGCACCTCATTTAGAAAACAACACAGTTAACACGCTTTTCCACAGAAAGTAATAGCGCAAAGATGTTTCTATACATTTTTTGTTGATCATGACAGCAGCAATTCGTCAAATGATGCTCGAATGATGGAGAAGAGCATTATAACTGGGCACATATCCAGAAACACAATATAGTCAAACACATTTTTGGCATTTTAAACAGCCGATTCAGGTGCCACAGTGGTGGAGCAATGCCGTGCTGTCCCAGTGAAGTACGCCAGATCACGTAAGTCTGCTGCATTGTCCACATAGCATTTAGAACCGACTCACAAAATGCATGTTGATAAACAGTACTATCAGCGGACACAATTCGTATTTTTTATTTTTTTTGTATACCCCCCTTGCCAGGCCAGTGTCTTCTATTCTTTTTCTCTGACAATCAGGGACCCTGTGAGACTCCAAACTGCTGACACACAGGATGGCATATTGGTCCACAGCATACATACTGAGTTTGGCCCCGTTAAATAGCACCCTTGCAGAGAATGAGCTCCCGCACAGGCCCCTGAGCACCATCTTTCAGCTGAATATATTAAACTAGATATTATTGCAATCCCTACATCCTTGCCTCATAGAGGAAAATGATAAAGGAGTTAATAAGGAAAGTCAATTTGTATAGGAAAACCGCGTAATATCTTTCCTTTCTTGACTTTTTTATTAAAAAAAATACATATTTCTATACACAACACAGGAGATTATGAGAAATTATGCATGTCATTCCTCTCCCACCCCAAGCGCCATAATTAAAATACTTTCTGTATGCTGTTTTTTTTCCTGTGTATTAAAAATCAGCATCATGAAAACAGAACTTGGAAGTAAACAAACCACTCAGCTACGTGCAACCTACCACCACTGGCAGTTTCTGCTGTTTATTTGGAGAAATTAATTGATTACCGCATCATTACAGATTTTAGAAAACAATGTTAATCCGCAAGAAATGGCAAGAAAGCATTTTGAAATAGCAGTAAAAGAATTAAAAGATGCATCTTAAAAGCTTTCTCATTGACATTCACAATAATAATTCTTGTCAAAGTGTGATTTAAATTACATTAGTGGGTTGTACTGTGGCTCCAGCCATCTGTGTAATCAGTAGGCTACAGGTAGCGGTTATTCTCCGCCCGATGTTGGCCACCCGTCCCACGCCTTTTTTCAAAGCTGTGAAGTATTTGTTCAACAAAGTGTGAAATGCGACAACATCTGCTGTGCAATTGCATGTTTAGACCCAGCGAGGCCCAACAGTGGCTGTCAGGACAGACTTCCCTCCATACAGGTGTGCAGAGGAGAAGAGTTAATTAGTCAGCAGCTGCAAGCCCCACATCTGGGTACCTCTGGCATTCGACGCAGACGTGTTTCCCTCTCTGATCTGAGTATGCTGTTCTCACCATTTTCTAAGGTATTGCACTCTTGTACAATGTCACCACAGTCTGAATACTGCAAATAATGGTGGAAACGTGCACAACAGTGTCCTTATTTACACCTGGTATTAACATTGTCTTGTTATTATCCAATCACAAGTGGCCAGTGCTACGTTAAATATAGGAGTAAATGGAGTTTATATATATATATATATATATAATACACACACACACACACACACGTGTATATATATGTATATATATATATATATATATATATATATATATATATATATATATATATATATATCACTGTTGTTTGATGAGATTTTATACACTGGAGAAGCTTTTGAGAGGCATGTGTAATCTGTCTCACCTGACCGCTTGTGATTGGATCACTCAAGATGTTAATGCCAGGTGTAAACAATGCCATAGAGAACTGTGAGAGGCTTATGTTTCTTGTTCTTTGTGTTGTTTTCCATCTGAGTGCTCTGTGATCAGTAGAGGCTTGAGAGCATGTTGACTGATCATCCAAAGTTCCCTCGTGTTCCCTCTCGTTCCCTCTTGTTCATTCAGCGCAGAAGACAAAAGAGGCAAGAAACCAATGCTATGGACAAGTCTGGCTCAGAACCCAACCTCCATCCCATGATTAATGACCCTCCCCTTTCTGCTCATCTCACTTTATCTCTGTCAAGAGTCAAGTGAGCTGAAGACAATAATAAACAGTCCAAAACCAAACAGATCCACTGTCCGCTCTCTCCACACCTGCACACACGAGCCCAGAGCATAGAAAGGTGCACGTACACACACATACACAGAGAGAGCGTCCTTTGAATGCATCGTCTTTGAAGATGGAGGCTTTGATTTCTAGGCTCAAGGTCAATTTCCAATAAAGGTGCTTAATCTTTCATTGAAATGGTCCCATTGTTTATAGCATAGCAGAGATGGAACCATTGAGAAGACTAGGTAAATGTCAGTGCCCTGTACCTGCAGGATCAAAAACTTATCATTAGTATTATTATTATTATTATATAAAATATTTTTGAGAAAAAAAAGTGTAGATTTTTATTATAAGTGATGTAATATTTTATATATAGTACAATTGAAAAAAATTTAGTATTATATATAATATTATAATTATTATGAATTATAATATTATATATATATATATACATTTTGTTTTTTTCTTGGGTGGGGGGGGGGGTTGCTCAATATAGTGCTCGACAGGGAAGTGTTAAAATGTTTGTCATTATTATATAGAGTCAATTTAGGATGCGCACACACACTATTTGCCTTGTTTCGTGCTCAGTTGTTTGGGGAGTGCAGAGACCTGTGACTTTATTTAGTAGCACTGTCTCACTCACCCCTCCCTAGAGTGCGTCCCTTCACACTGTCACATCCTTCTCTGCCTGGCACTCAGGAAGTGCCATGGCCAATCAACTCGGAGACCCTGCTGATGGCCGCACTCTGGAGCTGGATAGGCGGGGTGTGACTTGCCACTGCCCCACACTGCTGCATGCTCACACATACACTCTTCTACGTAGCAACCACTGGGGCTTACACTTAGTCCATCCATAGACAATCAAGCTGAGAACATTATATTACTATAGATCTGCAGATGCAGCTGATTTTAGCCTTGTTCATTTAATGCTCTCTTAAAGTTAAAGGATTAGTTCACCCAAAAATGAAAAAAAATCTGCCATTAATTACTCACCCTTATGTCGTTCCAAACCCCCAAGACCTTCGTTCATCTTCGGAACACAAATTATAATATTTTTTTGATGAAATCCGAGAGCTTTCACATGCTTGTGATGCTGACGCTGGAGCCGGCTAATACTGAGCCGGCGTTTTGACGTAGAACGTGGAAGCGCTGCACTGTGTTTACTATGTGAACAGCGTCTGAGACTGACACGGAAGAGAAGAAATTGTTGAATAAAGTTTTTGGGAGTTTTTTTTTTTGCCACAAAAAAGTATTCAAGTTGCTTAATAACATTACGGTTGAACCACTGTAGTCAAGTGGACAATGTCTTAACTACCTTTCTGGGCCTTGAAATTGGTGATTATGTAGCTGTCTATGGTGTGATCAGAAAGTTCTCAGATTTTATCAAAAATATCTTAATTTGTGTTCCGAAGATGAACGAATACCTTAGTGGTGTGGAACGACATGAGGGTGAGTAATTAATGACAGAATTTTCATTTTTGGGTGTAGTAACACTTTAATCTTCAAAATAATTAAATAATAACTTTGTTAAATGTAATCCTTAGCATACTTTACATACACACTATAATGTTGTGATGCCTAAATTTTTACTTGTATCATGTTAAATTATTTTTTTCAGTTTTTAGTGGGTTTTTTATTTAGTCAAATAGTGTAGAAATTTAATATAGTGATGACTATATCAGCCATCCACCATAACATAAAAAATAATTATAGGAAGTTATCAGTATTATCACTGTATCAGCCAGAATTGCACTAGTGGAACATCCCTAATTTAATAATAATAATAATAATAATATAATATTTAATAAGTAAATTAATAAATGTATTATTATGTGTAAATAATAAAGAAATGTTTTGGACAAGACACTGCCTGCGTCCTAACTTATTCTAGGATTCAGGTACAGCCTTGACCAAACCACATTTATTGCTGCATCATGGTTCTCCCTCTAAGATTTACCACACTTTCCTTCCTTTTACAATTTTTTACTTCATACAACACTAGGCATAGATTCCAAGTCATTTTTGGTCTTTAAAGGATTAAGCAAATAAGACCTTTTACAATCGTTGCAAGGTAAAAATGATTCCAGACAGTAACACTGCAGAGCTTCTGCCTCTTAAGTTCATACATGGTATCCTTCTAATATAGATATAGAACCTTACTACTTTGTGTAACTTTCCTAAAATGGGTCGATCTGATTGTATAAGGTACTTTTGGTCTCCCACACTGCCTTTGAATTGTGTTTTTGACAAATCAGGTGCATTGTGTCAGGTTCATTGTGTGTCATGTCGGATTCAGGGCTAAAGATGTTAGGAATGAGAGCACTCCCGTTCCTGAGAGTCCACTTTATCTCTGTAATTGGCTCAGTAACGGGGAAAAACAGTTTGCATTCTTGATAGAACACACAGTATCACACACACACACACACACACATGCAGCTTTAAGCCTAGGAAGAAAGAAGCCTGTAGGCGGTATTCTTTAACCTACCTCGTTACCGCTGTGATCGAGCGGCCCGGGGAGAGGAGACACCTCTTCGTTTTGACCTGATTGAGGCATGTGTTTCTATGGCCCCCTGAGAAACTGACCACTTTGTTTGGGATGTGTTTACTTTACCTGTGGCTTTAAATGCTCTCTGTCCTTTGTTTGCACAACACTTTTAAGCAAGCTCGTAAAGCAGGTCATGCGTGCGTGTTGAATATCATCAGTTTGCTGTGTTAACATTGTAGCATAAACACGCAATCGGGGAGAAAGTGCAATCCTCTAGCCCTCGTCTGGAGCTTTCCCTCGAGGCCTGCACGCACAGGGCCTGTATGTGCCAGGGAGTGGGCGGCAGCCCTACAAAAACACGTCGTTATTGCTCCCCTCACCTTCAGCCTGCAGCAGAACTGCTGACATTCTGATGTGTGGTTACACATGACGGCTGATATCATCACGGGCTCATTACCACAACATGCTTCATTTGAAATGAGCCAGACGTCGGCAATGAGAACACAGTCATGAGAGAGACAGAAAGCGAGGGAAGACACTGCGCACAGTTAGGTGTTTTTTTTTATCACAAAAATTGGAATAAAAGGGAGGATGTTGATGATGAGCAGTGCGGTGACTTTCCGAATGTGCAGATGTGACTGCTCGGTAATTATGTTTGACTGAGTTTTTTGCGGATTATAGCTGCCAGCTATGCAAGGACAAAGAGCACTGACTCAGTGGGATTAGAACTACATCATGTAAGGACGTCCACCCAAGTGTAACAAAAACCTCATTAACATCTCATGGAAACACTATTTTAATTAGCTGCATTTTATTCTCTTTAAATCCTTTATACATGCACAAGAGGGCTTCTGGGGACCCTCGGCTTCTACTTGCATTTTTTTCCTTTTGTGTAGTCACTGTATGTGCAGTTTAGTGTGTCCTCTGAGATTTGAGTTTAAACCAAACCAGGAAAACAGGCGAGGAGTTGTTTACCAACTGGAGTTAAGCTATATATAAGAAGCACCTCAGGCCCCTTGACATATTCTTAATTGAATCTTCTCGACTCGTTTAATGAGAAGGAAAGACAGAGTCTATCAGGCAGGGATCCCTATGTAATGCATGGCTAATGTTCTAAAACAATCTAGAGCCTGAAAACCAATGTTTATATGATGAGTAACAGCCGTTTGCCACAATGACTGCCATCTAGTGTTAGGAACAGAAAAAAAACGGTTCCATATTTTGTAAAAATACAGAATTGAATGATTTTCATGATGATGTACAGTAGTCCTACTTATAAACGTATAGCTCTTATGAGCTGGTTCTTTTTGAGAAAACAAACTGTACAGTGCAGCCGGTGCAATCTGATTTCCAAACGAATGATTCTTATGATCTGGTTCTTTTTTAGTGAATCAAAAACGTACAGCCTAGTTCAGTTGCCGAACATGTGACTAAGATGATCTGCTTCTTTTTGCGAATCAAACAAATACAGCATGACCAGTGCATCTCCGGGTCTGGCGGCACCACTTTTAGCATAGCTTAGCATAGTTCATTGAATCTGATTAGACGGTTAGCATCTCGCTCAAAAATGACCAAAGAGTTTCGATATTTTTCCTATTTAAAACTTGACTCTTCTGTAGTTACATTGTGTACTAAGACCGACGGAAAACCATGGCTGCAGCAGGCGCAATGATATTACGCAGCGCCTGTGACCCCCTGCTTGCACAGGGAGCGTGCCTTGCAACCATGGAGACATTTGTGAGAGACGCTGCGCAATATCATTGCGCCTGCTGCACCCATGGTATGGCAGCAAATTTCCTTGATTATTACGCCGGAATGAGAGTATAGTTCCTAGCCATATCGGCCTAGAAAATCGCAACTTTTCATTTTCCGTCGGTCTTAGTACACGATGTAACTACAAAAGAGTCAAGTTTTAAATAGAAAAAATATCGAAACTCTTCATTTTTGAGCGAGATGCTAACGGTCTAATCAGATTCAATGAACTATGCTAAGCTATGCTAAAAGTGGTACCGCCAGACCCGGAGATCGGCTGAATGGATTCGAAAACAGTAAAACTCAACTGTTTAACTCTAGGGGAGTTGGAAAATGAGCCTAAAATGATTGTTCCTTTAAATATATTCAAAAGGTTCACCCAAAAATGAAAATTCTGCCATTAATTACTCACCCTCATGTTGTTCCAAACCCTCAAGACCTTCGTTCATCTTCGAAACACAAATTAAGATATTTTTGATGATCCGAGGGTATCTGATCCACACATAGGCAGCAACGTCATTGCACCTTTTGACATCCAGAAAGGTAGTTATAGACATTGTTAAAATAGTCAATGTGACTACAGTGGTTCAACCTTAATGTTATGAAGTGACGAGAATACTTTTTGTGCGCAAAAACAAAACAAAAATAACTGCTTTATTTAATAATTTGAACCGTTGTCATATGTAGTGAACTGAGTTGGCGTTCGGACGTAAACAAGGAAGCCTGCACTGAGTTCTCTACGTATGGCAATGGTTCCAATTGTTGAATAAAGTCGTTATTTTTGTTTTTGCGCAAAAAAAGTATTCTCGTCGCTTCATAACATTAAGGTTGAACCACTGTAGTCACGTTGACTATTTTAACCATGTTTTCAACTACCTTTCTGGACGTCAAAAGGTGCAATTGCTGCATATGTGTGGATCAGATACCTTCAGATTTCATCAAAAATATCTTAATTTGTGTTCCGAAGATGAACACATGAGGGACGACATGAGGGTGAGTAATTAATGACAGAAATTTCATTTTTGGGTGAAATGACCCTTTAAGGTCAATTTTTGGATTGCATTAATGCCATCTTTAAAAAGGTAAGTCACCGTTTGCAAGAAATTGTTTATTTAAAATGAAAACTATCTTTTCATTTGGAATTTCATTATTTTTTCTGAAAAATCTTCTGTATGATTCCCAAACCCTACTGCCATCTACCTGCAAACATTTGCCATGTTTTAATATTATTTTTTGGGAGGAATGTAAACAATTTAATACATAAATCAGATCATCAGCCACTTCTATCCTGCTCTAATTCCTTTTGTCTGTACAGATCAGCAGGCTCCATTGATTTGAGACCGTCATTAACTCAATCTCAGCATATCACTGTTCAGTGCAGATTGGTTTGTAGATGTAGGGTATTTGAGGACAGCAGGACTTCGAGCGCTCCTGGTTTAAGAATCAAAGCACTTTTTAGAAGCTGCGGAATGAATTTTTCACAGTGGTCTCACTTCACTGGATTCCAGCAGCACACTAGTAGGCTGTGCCAAGGATGGTGGGGGTTGCGATTGAAGGAAGTGGGGAGCGGGTCAAAGTTTGCCGAGGCTGTAGGAGCCACTGGAGAACATGTCAATCTGTGGTGCTGGGCACTGGCACAGAACTGATTGGCCTTCTGAAACAGAATGAACCAAAACAGAAATGTCGGTTGCAGTCTGGTTATTTTTTGGTTCTAATGTGGTGTGTGTATGTATGTGCTGCTTGAAAATTTGGGAACCCCTTGCAGAATCTGCAAATTTTTTTTTTTTTTTAACAAAATAAGAGGGATCATATAAAATGCATGTCATTTTTTATTTAGTACTGTCCTGAATAAGGTAATTTACATAAAAGATGTTTACATGTAGTCCACAGACAAAAAATAGCTGAATTTATAAAAATGACCCCACTCAAAAGTTTACATACCCTTGATTCTAAAGAAGGAAACACGATTAAAAACCAGGGGGTGTAGACTTTTTGAATTTGAAGATCAAGGTAAATTGTACTTAATTTGTCTTCTGGAAACATGTGTTGCTTTCAAAGGGCAAAAAAAAGATGATATTTAAACAAAATAAGAAAAATGTGGACATCTTCATCCTGTTCAAAATTTTTCACCCCCCCGGCTCTTAATGCATCGTGTTTCCTTCTGGAGCATCAGTGATTGTTTGAAACTTTTTTAATACTTGTGTTTGAGTCCCTCAGTTGTCCTCAGTGTGAAAAGATGAATCTCAAAATCATAGAGTCACTGCTGTGAAGGGTTCAAATATGCAAAAGATGCTGGAAAATCAAGGAATTTGCAGGACCTGGAGTTTTTTCTGAAGAACAGAGCTCAGTTTAACTGCTCAGGACAAACAAGGGACTCATGAACAGCCATCACTGTATATCTATATACTATAGTGCAATGTAGTGTTGTACTATACTATAACTAAGTGCAATGTAGTGTTGTCAAAAATATTGATTTTTCGATACATATCAATATTGAAATATCTAAAATGCTTCCAATACTGATAATGTAATGTAAAATAATGTTTTGAAGAGTATTCATGTATTCATGAGTATTCAGTCAGTTATGCTTTAAGTGAACGTAAACCGTTGAGAAAGAAAATGCATGTGTAACAGTATAATGGATCCATGCATCAGGTCTTAAAGTGACAGCAGCCTAATATACCTGCTATGAGATGATGAGATGATATTAAGAATATCAATATGGCAGTTTTTCCCATTTTATATCGATTTCAAAATTGTGGCCAGTGAAAATGCTAGCCACTGAGCAAAAAAGTTAATGTCAAGCCCTGTTATATATATATATATATATATATATATATATATACACATATATACTCACTGATTGTGTTTGGTGTAGACGCTGTGTCAGGGTGCTGCAGACACAAAGGCTGCTTTGGAAGAAAAAAAAAACTGTGCCCCTTTCACTAGAAACTAGCTTGCAGCCATCCGCATGGCCGCTGATGTCAGGGAGCTGTCACGGAAACTGCAGCAGAGCACAAATAACATACATGTGTATAATCCTCACATCCCTTTTCTAGATGAGCTGCTTCTGTCACGATAGCAGACTTTCAAATGGCAAAATATCAGAGTAAATCAAATCAGTGTTTCTTAGAAAACAGAAGGTTGTTTGGTTTTGTTATAACCTGCGACTATTGACTGTTTAATATAATGACAATTTTCTTCACACTTTTATCAAATTGTGCTTCGTGAATGGTTGTCTGCTCGACTGCATGTTCACGCGCAGTTTCCCTTACTCGTACCTCAGCTGAGAGAGGCTCTATTTTCAGTGGTCTATCATTAGAGTTGTGCTAAGCTGGCATATTGTTCTTTATTATGCTAATGTGTGGGTATTGTATCACAAAGTAATTGTACATTGTGTTTTTGTGTGGCAACATCTTTTGTGTGGATGTGTGTATGTGCAAGCTTCAGGTTGAAACAAACTCCTGTCTTTAACTAACACCTTTACTTTCAATAGCTTTGTTATTACAAGTCTTTGCAGTTTCTTTTTCTTTGAAGTTAAGTTTTTTTGCGAATTATGTCCATCAAAAAACAGATGTGCAAGGTAGTTTAGGTTATGAGTACCGTTTATCATAGACCAGTGCAAAATGACCAGTGGCGCATCAGTGTTTGGAAACACTACATGAACAGATCACCTGACAGGCCATCATAACCAAGGGATCATGGTTTGTCTGGTTAGCATGGTTTAGTTAGTCTTGTACAATTGAAACAATTTTCACTCAGAAATGGCTCATCAATTTCACCATTACAAAAAAATGGCAAGTAACATTGAATTAAACGTGACACTTTCAAGTAGAAATAGTGTTTTCTTGTAAAAGCTGCTCTAGTGATATTTGTTTTATTTACAACTTCAAAAAAATATTTTTACAGTATAGTAGATGCTGTAACTACTCTATTGGAGACCAAAAATGTTGCTTTCCATTGACAGCAATTCAACATTAGCTGTGTTTTTCGATTTATTTTTAAATCCAATTTTCTTTTTCTTTTTCTATAATGTTTTTGAAAGTAATGTACTTTGCACATTATTGTAGTGCCATTAACCAGTTAACATTGTCAGGACATAATTTTCCTGCACTTTCATAGTGATTAGTCACATGGCATTTATGGGTCAGGCGATTGGCTCAAAAGCAATTGTTTCCAAGCACAAATAGGAGTTGTGTTAAGCCAGCATATTGTTATTTATTATGCTAATGTGTGGGTATTTTATCACATAGTAATTGTAACGGGTTGCTTGCGCAGGAACACACAACGAAGAAGATACTTTACAAACAAGTCTTTATGTAGTAATCCAACGGGAGAATATACAGGAACAGGTATACACAACACAACACAACACAACACAACACAACACAACACAACACAACACAACACAACACAACACAACACAACACAACACAACACAACACAACACAACACAACACAACACAACACAACACAACACAACACAACACAACACAACACATACAAGACCGGACACTGTGGTGAAGATGGTGACTGCTTATAAAGGGGGTGCTGATGAGTGGTAATGATGGTGATGGTCTTCAGGTGTGGGTGATGATGATCAAGTGCAGGTGAGGAACAGGAGGGACGCTGGGAAATGTAGTGCCGGTGCTGGTGACTGATCTGGTGACTGTGACAGTAATTGTACAGTTGCCCTTGATTTTTTTTTTTTTTTTTTTTTCCATGAATTTTACATTTTAAAAAAGTAATTGCAAAGTTAATAAAACAAATTTTTTGCCACCAAGATATTTCCACAATAGGCCTTCTGGCGAATACAAGTGATTTTGATTAAAACCTCATAAATACTGCTGTACAATGTCTAGTCGAAAACAGAAATAGGTTACTGACCTTTTTTCTTACGCATACAGGATTGAAACCTTGCGCATTGGCGATACAATATGACAGTTGTGAAAGGGGCCCTGTGAGGACGTTGTGTGAATCGTATCACTTTAGATTTTATGTTGTGCAAAACACTATAAAGGTCACCTATATAAAAGCACAAGCAAATTAACATTTCAGCAATCAACACTTAGATTGCTTACTTTGACATAAACCAGAGAACACCTAACACTGAGCTGGAAATACGCCTTTTTCTGCAGGTTTATTTTACTCTGTTCTGTACAGTAAGTTTGAGCTCTGCTGAGGTGCCTATCTTTGTGTACACCCTGGAGCTGAGGCGCTTGACAGTTCATTAAAGAATCCTGAGATCGTCTGTCCTTATTTTTGGAAGGCATGTTGGAGGAGAGGGATTGTGCGAGCTGCCAGAAAAGCGACGAGGGGCGGACACAGGGAGCTAAAGTGGAGCTTTTCTCAGTGCTGGCATTGTATTTCCAGGGGCTTCAAAGCTGTCTGCCCCAAAGCTGCTGGCTCTTGAAACACTATGGAGAACAGATACCTTGATCAAGCGATTGAGAAGACAGATTTGTGTTGAACGGAAGATGTTTACGGCTTAGGGTGCTGCTTTTTTTCTTTTTGCGTGGAGAAAATTGCAGTTAATACTGAATTAAATTAAGCATTGTGCACCCGAGTCCACTCACTGGTCAGATTCGCAAGTCGGTACTGCGGCATCAGCTTGATTAATTGGAAAGCCGGTCGTACGAGTTTGGAATTAAAAACCACAAAATATCTTTCAGGAAGTAGGGTTATGTTAAAAATGGAGGATGTGTGGGACGCTTAACAAGAAAAATTTTATTCTTCTTGAGCACTGGAAGAGAAAGAACTGAAGTACAGACTGTACAGCTGTAGCAATAACCGTCCCTGGAGAATGACTGTTAAAGGTGTGTTAAGGTGAGAGAGAGAACAGTCTCGGTTAGATGCAGTTCAAATACGCCGCAGACCTGGGGTACAAAGAAAGGTGAGAGACTCAGAAAAAGACAGAACAAATGTTCAGCACTGAATTCATGCTGTACAAGGGCAATGAAATGAATAGTTCTGTTTGGGCAAGGTAGAGGGCTGACCCGAGCCTACCTGCTGCCTCAGGCCACCACACTGTTTGAAAACCCTCATATTTTTCTCCGTCAGCATCATCGATGACCTCCAGCATGGTGTCCATCCAGGAGTGCTTTATCAAGAGAGAGAGAGAGAGAGAGAGAGAGAGAGAGGGAGAAAGAGGCTGGATTGTGATTGGTGTCATAGTTTTTTTACTTTTTTGTCATCGTTTTTAAAATGCTTGTTAGCTTTATAGGCTAATTTGTACAATATATATTTTTTAAAAATGTATTATTTCTAAGTATTTGCTTGTTTATCACTGTAGAAATTGAATTGTTAGCTATAGCAACTGGCATTTGTTTTCCTTCATGCTATGCCACATCCCCAAGTATAATGTGTTGGTTAATGTATCTGTACAGTATGTATATCAAACATGTTTTTCAAATGTATTGCATTAATGTTAATGATTAAATGATTTTCTTCATTAACAATTAAAGATTTTGGGTCCGTAGTTTTTTTTTTTTTTTTTTTTGGTCCCACTTTATATTAGACTGTCTTTAACTACTGTACTAACATTTAAATTAATCGTTTGATGCAATGCACTTATTGTGTACATGCATGATTTTACATTGTACATTGTATCTGTAATTACACTGCTGACCCTTCTCCTACCTCTTAACCCACCCTTAAACCTACCCATACCACCAAACTTGTCTCTAACCTTACCCGTATCCCACCTCAGTATCAGCAACAAGGTTTTGCAATACAACATGAACACAATAAGTACACTGTACTTATTTTTGATGTAAGTACATAGTAGTTAAAGACACCTAACATAAATAATGACTTTTTTTTAGTTATAGCCTAACTTTTTTTTTTTAGCAAGGATACATTAAATTGAACAAAAGAGACAGCAAATACATTAATAATGTTACAAAAGATTTCTATTTCAAATAAATGCTGTTCCTTTTAACTGTTCAGTTGAGCTGTTCATCAAAGAATCCTGAAAAAAATGCATCACAGTTTCCACAGAAATATTAAGCAGCACAACTGTTTTGATAATTGATAATAATCAGACATGTTGCCTGAGAACCAAGTCAGCATAGAATGATGTCTGTACGAATTTTCTTTTTCTTTTTTTGTGACTTAAGTGCAGTAGATATTCTATAGTACCTTACATGGCTGGAGCTATGATGATCATGGGCTGGTCACTGGTGGGTTCTAAATCTATCACCACTCCAACTGCAGTTACAAAAAGAAAAGAAAAAAAAGATCACAAAAGCCTCTTGTTTAACATGAGTTCATGTTTTGATTATGGCTTTAACACAACTTCAGTTTTTGGCACGAGTTGTGGTGCTTTTTGATAGCGGTGCATATGTAGTAATTCTCTACATCTCACAGTTCTTTTTCATCTCTGCATTATTTTCCTCAGAATCCTGTTCAGACAAGAAGGAATGCTGCCAGTTGAAGCCTAGTCTCTGATAGCAGTGGAGAATAACTGTCTACTTCCCGCAAGAATACAAGACTTCTCTGATCTGGTAAGCGCACACAAGAAAACTCAAGTTCATTTCCATAGTATAGTCTTAAATAGAAGCAACTTTCAGGGTAGTATTTTTTTTAATGGTTTTTTATATTATTAATGATGTTAGAATGCTGTACTTGCCTTTTTTCCCATAGGTGTTTACCACTCCAATTTTCCAATTTTTATACGAAGTTTTTACACCATGTACAGCAACATTTGAAGCTGCTGCACTTTTGGCAAAAAAGCATGAATGATAAGATTTTAAAATGAATGCAAATCAATTAAATAATGGATCATTCATAGTTTTGAATTTCTTCGAAGCTTTTCAGATGCTGAACAGCTCGATTTAGGTTTTGACTTTTTTCAGAGAAGGAATAAATTCGTCAGACTTGGTGGGAATAGTTGGCTACTAAAACAGTATGCAAATAATTTTTTTTTTTTGTTAAAATGTCTGTTTTTTGTATTGTTTAGTTACGTCAGACTTGGTGTAACAGGCCTTACATTGTATAATTTAATTCAAATTTGTTTTGAAATTCTGATTAAATCATCTCTGTATTAGAAGAAGAGGCTTTTAGTGTATGAACATGCATAACAAAAGCGTGTTTTGTATGATCCCACAATTGCAGTGGTTGTTTCTGTATAAGCATCAGGAAACTAATGGATAGGGATACCGGTCTATTATGGGCTCTTGCTAGCTAGCAGGTATCCATTGGACAACACAGAGCTTGATGTCTGCTTTCATCAAATGGCAAATACACCTTCAGCATTTGAGAACCTTTTTTGAATAATATCAAGAGCCACTTAAATTAGTATAGAGTGGATGTTAGGAACTGACTGCAATTCCTGTTTTCCTCCCCTCCCATTCTAAATCTGTTCTCATTTTAAGTAAATACGGACTCCAATCTCCACTTGCTCCAGTCACCTTAGGAATGAATGTGCCCAAGGGGACGCTAGTTTCTCATTCAGCCCGAGTATGCTGGGTAGGGGGTGTGGGGAGAAGTGTCTGTAAGTGCACTTGAGCTACTGAACTCACGCAGTGCGACAGTCAAGTGCACGACCAGCTAAAAGCTGCTCGCAGTGAATAGACCCTCTCGAAATGTTTGTCTGAATCTCATAATTTTCCTGAATAAGTTTATTGTAGGCTCATTCCAGTAATACAAACCTTTTATTGCAAACTGTCATTTTTTGCATGTGTGCTTGACGGAAACAACAGATTGTGGGGGAAGGGTTGGCCACGTGTCTGGAGTAGAACGGAAGATGGGAATGGAAGAGGTCATTAGCATTCCAAGAGAGTGTTGGCGTCTGGTGGAGCAGAGCCATGCTTCAATGCCTGGCACGATAGGGCAACGCGGCGGCCATTAAAGCAGCTGGGTTTGGGGGTTAGGGCCCATGGAGGGCACTGCCACCCCCTGCATGGGAGCAATGAGAGGCCCTGGGCAGGTGGTCTATCAGGGACAGGGGACTGAAAGGCCAGGACAAATTGGTACAGGGAGGCTCATTTCCCAATCTCAGCATGAGGGACGGCACAGCAACTCCATGAGAGTGAAAAAAAAAAAAAAAAGGAAAGACTCCTAAGGGCACCAGCATGTGAGTGATGGACTTACCAAAAGGGCAGTCAGTTATGGGGGAGAGTGGGGTAAGATGTGTCAGTGGGCCCCTTTTTTATTTTTTGTCGCATTATGTATTTAGAAATGGTGCATCATATGGAAAAAAAAAGTGTGTAAAACTTGGCATGTACCAAAATATATTTATATTTAATTTGCTTTGACATAATGGTCATTTTACATGCCATGTAGACAATTTACTGTTAAAGAATAACTAGTGTAAAGTCGGGTAAATTATCTAGGTATAGATTAGCCATGTATATTTTTCCCAAAATGATAGCCATTGGGTAAAGTGTATCTGATGCTTTGGGGTAAGCTGTGTCAGTACCCAAGTAATAGTGACGGTGAGCTTTGCATCTAAAGGAAGGAAATACTTTTACAAATAATATTACTGTTACAAGTACTATTAGAAAATGTTGAACATTATTTCACTATGTTTAAATATTTTGAATATAAAACCTTTTCTTGGCTCTCTCTATGGCTAATTCCTTCTTGTCGCATGTTGTGTTCAGACATTAGTGGCAATTAGAGGTGAAGGCTGTCCAGATGTGTGGCTGAGAGTTGGGATAGAGCTAAAGTGGACACACTTGTGGCCATATGGTGGAGTTTTCCTCAGCCCTGCACTCATGATTTGCTAAGCTCAGGCATTAAAGTCAGCACTAATGGCTGATGGAAATATACACTACTGTTCAAACGTTTGGGGTCATAATATTTTTAAAAGAAGCCTCTTATGTTGTATTTATTTGAGTAGAAAAACAGTAACATTGTAGAATATTATTACATTTTAAATTACTCTTTTCTATTTTAAGCTATTTAAAAATGTTATTTATTTCTGTGATGGAAAATCTGAATTTTCAGTCTTCAGTGGCTCAGTATTAATTTATTAAATTATGCTTACTATGGTAGTTTGTCTTTTTTGATTTTTTTTTTTTAATTCATATTTTTTTATTTGAAATTGAATTATTTATCAATGATTTGACATTACACCATAATGCGGCTTACCCCAATTTTTTTTTTTTTTTTCAAAAGTCATATTTCTATGGCTCTATTATTGACACTGTCTTCTAATTTCAGTCAAAGCAGACATGTTAATTTAGTTTTTACCTTTATCTCATTTCTCCTTGCCTAGAGGCCAAAAAGGTGGCATTAGTATTGTCCTAACCACACAACATTTCAATGAGAATTTGTTTGTCCAAACTAAAAGCAACAACCACACGATAACAGCCAATCAGAAAATATTTTATGTTTAATATAGAGTTATGTGGAACAACATTTTGGACTAAGGAGATTCCACTGTTGGCAGGGCTAATGCCACACCACAGATCAAAATGTCCTGTCATTTGTCGCTGCTTGTATATTATCCTAACCATGTCACATTCACGGCTGGTTTGGACAAAAACTGTGATTAACATGAAAGGGACCTTTTGTCTCGTTGTGTGTGGTTAGGTCATGCTCTTCTAGTCATTGGTTCTATTAGTAGGCTGAATTGCAGCTCCTGCACAGTCTTTTTTTTTTTTTTCTCAGTTCATATATGTCTTGCATGAGTCATACGCCAGCTTACATATGATTTAGGGAAAGAGTTTTAGTTAAATGTGTATTTCTCATACATACTCGCCAAGAAACGACACATGCCTCCCATGCATCAACACAACAGTTTCAGTGAATGACATTTATTCATCTTTCTCAGACCTGTCAGCCTATTTCTAAAGGCTGTTAAAGTGAAATCCATCAGGACTGGTGCAGTTCAGTGAGCTAGAAGCCATTCTGGACGAGGTAACCATGGGAATGTGGCATTTAAGGGGATAGTTGGTTCTCAAACACAATCTCAAACCCACATCGACCAATCAGACCAGAGGCTTGATTGCTACATATTGTCACCCTGTTTTTTGAAAAAGATAATAAAGTAAACATATTGGGTGAAATGCCCATGAGTGATGTTTTGTATATTTATTTATTTATTGACAGTGAGTTTATAAAATCCAGTGTATGACAACTTTATTAACCTAGAGGAGATTTATTTTGAAAGCTCTTCATTTTAGTAATACTTTTTTTTTCAATACTTTCTATTTGTTTTTTTGGTGAAGGACAAGCATGCTATCACTCTTTTGTCGGAGGATTATTTTTCTGCATGACACTTTTGATAAGTGGATGTATGGGTGTAAATCTCGGCTCTGTTGTTGGGGGGAGTATGACCTGTCATTCACTACATAGATTACATACCTGTTCTGGTGGAGATTGAACTCAACTTGTTCTTGAGAATTTTTATCCTTCCTGCCTCAGCCGATCGTCTCCTTGTAAACTGCCTCACTTTGATTGCTAACCCACAAAGTGAGTTTGCTGTGTTTTGCCTGTTATCATTTGTTTGCTGAATATGCCATCTAGTGCATGAAAACACTGACACAACTCATGAAAAGATGTGTTTGTTCACGCACTAGATTTTTCGGTATTTTCTCTGTCACTCCTTGAGGGTCCTTCAGGGCATGCTGCTCCACAAATGTGCGTCTCTTGAAAACACTTTGCCACAAAGTCCTTTTGTCATCAAGCTTGTGTTTGCAAGTTGATTGTGGGTTTGTTTGCTCACATTCTTGTTCTCTTACAGACATTAAGACAGATTCCAAATACATAGTTTTTTGTTTTTTTTATAATTAATATATAATAAGTAAACGTCCTGTGCACCTTTGCTTGAAATACTTCCTTTTTTTCCCTGTCTGTCACAGACAAAAAAGGGGCTGAGCTTGTTATCCCACTGTATAAACCCAGATCAGCGGGCTTGTCTATGGTTAATTCCTTCTTGTTGCATGTCGTGTTCAGACATTAGTGGCAATTAGAGGTGAAGGCTGTCCAGATGTGTGGCTAAGAGTTGGGATAGAGCTAAAGTGGACACACTTGTGGCCATATGGTGGAGTTTTCCTCAGCCCTGCACTCGTGATTTGCTAAGCTCAGGCATTAAAGTTAGCACTGATGGCTGTTTGAGACTCATTTTGCTTTTGCAATGACATGTTTGGAGTCAAACAGGGATTTCAAACAGGTTAAACACATTGGACGGGCTTGATTTTGGATGATGGGCGATTACATGCCAGAAAGATTGTGAGTAGCTTAAAACAATGCCTGTTTTGCTATTGCTTACCATAGCTCACATGGCCTGATGTCAGCGGAAAAAGAAAGCAGTTTCAGAGACGGAGCTAGTTTTGATTTGATGTTATTAGGATAGAATGTTAATTTTTTTGTTTTGTTATTAATTTTTTCCTGATTCACAATAAGAGTAGGAACACATTTAGAAAGTAAATATTAGGGATGCATGTTACTGTATAGAAAGTAAATATTAGGGATGCATGTTACTGTATATTGTTCTCATAATATCAGCTGATATTACAGATTTATCATTTTGTTGATATTAGATATTTAATTATGTATGTCTCCTATTTTTACACTTTTGATTAACTTTGCTGTCATCTAACACTCACTTAATGTTAATCTTTAAACAGACTAATAATTCACTGACAGTTAAATGTAACCTTTAGCAAATCTCAAGATGATTTTTCATACTTCACGTTATAATGTTGTGATGCCTTAATTCACTTGTAGCATTTTTACACTGATTGAGTTTAGTGTTTTATTTTTAGTTTATCTGGATGAAATGGTAAAGAATTTAAGTTATTGACTATAACATGGAAATAATTGGTAACACTTTATTTTGATGGTCCCTTTTGAACATTCTGTTGACTATAAGTAACTTTGTAACTACATGTCAACTATCTCTCATTAGAGTATTAGTAGACTATCTGCTTAAAGGTAGGGTAAGTAGTTTTTCAAAAACACTGTCAGGCAGACACCAACAACAAACGTGTAAGCAATCAGCATTAGGGGGCGTATAACGGTCGAGGAGACAGAATGAGCAAGAGGGAGATTTAAAAAAAAAAAAAAACTGCAGAAAGAGAGATGAGACACAATACAAAAAAACTCAAAAGAATATCACTGAAATGAAGGTTTATGACTGGGCAAGCGCTTTAGGACCCGCGTTAATATTAGAAAAGCTTTCCAGCGCTGGAGAGAGCTAAGTGGGAAGGCCTGAAAACAGACGCAGAGGCTGCTTTGATTCCACTTCTTATGTGAGTAACACTGGGTTTGATTGTCATTGGTTGTCTAGAGCTGCTGTGCTGTTAGCCCCTAACAACGAACTCTTGTTTGTATTTACTCTTGTGTACTGTACATTCATTTTTTGTGCTTCCTTGTTGTTCTTTTATCATCTGCGCTTTATTTTTCGTGAAGCATTTTGTTGCGCGTCAACTGTGATAAACAGACATCCACTCTCGCATTGTGTGTGTAACAGTGGCCAGATAATGAGAGTTGTGCAGGTAAACCACTACGCACTGACGACCGCTAGAGAATGCCGTGTTTAGCGTCATTGTCATTGCACTCGCCTCGCCTGCCAGCAGCGATCGGGACTGACTCAGAGTGGTTAGGGTTGGAGGGTGTGTTTTGGAGGCGGAGCAATGAATAGAGGGGTGGGTTTGTTTGGGTTGATTTCAAATATCAACAATGTCCAACAGCATTTTTAAAAGACTACTTACCCCACCTTTAATATCTGCTAACTCTTTATTGTGATGGTCCCCCAACAGACATTCGACTATAAATAACTTTGCAAGTACGTCAACTTATTCTAACCCTTATTATACTCTACTAACACTCTAATGAGAGTTAGTAGACATGTAGGTGAAACATTACTTACAGTAAAAAGGGACCATCAAAATAAAGTGAAACCAAATAATTTACCGGCTTATCGCTATCACCAGAATTGTAATATTGCATCTCAAAAAATACAGTCGTTTTCATGATGTCTTTAAAGTGCACTCTTATAGCTGCTAACAGGCAGCGCGATTGCTGACACATGCATACGGCCTTTTAAATGATTAAAAATTCATAAATATGCTAGTATGCTTTGAAACTGTGGAAAATATACACACATTTCCACACTCTCAGACATACATTCCTTCATGTAGATCTGGACCCCTTGGCACAGCGTGGCTTGCAGACACAGCCTGTTCCACTGGCAGCCCAACTGCTGACGCTGTCACCTGTCTATGTGGATAAAGGTGATTTTGTTAGCACAGCCGTGCTGAGGAACTGGCATACCTCGCCCACATTTGTCCTCTGATAGAGATTGCGTTTCGGGAAAAATGAGCCAATAGCTCTGTCTTATGTTTTTAAGCTCTCTCTGTGTCTTTACTACAATCTGTGGTCATGTTATCCTATGTTATCAGGTTAAATATCTGCAGTCCTTATCACAAGATTGTATTTTTTAAATATGTGCTGTACACAGTTTAAGCAAACAAATTTTTTATATTGTACTTCTGAAATTATTATACATCTTCCAGATGTAATGGAATAGGGATGTATGAACACGCACACCCCTCTCCCTAAAATAATTATAAAAATAAAAAAATAAAGCTGCAACATTTGGCGCTGTTGCAGTAGGCTGTAAACATATTAAAAATTAAATCGCACCTACAGGCTTTGAAGTTGCATTTTTAATCTGCAATCTCACAACTTTATTCATGTTCACTCTCTCACGCTTCTAAGGTGCTACTATCAGAAATTAGGTCAGTGGTTTAACTGTCAAAGTGTGCATGTTGTGTGGCAGAAAATACATCAAAGCATATAATAACAATGTTGTTTTTTTGTGCATATGCAAAGCTGAGCGTGGTATCCCATCACAGATGTAAAAGAAAATGTGCGGGAATATGTCTTTGCAGTATTTCAGTGAATAGTATTGGGCAACTGGTGGGTTGTGACCCATAAAGGGTTCAAAAGTCTGTTCTGATAGGGTCACAAGTGTTTGAAAATATTAATATGAATAAAAGCGTTAACTGTAAGGTTTAATTTATTGATATTAGTCAATGGTATTGTTATAGAAGCTTGTTTCTGCCATGGAATTAAAAAAAAATAAAAATTTCAAGCTTAAATCTCACAATTCTGACTTTTTTTCTCAGAATTGTGAGACATAAACAGTTGCGAGTTGGAGAGTTGAAATTGCAAGTTTAAATCTCACAATTATGACTTTCTCAGAAATGCAACTTTTTTATTCTCAGAAGAATTACAAATTTTTCTTCCAATTCTGAGAAAAAAATGTCAGAATTTTGAGAAAAAAAGTCTACAAATATACTATTGCTTATGTTTATGCATACTACTAGTGGTAATTAACTTTAAATGTAAAACAATTATTAGTGTGGAAATTAATATTAACCTGGATTAAATGCATGATGAAAAATTATGGTTCCATTTTATGTTTACAATAATGTTTCATTTGTTAACATTAGCTGACTACATTGGTTAACATAAACTATCAATGATTAATACTTCTGCAACATTTATTAATATTAGCTAATGTTAATCTCAACATTTACATTTATAAGATCAAAAGTTCTATCTGCTAAAATGAATGTAGTGTGAGCTAACATGAACATGAACATTTGATAAACTAACATTAACAAAGGTTAATAAATGCTGTAAAAAATGAAAATATATTGCTCATTGTTAACATTGTAAAAATGTTACCATGTTCACACATTGAACCTTACTGTAAAGTGTCATACTAATAAATTATCTTGTTGGGCTTGTTCAATTCATAATAATACATTTTAAGGGCATTTTTATTTTTTTGGTAGTGATGGGTCACTTCTTAAAGTCGAATATAAAAAGTGGAACCTGCAACAAAATCAGTTAAAATACACTGCTATAGAATGTCATTGGTTTTCACTAATTGATACTTTTGGTGAACTTGGCTCCAAGCTGGTTTCTTAATGCTGCTGTGCAATGGAGTGAGCTTGTTTAATTTTCTGTGGGAGAATCTAATTGAGAGAAATTACGCCATTGTAAGTTTATGCAGTCCCTGCTGTGTTTTTCAGGATCAGGTTGTTTCATGTCACTTAACAGATGTTCAGTCAAGAGTGCCGTTTGCAAGCTTTAATGTGGCTTTTTACAGCTATAGAGCCTGTGTTTATTAGCTTACATGTTTATGGCAGTGGTCGTCGCATGAATTTCTGAGCAAAATGGGCACTGTGTGGTCCGACACTTATTTAGCGACCCGTCAGAGAGCAATTTAAGTGGACGCAGATGTGCTTGTGACACTGGCCAGCTGTGGCGAACGATAGCCTGTCTAACAAAGACAATAATTACAACAGCAAAAAATGCACATTATCAGTCAGTCGAAGCTTTGTGTAAATTCTAGGTTTACATTTCAATTTGTACTAACTACAATAAAATATGGATATATGACAATGAAGCGTGTAATCGCATGTATGTGATTTTCTAAAGCTGTGATGTGTGGATAAATGAACTACCTCACCCTCCACCCTGTTGGCATCACGATCCCCTGAGGCTCGAGCCATATGGGTGGCTGCGAATGGACTGTTAGAGCAGACGGCGGCCGCAGCGCTCCTCTTTGGCGCAGGTGGTATCGTGGCACCGGCTCAGGACGATGGATCCAAGAGAGCGCTGCTTAGTCAGCCCACCATCTCCCTCAAGGGGTCCGGGCCCTCACACCGCGCCTGGGCCGGCAGTGCCAGCGCACACCCACCCGCTGATCTGCACACAGCAGAGTTAGGACACAGAAAAGCTGAGGTCCGGCTATACCGGCTCACTTCCATGTCTCAATTAACTGGTAAAGAAACAGTGAGGGAGCTTCTACTCTAGAGCATCGGATCTTCAACATTTTTCAGGCCAAAGATAGAAAAACAGATCAGGGAGCCCTTTTTACCTACTGAATAAAGCTGAGTGGTGTGTTTTAACCCATTCCTATAAAAATAAAAAACGTATTCTCATACTTTATGATGCTTACTTTGCAGCTGACATTGAAGCTGTGCATGCATATTGATGTACAGAGATTTTATCTTCACTTAAAACTTTTTATGTAGGTTTGTAAATATTTGATTTGATTAAATTTTTTTACATTATGAATGCGATACATTTTTAAATCAGAATTTGTCTCATGATTCAATCCATACAATGAAGTTTGATTACTCGTGACTTACTCATTATAATACCTAAAAATATGCCAAAGATATAGTTTGAATATTGGCAAAATAATACATATTTCTTATCCTGATGTATTAAGCCTGATGTATTTTTTGCCTATATATATATATATATATATATATATATATATATATATATATATTATGTTGGCAAACCAACACAAACAGACATTAAGGTGTTAAATGTGTGTTATACATTTGCAAATAATGTGACAAAATCTGTTCAAAACGTGAATAATGACCATTTTTAAATCAAACTAGGTCATAGACATAACAACTGTATAATTGTATGAAATGTCGGTAACACTTTAGTATAGGGAGCATGTATTCACTATTAACTACGACTTTTCCCTCAATAAACTTCAAATTTACTGCTTATTGCTAGTTAGTAAGGTAGTTGTTAAGTTTAGGTATTGGGTAGGATTAAGAATGTAGAATAATGCAGAATAAGGCATTAATATGTGCTTAATAATTACCAATAAACAGCTAATATCCTAGTAATATGCATGTTAATAAGCAACTAGTTAAAAGACCCTAAAATAAAGTGTTACCGAAATGTCTGATTATTATAAAAATTATATTACATTATAAAATTATATTACATTTTTCATTATGATGCTTGAATCCAACAAAACTATTCAAATATTCAATACATCAGTCCATGTGGGACAATTTAACATTTTGTTGAAGTCATATTTTTGTTTAACACGTTTGTTGGCTTGGTGTGTAAAAGTGTTTTTTCCGAACTCGAGTGCAGCATCAAACTGCAGTTTGCGCCCTTGTATTATTCATAGGGACAGTAGCTTAGACCCACACCATGCTTTGCATCTCCTGAGCTTCACCTCGTTTATTGAAGCTGCACTTGGGAACATGTTGGAGCACAACAGGGCACACTATTGATGGGGGAGAACGGTACAGCTCAGCTCATAGGCTACACATTAACAAGGGGAGCACCCTGCCACCCTCAATAATACCTTCAACTTCTTCTTACCACAGTGTTCTCCCCTGCCATCGCTCCGAGGGAAATTTAGACATCACTTTTTATGTCTACCTCCCCCTTTCCCGCACACACCTCCGCTTATGAACCTTGCATATAAATGCACTTGGGTGCTGTCTTGATTGATGGCAATTAGCATTTGGTAATGATAACAGATGTTTGCAGTGCCAGGAGGCTAGTACCTGCCGCCCACTCCGCCATCTGCCGTGGGCATCAGGGGCCTGGCACAAAGGCTGGCTGGCGCGGGATAGTAAGGAGGGTGGAGAGGGCAAGATGAGGGGTGGTACATTGTTGTTGTCCCCTCTTTATTTGACACGAGGAGCAGGGCCAAACTGCAGGGGGTTTCCTGTGAACGCTGTGTCACCTGGTGCCGAGTACATTTGGACTGGACACACGTGTTTTGTGGGCATGTATTATTTATTAGTCTCTTAGGACTCCAAGTGGGAGTGTGAAATATGGGACTTTTAAATAGCCATGATGTTCCTAATTTCAACTTTTAAAACTGCACTATGCAAATTACAGAAGTATATGGACAGATGTTGATAAGGTAGATAGATAGATAGATAGATAGATAGATAGATAGATAGATAGATAGATAGATAGATAGATTAAAGGCATGTGGTTTGGCTGAGGATATACTTTGTTACAAGATGAACTAAAGTTGGCATAACCTCTCATCTTCTGCCCTCAATGGACTGAGTAAAAAAAAGATGGGGATCAACTGTGTTCAGACTTTGATTGTTTTTGCTTATGTCAACTGATTTTATTTCTTCTCAGAGGCAAAGCACTAAGTCTGCATTTGCTTGTCAATTCAGTCCATGCCCATTTGCATTTTGTGAAGCTTTTCCCTTCACTTAGTGCTAAAAGTGGGGCGGTACACTCACCAGTTGTTTGCTATTCTGCTCCGTTTTTATGTTGAATATGCATATATAAATTAAATTCTAAATATGTTTTTCAGGGCATTCAGTTTACATTAATTCATACAGTTACTAGGACAAAATTAAGACAAGACTTAACTGAATTCCCACAAGAAGTTTCACACTTAAATATAACCTATACTTTTCTTACTTTCTAGAGAAGTTTTGGAAACCCCAGGCACATCAATCTTGAAGCGTTATGCTAGTGTCATTTATTTTACTTTCCTTTTTGGTCCATCAAAAATGATACGTTTTTGTCTGAATATTTCAGGCTATCTTCCACTGATAAACAATACTGTACACCAAGGGGAATTCTCTTAGACTGAATAGCTTCTGCCGATAGTGCCTTTTATTTGCACACACTTTCTGCATAGTTTTAGTGCTCGATTCACTAAAAGAATTATGCAAATGCAAGCGAAGGGTTTTTCACACTTAAAGTGAATTGCAGTGACAATGCAACCAGAAGTCATTCATTTTTAATGAGAGTTAGCATTTTTTTTTCTTGTGGCGGCATGAGCAATATGGACTGTTAACGATGGGGCACAGTTGAGTGGAGTTCAACTTTATGCAAATGAGTAATTAGATGACTACCAATGGGAAGACATTGGAGCTTACATGATCCTCCTGTTAATACCCTCGGTATTATATTTGCAATTTTTTGGGTACTATTTGGCTATTTTTTATTTAAAACAGTGAGAATCAACTATTGGGTTACAGGAAATGGTCCTCCTTGTGTGTTTCACATGCAGATATGGAGGTGAGTGTGTTTACTTCACCTTTTCCTCATGTCAGATACAGGGCTATTGTTCCCTGTCATATTCACTCAAGAGAAAAACGTGTCATATGTATCACACCCTAAAAGCTGCATTCTCAAACATGCTCCCTTTCACAGGTCTCACTCACCCCGATTTTTGCTGTGCAAAATCAATACTCTAATCTTCAGCCCAGCCCTTCTCAATAAGTCTATATTTCTCACACTGCTCAAATAAAGGTGACCTCTATGAGCCATTGGTATTAATATCTCAAGTTGGCACATGGGATATGCAGTCTGCTTTTAATGTTAGTATTTGCCTGTCTGTCATTCACTAACCGTGTGCATGTATGTAAAATCAGTGCAAACATTTTTTAATTTTAACTAACTTTTTTTTATTAAAATGTATTTATGAATCTACATTTTTATTAAATTTATTAATCTACATTTTTCTAAATTTGGCTGTGCTTTGTGACAGAGCAGATGAATATAGTTATCCTGTTGCTGATAATACTTTCACTACTAGGCTTAAGAGATATAACCAGTTTAGATGGAAAGGATCTTAAGCTGACTAGCTTGTAGAAATTACTGTAGCTTTATCCATTAATAGACACGGTCCTTCCTTGAAAATAAATTCCAGCACTGCAGCTATAATGAAAATACCCGTAACAATTTATTATGCTACATTGAACTCCTTTAGAGAGTTACAAATAGCAATTTATCTGTTCAATATAATACCTTACTCACCTGTTGAGTAATAAAAACATAATCTCCATGTCGCTTTTACAACATTTCAAATCCCTCAGTTCTTGCCATCTCATCAAAAGCCAAGTCAATGTTGATTCTTGTTTTATTACGAGCTCTGTCGCATTCTCTTTTTGCCAGCAGACTCTTTTTTTTTTCTTTTTTTTTTTAAATGGGTGATTTCCCCCGTAGGTTCCAGATTTAGCGTGCTCCATGTCAACCTTTCTCGCTCATTGTGGCAACTAACCTGTGCCACTCCCACACGTCAAAGTAACCAGAGCAATTTTTCTGAATTTACTGATATGAAACATGCTCAAAAACCATCTTGTCCAGTTTAAAATATAAATGCTTATAATAGGCTTACCATAGTGAATTAGGGTAAGACAAAACCATGTTTTGGATGAAGGATTGATGATATATTTACTCATTTTTTTGTTAATTTTGTACCAAAAAAATTACATAATGTACCTTTAAGTTTAGAAAATGTGTTTTATTTCAGAATAACAAACATTATGTGTATTATACAGTATCTAAACATCTGTAGAGATACATTGTAAGAGAATGGCGGGTAAATTTTGTGGACAGCCCTTAAATGGAGAGGGTTTTGGAGTGTATTATGCTAATTATGCTCATTTAGAATAATCCAGATTCATCAAAAAATAAAATGAAGGTGAGAATACATGTTTTGAATCTGGTGCAAATTTTATTTTAAAAAATTATTCTGTGCACACAAATATGCTAGTTTTACATACCATTAGTGAATAAGAGTCACTAACTGATATAAAATAATTAAGATGGTGTAACAACTCAGGAAAAGAGCATGTTAGCATTGCTGAACACTGCAGCTGTAAACTTGAAAATAGAAGTCACCTTGTAATAACTCAGTTGACTTCAATGAACGGCCACAATGACTTACAAAACACCTAATGAATTCTTCATGTCATTTGCAAAATGCTTTGTTTGAACTGCGCGTTAACAGTTTGCTTTGCGTATGACGAATTAGCAAATGAATTCAAAATGCTGGGGCAACTTCAAATTGACTTTGGTTTTGTTTGAGCTCATTTTCATTTCTCTCCATGGAGAGTCGACCAACTCGGTAAACATGCTTGAATGAAGGAATTCTTCAGCTGTCACTCAAAAATGTAATTAACGTACATTATTCTTTCAGAAATTCATAACCTTGAGCCAAGACATACAAATGAGGATTGAAAAGAATGATTTATAGCACTAATATGACACAGATGGAATGACTGTGCTGGCACCAAAAGGAGGAGAATGTAGCTTCTGTGTTGGCATGTTTCACATTGTTTGTGCTAATATTGACTTAGGAAATTGAGTCCACTAGGTAAAGTGTCCTTGGCTAGTTAACACTCCTTCACCAGTGCTTTCATTCCGTTTGAAGAACATTTGATGGGAAGGGCAGTAGGAACAATTTTATTTTGGTTGAATTTCTGTCAGCAAAGGTCCAATCTCTGTCTAAAATAGGATGCTTACTACAGAGCTGTTTGTCAGTAACCACATCCAACAGTCCTGACTGGTGCAGAGGGTCTCAAAAGTGCTTGCAGGCTCTGGTTACAAAGGATTGCCATCTAGGAATTACGTCGGAGCGGAACATGCAGTGGGTAATTTAATCTTGTAACATGAAGATTATTTTTGATTGCAATGCAGTTTGATCTGTTTGTCTCTTTAATTTGGCTCTAACCGGCTGACATTTTCACAGTATTTAATAAAAGCTGCACTCGATTTGTGGCCGGGTGACAATCTTTTATTTACTTGGTTTGGATAAAACCATTAATTCACGGTAATTAATGAGTGAAGTATGCAGGGCGCGGGTACAGCCGCATCCGCTGGGAGGCTTTGTGGAACAGATTCATTCATCTTGATTAGACACACTTAGCTTTGGCTTTCCTTGTGTGGCTTTTTCATTTTAATATCAGCTAGCCACTTGTAAGCCACATGTCTCAACACAGTGTTCTCTGGTATCGCGCCTCAGCAGTTAGCGTTGCGTCAATAGATCTGCCACCTTGATCGCTAGCCTTTGGTGGGTGAGTTTATATAGAAGTTTGTGATTTGCGCTGGCCTTTACCCTCAGTGTGTTTAGAGTAGAGGTGGGGTTTCTGATAAGCTTTGAGGGGATGGACTAACCCTGAGAGACAGGTCATGGATTGAGTTAATGGTGTCTCTGTGACTTGGTGCAGAACAATTGCTGGAGGGACGAGGGGCATTTTTGTCCAGTGCATCAAGGGCGTAAATACACATTGTCTGAAATTGTGGGACTGTACACAATCTCAGTGTCAACTCATCCCTATCAGCCCTTAAGAATTGCGGTTGAAGTGAGAGGGCTAATTTGACAAGACATGAATTAACACCTTTCAAGGAATCTGGCACATTGGCATAGTTAGAGAGGATCCGGAAACAAGTTTAATCCTGAAGGTCTTGTCGACCCCTTTAAAGGGATAGTTCACCCAAAAATGAACGTATTTTAATGTGCACCAGATATGTTTCTCTCTTCTGTATGTGCGGAAATCATAGGGAATGTGGTACAAGCCTTGACTCATTCGTGTTGCAGATCTTGCTTAATAACTCCATAAACTCGATCGCTTTATGAGCCAAGCTTTAACAACAAGCCCAAAAATACTTATAATAAGTAGACAAGGCAACACTGCAAGAGCACACTCTTTGAAGCAGCCTTTCCAAGCATAAGCAAAACACAAGGCCTCCGTCGACTGTGCTTTAGTTAAAATTTCTGCACATAACAAGTCTTTTATCGCTGTAATAGATCTTTGGTCAGAATAGCAGAGACCAAAGACATGAGACACCAGAACTTTACTTTGGTTACCACGGTGTTGATCATCACAGTTTCGGGAGTGAGTCATGTTCTGTACACATGGAGCAGTAATTTAAGGGAATCACTCCCGCATTTAAATGCGGTGGTCACTCCTGAAACATTGACATTAACAGTGTTACTTTCACAAACTCTCATGAAAACTCTCATGGCCACGTTTTATTTGCTTTTTTTGAGGCTTGAAATCTCCAGACTTCATTCTTTGTAATTGGATGGAAAAACGCCCAGTGCGGTCTCAATATTTAAGTTATAAGTCATACAGGTTTGGAAAAATATGAGTAAATGATGTCAGAATTTTCATTTTTGGATGAAGTATCCCCTTGAAGCATCAATATCTTTTTCAGAAACCTGGCAAAAATTTTAATAACCTGTAGGCCTCTGAAAAAAGAGCCAAATATCAGATTTATCCAGAGATGTAGAACCTATGATATTACTTCAGCTTGCTTGATTTACCTTTTCACTGTTTGTTTTCACTTTATGTAAATGTCACTCCACCATCACCTAATGCTCTGAAATCTCTATATATTCGATAGATTTTCCTCAATAGGCAGCTGGAAGGCATCACAGTTACCCAACATTACATCTCCACAATGTAATCAAGGTAGTGACAATCCTGACAGCTGACCAATCAGATCTAATATATCCCAAGCGTGGAGAACTGCTCTGTCAGGAGAATCAGCCTAGGTTGTATTAAAATTCAAGATGTGTCTAAAATTGGCCCGGCCTCTGGCTTGTGGTTAACGTGCTCTATCGGGATTCTGCACAGGTCTGGGGACCAATCTTCAGGTCTGATTTATCTGATGTTTTCTAAACAACTGACAGGGGGAAACAAATTCATCTGGGCATTAAAATACAGCAGCAGGCCCCCGGCAGATTCCAGGAAGAGACCTGGCCGTCATTCTGCCGCCAGGCCACCATTAGCTTTATTAGAAATCCAATCCTGTCCTCTCCTGTGAACCTGGATCCATAATACACACCTGCCTTACAGAGTAAGCATAAACGGGCATTAAATTACTAACAGAATGGAGAAAACTGTATCAAAGCCCTTTTCATCTGATTATTTATCAAAATATGTCAGCACTGGGAAAAAGATTGACAGCAAGTAAGAAAAAAGTATACCTATCTAATGCATACAAGGATATTTTATCGTCAGCCATTATTGGTAATTGTTCATTATAAACAGATTGTCCATGAAATTCTTATCTTAAAGAATTGATTGAAAATTAATCATGTAGGCGGAGCATTGATCATAAGATCAACCAAAGACTTGTGTGCTTTTGTTTACTGGCCGACAGTCATGCTCTAACAAACCATTGTTGACTTTTTGAATAATTTGAAAATAAATTCTACAGCTGTCAGTTGAATTGAAGTGATTTTAATTGAACCATTTAATGATATGCTGAATAATTAATTAAATTAATAACATTGAATCATGTATATTAATATATTAGTGAAAAAATAGGCCGATTCCAGACTCGGAGAAACATGAGGGTGGTACTTTTCCGGTGAATTGCTCCAATAATAGGAAAAATCCCTTATTACATAATCAGAGGGGGCGTGATTAAAATGAAACATTTTAATGCAATAGTATGTAGAAGTTTTAAAGGGTTAGCTCACCCAAAAATAAAAAAATGTCATCAATTACTCATCCTCATTTGTGTTTTGAAGATGAACGAAAGCCTTGCGTATTTGTAATGACATAAGGGTGACTAAATGATGACAGAATTTTCATTTTTGGGTGAACTTTTCCTTTAAGCCCTAATATATACACCAAAATTCCATCTCTGTTACTATGGCTCTCATGGAAGCATCCATTTTACCCCAGACAAAATTAAGAATCTTTCCGTGTGGGATTTTGGACAGTTATTGCACCATATTTTTCATAGAACCAGTGCTATAAAACCAATAACTGCCTTTAGTCTCTCGCTGTGCATTTCTGCCTCTCTCCACCGCCAACAATTGCATGTTTAATATTGTTGAAGTGCTATTAAATCAGACATATTTCTTTTGCTCTGAAATGTTGCTATTTTTGTGAGATTGTGTCAGCTTTAAACTAATGCTGAGGAGTAAAGCACAGTGCCTGTTTTGAGCAGAGAAAGCTCTTTTTAATATGAAACCTAATCCGGAAATATCTTGGCAGTGCACCCTGGCTGTTCTTTAATGTGCGGTTCAATTCTTTGCCGATATAGTGCATTAAACCTCTTGGAAATGGCAACTCTGTCTGCTATAAGCTCTCACTCACCGCCTGCTCTCTCTCAAAGTTTTCAAGCGGCAACAATGACGAAGGGGCATCGCATTGTCTCGGCAACACGTGTTGTGGGATAGCCATCTTATCTCCACACTCCAGGCCCATGTAAACACAAAAGCGCTCTTTCTTCCTCTCCTTCTCTCCTCCTCTCCATCCATCGCTCTCACTGATGTGACTCAGAAACGTCCCCATGAAGCGCTGAGGCGTCGTGTGCGTGTGCGGTTGTGTGTTGTCGTGTACCGGTGGCTTGTTCGTTCCCTCGCTTCCCCCTCAATCTGCTGTTCTTTGTTTACCCAACAGTTGTTTGACAGAGAGCGCAACACATGCCTATTAGGGCATTTGTGCGGCAGGGAGAGATTACAGCCTCCAGTTCCTTTTTTTAAATAAACTCCCACTCACTGCACTGTAATCTGGGTGTGATAATCCCTCTCTATGCCAGCGCTGACAGACAGTGATGGGCGGCAATCTGGTGGAAGGCCTTGCAGTGCTTTTCCCTTTTTTTCTCCCCCCTCTCCATGACACTTATGTAAAGTAGCCATTTATTTTGCATTAGAAACATCTGCACATTATGCGTTAAGTGATTCATACATTTAAATGTGCATTTACAGTAAGAGAGATATGAGAGATGACATCACTCACGGCTCTACACATGCACATCAATAATGTGATTTTAATGCAATTTTGGGAGGAAAACCCATGTAAACACATTACTCTAGTTAGTGTAATGTGATCTCACATAAATATAGGTGCACGTGTAGGTAAGTAAGGTGGATTGTGCTGGTGTTTAGCATTAATGTGATTTGGCATTAAGACAGGATAGCATAGAGTGTTGCTTCAACTATGGGCATGTTCATTTTTATTTAAAATGTAGACTTTTTGGTATATCATTGGTATTATTATATCATGTGGTATGTCATATATGTATTGAAAGCAAATTAAATAGTGAAAAAGTGTAAAAAGTGCGCATTAAGAGAGTCCACAAGGCCAGCAGCGCATATACTTGAAGAAGCATAAATATCACATATCACAGATAATGGATATGGCAGCATTGAATGTTTCTTCAGGTGGACAGTGATTCACTGGAGCAAATATCATATCATGGCATTGAAACTCACATTTCTCTATCTAAATAACATTTCTGTCACTATTGTAGTATTGGAAATTCCTTGCGTCCAAACATCATAGCTATTTGCTCTGTGTAGGGTTTCTCAATCAACAGTTTTAATCACACCAGAAAGGTTTTTATTCCATTGAAATGGAGAGCATTAAGCATTTATTATGTGTAATGAACATTTCAGTCTTTCAGTCACCAATAAGCAGTGCTATACCCTTGTAGAGACATGTCATCCACTGCATCAGCTTCGTCTGATGAATCTTTCCTTTTTCTTTGTGTTTTAATCACAAATCATGTTGTAATTGCACCTTACAAAGTGCAATTAGAGGGCCGAAGCCTGCTATTTAATCTAAGACAAAATTTCACCTGATAGCTTGATTTTCATTATCAAAGATGGATAACGAGAGGGAGAGTTGTGCAGCTCTCAGCTCTATCATAAAGGCAATCAGTCCTTTTTCCTGATTCAGCCCCTCACAGCCAAGTCTCTCTCTCTCTCTCTCTCCTCTATAAGATATAATGGTAAGCATGAGTGCCTATTGTCTAATTAATGAATTTAAAGATTGGGGTCAAAATGGGTCAAATGAAAGTAAAAATAATATGTACAGTGTATGTATGCAAGGAATAGTGTTCTTGCTAACTTGGTGCCCAAGGAGACATAAGACGTGGCCAAAGAAAAACTTTTTTTTTTTTTTAAATAACTGTGAGATGTGTTTTTCTTCAGATACAGCTAAATGTTTTTTTTTTTTAATGAATTTATTTACATTTATATATTTATACATATATTATAAATGTATATAAATATATATTTAAATATATTTATAAAATAAAATAAAACATATATTAAATATATTTATAAAATACAATATATAAATAAAATATAATGTATATATTTTTATAATTAATATTAAATGAATTGAACTTGACAGGCAGTGACCATAATGCATTTTGATTGTATGGGGAAAAAAATTGATTTCTTCTTTCTTCTTTCACAATAATGCATCAATGCTACTTCAATTTTTTTTTTAATAAATTAAATAAAATTTTGGGGTCACAATGCTGTTGGGAATAGTGTTTGATTTAAACGGAATTGAATGGAACTCTTTGCTTAATATGTTGAGACTGAATAATCAAGGCTGTATCTGTGTGCTTTGATTTTGAGGATTGAAAACGCCGTTGTTGTTTTTATTTTTTTAACAACAGTGGGCATAGAATATTCAGGCAAGCCCACACACACTAATCTCCATACACCTCGACAAGTTCTTATATAAAATCCACACAGTCCAAACCTGCATATTCACATTATATTATAAACTCCTGAAACTACACTACATCTGTACGCTCTGTCAACGCAGTATATTACCATATATTAAATCCTCAATTATAAGCAGATTAGATTTTCCTTAGCATATGTTACGCAATATGTCATTAAAAAAACGTGAATCAGAGGTATTGTTAGTTGAGTACAAAATCTTAAGACACTTATTATCTCTGTTTCATTATCAGCACTTCTCAGTAATTTGTAAACTGCTCCAAACTGCAGTCATAGTTTAAAGAAATATCATGAAGAATGTTTGCCTATTGTTAATTGCATGAAAGCTATTTGAGAATTAGTTTTTTCTTTGAATAACCATATTCACACCATGCTATGCAGAATTAGATGGTTCAAGCGTGGCACCCGTGGAGCAGTCCTGGGTAGACTGATCAATTCAAGTGTCCTGATGAAAATTCTCAAAGCAGGGTTCGTATAAATATGGTGATATGAAATTCAAGGATTTATGAAATATCTGTTTTATATTTTCAAGGGCCCAACACAAACCAAAAAAAACTTTAATCAACTATTGATTATAATAATACTGCATGCAGTTTGCAGTTGGCATTAAAAATACTGTTCATTCAGTAATGTACAGTATATGTTTTAAAAAGTTATTCTTCTGTATATATACTCAGCAAAAAAAGAACGGAGTGTCTATTTTCACTAAGTGCAAATAGCGTCCCTTGTTGACAAATGCTATTTACACTAGCTCCGCCCACCAATGTCTGGTTGGGCCACTCAAATTTTAAAAAAGACACACAGATTTCAGTGTTTTCAGTGGAGCAGCAGTAGTGAGTAAGGCTCGCAGATCTGGCTTTTTACGCGATCGATGCGAGTTCGAATCCACCTTTTGCCGAGCTCGATTTATTTTCAATAAAAATGAAAATAATGTTCTAAAAGTGGAAATAAACTGCGAACGACTGTTTAATAATATTAAAATTCTTTATTGGGTAGGGTTAGGGGAAGGTATAGGGAGGGTTTTTATTCTCCCAATAAGCCAGTATCCATTTAATAATTTTAATAAATATAATCATTTACACTCTGATATTATTGCATCCTGTTAATGTACAAAAATACTGAGGTGCAAATAGCATCTGCCAATATATAGTATAGATAGCATCTAATTACTATTTACTCTTATTGCAAAGAATTGATAGGCCTACTTCTACATGGTGTAAATAGAATCTATCGCTATTTGCACTTAGTGTAAATAGCTGCTGCCAAAAAAGAAACGTCCTATTACTTTTAACTGTTTTTATTTTCAGCTAATTTCTTAACGTGAACATTTGTATGAACATACAAAGATTCAACATCTGAGACATAAACTGAACAGAAATTGAATAATGAGCCCCTGTCTAAAGGCTGATTTATACTTCTGCGTCGGACCTATGCCGGAGCCTCTGCGCCGTAGGCTGTACGTCTGTTTTCATTTATACTTCTGCGTCGTTGTCCATGTTGACGTGCATGCAGACCACTAGTAGGCAGTGTCCGCAGTCATGTTGAGTATCAAGGCACAAGCCAAAGAAGAAGCAGCTTGTCATGTACGTTGTCAGAGAAGCTTACAAATAGAAGCGGCAGAGAAGCAGCAAATAGGTAATGACTTTTGTTGCAGTTTGACTGCATGTGTCCCCTGAAACAGAGCGTTTTTCATTCCTATGCAAGTTGAAAACGCTCGCCCTTCTCCTATTGCTCCGTGCCAGTTTTTTGACCCGAGGGAGGGGTTCTAGAGGACCAATCACAGCGCTTGCGGTCCGCGTAGAATTGACGCGTTGTTACATTTTTGAAGAGGTGCACGTCAGGCTACGTCGTAGGCTACGCGTGGTACAAACAGCCTACGCGGTGGCTACGGTGTACACTCGACGCAGAAGTATAAATCAGCCTTAAGGAGTATCATGTAAATTACGATATAAATTGTAGTTAGTTTTGTTTGTAACGTATTCTATTACATTACACGTTTTAGGTTATATACTACTTTTTTGATTACTTTTAAATTACTTTTGACCTCACTTGTTTATAACAAATAAAATATGTATTCTTTTTTTAGTTTAGTGTTTTTTTAGTGTTTAAATAATTTATTTCTTATATACACACACACACACACACATACTTATACAGTATATGACAATGAGTTTATTTAAAAAAGGAGATATTTGCAGATTTAATTAGTGTTTTGAGTATTCTCTTCATGCAAACTCACTGTTTATGTATATTTATTAATTAAACATTTATTTATTAAGCAAATTTCAAGTAAAAAATAAGTGAGAAAACTTCAACCAGTACAGGAATCCACAGAGAGGTAAAAAGAAAATTACTTGAATTACTCACTGTTAATGCACCTAGTCTTTCACAGTACTTTAACCTATGAATTAACAGTTGCAGGGCTGACTAAAAAGATATGTTTTTTTTTGTTTTTTTTTTGTATGAAACCCATCTTGGTTTTAGAAGGTTTATCAGTATCCTGTTTCTTTTGAGAAGATGGAGAGCTGTAGAGTGAAGTTTTAAAAATCACAGACAGACGATGAAACATGAGCAACTACTCCTTGATGATTTCCTGTCTTCCCATTGCTTTTCAGACTCAATCACATCTGACACTTCTCAGGCTTATAAACTAAATTTGAAGCAGGCATAATGCAGTACAATATCACACCTACCCAAGCATTTGATTAAAATCTGGACTTTTTAGCTCAAAAAAAAAGTTATTTTTTTCTCTTTCTCCAGCTACCCCCGTTCTTCGATTTTACAGGTCTCAAATTTGGTTTACTTTAAGGACGTTGTTTGAACCCTGGTTGAGAGGGATTCAAGCTGGGATCATTCTGTTTTCAGTCTCAAGTGCTTAGCACCATTGAGACCTGCTCTACCTCTTGAGAACCTCACTTTAACCTTTAAAAGTTATTGCCTTTCTGCTTCTTCGTCTTTGCAGTTTTTGTTTCAGCTGGCGGCATTTGTTAAACTGTGAAATCATTGATCAGGAGGAGAGCTAGTCAGTTGTGTCAGAGATCATATTGCTTATATACTGTACATCATCCGTGGTTTCTCAGTTTGTGTATGTGTAAGAACAACAAAAAACGGCAGTAGACAAAACAAGAAAAGCTGTTAACATGGTTTCCCAGTCATGCTATTGCAGCTTTTCACTCTAGTGTTCCTCCCCGCTGTGATACTGGGAAGGTGATATGACAACCGAGATTCATTGTAACCGATTGCAGAGATATGGGCATGTACGTGTTATTCTTTACAGTGCAGATTAATTTTAAGGGTTCATGGTGACAGTAAAGGTGACCAGGCATCAGACTAAGGAAGCCATACTAAAACTCTATAAACGCAAACCCTTTTAATCCGAACTCTATTTCCTTGGGGCTTTCTGAAGGCGACAAATAGTCTTCTCAAAGCCACTGTCCCTGATGGGGTGACTTTTATATGGTCTGCACTCCTCCACATGACTTAACCAAAATGAAAAATGAAAAAAAAAAAAAAGGTTTCAAAGCTTTATCCAGAGATTGCAATACATAAAGGAAATATATTCAGTGTAATTGGTTTATCGCTAATAATTGTATATTGCAGCCTTCATTGTTATCATTAATAAAGCAGTGGTTATTAAAGATTACATTTAAAGATTTTAAAACATCTTTTTTTGAGACTAACAAGTATTGTAGTTTCTATTATTATTTAATTTTTTTTTACAAAGGCTTGTGTCTCTGAACTATCAGAACAGTGTTAATGATTACATATTTTAAAAATATTAAAATATAAATAAAATATAGAAAACATTTTTAGACTGCCATATATTTATTAATAATAATAAATGTAAATAACTGTGTATTGCAGTCTCTTCGATATTATTATTATTAGTAATAGTAGTAGTAGTAGTAGTATCATTTTTATTATTAGTAGTATTATCATTATTATTATCATCATTATTATTATTGTTAGAAATATTCCTGAACAGTATTCCCTGTAATTTTGCACAATTATCAGACTTGTGCTGTGTTCACTGGCTATTCTTTCCAAAGAAACTCTAACTAACTGTAAAAACTTTAAAAAAAAAAAGGGGAAAAAAGAAGCTATTTATCACTTTGTGGTAAACCCACACTTTGTGGGTGTTTCATTTGATACAATAACTAAAAACATAGAAATGAAAATATAGGCCAGTATTATAAATATTTAGGCTAACTGTGCCAGGATAAGTTATTTAATATTTGTTGTTGTTTTTAATTAGTTTTCTCACAACTTTTCAAAATGAAATCATATATGGCTTCCATTCATTTAGCAAATCTCAGGCTTTTTTCCCACACATTTTTTTGCCTACACTAATTTTGTTCTTCCTACATGGTAGCAACAGCAGAAGTGCACAGCCGTGAATGTATGTAGAAGGAATGTTGCTCTTGAATATGCATTGTGCGTATTGGAGTTTCGAAGATTTTAGTTTCTCCAGTTATGCTTAGGAAACTAGATGAAGGAGGCAAAATGCTTCAGGAAAAATGCTCTGATGTCACTACAAAACACCAGCGCACAAGAGTGGAGAAAAATATCTTAAGTTGTATCCCCACTCGGAGCTGCGGCCCCTCACTGTTACTCTTGGTGATTGCTCGAAAAACTGCTTAGCATGCATGGCAAAGAGCTGGGCCATGGGAGTGTGTTCTCTCTCTCTCTCTCTCCTCCCCTACTTCTTCCAAGCTGTCTCTGCCGCCAGGAAGGCTTCCCAGAGCCACTAGTAAAGCACTGCACCAATGATGATTAGTCTAATGAGTGATTAATTAGAGAGCAGGCTGCGGGGAAGGGGTAAGGCGTTGACCTCTCTGAGAGGCCCTGAGAGAGAGAGAGAGAGAGAGAGAGAGAGAGAGCGGGAGGGAAAGAGAGAAGGAAGCCAAATCATAACCCACAAAAGATTCAGTAAGATGTAATATGTGATCCACAAACGGGATGGAATGGCCTTAAGGAGAATTTTCCTGGTGGGTTAGCTGTCAAAAACCAAATTTATATAGTTTATATAGTACACTCTAAAAAATGCTGGGTTAAAAACAACCCAAGTTGGGTGGAAAATGGACAAACCCAGCGGTTGGTTACATGTTTGCCCAACCTGCTGGGTAGTTTTATTTAACCCAACTATTGATTAAAAATGACTGTATTGCTTGATTAAAATGAACCCAAAGTATGTTGGAAATTAACATTTATTAATATGTTTAATAAATTAACATTTATTAATAAGTTTAATGAATAATAATGAAACAATACACATTTATTAAATTGCGTCTTAATAAATGTTCACCTTTTGATTATTATTGTTGCCTCTAGTAATTATGTGTCTGACTTTTAATTCCCAACCTATTTTGGGTTTATTTTAAGTCAGCCATATAGTAAACTTTAAACAATAGTTGGGTTACGTTGGGCAAACATTTAACCCAACCACTGGGTTTGTCCATTTTCAACCCAACTTGGGTTGTTTTTAACCCAGCATTTTTTAGTGTAAATATGACAAAGATTAAAAGGGATAGCTCACCCAAAATGAAAATTCTGTCGACATTTACTCACCCTCATGTTAAACCTGTATGAGTTTTTTAAAGTAAGATATTTTAAAGAACGTTTGGGTCTAAGCATTGGACAAAAAACAAACAAACAAACCAACCAACCTGGGACATAAAAAAAAAAAAAAAAAAAAAAAAAAAAAATTATATATATATATATATATATATATTTTGTTACCTATGGACAACATGGCGAAAAATGCACACTCTTATGAGCTGTATTGCTCGAAAATGACACCATAGAAGTATCATAAGAGTGGTCCTTAAAGGGATAGTCCACCAAAAAATAAAATAAAAATTAAACTGACTGTTCACAAAGACCCGCCCCCTTTAGTTACTGTTGCTATGTCCGACAAGCCATGTCGCTCTCATGCCACACATCATGTTCTCAGGCAGTGAAAAAGGTACATTGCGGAGCAAAGAGGACACTGACAACACGTCGACAGACAAGGCAGAGAAGGTTACTCTCGATATAAAACAAACTCTCAGATTTCTCAGATCGCTGTAGTGCCTCAGTTCAGGCGGCTTGTGAACAGATCATCTCATCCTACTAGTTAATTTATAACATCAAATAAACATGAAAGAACATCAGAAAGAATGTTGTTTCAACCGCAGAAAGATGTCAGTACACACCATTTTTTAGGTTCAAGTCCATCGACGTAATCTTCCTGACTGCTTTGTCGGACATAATGACGGATTCGGCGTTACGATTGGTTAGATCGCCTGTCAATCAAACTCCCTGCAAAGGCAATTCTGTCAAAAATTCCATTGTACTTTTCAACATACAATGGAAGTCAATGGGAACTGAAATTGTTTAGCAACCAACATTCTTCAAAATATCTTCTTTTGTGTTCCACATGAAGAAAGAAAGATAGGTTGGAACGACATGAGGGTGAGTAAATGATGACAGAATTTTCACTTTTGGGTGAACTCTCCCTCCACTAAAAATCATGAAATCTGCCTTAATACTCCTTAGCACATTCACGAGTAGAGATGTTTAATTCATGAACGAATTTTGATTCGGATCTTATCAGTTACAAGTGTTTCATTTAGTTTGTCATTTTATTTCATTATACTGTTGCCTTTGCAGTGTAAAATGCCTACTTTAGACATATCAAAATACTGTGAAAATCAAAATATATGAATTAGACTGTATTATATCCATATGTAATACATCTAGTGGGAGATTGATTATGTGCAATGGCTTGTGATGGGCTGATGTAGGACTTGGGCTGTTTTTCACTCCCTTTCCATCTCTATCCACAGAGTTGAGGCTTAGCGTTATGCATGATTAATCTTTATTATGGATGTGTAATCTTTCTGACGCTCTTCTTAAAATCTGCCTGGATCTTGATTTACAGTTATTTAATTAGAGCCCAAACTCTGTGATCAGAACGTAGCATCTTGAAGCACGTCTCTGAGACAGCGAACAAAGGAATCCAGCACGTGCACCTTTCAAACAGAAAACTAATGGACGATAACTGTCAGAAACAAAAAACTAACTGTAGGTGAATGAGGCAGAGCGTCAGATTTACTGCTGCGGGCGACTTTCTCATCTCCACTTCAGAACAACCAGTTCTTTAATAGAACTTGGCTTAAGGGTGACTTTCCTTTAAGGGTTTCTATTCTGGAGTACATGAGGGTATCGTAGAGAGACAGAGGAGATATAAAAAGAGCTCTCTGTTTACACAATAGGCGTACTCGATTTGATTCGGCGGTCCCTCTGTAGGCATAATGAGCGTAATACAGTACCTCGTGTTATGTGAGGAGATCAGGCACACTCCGTTACAGACCGCAATCGCTTTTGTGCCCACTTACACATCTCATCACTTGTCTCGTCCCCTCCAGCACAAGACTAACTTTTAAACTACTTTGAACAGAATTATCCGAGTAGCTTGATCAAGCTGATCACGGACGATCAGGTAAAAGCTATTTTGTAAGCTTCTTCTCTGACAAGAAGTAATTTAAAAAAAAGGATGAAAAGAGCAAGGACTTTATAAGCCATCCGCTTTGTGTAGGGGGAACAAGCAGAACCGCTTGCTCTGATCGAGATGGAATGAGTGCATGTGCGGGTTACTTTTCTGGAAGGGAAATTCAGCTGTGCATAAGTTTTCTTGCCTTGAGTTTTGATGATAATAATCACGTTGGCTGCTCCCGACCTGTAATTTCTCAGATCTGAGATGCTGGCGAGTAATTAACAACCTGTTCTGTGCTGTCTTTACTCAGTTCTTTGCCCTGCATGTCTCTCTGATACCACCACTGTTGTGTTTTAATAATGTCTAAGGATGTTTCATCAACTATATGGGCAATGTGGACTTTATACTCTATAAAGTCTCTTAAAACACTCATTTCACACTTTCGCCAGTTTATGTAATTTCTCTCTCAGTGTCCATCAGTGTCTGATGCATATCAGAACAGAATTCTTCCTTTTTTGTTGTTTTGTTTCTGATAAGTTTGGAATATTTCCAGTACAGTGTCATTTCCACCATTTAATGCATTTAATAGCATTTTGTGGTGGAAATGATGTGATGGAAATGACATTGAAAAGTTTTTTTTATAAAGGCTAATTTCACAGCTAACATATATCCTAAATACAATAATATAATAAAGTAATATAATATATACAAATGATATTTTTGCTCTTTTTTGCATAATTTGACAATTAAAAAAAAAAGAATTATTTATATTTATATAAAAATGTATTTTAGGCAAAATTCTTCAGTGTGGTGGAAATGAAAACCACATTTTGAAAGAACCATTTAAAAAAAAAAAAATAAATAAAAAAAAAAAAAAATCACACTATAAATATTAAATGCTGGATTTTTTTCAACCCAAATTTGGGTCAAATGTGGACAAACCCAACCGTTGGGTTAAAAATGTAATTTAAAAATGTAACCCAACGGCTGGGTTTGTCCATATTTGAAGCAAGTTTGGGTTGAAACAACCCAGCATTTTTTAGAGTGTATGGTTAGTACACTCTTTGTTTGTAATAATACATAATTATTATGGTTTTTCAGTACCCAAAGTTGAAAAAACACCTATACACCTAGACTATTTGTTTCATTTCTTAATTTGGACCTATAATAGAATCAAATGGCCTTATTTTCATTACATTTTTGATCTGCTGCCTATTCGAAAACAGCTCTGATAGGGTGACTGAGATCTGATTGATGTTTATATGAATGCCACCTCAGTTATAAATAATGCTAGGTAGCTGGATTTTTTCCCTTTTCCCCCGTATACCAAGTTTGATGCCAGAAGTTAGGGGCATCATAGGAGGCATTTCCTGCCAGGAACACTGAGACTCCATCACAATGTGAGCACTTTTCTTTGTGTGCCTGGAGGCTGCCTGTGGAGACTCTGGATCTCCGTGTTCTGCTGTAGTTCACACTGGATGATTACATTTCAAATTTGGATTCAGATCTCGTCTCTGAAGTTTTATGGACCTTTTACACAAGATTTAGTGTGTCTTACTTGGCTCTGGAAACGGCACGGAGAGACTGCGGCAACTTTTCGCTCACATATTAAACTGTTTTGGAGCATAACAAATGTGTCCTCATTAACGTAAAAAAAATACAAAATAAATTAGCACTTTAGAGAAAAATTTTTTGATCAAATTTATTACATTATATGCCAATAAATTTATTGAATTTATCACAATTAATTGCATCAATATTTACTGACAAGGTGTGTTGAAATTACTTTTATTTTATTTTTTTCAGGGTTTGTTTTAATTTTAGTTTGTTTTAGTCATTTTATGTGCTTTATATGTGCTTTTTTTTTTTAGGTTTCTTTTTATATTTTTATTTACATTTTATTCGTTTTTTTATTTATTTTAGTTTTAGTAATTGTAATACTCCAACTTAAAGTTATGTTATTTTAATTAGTTGACAAGGCAACATTTTTAATTTTCAATTAAGTTTGTCTTTTGTCTTTATTATATTTCAGCATAATTTCAATTGAAATTTTTTTTTTTTTTTTAAGTTTTCATTTTTCGTTTTTTTCCAAACAGTATTTTAGTGACATTTCACACAGTAAAATCACACATTCTGAAGATGAAGAAATTGCTTAATATATACAGTATTGATTTGTAATTATTTGGATATTTGTTTTAAAATGATGTAAAAATTTAAGGTTGTCCAAAAATATTTAGGGAAATTTTGTATTTAATCATGCAAAAAATCATGTTAAAAACGAATGTAAAACAATATTAGTTTCTATTGACTGTAGATATTTGTTCAAACTCAATTTGAGTAAAAGTAAATTGAGTTGAAGTTAAGTTAAGTTAAAGTTTTTTTGTTTTTTTTTACTTTGATCCAATGACATTTTTTTTTCAGTATGAGTAGTATACTTAACCCAGATTTTTCACATCAACCTTAACTCACAAGGAATTTTGATGTAAAGAGTTTTGACAAGAGTGTCGATCTTAACTGTAGGAGTGGCACTGTGGCCACGAGGTTAAAACAATTCCCACCCAATCATACAAACAACACAATGGAATAGCTGTCACACGGGAAGACAACAGAGGTGATGGGAGTGGACAGGGCTGCGGTTTGCGTTCAGGTGGAGTGTTCCCGCTAATCCGATTTGATGTTCACATTTGCCGCTTGAGAGGAGCAGCTAGCCAGGCTTTGAAAAGAGCGACAGGCCTCCTTCAACAGGTTTCAGAAGGTGTAGGGTTATGGAAGATTGGCCACAGTAGATGGGGGTGGTTGACCCAGCCATATTTCACTATTAGACTGTGACTGGAGTCACGGTTTGACCGCTTGCCCCCCTTCCACCTCATTCCCACTTGCTGCCGCTACACTGTGTTATTTCCATATTGCCTCTGCTAAAAGCTATTTTGTCAACATTAGTCATTGTCAAAGTGTATTTCTCCTGTGCCGCAAGAGCGATTCTCTCGTTTTGATCATCAGATGTTTATTTGTTGTTTGTTTGCACCTGGGGGAATCGTACATTTCAGACTGAGCACAAACTAAAATCGTGTTGTAAAGCTACGTTTCACAGGGCGCGCTTAGCTAAAAGAAGCTATTTGCATATGGTTTCTTCCAGTCAGTGGCCCTGTCACTATGCGAGGATCTCATTATAGTCGTGCCCCCTCCAGTGGCTCACAACCCTTCATGATCTCTAAATTTCTCTCTGTCAATCTGTTTTTTCTTCTCCATATACTGTATGTTGCACAGGGACTAATTAGCAGAGATACAGACCTCTGTGATCTTTCCCCCGCAGTACGGGGTGTCGCCAACTGTGAAATAAAAAATTGCTGCATAAAAACTACACAGATTTTTCCAATTTCCAGATTAACAATAATTGAAGATATTTATATTATACTAATTATATATATATATATATATATATAAATTAGTAAATAAATTAGTAAATTAGTAATATATATATATATATATATATATATATATGAAGAATTTGGTTCCAAAACGCTATAAATCTATTTTGATTAATTTGAGTAACAATGTGTTTTCTTTGCCAAGAAAGTGGCAAGATGAAAACCACTATTTTTTTGTTTCAAACTTTCACATAGCATCTTTAGGTTATAATAACAATAAAAATTCAAATCCAGATTTTGATTTTCAAACATTTATTATAAAAACTGATTATTTTTCCCTAAAATGCAATAAATCCATGACACATTTTTTTCCAAAATGCAATTAATCCATTAAATCAATATAAAAGTTATTTTTCATATTGAAACTGATGAAAATACACAACAAAGTAAGTTGATCCACACATATGACTCTGAACTTGGTCAATACTAATCTTATGGCACTGGACTAAAAACACATTAAATCAGTCATCGCTCCCAAAATGCATTCAGCGGGTCATCTTGTTAATGCTATAAATTAATTATGTTTCCTTTTGTCATTACCGATTAAAGAGTATCTGGCGCCACCGCGCGGTTAAAATAAAAACAACACATTTGGCGAGTACATTGGAATTGACTGCAACTACCCAGGGGCGTCGCTATACTGCAAACATTCAAATAGCAATCATGTTATGTTTTTTTTTTTTTTTCCTATCAGGTGTTTACAATCAAAACTAGCAATGCCAGATCCGAGAATTAATCATTCTTGGTCAAACGGCTTTTAAAAACTGTTTATGATTCAGTTTTGGGGACCATGACAAAAGTTTGATGCTGTCGTGGAACAAGCAACAGCCGGCGTTTTTTCTTCTCCCGAGTGCCTCATCCAGAGATGTTCACGTGTCTTTTATCTGGAGTCCGAGTCAAGTCTGAAGTCTTTATCACTGGCGTCTGAGTCAAGTCTGGAGTCTTTTGTCACAAGTCCGAGTCAAGTCTCGAGTCATTAAAAAAAAAAAAAAAAATTCATAATCAAATCTTATTTTTTATCCTAGTTGTATTATATAGACAAAATAATATGATCTTTCTATCATCTGTTTTATTTAAAATTAATGTCCTATGATGTAAGCCTGGATAATGTACATCCAGCTTGTTACTTTATAATCCATTACAATGTACAAAACAGTCTCCTGGCAACACGAGTAGTGATTTTCAATACAGTCGGTAAGTGGACGCAAGATGGCGCCAGTGAGTCACGGTTTGTTATACAGCTTCGTTGTTATTGACGACAGTCATCAGAAAATATCAAACCTCGGAATGTTTAAGAATGTCAATTGAAAACTCTACACATGCTGATTGTGATACGTTAAAATATGAGCTTTAAGTAATAAGTGGATTAACATCTCTTTCTATCTCTCTCTTATGGACACACATTAAGAAAGAGATAAGCTGCATATAATACGAAAAGATTGATAAAACGTAGTGCTAGGTTTAAAGTCTAGATTTTTTTGTTCATATTTTAACAGGCTGGCAATTCAAATGAGCCATGCAGCTTCACCACAGTATAATAGCTAGTGGTGTGAGTTAATGTGACTAACCTTTGTGGATGCGATGTCTCATAAAATTTGATGATGTTGTTCCGGTGTCTTTAATTGTTTTCCCACATTCTGCGCATCTAGCCGATCTGACATGTTAATAAACCCAAACGAAAGAACATATGGCACGGTGGCTCCCGTCATGTTTCATGGGACTCTTATGACATTTAGAAGTTTATGCGCAATACACGGACATACGTAATCAAATTCTATGACAAGAGTCCGATCTACCACGACACGTAAGGAAATATATGTGACGCAGATATTATAAAACTATTTAAACCTGTCACAAATTCTTTATTTATTATATCAGTAGTTAAGGGTAAAACACTTGAGTAATTTTTAAAATAATAACGAGTCTTTTGTGTCGAGTCAAGTCAAGTCTGAAGTCATTTCAGGTCGAGTCCGAGTCAAGTCTGAAGTCTATTAAAGTGCGACTCGAGTCCGAGTCACTAACTCGAGTGCCCATCTCTGCCCTCATCTTCTTAATCTCCTCACGTAAATGATCCGATTTCGATGGCTTACGTTTCTTACCCACCACAGAAACCACCACATGTTCATCAATGCCATCAAAATTATTCATTTTTCTGTTTTTGTTGATCACAAAGTACAAAGTAGATAAGGAAAACTAGGATGCCTGGTGTATTCAGAGCGCTGCCATTACTGTTTAAAGTGCATGGAATGGTGCGCTGTGATTGGTTGAGCGGATATATCGAATTCTGCAGAGAAGGGAGACTGGCATTTGTCGCAGTTTGGAAAGAAAGGGAGAAAACATGACAGAATAACACGGCAGATATCGCATTTTAAGTAAAATTTTAAATTGACTTTTCATTACCGACCAGATACAATACTGATTTTGGCAAGAACATTTTTTTTTTTTTTTTTTTTTTTTTAAATGGCGTTTATCTCGTTTTGGGGAGGAGGGTTTGTGTGTCAACTCACTGTCGGAGAAATGAGAGAGCGAGAAAGCGCAGCTGGTATTGTGTATCTTGTCTGCGGAAAATAAGTATTAGAAGTGTTTCAGATATTGCAGTATCGAAATGCACAAAAAAAATATATATATTTTTGACAACACTACATTGCAGTTAGTTAATTATTTCAGATGACTAAAATTGAAAAATGTATATATCATACATAAAATTCAACCCACTAAAGTGGCTAGTTGGCTAGTAGAATAGCCACTTTGGCGGGTTGAATTTTATGTATGATATATACATTTTGTGTATATATCATACATAAATTCATAAATGTAGAGCAGAAAATGAATAATTGTTAAATTCTATATTTATATATATATATATATATATATATATATATATATATATATATATATATATATATATATGTAATTTAACAATTAATTTTCTGCTCTACATTTAGCACTTTTAATAAATTTATATGTTTCATAAATATCTAATATTCAAATGTAAGTACCAGTTCATTTCTTTTGACTGAAGTCACACTGAATTCATACAGTTTTGAGCTCCATGCAACCTATAAGGGCATATTTGTGCTTAATTTGTGCTATTTTACATTAGCAGCCAGCATTTTGGTGTTAATGGGAGTGACTTTTCCTTCTGTAGGTTATGTTTTACCCAGAAGGCCTTGATCTTGCCGTTTAGATTCATCATTTAGATAATTGAAATTGCAATGTTACAAAATAAATAAAGTCATCAAGATGGATCATGACTTCTAGGCCTCTGCGGAAATTAAGTTGGTCAAGGTAACCTAATTGCAGACTCATCCAAAAAGAACTTCACCCTCAGGCTGCTGGATGACAGAATGCATTCAGGATGCAGGTAGATCCTGGAAAAGGACACCCTGGAGCTAAATATGATAAAAGATAAAAACAGAGAATCCAGTTGGATTGGTATGAAGTGTAGAGTATGTGCTAGTTAATGTTGAAGGGAAAATTGTCCTTAATTAGCTTGGAGCTGGGAAAAGGTTAGCGTCATGTATCACTGCACAGGGCAGTGAGACGTACTTTTAATTGGAGATAGAAAAGCTCTGACCAGAACACTAGGGCTGTACATTTACCTCGAATTCTGATAATATCATGTAATTGGTGAGAAATCTGTCATGGAAAACTCTTGCTCATATTCTAGAAGGCTTGCACTTTAAAGGAAGATTAATTAAGTTACGGCTTCATTCTCTAATTGTGTATACTGAGATAATGAGTTGAAAGTTGAAGCAATTATTCCCTTCTCGTTCTCTCTCTCTTTTTTTTTTCTTTTCTTTTCTGGCACCCGATATTTTTATATCTGTGAGTAGTTTGAGGTCAAATGGAAATAGAGAAGTTACATCTCACTGACTTTAAAGTAAATTGAATTGTGTTAAATTAATGAACCAATAGTGATTGTGTTACCTTTCCCTCACAATCAAACACTCTATAGAAAATTGTTGATAGGAAGATCAACCTCGTAACCCTCTTCATTACAGTTTTAGCTTGCCACAAAGCATGGTTCATGGAAATTGAACTGATGCTAAATCATGAGTTGGTTAATTGTACTTTCTGGCAGGGGACTAATAAATATTGATATGAATTATTCAGACCATATGTATATCTTTGATTGCTCATTATGGGCAGTGAATGTACTACGCAATGTTAAATCGAGCTTCTACAAATGACAGAGCCGAGCAGAGACCATACATAGACTTGAAACCTGCTAATGGAAGTCATTATTATGAATTTATGCTTTGAAATAACATAAATCATTATAGATTGTTTCAAATTGGCACTAGCTCAGCCATGAATAACCGTGTTCATGCAGAGCTCAACTGAAAGGCTACAACAGATGGGGGGGGGTGACTGGGGTAAAGGTCTAGTGTTTGATAGGCTATGATGTAAAGTAATGGGAAAAATGGTCTTTAAGAGATGAACTAAGCATAATTTGAGCCTGCCATAAGTATACACACAAGACCGGATATGTACTGTAGATAATGAGTTAAATACAGTTTTTTTTTTTTCTGTTCATCAAAGAATCCTGAAAAAAAAGTTTCCACAGAATCCTGTTTTCAACATTCAAATCTCATTCCAAACATTTTAAAATTCAACTTCATCACAGGAGTAAATTACATTTTAAAATATGTTAAAAAAGAAAACTTATTAAATTAAATATTGCTGTTTTTACTGTATTTTTTGATCAAATTGATGCAGCCTTGGTGAGCATAAGAGACTTCTTTCAAAAATGGTAACATACATTTATATCACAACGTTAATTGCACCATGTAAATAGAGCTGCGTTTTATTAATAAAGCGCAATATATAACGCAACACTGTTCTATGTTAAAGGGTTAGTTCACCCAAAATTGAAAATTCTGTTTTTAATTTCTCACCCTCATGTTGTTCTACACCCGTAAGACCTTGTTCATCTTTGGAACACAAATTAACCCTCTACCGCAGGCATTATGATAAATTTATAGAAAAAAATATTTGATTCTTTTTCTTTTCTTAGAAAAGCCTTTTCTGGCTTAACTTGAAGTGCTGTAAAAAAATTTTTTGGAAAAAAATATTATTTTAAGGTACTTTATTATATGTTGCCATATGGCAACAACGTACAATAGTGGAAATAACTTAGAATAAGTGTAAGTGTATATAGTTAATATTTTTCCTCAGAAATGTTGTTTGTATTGAATCAACTGGTGCTATTATAAGCTTTAGCAGTAATTATAAACAACACCTTATACATATTTTCCAACATTGTGTGCTTTTATTTATTCCATTCTCTTTTGCTGGATAATGCTTTATATTCTTTGAATTTCATTACGTTTTTCATGAATATTACTTAAATTGCAAATTTAGACATTTAAAAACAAATATAATACTGTTCATCATGTATCATAAAACATTGTTCATGAAAATTCAACATTATGCAATCTTATGAGAGGAAAGTTATGAACATGAACCCCCCATAATCCTTGAAACCTTACCTTTTTTCTCTACGAAACTTCAAAAAGCATTTTTTTTAAGAGGTGAGGCACAGGTACTCATCACATTTGGTGCACTTCACCCTAACAATACACTTACAGCCACTTGCACCTGCCTTTTTGAGACACCATGGTAGGCCAGTGGTAGGGCTGGTCCAGTAGTACTGGCTATGGTGGCAGTGGGCAGGCAGGTCTCCGATGTTGATTTAATCCATAATACAAATGCCATGGCAGTCCTTAACATATGACTAATCAACATTATATCACTAGCATTAATGTTGTTATTGTTACAGCTTAACAGACTGCAGCTGACCTTTGCTAGCTAGCTAACCTATTACAATAATGTCATTTAATTATTGCACAGTGTTGCCATATGGCAACACAGACATTTTATCGATTTACCAAAAACCATTTTCATAAAAACTTTTTTGAGTGGTGAATATGTCATCATAACTTACCTGAGATGATGTTACAAATTTTTTTGTGAATGTGACATGGGCGGGTCCTTGTTTGTTACTGACGTTTTAGTTTGCTTTCAGCAACTACCGACAAGAGACAGCAGTCTGTCAGATATCGCGCCACAGAAAAAAATTGCATATCATGTGACTTAACCAAAGCACATCATTGGCTAAACTAAGATCTTCTCTTACCAACAAAAAAAACAAGAATGTTCTCTTCAAGAGACATTGGCAAGGAAATGAACGCAAAGAGTATGTTGCCATATGGCAACACCATGCGGTAGAGGGTTAAGATATTTTTGATGAAATTCAATGGCTCAGTGAGGCCTGCATTGTCAGCAAGTTAATTTACACTTTCAAATGCCCAGAAAGGTACTAAAATTATATTTAAAACAGTTCATGTGACTACAGTGGTTCAACCTTAATGTTACGAAGCGACGAGAATACTTTTTGTGTGCCAGAGAAACTAAATAATGACTTTATTCAACAATATCTAGTGATGGGCGATTTCAAAACACTGCTTCATGAAGCTTCAAAACTTTACAAATCTTTTGTTTCCAATCAATGGTTTGGAGCGCATATCAAAGTTCCAAAGTCACTTGAACCATTGAAATTTCGTGAAAACACTTAGGCGTAACGAAGCCTCGTTTACTGAAATCACGTGACTTTGGCAGTTAGATACACGCACCGAACCACTGATTCGAAACAAAAGATTCGTAAAGTATACATAAAGTATAAAGTATGTCATTAAGTATACAGGAAGAGAGTCATGAGTCTGAATAAATTATGCATAGAATGGAGTTTGTACCTAAGTATTACATTATTGGGTTTTGTAGTAGGATGAACACACATAGTTTGTCGATTTGTATTTTTCAAAGTCATATTACTGGACAAATCATACATCATAATTTCCTATGTAGAAAAATTGTATTGAATGTACCGATTCTAATTTTGAAAATGACTACTAGTCGCCTACCGGTAAGCTGCTCCCCACTGCTATTCATTTGGAGTTGGAGTTCTGGCTCCAGCTTGTTATCCTGCTTTTGCACTGTTCAATTGCAGTGCAGATTCAAGCATTGAATACCAATGGGCGTAATACTTTTTACCTGAGTTTCAACTGGCAATGCAATTGGATGAGGTTGATTCCAACAATCACATGGCTGTTTGCACTCAGCAGGATGACAGTGGGCAAGCTTGATGAAATTAAAAAAGTCGAGGTAGGCGCTACCATGTTGAATTTGTGGAGCTGAGCTGAAAATGGGCCAAGCGCTGGAAAAGAAAGAGGAGGGGGGAAAGCAGAGCATGAACTAAATCAAGCCCCTTAATTGGCTTGTTAAGACATGAAAGAGTCGACTGAGTGGGGTGGCCTTGAAGGAAAAGTATAAAAGGGTTGGAACAAGAGAGCAACAGACGGGAAGGAGGATAATGGAAGAGAGGGGAGGGAAAGAATAAAAAGCTGAAGTTAAGTTGACCGACAACTTTGTTTAATTTGGCCGTTTTTACGGAGTGATTGGGAAGCCAGAACTGTTTGCAGGGGAATGAGATTGTGGCATGCACCGGGGCAGTCTGATGAAGCCATTACGGGCCTCCTACTCTCGCACTCAATCATTGTGACACATCAATAGGTGCGTTAGATGGTCATTCCTCAAAAGGCAACCGACCCACCTCGCCTACAGTACTAATCGTTCCAATCATTCAGTAAGAAGCCGGGAACCTCCAGCCTCTGTAGCAGTGACCCCTTTCCCAACGTTGCCTAAATCCAGCCAACCTTTTTTTAGCAAAGCCAGTGTAATTCTTTATCCTTCAACTAGTTGAGAATAAAATCCGCTATGTGGAATGGAGCTGTGGATGGATTCCTGACATTTCCTGGAAGATTTACCTCAAAACTGTAGCTGTTTGGTGGGTTGATGTGATGCAAAGCATCGGATGAAGCAATCTCAGATGTTTACTAAGCAGAGTGAGACTTTCATACCTTCTCATCTGGTTTTAGGTTTTCACCATTTTCCTGGGTTCATTCAGATTAATAGGCTCTTCCAGTCCAGAAATAAAAGATTTAAAGAGTGAGAAACATTTCTACTGAATTGAAGGCAATACTCTTTACTGTGTTTAGACTCTGCTGTTGTCAGTAGAGTTTCACAATGTGCTTCCTTTCAGCAGCACAGCAATCAGATTACACTGTGGTTCCTCTGCTAATATTCCCACTTTGGCTCTGTCATTTTTCTCTGTCTCTGGCAAGGCGTATGGTCTGGCAAATAACGCTTCCATGTGTACTTTGGGTTTTTATAAAACACCTGGTAACTGATGGATTAATTTTCCTTGTGTTTAGGGATGCACAATATATTGGCCCTATATCAAAAAATAGCATATATTATATATATATATATATATTTTTTTTTTTAATATCCATTTTTCATATTGTACATTATAATATTGTGATGATTAAATTCACTTGAGAAAATTTTAAACCATAGATTTTAGTTTTTTTTTTTTTTTTGATTATTATTATTTAGACAAAATTTTATAGAATATTAGCATTTTTGGTGATATTTGTTTTATTAGCTGTATATTATTAGCCAATATTGAACATTTAATTGTACTTGCTCATTTCCATTATTTTTACATTTAGATTACTTTTCCTGTCACCCAACACTCACTTAAAGTTAATCTTTAAAAACATTAATAATTTAATAAAAGCGTTAGATGTAATCTTTAGCAAATATCAAAATGAACATCCATTTTTCATACTGTACATTATAATGCTGTGATGCCTAAATTCACTTTTAATATTTAAAGTTACTGATTTTAGTTTTTATTTAAACATAATTATATATATATATAAAATCATATCAGCAAGTTGTTGGTTATCGGCTGATTTAAAAGTTTGTTTATTTTTATCTTCATCGGCCAATTTTTTTTCCCTTGTCATCTCACATTCACTTGAAGGTAATCTTTATAAACGCTAATAATTTAATAACACTGTTAGGTGTAATCCTAAGCAAACCTCAAATTGAATATCCATTTTTCATACTTTACATTATAATGTTGTGATGCCTAAATTAACTTGTAGCATTTAAAACTCTTGAATTTAGTTTTCAGTGTTTTATTTTTAATTTATTCAGACAAAGTAGTATAGAATGTTAATATCGGTTGAGAATAATTATCAGCTTCAGAAATATCAGTGCTTGTGTTACGAATCAGCAGAGTTCAAAGTTCACAGGTGAATCTGCGTGTGAATGCCCGAGCCGCTCAGAGGTGACATAATCGCTCTTTCTCAGTCAGGCTCTATAGCTGGCGAGGGTGCTTCAGTGTGCCCGGCTTCAGCACTCCACATAACCGGATTCTTTAGCTACACCTCAGCAGGGGGGTGGGGGGAAAGGATGAGAATCCTGGGAAGCGACGTGCTCGGTACAGTTGCTTTTGTAGGGCTGCCTCCAGCCACCCACTGCAGTAATCAAACTAAGCCAACCTGACCCACTTTGCTGCCACTATCCCAGGCTCGATTCCTCTCTCTCTCATCCATGTTTCCTTTGCTACCTACCCTTTTTTTCATGACTCCCTGCCAGGCTGCCCACTCTCCACCTTGTCCACTGTTCTGTATCCACACACAAACGCTTCTCGGTATAAATGCCGAAATCTCCGGCTCTACGCATCGCCGCTGCTCCATAGGCAAGCCGAGTAGGAGGTGCTAACAGAAGGCGAATGCAACATCAACCCTGCACGCCTGACAGGTCTCTCTCCCACAGAGGAAGGATGAATTAGATGGAGGGTGCTACAATAGCCAAGCTGATTCGCACATGGCCCTCTGGGTTTTACTCCCACTGGCCTCTGCTTTCCTGCCTCTGAGCCCCATGCTGCTCTACTCCCACTGCAGCCACCGGGGTGAGGATCATTACCTCTGACAAGAGCTTCTCCATGAGTAATCACCAGTGTGGGAAACCCAACAAACACCAATTTCAATTCTGCCTCTGCTCAGTTGAGAATCCTCTGCATCGTATGCATGGCATCTCTGTTTCCTGCCTGTACTGTTAAAGGAAATGCTCACCTGAAAATGAAAATTTTGTCTTATCATTCTGTCTCAAATTATACGTACTCATTTTCATGCCATTTTAGACTCGTATTCTGCTATGTGGAACGCACGGATGCTGTTCTCCATACAATGACTGTTCATACTGTGGGGATGTGCAAAACTGTATTTTTAAAATTATATAGTTTGTGGGTTGCCTCAATGAGTTGTCTAATGGTTCTTAAGGGGATAGTTCACCCAAATACGAAAATTTTGTTCCAAACCTGTAGGCCGTTTTTTTTTTTTTTTTTTTTTGGACCCCATTGATCTTCATTGTAAGGCCAAAAGCAGTCAAAACATTCTTATCTTCTTTTGTGTTTCCACAGAAGAAAGTCATACAGGTTTGGAATGACAGATGAATGAGGTGAGTAAATGATGACATATTTTTCATTTTTGGGTGAGCTATCCCATTAAGGAAGTCTTTAATAAGCTGATTTTAATGGGACTAATTTCTTAGGTGCCATTTATATCAAACCTGTTGTTGACTTCAAGACTCAAGTCAGCTGGACCAATGCAGGGTTCTGAAGATATGTTTCTAATAGTAGAAGTTTTTATATAGATCTGTTTCAACAACAGTTCATAGTGACTGTCATGTGGCAACCACATGATAACACCATTGAAATCCCATAAAAGTAGTTCATATGACTTGTATGACTAATCCAAGTCTTATGAAACCCATATAATAGTTTTGTGAGGAACAGATTGAAATTTCACATTATTTCCCTCCACAACAGCTCTCAAATGTCATCCTCCGTTCCGCGTTTGAACTGGCTTGACACATTTTCATTACAACGTGAGAACCAATGGTGTTTGGCAGCAATGACAAGTCATTGTGATTCTGAACTAAGACTTGGATGAGATTTCAGAGCCGTTTCAAAGAGTGTCATAATGCTTAAACACCTTTCGTTTGACCTAATGATATAATACACAGCTGTGAGGAGTATTGAGGCCCGCACCAGCTATTCTGCTATGACAATTTGACATGACCTCTCATTAATGCATTAGCAATAATGCTCACAGTCAGCCTCTCAGACTGGCTTTCTCTTCCGCTCTGCTTAGAAGCAGCTCAGTGATAATATTGGAATATCAAAACCTTTGCTCTAACATAAAATTATGCTATTACCCATAGGAAAACAGCAAGAACCAAGGCGGTGGGAAAAAAAACAAAAAAAAAACACTACCGGTTAAAGTGATTTTCTCCGAGATTCAATAAGTTGTAAATCAGTGAGCACCCTTCCTGCGATTACAGCATTATTTACTCGGAGAGGCCAAGTCTCCTTTGCTGTCCTGTGCCTCTTAAACAATGAAACAGGAGAAACGCCTGGACTTTATGAACATAAAACAAGTTAGCCGACACAGTCGTTTCGCATTCCCACTATTGCAGCTGTCAGGGAAAGCAAATCAAAACTGTGAATGGCTTTTTGTTGTTGTATTTTTTTCTTTCTCTCTCTCTCTCTCTCTCTCAGTTTGACTTCAAGCAAAGGGTTCATTTGTTCTTTCTCTCTGTCACTGCTGCCAACTGCTCTTTTCTAAATAATGCACTTTCCACTATAATGGCCACAGTAATACCCAGCCACAGAAATATTATCCTCTGTAATTTTTTTCCTCATTTTTCAATGAAACAGCATTTTTTTTTCCCTCGCAATCTCAGGCAACGCATTTAGCTTAATGAGTAGGGCTGATAAAAATATCGGCTCTCACAAAATCGCCAATGCAACATGTTAAAAAATCGTTCTAATTACTATGTGACCTGACATGAAATATTTCTAGACCAGATGAGATCAAAACAACTCCCTGCTGAGCTTCTCGGTCGGCTTAAGCTGTTCTGTTTCTTTCATCCATTTTCAACTTCTTTTCTTTGTGTTCTTCTCTTTTCTCTCCATATTTATTTATTTACAAAATGCTCATGTGGCCATGTGAAATCATGCCAGTACTCTTAGGGGTATAAATTCTTGCTTGTAAAAAAATAGTTCACCCAAAAATTATTTATTTTTTTGTCATCATTATTTACTTACCTCTCACCCTTCAGTAAGAAATGTGTGTGTATACTTATATAACTTTTTATTAACTCTATGAATTGTCATTGTATGTAAAAAGCAGCATTAAAAAAAAAAACTCTTCTCTGCGGTTCTACTGGAAAGATATCAGCATACAGGTTTGGAACATCATGAGGGTGAGTAAATGATGACAGAAAATTTCATTATTGGCAGCAGCATTCCTTTAAGCCGACAACTGCATGCCGTAGGACAGAATTAGCACAGGTCCACAAAACCGACACCTTTGGATGCAGGAAGTAACTTTAAACCACCTGCTCTGTAAATAGGCCTGCGGATTTACAAGTCTAAATACCCACCAAGGTCTTTCTTCATAGTTGCATCATTAAATTCATGAACCTCCTTAAAAAATATTTGAGGCATTTCTGTCAAATGCCAAATTAAAGAATTATTACTGAGACAGATACTTCCAGTAGGCAGTGGGAAGCTGTATCCTTGTGCCAGAAACAGAATTCAGTCCTTTAGATGCTGCTTGTTTGAATCCCCCACGCTCTGGAGTAAGGCCAAGCAGAAGGATCTGCCTGGCATGAGCGAGGTGCTATTAATCGCCTGTTCAATATGAACTCACGATCCCATGCTGAGATGTTTGAATAAGGGAGACCTTGTCATAGATTAGCATACTAACTGACATATGCGCCATATCTGCGATGTAAACATCAGCGCTATACTGTTACAGTCCATCATGATCTAATGCAGTTTAGCGAAGTTTGTGAAACGTTCCCTCTCTGATCTAAGATCTTTTATCTTCTTCTCCTCGTACTAGGAATGTGCTTTGAAATCGGTTTGTAAATATTGTCACGTGAATCCGACAGAGTAACGAAACGCCACTAAACGGCCATCTGTATGCAGGCGTTCTTTGCCAAATTTGATAATTTCACCAAGACTGGATAGATTAGTGAGACTTAGCTATGTGGGTGGACTTCAAATGGCATTGATGAAAACAATGGCTCATGTTTTCAGGCTTTTTAAGTTGGGCTCCATGTTTCTACATGCCACCTGACATGTCCTTCACTGCTCTCCCATCTGCGTCGTCACTCACATGCACGCGTCCTCGCTTCTTCATCCCCCAGCTTCTGCCACCAAATAAAAAGCTTGTCCCAGAGGTTGTCAGAGCATGAGAACTTATAGCCACCCACGTTCAGCTCGGTCCACAACCTGCACTCTCATTCCTGCTGTTTCACATGCTTTATCACTTTTTCATCCTCCTCCCCAGCTTTCGCCCTCAGACAGTAAATCAGGTGATATGAGATTGTTGTCATCCTGGAATTACCAGACAACAGTCCAGCGCTGTACCGTCCATGTGATATGAGACATGCAAAGATGGGAAAGGTTATGCGATTAAACCCCAGTTTTCTGTGTGCCCATCGCAAGAACAAATAAACAATAAACCATTTTTCTTTTTTTTTTTTGGGCCAGTAATGTTTAAGAAATTAATACTTTTATTCAGCAAGGACACATTAAACTGATCAAAAGTGACAGTAAAGACATTTATAATATTACCAAAGAAGAAATATTTTAAATGTATGCTGTTCTTTTGAGCTTTCTATCAATCAAAGAATCCTGAAAAAATGTATTACTGTTTCCACAGCACTGTTTTCAACACTGAGTGTTGACAGTTTAATTTAAATTATAATAATATTTCAAAATATTACTGTTAATTACTGTTAATGTATTTTTACACACACACACACACACACACACACACACACACACACACACACACACACACACACACACACACTCACCTGTAGATCCCCACTTGTCCAATCACCAAAAATCACCAAAATGTTTTTTTTACTTGATTTTAACATGATTTAAAGCTTGACCAAAAATGTCCCCTCTTGGCTTGGTGGTCCCCTGTTGGTGAATATGTAACGACACCATGGTCCCCTGTTAGATAGGTAGGCATGTATACACACACACACACACACACACACACACACATGTTTCAGAAGGATGTTAACACTGAGGAATGTCCTGCTTGACCAAAACTTTTTAATTGCACTGAGCACTTTATTTTTATAATAATAAATAATAAAAGAGGATTGCTAGTATCTCAGCATGTAATCCTTTTTTTTTAGATACACAGAAAATGAATTGCAAGTATTGCGTTTTTTACTCTTTTGGAGGAATATATTTGGACATTTTGACATATTTTCATTGCAGTGTCTGAAGGAATTTTGTTCTGTATGTGAACTTATCTTTAAAAGCAACACATTCCTGGTTTGTTGTTGTTAAGCCCTACTCACTAGTGAGCAGTGATTGTATATGAGACAAAAAATGGTTGGAAAACATAAATATTGAAGAAAGTTACATATAGCCATTTAAAAATGTGCAAATGAAGGAGATGGAAGCAAAAATCCAATTGAACTGCGAGTCGTGACTCTCCCCAGTTTGGAAGATGAATGAGCTGTGTTATTGTTGCATTATTTGGACAGGGTGATGAAGGAGGCTGTGACCTGCAGAGGGGAAAGTAAAATATAAGTGACTGATTCCTGCTTCGAGAGAGAGAAAGAGCAAGAGACAGAGAGAGAGCGCCTGTTTGCTGGTGAGTTACATTTGAGCGCTGTACCCTGCATTGCATCCGTTCTGTCTTATGTCTGAGACATAATCCCGTTTTCAGCACAAAATCATTTAGCTCTTTGGCACCACGTATGTCATTAACCTGCCTGGGGTCGGGCTGCCTCTCCATTCTAATTCACTCTTCTGTTCCATCACCTAAGCTTCAGCGCCACTGTTATATATCAGCCAGACAGAGCCCAATCATCTAGCCGCCTGCTGTCTCTCTGATTATTGTTGACCAGCAAAACACTTGACCTGCAAACGGCAGCACTATGAGAGTAATCTACCTTGACATCTTTGTATCTAATGGCGTAGCAGGATCGATGGCCTGCGCGCACACCCTGTGGGCACGGGAGGCTGATTCCGCCTCTAAAGCGCGTGGCCAGCGCTGGCTGTCTGAGCCACTCCGACACACGGGCACATAACTCATTTAATTAGTCATAGTCAGGGACTCCTCTGGACTCTAGGGATTCAGAGTGTCCACTGCTCAGGTGCTGGCAGAAGAGGATACAGAAAAAAAATGTTTGCAGGCAGTTTGACACCTGGCACTGGAAAAAAATTGACAGCTCTCAATGTCCGGCAAAAGCAAAAAATAGGTTAGTTCAAACTGAAACCCTCTATTTTACAAAATTTGTTGTTAAACTCAGCAGTGATTGACATATAAGGTCACATCTGACCATCTCACACTTCTGAAATGTATTTATTATTTATTTGTTCTTTTTTTTCCCTGGAAATTTATTTCATCCAAAAAAAAAAAAAAAAAAAAAAAAAAAAATATATATATATATATATATTACATAATATATGTGTATATATGTTATATAATATGTTATATAATGTGTGTATAATATTTTGAATATTGTATTTGTTATTACATTTTGTAAAAAATAAATAAATGTAATTCTAATTAAATGATATTAAATAATAATTATAATAATACTATAGTATTTTATATTACTTTTACAATAATAAATGATAAAATTACATGCAGATATATAACTCAAAAAATATTAAGAAAAACTATATGGAATTAAGTGAAATGTTTTTAGTTTTAGTTAATGATGACCCTGCCATGTGATTTATTCATTTATTGCCATATTTTATCTTTGTGCAGGCTAACATTGAAATCATTTTTCATTTTCACATTTGCTCAACTTGACACATTCATGAGAGTTTACTGAAGTAACAAATTCGAATCAAATTATTCTTCAGAGTCATATTTTTCAGTTAAGCATTTGACCCAGTTCACTCAGACTGATCCATTTCTCAAGTTCAACTCACTGACTCTAGAAAACAACCAGTACATTATTCAAAATATCTCCTATCGAGTTCCACACACAAGAAAGAAAGATTTTGAACGTAGATTCATTTTTGGGTAAACTATTCCTGTAAGCAGTAGCATTGAAACAAAGCAATTGATGGGTTTCAGAAAGGTGCTCAAATAAGCCGAGGAGCGTTTCATCAAGCTGCAGACAGCAGGGCCACAGTTTGTAGAAAAAAAAGTTCAATGTATTGATGCGAGGCACAGAAGAGGCTTCCCAGGAAAAAGTGGTGCGTCAGCTGCAGGTTTGATGTCCAGGCTCTTGCCCAAGGGGAGGCAGGTTGGCACCCAGAGATATTGACATGGGGACAGATCATTAGCCCTCTCTCTCCACCCTGCCTCAGTCCCACGTCTCTGTTAAAGGTGCCAGTGTGCTGTTAAGGTGCCAGAAGCTTCGCCTGTTAGGCATAACAGGTAGGAAGACCACGATTCCCAACTGTTCCGGCCATTAATCTGCCATTGTGAGCATGACAAGAAGTGCAATTATTTCTTAATATGACACTGCATTTAATGGGATGGTGGAGTTCAGAATTTCTTATGTGTTGCTGTTTCTCTGTAGGCACATGAAATATGATTACACGTTAGCGAAAATGAGATATTGCGTAGAAATACAGGAGTTTATTGATTTAGAGTAGGCAGTCTCGCCGCAAGATGGAAAAAATAGCTGTGATTTTGGTGGTGTAATGATAATTGCAGCTTGAGGTGGAGATAAAGTTTCTCAGACAGGCCAACTGTAACAGTCTTAGCTGGATTTCTCCCAAGAACAGAAATTATGTGATGATAACTTGAAGAATCTACTTTCAGTATTGTGTTAGATGGTAGATATTTTTGCAAAAAACAGAATAACACTGCCTTGTAATGAGCTGTTAGTGCAGCAGTATTTCTGTAGAGGGGTGTTTCTTAAGCTATGGGCGCTTTTATATCCCAAGAATTGATTTTTGGTTTAAAATAGCAGATTTGAACAGATTTCTTTTTCTGTTAGATGTAGGTCATATGAAGATCTGTCTAGAAACTTGATTTGTTTTAGCAACCTTTCAAATTCCTTTTATGCAGAATGTATTATTTTATCCTTGTCTCATTTTCAGTCTTAAGTCATTTTAAAACTCTCAAAATAATATAAACAAATATTGACATAATCATAAACCATTTTAATATTTATTGTTTAAATATATATTTATATTTAATTATTGTTTAATAATTATTGGTTATATTGTGTTCTATTTATTCTATTCTATTATATTATAATATATAAAAAGTATATATATATGTTCCGTTATATATATATATATATATATATATATATATATATATATATATTTTATAAAATTCTGAATATTTTGTATTTTGTCTATTCCAGTCTAGCAATTTTATATATTTTTGATAACTGTGAAATTGAAAATTATTATAATTGAACAAAGGCACAATGTTTTTTTTTGTTATTGTGAGTTTACACAAATAAATGTAGACTGTTGTATTAATCTGTATGAACAAAAATTACAGAGTATTTTAAGTTGTTTCCGCTGTTATCAGAAAAAATGCAAGTGATCGCGCCGGCGCCTCCATGTCTTGCAGTAACCGCGCTTAATTCTTCAGATTCCACACCCTTTTCCACACATTTGGATATGAGCCTAATTATAGCGCACATTTATCTAGGTTAACGTTAGAGCGAGCAACCATGTAAAGTTGCTACTACTTACATGTTTCAAATGATAAGCCATATTTGAGGTCAATGGACGATAGTGAGCGTTTGGATTTCCTGCCCGACATACTGTAATTACCACAAGGACCCGCTGTTAATCATCTGCCCCTCGTGGACTGCGTGACTTCATCACAAGTTTTTTTTTTTTCTGCGACTTACCAACTAATACAATTTTTGGTCGACTAAGCCTGTTCTAGTTGACTAACAATTAGTCGAATATTAGGGCACAGTCCTAGTCAAAACACAATTAAAAAATTTATTTGATGAAAGTGACAGACATTTGTGAAAAAAATGACAGAATTCTTCTGTCATATGTCCACTGTTGGATACTGCAGTGTAAGTTGGCAACTTAAATAAATTAGTGTGCACATAGTTGGGAAAACAAAAGACCCAGAGAATGTTTGAACAAAATTTAGATTAAACTGAATGGCAATTAGTGTATACATCTACATATGACTTGCCTGAATTGAAGATAAGCTTCATATGGTTGAGTGTTTGAGCGGCGGGTGCCTTGTCCTTCAGTTCAACCTTTGTATTCTGCTCTTCATTCTGCGACTTTTCTCCATTGGCTCATTAGAGTGAGCCATAGTCCTCTAGCACCGGGAATGGGACATCTGTCACTTTACATTTAAACAGAAGATCCTCACCGCACACTCACCTAAGAGACAAACAATCCATCCTTATTTACCCAACACAATTGCAATTGGATTGGATTTTGGCTATGGAGGTGAGCGCTTTTCAATTTGAATCAAAACCTTAAATAGTGTTTTTATTCTCTTCCATTGCAGCTTTGGAAGTCATGAATAGAGCTCAGGCTGGCTAAACACAAATGACCTTGTGCTTATATTGAAATAACAGGTGATACAAGGAATTTAGTTAAATTAATTGTCCTCTGTGAGGTCACGATGAATTTGAAAGAGCTCATCTAAGCAAATGTTCTCCTCTGAGCTTGATTTGATTTTTGCTATATCCTCACCAGCTGTAAACAGACTTCTACAAAAGCTGTAGTGTTTTCAGAATAGAAATGCGATTGTGGATAACTCCAGTGACCCAAGTGCATGGGATCTTGTGCCATGGGCATGATACATAACCAGCCACATCATCTTTCACGAACACATATCCAGCTTGCCGCTTTAGCATGTCAAACCATCAGGGAGTAGAGTAGACACATGGACAAAACCATAAATTGATGTGCTTCGGTATTGACGTGTTTTTCCCAAATGTCAGTTTATGGTCTAGAGGTCATCGTGTATCCTCTTAGAATGCAAAGCTTGCTGCTAAATAAAGATGAATGGTGTAGGGTGGCACGTTGCCTTGCGGATTGATCCATTTGCCGACCCCATATGTGTAGGCCAGCCCACGGGGTCCGTACCCCTCAACACCTTCCTCTAATCCTGCCTGGCACTGCCTGATAAGTACATTCTATTACCTATGGTCCAATGTGAATGCTTGCATATTCTTTGGTTCTCTCTCTGTGTTCAGCTGTTGTTTTGGAATGTAAAACCAGAGGGATGGATTGTCCTAATGCCAGAGTGAGCCAAAAGGAACGAAAGGAAATAAATATCCAATGACAAGGAAAGTAAATACTACTTTGTATAAGAGTTCCATCACATATTGGCCTTCTGTGACTCTTTTTTATAAACTTCTAAGTAGGGAGGGAGCACAAATGGCATTTGCTAATCTTGTCAGTTTTTTTTTTTTTTTTTTTTTTTTAACAAATCAGGTTTGGCATAGTTGGAATTGCCTTTTTTAACCACTCTCAAGGCTTGAGAATGCAGAGCTGGCTAGCTGATTGATAATGATCAATTCTGAGAAACTTGACTACATTTTCACAGGTTTACCGCATCTTTTCGACTGCAATATTTGTAATATTTTATATTATTATCATCACTGTAAATGTTTTTTTTTTTTTTTTATCACTGTTTTGACATTTTTGGATCAAAATGTTCTTAAAGGGTTAGTTCACCCAAAAATGAAAATTCTGTCATTAATTACTCACCCTCATGTCGTTCTACACCCGTAAGACCTTTGTTCCTCTTCAGAACACAAATTAAGATATTTTTGATAAAATCCGATGGCTCAGTGAGGCCTCCATTGCCAGCAAGATAATTAACACTTTCAGATGCCCAGAATGGTTCTAAAGACATATTCAACAGTTCATGTGACTACAGTGGTTCGATGCATGTATCGAAGGGTGGGGGGGGGGCATGATTTTGGCAGTTTGATACACGCTCCGAACCACTGATTTGAAACAAAAGATTCGTAAAAGCTTCATGAAACAGTGTTTTGAAATCGCTAATCACTAGATATTGTTGAATAAAGTCGTTATTTAGTTTTTTATTTTTTGCCGCACAAAAAGTATTCTCGTCTCTTCATAACATTAAGGTTGAACCACTGTAGTCACATGAACTGTTTTAAATATGTCTTTAGAACCATTCTGGGCATCTGAAAGTGTTAATTATCTTGCTGGCAATAGAGGCCTCACTGAGCCATCGGATTTTATCAAAAATATCTTAATTTGTGTTCTGAAGATGAACGAAGGTCTTACGGGTGTGGAACAACATGAGGGTGAGTAATTAATGACATAATTTTCATTTTTGGGTGAACTAACCCTTTAACTATCACAAAAATGCCACAATGAAAAAAAAAAAAAGTCCTAAAGGCCTTTTTTTCCCCTTTGGATTATGGTTGAAATGTGGCTTAGACTTGTTCTTGTCTTGCTTTCATTCACATTTTTAGAGTTCTAGAATGTGTAAACAGCCATTGTGTATTCACACATACTGATGCAAAACATATGCCTCTCTATGCGTACTGATGTTTCAAGCATTTCACTGATGTTTATGGCCGTAAGCCCTTCTTGCTCTTTCTGTGGATAAAGAGAAGAGTTGAACAGCATGTGTCGATTTAACATTGTCTTATGTTTATAGCACTGATTCTTCTCTCGCTGACTCTACTTTGCTCTCAGCACATGATCTTTTCCATCAAATTGGAAAAAAAAGTGATTCTCAACCACAGCATACACTTTAATATATATCTCTCTGTATCAGTAGATCACTTTGACAACAGTAGATATTGGATTTCACATGTTTTGTTATGTGCCTGTATCTGTAGCACATGTATGATTTTCTTTTAGATGTTTTCTGCCTGACGTAAGTCTAGAATCAGCCTTTGGTGCAAACACAGAACACAATCGTATGTTCGAGATATTGAATGATGTTTCATATTAAAAATTAAATATGCATGATGGTTAAGCCGAATTGGAGCTCACGATTATTCACAAAAATAATAATACATTTCATTTCGGTGGTATTGTGTTTTCATATTTTGCTTCCCAGGGAAGACAGGTCTGATATTTTGTACCGTAACAAGATTCATTGCTAAAACGAGGCTGGAAAGAGTCAAAGTTCACGTCTCGTGTACCACAGGCTACGCCAGTGACTCTGTATCTACCAGCAAAGAGAGTCATGTTTCTTGCTCCAAGGTTGCCATGGAAACTATACTGGCAAAACAGCACCAAATGAGTAATGTCCCCATATGCTTTTTGTGCTATTGAAGGAAAAAAAAATATTTTAATTGCCCAGAATTAAGGAGAGGAGGGAGAAAATGTGCTAGTTCTGCTCTCCATAAGCTCATTATTTATTTATTTCGATTTTATTTTTTTCTCGATAAAGCTTTGTGTGATGAAAGACCATCTGTCATGTCTTAGCTGTCTTTTCCTTTTCAGTTTGCTTGACTTTTTAATTCCGATTTCCCTCACTCATCGAGCGCCTGGACTAGCGATAATGAGACTGTCTTAATTAATAAGAACGCACCCACCTAGCTCGTCTCAGAGCAATGGAAAGACGGCCCCCTCTATTAGGCAGAACGTACATGCTGCCCCTGACCAAATTACAGTCATTTCATTTGCTCTCCTCCTCATCACTTATGTAAAGATTCCCGCCCCGGGTGGAGGTGTTGGGACAGTGTGGGCGTCAGAATAGCTGCCGAGGGAGATAAAACAAGAAAACAACACTGAGAAGCAAATAAAACCAGACAAAGGGCTTTGACAAAAGCTTATGTATATATGTTTGGTAAAGGAGGTGGTTCTATTTTGGATGGCGTGTGTGTGTGCGTGTGTGTGTGTGTGTGTGTGTGTGTTTATTTTGCACATGTGGGGGAGATTTATAATGCAGTTTAGCCGAGCACTGCACACACAAAGGCGCATTCTCTGATTTTCGCTTTCACATCCACGTACGTGCACACACACACAACGTAAGATTCGGTGGGGAAGCCGGTGGGAGCGGCAGCTCTGTTTCAGAGGGGGTGGAAGGGTGGGACTGCGGCCGGAGCGAGTGATTCTAAGGCAGCTGATGAATGGTGCCACTGATGGGTCATTTGTCCCGGTGATAGAGTTAGCCACTGCCCTTTGGGAGGAAGAATAAAATAAAGAAAGCTGGAGAGGAGCGTGACGGATCGGCCAACGGTAACAGAATAAGTGGCTGCCTCACACATGGCTACCGGATCCGACCTTCCTCTAATTGGACATTCTCGGGGAGCAAGAGGGCAGAGAGTGTGTCTCACATAACACAGAGACAGGCTGGACATGGTGACAGAGAAAAAGGCATTGGGTTTACACAGGGAGGGATGCACATCAAAGATTTCACATCAAAGCACACAAAGGGATTAGACTTTCTGAACTGTGCTTTTGGCCTCAAAAAAGTGTAGTGCAGAAATGAAGCATTTTATTCTGGGGGGATATCAATTTAACATGTTAATTTAGTGTGTTTAATTAAAATTCTAATAAAAATGAATGTAGTGGTACTGTGAGCATACTGCATGCGTGTATATATTTAATGGTATAGAATTTAAAAACAATTAAATATTACATATATTTACAATTAAATATTATATAAAGCAATAGTATTTAATAATAATAATGTCAGGGAAATGCTAAGTACCATTTTTTTCCACACAATTGCAAATTTTCTGAGCAATTTCACAATTTGTGCATTCTCTATGAATCTCATATGATGCATTTCACAGCAAATAAATCAAGCATGCATCATGTTAATGCACTGAGGTGTCAAACTGTAATGTGGGTCATTGGAGAACAAAAGTGTTTTGGAATTGTTTTTAATAACAAATCATCACCTCATCATGTGCATAATCAAAACTAAGTGAGACTGGCAAGCTGGCAAAGTTCAACTTGCTTTAAATAGCAGCACTTAGGGATCCTTCTGATGCGGTAAAAGGATATAAATATTTAAAAAAATATGTTGAAATAATGCAAATTGATTACTTTAACAAACGCATACAATCGATTAACAATCTCGGATAGTTACACTGGGTCTACTTACAGTAAGTCTGTCTTATACAATTTATAAGTTTTCGTAAAAAAAAAATTCCCTATGGTGAAGATGAAATACTGTGAAAATAGTCTAAAGGGTTAGTTCACCCAAAAATGAAAATTCTGTAATTAATTACTCATCCTCATGTCGTTCCACACCCGTAAGATGACATGAAGCTTTGTGAATCTTTTGTTTCGAATCAGTAGTTCGGAGGGTGTATCAAACTGCCAAAGTCGCGTGATTTCAGTAAACGAGGCTTCGTTACGTCATAAGTGTTTCGGAATTTCAATGGTTCACCACTGAGGGGCGTGACTTTGGCAGTTTGATACGTGCTCCGAAGTTTCATGAAGCATTGTTTTGAAATTGCCCATCACTAGATATTGTTGAATAAAGTCGTCATTTTGTTTTTTCGGCGCACAAAAAGTATTATCGTCACTTTATAATATTAAGGTTGAACCACTGTAGTCACAAAAGCTGTTTTAAATATGTCTTTAGTAGCTTTCTGGGCATTGAAAGTGTTAATTGTCTTGCTGGCAATGCAGGCCTCACTGAGCCATCTGATTTTATGAAAAATATCTTAATTTGTGTTCCGAAGATTAACGAAGGTCTTACAGGTGTGGAACAACATGAGGGTGAGTAATTAATGACAGAATTTTCATTTTTGGGTGAACTAACCCTTTAAGGTATGACCTTTCATTTGATTTAGTCTAGTTGGTTTTGTATCAAATACAATGTGATTTACAAAGGCAGATTTACAACAGCACATTTTACCGTTTGGGCGAGTGATTCACGGACAGTTATCCCTGCGCATGAAATCCCCCATATGCCAGCAAACCAATGAGAATGCGGAACAATGATGATGATGCATATCAACAGAGCATAGGCGGATCAGTTTTTCCGAAACACTTTGTAACCAGCACAGATTTAAAGGAAATTACAGTAGTTTGGCAAATAAATAAATGACCGACAGTTACATACGTATTACCAAAATTTTATTATGTAAGCTTTGTTACACCTCAAATAACAAGGGCATTAATAGTAATTTATAGTGTTAATTTGCGAATCCACAAACTCATTCTCTCAAATAGCTTGGAGAGCATTCGCAGCTTATATGGACTGCACAGCCGAATTTGGGAGTGAGTTTTGTTGCTGTTTTCCATTGGAGCTGTTCTTAATTTTTAGCTGTTCTAAAATTTTATTTTATTTTATTTTATTTTATTTTTAAAAACATTCGGTTAATTAAGCTTGACTTCGACTATGCAGACAGTATTCAAGCAGCTTTTAGCTGTTGTGTGAACAAAACGATTCAGGAGTCATATGTGTTAGTAAACATGTTCGTCAGTCCCAAGCGATGTGTGAGCGTAGCAAGTGTGTGACATCCTCTGCATCCGCTGTATTTTTTTTTCTTCTGCAAACATTTTCCAAGCCACTCTCCCTGTGACTTTCCCCTCTCTCCACCCTGGCGGAAGGAGGAGGGGGGTGTTATCCAGGCTGGCAGCCCAGAGCACCCTTTTTGAAGCTGCTCTGAAGAGCATGGTCTAGGTAATCTCTGCTCGGCTGAAAGCCGTTTACAGAGAGAAGCAGACAGAGGAAGAGGTTATACTGGGGAGAGAGGATGCAATGGAGAGTGACGGAGAGAGAGAGAGAGAGAGAGAGAGAATGAAAGAAAGAAAGAAAGAAAGAGAGGCAGGGGATATGAAAGAAGAGCGAGAACAGAGCCCAGGCAGAGGATGATAAGGCCGGGGGGATTTCGTTGCTGTTTTGGGGTCAGATTAGGAATGGGGTCTTGCTTTTGTCACTTGAGGAGAGAAGGAGAGAGAGACACACACATCTGAGAAGCAGATAGAACAGTGTTGCATTGTGGACTCCTGAAATGAGGAGGCAAAGTCCCTCTTTGCATTTGGGCGTTTTAGACAGATGCAAATTCATGTTCCAGTTCCATTTGATGTTTACACAGATTTTATGATTTAAAGCATATGGATCAGCATTCACCAGTACACAACATATATTACGTTTTAGTGTGTTTGTTAACATACTATTATGCATTTTTAATATTAACTATAATATACAGCAAAAAGCATATTTCTTGTAGCTTTTGTTTGTCACTACTAGCTGTTGTTGGACTTCTTAAAATAATAAAATAACAATCTTAAAAACAGCTTACTCACAGGTCATTATTTTAAGTTCATTTTGAGCTGGTTGTGACTGAATGTGATGACGTATAAAGCTGGGAACACACTACACGACTGTCAGGCCAATTATGAATGTAATTTGGTCATTACGATTGATCATACTCAAACGGACCGAGTTTGTTCCAGTTCCAGTATTTTATATTTTTTTATTTTAACTCCTGATTTGAGAATAACAGTCTACATTATTGCTTGATTATAGGTTTAAAAAATTGCACTAGAAATGTTGTAAATAATGAAATTAATCAGGAAATGCATAATGAAATGTGGTGATAATGGCAAAAAGAAAATGTGAAAGAGAATCACTGGACTTTATGATTTTTTTTTAAAATTCAAGTTATGTTTAACGTTGGCAGAGGTTTTCCAGTTTTTTTTTTTTTTTTTTTTTTCCTGCATAAATTGCACTGCAATTCAGCACAGTTTGCACTGCAATTGCACAGTTGAGTTCAGTCCATCATGACTCACCAATCATTAAGTCTGAATTCAGTCTTAGAATGTTTCAGCTAGTCGTTCAGTGTGTTCCCAGCTTCAGTGGGTGAGTTGTTAACTTTGTAATTAGTCATATTAACCAGTTTATTCCATTTTATGGACATGACAGGCAGATTCCTGTTGAATTATTGAAGCACAACTCGCACAGAAGTCACTTTCAAACTAAGCATCTTTCTGTTGGTCAGTGTTGTGAATTTGTTTGACCAGCTTGAACCTGATGCAAAATCTGCGTGGGGAAATCTTTCACCTCTCACACGAAGTTCAGATCGTGTGGATTCCTATTGAAATTACTGAGTTTTGCCCACAAATATTCTCAACGCTAAATGTGACCCCACCTTTTAGACAGTGTTACTTTAGAAAATAGCTGTCTTGTACATTATTCAATCTCATATTTTGTAGTATTCATCCTTTTTATTTTTATATAGTTGATTATTGCTCATCAGAATGTTTTTTTGTTTTGTTTTGTTTTTTGCGGTGACACTGCCTCCGCAGAAAAACACCCCTGAGAGAGAAGAATGGAAAAAAGAGAGAATGAGAGAGTTACTTCACAGTGCAGTGTTATGATGTTGATCATCAGTTCTCTATCAAAGACAGTTCAGAGATAAAATGATCTGATAGAACTGTCGAAACATGTACTCACATATTCAAGACAAACACTAGCCTGTAAAAAAAAGCTCAAGGGAATATTTTACCCAAAAATGAAAATTCAGTCAGTTACTCAGCCTCAAGTTTCCATGGAACATACAAAACGCACCATAAAATACAACTTTTATACAACGTTCAACCTTCACCATAGATGCCATATTTGATTTGAGGACTGCAGCGGAGGTGAAAAGTCTGATTAAGTTAATATTGACTTCAATTTTGGTCTGTTCGTCACACTAAGCTTGTAATATAGTGCACAAAATTATATGGATGAATTTTTTGCCATTTTCCTGGCCACCATGAACATGTGAAGCTTCTTTGAAAAGGTATATCTTTTGTTTCACAAAAAGTATAACAGCATACGGATTTCAAATCACATGAGGGTGAGTAACAGTGCTGCAATTTAAATTTCTGGGTAAATGATTTCATTAATGCATTCCCGAAAATCATTAAAACTGCAAAAACACATTGTATCACAATGCAAAGCACAATGTAGCTCATTATTTGCCTTGTTCTATTACTACTGTAAACAATCATGCTCTAACTGCAAGGTTAAATAAGGTATCTAGTTCACCCAGTGGTGTCACATGACTGAACAACAGAAAACTCTCCCATTCGTGTGTCGAACTTTTAAAAGTACAGCATCTTCCCACGTGTCCTTTATTCTCATCACATGTTCCCCTCCCTCTGCTGCCTCCCCATTTCTCTCCTACCGTTCGGCTTCATCCTCGTTCTCCTCTGTGTTTCAGATTCTTTTCTTGTGTTTTTCTGTATGTGCTGGCTCTTCATCACCCCTCCCTTCTCTTAACTGTGCTTTCACAGCTGACTGTTCTCTCTTTCTCTCTCTCTCTCTCTCTCTCCCGCTCTTCCACCCGTGCAGGTTCATCGGACAGAGTGACTTGCCACGCTCCGACTGCCCCCTTCTCCCCACAGTGAGTATTGTCATGCTAATTTTACTGATCGCCACCGTGTAGAGAATTTCCGTGGTCGTGGTTTGCTTTTTCCGCGTTCTGCGCTTATCTGTTTTGGAGGGGGACAGTCGAATGTGTGATGCATGAGAGGAAAGAAAGGGAAAAATGGAGATAGAATGAGAAGGAGAGAGCAGGATTCATGTGTGATTGTCAGAGTTTGGAGAGTTGAGCTCTGTGAGATTGACACATCTTTGGACTGAGGCAGTAAAAGTTGTGCTGTGTCCATGCGGAAACATGATGAAAAGGTGCTTAAAGAGGCTAAAACTAATTTCATATAAAAGCCATTCATCTTTTTATGTTAGTTGACATGGACATTCACACCATTCCCTTTGGCCTGTGTGAATGTAAACATAATATTGCTTTGCATTTGAATACATGCAGGTAGAAAGTGCTTTAGTTTCTTTTTTCTTCTCAGACAATTTATGTCAGTGCTGCATGAATTTAATATTCCTTTGACCTTAAAATGCTTCAGCTCATTTGAATTATATCCTTCAATTTATGTAGGAAAAGTCCAAGATTCTATTACAGAGCAAAGCTTGAGGCGTTCACATTTATACACATGCTGTTTTTTTTTTTTTTTTTTCCTATTCGAAATTTTCACATACCTTAATATTTTTATAATTTAGCATACCTTGAAATTACAAATCCTGCCCCATGACAAAATACCTTTATCTGCTAACTGGCAATTTAGGACAGCACTTTTTAGACAAGGCCTGCAGGTGATAAACACACAGGGTGGTGAATTAATGGCAGTCGGTCTTAATTCAGTGACACAGGCTGAAAGCAAAGGAAACACTGTGTCTGATTGGTGTAAATATGCATGAAGAATTGAGGTTAGATTCTTTATACAGGGTGTTTCGTATAATTGCTTTGCAACATTATAAAATCATGGACTCATTTGTCAACAGTAGCATGTAATGAATGCGAAGGAAGCTTTACACAAAGGTTCAGTTGGTTAACATTAGTAAATGCATTAGGTATCATGAACAACATTTTTTAGAGCGTTGTGGAATCAGACAAAATGCATCCAAGCTTTTTGTGTGGAAAAAACACACTGAAGCCAATCGAATATATGCTGTTGGCTGTGAGGTTGAATTTTTATTATCATCAAATGAACCAGATGTACAGCATTTATTAATCTAGGTTAGTGTTAATTTATAAATATGCTATTATTCTTTGTTAATTCATGTTCATAATATCTGTCTAACTGGGATGTTAAACAGAAATTAACACTAATCCAGTATAATAAATGGCATTGCATTAACTAATTTTAACACAGAGAGCCTCTTTGTAAAGTGTTACCTCTTTGCTAAACAGAAATTGAGCTGTTCGAGAAGATATTATGCCTAACATCACAGAACCCAACAAAAGAAAGTTTGACTGGAAGTGCTGAGTAAGGATAAGAATATCTAACCTCAAGCAGACTGCTGTTATTCCTTAAAAAATGGAAAGTGTCTTGTATCACAATAAACCTTCAAATAGTGCTATTGATTCAATGCATACAATAAAAAACAAAGATATATGTGTGAGGCTTATAATTTATCTTTTGCTTTTCTCTGCAGTCTGAGAGTGTGGCAAGGCTTGCCAATGTCAGCAAACCTAACATTACTTACTCCTCAACAAATTTGTTAGTCATTGCTCATAGCCGGGCTCTTGCGCATGACTTGGATGGCCATTGAAACATGGTGTATTGAAGGGGAAGGAACACACTCTGGCCCAAAGCTCAGGCCCGATGACACAGAGCGAGGAAGAGGACTGGAAAGGTGGAAATCTGAAGGACTTTCAAGGTGAATTTGGACGAGAGATGTTCCGCTGGTTAATCTGTACAGACAAAACATTGTTTCCGGAGGCAGTCCTTCGCAAAAAGATCCCCAAGGCTTAATGATAGCATCGCAGAGGTTTAATCGTGAAACAAAGTAGTAACCTACTCTGGTCATGTATTTTGCCTAGAGCTTTTCTGAGCACTGTGGAATCAGACAAAATGCATCCAAGCTTTTCGTGTGGAAAAAGCACACTGAAGCCTAGCTGAGTATCACGGGCTGTTTTAAATCGAATGTCTGCTGTTGCTGGTTGTGAGGTTGAATTTTTTATTATTGTCAAATGAACCAGATGTACTGTTGGTTGTGTTGTGGTATTTTGACGCCTTTGATCTCCTGTAAGAGTTTTTTTTTTTTTTTCTTGACAAAGACAAATTATTTTTTTATATACTTGCCATTGCCCTACTCTTTATTTACACTATGCTAGAGAGAGGACAGGAAATGTAGCAAGTGAATTCAAACTCAAGTCACCGACGCAAACAATATAGCTCAACATATATGCATTTTTTTTAGTTTGGCTTTGATGTGATACAAGCTCTGTTACCTCAGTATAGATACCTCAGGCAATAAATAAACAGCCTCGGGCTACTGATGAAATGTTTCTTTTGTATACAGCACAACTGTAATGCATGGAGGCCGCAGCTTTGACAGTAGATGCAGATTTTCTTGCAATAGCTTTCACACAATATGATCATAACAAATGCTCGATTTTCTCTCACAGCTACACATAATATCCTGTCCGTGTGTATTCTGCCATATGTGCGAGCAGTCTAAGCACATGCCTCACTGAAATCTTTAGAGAGTGAATCCATGCATCAGTAGCACCCCTCTAGCATCTCACAAACCCTCATGTTGTGACATTTCTGCTGCGAGACAGTGTAAAGTTCTCTTTTTGAGGCTCTGTCACAGTTTTTGCCCTGTGTAATGTAGTTTTGATACAGAGACTAGATCAAATACTCTGTGATCTTTCACGCTTAAATTATTTAAGGTCCCAAGATTTTTAAATTTAATATCATGCACATCGATATCTAGCCTCTCTCTTTCTGGGGATTAGACTCGCTCCTCAATAAGATATGATGCGGGTCTCATTTTTACATTGTGTCATGTTGCCGTTTTTCTGCTCATTTGGAATGTGACTACTTGTTTCTTTTCCTTTATTTATTAGGCCTGATGGCTTACCTTTGAGACAGATCGATGCTGTCAGTCACTATAAATGAGAACCACTCTACCAATTATAGATGATTAAGTTAGCCTCCGCCAGTCAGAACGCTCAAATCCCAGGTGTTTGCGAACGGCTTGCCTGCTGGTGCAGAATTTGACTGAATACCTGAAAAGAATTACAAGGGTGGCGTTACTCATCACGCCGGCCGAAAAATGAACCGTGCGAGCGTGACAATTCTAGTTTGTCAGATGCACAGCAGAACATATGGAACTTCATAAAGTAACATGAAATAAATCTGCAAGACAACATGTCTGTTCCATTTCATTAGATTTATAAATATGTGTGACACGCTCAACATATGTGATGGGATGTAAAATAGATTGGGCCTTTCACACTACAGCAGATGAAAAAACATTTAACCCGGACAGTTTTTGCTCTTTGCTCATTATGATTAAGTACACAGTTGATTAATTTATTATATGAAACTTTTTAAAGAGGACCTATTATGCCCTTTTACAAAGTCTTGATTTTGTTTTTGGGGTATACTAGAATAGGTTTTCATGCTTGAATATTTAAAAAAAAAAAATAATAAATTCACATATTTTACATTGTTTCAGCACTACTCTAACCAGTCTGTCAGTAACACTCTGTTTAGTTCCTGTCTCTATTAAACCTTTCCTTCCGAAAAGCGCAATGTACTCTAATTGGTCGGCTGGACCAGTGTGTTGTGATTGGTCAACCGCTTTGAGTGTGTTTGGGAAATGTCAAGCCCTTACCATAACTGCGAGTTTCAACACACTATTAACACAACCAGGTCTCCCCCCGTTTGTCTTGGACAGGGTTATTATTTAAATGAGGAATATTGTGACATGTTTGATTCCGGAAGAAAACTTCACTACAGTCGAGGTGTTTCAGGGAGTTCAGAAACAGTGATTACTGATATAAAGAATAACTCCCTTTGGAGTGGACTTTGTGTTTTGTAACTTTGCAGACCTTTTTTATGCTCAAACAGCAACATTACACAATAAAGAAAGTTGTAAAAAACATAGGGCACACACTTTTAGTAATGAACTGACAAAAGCTGCAGTAGTTGTTTTGGCTAGATTTCAGTGGCTACAAATCAAATCAGCAACCACCATAACAATTTGCACAGACTTTGGCTTCACCAACGTGCAAATATGTAACGCAAACATAGCAGTCAATTAGATGATAATATCCTGTTTTGTCATTTCCTCTCTTTTCTTTTAATATTATCAAGGAAATCCTCTTACGTGCCACAGTTGCAGTGAAGTTGACACTTGTCAGAGCTACAACTGAACGCCTCTTTGTTCTACCACTCCAGCTATGTGTGTGTGTGTGTGTGTGTGTGTGTGTGTGTGTGTATGTGTGTGTCTCATTAAATGTGGATGGTGAACTTGCTGCAGATTGCCTGGAGATTGCCGCTCTCTCTGTGTAGCAGAGAAGCCCCGTCCGTAGATGAGGTGCGATTGACATTTCTCACTGGCCCTCCACGGGGTGTCTGTAAAGATCTTGAACCCATTCAGACTGGCTCCGAAATCAAATCACTGCAACCGCCACTGCCACCGGTCTCAATGGCCACATCAATTATTTAGCACCGACTCGAGTGATCCAAAAGGTTGGGGGAATTTGATTTTGCCGGTACCTCTGGCTAGCAGGACCTTTGACATCGGTCTGTGCAAAAGGGGCGGGCAATGGTAATGTACCAAAGGTTAGTCACCTTATGCTGATTTGTGTGTAAAATAGCCGTTATTGATGCTTGTTCCTAAAGCTGATGCTAATTGTGCCGAAATATTCTCCTTTGTGCATACTCTAGCGCATCTCCTGTGGATGATGAATTTTCCAGAAGAATGTCCTCGATTCCTTCAGTTGGTAATGTTTTGGAGGTAGCTTGGGGGTTATCTGAGCTAATTAAAGTTTGATTTGATCAAAGTACACTCTTTTTCAGCTTGAATTTTAATTAGGCTATGGGTCACTGGTCCCTGGTCCATTGCAAGGACATCTGGAGACTTTCTAACTTAATCTGAGACTCTTTTAAATTCAATTTAGGGGATTTAATAGACAACAGTGGCTTTCGGACAGTGCGGGGATAACCATCTTGTCTGCTGGCTTCTCATTGGTACAAAGGGGGCGACGGTCTCCTGAGACAATCTCCATGCCCCTCTCTGGGCAATGTCGCCACGGCGAGTCTCGATCCCTTTGGCCCATTACCGCAGACAATTGAACCTGCTATCAGCGCCACGACAGAGGAAATGTGTTAAACGCCCGCAGCCGGAGTCGCCGGCTTATTTGTCCGTCTGCTATCTGTCACCAGCACAAGCTCCACCAGCATATGCAGAGTGCCTTTTCATAACGATAAAAATCTGCGAGCCGACGCGCAGGACAGATATCTGCAAAAAAAGGATGAATGCGGCGGAAGGAGACCCATTCCTGATGCCCCCCTTCCTCTGCTTCTCTGAGATGGGAGTGAATTCCATGGCAGCAGAATCAATTTGCAGCTTGGGGCCCGTTTGTGGGAGTATTGCTTTTTATGTGATATGATCTTTGCTTTACATTTCCGGAGGTCAGTACAGACACAGAAACAAGGTCAAGCGAGACTTGATCGACAGTTTCTCTGTCTGCGGCGGCGAAACAATTACCCACTTGGGGATGGCGGGGATATTAAACCGTTGGGCTTTAAACATCTGAAAGGAATCTCCTATTGGATTTAAAGCCGTTCCAGATCTGAGCCCCCGTGTCCGTTGATTAATAGCGTTCCTTGTTTCTGCTGCCCCAGGTATTTATGCATGTTCTGATACGGGAGAAGTGAGGGTCAATTTAGGGCCAGGCCGTCATGCCCGCTCTTTAGAACACAGGGAGCAGGATGATATATTTGTTGCTTGCCTTAATGGTAGCAACTGGAAGCCTTTCTCTTTATTATCATGATAATGTAAAAAAAAATTCAATGTCCTTCAGCACAGAGCGTGTAGCTCTTATCCTCCGTGACTCTGAAACCCAGTGGCTCGTTTTGATTTCGAAGCCACATTCCGCAGTAGCCTGACCCAATGCGATTACGATGCCAGATCTTTGGTGTGGAAACTTTGATCAAACAGATGCCATGTGAACTCTGTCCATCCACTGATCTGTAGCCCAGTCAGGGCATTTCCACATGGGATACAGCGCAGGGCGAATGGCCAACGCTATTATGTTTAATATATGCATCAACAATTTGCAACTATTAGATTATGCCTCCTGTTTTTTTCCCCCCTTTAGTAGAAGGTCAATGTATACCCCAGCCCATTTCAAATGATCCCTAATTATGCCAAAGGGAGGGTCCGGAGCCCTTCATTTGTCATTTAGCAGTTGTGAAGGAGGCCCACAACTTTGGCTTTGTCCACATGAATTGGCTTTATGCATTTCTGATTGAAATACAAAGTCAGAGTGATTGTCCCTTTTTTAAAAATAGACACTTGTTAATAACATTTTTAAAAATGTATTGTGAGTTATACATTTTCTAGGTGCACCAATGTTTGTCACCTTTGTTGGTGTTTAGAATGACATTATATAAATTTCCTTTAAGGCAGCGGCGTAGAATATGCAGGGATGTGTTTATTTAACATCGTCCCTGGCACTTTTTTCAGGTAAAAGTGTTCATGTAGATGTTTTCATGGGTCAATGTGAATAAATCTACAGTAGATTTAAATTAATAGAGGCAAGATAGTCCATGCATGACCTGATGTTTTATTCTTATTCAAAATGAGACACCGTAAGCAATTATGGAGTGTTAAACACTCATGTAATGTGTGTTTATTTCATACTGGAAGCCAGAGGGCGCTCTCTCACAGAAAGTCCAAAACGGACTCATAAAAGTAATAATTTATGAGGTTCCAGGAAATCCCTTATAGACAAAGGCATTCAGCTATTGCTGTAGCTGAATAAAAAGCAGAAACGTTTTGACTGATGAATCGTGAAGAGAATACACACACGGTTGTGACAATATATGGTTTATGTGTGTTTTTCAAGCAATCTCGGGGTATTTTCATAACAATAAAATATATGAATAATGCAATGCTAATTGACATAGCCTTTATTGCAGTATAGAAACCATAAAATATATAATTTTCTGCCTTATATTAAAAAAATTACATTTATTTACATTGTATAAAATCCATGATGACTTAAACCACAAGTGTTTATAGTACATAAACCAATCATAAAATTAATAAATGTAGGAAAACATATTATAGAATACAAAATATTGGATATTGTTCAGCAGTGTATTTGATTTTGATTACATGGTGGTTTTAACAAACAGCCATGAAGCTTTCAAGGCCTCAAATCACTAGAGACGGCTGGACACCCCAAACAAATTAACACCCAAATTCACTTTTACTTAGTTAACACTTCTGTGAATTCCAATATTAGGCAAACAAACCACAGAGTCTGCTCTGGTTGTGCTCATATACAAAGTGGCAGTGAGGAAATATCATCTAATAATGCTGGGGTTTATGTGCATATTTTTAATTTCCTTGTTTACCAAAGACATTGCAGGGGACTTACAGTGGGAACGTTGTTAACTCTTATTGCAAGCAGCTTCAAGGTTTCACGCAAGAACGCCTTGATACTGCTGTTAATAGCCTGCACAGCTGTGGGGAATGACTAGTGAACCTCTCCAATTTTCCTCTTACCATTATTACGTTATTTTAATGTATTTTATTCCATTTAATTATCCAAGTTCATTCAGTTAAGAAAAAAAAAAGAATGAAAAGAAAGCAAATTTCAAGGTCCTTTAACCTCAAGGAGGCAGAGACCTCCCCAAATAAGCCCTCTCCTTGCATACATGGCATCCCATTAGCTGCAGACAGAAGCGCCCTGCATGGACTGATGGAGAAATGAGGGTGAGGGATGGCATACTAGGAGATTTGAATATCTCACCATTAAAATGCACAAAGCTGGAGCATGTCTGCAGGGGAGGCTTTGAAATCCCCCCACCTCCAAGTCTTTTAACTCAATGTGTGCGCTCCGTCAGAGGACCCTGAGGGCTCCTGTCTCCGAAAGGGGATGTTGCATGTTTCTATAGACATCACACACACACATTTTCAAACTCATAAGCACAACAGACCAAATATTAAATGTGAAATTGCTTTTTCTTTTCCCTTTTTTCTACCTTCCAACCTGTAACCTTGAAACAGAGGTCGCTTTAAATATGTAACTACTTATGGGTTTGTAGGTGCTCTGCTTCAGTATTTGCGTGAAGCAAAGGTGTGCTATACCAAATTCAAGATCAAGGATTGTGCATAATATGGCTCATGAAAAGGGAATTCCGCTTTTTCATCTCTAAGGCCATTATAAAAGTCATCGGGACATTCCGTAACTCCTTTTTAAAAGCCGTTTTCTAAACGGTGGTATGGGGGCAAAAAGAATAAAGTGAGAGTAAAGCAAGTGGTGCATCCTAAATAAATTTAAATTACCACTGATTTCTCTCTCTCTCTCTCTCTCTCTCTCTCTCTCTCTCTCTCTCTCTCTCTCTCTCTCTCTCTCTCTCTCTCTCTCTTTTGTTTTAAATCTTTTTAGGTTTCAGGTGATAGTGTGTGTGTGTGTGTGTGTGTGTGTGTGTGTGTGTGTGTGTGTGTGTGTGTGTGTGTTCAAAAGTTTGGAGTCAGTAGGATTTTTTAAATTATTATTCTCTTATGCTCACCAAGGCTGCAATATACAGTAATGTTATAAAATATTATTACAATTTAAGATAACTGTTTTCTGTTCTAATATTTTAATATATACATACATATATATATATATATATATATATATAGACATGGTCAGGTCAAAATGTCTGAATAATTTTTGGTTCCAAATTTTCATACATTTTACTGGTAGTCCACTGTATGAAGAATTTTTGGGTATAATATGTCACAGTTTACTTTATTTTGCTATCATCACTTACATGAATGAACTATAGTGTCCTGTACCCACTAGTAAAAATATACCAAAAATATCAAAAACGTCTGAATAATTTTTGTTTCGTTTTGATATTTTCTGTGATGGCAAAGCTGAATTTTCAGCATCATTACACCAGTCTTCAGTGTCCCATGATCCTTCTGAAATCATTCTAATATTCTGATTTGGTGCTCAAAAAACATTTCTTATTATTATCAATGTTGAAAACTGCTTAATATTTTGGAAACCCTGAATACTTGGAAACTTTTTTCAGGTTTCTTTGATGAATAAACAGTTCAAAATAACAGAATTTATTTGAAATAATCATTTTTGTAACAGTGTAAAAGTCTTTACTGTCACCTTTAATGAATTTACTGCGTCCTTGCTGAATAAAAGTATTAAATTATTTTATGTAATACATTCCTTTGAAGGAAATAATGTACTACTGATAATACTGTATATGAATAATGTAATTTAAACTCTGCATATAATGGAAACCACAAACAGGTCTGCATACTGCTCTACAGAAAGCTTTTTTCAGGTCTAAAAGGAGTGCAAAACAGAATTCACATTAAAAGCCGAAGCTCTTCTGTTATATTCATGCATTTATTTAAACCGAGGGGAAGAATGTCATGATATTGAAAAGATTTCTCAGGAAGGAATCACATCTTTCACCCCTCACAGACAGATGAGGTGCAATATCAGATATAGTAAAACCAGTGGCTAAATGTAATAGTATGACCTCTGGCTGGCACTGACACACTCCAGATGGGCCAATTTAAAAGGATCACAATGTCCAACCATATGACTTTATTATAAAATAGCCACCATAAAATGAGAGTGACTCTATCTCTTATTTCTCTGAATGACTCTATACAGCAAGGACACACGGTGACACCTGCACAGATCACTGACTGGAGCATGTGGCCAACATGCACTCACAATTTCTGTTGCAGATATTCATTTAACTTATTATACCGAAGATGTGAATACTGAAGCAGTTATGTTTATTTTTGAAAACGAATGTTTTTAATAAGTTACTAGATAAGAACGTTTGGGGTGTGAATGTGTGAACGTCAGTACTGTCAAGTTATGTTTTCCACAGGCCTTATTTTATTCATAAATTGAAAAACCCCATTATAAAACCCCAGTGGCGAATTAGTCTTCCGGGTTTTGACGTCATCCCTGCACCTCTCTATTGGCAGCTGTTTGCCACTGTAACTGGGTAAATGTATACTGTTACAGTTACTTCTAAAAGCCCTGTATAATTTCATCTAACATGCTCTGTAGGATGATACCCCTAGATAAGCTAACTATTTTTAAGATATCTGATGTCAATTGCATCAAAACCTTTTTTTTTTTTTTTGTTCCCCTAAACTTTAAATACAAATAAAATTGTGTCTTGCCCTGCAGAATTAAAGATTGCAGAAACATAACTCCACAGCAGCCTTTGATGTGAAACAGTCCTCTCCGTCTCTTAACTGAAGAGGATTTTGGCAACAATTCTCTTTGATAGAATATACCTGGGCGTTTCTTAGTCAGAGAGTGTGTGGGCTTTTGATGTTGTGATTTTTTCTGAAAAGTTTTTGTTGTTGCTTCAGGGACGAAAGTCTGTTCTGCTCTAGAAGTTTGTGGTGGGACGAAAATTAGTCAGCTGAGCGGTGGAGAGATTGATGTGTTTTATGTCTTCAGGAAGGGTGGATGGACCTCATTGCATTCAAGTGGGTTTACAATATGTCTCGTATGTTGCATGCTGTGTGGTATGACAAGTTGTTAGGCACAGTTACTTGTGCTGTTGCTATACTTTAGAGAGTTTGAAGCGATGTGTCTAAAGTCAAACTAATAAAAACAAATTGGTTAGTAGGAACTAAACAGTTGGCAAGAACTAAACTTTGCTCAAAGTGGGCCGGGAATCACCAGTCTGCAATTCTGCACTATTCTGTTCAAAGTACTTCAATCCTGTCGCTCTTGACGCACAAAGACTGTCTTACAAGCGTAGATTTTGACTTTTGGCATTAAATTTGGTACTGTATTGTCCATTTAGATGTGAGTGACAGAAATTTTAAACCACCTATCACAATTGTTATGATTAGGGGCGGGCAATTGATCATGCATCAAAAATGATAGTTAAAATTATCTTGAACTGATAAAAATATACAGAGAGATAATATGTTTGTCTCTTTGGATAAAAGCGTCTGCCAAATTCATTAATGTAATGTTTCTTAAAATATTCAATATCATAAACTGATAGAAGCAAATGTGGAACTATATATACACATACAGCTGTCAATGCATTTAACAAATTAGTTAATTAAAGGTTTAGTTCACCCAAAAATGAAAATTCTGTCATTAATTACTCACCCTCATGTTGTTCCACATCCATAAGACCTTTGTTCCTCTTCAGAACACAAATTAAGATATTTTTGATAAAATCAGATGGCTCAGTGAGGCCTCTATTGCCAGCAAGATAATTAACACTTTCAGATACCCAGAAAGGTACTAAAGACATATTTAAAACAGTTCATGTGACTACAGTGGTTCAACCTTAATATTATAAAGCGACAAGAATACTTTTCGTGCGCCAAAAAAACAAACAAATAATGACTTTTCAACAATATCTAGTGATGAGTGATTTCAAAACACTGCTTCATGAAGCTTCGAAGCTTTACAAATATTTTCTTTCGAATCAGTGGTTCGGAGCGCGTATCAAACTGCCAAAGTTTCGTGAACTATTGAAATTTCAAAACACTTATGACTGAAATCATGTGACTTTGGTGCTCCGAACCACTGATTCGAAACAAAAGATTCATAAAGCTTTGAAGCAGTGTTTTGAATGAGAGCGAGTAATAAATGACATAATTTTCATTTTTGGGTGAATTAACCCTTTAAGGTCATTTTTACAATGTGATATATATATATATATATATATATATCACGTACACACACACACACACACACACATATATATATATATATATATATATATATATATATATATATATCAAATGTACCAAAAATTTACCAAATGTAATGGCAAAACTATATATTGTTTAATGTTATTTTAATGTATGCTGTATTTATTGTATGTTTGCATAAATATACAACATATATGCATCAAGAGGACTGATTGTTTTCAGCTTCGAGCATTGTAACTTGACAAAATGTAACCAAATTTCCTGGATAGAACTAAACAAGAAACTTTTTTTAAATGAAAGTACAGAAAGCATCAAATTGAGATGTGTCAAATTTCCACACTATCCTTATTCTCTGCCCAGAAGTGATTTCTTACAGTATGAGTAATGATTTGTACTTCATATTCCATTATATCAAGCAGTCAGGGAAATTTGCGTGTGCCACGTGAATAAAACCCCCGACTCATTATAGTTCAGTTTCCTCACAATAGTATAAAGGCCGTATAAGTGTGATGTGGGAAATGTGCTTGATTGTGTAGAGAAACACAGAGTGGTGTAAAAAGCTGAAGTAGTTCAGATGCTGTATTTTAATGTCTCTTTGTGATTGTGCGTTGATAAGAGCTGACAGATCTTTTTCCTAAGCGCAGGCAGGCTGATGACAGTAGACTATTCACAGTGAGGCACTGATCACTCTACGGCAGCTCTCTTTCTCTCTCTATTCGCTGCATGAAAGAGGGTTTCGACGGCGGCATACCTTTTGTGTCATTTCACGGGCCGTGTTTTTTCATCAAGCGTAGCTGCGAGTAACTTGTAAAGCAGCTCAGCCGTGTGTCTGTCACGCCTTGCACTTCATTTCGTAGTCTTTTTTTTTTTTTTCTTAGTACGGAGGGAAGGTCTTTTTCTCTTTAAAATAGGGGAAACTTTTAAATGAGGCACTTATACAACAAAGGGTTTTCTACAACTCTTACAGCAATGGCCAACCCCTCCTCATCTTTACCAGCTTGTTTCATCACAGGAAGACTACATCCTTTCATTTTGCTGGGATATTTGTCAGAGACTCTGCAGACTGCATAAGTAACGGGAGTTAATGTTTGAGGGACACCCGCACCGATGGTCTATAATAAGAGGCCTCGCTGAGCCAAGGGTTTCCAAGGATATGAGCACTTTAAACAAGCTCTCACTGTACTGTGAGATTACTTAGTTAAATATTATCAGCAGGCCCATCCATCTTTGCACATTGTATCACTTGAACTACAATATCTGACCTTCAGCACCAACTTGTAATTGAACTCGCTGCCGAGTCGCTCAGTGGAGTTTGACTTATGCTGGCTTTGCTGGAACACATCTCAGCATGACTACATTATCATGTCCTCTCTTCATCTCCCGATTCTTCTCTTCACCTTTCCCTTCTCTCCTCTCCTCCTACAGGAAAGAAAAATCACAGATGAGATCTTAATTGTTTCTCTTAGGCAGTAATGAGATTAAATGGAAAGCAAATGGAGACTTTTTCAGAAGTCTTTTGCATTAGAGAAAAAAAGATGCTGGTATTTTCACATACTGTACATCTCCTTTAGTGTTAGAAGAAAAATTTTTGATGAAATTCTTCCAGGAATTAATTATCCACATTGATTTCAGAGTGCTGTATGTTGACAATTTTCTCATTTAAATCTATTATTATTCCTGCATAGGCATTTTAGGAGAAACATCTGAGAAAAGTTGATAATTCTGTGAAACATAGCTGAGACCTCCATGAAGTTTCCTGAGAAATGAAAACCCTCAGTAATCTTACGTGTCTCTTCTAGATTTTCAGAAGAAAACTACGCTCAGATTTGCCAAGATAAGTCTGCCATCAGTTCTCATTTTGACCTCAAAATTTTCTTATCAAATACTTCCAAGGCCAAATTATTCACTTTAATTGTTACATCTTTTGTTTTTGTATATCAAAAGTTATCATTTGTGTCTTGTATTCTCATTAGATATTTTAGGAGAGAGAAATTTCATGACCTCTCCTCAGAGCAAATTAAGACTTTACTTGGGTCTTCTCCTTCTCAGATTTTTCTCTTAGGAAAAGACCCCAGTAATCCATCATGTCATCCCTAGAGTTTCAGAAAAGATCTCAACATTGTCTCAAACTCTACTCAGATTTACCAAGATATACCAAGATACCGAAGTATTTTTACATATTTTACCTCAAACATTTGTTTGGGGCAGTACCAGACCTTATTATTCATTTTAATTTTATAGCTAGCTCAATGCTCTGTATGTCAACAATTGTCTATTTTGTTTACTTTTATTTCTTCTTAGTAGAATATCTAAGAAATAAGAAATCTCCATAACTATGAAAGAGTATCCTCTGAGCTATGAACCTTTCCCCTCCTATTCACCTCTCCTTCTTTCTTGTCCCTCTCCTTCTTTCTCTTTCCTTCTCCATATGGCTCTTTTTGCCAACAGCATGTATTCTATTTTAAGAGTGTGCTGAGATACGGTGCCGTACCATTTAAAGAGTGGGCTTTATCATATTTGTGAAGTTTGCTGGAGTCTAAACAGGGGCTGGTTATACACAAGAGACTGGCAAGCACTCATTTTCCCTTTTGAGCTGACTCCAGTAAATCATTTGACACCACGTCTTAAAAAGAGATGCGTGCATCAAATCTGAATCCACCACAACAAAAGCTCCCGTTGCTTTCCAGCGAGATCCGGCGGCTCTGGTGTTGGTGTGAAGGCAGGCTACGGGAATTCCTCAGGGCATGGTGTGAATGGAGGTTGGGAAAAAGATTCAGCCCTTCCCCGTAGGATAATTGCTCCTCTCCCAGATGAGCTGTGCTGAATTGCTCTGTACACAGTCTTGGAGGCAGCTGTAATTCTATCTGAAATTTCACATTTTGCTCAGAGTCCTGCTGTGGGTGCAGATCTCCTGCTGGGTACTCGACTGAACCTTCCACGAGACTAAAACTCGGTCCCTCGCTCGCTTCTGATGGCTTATGGCCGGGGGCGATTCTAGGATTTCAGCCTTAGGGGGCTCAGCCCCTTACCTGAATATGAGATGTTGCAGCTCAGAGGAATATTTCTTATGACGGTTCACAAGTTCCAATCTTGTCTGACTAATTTTTAACGGACCAATTAAAATAGCATCTGGTTGTCAGTAGATGTAAATGTGTAGCAGAGATGTATTTGGTGCAGGGGGAGTGCCCATACTTCACTAGAGAACATTACCACTTTCACCTATGCCATTGACTAGAAGGAGGGACGATACTTAATGTAACAAAATTTAACTGTTTTCAAGGATAGTAAAGGGTAAGATTCAGAATAAAACAACACCAGAGAGCTACTGCAGACAATGTTTTCAGCAAAAGTGAGAGATGACAAACAAAATATATATCCACCATTCCCATTCCACCACATCCCAAAGGTGCTTTATTGGATTGAGATCTGGTGAATGGAGGTCATTTGAGTATAGTGAACTCATTGTCATGTTCAAGAAGCCTGGGCTGCGTTTCTCAAAAGCACTGTGAGCTAAGTTGATCGTAGAGACCATTGGTGCCAGTGGTTCTATGATCTAGTTAGGCTTACAATGCTTTTGAGAAATGCAGCCCAGTTTGAGATGATTTGAGCTTTGTGATGTGGCACATTATCCTGCTGGAAGTAGCCATCAGAAGATGGGTATACTGTGGTCATAAAGGCAATGACAGCAAAAGTACTCAGGTAGGCTGTGGTGTTTAAATGATGCTCAATTTGTACTAGGGGGCCCAAAGTGTGCCAAGAAAATATCCCCCACACCACTTCCACCAACCTGAACTGTTCAGGTTGGATCAAGGCAGCCTGGTTCAATTGGATAATTGGTTCAAGGCAGGATGGATCCATGCTTTCATGTTGTTTACGGCAAATTCTGATGCTACCATCTGAATGTTGCAGCAGAAATCGAGACTCATCAGACAGTTTTCTGTTGTCCGGTTTTGGTGATCCTGTGCGAATTGTAGGCCTAGTCTCAGTTTCCTGTTCTTAGCTGACAGGAGTGGCACCATGTGGTCTTCTGCTGCTGTAGCCCATCTGCTTCAAGGTTTGACGTGTTGTGTATTTGGAGATGCTCTTCTGCATACCTCGGTTGTAACAAGTGGTTGTTTTTAGTTACTGTTGCTGCCTTTCTATCAGCTCAAACCAGTCTGGCCATTCTTTGACCTCTGGCACCAACAAGGCAAGAACTGGATATATATATATATATATATATATATATATATGTATATATATATTTTTTTAATCACACTTTGCAACAATGTTTCAAGACATGCTGAACAAAGTTGAAATACATTTTTTTCTACACACTTCACTTATAGTGAAATTAGCTGAGAAACAAACGTAGGCTACAGCATACTGGCATCGATAAACTCAAACACATCGACAAACTTAAAAATATGTTGATGTTGACTGTAGGCCAGTGGTTTCCTATATGTTCGTTTTGATGATTAATCTTGAATTCTCTTTATTTAGAAGCTTTTCTTAGCATGTATTGATATATTGTTATTAACTGCAATTAATCTGATTATTTAATCAAATGCTGTTTGATTCATTTGTAATCACTTCATGGGTTACATAGTTGAAACAGAAATAAGCTAATTATTAAATCCTTCTAAAACAATACAGAAGTCGACTAGCTCGATTAAGGTTTATTCTTTTTCAAATCATGTTATTTACCTCTTTTCATGCACTCTTTATATTGCTTTGACTCCACGTTCATACATGCACATGCATGATTATGGCTTTAGGGCTGTACTGCATGTGTAATATCCATCTCCCTTCAAACAATATAAGAGCTCAACTATTATTCATTGAAGTTCTGACCTTACGGAAACTCCTGTGAGATTGGGCCGAGCGTGTTATGCTGTTAAAGGAAATTCAAAATACTTTGTTGTTTCTCTCTTCTTTTTCCCAACTGACATTTAAAATGGACTTTTTGATTGAGTGTGGTGTTTTAACTTGAAGGTTTAAGTGTTTGCTAACATATCCTGCAGCGTCAACACTAGCATCCCTGGCTTAGGCTCATTAGCATAGTGAAGCGTTGCCTAGAGAGGGTGGTGCTTCTGCCAGCACTGTGCAGTGAATTGTATTTGCCCTTTCTTGGTAGATGCAAAGGGGGGAAACCCAATCTCAATTCCACACATGAGTCATGAATTCAGCCGTGATGTGTGAGAATATGGCTCACGTTCAGGGCCTGGCTGGAACTGAATCTAATTGGATGCAATTGACTTTGAATGCCGATAAAACACTTGATTAACAGTGCTACAACAGCCCTCGTGATTAGCACCAACTGGTAATGTCTGGCCTTCTGTGTCCATCCAGCTAACAGAGCTGTAAGCAAAAAGGACATGACATTGGGAGACAAAACAGGCTGTTTTGGGCCAAAATGAAGTTGGACAAGATTCATTTGCCCTTATTATCTCCCTTTAAAATCGGCTTGTATTTGAAACACTTTCTGGTCCCTTCAAAGGGAGGGCTCGTCCCCTTTTGGTGGTGCGTTGAGTGGAGGCGATGGTGAAACTGCCTGGAAAGTAAGGCAGAGGAAACTTAATGAGGTAGCCAGGGAATGTTGGGAACCATTCTTTCTTGTTCTGCCCTTTCAGTCGAGCTTTTTGCGAAATATTTTGCTCATGTAACTGAGAGATTTGTCTTTTTCATCTTTTATGAACTTAGCATTTAGCTGGGTAGAAGTGCCTGTGGCTCTCATTACCTCACTAGTACAGAACTGTTGCTCATATATAGTACTCCTCAAGATACATAGTTTTGAACATAAGAGAAAACTGTGAAAATAAAATTACAACTCTTTGAATGGATCAGTACCAGTATTGACAGGAAGAATTGACAGGAGTTGGTTGGCACAGTTTTCGTTCGTTTTTGGATATCTCTTGTGAAACGAATGGTAAAATAATCCATCTAGATGCAAATGACAGCTTTAGGATATTATGTAAAACATTTAATGAAAAAAAAAAAAATAATCATTTTGTTACTGTAATTCATGACTGAGGTTATGTTGTGCAGTTGTGCCATCCAACTCAAAATAAATGTTCTTTTGACTAGGGTTTTTTTTAAAGGATTTTATAATAAACACATTATTTATTATAATTATAATTAATATTATTATTAGATTAAGAAATTATTATATCATTTGATGAATTACTACCACTTGCTTTCCACTGGCAAAGAGTGTAAACTGAATTACATTTGTGGAGGCTTTTTTTTTTTTGCACTGAAAGAATGACATTTACTTAATTTAAATACATACAGCATAGTGCAATATCATCGTCTGGTTAAACTGAATGTATGAATTTGTCCCTGACTCTATTCTGTAGACTTTCTCAGGCACACACCCCTCTGAAGACGACTCATTGAAATGAGTGGGAGTGTTCGTCCTGTGTGGAGGACATTGCAGCTCCTCTGATAACCACCTTCCCTTGTGCTCTCCTATTTTCCGCCACATCTTCCCATGATTCTCAGCAGCCAGCCTACACACACTCCCACATCCTCACACACAGAGACACCTACACTACCAGACACCTACAACCGCTCTCCCTCTTTTACTGTGGCTCTGCATTGATGTTCAGACACTCCTCAGAACTCTCCTTCCTGCTCTGCTCCCCGTGTCTCTGACTCCAGGAGGGATGAGGTTGGAGACGAGAAGAGCGTGAAGGTGTGATGGGATTCAAATCTCCCCACTTCACAGAACCAGACACAACTGATACATGATGGCTGGTACTCCTTTGATTCAACAAAGGATAAAGAAGTAAATGACAGAAAACAACAGCAAAAAACAAGAGAAAATAAAGTATAAAAGTACTTTTGCATTCCGCTCCAACCACTGAGCTTGTGTTTTGTTTTTTTAGTTTCGTACCTCAATTTAGAGACTCGTCTTGTGACATTTTGACAACTAATGATTCAGGAATGATGTGATGATTGCAGTAACAATGATCAAAACAATGTTTCTCATTGTATGTTATATATTTAGGACTTTTGTTTTGTGTAATAATATATTTTAGGCTTATATAGTGGGAATTTTTTTTTTTTTTTTTATGTCTGTGCACAATTAAACATCTAAAAAAAATATCTAAACAAAAAAAAATCTATTTTAATATTGGCTAATAACCAATATGATACTAATATACTGTGCATCCCTAAAATTTAGGCCATTTTTTTACGTCTAAAACATTTGTGCACAACTAAATACCATATATATATATATATTTATACATATATATAACTTATATTTTAATATTGGCTTATAAACAATATGATACTGACATAATGTGCATCCCTAAAATATAGGCCAGTTTTTTATGTCTGAAACATTTGTGCAGCAGTTCTACATTGGCATTCAGGGCAGGGGTATACACATGGCAATTTGCTTAAGAGCTTGCTATGAGAGAACATTCCGACCTCTCTCGGTTCACGTTTCTTTCCCAGGAAATCCCCACTTCTTATGCACTCTGTCGATCAGAGTTGTGATCTGCCGGCCGTTGCTGGATTTAGGGGCTGCAGTGGACCCTTCCCCTCAGCCCACAGGACCAGAGGCGAACCCTCCCTTCCACACAGAAGGAGGGATGAAGACAAAGCCGTCTAGGGTTACTCTTCACAAGCATGAAAGAGTAGAAGACATAGCCTTGGGCATTGTGCATGTTAATGCGCTAGTTTGCTTTTCCATGCTAAGACTCGCTTCTCTGGCCTGCAAAGTTACAACTTCACACCATCATTACAGGATTTAGCCTCGCTGCATTGCCATGCTCACAAACTCTTAAGATCTCTCATCTTTCTCTTTTTTTTTTTTTTTTTTTTACATCTTCCTCTTGCTCTTTGACCTCTGCCTGATACTTTTCTGTTAGCAGAGCTTCTCAATTTTTTTCAATTTGACTTTGATTCATTTCAGTGCTTTAGGACAGATGGTTATTTTAGCAGGAAAATCTGCATCTTATTCACTAGCCACCTGCAATTCAGCTTAACCATGAAATAGCATCATGAACATTGTCATTCTTTTCAACACAAACATGCCTCATTTTAGACTTATTATAGTTTGTGGCCTATTCTCAAAACTTGTCACAGTTTTATCGCCTGTGGAAAGTGGGCCTGTAAACGTAATTTTTGTACATTTTCAATTGACTGTGGCAGCAATAATTCATCTAATGATGGTCAAATGATGGTGAAGAGCATTTTAACTGCCAGATGAGTTATATTCAGATGTGTAGCTCTTAAAGGATTAGTCCACTTTCAAATAAAAATTTCCTGATAATTTACTCACCCCCATGTCATCCAAGATGTCCATGTCCTTCTTTCTTCAGTCGAAAAGAAATTAAGGTTTTTGATGAAAACATTCCAGGATTATTCTCTTTATAGTGGACTTCAATTGGCCCCAAACGGTTGAAGGTCAAAATTACAGTTTCAGTGCAGCTTCAAAGGGCTTTAAACGATACCAGACGAGGAATGAGGGTCTTATCTAGCGAAACAATCGGTCATTTTCTAAAAAAATAAAATAAAAAATTATATACGTTTTAACCATAGATGCACGTCTTGAACTAGCTCTCTTCTTCTTCTTCTCTAAATGACCGATCGTTTCGCTAGATAAGACCCTTATTCCTCGTCTGGTATCGTGTAGAGCCCTTTGAAGCTGCACTGAAACTGTAATTTTGACCTTCAACCGTTTGGGGCCAATTGGAGTCCACTATAAGGAGAATAATCCTGGAATGTTTTCATCAAAAACCTTAATTTCTTTTCGACTGAAGAAAGAAGGACATGGACATCTTGGATGACATGGGGGTGAGTAAATTATCAGAAAATTTTTATTTGAAAGTGGACTGATGCTTTGAGGCCAATTCCCACTGCACCGACAGACACAGACCAATGCGTCAGTCTATGCGACCAAATTACAGCATGTAACTTCTCAGACATTCTAACACAGATTCAGTATGTTCAAGCGTTGAAAACAAGCTCTGAAAAATGCCAAAAGACTGCGACAGGGGTAACACACTGGTCTCACAAAACCTGACAAAGTGTCTGTTGCCGTCTGTCGGTGACTTTATGAAGCAGATTTTTTTAATGAATCAAAAACATACAGCATAAGAAGTGTAGTCCGATTCACAGACAAATGACTTTTTTTGAATGAATGAATTAATGAATCACTCAAGAATACCCACAAACTCATCTGTTCAATAATAGCAATTTAACTGCGTATTTTAGGGCCTGTTATTAATTTTTAATATTCATGTTTTGTAATACACCAAGTTAGAAGGTTTCCTGTATAATTTACAGCAGCATCTAAGAGATCATTTCTTGCATATGTAAGCAAAATGGACATTACAACAATTTATATATTTTTGTAGTGTTTGTGAAAGAAGTATCTTAATCCTACCAAGGCTGCATTTATTAGTCACATGATCCTTCAGAAAACATGCTGATTTGGTACTTAAATATTATCAGTTAATATTGCTAAGATATTAATAATAGTTTTTGTTATTAACTATATTGAAAATGGTTTTGCTGGTTAATATTTTTGTGGAAACTGTGATACATTTTTTCAGGATTCCTTGATGAATAGAAAATTAATAAAAACAGCATTTATTTGACATAGAAATCTTTTGTAACATTATAAATATCTTTCCTGTATTTTTTTGATTAATTTAATGTGTTCTTGTTGAATACAAGTATTAATTTCTTTTCTTTTTTTTAATCTTACTTTTGAAAGGTAAGTATATCATGGTTTCCACCAAAATATTAAGCAGGAAAAAATGTTTTCAACATTGATGATAATAAGAAATGTTTCTTAAGTGCGAAATCAGCATATTAGAATGATTTCTAAAGAATCATGTGATGCTGAAGACTGGAGTAATGATGCTAAAAATTCCACTTTGCCATCACAGGAATAAATTATATTTTAAAAGATATTGATATTGAAAACAGTTCTTTTTTAAATTGTAATAATATTTCACATACTGTTTTTACTGTATTTTTCATCAAATGTCAATTGGGAGCATAAGAGACTTCTTTCAAAAACATAAAAAAAAAAACTTTTGCATTTTTGGAATCATATTTAATCAGAATCTTATCAAAATGGAGAGTATGCAAATTAACATTTTTAGGGTTATTCTTAGTGAATTCCCCCTCTGTGGATGATGGTCTGGAGACACCATGAGCACTAAGCATTACCTGATGGTTTCATGTGCTGAGTGTTTCCTCGCTCTCTCCAGTTAGACAGATTCCTCTTTCCTCAGCTCTGGAGTCTCTGATCCAGTCACTAGACACCAGAAGCCAGAGTGAGGAAGCCAGCCTGTCCCTTTGAGAGCCAGCAGTGGTCTGGGCATCCAGGTGCTAAGGGGGCCTCATGCACAGATGGCTGGCTCATGCCGCTTTAGCAGGGCTGGCCTGAGGCCGGACAGGTGGGTGCTTTTTGGGCATTCTGCTGCGGGTTGACCAGGCAGTCTGGGCCTGCGGCAGTGAGGCATGCCAGCTGTTTTCCTGGTGCATACCCTTTGCTTGTCAAGACTTCCCAGCTGCCCCTACAGAACCACAACATGGCCTCATTGTGTCTCAGATTCCAACTGCACAAAGACTCAAATCGGCTTTTAGATAACAGACGGGGCATCTTGAATTATTCCAGCCAATTTAAACATGGACATATTTCTGCACTAATAGACGAATAAATAGCTGGAGTGTTTTAAAGGGAGCTGACTCATAGTTATGAATATGAGCGGATGTGGCAAGCTTGGGTCTTGGTTATTGATGAACCAACAAACCCAGCTGGTGGTTTTTGTCAAATCCGTTTCATCAAGGTTGGCTGTAATTAGCAACACTAGATGTGAATCTATAATGCGTCTCTAATTATTGCTGCTATTTTGTGAAATTAATAGATTTTCTGCTAAATCAGAATTCAAATTATGGTTTAGGTGGATTTTTTTTCTTAATGAATAAACTGGAGATGAACCCAATTTTTTGTAGGAGGAACCAGTGGCATATAATCTATAAGCCTGGGCTCATTGTTAATTTGTACGGGGGTTGGACAATGAAACTGAAACACTGTCCAATATAGTGTTGGAGGTTTCACGCTTATATTTGCTTATATTTCCTGGTGGCCAGTCTTCACTGATTTTTCATTCCATCAGTAAGAGCTGAGAGTGAAGGGTGAATTAGCAGAGCAATTACACAGCTGTACATAAAATATTGCAATCTACACAACATAATGGGAGACATCAGAGTTGAAAAGGGGACAGATTGTTGGTGCACATCTTGCTGGCTCATATGTGACCAGAACAGAAGTCTTTGTGATGTATCGAGAGCGGTATCCTGGGTAATGTCGGCATACCACCACGAAGGACGAACCACATCCAACAGGATTAACTGTCAACGCAAGAGGAAGCTGTCTGAAAGGGATGTCCAGGTACTAACCCGGATTGCATCCAAAAAACATAAAACCAACAGCTGCCCAACTCATTGCAGAATTAAATGCACGTTGACACTACTGTTTCCACCAAAACTGTTCGTTGGGAGCTTCACAGAGTGAATATTCATGGTTGGGCTGCTATAACTTAACCTTTGGTCACTTGTTCCAATGCCAAATGTCGGTTTCATTGGTGCCAACAGTGCAAATCTTGGGCTGTGGACAATGTCAAACATGTATTGTTCTCTGATGAGTCCACCTTCAATGTCTTTCCCACATCCATGGGAGTTATGGTGTGGAGAAGCCCCAAAGAGGCTTAACACTTGGACTGTTGCATTCCCAGAGTGAAGCACAGGGGTGGATCAGTGATGGTTTGGGCTGCAATATCATGGCATTCCCTGCTGTGCTTGATGGGCGCATCACTGCCAAGGACTGCCGAACCATTCTGGAGGACCATGTGCATCTAATGGCTCAAACATTGTACCCTGAAGGGGGTACCGTGTATCAGCATGATAATGCACAAATACACACAGAATGGTGACAGAATGTGACAGAATGGTTGATGAACATGAAAGTGATGTGGAACATCTCCCATGGCCTGCACAGTCAACAGATCTAAATGTTTTTGAGCCACTTTGGGGGTAAGAAAATGTTTTCTTCCACCAGCATCACATAGTGACCTGGCCACTGCTCTGGAAAAGGAATGGCTCAAAATCCCTCTAGCCACTGTGTGCAGGACTTGTATCTGTCATTCCCAAGACAAACTGATGCTGTATTGGCCCTACACCATACTAATATATTACTGTGTTTCAGTTTCATTGTCCAACCTCTGTATGTATTGATATGACATAATTACAGGTACATAACATATGTTTTTGTACGTTTGGACAGATACTGAAACATACAATATGGACGTATTGATAAACATAAACATTATTACGTATTTACAGCTAAAGAAACAAAATATTTACAAATCTTTTATATCAAAGATATTCATATAACTGCCCTTTTACCAGTTCTTTGATTCATTTTAGATCCTTTAACCTTACCCCCAAACCCAAACATAACCATTTTATAAAGAAATTAAAAAGATTATACAAAACATAATGGACAGAAATGTGTAGGAAAATGACTGAAATGAATTTTAGTAACAGTATAGCATTAAAAGATATTTTGAGCTGCTAATCCCACTCCTACCTCTAAACCTACACATACATTTCTTAAAAGTATGTAGTAATAAAGAAAAACATAACAGACAAGTGTAATCACAATAATTTAATTATTGCAAAAATGTCAAAAGCGATACCAAAAGTAGTCCAAATGTCGTAAAGATTCTTGAGCCGGCAATTTTTGAATTCATAAAAAGTGCTGGATTTGATGTTTGCGGTCTCTGCTGAGAATGGAGATGAAGATCACTGGAAAAAAACTTGAATTTCGGTCTGTTCCTTGCAAACGTATGGATTTTAAAGATTTGGATTACACTGTGTAAATAAAATTGATCGCTTTAGGTGAATGTATGTTGCCTTTTTGGTGTGTTTTATGGTTTTATCGTCAGTCACAACACAGAACTTTACTGAGAAAATGCCTGTATGTCCCACGGTAAAAAAAATAAATATATTATTTGATAAATGATGGTTAAACGATTTACAGAAATGTTATTTATTTTAAGTTTTAAAGTGTATTCTTGTTTAACATTATGCAATTCTTTAAAACTAGTATTTATATTGATAATAATAATATTAAGCAGCACAGCTGTTTTCAACATTGATAATAATAGAAATGTTTCTTGAGCACCAAATCAGCATATATGGAGATTTGAAACATATGCATGTATAGTAAATCCAGGTAATTCATTCACGGTTATGGCTCTTTTGATGTAGATTAGGCTTGTATCCAGTATAACTATACCTTCTGCATTTTAGCAATAGGAACAGCATTCACTGACAGAAGGCAGTTGGTAATTGCATAATTATTTATAGTCAGGAAAAGAAGCAGGGCATTTTAATTGATTGAGAGTAGAGTAAGAAACCATTTGGCGTTTATTAGTTTATTTTAACATTATGTCTATGTAAGGTAATATACCAATGAATTACTTTTTTATTCATAGATCATTTTGTCCTCATTGGCAAAGTTCAGTAGTTCTACTCAGAACACATTTAAAGTTCATTTGTAAGACATTTGGAGAAGTAATGCATTTGATTGCAAAATATCTCCTCATTCAGGACAAAGTGAGTTGTGCGTTAAATCCAAATGATGTTAGGTTGTTCTGGTCAAATCCCTGAACCGCTTAAATGCAAACGGGTGGTTTTGATCAAAGATTTGTGCCATTTATTCTTGCCACTTAAAGGAAATGACCAAATAGAAATACCCACGACGGTTGTGCACAAAACTTTGTGTTTGACCCGCATTGAAGTGATGCCACTTCTAGAGAAAAAAAAAATCTGCATCAAGCTGCCTAAAGAGGAGAACGAGCTCTCAGATACTGTTCTCAATTTGTTAATTTACTATATCTGAAGCTTATCTTCTCTCTAACCTTTCGTGTATAGCCGGGTTGTGTTCTCCACTTTAATCCTCCTGTATAAATCATTTAAGCTACTGTAGACCTGAGTTTTAAGGCAGGACAAAGGAAATTCATTTTTAACAGAATATCAAAGGCTTTCTCTTTTTAGCACAGCTTCATGCTATTGATTTCCCCCTCCTGTCTTGAAAACAGGAACTTTTCTCGCTCTTTTCCATTTCTCTCTCCCTCGTTTACCCTTTCATCAGAGGGTGTGGGGAATAATGAAGCTAAAGCCGAGCTCTGTGTCATTTACATAAATGATTATATTGCAGTTTCACACTTATTTGCATGGGCCTCCATGGTTGTATTATGAAAGTCATATATTATTCCAGTGCCACTGCCCAGGCAATTGAGAAAGAAGGGGGCTTTTATGTTCTCATATATTGTAAAAGTTTTGTGGCCTGAATTGTGTAGCTCTATTCAGCCTTTTGCAACAAATTTGAGCTTCTTATTACATGACCGGACCATCCGAGCTTATACTATATGAAGACATTCAGCTACAAATCAATGCAAGGCTGAAAGTGCAGTGACTAAAAACACTTCCTCTCATCCAAATATGTATTCATACATAACTAAATCTCATAGCACATAGAGTGACATATGTATTTATGAGAAAACATGAGAAAATGTGCCTTTGAAGATCTTGAAAAAAAATATATTTGAAAAGTTTGTTAAAAATAAATGTAAAAAGAATATTATCTGAAACCTTACACAAGTACAGAAACCCGAGTCAGAGTTGAATTGAATCAACAGCTGAATCTCAGTGGTTGCAAATTGCCTTGAATAACAAAGTGTCCCCTCCTCAGTAGATGCCACCCAGATTTATCACACAGATCACAGATCTCGCCAGAGAATTGTTGGCCCTATCTAAGCCCTGCAGAATCTCAATCCATGGATCTGCACCAAAGTCAGGCTAAAGACAGCGGAGACACGATTAAGAAACGTTTGAATATTACTTTAAACAAACACAGGCTCAAATTAGCTCTCTTATCAGCTGAATTGTCTGTCATCTTCCTCTGTCATCCAGCATAATATTTTTTGCAAACAGAGCAGGTGAGAGAGAAGAGGAGATTGTCTCGCTTGTAATTAGTAAACTGAATGATTGCCAGAATGCAGTAATTTGGCTCTCTCAGTTTGAACGGATTATCCTTGATTTGTTGATAAGTGTGATTTTAACAGATTGTGCTTCACACACAACACCCCCCACCCCTCACACACACACATACACACATACACCTTTACAATCTGGTCAGGTATTAGCTTTAATTTTGCATTTAGAGAAGACTGGGGCTAGTTGTCATATGGGGATGTTGTCACAGGGGGATCACAGTATGAATTAATATTACTTTAAAAGTCAGCATGAAACGGAAGTTGTGATCGTCTATTGTGATGTATATTTGAGTGAAACAGGTTCTTGAACAAGAAAAAAAATGTTGGGTGGAACTTGATTTCGTTCATGGGGAATTGATTGGATCATTGTGGTTTGCTATTGCTGTGATGTGACTGTGATGTGATGTGATGTGACTGACAGGTTGCCCCACCCTCACGCCAGTAAACACATCATCAGTGAAGAGATGATACTGCAAGTTGGAGGGGAAGTTATTTTGATTAAAGATTATGAGTGGGCATGAAAAAAAAAAAAAGTATATTAAACATATATTATATGTATATTTATACACGTATAAATCTTTTATACTAAACACTGCAATATTCCATAAATAAAAAAAAAATAAATAAAAAAAAGGGAATTTATGGTTATGGTTAATTTAAATTTCAAATGCGCAACCGTATATAAGGGCTAGGGCAAATAACATGCAAATGTCTGCTATATATATATATATATATGCAATAAATTTCTCTAAATATATATATGGTAAACTTGTAATCATATATATATATACACAAATTTAATGTTCAGTCCAAGTAATCACTATTAATAATTATTGATCAACAACTCATATATATACATATATACATCATGGAGTATGCAGTGCCCTGCTATTGTGGCATGTTGTCACAAAAGGTATTATGTGCAGTGTGCTGTGTTTTTTCCTGGCAAAAATTATGGAAATGTTCAATAGCGATTTTGTAGCCAAGTCTTTAAGAGATGTGTTTGTACAAAAACTTAAAAATAAAAAAAAAATATTTATATCAAAACCATCTTCAAAAGACAGAACAACAGTACATTGTCTGAACACAGTATTTGACTTTGACTTTGATCTTTTCTTTGTAAGTGATAATGACTACTGTATCAGGCACATGTGTCTGTGTGTTTACAAGGTCATTATCTGACTTACCACCATGACGTGACACCTTCGGCCATCTTCAGCACGGCTTTGCACTTCATATAAGGATAATTGCCTAACGGCACCGACGAGTGTGTGTGTGTGTGTGTGTGTGTGTGTGGGGTGGGGCTTTGAAGAATAGCACCGAAGGCCTGCTGAGATTAAAAGGTGGCCTTTGCATTTCCATTATTCATTTGATACACTGCATTTTGTTTTCAACCCCAAAAAACATGCACTGACATCAAAGGGAAAATGAAGGAAGAAGTGGAAAAGAACAAGGCATTGTAAAGAATAGATGTTGCATTTATGTATTTCATTATCAAGGCCTCAGATATCCAACAAGGTTGTTTCCTCTCTGTTGATTACACCATTAGAGTGTTTATGTTATATTGGAACACACGAAAAACGCCAGGGTTTCATGTGTCAGCCCCTTGTACCCTACCCTGCGCTCTGTGTCTTTGAAGTAAGCCCACGCCCGTCTCGGTCCCTCAAGACTAGGATTGTGTTTGACATGTAAACTCCATCTCTCTGAATCAGGCCTTATCCAAACACAAACAGCCAACATTAGACACAGCACAAACATGCTTGTCTGGTGGCACGCACACTGTTATCGCTTGTCGGCCAAATGTCGAGACACTGAAGCTGATGATACATGGTGCAATGATTCCAGCAGCCTTGCCAGGCGGCATTGGAAAATACGAGTATTTTAGGCACATAGTAGCGTTTTAGGGCAGTGCCAAGTGTGTTACTACTGTGCAAATTGCTTGGCCTGTATTTTGCCCTGTGGTTCTGCGACATTGCCTAGTCAAATCACTCCGAACCACTGATGCTGACCTTAAAACACCTCTGAAGCATATATGTCCCAGAATGCAATGTGCTCATCAGCACTTATAATAATCATCAGATGTAAGTTGAATTTTGAAATGTGGTTAGACCTGTTTGACTAAGAAGCTAGAAAAATTATGTGATTTGAATTTTGTAATTTTGAATTTTAGATGCGGCATTTAACCATATGGAACTTTTATGGTGTATTTATAGGTTTAAATGAGAATTTTCGACATTTTAGTTCTAGACAGGACATTTGACAAAAAAACAAACAAAACATAATTGCTTCCGTGTTGTTTTATAGATTTGAAATTTGTAAATCTGAATTATCGAATTCTAAAAAAAAAATTTAAAAAACACTTTTTTTGTGAAATTTCAGTTTCGAATTGAATTTTGTACATTTGAGGCCTTGTCCACATGCACACGGGTATTTTCAAAACCGCAGCTTTTTCTATGCGGTTTGCCCGTTTGTCCACATGCAGATGTAGTATCCGGTCCCTGAAACCGAACATTTTAGAGACTCCGGTTACAGTGTTGAGGTCTATATGGTGAAACAGGAGATTTTGGCTTGTGACGTCAGAACCGGAACTGGTAATAAACTTTTTTCCAGACTTCTGATTGGCCAACAAGGCTTTACGGTTAGCGTCATATCGCCACCTGTTGGTTTGGCATGCCAGTCCTTGATAGCATGTTTTTGCATTTTCATGTGGATGCGATTTTTTTTTTTTTAAACAAAGGAGGAAAAACTCAGTTTTTAAAAATACCCGTGTACGTGTGGACTAAGCCTGAATTTTAGATGCGACTTAACAAAACTGAAATGTTTTATTTTGTATATGATCTGTATTTTTAAACAGCAGATTTTTTTTTACTTTATTTGTTCTCTGAAACATGGAAGCTTGATCTTTGGCTGAGTTTTTAAACAAACTAAATTTCTCAGGTTTGAATTTTAGAATTTTAAAGCTCTGAATTTAATAATCTGAAAGATATAATGTTATAATCTGAACATGTATGACTAATTTAATATTTAAAAAAAAAAAAAAAAATAGAACTAGAAAATTTCAATTTCAAAACTACACAAAATTATATTGTCACATCAAAATTTTTTTTTGTCATTTTTAGGTCCATATTTGACCACCTCCCAGCTTGCATCTCTTCCCCTTAACATCTCTGGCTAGCAGCTCTTCATGGCTGTGAATGGGTTATTACTGGCATCGCCACATTTCATTGGAGGACATTAATATCTGTCATGCGTGCGCACCCCAACTCCCCACTTCATTTATTCAGCTCGCTTTTGGATTTAATTACGTCTCCAGCCTTCCTCCTGCAAGCTTGCACCAATTATTCTCTAAAACAATGAAGAATTCATTTACACCTGTTGTCAAATAGATTTTTTTTGGGGTGGGGGGAGAGGGGAGTTTAGAAGATAATTAAGCCATCATTACATATGATGAATAATGGCAGGCTATTTTTCACATTCTCACTTGCTCTCTTCCTTCTTATTTTTTTTCCCTAGCTGGCAATTCGAAAAAGATCCGATCCTTCCACCTCTGCACCTTAGATTCACTTCCCATCATGTCCCAGAAGGCCTTTTTTTATTCACTCCTAAGAATGGTTTCCCTTCATTATTTCTGTCCTACCTCTCTTTGACACATTGCGGCGTGGAATCACAAAGGCGTGACATCAGCTGGCACCGTGATCCCGCAGTAAACTTATCTACTGTAGATCCAGCGCTCTTTGACAGCTGGAAATGTTGCGTGAATGCATTATCAGCGAATACCTTCATAAAAGTATTTGTTAAATTGTACAGCCTGACAATGAGGTGAACCCCGGGTCATGTCGGCATGTGTTTGCGCTCTCGAGTTGTTTTCCTGTCCTTCTGTGTTGAAATGAAGGGAGCCATTAGTGCGTTTCTGTCTGGGATCTAAAACAGGCTAATCTGCCTCATTAGGAAGACAGAGGTGTATGAGCAAATGCAGCGGAGGGGAGAACAAAGAGTGGAGGTGGAGAAAAGCGTGGGAGACAGTGGTCTAGAGTAATCCTTATTCCCAAATGATACCAGATCAGATGAAAATTGCGCAAATATTTGGGGGAGAAATTGCCGACTCGCTTGTGTGGTGTTGAGAAGAATCCGACAAGGCTGTGACAATTACCATAGGTAATTGCTTCTGAAGTGAGCAGCAGGTGTAAACTTCCAATCACAGCCGACTCTATGGACTGTGCACAATGTAATCTTATTAGCATTTATTAGTAAAGATTTTTTTTTTTTTTTTGTAAATCGCTTTTTAGTAAGTAGTTTTGTATGTTTAGCCAGTCACTGCATTGTACAGCATCTAAAATGTACTTTTTGATAATGCACATGCACAAATGGCTTCACATTTAATTGTCTTTTCTGGACTTCATTTATAAATAAATTTGTTGTTAAACTTTGTACATCACTAAGGTCACATACCTAAAAACCTTTATGTTTTAGATGCTGTCAGCATCTTGACATTGTGCATGGGTGGCAATTCTTGCTCACCCAGATGAGATAAAACATGGCAGATGAAACAAAAAACACTTTTTAACAACCTACAACTACGAATGAGATCAACCTGATATGCACCAAAGATAATGTAGACAGATTATATTAAAGATGCTGACAGACTTTATAATGAACCACTGGAGTTTTTTCATCCTTCTTCGTTCCTTCTGGGAAAATTGCCTAATCATCTTGAATTGTCTTAAATTAGTGAGCAACCGAAAAAAGAAAGAAAAAAAAAAAGAAAGAAAAAAACCCCACTGAGGTCTGAATCGCTTATTTCCTGTGACGACTTTGGCAGAAATCTACTTTTCCGCCCAGTTGAGTTTCTCCCACAATGTGCTCGTGGATGTCAGGAAAAAGTGCTTAAGAACTTTTAGCTATGCGACCGATTATCTGGCCAACTTTAAGGTGTTCCTGTCCTATCTCTGAGCCCAAGGGAGGGATTTAGCTCAGATTGGAAAATCTAATATTTTCTTCAAATAGAAATCAAATAGAAGTCACTGCACAACCTTTGTGTGGCTGAGCCAGGGAAGATGATACAATGCTGACCCTTGGCTGACAGGGAGTGCAGAGTTAAATGTCTTTGATCTAGAGAGAGTAGGCACTCACAGCTTGTGTGTGTGTGTGTGTGTGTGTGTGTGTGTGTGTGTGTGTGTGTGTGTGAGGGTAGATGAAAATAATTGGAAGTAGAAGTCTCGGTTGAGTGTTCATTCAAATGTCTGAAAACTGTCTGATAGTTAATGGCATATTCTATTTGATAATTTGTTCTAGATAAACTCACCCAGGGGCACCTTGCACCTGTTTTAAGGGTGTGCCAGTGGCAATTCTGTCTCACTTGGCAACCTAAATGAGATTAGATACAAGGAAAAAAAGGAAAGAAAAAAGAAATCCAAACCTAATATAATATGATTTAAATAAAAGTAAAATAAATAAATGTAATAAATAAAAATAATTAACAATAATTAATAACAATATTAATTATTAATAATAATGATGCTTATTATTATTATTTAAAATATATTATTATTATTTAGAATTCTAAATTTGTTCTGTTAAATAAATAATTATTTATTAAAATAATACTTATTTAATAATAATAATAATGATAATGATATACTGAATTTTCAAAGATGACTTTATTTTTAAAAGAAGTTGCCATCAGTACTCATTTGGCTCAAAAATATGAGGGGTTTGCATTTGAATGGACATTAAACTTCTGTTTTCACCCTGGGTTTGTTGTAAATCGGCTGAAATTGATGCTGAGGTACTGTTTCCTTTCCCCCACCGTCAAACACCAATAATAAACGGAAAATGTGATGCCATTAGAATCTGTGTGTATGGATTACTTGATATTTGACTCTCTACCACTACAAGTCCCTTGGTACTTTTAGCACAAATACCACAGCAACCACAGCAGCCACTTTTGATTGCGCTAGTACACTGAGAATATCAATATACGAGCCAGGCAGGTCTGAGAACAAAAAATAAATAGTTTTATCACAAGCAGTTTTGCTTTGCAACTGCTTGCAGCATTCCTGTACTTCGTCTTGTGTTACTTTAGCACTTTATAATCCAGCCCTCCTCTCCGCCGAGACTCGAGAATGGCTTTTTAGCCTTCTTTGTGCTGAACAGACTTTACTGGAAACATCATATAATGAAGAAACAAATGGAGTCTGACTGGGCATTAACACCAATAAGGATCAAGCAGCTAGCTATCGTGCTCTCCTTAAGACACTCTCAATTAAAGAGACTGAATATCAAAGGCCTTTGCAATCTATGCGCATGTAATTATCCTTTTGTGTTAATGATATTATCCTAATAAAGTCTTGATTAGGTTTGCCACATTACCTTTGTGGCACCATCTTGATATGAAGGATTAAGGCATTTGGGTTTGTGCGTAATCCGGCTGATAAGGAGAAACATGGAAGCTGTGACAGATAATCAAAGCACATTTGCTTCCCACAGGAGAGCAAATCTCTGACTAGGCTGTGAAAGTGATAGGGCTTGTCAGGGCTGACCACAATCGTTTTAACCAATGAGAGAGACCTGTTTGGTCCTTTCAAATGGCTCTTTGTTGTTCTCTTTGAGCATTATATTGTGTTAGTGGATAGATTTATGTGCAGTTTCTGTGTATTTACCTTGCTCTGATCTACAGCGTGTGTGTGCATGCTAATGCTAAAACATTTGTGCATTTACATACGTTTCCGTGTTACTTTGAATTTACATGTTTGTTTATGTGTTAAAAAGGATTTTTATGTTTTCTCTGTCAGGTTTGTGATTAGATTATGAATGCAGCGAGCAGATAAAACGCATATTTATGGAAATAAGGAGCGGAAAGCAGACTAGTGAGGAAGAAAGCGAGAGCGGTCCAGGTCGGCCGGCCCTTGGCAGGGGGTTGTGGTAGGAGCAGATGTAAGGAGACACTCTCGCGCTAGCGGACATATGGCCCTGTACCGCAGCCCATGCCAGCACAAGGAGGCTGGTTTACAAAGCTGATGCGGGAAGGGCGGCCTGGTCAGACTTCCTTTCCATGGGCCGGGCAAGCAGCCAATGGACTTGGAGCCGGAAGGGCTTAAAGCTTGGTCTGTGCCAGCGGATATGGCCAGGCCAGAGCTTTACCTCAGGACCGGTTATAATTCCCATCCCAGTGGTCTAGGAATGTCCTCCTCTCAGCCAGCAGGGCGCAACCCAGGCAGGGTTCATGACACAAGAATAGCCTTTGTACCAGGGACAAACCTGTGGCTTCATTTGTTGCTATCCATCTATCTATCTATCTAGATAGATAGATAGATAGATAGATAATCTTCATGTAGTATACGATGAGCCATAATTATGCAAATTAGCCCCGCCTCCACTCACTCACACCAGCTCAGAGATGTCCACTCTGTCAACTTTACTGTATTAAACACTTTACAATGGCAAGTGGAAATACTGGTTTAATTCCGCCATATTTGTTTGAACCAGAAACTGATTCAGAAGAAGTGGAAGAGTGAATTATATCTACAAAGTCGATGTTTGTTAATGTTACACAAACCATGTTCCCATTTGCCATCAGAGTCAGAGAGTTGCCTTCTAACAATCAGTATCCTTAGAAACGCTTTGAACAACTTAGAACTTCAGTGGAAAAAGGCATATAGTTCATTATAATGTTGTATTATACATCATATACATAATTCCTCCCTATTTTGCTAAATGTACACAATTTTTCTTATCAACAGAAAACTATACCAGGATAACCTGGCTTCTCTTGAGACTCCCCTGCTTCAGAGCATAGTTAATGATATGCTAAAGCCCACCTACACGTTAACGTTAATTGGTTACGAGGTAGTTTGTGATGTAAGAAATACCAGCGATTTCAAACCGCGTTTTTGAGTCTTTTTTTCACTGCAGTTTTAAGGAGAAAATACTCAGCAATGGTGTTGACTTGTGAATTTGCACATGGTTTGTCTTAAAGTATATTATAAACACCATATAGACTTGATATGGGGGTCTCCCCTTTTGGTGAAATTACACTGTAATACACTGTAATAACTGCAATTGAACTCAATGAACTCAACATTTTAAGGCAACCAGGTAACTTACTTTAAGTTAAACCAACAATCCTTTTTTACAGTGTATTACAAAAATTTTAGATTTTTGTTTTGGAATTTCAGTTTAATTCTTCTTGCTTATGTTCAAATTCAAATTGCATTTCTGCATTCTGTTTGCTACCTTAATTCAAATGAAAGTCAAATTCAGGAATTGAACTGGGTTATAAAAGGCATTCTCAGTTCAATTCTGAATAATGCAGAACCCTGCTGTGACGTATCTGCATACAGACATGCTGTCAAATCTGTGCCAGAGCTCGCTTGCGTGCGATAGCGGGATTGGCGACCGTATGGTTTACGGTGCAGGAATAGAACATCCTTGGATCACCGACAGTTCCAAATAGAATCCGGTCGCCAGTGCGTGGCGGCCCCGAGGTTCTGCGCCTGACTCGGCTGGCTTTAAGCAAGCTCTCATCCCTCTCAACATCCATTCTGTTATTTCATCTCCCGCAGCTGCCGGGCTTATTTCACCGCTGCCAGCCCATCCGCCTGAGATTTCCCACACTTAAATAACTCCAACAAAAGCCCCATCGTTGTCTGCGGCTGATTCCCCCCCATTTCGGTAGTCCTCTACAGAATAAGCAATAATAACCCAAGAGAGGGCTTCTTTTCGAAGGCTCTTTGGGATAAGAGAGCCAGGAGCTGTTGGATGGGGTGGTAAAGTGGGGGCCTATGGCGTGTTCTGTAGCCCCCTAAATGAAGGCAGCAATTACAGGGAGATGAATGAGAAAGTTCAACCCCGATCCGTTTCTCCCTTTCCCCTTTTTACCCTCCGACCCATAAATCTGGGACAAGACAGCAACGACTAATTCCCCGGATGGATTTTTAACAATGGGGGCAACTGAAAGGAGGTAATAGAAAGGGCAGCGGAACGCTTCTTTCATTTCTCACCTGTACCCTGCCTCCCCTCCTTCCTGCCCTCTCTCTTTTTCTCTCTGTCTCTGTCTTTCTCTCTCTCCCTTTTTTATGGTCATCATTAAACTAGACCTCCTTGCTCCTCTAACAAGAGGTTTTATAGCCCTTGAAGTTATTAAACACATATAATTACTTTTAGACAGTGCAACTGAATAGTCAGAGAGTGAGAGAGAGCAACAGGAGCAAGCAGGAAGAGGAGGCGAGGCGAGGCGAGGAGAACATTTTTAGCGAATGGTGACAGTGTGCAGAGATGGGGTAAAAGAGTGTACAGAAATGCTTCATGAGAACTGGAAAGGGAAGACAAGTGACAAAGACAACAACGTCAAGTCTCAAAGCACAAATATTTAATTTATTTGTATGCAGCGGTAATTGAGAAAGAACATCTTTATAATTTTCCCAAGGGATCTGTCATCATTTACCCACCCTTATGCTGTTCCAAAACTCACATGACATGCTTTATTTTGTGGATCTCAAAAGGAGATATTAAAAAAAAAAATAAAAAAAAAAAACCTTTGTGACCACTCTGGTTCTTATAATGCTCCAAATATATTACTTTTTTCCAAGTCTTCTGAAGTCATATTATGGCTGTATGTGAGGAACGGACCAATATTTCAGTCGTTTTTCATACAATCTTTATTATACACTCTACTTTTTTCGATGAATCTTTTCAATAAATCAGTTGAACAATTCCACAAAGCCATTCTGATGATTTGTTTAAGAACTGAACCAATCCATTTTTTTTTTTAACTCATTGGGCCCTATTTTAACCATCTTAAGCATTTGGTCTAAAGCGCACAGTGCAAGTGCACTTAAGGCGTGTTCGAATCCACTTTTGCTAGTTTAATGATGGGAAAAATGGTCGCCACGCATGGTCTAAAAGGGTTGTCCCTATTCTCTTAATGAGTAATGGGTGTGTTTTGGGTGTAACATGCAATAAACCAATCAGAGTCTCATCTCCCATTCCCTTTAAAAGCCAGTTGCGCTCGCGCCATGGTGGATTTGCTATTTACATGGCAGAATTTGCAAGCAGAAAAACTGAACACTTCTCTAGCAAGGAAACGGATCTGCTCCTGCATGAGGTTAAACCGTGCAAGCAGACCATCTACGGGACAAGCCGGATTCCACCAAAGCATTTTTATCTCAAAGCATTTTTATTTGTTATTGCACACAATAACAATCTTTTACATTGTAATCCTTTTATTTTTAATATTTGACATGTTTGTGTGCTGCTGCGTGTGTAATTACCAGAGTGTACGCGCATATTACTAACGCGCTCTTTAAATAACAAAAAAAAATAAAAAATTGCGCCATTGACTTTAGACCAGGGTTTCAGTTGGTCAGTGGCGCAGTCTATTTCAGTTGCCTCAAAATAGCAACACGCCAACAATGTGCCTGAACACACATCGTTTTCAGACCAGCACGCCCATGGGCACGCAAATAGGTGCAAATGCACCTGCTATTTAAACAATGTGGCGGTGGACGTGAAAATTATAACTGCGTCGGCCTGAAACTAGCAAAAAACACTTGGGTCTCTCCTGGCCTGTAGCAGTTAGCATCTGATTGAAGGGGAAGATTATCAATGAATAACTATCTAAAGCTATTGTTTGAACATTTGGAATATAGCTCATATGTTGCTCATTTGGAATATATCTCATATTCTTTTTTGATACTTTCGTGTTTTGCATTCTTTCTTTAGTCTGAAAACTTCAGTCACAAGGGGGGGTCTAAAGATCTCTTTTTCGATCCATGCATTATTTAAATGATGTGCAATGTATGTTTTTTTTTTTTTTTATAGTTTTTGTTGTCGTTTCATTCAGTTGAGTAACTGTTAGTGCACATAGAATGGTTTAGACACGCGCTGATATCTTCACCTGTATATTCACACTTCCTTGTATTGAGGACTAAAAGTAAAGAGGAGTATGATGGACTTGTCGAATTGTTGAATTGTTCATAGAAAAATAACAGTGATACTGTATATTAATCGCTGAACAAATTTTTATTATTTTTTTTTTATATATCAGAAGTCATAGTCACCTTACTCTGAGATAAAGTATAAAAGTTTTCTTTACCCTCATCAAGCCTTTTTTGTTCTCTTCATATAGGCACGTAGAACAGGATACAAAGATCTACAAAATCTGCAGATGAAGATATCTAGACTAGAAGCTAATTTGCTGGCTGTGTTTATATAAAGCTGAGCAAATCATCCACAGTGTGCTGACTGATAGAATACAAATATTAGTTGATAGCATTAGTTGAGCCCCGATTTTAATTAAGAGTTACACTCAATTAGAATTCGCTTCGCTCTGTGTCTGTCTGACTAGTTGAGCGCTGAGACACAGGGATCCAAACAACAGCATGGATACACACTTACAAATGTTGTAAATGGCGATAAGTGACTCACATCAGGGAGCGTGTGCTTACTTCCTTTGTGATAGAGACATCCGGTGGACACTGAGGTGTGTTACAGCTTAAAACATAAACATTTCTGCTTTCATTAAATACCACAGATTATATCTCCAGAAGGGTCCATAAGTGTTTTTTGCATTTTGCATTATTTTAAAATTTAATACATTATAAAAAATAAAAAAAATAATAAAATAAAATATATAATTAGAATAACTTTAAAAGTTAAATTGATAATTGATAAATTTGATTTCAGGATGTCTTAGTATTTGATTTGTCTTACTTTAATCATTGTATACTTTTATCATTATGTATTATTGTTTCCTTAAATCATACAAATACATAAAGTGTGTGTGTGTGTGTGTGTATATATATATATATATATATATATATATATATATATATATATATATATATGTGCACACACTTTAATTATATTACAATATAATATATATTTAAAATACTTTTTAGACTGCACTGTATATGTTTATAATTACATTTTTTATGTAATTTGTATGTCAACATGTGAGTATGAATAATTACATGTGAGTATGAATAATTTAATTATAATTTTTAATTCTTTGCTTAAAGAATCATTCAGATAAAGCACTGCAGTGGCTTGGTGGTGTTTGTTAATATTCATATACCAGAGTTGGTAACAGTTGACAGCAAATAGACAGCAAAAATAGATCACTGAAGAGTAACCGCTAATGACAGTTGTGGCTTTGATGTAATGCTTTGATCTTAATTTGTCCTAATGCTGGGAGGTTAATTTAGACTATGTTCAGGTTTGTTGACAAATTGACATGAAATGTCTAAGAGACTTGTCTGTTCTCTCTGGAAGAACAGAGAACAAACAGACTCTAAAATATAATCCTGGCAAAAAATTAGTTTAATGACTCACATTTAATTTATGTATTTAATTTATATCTTAAATAAGTAAATCATTATAATTGCATATGGATTTTGGTACGTTTTTAGTCCTCACGCTTAATTTGGTTTTAAACTGCCACTAAAAGCCAAAATTCCATCACTTTGTTTTCCCGCTTCAGCCACCAGATGGCACCAGCAGTCTATATTTGTTCTTTAGCAAAATCAATATTTCATTGGCAGTCTATGCCATACATGTTCCATGTTTATATATATATATATATATATATATATAGTATATATTCTGTCTACGATATTATTATTACAGGTAGATATACAGTAGCTAACTTTTGTTAATCCAGAAATGAACGTCTCAGAAAGTGGAGTGCTGTGATAATTTCTTTATTTAGAAAAATCATGATATAACTTTGGAACATGCTACAAACACAAGCAGAAAAAGAAAAAAAAAGACATCCCGGTTGAGTAAAAACAGACTGTCATTAAGTGTGTCATTAGTGCACCTGCTGTTGTCCAGAGGAGCCTGTAATTATCAAAATGCCATTGCTTGCACAGAATGTTTACTTCCTTTTTTGAGAAAAACACACTTGAAAAGTCAGGGATTTACTCCAACATTAATCTAAAAGAGAAATACAGCGACCTCATGCCAAAAACACTCATTTGCAAGACAAAACCGGCGAGTATTATGACGTGATCACAAAGTAAATCTAGGCCGCTGTCCTGTCCAGGTCTCAGTTTCTTTCAGGAGCAGCGTATCAGGGTCACGCTGCTTATCTCGGCATGAAAGGTGCCGCAGCTGCCGAGCCGAGAGAACGGCAGCTTAGCTCTCCAGAGTTACCGTGGCGGCTGCATTTATTTCCATTATTAATTAAACTCATTAGCGTCTCTCTGATGAGGCGATGCTCCGGGTTCCTGCTGTGGATGGAAAGAGAAAGAAAGATGGAGACAACAGAGAGAATGACAGAGAGAAAGAACACGACGAGGCCTTTTGTTGGCTAATCCCCTTTGTGTTGTGAAATTTTTGGCTCTCTCAGTTATAAAAAAGATAGGAGTCCTATTTGCTTCTCTCCCATGGCTCAGCTATGGTTATGCTCGTAATACAATCTGATGTTGTACCTTCGCTGATATCTTGGGCTCAAAAAAGTTCAAAAAGCTATGCGGTAATGTTATCAGTTTGCTGTCTTGCTTGTGCAGCACTTTGAACCCCATAAAAATAATGCATGTATTCTTGTAGAATTACCTTTAAAGTAAAAAAACTCATCTTTGTAGGAGATTTAATAGAAGAAGGGGGGAAACGAACCGTATGTGTGTGTGCTTTCATAACCGTCTCCAAACGGCAGCGGTGCAGCCAAATGAATCAGATAAACACACTCAGTATGAGTGCCCAAATGTTCCTCAATAACTGTTTGACACTTAATTAAAACTTTCATCAGCGCCACAGGAAAAGCAGATCAGTTCATTTCAGGGTTACACCTTAATTATACAATATACTCCAAATCATGTTGTCCCTAATGAGGAGCAGGGTGAGAGTGGAAATTAAAAGGCTTTTGAGATCGGTGAGAGCGCCTCTTTTTCTAATCTAGTCGGAGTGAGACTTGCAAGACGCCTCCAGGGGGTAGGATTGAACCAGAATTGTGTGGTTAATGTTTCCCAGTGCTTACAGATGCCGTATTGGTTGAGATCATGGGCCTCGTTTTTTGCAAAGCATTACAGTGACATTACACATTCATTTTCTCATCTCTTCTGCTACCATGATCAGATTTGATTGCTTTCATATTGGTGTTGGTCTGCGGGGGTCTTGCATTTTGATTGATGATGTTCTTGTATGTGCTGGTGGGCAACTTCGAGATGTAAGTTTATGTTCACATAAAACACTGCACTTTAAGGAGGCCGCTCTCCTCCCACTCTTGTTTTTTCGATTTTTCCGTTCTCCTGTTTTTGGTTTCAAAGCACAGCTGACTCATAATGGTGAAAAGCCTGTAAAGATAGACACGGAAATAAGAATGGAAATATCTGGATAGAGGAATGTTGGTCCTGCCAAATGCTCACCTAGCTTTATCTGGCTCAATCAGGTGGTGTCCGGCCAGTCACCTCACCTGTCTTGTCTTTACTAACTCCTATAATTCTTTGATTATCAGTCGGATCCAGAAGCCTGTTAAGTCTCTAAAAACACTGTTAGCTTTTTATTGATTGGGCCATATTCCCGGTTTTAAAGGGATAGTCCACCTCAAAATAAAATTTCTGTAATTTACTCGCCTTCATGTCATTCCAAACTTAAATTTCGGTCGGTTTGTCATGTTAATAAAATGTTTAGGTAGTGTATAAATCACATAGACTGCTTTTTTGAAAGCTTCAATCCTTGTTTATTGTAATTGAATGTAGCAGCCATTACTCCAGTCTTCAGTGTCACATGATCCTTTAGAAATCATTCTAATATGCTTATTTTCTGCTCAAGAAACATTTCCTATTATCATTGTTGAAACAGTTGTGCTGCTTCATATTTTTCTGGAACCACTTTTCCACCGAAATTACCCGGAACAATTTGTCCCATGATCTTTTTCCCCCAGACCTGTTGCTGTCTGCATTTCCATCGTGGTCTAAAGTACTGTGAAGATTAGTCCTGTGACGTAGGACTGTGCGCGACTTTCCAGTTCCTGCTGGATTTCAGTCCTCCACATATAAGCTTAATAAAGCCTGAACCTCATCATTGCTCCATCGGTGTTAACTCCATTGTTGATTCAAATAGCAACAATTCTTACTGCACGCACCGCAACAGACTTTTAAAAATGGTGGTTGAAATAGAATGCTGCATGGAGTCAACCAATCAAAATGCTGCATGAACTCAACCAATCAGCGTGTTCAGCACCCAAGTCCCACCCCCGAAAGTTTCTGAACTTTGAAAAAGTACTACATCGTGAGCAGGGACTTTCTGAGGGGGAAATTTTTACCCGGAACTTCATTTAGACCCTGGTTCCTGCGGTCAAAACACACCGAGTACTACTCCAAAGTCCCTAGTTCCTGGGGAAATTTCCCGTGGTGGAAATGCGGCTCATGATACATCTTTTTCAGGGTTCTTTGATGATTAGAATGTTCAAAAGAACAGCATTTATTTGAAATATAAATCTTTTGTAACATTATAAATATCTTTGTCACTTTTGATCAATTTAATGCATCCTTGCTGAATAATATAAAATATTAATTTCTTCTTAGTGACCCCAAACTTTTGAACTGTAGTGTATATTGTATATTATATTACTCTCTCTTGATCTTTTTCTCATTGTTGTGATCCTCCTTTGGCCCATCTTATTTGCATGCTATGTGTTGTGGCGTGTCTGCAGAGCGCCAAGCAAAGCAGCCTGTGTCGTCGTCCATAACTCGCGTCTTTCTGACAGGCGCGCACGAGAGACCGTGGCGGATAGTGGTACAAGCTGTGGTGCATCCACAGACGCTGCCATTATCATCGAAAGGTCGCCAGCATAATAAGATCATAGACCTTGCACATGGAGAACTGTCGAGAGGGAGAGAGAAACACAAATATTTACCCTGGATTGATTGGCAGGTGTGATTGTGTCCTCTCTGTTTCTATTGTGGCTAGATAATGGTACGCAAAGGGGCCGTCAACGGTGATCAATGTAAAGGGAGCGATGGAGCGCTTCTCCTAAATCCTGGATGGGTTTGGACTAGAGGTCACCTGAGAAAATTACACACACGTCTCTGTGGTGAAACAGCACTGGCATTTGAAAATGTGGGAACAGGGGGGGGAATAGAAGAATCTGCATTTGGATTGTGTCTATCTATCTGTCTATCTATCTATCTACAGGATATATATATATATATATATATATGTAACTTTGCAACTACATGCCAACTACCAGTCAGTAGAGTATTAGTAGACTGTCTGCTTAATATCTGCTAACACTTAAATTAATTGTCCCCCAACATACATTCTACTGACTGTAAGTAACTACATGTAAACTTGTTCTACTTACCTGATATCTAACACCTAACTCTAACTTAACACTCTACTAACAGTCTGAGTCTACTGTGTGTAGAGTGTCAAGCTACTGTTGCGACAGTGTGTGGCCACAGGTTTCAAAGCTTTCTGTCTCGTATAGGGTGATGCTACCTTAAATGGTTTATACATGGAAGGCTTTACTGAGTCCATCAAAGCGGATGTACCCTGCAGAGATGATACACACTGCTTGAGGGATTACATCAACTAGGCCCTACTTAAGGGCAGCCAGTAGTTGGCCACAGTGAACTCCTGCCGAGTGCATGTCAGAGGCTGTAGAAAGCATCTCGACAAGTGCAGACAACTTGTTGCCCCTGGCACATAGACTTTACTGACAGAGCAGGAAGGAGAAGACAGAAGAAAGATACTGTATGCTTCTACAGGCTTCATAAAAACCAGCAATTGTGATGTCCTCACCTGTACCTGACCCAGTCCCAACAGCACCTATCTCTGCTGCTCCAGTGTCAGTCTTCTCTGGTCCTGTGACGTTCACCTTTGGTCCAGAGAGCTCAGATACTTCCCTTTATGCCAGTACTACAAACCTCAGCAAGGCTCCCTGGATTTCTATTCACCATCTAGGAAGCTTTGTTTTCGCCACAGAATTAAACATAAAAAAGATAATTGCAACTTCTCACAGTTGTGACTTTTTTTTCTCGAAGTTGCGAGTTTATATCTCACAATTCTGACTTTAGAAAAAAAATCTGTTCTTTTTTTGAGCTCACACAGCAAACTTTAAACATTGAAGATCATTACAATGAACAGGCCTGTTATCTTTCCTCAGTAGCTGGCATAGAAGGCATTCGCATAGAGCAGTAATATAGTGCAGCAAAAATCAGTTGAGCAAGTTTTGAACCTGCAACCTCTCACATTTAAATAAAGAAGCGTACCTCTAGACCAAAACATCCCTCGTAAAGTTGAAATTGCCTCTGGTGAGCTGCCTGTGTGAATTGACGCTGCTTTAATTACCTCCATACTGATGAGACTTCCAGTCATGTATTGTACATCCAATTGTTCAACTATATCTCAGTGCACATCATATTTCACCCTCAGCACTCCTACATCCTGCGGTCTTTTACTCCGAAGACTCCAATTATTGCAGCATGGAAATTAGTCGAGAAAAAATTATCCACATTTACAGAGAGTACACAAAATATCAAGAGGAAATGGCTGATTATTCACTTTTTTTTTTTTTTTTTTTTTTTTTTATACAGTTATTTTGTTTTGCTCATATTTTTTGCCTTTTGACGAAAACATATTTTAAAGTTAATCAATATTTCACTACATATTCAGTAATTTTACTGAAACTGAATATAATTTTACTCAAACATAATGTTTAAGTTGACAATAATGTGCAAAATGACTAACTGTAATACACTAAACTTTAACTTTCGAACATTTTAAACATGAAGTATAAATAAAGATTATCAATATCAACAAAGTAATGATATAAAGCATAAAATAATATGTTTTGAAGTATTAGCTACCTTTTAGAAATGAAAAAATTAATTAAAATAAAAATCGTCAAATTTTCATTATGTATCATTCAGCTGTTTTTGTTATCATCTGAAAAAGAAAAAAAAACCTGTCAAACATTTTCAAGAATAATTTTGGTGCAGAGATTAAAACTGTTCAAGCAAAACATTGTTTCCACACGAATACTGTGCTCCAAACATACACTTGCAGTATTTCACATGATCACACTTGTCAAGAGAGTAGCTTTATAAACCTTTCAAGACACTCATGTGGCTCAACACTAAATTTTACCCATGCATGAGAATGCTGGCACATGGCTTCACCATTTCATCAAACAACTCAAACAAGGGGGACTATAAGGCGATGGAATCTCATGAAATAAGATGGCGAGATGGTTTACAGTCTCTCTATAACTGTACGTGAATAAATCCACAAGTGTCTGCAGGGCAGGTCAGCAATATGAGATGGGAATTCAGACTCTGCCTGTGCGAGTGTGCATGTGTGTGTGAGTGTCAGGCAAGGCCATGACAGACGTGCACTGGTGCATTTAGCCTGGCCCTGAGTTACACTATGTCATTGAGAGCTGTCATTAGCTCATGCAGAGCACAGCTGAAAGAGAGCGAGAGCCTGGGGGTAGAGATTGTAAGTGTGTGTCCCAGACTACACGTGTGTATGTGCAAGAGCCCGCAAAAAGCACGGCATATTAACACTCTTAATCTTCGTCTGCATGTCGGTGAGGGACTGTTTCACGGTTATTACTTCTGTTCTTTAGGGGAAGATCTGCGTGGTGATGAGATGTAACAGCTAAGGTAAAACATTAGCCTGTGATGCATGCTGGAAAATGGAGGAAAGGGGGGAAAAAAACCTGCTATGACCTCCTGAATTTTTCAGCCAGGGTGGAAATGCATGTTACGTCAAATATAAAAATCATGGTGCATTGGAGAAAGTATTCATATGCACCATTTTGACACATACATCATCTCCCTGCAGACAAGATGCATTGTAAAGATACATTGATTTCATTACACCGCTGCACTGGAACGTTCCGTACCAATTATTATTCTAGGCTGAAAGGTGGACATCAAAAATCTTTTTTTATTACTTTTGGGTTGTTTTTGTGGAAGTAGTGATACAGAATTGTATATCCTGTCTGGATTGACAATGTTCGGTTCGCCCTTTTAAGCACCTGGCAGCTGAGACGTCTTTGAAGATGTTGTTTTGCCGTTTGGTTGTACTTCACCTACCAAGTGAACACACTATGACATACAACCAGCTGGCAAGCCGTCTTAATCCGTGCTTTTGATGTTCCTCGTCAAACTTGCTCTTGTCTCTTGAAAGAGCAATTTAATTGGAATAATGTTGTGGAGTTTTACCTTTATCAGCACATTCAAGTCACACACACGTCTTTTGCAGGGTGGTGCGCCATTCAGGATTGAATTGGGAATGCCTTTTAAATTTTAATTTAATACATGAATTTGAAGTGAGGTACACAAACAGGATGCAGAATTGCAATTCAAATCTGAATCAAAGGAAATCGAATTTAATTGAAATAAAATTCAAAGATGTTCATAAGTTAAACCGATTTTACTGTAACTAGAAAAGCAAAAGATGTCAAGACAAACTTTGAATGTCATGATTTTGAATGTCAAGCCTTGTCTGAAAGTTTTGATATATATATATCTATATATATATATTTAATAACAGACAAAACGGTAAACAGATAGAGAGATAGATTGATTGATTGATTGGTAATAGATAGCCTTGTCCACTTGGTTGTTGTGAGTTTTGAATAAATGTTTTTATATCTGTCAGCATTATATCGGCCATTGAAAAATCCAACTACTATTGGTCAACCATAAATATTGAGACACCTTAGTAGAAAAGATGTTACGTGACCATTTGACTTACCTTTATACCTCAGTATAGGGTTTTAGAAGGCAGCATTTTGTTTTAGCTTTGGGACATGCATGGCTGCTGGCGGAAATCCTGAGTGACTCATGACAGAAAACCAGAAGAGGAAGAATATAAAAAGACACAGTGACCCCACATGGTCACTAGAGGATGTCTTGGGAGAAGATACTTGTCAACTGTCCGACATGATAGTTAGGCAGCATTGTTCTAGCTTTGTAAAGTTCTAGTCATAGTCGATCCATGCCAGGGAGGAAACGTTCCACTGAACGAGATAATTGAAAATCAAAAAGGACTTGGTTAATTTGATTAGGCGGTGCCCGAGCCTGAATTGTTCTTCATCAAACTAGATTTCATTATGACACGGCAATTAAACACTGCTGGCACATGGGCAAGAATGGTGGGGTGAGAGAAGAGAGAGAGAAAAAAGAGGGATAAAAGGAGTGATCGTGTCAGAGAGGGCAGGAAGGACGATCAGTGTTATGCTGAAATCATCATTATAAAACACAAGCAGGAAGGTGTTTAACAGATTAACCAGGCCTAAGATGTCATATTTTGGATTAAAACAACATATTATTTCATGACAGAAAGCATGTGAAGTAATACTTTTCATATTTAGAAAGAGGAAAAGGTGAAAGGAAGGAAACTGTTTTTTGGTTTTGGCTGTGGTAGCATATTTAATGTCCCCACGGTGTCCCCATAATCATTTGAAATATTGTGTAGTTAGCAATGCTGAGATACTGTTTATTTACCACAGATTTCATACCAGAAGTATCAATAAACAAAATGAATATAAATGGCATAATATAGAAAAAAAGTGGGTTTATTGGACAATGTTCAGCTTGTAAAATGCAAATTGAGATTAAACGAAAAAAATTAACCTGTAATGAACGAAATATAAATTGTGAAGGGCTTGACTGAGTTAACTTCTCAGACTTCCATTATAAAATACTTTTTAAAAGATATATCACATTGCAAAGTTCCATATGCTAATCCATCTGTTGAATTAAACAAAAGGGTGAAAATGAAGTGCCACATAGAGGAAATTAAATATCGGCTGTATTTAAATGATCTGTTTTTGATGACAGCACCCTAAGAGCGTTTTTCTGAGCAAAGTTCGTTTTTTTAGAGGACCGATAGAACCAGATTGGTCTGCTACTCTTAATATTGTACATTTGTAGCTTAATTTAACTAATTGGCCTGTTGAACTAGCGTTTGGACAAAACCATTAATTTTCACCCCTCCAGACCCTTATCACTTCCACAAAGGGCATGAAAACTCTGGGTTGTCTTGAAGAGTCAGCACATTTCAAAGCCTGCTTCATGATTCTGATCTGTCCAACTGCATTTCTGCTGCTGAGTGCATATGTCATTCTGTCTCTAACAATGGCTCTGCCCCCACATGCATGGCCTGCTGGGTAATTAAGCTGACTATCTATGAAGGGAACTGCAGAAATTGTGGAGCCTTATGGAGTTGTGGCCTGCACCTCTATGGAAGGGCTTTATGGCTGACAGGGACTATTACTTCCTCCCAGGCTTTGCGAGCTGATGGCTGATGTTGTTTTTCTCTTTTTTTGCCATCCCGTCACCTTCACAACTTCAATCATCCATCTTGGTTCTCCAACTCAGCTGCTGTTCCCCAGTTTCTGTGGAGCTAATTGTGCAGAAACGCAGTGGGAAGGAGCTCTAGCATTAAGCCCTGCCTTCTGACAGAAGGGGAGGAGGTGGATGCAGGAGAATTTGTTACCAGAGAAGGAAACACCGCTCTTTGTTTAATAGAAAAACAGACGAAGAGGATAGTGACTGAGAATTCCCGAATGAGAGCAGAAACAGTCCAGTGAGGATGATCGTTCACGCATCTCAACCGTGCTATGCGGTACACTCTATTACATCTTCTCTAGGGTGAACGTGCAAAAACGCTTGCAGGTTTATCAGAGTCACTCATCACTGAGTCTGTAGATTAATGCTAAATGCTATTTTGGAGGGAATTCACCTCCACAGGGTTTATATTACAAACAAAACCTTAAACTTTGAGTGATGGTTCAGTCTCAGGCTGATCTGTGCTAGTGCACCTCTCACCTCAGTGTAGCTGAGCTTACTTTTATGCATTTACCCACAGGCCTCAAAACTAACCAGATAATTGACTTGGCAGACAATATCATCAATTTATGGTGGTTATTTTATGTTTTTCAATACATGAAGTGTTTAAACAAATGAACGCCCCTCACACACCTGGGTGGTCTCAGGGAGGCTCAATCAAAGATCTTCCTCAGCTATTTTTAAAGCCTGAATGCAGGCCAATAAATATATTTGCAAGATACATGGAGTGTTGCAATATTGATTTGTTTTGGGATTTTATTGCAACCATTTTTATATAATAAATATTAATTAGTTCAGGGGTTTTTCTTTTCTTTTTTTTCCCAGGGACTCCCTTTCTAAACTATAAAAGCAGATGTATATACAGTATATACTGTATGTGTTCATTTAGATCATTTACAAAATGTAATATTAAATCATTGGCTTGTGTATGTCATTTCAAAATAAAAAGATACATTATAAATATATCTAGAAAATATTTGCTTTAAATTGACCACATATCTTTTTTCTCTCCACTATTTGAGTAATGTTAGTAATTTGAACCTGCATTTTTCAATTGAATTTATGAATTTTCAAAATATATATTGCTCCAAAGTTAGTGAATATTGACTAACATATATATAATTTTTTTTTGATCTTGACTCTGTATATGTAGTATTCTGTATGCACTGGTTTTCCTTCCACCTCTAATAGCAATATAGAAACACAGGGTGTCAGGACCACAGCCGAGGACTGTGGAGACTTCATCACCTCAAACAGATGCTTGTAATTACATTAGACAATATCTGGATGATGAAATAGCTGGTTTGACCTCGGCCGTGTGGAGTGTTTGCATAGAGTGTGTTTGTTGTCACTCCGTGTGTGTGTGTGGGTGGAACTGTGTGTTTGTTCCCCTGTGTGTGTTTGGGCACAGCCAACTGCTGTGTAGCAGGCAGCACAGGGTGACATCAGGTCTCATAGGGTTGAGCAGAGAGCTGGAAGAGAAGACATTGCCTAGCGGAGAGTCCCAGCCCCAGCAGATCCAGGCTGTTCTCGCAGTGAGCTCTGACATATGGCCAGATTCAGCCCCCACAACACTGGCACACAAAGCAGCTCCTCACAGACCCCGCTTTGAAATATTTCTGTTGTGGTGAGTGCAAAAAAACAGCTTGTGATTTCATATAGTCCCTTATGGCGTACTGCTCAGTGGAGGAAAGCGCTCTTGAAATAGCTACCACACAAGCCAAGGGCCAATCTCGAATCTTCTACCTTCTAATAACCCTGTCCAATCCTGTTCACAGGAACGGCGTGAATCCCTCGAGCTTGAGCACTGAAAGGAAGCCGAGAGGATTCAGCCGTACCACGTGAAGACTTGAGGAGGAAGACTTTTGGAGAAGGCAATTAAAAGTCCATCTACAGAACAATATTAACTAAGACAGCTAGAATCGAGGTGTCCCATCCTTAACTGATATTCCACTTGTCCTGCTGCTCCTGGGCAGCCAGAGATAATTTCCCAAAAGGTTGCCTTAATGGTATGGCTGAGATGTACAGGGTTTGTGACAATTTAAAGTAGTCTTGCACTTTCTTCCACAACGCTTCTTGCTCTTTGGGGGGGAATGTTGCTGTTTGTTTTCAGATGGTGACATTATTATCTGTTCCGTTGAATAGCTTCTTTATTGGCCCGGCCAAAGCTAATTACCGTGAACACAGATTTCCAAATGAAGAGTACCATCCTGACCTTTATGTCGAGGGCTCGTATCTTCACGTGCACTTTTTTTAAAATTATTATTCTTGCTATCCCACCTCTAATGATGCTCTTCTCTAACTACCTCTCCACTACCACTGGCTAGATCCTGTTGCAATGGAAATGTTGGAGCATTTATCTCTGCTTTTGTAATGTCCAACTGTTTGTGCCTGGCATCCCAGAAGGCCCCTGTGCAAATGGTCCTTGTGGTTCGATGATATACTTTCTTAGTTAAACAATCAAGCAGGGCTCAATGGTTTATCCATTAAGATGTAAAATGGCCTGAAAGATGCTTCTCACTGTTTAGGGAGAATATTTGCAGGAGGGTCCAAATCAATGGTCTTTTACAGCCCTCTGAGGCCATTGTCCAAGTGAAATTGGAAATCTTTTGGCGGGTATTGGATGTCCAGGGGAGAGAGACTGCGAGATACACAGCAGATAGTAAACCGCATGGAAGCAGAACAAATGAATCACTCTTGTGAGGAATGCAAGTCTACCAAACCCTGTTTGCTTCGGGCTATTATCAAGTGACAGAGTCAATGATTGTGCGGCCGTCATTTTCCTTAACTGTATCCCAAATAAATGCCAGCCTGGAGCTTGCCATCTGATCGTTATCGGGCTCCAGTGGGACAGGAGCCCAGTCTTGGGCTCTCTCGGATCGTTGCCTGTGCCAGGGGCAGCGGCCATGCCAACTTTTCAGTGAAGGCCCTATCACCGGGGGTAACTCGCTGCTGAGTGACTTCCAAGGTCATTCCAGAACGTGCCTGCCGTGGCGAACCCTTCCAACTCCTCTCCTCCGGTCCTCGCCCTCCACGGCACACACACACACATGCGATTTCCACTTCCAAAGGTGAGATAAAGAAGAGCATTTAAATAACAAAGTGTAGATCTGGGAGTGCTTGCGAAGTCAGCAGTGCAGAGCTCCAAGTAAAGTCAAGTCGGAGGAATTTTGTACACCCCCTAAAGAATCGTTCAGGTCCAGCCGAGGGTCCAATTCCCAGACCCCTACTTTGGTTTAACTGCTGATCATCCTAAAAGTTTTTAAACAAAGGCTTCTTATCTTCTTGTTCTTCCACCAAACCAATTGATTTATTTTTTTGTCTTCATTAGAAATAACTGGAAAAATGTATATTAATAATCATAATAATTATTTGTAGTAGTAGTATTATTGTTGTTGTTATATTAAACATTTTTCCATTTAATTTGAAAGGGAAATAGTGCATTTTGGGGGGGAAAAAACAGAGAGGCATGTCATATTCTGTGTTAAATTTCTCGCTGTTGGTTGAATAATGACAGTGTTGAATGCTGTCATGGCTTCGGCCTCTGTTGGTGGAACTTCAAAGAGTCAGGTCTAACTTTACAGTTCAGGGATTGGAGGCCTACACTGCTGATACAAACAGAAAAGAGGATATGGATATACGTGGCTTTGAAATGGTAACTAGCCAGGCCTCATGTTCCAACTCGCTTTGGCCAGTCAGGGTCAGGTGAGACTGGGTGAATAATATTAATAGGAGCTAAACATTAGAGGAAACTGGAAGAGAGGAAAAGATTAAGGAGACCTTAGGTGGAGAGTTTTAATTTCCGGTTATTTGCGTTGTGCATGTATCTGATGGATTCTGACATTGTTTATGGTGCACAGGAAACCAATGGGCTGTTTCTTTCATTCAAATCATTAGGTCTTCTCAATTGGAGCACTTTTGAAAATTTATTATTCAATTTATGGTTTGTACCCTTGATGATGATCAATAGAGGGCGATTTCTCACAGAATGGAGGTGTTCTTATTGCATTTTATTAAAATGTAATGGAGAGGAGAAAGTCAAACCACAGAGCAATTATCTCTTAAACTAAAACAAACAAATCATTTTATTGCTTTTATTGTTTGCTCAGACATGCATGCTTTCAAATGCACAGATTTTATTCCTCGTAATTTAATAATACAATCAATGATAGAAAGCAAATGTTTAAGGTTTAACTGGTTATCTACATTCTAGTACTTATTGCATCTGCTTTCATTATAATAGTTCACAATAATTCTAGTAGTTTACCCCAGTTGTCATACTTGATTTCTCACTTTTAGCTTGTCTTTAATTGTAATGCTATATGGTAAACAAACCCTGATCAGGGACCAGATCAGTTTATACACACTTTTTTGTTTCAATTTTTTTTTTTAAGTAGCTGTACACTAAGTTATGGTCTCTACTTGTATTTATTTATGCACTTGTGTGTAAAGGACTGCTTACAGGAACAGGATGAAAGGTAGCTTATGTTACAGAGATACTAAGATAAGCCATCTCCTTTACAAGAGGAGAGAAGATTCACTTAAGATTCACTTAAACCTTTGATTCACACCCATTGAGATGACTGAATTGAAATGACATCCATCCTCAGATCTTTAATGCACTGGCTCTAATATCTGTTATGGGTAGAGGAAACTTTTTTTAAGCTCTAAAACCATTGCTAAACTATCTGTTGGCAGCAGTGGAAGACTGCAGAACATGCAACAAATGCAACTAAGAAAACATTAAAAGAAATGCTTTAAAATGCAGTATTTTCAGTGTAGTAAATCATTGCAATGCAAATTTACAGACAGCTACAAAGACACCCTAGGGAATACCGCTACTTATAATGAACAGTGTGGCTCTGGTAACAGTGCCACTTTATACCACGTTTTTTGACCATACAATCATTTGTTTTTCGGACCAATAATATTTGTTTGCGCAAAATTACACTGCGAACAAATAAATCATGGGGTGTTCTCCTGTTCTTTGCTTTGACCCACAGGCAGGATAGTGGTTATAAAGCTATACAATATTAATTCATCAGGTATTAACATCTAGACTTTGGCACATTCATTCATTTTCATGGGGAGAAAAAAAAAAAACCACGATGCACCACAACACATCGTGTTAGAGACGGGAAAACAGGGAGGGGGGGGACTACACAAACTTGGTCACAAACAAGCAAATGCTTTGGCTCACTGTATAGCAGCCACTAAAAGCCATATGCATCCTCACACATTAACACGTACACATGCACTATTTATATAGTGAGTGGAGTTAATGTGCTCATTTATTACATTAGATAGTAAAATTGGACCATAAAACAACAAAAGTGCCTGCCTTTCCAAAGAACTTTGCTTCTGTTGCATTTCTGGACATCGAACTCTAAAAAAAATCAACTTTTATGTGCACTGCTGCTGACATGCAATATGCCGAATAATGTATGGAGGAGCATAGAGGAATTAAAGAGACACAATACTTGCTGAGTGAGGGAGCCTTTCAAACACGATGCAGATTTCTCAAACCTGCCTAAAGCTTGATGTTTGTTGAATGCCTGACAATAAAAGGGCTGTCTGCCATTGAGAATTGAATTTACAGTGTCCTGAAATTCTGGAATTTCAATTGATTTTGAATTTGAATTGAGGGAGCAAACAGAACGCAGACTGCAGTTCAAATTTGAATTGAAGGAAAAGAAACTAATGTAAGTGTGTAGTTTCGAATAATGCATTTAATTTTTTAATATGTATTGCCTATAGCATATTTTCATACATAAAAATGTGTGGTAATTTTGTTTTGTTTGAACCAAGAAAATGTTGAATTTGCGATTGTTGCACTTCAAATCCAAATCGAAATTGCTGTGGAATATGGCCAATTCTTAGTTCCTTAAAGAAGAAGGTTTTTTCCAAGGTTTTTTTATTTTCTCCAGTCTGGGTTCCTTGCCACTGTCAACTTTTGGCTTGCTGAATTTTTGCATATAGCTGAATTGAACTCATTCTTTCTTTGTCACTCTAACTTTACACAGTTATTGAACCAAACTGTATCAACACTGAACTAATATTCAACTGAATAAAGACTGTTTTTTATTGCCTTTTTAGAGCTGCTTTACAGCAGAATTTAATTCTTTTTGCATCGCTGAATCATTATTTTCTTGTTTATTAATGTAAAGTTTATTAATGTTTATAAATGCTTTGAAACAATCTGCATTGTGTAAAGCGCTATATAAATAAAGGTTAAAAAAATAAAGAAAAAAAGAAGAAAAGAATTGGAAAACACTTCGGAACTTACCTTCTGTTTTGTTATGTTTTTTCTGACTGTGTTTTTGAGGGTTGGGTATATGGGATGAGAATGTTGTCATGTAATCCCTCGGCTTTGCACTTTCCTTTTCCGTCTTCCTTGCGGTGTGCGAATGATTTCATACATCGCTCAGTCACACATAAACCAGATCTTCGGCTCTCTTCCACAGCCCAGTTTCTCCAGGCTATCTCACACAAATCAATAGCTCATTAGTTTGAGGAGTGAAGTACTCCCTCCTGGCTACTCACCACCGAGCCGTCAGGAGTCAAAGGTTAGGGTGTAAATACTCACATCCCCAAAACCATACATACAGCATTGATTGATATTTGCAATGATGAATTAGAATAGAACAGTTCCAGTGAGACTGACATTTAGTGACATATTTTGTGCTTTGAGATACAGCAGACCCAGACTGTTGCACAGGGAAAGAGAAATTCGTGTCAGGTTATGCTAGAGTACGTCGGGTGCTGGAGGCTAGAGCACATAATTACCCAGTTCATTGTTGTTCTAAATCATTTTATCGCTTTATCAAGCTCATTGATGTCAACCTGGGCCCATTGGTGAGTAATGTTCACTCATTGGCTTGTAACTGTACTGAATCAAAGATGTCCTCTTTCTGGCTTTGTCCTACCCTTGTGAATCATGGGTCCTCATTGCATTGCTGAACCCCCATGCTAAATCATAATCCCCTGACCGTGTCTGTTCTCTGTGTGGCTTAACCCCATTGGTAAATCGTTGTCATTTGTCACCAGCTGACATGAACTGCCATGGATGATTACGACAGTGTCATGTCCATGATACAATTATATGGGCTTTATGACGGAGTGAGTCAAGTTTAGCGTTAGCCATTCGTTCCTCTGCCTTCCGACTGCACCGCGCATCGGTCTAGCCCTCCCTCCCTCCATCAATCAACATTACCCCTCCGCTGCCGACAGCTGGAGATGAGAGGCGTCTCAGAACCCCGAGGTGGGTTTAAGCACTTCATGAAACGCGTTGGAAAGACACACTATTCAAATTCCCCAGCTGCCAGCCAAAAAGAGCATTTATCCATGTTGCGCTCGGAATTGTTATGGCGATATAACATATGTGCGCGGAGATCGCAATGCTATAGTTCGACTTTGATTCTCTAATAGATTTCGTGTTCTGAAAGCTGTCACAGAAATGGGTAAACATGTGCTTGTGTGTGTGTGCATTTGTAAGTATCTATATGAGGGAGAAAGAGCTATGAGTGACATTTAGGTGTGCCATTGTTTTATTTTATTCACACACAAACAAATAAAATGCATTTGAATATTATATTATATTTTATTAAAATAATATTCTTAGCTTAAAATTTAAAAGCATTGTATTTGTTTTAATTGATGTGTGAATAAAATTATGCTAAAACGATTTTCATTTTTTGATTTATTTGCAACAAATTTCTGACATAGATTTCTGACATCTTTATTTCTTTTTACAAAAAGTTTTTTTTTTTTTCTTTGCATCATTCACAAATTATGCTGGAGAACATGATCATCAGGTTTTACACAAACTTGTTCTTGCAACTGAAGTTCTGTTGTCATTAAAGCAAAATGACACATATTATGACAAATTCATATTATTTTGTACTTCGTCTTTTCACTGTTATGCTTGTAATATACAAAAATTCTGCATTTTTTATTATTAGTATCTCAGATTTTGGACCCCATTGCATATTCACCCGAAAGCGCAAACATGTAGCGTCATGTCTGGGAAGAACAAGTGAGAGAGGAGCATGTCTACGACAGACAGCGTGGAAATCTATGATTGATACGCTTATAAAAGGAGCCTCATAGAGTTGTATCAATGCTGCATTTTGTGATATCTACATCAGGGACAATAGTGCTTTTAAAGTTGCCTTTTCAATATCTCAGACATATAAAGTTAGTCTTTGCTCGCAGTGATGTGGCAGCAGAGCTGTATAAGGTTTGCTGCTCTTTGCAAAAATAGAAATATAGGTGGCTCAAGGGAGGAGCTCAGAGGAAGCTTTATGTTTTATTTACAATGAGCAAGCAATACATTTCATAGGATGTATCGGGGGATGGGGGCGAACGCGGGGGACGGAGAAGGGTGCGTTATCAGCCGAGCGAGGGAGTGCAGGGAGCGAGGTATCATTTGATATAAATAAAACAAGCAATTTGATGAGAATGAAGCAGAATGGGGAAACAGATAGTCTGGAGCCTCATGTGCCCTGACAGTGTTAACACCCCCGGCCAAGCGATGCGCGGACTGCAGAATTGAACATACATTTCTCCTTCCCTCTGGCATCAAGTTGGGAGAGTCAGCAAGCAGCCAATATCCCCACAAAAAGGTTGAAAAGAGCAGCGCGGTTGATTTACTTCTATTTAAGGTTATCCTTGTGTTGCATTTTCATATAATGCTGCTTTCTGCCTTTTCCGATCACGGGGACTCATTTATTAAAGAGATAGAGAGCTGGGGAGTCATGTAAAGAGTTGTACTCAATGCTGCTTTTGTTTATGTCCCAATGCCATATTTTCATCTATTTCTCTCCGAGGAAAGTGAAATATTCTACATCTCTAATGGGGAGAGAAAATGGTCTTTTCTAGCATGTATTTATTGTTTGAGAGTGTGTTTTCTCATTTTACCTCTTGCGTTTGTGTTCATTTGGCGCTCTCTCCCAAAGTTATTCTATGCTGGCATGATACTTTTGAAACTTGCAGGAGTATTTCCTGGTTTGCTGCCAGTTCTGTGCGGTCAAATTCTTGGGCTGTGTCCGAAATCACACCATATACCCTCATTCTCTATTACATACATTAATTCACTAATATAATTCACTTGAGGGAGTGAATGAAAACGAATGAGCGAATTCGGACACTGAGTGTGCCAGAAGGGCTGCCACTTTTAGATAGTTTGTGCTTACTGTTTAATAAAGTAATAAACCCCAAGAAGCTGTGGTTTATTCCGCCCCGCATCGTGCCTAACAACGCCCCTTAGCTGTTATAAATTCACTGTAAACCACAGCTTCATGGGGCTTGTTGCTTTTATAAAATGGTTACCACACAATACAAATATTAAAACCAAAAAATATGTATCAATCAATGCAACTTTCATGAGGTAAAATCATTAAAAGCCTTCCTTCGGCTGGAAAAAATAGTCCCTGACCGTGAACAGCAACAGAAGTTACATTTATTACACCATTAGATGGCGGCAAAGATTGTCTTTATGAGCGAGTCACTCAGTCGCAAAGACTTTTATATTGTGAACACGGAACAAGACGAAAATGACATGCTTTGACTAGCGCTGTCAGTGTCAGCAGGGCACGGGAAAACCCATTAAATGTTAAAAGGACAAGATCGCAGCGGACATTCAAATGGATTTTTTTTATTATGAACGCAGCGTAACTTATGTAATGCGGTCAGCTGTATGTTTTCGGGAGTTTTAAAATGGCTTTGAACGCGGCTCAACCAATCAGAATCAAGGGCCGGAACTATCCGTTTTATAATAATCATTTGAAACTTAGCAAACTGGCAGCTCCAGTAGTAAGATGAAAAGGTTTATCTTGAACACTGTCATGGAAACTATGTTAAAACCTTAATTAAACAATTTAATAATCAATTAAAAAGGAATTTATAACTGTATGACATTACGCTGTTGCCACAATGGACCAGTGGTTTGGAAAATGGATGGATGGATGATTCAGTTGCTGGCGCCATTTTCTGGCAAGACGTGGGAATTCATTCGGCGCGCAACTCTTACAGTGCATAATGGGTATTCTGGGTATACATTGGTTGTACACTCCTTTTTGCGGTGCATTGTGGGATTGAGTGCACTCGATAACGTCCACTTTGGTTTCGGACACCACTACAAATGGCTGTCCCCTCAAATAGTGCCCTATTTAAGGGTATAGGTGGCGATTTCGGACACAGCCTTGTTGGTGTGAATGATCGCCGTTTCTTCATAGCGACCAATGGGTGGCACAACACAACATAAAGGCATTATCAATGCAAACAAAAGTTCACTCAAAACAAACCATTTGTGCTGCTTACTCAATTTATTTTTAATTAAAATAAACAGTGCAGCATACTTTTTGATGATTTTTTTCACAAAATTTCATTGCGTTCAATATACTTTTTGAATTTGTAAAATGGAAGTTTATTTTTATATTTATGTTGGGACTACTTGAATCATTTTTGTTGCATTAACTGGTCAGTGGATTTCTGGTTCCCAGCATGCTTTTGCATGGAACTGGATTGGGGGAGTAAATGCTGAAATTAATTGTTATATTGTGCTATATATTATATCTTGTTAGTGTTTCATTTTCTGGTATTTGTGAGTTTCTGTTACGTTTTTTAGTTTTGGGGGTTACCAGTGTGGTGATGAATGGAGCTTTTACTTTCCTTTTGTCTTGCTCTCCCATACATTACATAAATTAAAAGAATAATTACATCTAGCATGCTAATGTGCTCTATTACTAGCTAGTAGTTAATCCGAAAGAGATATATTGAGTTATTTGGCACATCCATTATAATTCAAAGTTACAATGGATAAATGTGTTACAATGATATTTTTTTGCATTCTTTAAAATAAGCTGGATAAAAGGACCCTGTGTTTGCACTCATATTTGTCTAAATGAGATTAAAGTATGCACATTTTAAACTAAATTAAAGTGTAATATAATTTGCATGAATTAAATTAAAACTGATAGAATATGAATTGGATCGTGGTTAGTTTAAAGATTAACAGATGTTTCTATTAACAGTTTTAAGGTGTGCATTTGTGGAAATTACTTTGTTGCTTTGTATTTCACTGTAATTAAATGAATGCATTGTACCCTTCCGGGACCAATGCAAAGTAAAAGGAGCAACTTACTATACACCACATGGTCTGAAACTGAATTCTGGATGCATATTTCATTAGTCACCTGAAATATTATTAGTATGACCAAATCTGTGAAATGTAGCTTGCCTCAAAATTGAAACCAAATAAAAAGACAATTACCTTTTGAATAATGTAGCACCGTCCAATCTGTTTCGACACCTGTGATATTTGAGGTCTCATAAAGTGACCATCACCAACCAAAAATGAATCTGACGAGGGGCATGAAAGGCGAGCTGGGACCGGGCTTGTCTCCTTTAAACTAGACAGACTATTTTTGGGTATGAGGAGACAGTTTCCAGATAAGCTGGAGCTCTTTTGATTGACAGGTGTAATTAAGGCACAGGCACTGATGTGATGTATTTCATTTAGCACGCCCGCCATTGCCGGCGAACCCACCCGCTCTTCAAATCACCGACGCGTACCTCACCTGTCCTGCATCAATACCATGGCCGCTCATGCCTGCAGCCATGATGGACGCTGTCACCTGCGGAGAGCCGATTGGACACTGGTTATCCTGCACTGCAGCTATCAGGCCACCCTTTGCCTTTCAGCTTAGCAAAAACGTCTCTCTGTCTCCCTCTCCTAGCTCCATATCAACAGAGCGTGGAGAACGGAGGGGACAAATGGATCAGAAAGAGGATGAAAGCAGCTTTATTGATTTATCTGAAAGGCTCACTCAAACAAGAAGACCTCTGCTGACTTCAGCACTTCCTGCCTTTGAGACCAAAGAGAAAAGAGTTAACATCACCTGAAACCAACCCAAACGACGCCTCCTTCTGACCACTTTGAGTTCATTTCATCCAATGATGGCTCTCTAAAGGTTTTCAAACAGGCTAGACAGGGATGTTTTCCCAGTGCCTTCAATTTTAAAATGCATCCTGAAATCTTAAGCAGGGAAGGTTGTTTCGTACATGTCTGTGCTTTTACGTTTCTGTAAAGAACATCACTTCCATTGGGATTTTCCATGTTTGTTTTATTTATTTGATACATTTTAATATTTTGATCACCCAAAACTGAGAATTCTGAATCATTTACCCTCATGTTGTTCTAAACCTATATGACATTCTTTCTTCTGTGGACCAAAAAAAGTTTTTTTTTTTTTTTTTTTTTTTTTTTTTAAATCATTATTTTTATATAATAAAGGAGTCTTATGTTGTTTGGACACCTACATTTGTGAAAATATCATTTGTGATTCACAGATGAAAGAAAGTCATACAGGTTTCGAACGACCCAAAATAAATGATAAATGACAAATGAATTTTGTTTTTTGGGTGAATTTCTCCAGTTTGGGTTCCTTGGGTTAACTCCTTTAACTGTATTCTTTTTTGTTAAAGTAAAGTGTTAAAGTAGCTCAGTTGCTGTCCAAACCTTTCCAGTGAAACGTTTCATATTATACCTCATATGTTGCATTGGAATTGAATGTAGTGAAACAGTTCATTCGGATGGTTCTTGTGAATGAACAGATTAAAAATTATTCAATGACATGGTATTTCAGGTATTTTAAAGAACCAGTTCATTCAGGTGCTTCTAGTAAATGAACAGATTGAAAAAAAAAAAAAGATTGATTCAAGACCCTACATTGCATTTTTCATGGCAAGTCTTTACAGTGGAATATTTAGTTTATCACTGTCTTTGTTGAATAAAAAAAAAAATATATATATATATATATATATATCTCGGTTGTTTTTTTGTATTTAGTTTAAATTTAATAATTTACTCATTTCTCCATTATTTTATTTATTTATTTGATGTTGTCACCCTAATTGGGATTGCTCATTCCATAACATGTTTTTTTTTTTTTTTTTTTTTTTTACTTTTTCAAAAGAGTAAAGTGTTGTTTAAATTATGAGTCCATTGACACACTACAGTTTCCAAATAGCTTCCACACACTGCAAGCTATTCCTGTGTTTGCTTGGTAGAATAAGCACTGTCATCAAATGAAGAATGGATCTCAAAGTATTTATATTTCCCTTAGCAAAGCATTTAAAAAGTAAGTAAGCGTCACCCACTAAAGTGAGGAAACAATCAAGGCTTTTAATGGGTCAAAAGTGTATGGATTCAAATTTTTACTATTGTAGAAACATATAGATTTTTCAGTGTTCTTTTAATTGTAAAATTAATTACTCTGCATTGTAGCCAGTCCCCGAATGAGTTTGTAATGCGTGTGTTAAGCTTATAACTGTGACAGATTTGCACCAAATGCCTGAAATTAGAATTGTGCTTTGAGAGGCAGCTCACATTAGATTGTTATTTGGCGGTTGAGCAAAACCAATTACTAGAGGAAAAGAATCATTAATTATTTAGCTTAAACCACACATTCAGTTCTGTAAACAAATTACCCCTAAAATATTGTAAGCCTGCCAACAACATTTTCAAATGACAGGAAGTTAGAGCTTCAAATTCAACAAAAGCTCCTATTATACAAACCCCTTTAAGACAGCCTTAGATTTCTCTCAAGGTTAAATCTGTTTGGTACAGAACTGAGCTGAAATGTTCCTTTTGTTGCTTTTGAGAAGATCAGCAGCGAGCAATCACGGGAATACTGTTTTTGCTCGTTCGACACCGGATGTTTCCATCTCAAGGGAAACCGGCGACTTGTTTGACTAGTTTTGCTTGTGTTGATTTAATCGCAGACTCTTTCAGAAGCAGATCTGTAGGCTTGCAGACAGCATTAGCGAGAGCACGTCTTTTTCAAGTTAATTCGAGTACTTCTCCCACTTAAATCTCGGTTCCCGAGAAGCCAGTGTCCTAATTTTCACCCCATCGAGCAGATCAACAAAGACCTCCGATAAAAATCCAGCGAACTCTGCTGTAAGTTTAAACTCTCAATCACCTCTGAAATGGCAAGTCATTTGGTTACCCAGGCGACCTTGGGTTGAATGTTTGCGTCGGTTGCATGTGCATTCTCGCTCCTCTGCATTATGGAGCCGATTGTTTTTTGCCGGACGTGTTTGAACGGTGGTCGGCAGCTGGACCGGGACACTAAAACTAATTGAACGGTGCACCGCAGAGATGTCAGAGCACAAAAGCCTCATGAGCCATTTGGACGGTGCTGCTATTTAAGAATCAATAGCGCGACAGTGATCCGAAGTGTGAATGCGTCTTTCTATTCATTGTCTTTCCGCCATTGTCAGCAAAATGAGCCTTTTTCATGCACACCAATCATCTTGCAGCCATGACATGCTCTCTATCCTACCGCCACACGTTCGCTGGCGCATTTAAACCCAAAGGTAAAAGTGGAGAAAGTGAGCGAGCGGGTGCTACAGCTTGAGTAGCCGAACAACTGTCAGCAGGCTATTGACTGACACCTGCTGTTGGCATGTAAATTTGCTTAATATTAGATGCCTTGTCCGGTTTTACTGCTGATTCTCAGCTGGGCCTGATGAGAGACTCTCTACTGAGGCCACTATGTTACAGTAATGGACAGCCTTTTAGCTCTCTCACCATAATCATAAATTTATCGCCTCTGAGTGCAGATGGTCCATAACCATGCATCACCATCAGACCCTCGCTGGACCGAACTCGGGAAGGGTCTTTTATCCTTCCCCTCTCTCTCTCTCTCTCTCTCTCTCTCTCTCTCTCTCTCTCTCTCTCTCTCTCTCTTTCGCTGGCTCTACACATCTCTCTCACTCTCCATTCTCCACAGTGCTTTTGCTTTCTGCAAACTAAACAGATATGCTGGACTGCTGAAATTCATTTCCACTCCCAGCACTCGTGCAATTTAGCTCCAATGAAAATGAAAGCCGGGTGATGGATGGAGCTCCTGTAAAACAGGATTATGTAATCGGCAACTTGCTCCAGCCACCTTGCCCACAAAAAGCTTCAGCCGGGCAAGAACGATGAAATGAACGGAGGTTGCGAAAGGCCTAACCCCTTCTGTGTGTGTATGTGTTTTCTTGGCCGAAGGACTGGCATTTTTCACTTCCGACTCTCTCTTCATCAGTACCCACTCAATCACCGCGGGGCAGCTGCCGGACTCCTACAGCAACCCTGTCAGGCGCGCAGAAACCGTACATCTGCAAGGGCCCACTGAGTTTTCTTGGGGGAAAAAAAGATATATGTTGTGTGTATGTATGTATATGATTTCTGAAGGATCATGTGACACTGAAGACTGGAGTAATGGCTGCTGAAATTTCAACTTTGCCATTACAGGAATAAATGACATGTAAAACATTTTAAAAGTGTATTCATATGTCACATTATTACATTTGTGCTGCATTTTTGATTAGATAAATGCAGCCTTTAAAAGTATAATAAGCTGATTTTTGGAGAAAAAAAATTATATATATATATATTTATATAAATATATATATATATATATAATAAAATATATTTTTTACAAATATATATTCATCGGAGTAGGTACTGATGAAGAGAGAGAGTGTGTGTGTATATATATATATATATATATATATATATATACACAGTTGCAAGAAAAAGTATGGGAACCACTTGCAGAATCTGTGAAAATGTGAATAATTTTAACAAAATGAGAGAGATCGTACAAAATTATTTTTTATTTAGTACTTTCCTGAGTAAGATATTTTACATAAAAGATGTTTACATATAGTCCACAAGACGAAAAAAAAAAAATAAAAAAAAATAGCTGAGTTGATTAAAATGACCCCGTTCAAAAGTTTATGAATGTATTTTTAATACATGGATGATCCACGACTGTGACAATAAACATTTTAGTTTTAAACAAGTTTTGACAGATTCATAAAATATTTGTGTGGTTTAATAAATTTGTTAAGCACTGTATATTATCTCTTACTATTTAACTATTTATATATTATATTTATATATTAACTATTTTTTATTGTGGTAAATTGATTTGTGTTATACAAAGAATTATGTATTCAAGAATATACACTCAAACCAAAATTTATTCAGACACCTCATTAATACAGTTTATTCACTATAGTTAAAAAAAAAAAATGGTAATAACATATGACAAGATCTCAGAGTTAAACTGTCAGAAAAAAAATTATCTTAATTATGTCAGATAACACTTAAGCAGTTTACTTTATTTTGCTATCCTCACTTACATAAATGAACTATAGTGTCCTGCACCCACTAATAAAAATATATCAAAAATATCAAAAGTGTCTGAATAATTTTTGGTTTCTGTATATAAATATAAAGACAGATATTTTGATTGCTTAGTTTTTCTTTGGGTTAGCACATGGATATTTTCTTCTCTTGCTCTTCCTCAAAAGAACGTCTGTGATATCCCATAATGCTCTATCATCTCACTAACAAGCATGTATCACCTCTCAGAGCTGCTACTCCACAACTGATTCTATACATCTTCACTTGTGAGCTTTTTATAAAACATGTTAATCGCAAGCAAGGGAGTTTTTATCCCAGCGTGCTTCTTGCCTGATAAAGAGGCAAGACCTGAACTTGATGCCCATTGTTTAATTACCTGGGACATTTTAATGGCTCGTCAGAAAATGGTGAAATATGACTAGAGGCTAACTGATCCAAAAATACCCATAAATCCCCGACCAGGGAGCTGCTGGTAGGGTCTACAGGGGGTAATCTATAACTTTGACAGGTTGGATAAAGGAAGAACAATTAAAATAATGAGAGGGCTGATTAATCTTTACATTAAATATTAAAAGCTCCTGGGGGGTGGTCATCCTACACGTGAGCAGTGATAAATGTCTGATATATGAGTGTGTGTGTGTGTGTGTGTATGTGAGAGGGGATCATGTTTAGCAGAGCTCCATCTGCACTTTTAGCAAACTGTTGATTTTTGCACAACTGTAAAACACTGAACTTCATTGTGTAAATCGGTTTAAATACACACATAAAGAGTGTAGATAATGTGTTATTTTGTGTCTGAGTGGATATTTAAGAGGTAATACCAAGGTGCAGACCCTCCGGCAGCTGTGGCGAGTGAGAGAGGCTCAGGCCTGTCATCTGCAACAGCAAACACTGATTCTAAATAGACTGAGAACAGAAACGCTTTAATAAAGCCGAGGCAGAACACCCACCTCCCAGACTACACCACCCGTCTCTCACTAACCCGTGAAATCGAGTTCACCTCTGAGGATGGATGCGTGCCTCTTGCATCTTTCTCGTTCATCCGACACACACATGCACACACACATTACGCGCTGAATTACATACTCAGTTCTCACGGGAACTTCCCTTTCATTTGTCTAGTCAGAAGCTCACAAATATGTGACAGGCACCTCTGGCTTATTTAGTTTTACTTCATTCATCCTTTATTTACCCTCACGCAGACTTCCTTTGCTGGAATTTTCTACTGTACAAATGGTGTGCTATGTACAGTACATTGTGTTGTATGATTACACCACACCTTTCTCATATAGAAATGGCTGTAATAGCTGCCATAACATCACCTTTTACATTATGTGGTCCCCACGTTTGGCTTGGTACAAATCAGTCAGGTCAACAAAGGTTGCAAAGACTGTGCTGGAGTTCACCACATCAAACATTCAGCTTCATTGCACACAAACATGAACCAAGCCATTTCAGTTCCAGTTATTCGTTATTTGTTGCACATTTAACACCAGTATGAATGGCACAAACATCTGAATTTCAGCTTGCAGGCACCAATTCAGACTGAACTGTATGACATTATAGTTTACGTAAGGACATCATTCAATGAGGTGCTGACACAGGAATCGGAAAAGATATGAATTTTTAAAATTTATTTTCAAAAAAGGAGGGTCAAAGTTGGCAGGGTCATTATAGTTAACTGTAAACTAAAACCTTAAAAATATAAATTGTTGCTAGAAATAAACGTTAACTGAAATGAAGTAAAATATAAAAAACTTATAAAATATAAAAAAAACTTATTTTATTTCCTCTTTTGTACTAAATAAAACTATAGAAATACTATAGAACTTTAGACATTAAAAAAAAAAACGTTTAAAGTTTATAAAAATGACAAAACAAACACTATTTTAAAACTAATTAAAATTAAAAGAAAAATGGAAAAATTAAATGAACTCTAAATATTAATAAAAACTATAATAAATCTTGATTATGATTTCACTTTTTTAACTTTAGTTAGTGTGTAATGTTGCTGTATGAGCATAAACAACATCTGCAAAGTTACGACACTCAAAGTTCAATGCAAAGGGAGATATTTTCTTTTACAGAAATCGCTTTTTAAGGACTACAACTAACAGCTGGTAGGGACTACAATGAGCTTCTTCCCGGGTTGGTGACATTACAAAATTTTACATAAACCCTGCCCCTGAGAACACGCAACAAAGGGGGTGAGGCCATGTTGGGCTGCTTTAGAGAAGAGGAAGAGTTGTTGTAGTAGAGCGTTGTTACATGCCGTCATTTTACTCTGGACTGCTTCACAAACAAGGGTCAGTTCAACACTGGATTTGCATGACGGCACATGCTAGTCAATGAGTTGAATCAACTCCACAGCAACTACATAAATTTATCCACTAACCATTCAGAAACGTCCAGTTGCATTCTATAAGTTGTAACTTCTTCCTGAGTCTCTCCACCAGTGTCCGACTCTGGTTTGAACAATGTAAGGCTGAACACTGTTACTGACAATCATCATTTTGGCTCTGTGAGATTCTCCTGCTTTGTTGCTGTCGAGCAACCGAAGCGTGAGCTGTTAAAGCTCCACCCTCTTCTGGAAAGGGGGCAGGGAGCAGCAGCTTATTTGCATTTAAAGGGACATGCACAAAAACGGCGTGTTTTTGCTCACACCCAAATAGGGGTCAAATTTGACAAGCTATAATAAATGATCTGTGGGGTATTTTTGAGTTGAAACTTCACAGACACATTCTGGGGACACCAGAGATTTATATTGCATCTTGTGAAAGGGGCATTATAGGTCCACTTTAATGTTACTAAAATAACACTGAATGGTTGTAAAGGTTTTTTAATGTATTTTCGTTTTGTTTTGTTTTTTTTAGTTAGTATTATGTAATTGATTATTTTAAATGTTTAAATTATCTTAACACATGAACTTGATATTTATTGTTGGATATTATTATTTTTTTGCTTTCTAAAGACATGACATTAATCGCAGTTTATGTTATTCTATTGACAGCCATAGTTTTTAACAGTAAGAAATCTCAAATAAAAAGAAAAAGAGAGCTAAATATTTTTCTCACACGTCTTTATACATGAAAATGAATGCCTTTTTATTTTAGAAACAGTATTGAAACTGATAAGGACCTAGTGTTTTGGGGTTTCTAAGGCAAAGCACATAAAGAATAGAAATACAGGTGAGTTTAGGGCTTTACACAGCAGCTCATTAAAATCAGCCGAGCTGGAATGAAGAGCTTTTGGTGGCACCAACATTTAAGAATGACACTTTTCCACTAATGACACTAAAGTCACCAAGTCAAGTTCAGACACAATGTTCAGGAAGACAACTATAATTATGGCCGTTCCGTAATATAATGATATACTGTGGGATTCCAATGAAAACAGGATGACAGTCTTACTACCTCAAACGATGGCTCGATTTCCACTTTAACAACTCACTAAATCCACACAGCTTCGGAATAATTATCATAAAACCCGGTTTTCATCTGCCTCTATAAAGCTAGCACAGGTTGTTTTCCTAATTCTGAAGAAAGCCATCGATGGTAAACCAACAGCGTTTCATGATCGGAGGCGCATCCCGCCTGACGTCTCGCTCTCTTTGCTTAAAATGATACATTTTAACAACATGCTTTACACCCTTGTTACTTTTTATTGTATATTTATGTTTTAGTAAATCAACTCAAACTGGAAATAAACCAAGCTGTTGTTGGTAATTATTCACTTGTTGTTGATTTTGTTTTGGTCCTTTATTTTCACCCTTTTACGGCGGGTCGTATTTCATTTAAATTTCCATCTCTCCCCCCACTTTCAGTCAATGGGGTGCTTTGCCTGTTTTAATATTCAATGCCCCTCATGTTCAATTTGCATCAGACGTCCTAGTATTCCATTTCCCAGAATCCTCTCTGTCCAACATAAATTGGGTGCATGTTGCAGTGGAATGACAACACTGGGGTCTTAATGGAGATGTCGATTAGCTGTATATTCAATCTTTTTACCCAACAAATGCAATATCAAAATCGAGCAAACCCACAGCGACACCACGGTTATGAAGGAGGGTGGTGACGCGCCGTAGCAAATCCTGTTTCATGTTCATTTTAGGAAGGTCAATTTGAATACTTTGGCTTGCAGGAATAAAGAAGATTTCAGTCTCATCAGCTAGTCAGTTAAGTCTACGTGTTTATACCGCCTGTTTCTTTTCTTCCGAGGTCTCTTCGCCGCATGTGTCCGGTGTAGTTATAGCAGTGCATTGTATTATTTATCTGCTGGGTTGGCTAAAGGCAGAGTCCTCGGAGTGGCCTGGCATTTGGGAATCCTCATTAACATTTGCAACATGTGGTTCAGTAGGGCTGCTGGTGAGAGTGCAGTCCGCTCCGTGCTCTTAAATATCTCAACCGCTCTACAGGGATAAAGCTGGTATTTACTGCTTACCTACAGCTGTATGAGATGAAGAACATCAGGGGTGGTAGTCACTCATATTTTAATTACATTAGCCCTTTTCACATAGTAAATTCCAGTAAATTACCGTTAAATTACCAGATTTTTCTGGTATGACTGTTCCAGTAAATAGTACGCAATAGTAGCTGCAGAGCCGTGGTGCTGATGAATGGAAAAGAAGGCAGGGTAAATTCAAAGCAGCAGAACTTACCGTAAACAGTTTCGACAGAGCTTTATGATTGGCCCAAAGCAAACGTCTTACATCAGGGCTTTCTGACCTTGTACATGCTCATACAGGTGTTGTGCCGAATTTTGACTCCCTGCCAAATTATTACCCCCCTTGTTGAAGCCAATACCGGATTTCCTAATCCTAATACTTGCAGTATTTTGTAAGCCAGTACAGTCTCTTTTTGTGTTCCACAGAAGAAATAAAGGCATTCAGGTTTGGAACAATATGAGGGTGAGTAAATGATGACAGATTTTTTCATTTTCAGATGAACTAATCCTTCAACAAAAGCCCAAACTACAACAAACAGTCAGTCTGACAGCAATCTCAAGCGCATGCAAAAGCAAACATACATGGCACATAAATTCCCAGCCCAGCGATATGAGGTGAAACTCCATACGGAACAGGAACATTAGCTCTCACAGCTTTCATATATTGACCCAGTATGAAAATCAAATTACAGCAGGCTGTTCAAGGCTTAATATTTATGTCCAGACTCTCTATTCGGGTTCCCTGTAGGAAGAGTTGATGAGCTCCAGCTTGTCTGTAATTGAGAAGTGTTTCCAGGTCAGTGTGTGTGCCACTGTGCTCTGGTGTGTGTGAAAGGGGATATTTACTCTGTGAATGGGGGATGAATGGAGTTACAACTCTATTTACCAAAGCCTGTAAAAGCTGCTCAACTAATCTGCTTCACAAAGCCAAGTAGAATCCAAAAGGATTCAGGCACAGCATTACAAAGTTAAATCGTTCCTTTATGCCGTGCCACTGCCCTGGCCATTTTTCATTCTTTCTCTCCCCCTTACAACCTGTTCTCATCCTATTCTGAAAAGATGTAGAAGCATATCCCACTGTCCAAGCAGTGTTATTCTTCACATTTATCCTTCACTTCTTCCTTAAGGCCCAAGGAACTGATTCAAAGCATTATTTTGTCTTCTGATCTTTAAAACATGTATTGCTAAATCAATTCATCCTCAGTTTCTGACATGGACTTGCTTCATAATGGAACATAAAGCTGTTTTGGCTAAAGGATTTTATTTCTCTGTTTTGTGTTATATTTCATGTTTGTTTTTTTCATTTATTTTCATAGTCTGCTATGTAGAATGATCCATCCTTTGCCAAAACAGCATTTTAACCCATTGCTCTTATTTGCTTTTTGTGCCAATGACGTCATTTGCAGTTTCAAGTATTCTAATCAAGGAAATCTATAATATCTGGAGAAATCTATCCATTAGCATTCCCATTCATCTTAATGGCACTTGCTTGGCGGGCGCATGAAAATCTGGAAGCACACAATTTGAAATCTGCCATCTTTGCTCATGGACCATGCTAACAAGCAAAACCTTGACCCCTTTATTTTTCCAACAGTATGTGGTCACTGAAAAAAATGTCGTCCATTAAGTGTTAGGCAGAATCTAAAGTCTGAAATGTCTTTAGTCTTTTAAGGGGCGGTCACACTACTCTTCTTGTTCCATTGACTTCCATTCATACGCATGCAAATGTGTCAGACCGAAAATGGAAGCTCATGTGTAGTGTTTCACATTTCACTGCATTCCAAAGTTCAAATTTAGTGACCTGTAAATTCGCATCAGGTGAAGATGCGTGACCAGTAGAAGATTGATACGTCATGGCATGACCTCTTGGCTGAATTAGAAGTGGTCAAAGGATAAAACACATGATAATACCAGGTGTAATGGTAATGCATCTTGGCTGACCACTTGTGCAAACGCATCTTAATACCAAGTGGAAAAAGGCTTTCTCTCTCGTTCGCTCAATTTCTGAGATATTCTATATCATTTGCGGGCGTCAGGGAGCCGCTATCAATATGCGGAAGACTCACGGAACTTCTGGGAGAGGTGGGATGTCTGGTGACACCAGTAGGTGGAGACAAGTGACTCTTTTCAACCGATATGTTCAAAATATTGATTCATTCAGTCCTACGGGCACTGCAACAGTTGTGACATGACATCACACTCTGCTGCGTCTCTTTTATGAACATAAATTCAACATATAACAAATAATAATACATCCAAAAATGTAATATATATATACAGTCTACTCCATTTTACTGCAAAAAAGTGCATTCTTTTAATGCAGCCAAGATGTCAAGCCGTGGCTTATCGATCTTCCATCCGTCTTTGTGATTCGACTGTCTCAGCTGCTTTTGCTCATGTGATATTGCTTAAATCACACCTGAAATAATATTTGCAATATCACAATTGTACTTACATGACAATATGTAACAAAATGTTGTCTAAAATACACAAATGTACATTACATGACATTACACCTGTCAGACTCCTGGTTTTCATCTGCTTACATGCAGCAGAGCTTTCACAGTTGAGATATAACATTTGTTATTGTACTCATCTCATCATACAGCAGCCAACGGTTTATTTATTGCCCTGTACGAAACTAAATAGCTGGGCAAATAGACTTTAGTGAGATGCTATTTTCTTTTTGCTTGCGACATCAATGTAGTCCGAGTGATGGTTGTTTTATTGTTTTTTCCATGGCAGTCTTCAGTTCCGTGTTATTTATGCCTTTTTACCGTCCAAATAATTAATCAGCTCCGACACAACAGGAAAAGAAACAGCTTTTAATTACTTATGATGAAATAACAAATTATGTTGGCCTTGTTCCCAAAAATACTGGAGCCAGTGCATGGTAATTCATTACAGAGAGAGAGACAGTGTGGGAGGGAGACAGGGGGCTGTGAGATATGAGCTCTGTTTTGGATTAAATCAATACACATGCTTTGTTCATGTGTGTGTGTCGGTGTCTGTGTTGTTGCGTGAGATCCTTTGCGATCCATCAATACCTGCTCAAAAGGTTGAGTGTCAGGCCGCAATGGATATTGATGCACTTACATATCATCAAACACTAATGCTTTAGACACTGGTGGTACATACTTGTAAATGAGCTAAATTTATCATCCTCCATCCTTAATTTTAATTACTTATATCAATCCCACTTCAAACACAATTTTTTGGGTATATTTGTTGAATTTGATGTCAAGGAAAGAGGAAAACTATACCTACTGCCTACACAGACAGCTTTCTTCTAATGTAGTATCCTAACCGTATTTGAACATCATAAGAAAATGATTTGGTATGATCTGCTCCCTCACACAATTGACTTTAATAGAATTTGATGTTGGTATGTTGGTAAGCTATTAGCATCATAGCTTAATAGAGTGCAACAGTTGGGTACTGGAAATAAAAATCCCATTCATTTTTTTGTACAGTAACTTATGAATTTTAAAGACAAACTTACTCTGTCTTTGAAATTTCTGTCACTAAGCACTCACCCTCATGTCATTCCAAACCCACAAGACCTTCGTTCATCTTCGGAATACCGAGAGGTTTTTAATCTGCCATAGAAAGCAACAAAATTATTATATTCAAGGTCCAGAAAAGCAGTAAAGACATTGTTAAAATAGTCAATGTGACTACAGTTGTTCAAACTTAATGTTATTAAGCTACGAGAATACTTTTTGTGCGCAAAAATTACGACTTTATTCAACAATTTCTCCTCTTCCACTCCTACACAGTGTACGCAGTGCAGCATTTCCGTGTTCTACGCCAGAACGCATACATCGTGGTCCTCACGTGAACAGCGTCGGTCAATACTGAGCTGGCGTTCGGACATAAACACGGAAGCTCTGCACTGCATTCACTGCGTCAAAGTTTACTGTGTCCACTGACAGGGAAGAAATAAAATTGTTGAGTAATGTTGTTATTTCTGTTTTGTTTCTGTGCACAAAAAGTATCCTCATCGCTTCATAATATTAAGGTTGAACCACTGTAGTCATGCTGACTATTTTAACGATGTCTTTACTACTTCTCTGGACCTTGAATGTGGTAATTTCAGTTGCTTTCTATGGGAGATAAAAAAATGTCTTGGATTTCATTAAAAATGTCTTAATTTGTGTTCCGAAGATGAACAAAGGTCTTGGGGTTTGGAACGACATGAGGGTGAGTAATTAATGACAGAATTTTCATTTTTGGGTGAGCTAACCCTTTAAGTACATTGTCTTGTACCTTTTTTTTTTTTTTTTTTTTGTGATTTTAAAATTTTTCATCAAAGTGTATAATATTGTGATTCACCTCATGACTAGATTTTGGGATTGTCTTTTCTACAAAGTAGACCTATATATGCAATGTTGACCTTTTAATTTGATCCAAATGAGGTATCATGTTGCCTATAACTTTTGAAACAGCCTTGACCTTAAAATGCTGCCTCCGTATGCAGCTTTCTAGCTTTTGAAATGGAGCATTTGTGTACATACACGTTGGGTTTGGTGATTGACACAAATACGCTCAGGGTTTTGTTGACATGCAAAGACCTCTGTTTTTCATTGCCACCCTGTGAGCCTGTTTTCAGGCAAGCGAAGCGAAATTCCTCAGAAATGAATTCTCACCGAGTTGGTAGTGACCTGGATTTCCCAGAAGACTTCCTGCATCTCCGGGTTTCAGTTCTACTCTTGACCACAGAGGGGAACACTCTGAATGAAATTAGACACTTCCCCGCAGAGAACTACAGCCTCTCTCAGATAGACAGACACAGAGAGAATGGACTTTGGGTGGAGGGAAAAAAGAAGGTTAGATGTCACTTTTAAAGGAATAGTTTATCCAAAAATTAAATTAAACCATATGTCGTTCCAAGCCTATATAACTTTATTTCTCCTGAGCAAAAGGAGAAACATATTTTCTTTTGCATGCAATTACAATAAATACAATCCTTCAAAAACAATGTAAAAGCACCATAAAATTGTCCATATACCTTTTTCTGCCAGTCTTCTGAAATCATACAATAGCATTATGTGAGAAACAGACCAAATTTTAGCTCTAGCTCTTCTTGGCATATTCATGAGGTAAATAGAGATTCATCCATCTGGATTGTGAATGAATCATTATTTTTGAGTCATATCTTTTCAAAGGAATCATTTGATTTGGTTCACAAAAACTGATTCTTTCAGAAATCAGTTTTCACGATCAGTTCAATGACAGCTCAGTGTTCAGGGAAATGATAAAATTAAGTGATTAACAACAAATATGTTTCTCATACTTGTGGCTTTAGAAGACTTACAGCTTTACCACTTTTTTGGTGCTTTATATCTTTTTTTGAAGCGTGTCCACATTCATAACTGCAGAATCTGCAGTTTTTAAAGTTTATTCTTTTAGTCTATTTGCTTCTTCCCACTGAAGTCAGTCATACTGGTGTGAGCAAATGATGACAGAATTTCACTTTTGGGTGAACTGTCCCTGCGTGAGCATAGGTAACAGAAAAAATGGTGATGATGCAGACTTGTGAGTGAGTTGATAAAAAGAGAATGATGTGCAGGAAGGACAGAAAGACATTCAGTTTCAGCATGGCAGAATGGTGTTTTTTCAATAAACACATTAGCTCTATATTTCAGATTAATGCTAACAATTAAATGACACATAGGAACAACACTTTTATCAAGCCCCGTGGATATGGACGGGGCACTATGCATATTTAATCTGAATAGCCTGCAATAGAGGCCATTACGGCCGTGTAATTACGGTAATGCTCTAACAGGGTCTTTTGTTCCGAGTGCTGCATTTACTCTCATGGGCCCAGTGTTTGTTGGGTTGTATATATTTCTGTCCAAAGAAAAGTTGCAGCATTATCATCTTTGCCTGTTTCTTTTTCTTCTTCTTCTTCTTCTTCCTTACTCACACTCTCTGGGTGAAGTGATTTCTTACTCACCAGAATGTTTCTCTAAATAAGAATGTGATTTGAAGCCACCTGCTATCACGTACACACAGCCAATCCTGCCTTAGTTCAGTCGATTTTAAATTAACAGTGACATCAGGCCCATTTTCTCACCGGGTCAGACCAACAGAATGATTATCCTTCTTATTCAACTATCAGACTGAGTTGTTTCCAATTGGAAAGGGTTAACAGGACGTGAGGGGGTTTGTTGTTAATATGTGCCTTGTGTGTTTGCAGCTTCCATGTGTATGTATCCAAAGAGTGCATTTTTTGCTTTATTTATCCATATGTGAGGAAACACACAAGCTGGTGTGTGTGCTCCAAATGTTATGGCAGATCCACTTCAGCACCAGCGTAGCATGAAGCGCGGTTGCAGTACATGCTGAGGATTTGGTGGTTCTGGTAGGGCTCTGAGCTTATCTGGACCCTGCAGGTCCCCTGACTGTTCCTCAATCCCCATGCAAATTATCATAACAAGGGCATACGAAATGAAAAAACAAAACAAAAAAACAATTAAAATCCAAATGCACATATTCACAAAAACAAGGAATTTCAGAGCAATCTGTAATGTAAATTGGGAGCTCACCCTCTTTGTAATGGTAGACGGGCTTCGTACTTAATTCAAAGGAAATTTAAAATACAGCTTTTTGAGGAAATAAATGTTTTTTGTTGTGTGTAATTTTTGTGGCTTACATTCTTAGGCTCAAAACTTGTCACTTTCTCTCTCCCTGCAGGAATCAGACACCTCTGTGGTTGCAGTGAGACCCCACCAGCTCAGCCACAGCTGTACATGGAGACCCCCAGCTGGGCAGGTGAGTGGACTAGATACGTTGTTTGGATGAGTAGGTGTGTGTGTATGTGTGTGTGTGTGTAGGTGTGTGTGGAATAAATCATGGCTATTTTAATTGGCACATGCCCTGTCAGATTTTTGAGGTAAGTTAAAGTGTAACTTTGCCGATTTTCAACTCGCTTTGTATTGTTAGAATGTCTGTAGTATATGTAAATGGACAATGTTTACTCATTCTCCGTGTTACCTGGACTGAGAAATTCACATTTATTTGTCAGCAAAAGTCCACCGGATGATGCAAAAGGCATCATCTGGCAGACTTTTGACAGCTCGTGAAAACTACAGATGATACTTCCACCTTTTTTGTATCCCCACCCACAGACAGTCAGATCAACAGAGGGTTATTAACAGAACAGTTATTTTAAGGGTATGTTTATCACTGAAAATTGTACCGTACTGCGTCTACTCTTTAAACAGCATTATAGTAAAAATGGTACACTATGGCAACAGCTTTCTTACCTGTATGCGACGGCCTTTTGCTTCCGGGGGTTGGGCGGAACTGGCAGAACAGTGTTACGGTTTAACTGCTGACTGCGTTAAGTTGTGACTTTACGCCATATGTGAACGATCGGCCACAGACTCGTCAATTCTGAAAAACCTGTGCAGTGTGTTCATTATAATTAAACTTTCTTACCAAATGATGTTGGTATCATTGTAAAGGTAAATTATGTCAAGTGATGTCATTACCTGTAATGGCAGAAGAAAAAACCTTATAAAGTCATCCTTGTTATGGGATTCGAACTCATCCATCAAAATACAATCAGCGCAATCAATGTGTGTCCTACTAAGTTGAGCTATTTAACAACTACATTTGATCAATGGAACTTGATCATCAAATAAGCTTTTCTGTAGCCTAATATTTCATAGTCTCAGCGTCAGACGTCACGCCCACGGACCATTGGCTGAACGTCTGATGCATATTGCACACTTAACTGGAAACACTTCAGGATTTTCAAAGTCGTCATGTGGTTGGTTGAATTCTATAGGATGTCGAGGAGACGTGTGTCACGTTCTTTACCGGTCTGCCTGGAAACAAATGCCATGATGCCAAACCTCTCGTAAAAGAAGAATGCCATATTGTTTACAACTATGACAATGAGCGCTTACCAGAATAAACTAAACGGTGGATTTTCAAAAGTATGTGAAATTCGTTGCTCCATTGTTGCAGTAAACTTACACAACATTCTTAAATGAATAATTTATTAGATGCATGCCGGTCTGTTATTGTAGGGACATCGACTTTACATTTTCACACCCCTAAACATGACGCGGAACAAAATGAACTGTGATTGGTTGCGTTACATGTCAGTCAAACGTCCTCTTCGGGCGGTCCTTGGCCAATAAAAGCTGCGATAGAGTCCAGACCTTCTGCCATCAATCTGAAGGTCTGGCTACGCGAGACTAAATGATTCATGATGTCAATGTGCCCATGTTAACTTGTGCCTCACTACTGTATAGGCAGCCAACTTTTATTGAAAGCCCATTTTGTACCCCTTTAAGTTGGATAATTATTTGTTGTTGTTTTTTAAACTGAAAATTATGGCATCATGTTGCTCCAAACTCATAGGACAAAATGTCAAAGCTTCTCTTTTCCTTGCAGGTCCCCTTTCATGCTGAACAAAAGCTGTACTACTAGACTAATACATCTTATGCTCATATTGTTGTGAAGATTTTTGTCTTTTTTTTCTGTCTTTCTATTTCCTCTCGCCTAGGGCACCAAACAAACCAGATTGCCACTGGTGACCCCTCAAAATATAGGTGCATGATCGTCCTGGTTTTGAGTTATGTGGTTTCAAGAGTGAATGGAGCTGTAAGCAAAGGTTGAATTGAAATTGAATCTGACTCTTCAATTCATGGGGTGGATTTCATATCTTTTGCACAATTTACATTTACAGGCTTTTTCTCTCACTCCTATATCATCCTTATCCGCTGTACGTCTCAATGTCATCGTTGTTTTCCGTCTGTCTGGGGTTTCCTCTGTGGATCGGTTACATTACCAGAAACCCAGTTCAGATAGAGATTAGGTCTCAATCATTGATATTTGTATGTCTGCATTTGCAAGTTTCATACATATGTGCAGACATACAAAATTTTCCATCACATTCAATGAAATATGAAGCTCGTATTATTTTATTTGTATTATATATACATACTGTACATATGTGATTGTTTGTGTGTGTGTGTGTGTATGTATTTGTATATTATTATATATAAAGCTATATTTTTATTTATTGATGAGCAGTGGATGGACATATAAACAGTAGTTAGTAGTTATTTACATTTTTATATAATATAATTAATTATATATACATGTGTGTGTAATTACGTACTAATAAATAATATAAATACATATTGGAATATTTGGCTTGGACTAAGGACATGAGTTGCATTTGCACCTGATGGTTAAGGTATGATGCAGTGTAAAAGTGAGTGTTTGAGTCTGTGTGTGTGAGTGGAGGTGATTTTGAGTTTTTATGCTAATCAAGTCATTGCAGGCACTCTGTAATGATAAATATTTTTGAGTTATTGTGATTGTTTAATTTTGTTTTGTGTCTTGTTCTTTCTGTTGATGCTGTAACACCTTTATTCCCCCTCTGTGAACAAAAAAGGAAGTCTGAGTCTGATATAGATATAGTTATGAATGCTTATGTGGTTTGTCTGAATATCCTCAGTTGTTTCTGATATTCTAAATTTAGAAAGTGTGAACTTAAAGGGTTAGTTCACCCAAAAATGAAAATTCTGTCATTAATTACTCACCCTCATGTCGTTCCACGCCGATTTTAAAACACTGCTTCATGAAGCTTCGAAGCTTTATGAATCTTTTGTTTAGAATCAGATGTTCGGAGCGTGTATCAAACTGCCAGAGTCACGGCCCCCAGTGGTGAACCATTGAAATTTCGAAATGTTTCGAAACTCTTATGTCATAACGAAGCCTTGTTTACTGAAATCATGTGACTTTGGCAGTTTGATACACGTTCCGAACCACTGATTCGAAACAAAAGATTCGTAAAGCTTTGAAGCTTCATGAAGCAGTGTTTTGAAATCGCCCATCACTAGATTTAGTTGAATAAAGTCGTCATTTTGGGGGTTTTTTTGGCGCACAAAAAGTATTCTTGTCGCTTCATAACATTAAGGTTGAACCACTGTAGACACATGAACTGTTTTAAATATAACTTTAATCGGATTTTATCAAAAATACCTTAACTTGTGTTCCGAAGATGAACGAAGGTTTTACGGGTGTGGAATGACATGAGGGTGAGTAATTAATGACAGAATTGTGAACTAACCCTTTAATCATAGATCATGATTTCTGCTTGAAAATGTCTGTATACAAGTTTTACCCACAAATATGTTTTTATGTTCAGTTGGTGAATAAGAGCCACTTCATTTACCTTATGCACAAAAACAGAAACTTCAAGTGCACCTTCCTTATCTTAAATTCCTTGTCTTAGTGGTGCAAAGCTGCCTTATAAAACTGAAATGACTGATACAAATTACATCGCTCTGGTGTGTGTGTGTGTGTGTGTGTGTGTGTGTGTGTGTGTCCTTCACAGCAGTGGTTATAAACTGCAGGAATAAAACAATGCTAAATGCAAAAAATAAAATGCAAGTAACCATATCATTTTGAATTGTTAGGATAGCAAAATGAAATGGCTTATAAACTTTTAAAAGTGAAATATCCAGTTGTTGATATCAAACTCTACGGTGTCATCTGTCACTGTTGAAGCTCGCCAAATTAGACAGATGCCAGTGCGGACAGGTTGCATGACATGCCGTTATCCTTGATAGTGCACAGTCCAAGATAAGAGAAATAACTATAAATTGCATATTTTAAATTTTGGTGCTGTGTTGGGTGACCACTTGATGTCCAAATTAAAATTTAGGTCCTGAACCAAACGAGTTGCGAATTGGTGCTATAAGGCTGTAAATGAGCTTGTGTCTTTAAAAGTGGAGTGGAGAGGAGAGGGCCAAAGCGAGGGAGTGAGAGAGGAGTGGTTTAAGTAGTGCTGACGACAGGCCTTTGATTCTGAGCATGCCCATTAGAGGGAGCCATAAATCCTGGGCTCTCTGGACTGCCTGTGTCAGCAGTCCATGGAATGAATTGATATTAAACGCGACAAAAAGCCTCTTTAATTCTGCCTCCACCAGCCTCTCTCTCCCTCTCTCGCTTCTTCTCTTCCTTGCACTCTCTTTCTCTCTCTCTCTCTCTTTCCCTCCATTTCTTCTCGCTGCCTCCCCCTGTTCTGGACGGTAATTGAAAAGAGGGAGGAGAAAAAAAAGCCCAGTGAAGCCAAGCCTGTCATCATAAAAACATCTGCAATTACATCCGCTCTATTCATTATTTATGAAAGTCATTAATTAAATATTACTCACAAATAGCAATAGCATTTTCCCCCTTTTTTACCCCCATGTTGTCTTCAAAATGGGCACGTTTTCTGCCAAAACATCACAATGCCGTCTGCAGTAAACATTTATGTTTAGACATTAAGAACGATTATGACGATTATGTTAGCGTATTTGCGCCGTGGCCAATCCCTGTAGGCTCAGAGTGGCCTTTATTTTTTTACACAGGCGGAAATCTACTTGTACCGCGTCGGCGTTGTCACCGCACACCTTAGTGCTGAAATAATGGAGATAACTTGATTCACTTTCAGGCAAATGGGATATTCTAAAATGGCCTCCTTTCTCATTTTTATTGGCCTGTCTAAAAATGTCCCGTAATGAGAAGAGGAAGTGCTGTCACAGAATGACATCACCCCCACACATGATGCGCTAAAACTGTAAGCGGTGGGATTTCAGGTGCCAAATTGATAAGTTAGACCTGTTATTCCCAAAATTGTAAAGATGAGGAACGATACATCAAGTGAGGAGCTCCGTGGCGTGACGCTCTTTTAAAACGAGCCGGATGACATTCTAAGTAGGGAGCCGGGCCGCTCTGAGAGCACCGACCAGCGCCAGGTACAGCTGTTGTAACTCTTTCACTTAGCAGGGCCCCTACATGGAGGCTCTCAGCCGGTACGAGGGGCCGCGCTCACGACACGTTCGTGATGGATTGAGTCGGGGAAAGCCATCATCTGGTCGTGCACGCGCGTGCTGAGCGAGGTGGGCCTCGCGTGATTAATGATATTTGCCTGGAGTCATCGAAAGCTGGATTTAAGTATTTCGGATTTAAAGTAACATTCGTCTCTATTGTTCACAGCGAGAGAGGCATTAGTCAAATTCAGCCACGTCTCGGCAGACGACGACGCTCCAACCCCTGGAGCACGCTGTGTAACAGTGCGGTTGTCTCATTCTCGCTTCGACAAATTATTCATGCAATTTTCGCCCGTTTTGTCTGATTATCTACAAATCTCTCTCACAACTGAGTTTATCATCCTGCCAAAATCATTTATTTCTCAGTAGTATTTCCTCTGAGTAAATGTTTGATGAATTGCTGTCATTACGGCTGTTTTTAAAGTGCAAATATATTCTGCCAAACATAGGGCTTTGTTTATCATGGTAATTTTGCAAAAAAGAAAAAAAAAAGCAATATACATTTTCCATGTTAAATAAGACCTCAAAACATGACAATATCTGCTGGATCTGATAAAATGATTTTCGGTAAAGAGTAAAACTTTTTTTTTTTTTAGGTAATTTTCAGTCAACTACCTTTTTAAAGTCAAATAACAAAGCCTCAAGGCCAAGTTGTAAGGGCATGTTTCTTTTTTCTCCCATATTTTGAGTTCCACGTTCCCAAGGTGAAGGGCCGTCGATGCCATTAACAGAATGGACAGAGAGAGGGAAAAATCCCTTGTGACAACTGAGTAATGAGATGAAATGATAGACCTGGCTCGAGTCTGGCACTGGTATTTTGTAACTGTAAACGTCCTGAACTCAGCATTAAACTGACCATCTGATCCAAGACTAACAAAGATCCTCAAGGTCAAAGACTCACTCTTTCCTCTAAAATAGTGTTTCTTAAAGCGCTTAGCAAAGCATAATTTGTGCACCGTGTTTCCTTCGGCTCAAATAAATCACTCTGCGTAGATGGTCAAATACAAACGTCCCAAGTTCGACTGATACGAACTGACTTACCTTTTTCGAGTGCTGAGCCAGATATCAGCCCTCTCTGGTCAAATGCTTTCAAAAAGCAAAGGGGTGAAAGAGCAAAGATTGCACCTGACTGCCTCGCCGCTCTGTTTCTGTACGTCTGCAGCTTCTACGGATCTGTCAATGGAAATCCAATTGCCGGGAAAGCGTTCAATCCTAACTCGGTTACCTTGGTGGATAGTGGCATCCACTGTATCCACTGCTGCCTGTTTGTGCTATTTGTTTTAGGCCTAAATCATGGCAGATGGGGTGTGTGCGAGTGCACCGTGAGAAAAATATACATTTGGAATTACTCACAGCCGAAGCAAAGCCTTACTGGGGACTTCAAAGAACAGAATATTATAATTCATGCTGTAAAATATTGAGAAGCAGGAGAAATATGCAAAAGAGTGCTTACTCAGTATCTGCCCTTTTTACACACCACTTATATAGCACGCTGTCTTGCAGTGTAACTGTGCAACAGGTTTTAAAGAGACAGTTCACCCAAAAATGTAAAGTTTTGTGGCCATTTACTCAGCCTCATGCCATTCAAAACCTGTATGATTTTCTTTCTTCAGTCAAACACAAAAGGAGATATTTTGAAGAATGTTCACAATCCTTTCTTCCATATAATGAAATTAGATGGTAACCAAAGCTGATAAAACATGATAAAAATATCATAATGTGACCTAATGTGATGTATTTCAAGTCATCTGAATTTATGTTTTTACTTAATATTTTGCTTGACATCCTTCTTGTCTGATTAAAAAAAAAAAATGTATATTAAATGTCTATAGAGTTTTTAATTTTATGGATTTACATGACTTGTATAAGTCAAGAAATCACACTTTAAAATTTAAAATTGGAATGTCTCATAAACCCAGGTTTTTAAACCCTCTGCATTTTAATTATTTTGGGGGTATTTTGTTGGCTTTTTTTGCCACAAGCTCTAGATAATTTCTGACCCTGGTCACCATTCACTTTCATTGTATGCAAAAGAGCACCATGGGCCTTCTAGTATAAATATCTCCTTTTGTGTTCTGCAGAAAGAATAGTCATACAGGTTTGGAAAGACATGAGGGTTTAATTTTTTGGGTGGTGAACTATCCTTTTAATGCAGCACCCTCCATCTACATTCTTTGTCAGTAGTGATGTTTTATATGCCTTACTGTGGCTTGCCATTGTGAACGCCATTGAGGGCAATATCAGCAAAACTAAAGGGGCTTTTCTCTCACACTCACCCTTACGAGTGCTCTTCAAATGAGGGTTTTCTAATCGTAATTACACCCGAGACTGTTTGGCTTGTATCAGTGCTCATCAGGAGCCCCTCTGGCCAAATCACAGGACTCAAATCAGAATCGCAATGACACGCCTTTAATTAGAAAGTTTTGATGTCTTAAAATGCTTCTTGGACAGGATTGGGGGTTCTTTGAAGCATGGAGACATGACATTGATTATCGAAAGATGTCTTTCTGTCAGATGCTGCAAGGAGGCGCAAACAGGAAGTTAATCTTAGCTAGCGTCCTATCCTCTGTCATACAGACGAGAAATGATTGCGATGTGGTTGACATGCTGTGATACGCATGATATGTTATAGTCTGTGATCATTTGATTTGCAGTGTTATGGTCAGGATTATTCAATATTAAAGTAACTGTTCATCCCCAAAAAACGCGACAAAAAAAAAAGAAAAAAAAAACTCTCATTTACTCAACCTCATGTTGTAAGACTTTCTTCTGTGGAACACAAAAGATACATTTTTTAGGAAAATCCTGGATTTTTTTTAAAATTAAAAAAAAAAAAGAAAAAGAAAATACAATGCAAGTAATGGTATAACCATATTTTTAGAATCACTCCCGTCTGTTGAAGGATAAAAACATTGACCGCCAATAAGAATCCACAGCTTGTACCATTATAGCAGCAGAAGCCGAACTGTACATGCTTATAATGAACCTTATCGTCCGTTGGTCTGGATGCTAATATATTTATCTTTATAGTTAACTGTCTTTATAGTTATTGCTGTGAATGGGCCTTTATTCACTCAAAATCTGCTGATCTTTTCAATGGTTGATTCAATCAATTGATTCTCAAATTCAAATCACTGACTTTAAGATCTGGTTGCAGCCAATTAACGTTTTTGTATTCCACAGAAGAAAAAGTATAATGATGTAATATGATAAATGATGACAGAATTCTCATTTGTGGGTCAACTATTCATCTAAACAAGGTTCATTCCCTAATTTTACGATTGCTGAATAAGTACGTATCCCATTTGTAGACGTAAAGTCTAAAGAAAGTAAATCTCACTGGCAAAGTTCCTTGCAAAGCATTGTATTTGCAGAGATGTGCTGGGCTTAAAGAATTTCTCCTTTCCCAACCTGTCATGGTAATATGATTAGTCAAAGCTATGTGTTTCCTTGTGGTTAATGTTCTTTTCGCTCTTAGAGATGTTTCTCCACTAGTTCCTCATCAAAAATTAACAGAGAAAAAAAAAACGTAATGATAATCGCGCAGTGTTGCATTATTAAGCCTGCAATTCCTGAGTGTTTGGAGAGGGGTGAGGGTGAGGGTACTCATCACGCTGATTTGAGGCCTCTCAAAGGACGCACGGGGTGTTGTTTATGAGGATAATGAGCCCTTCATCTCACCCAATACAGCGTACAATGGGCTCATTACAATTAAAATGGCTGAAAAGCAGGCCTTGTGGAAGCAGGCAATGAGCATGATGAGAATTCAGTGGGAACGTTTGGAGGAATGGTGTATTAACAGGCCAGGAAGTCATTCTTAACCCTAGTGGCAGCTGAATTATGTTCCATTACTGAATTGGACCTAATGCTTTTTCTGCCAAACATATTGCTCTTGATGCCCACTTCAGGCAAAGCGCTAGTAATGTCCACACTATTGCAAAATATCTCTTGAAACAGCTTGTTTTTCTCCTTCCTGTTGAAATTTGCTTCCATAACAAAGTTCGAATGGATTTTTGGCCCGATAAACAGAATCTTTCAACATTTATACATGCGTAAAGTGAAACACGTCCTCTAAAAAAAGACCCGCAACCTCTGATGAGCTACTAGGATCATCAGAACGACCCATTCGTGGCTTTGTATGCATCACTGTCTTCAGGCTATAAAAGAATAATGCAGTTATTGATTTGAGCATTTCAGCTCATATGTTTCCACCTCGCCCAGCTCTGCTGCCCAGATTAATTTTTGAATCTTCGATTCATGGGCACATATAATGAATAGAGGTGATTCATGTCATTGCTTTTAAATGCTTAAATTGATGTGGTTCCCAGCTGATTGATAGTGTAACACTGGCGCACAGTCTGCGTTAGAGCTGCACGTTTAATCGTTAAAAGATCGCAATCTTGATTCAAACACCTGCGCAATCTTATTCCTAAATGACAAAGATTCTCCTATGTCTATTAAACCATTGACAAAATCACACCGGAACATTCAGATCTACGTTGGCTCTGCCGCTGAGCCAGAGAGAGCAGTTGTCATGTAGTATAGGTATTAAACAGCTTCACAGTCTTTTCAACCACACAGAATCATTATTTCTGTGTTACAAATATTCAAATTATCACAGAAATACTGGGATAAAAGTTTATAGTTCAATATAAACACTGATGTCTAGGGTAGCGATTACTTTTGAAATAACTTGGCTCTTCTTCAAATAACAATTGTATCAGTTACATCATTTCAATACATTCATTTGAAAACAAGTGAGTGAATCATTCATTCAAGATATTCGTTCAAAAACGCTGATTCATTGAGTAATGAAACAAGTGAAGTATTTATGAGTCATTGAATCATCCATTCAAAAATATATATTTTTTAAATAATTCATTCAAATTAATTAAACATTTTTAAATAGACTGCAGCAATTAACATTTTGTCAGAACCTCTAGTAAATTACATATTATTTTGTTTAGTTCGACTTCGTGGAAGAATCACGATCTCTATTTGAAACAAAGAAATCGTGATTCTCAATTTATCCAGAATCGTGCAGCGCTAGTCTGTGTCAGCAGTTATGTCTTTCAGAAACGTGTATTGATCATGTTTGGGTGCACCATTTTACTTTTTTAACTTGGTATTGCTTTCGTTTGATAGCATTATGGTTGATTTGCATAAGTCTGTCCCTCAGCATTAATTCATTACATTGTTGCAAATCCGTTTTGGTTATAAGCTTCGTTTAAAGTTCTCTGCCGTAATGTGCTTTGCATTAATCCAACCTTTACTGTCAAATGTTGCACACAGTAGCCTGAAATTATACGACTGGAAGCTTTAAGAGTGTAAGAGTCCCAGAGGAAAAATTACGGACCGCTTTTACACACCCAGTTCCACCTACTTGGTCCAGGAGAGACGAGGAGCAGCGGCTCTGTAATCTGTTGTTCATTTTCACTTCATTTTTCTCCAAAGTGACATCTACTGTCCAGCAGGTGGTACCAAACATTTATCTATCCTCTCTCCCACGCCATCCAGCCTTCAGAAGATTTAGACACCCCAAACAATAGGCTCTCCAGAGACGCCTTTAGTCTGCAACACATAAGTAAACACGCGGCACTGATCCAGACGAAAGGAAAAGACAAACTGAGGTGTTTTAGACACAAAAGTTTCAGTGCAGCTGGACAAGTTTACAGTTTTTCTCCGCTGAGTTGCTGACATTTTCAAATCTCTTTCTCTCTACTTTGTCTACGAGTCGACATTCCCTGAGTGTCATGCATCGTTTCAATCAAACACTGTAAAATGTTGGGGCTGGTCGTTAATCCTCCTCTCACCCGTTTAATGGCCGCAGCAAAAATGGAGTCGTAAAATTCCCTCTTTTTTTATCTTATAGAAGGCGGAAAGTGGGGAGAGGGACCCTGGTAGTGGGGTGGAAGGTGGTATTTACTTCCAGCATAGCTTTCAGTGCCCGTATGGCATGAAGTTACCAATGTGAATTGCTTGAAGGTTCTCTAATTGGTGAGAGGAGTGTAATATTGAACGAAAGTCAACACAGACCTTTTCTAAATGCGTGCTGTAGCCTTTTTGGTTAAAGATTTGGGCTGGAAACTAAATCTCCAGTGAGTAAAAAAGCAAAAAATTACTGTATTTATACAGGTTTCCTGAACACTTTCCCATTTGCCATTGATTAGACAAACAGCTAACCCAAAACTCATGCCATTGGTTGAGCCAGAGTTTTTTTTTTTTTTTTTTGGATAATGCCATTATTTTTTAGTTACTGCTTATTAATAGCTTTTTTTCTTTTCCTTTTTTTGACATGGAAATATCGCACACTTCAGCTTTAACCTCAATTTGCTCCAGGTGGACTGTCCCTGAAAAGTCGTTTTGTATATACAAGAAGTCTCAGCTAAATATAAATGAGTAAATTAGTGGAACAAGCCGGATGGCTGGCTGAGGAACCGATTCCTAAGAGGGTGAGAGTCCTCTCCGTACGCTACGGTGTGCCAGCTTACGGCCCTGGATAGTGCTGGAGTCAGTGGTTCTAATTTTGTCCTCCCGCTTCATTCTCTCAGCATCGTTGCCGGTGTGATAACTTCATCGCTAAACAATTAAAAACCCACCTTCCATTTCCGTACATGTCGGCACAAGAAGCAGCAGAGGAGCTTATTATGTGGGGACTGCGCAGGCAGCGATGCATGTAATGCAGACGACGCGAGCGGGAGAGTGCGAGAATCGTCTGGGAGCGGAGACTGTTTGCGGAACATTTGTACATGCGAGAGGCTTTTGATGTTGTGTTGTGAAAACACATGTTAGTGCTCATTATAGCGCTGTTCCTCAGCCCTTCATTTGTATATTGTGCTGGGCACGGGCACTGAGGAGGAGCCATCTACCCTACAGAAAGTGTGCACCCTCTCTCCACATTCCCCCATTCATCATATTGACACCAGCGCAGCTACTTTTGTGAAATGGAGAAAAATGGTTAAGTCAGCTCTTTCCCTGAGCCTCTTGCAAGTATGTGTGTGCGTGTATATTTCTGTGCACGCTTGTATGAGGAGTTTGTGCGTGTGATGAGCATTGGCTGGTGTGATTTGAACATGACGTGCGAGACAAGAATTCTTTTTTAACACGCTGAATGAATTTCATTTATTTATTTAATGGTTGCAAAACTTGCTATTTGTTTTGCGGAATTTTACATACAGACATTCAAGCCAATATATACACACACATAGGTTGGCTGGTTGACTGGTTGGTTGGCTGGTTGGCTGGTTGGTTGGTTGGTTGGTTGGTTGGTTGGCTGGTTGGTTGGTTGGTTGGAAAATAAATGAATTAATTATAATAATAAAAAGCTTTGATCAGATTGGCTGGCCAATGTGTGTGTGTATATCATAAATAATATAAGTAATAGTATTCCAGTTCACTAATAAATGGTGGGCTGCTTATAATCACATTGGTTGGACAGGGACAAAAATGCCCAACCAGTCTGATAACCATCAATTAGTGGACTGGAAATATAATCCCAAATGAAAGAATGGAGAATAAATGTGGTTAAGCATTTAATAGTCTTCCTCATGGGCTCATACATACAAAGTACATGAGAACAGGAAAACATTCAATCTTCCATATATGAGCAACTGTGTTTAATCCCTAACAAGTCATAATACGTGCATGGAGACATTGTAAAATTGTAAAATTGCAAAAAAGCAAGGTGTTAAATGGTTCAAACCTATCATTACGTCATTCCGAAATCATACAGACGTCTGTCTCGCTCTCTCTCTCTCCATTTCTGTCTCGGTCTGGCCCGCTGTTTTGCAATATTCTCAACTAATACTGAAATTTTATCAGTTTCCCAATCTACTGTCTGATTGAAGACTGAGGAGGACATTAACATACATGGTCTGTCACACACTAGAAGACACAAATAAATGAGCAAATTTCCATTTCCTCACATGTCACCTTCATTTATGCCTGATGCTTTTCAAAAATGGACAGATTGTTCTCTTCTGTTTGGTACTTCCAAATAATTTTTAACTATACCCCAGCTAATACCAAATATAGCAATGTTTCTATAATGAAGAAAGTTTCCTCAGTATGCACTTACACTTACCGTCTCAAATAGGTTCACAATTTGCTGACAATTTGTTTGCCTTATGTGTGTGTGTGTCCACTTGCACATGTGTTTGTGTATGTGTGCATGCTAAAGAGACTATGATAGAGCCATGGACCAATTACACCTCTTTTCCTCTGCGATTGTTATCTTAAGGGCTGTTGATTAGTCTTTGTTAGGAATGTTTAATCTTCATTAAAGATTTAAGGGGAGAAAAATCACTTGAGAAATTCGGAAATTAAATATTTAATGAGCTAATTCCTATCTGTGGCTCACACCTTTACCCAGAGCTCAGTGTTTCTCATTGTCGTTAGCGATCAGAGGTCATTTTAAAACCTTTTACAGAGTAGGACATTAAAATGGATCACAGCTCATTTTTCTTGTCCACTGCAAGCACTGGACCGACATATCAGACTGTGAACTTTTAAAGTCTCCTTCTTTAAGGTTAAATCAACTAATTATGAGACTGAGATTTTATACCCTGAAGATGTCCGAAATTGAAATGAAGCTGAACCAGAGTGGGAAGATTTTGTGCTGATTATCTGTACTTGCTCATAAGTTAATTTGGGATGTGTGTGCTCGCTTGAGTTTGTTGTGTGTCCGTCGGAGTTGACTGATGGATAGATGTTTTAACTCACTACAGAAGTTCCGCTTAGTTGCTCGGCTGTTTGCTGACACCAAGTGCTCACATGCCAGTTTATAGGGCCTCGCGTGGATATTGAGAGGTGTCCGTGAGCGGAGAGGTGGCCCGCTCGCTCTCTGGCACTGCGAGCGAGACTCTGAGACTGAGGAGCTCGGACTCCCTTCGTGTCACACGGTATTTGTCACATTTCAGTGAAGTGAACCAGGAAATTTGCTGGGCCATTGCTCAGGAGAAGAGGCGAAAGAGAGATAGGTCCTGATGATAGAGAGGGGTGGTGTGTGAGTATGTGTGTGTGAGGGAGAAAAGAGATTGATAGAGGCAGTAGGCTCCATCTGACATCTGCTGAATTGTCCTCTTTACAGTTTGGCACCATAAGGACATTTGAACTCATGGGTAGTGGCTACATGTAGACTGTATTCACGCTTCCAGGCTGACCACTCCGCAAGGGAAAAACACATTTTAGCCATTGCATGTCCATCTGTTTCATACAGTTTGAAATATAAATGGCTTACCCTTCTGAAAATACCAGCATGGATTTGTATCCTGTTCCAGTGCAAGAGGTCACAAGTTTGAATTTTGCTCAACTGACAAGATTGTTTTGTAGATACAGTACTGAGTCGATTTTTTATAAGTCTCTTAATAAGTCTCTTATGCTCTCCAAGCCTGCATTTACTGTATTTGAACAGTAATATTGTGAAATATTATTACAATTTATAATGACAGTTTTTTTTAAATGTTATTTTCTCCTGTCATATAGCTGAATTTTCAGCAGCCATTACTCCAGTCTTCAGTTTCACAAGATCCTTCAGAAATAATTCTCAAGAAACATTTCTCATTATTATCAATGTTGAAAACAGTTGAACAGTTGAAAACAGTGCTGTTTATTTTTATTATTTAATTTTATTAATATTATTTTTTTTTTGTGGAAACTATAATACCCTTTTTTTTTTGAATTCTTTGTGTATTAATCTCTTTATATATATATATATATATATATATATATATATATATATGTATGTATGTATGTATGTATATGCAACCGTTCAAAAGTTTGGGGTCAGTAATTGGGGTCAGTAATATATATATATATATATATATATATATATATATTTATGTATGTATATTTTTGCATGTATATGTATATATATAAAATGTATATATAACGATTGCATATACATTTTAATTACATATTGTCTGTACAGATCGTATTTCAGTAACTGTGTTTAAATTGAATATTATTTTTTGATTTCACTGAAATGTGGGGAATTATATTTTCCTTCATCTGCAATTTTTCCTTCACCTGTCATTTTCATTTTTATACACCACCCCCTTTTACCTTTCTCAGTCAATTACACTTTTTTTTGTATTTTCTAATTAATTTATATTTGTTTTTTGTTTTGTTTTTTTACACTATTTTTGTTTTAGTTTGCACATTTGTATGAAAATGCTTTGGTAATATGATTATAAAATATTTGCCATGCCAAAAAAAATGATAGAGAAATTGAACATTTGTCTTTGTCAGACCTTTGTTGACTTTTACAGTTCAAGTTCACTAGTGATGTGAAGAACGATTCTGAACTTTAGCATTTTAAAGACTGATAAGGGGAAGATTTGATGTGAATAGCATTTGTAGCATTTCTTGTTCAGTTGCCCAACCTTCAAAAAAAATCGACTCAATGTAAAGCATTCCTGACCATCAGAAAGCAACAGGCTGGTTGCTGTTGTCAGTGCTGGTTGAGGAAAAGGCCTCCATTGTGGAAAGGAGGCCTATTGACCAGGCCTGTAAAAGGAAGCTGCACATGTTCATTTAGCTGGTCTCCCACTCCTGGGAGGCCATTGATCGCCTCAGAGTGAGACTGTAATCTGCGTGATTGTAACGTAAAGAGGGGTTTCAACGGAGCACGGGCACATTTTATCGGAGGTGGAGAGGACCCTGGGGGAGGGGATGGGGGTCTCAGGGGCAGTAGAGAAGATGGAGATTGGGGGGGATCGGGCTCTTAAAACGAGCTGAGGGTGAGTTGTTAAGTCATTGATTACTTGCCGACTGAGATTACAGAGGTGTAATGGCTGCGCGCAGATAACATGGCAAGTGCTTTCTCTCGCTCTCAGCGAGCATGTGTGTTCTTGTGCTGCTGCTCTTGTTCTTTAAAGGAATAGTTTGCCCGAAAATGAATAATGTCAACATTTATTCACTTTCATGTTGTTCTGTACGGTGTTCTTCTGAAAAGCAGACAAAAAAGAATTTCTTTTCTTATATTTCATATGTCAAGGCTTTTGAAGCTATATAATACCTTTGTGTGAGGAACAGATCAAAGTTATTTACAAAAAATGGCATTTGCACTGTATATTGGCGTGCACAATATATGGTCAACATTTCAGTTATCAAATGATTTGTTTTTAATCTGTCTTAACAATCAATGTTGGATATGTATCTGTTGATATTGGATATTTAATTGTTCATGCATATTTTCCCTATTTTTATATTTAGATTACCTTTGCTGTCATCTAACACTAACAAGTTAATCTAACGGACAAATAAACTAATAATTCGTTATTAAATTATGTAATATTTTGCTAATTTCAAAATAAATAACTGTTGTATACTGTATATCATAATGTTGTGATTCCTGAATTCTCTTGTGGCATTTCAAACAGTTGACTTTAAAGTAGTGTTTTCATTTATTTAGGCAAAGTAGGGTAGAATTTTAATATTAGTCATTTATTGTTTATTGACTATAACATGAAAATAATGATCGACTTATCGAAGTCTATCATATGGCTTCAGAACATTTGAAATATAGCAAACGATTCATATGAAGCATTTTCTATTTGTCATTTTGAAGATTGATAGCTCAAGTGGCTCCTTATTTTCATTATATGAAAAGAGTAGCCAGGGTAATCGTAAAATTCAGGTTTGCAATGATATGAGGGCAAATAAATGGTTCGTATCGGGTGAACTTTTCCTTTAAAGAAAGCTGCCCTTTTGTTTTTGGCTGGCGCTGACATCCTGCGTCGTGGTTCTCGCTGTTATCCTTATGTCAAACAATAACACAACCATTATGAAATCCCTGTTGGTTGCAGCGGAATGATCAGAGCCCTCTGCAAGCATAATTGACGTGTTTGCTAACGCCACAGAGGTGTTCGAAGAGGGACTAAAATGGCAGTATCATAATTTCAAACTTTAACAAAACAAATTGTATTAACATGGCCAGCCAGCCCTAATGGTACGGACTGGAGATGCGGTGCTTGTTTTAGCTGTAAATTGCACTCAGCAGGGAGTCCCCTGGGCTTCTGGCCATTTACACTCCTAATGAGTTATTGGGCACCCAAGAGCAGTGGCTCTAATTGCTTTGGCTTTTTCACTCCAGTCTTCCAAACTGGAGGCATTAGCTTCCTGGGCAAGAGGACTGAGAATGAGGGGAAAAGCAGGAAAACAAGACAGCTGTTGATGCCTTGATCACTTAAGTTCATTGTCAGGTAAAAGAGAAGGTACACGAGGAGATTCAGACGTGGTCTAACTTTCCAGGGTCTTGTTTGTTGATTGGTCCAGAGTTGGAGGATCCAAGCCTAGAATTAGCCAGTCTCTATGTGCTAAATTGGACGAATCAAGCCTTTTTTTTTTTTTTTTTTTTTAGGGTTGCTAGATTCTCATTCATGCAGTAGAAAAAAGCCTCTGTTTCTGTATGTTTAAAGTAATACAATTACACACATGCCTCTATAGTGCTACTTTCCCTCTAATCTTTCAACAAAAGACGGTGGCATATTATTCTTTCACTGTTTGAATTATTGATGTAATGAACAGCCACACGGGACTCATTAGAAAATGGAAATGTCTCTATATACTGGAATGTGAACCATTCTAAAAGGCAGCGTTGAGTATGTCTATTTAACAACCATTTCGAACATGCAACAAATACAAATACTCTTCACTGCTGAGTGCAATTGCCATCATGTCTTTTATAACGTCTAGAGATAACTATTTGTATTGCCTTTATGGATTTTGCACTCCACCACAGACACAAAGCTATACCTCACGCTCAAAGCCCAAAGGAACCGGCTGTTTCTGCAGGCCATCAACCTCAGAGAGATGCTCAAGACCAAGCTAAGAGGAGTCACGCATCAGCTTGACCCTGTAAGGTGCGCCTCAGAGGGTTAGGGTAAGTCAGCTGCCATCGCCAACCCCTGGAAGAAGTAATTGACAACGTGGCACGCCAATGTAGCACGCCGACCGTGCAGATGAAAATAGGAGTGCCTGCATTTTTAATGGTCGTCCATGACCACAGCAACCAGGGTTTGTTATGGCCCATCCAAACTGTCATAGAGTGGATCAAGCATCCGATGTGCCCTGCTCCTGTTAGTCTGCTTAATTATTTAGTGTGTATGTATTTACAATAGGTTGAGAAAGGCAAGAGAGAGTGGTGCAGTGTACATCTATAGCATGCATAATACATGATCCCGCTAAAGGCAATATGAGAAGGGGTGGCACACACTCGTATTTTGGGCTCTTCGTCGCATGGGAGTTATTGTACAGAAACGCGCCATTGGAAAACCTCATCCCACAGATTACCCGTCCTCATCACGCAAGATTCTCTCAGTGACATCGGTGGGCTGAGCTTGAGAACAATCTACGATGCTTGTTTTATTGGCTTGTTCTGGCTGTCTGAAACAACAAGGAGCGTTATGTAAAAACACTGGCGTATTGTTGACTGCTGAACTGGAAGGTTTTTTCTTGGGAGAGCCGGAGTTCAGACGGGAGGGGGTTTGCTTTTGTTAAGCATGCTCTGCCTTTTCACTTCTGCTTAAGTTCCTCCTTTAATCATGAGCGTATAATTAGAGAGGCCTGCAGTATGCAAATGCATTCGCATTTTCTCCAGGTTGTTATGCAAACTTATTAAAACGTATTAAAATCATGGATAATTGCAGAGGAGCCTGTGGTGAAGAGGAGTCAGATTCATTTTTTTGCCTAATGGTAATGGGGGACAACATAGATCGCTTTTCCTCGTAATGGGTTAAATTAAGGGTTAAATATGCTGAATTGCTAGGATGCAGTGACCCGCTAGTATCAGGAAAGTATCCATCATGTGCTGTCAGTAATATCTGATTACAGAATAGATCTGAATGCAGTTTTTCCCCTCTGAAGGTCTAATGCAAATGATTAAACCTTTGCATTACTTACGCTTCAGAAGCACTGTGTTATTGTTTGGATTAAATACAATAGAGATGAATGCAATTTTAAATATAGCAATCATCAAGGGTGGCAAAGAAAAGGTTTTGACTTGACCTTTTTGTCTCCAAAAACAAAAACAAATGAGAGATGCACACATACATGATTTGTAATATCGAGTGTCCTTTTGAAAAATGGAGAGCAAAAGGTGATTTATTCACCAGCACTTTTCTTTTGACTTTATACTCTATAATCACGTTTTGAGTCAATGTTTTAGAGTCTGCTGATTCTGGACAGGATCAAGACCTCAGCAATAAGTGATCCCCTGTGATATTGCTGTGTAAACTCTCTTACCGTCGCCTCTATAGATCTAATGTGGTACTTGAAAATCCATTTCTGCTATAAATATTCAAATCTGTGCCTTTCAGGTCTAGAATATCACATTTAGCAAGATCAATATCACTTTGCCTTTGAAATAAAGGAGGCACATTTAGTGTATACTAGGGCTTGTCACGGTACCAAAATTTCAGTAGTCGATACCAGTCAAATTTCATGATTTTCATTCATATTAATTTCGATACCACATAAAAAAGCGTGTTTCTATTTTGAATGCCCTGTGGACTTTTAGTAAAAACATTCTCATATTTATATATATATATATATATACACGCTTTTGAATGAACGCTCGCTTTTCACTTTTGCTTTTAAATTCGCAATCACACAAACATAGGCCTATAATTTGGAGCATCAGGGAGCCACTATCAATATGCAGTGTATTGAAATCAGAGGGTTGGGGTGGTGCCGCGATGACCAAATAATGTAATTGGTGTCCGGCTGAACATCGTGCAACACTGGTAACACCAACTGCCGCAGCGAGCCTAATGAATATTCCTAGCATTCTCCTAATCCAAAATAGATAAAATGAAATAATATTTTCATATTTAGATAGATAAAACTACTAGATAGATAAAACTACTCTATTGTTCATTGTGGTGGGAATGTTTTACATGTGGGAATGTTTTTACAAAAATGTACTTCCTTTTAATGGGACCATGAAATCTTTGCTCAAAGTTGAAGAAACACACTTTTTTTTTTTAGTGGTATTAACTTGATACCGCAGTACTAGTATTTTTGACGTCGCTAGCGGATATCACCCAATTTCCTTATAATTTCCTGGACACCACTGCAGAATTATGAAAGATGAATTCCTTAATTCAGTTTTGTAATTTCAGATCCCTTCAATGGATTCTCCATAGCTTGAGTGCTATCACCAGCCAATTTATCATTCTGGGATGCAGCCAAAATGGGACTGAGTCTGCAAACTGTTGCTTTATTTATGAGTGGGTGATTTAGAGGTGAGGTTTTCTTTCCTGCCCATTTCAAAGTGCAGGGGACTGACAAGCGGCTAAAAAAAAAAGAGCTACAGGCTGAGGTTCAATGGCGGCATGGAGCTCAAAGACTCCTGTAGTAGATAACAGCTTGTAGCTCTGCCACTGGCCTTAGCATGTTTGAACCTCTGACCTATGCCCTTAAGCAATATATTGGCAGTGGCAACTTAACCCCATATAGGTTTAAAATTTAAATGCATCAGGTTCAGCAGATAAAATATCTATGAGATTTTATAATGTGAATTTCTTCCCAGGGCTTCAAGAACAACCTCAGCCAACTTTGCCATCAAATTTCCCTTGCAAGTTGTAATATTATCCATTCTTCAGTTTTACTTCCTGTTCTGCCGTGTAAAAAATGATGGGGTTGAGCCACAGGAGCGGCAAAGCCAATTACATTGCAGAAATCTGATGATGTTATTCTAGGCATGATTTATGGTAATTGACCCCTTGCTGCGATGGTCATAATTAATCTGCCTCGTCACTTGTGGAAAAGGCCAACTGCTGGAGTGTATATATATTGCGTAGCTGTGGGATCCTATTGTCTCTCAGCGACGCAGTGAGTTGAGCCGTTCTGTCTGAATCAGCGCCTTTGTCCCCCTTAAGCCACTCTCTGCAGCCCAGAGCCAGGTTTGCTCCTCTCTTTTTGTTGTTCTCTCCCTCCTCAACTTTTCTCTCCACCATCTTTCACACCCTCATACGCACAGCGCTGCACTCTTTTCTGCTGTGTCCCTGTCCCCTGCGGCTGTGGTGACCGGGGGGTGGAAATATGGAGGGAATGAAAGGAAGAGAGATGGGGGTGGTGGGGTGAGGGGTTCTCAGAACAGAGATGGCGTTTCCTCTCCTCTATGGGTTTGGATTAGCATTTGTGCGGTTGGCTGGCAACTCCAAACAAGCCTATCAGCGGATGGCTTTGATCAGTGCTGCCGCGGAAGCACTGTAGCTAATGAGGGTACGGGGGCCTGTGAGTTACTGTGCCCATCACTCCTCACGTGGCTGTCTGTGGCAGCGCCAATTCGCCGCTGGCTCCCATGACAGCTGATTGCGTTTCCCAGCTGAAATCTTAGAGCACTCCTCTACGACAAACCAACCCACTCGCAAAGTCAGTCTACCTGTTCCCTCTTTGTTGAAGTCAAATTGTCTAATGACATTTTATTTTTATTTATTTATTTTTTAAATTGAACATAGAATTTGAAAAAGTTTTGGGGACATCTAACTTTATCAACTTTTTGTGGTTGATCAGTCTTTTTCCAAGCAATTGCAAGCTTTCAAACTTTTCAAAGGCGCCACCTATATATAAGGTCTCTATTTGAGGGGGGATGCAGGGGGAGGGCATCCCTTTTGTTGAAAGAAAAAATGACAAAAAGCATCCCCTCTATAAAACCACCATTCCCCTTACCATCCCCATTAGATTAACAATGTTGAGTAGCTATTATGTAAAAGTTATGCAAATAAAATATTAAAATTCTCTACATATGATAATTAACAAACTATAAATAACATCTATTGACCAATAGAACTCAATATTGCAACGGGCTGCACACTGTCAAGAAAGCTTTAGTCATTTTTCACGCAGTTCAAAATGGCCAAGAGAACAGTTCAAGTACAACTTTTGACATTATTTAAAAAGAAGAAAACAGAAGGTATGATATTTCTTTGATCAGTGTTTAAGGATATTCCCCTGACATAACATTAGAAAGAATAATGATCATAGCTAAAGTGCGTTGATTTAGTAAGGGGTCATTGCGTTGAATTATTGAAAGTGAATGCAATCACCAAGGTTTTTTTTATATTAGGTAAATGTACTTGTGTTTATTTATTTATGTATTTATTTAAATCGGTACGGAAACCATTCAAGCCACAGCTAACAAAGACTGTACCGCTAATAGCTTGACATAAGCACTCAAGCAGCCGACCGCTAATAGCTCGAAAGCAGCACTTTTGACTGAGTTTCTGGCTGTTTCTGTCCAGTTATTTAGAATAAAAGGATGCATGCTGTACATGTGACAGTGAAGGATGAGAGACGATTCTGAAAGAGGGATGGGGGGATGCATGTGTTCCATTCAGAAATTATGACCCTCTTCTTTCTGTCTGTACCATCCACTGTTAGAGCTTTGGAGCCCTGAAAGTGTGGGGCTTAAAAATATGGAACATTTGGAACTCGTTTATGGTGTTGTTTTTGTTTTTGTTTTTTAATAAAAATAAAAAAAAAAACCTGTTGATAACAATTAGACTATAAATACTTCAGTGCCATCTGAAGGTATCATTTAGGTAGTTTGGCACGCAGTGTGTGTGTGTGTGTGTGTGTGTGTGAGAGAGAGAGTCTGGTGCTCAGTCATACAGTACTACTGTCGTATAAATTATTTCAAAGTTAATGTATATGCATTTCCAACTTTATTTATTTATTTATTTATTTATTTTTACGTACAGGTACAGTATACTCCTGTAGATATTATCGTAAAGTGTAAACTATATTATCGGCCAGCTCTAATTTGCTAAATGCGACTATAAGGTATGAAGATATTAAGATATTATGAACATTAACATCATGATTGCTTTGAAACAATGTGGATTTGTGAAAGCACTAAACAAATAAATTTGACTAATGAGAGAAGTAGCTATATATGCTTTGTGAATGAATCGTTCTTTTAAGTTGACTCTTTACAAAGGATGAAAAAAAATCAGTTGTTCTAGTTCACAAAACTGGATCTGAATGATTTTTTTCATGAATCAGACTGATATTGACTTAATGCAATGATCCACTTCATCTCCTTTGGTTTTCCATTGAAGACAAAATGTTTGGAACTGGTTTGGAACAACATGCACAAGGCTGATTAAATGATGCCAATGTTTATTTTGGGTGAACTAATCCTTTTAATTAATAGTATTTTTACAATATTTAACTAAACATTTATTTCATTATGAAAAAAAAACAAAAACAATCTCAAACAAATATTGCTGCAACAAATAGAATTCAAATGAGCAAATGAGAGGGAACTGATTCCCTGGTTCCCCTATAGTGACTGCATGGAAAGCAGTGTTCTGGTTCCATGTAAGGGCACTGTGAAACAAAAATGTTCTATTGACCTGTTTCCCTCCATTATGTGTGCATTGGAATCCCTGGAGCTAAATGGCAGGGGCCACTATAGAGTTCTCTCCCTTTCCCCTCCTACCTGATTCTGTGTGATCCCAATCAGTGTGAGGGCCTCCTCAAGAGCAGCGGGGTGGAGAAACGAATCTCCCATTGCTTAAATCCCGAATGGATCTGCTGAGGAGATACAGCCATGAGAGCAAGAGGCGATTTCAGTAAAATATTGATCTTGGTTAATTAGATTGCTATCTGGTCCTGGGGGTTTTGATTCTGAGTCACAAGCTGAAGACAAAGCGTTAAAAATGAATTTAAATTAAAGAAATTCAATATTTCAGCACAGAGCGTGATTATATTTTGTCCCCTTATGAACAGAGTGTGGTTTTAGATTTGACTTAGTTAGATCTCACTTGCTCTGAAACCTTTTTCTCATCCATTTTTGATTTTTAATATGCCTAAAACCACAGTTAGATGGATGTAAGCCATGTATATACTTATTGTAATCTTTCAATTTATTTTTTGAGACCATAATGTGTTTCAGGTCATGCTGCACTAATTAGATTTGTATTTTTGAGCTTGAATTTGACAGCAGAACCCACATTACACTCACGCTGTTAAAACCCCAACTATACAAGGCCTCGCTGCTAACTTTATTATGTATTACAAATGTTATTAAGAAGTACAGCAGAATCATTGTGCAGCTATGACAGCTGTCATCACTACCATATGTATAGTAGTTTGTTCAAAGGCTTCCTGAACCTTTAGTGGTCTTTTCCCCACAAAGCGTCCGTGTCTGTCTAACAAACAGCTCCTGCTCTCTGATGTCTCCTCTTTGCTGACTTACTGACAGAGCCCTTCAGTCATTTCACTTGTTCTCCTTTATTCCAGATGTTAATTAAACTCATTCATTACATTCCAGCAGTAAGAGGTCACTGTTTTGATTAGCCCATATGATACTGTCCTCTTTTTTTTTTCAGCTTTCTGGGAGCCAAAAATTAAGCTCCTCATTCATAGTGGCCTTGCTTTAAGGTAACCACTGCTATTCCAAAAGTCCATTTAATACATATTTTCATAGCCCTTGAAAGGGTATGCCTGGCTAATGGCATCAGTGTTTTTTTTTTTTTTTTCTTCAATTTAGTTAGTGTGATTTTAAAAATATGAATAAAAGTTATATATTTTTTCTTGACTTTTAAATGACTTTTAAAGTCATTATTGTGTTAAATGAGAAAAGCACCAAATAGATATTACAAAACGTAGCCTTAGAAACAAATATTCTATTTGATTCAACATAGAATTTATTACAAAAACTTTTAGGCTACAACAGCCATGAGGGTGAGTAAATGATGACAGAATTTTCATTTTTGGGTGAACTATATTTTGTTTAATTTTTTTTTTTTTTTTTTCTTTATTACTATGGAATATAAAATTATTATTATTATTTTAATGAAGTAATACTCTAAATAAGAAACTAAAACTGCCAGTAGGTTGTTCAAATGGCTGATTCATTCGAAGTAAATGGCTCTCTTTATGAATGGGCCATTGAATCATTAGTTCAATTAGTTCAAAACACGAATTCATTTAGAAACACAGCTGTGTTGCACAATCATTCTGCTATGGCTTTATAGGTAACGAAAACAGACAATATCATGTCTAAAATATAACACAATATTGAATTTTATTGAACTGTATAATCAGTAGTATCACATTTGCACTCTTGCTATTCAGAGCAAAAACGTTAAATCATTAAATGCTTTATATATACAGGTGCTGGTCATATAATTAGAATATCATCAAAAAGTTGATTTATTTCACTAATTCCATTCAAAAAGTGAAACTTGTATATTATATTCATTCATTACACACAGATTGAAATATTTCAAATGTTTATTTCTTTTAATTTTGATGATTATAACTGACAACTAAGGAAAATCCCAAATTCAGTATCTCAGAAAATTAGAATATTGTGAAAAGGTTCAATATTGAAGACACCTGGTGCCACACTCTAATCAGCTAATAAACTCAAAACACCTGCAAAGGCCTTTAAATGGTCTCTCAGTCTAGTTCTGTAGGCTACACAATCATGGGGAAGACTGCTGACTTGACAGTTGTCCAAAAGACGACCATTGACACCTTGCACAAGGAGGGCAAGACACAAAAGGTCATTGCAAAAGAGGCTGGCTGTTCACAGAGCTCTGTGTCCAAGCACATTAATAGAGAGGCGAAGGGAAGGAAAAGATGTGGTAGAAAAAAGTGTACAAGCAATAGGGATAACTGCACCCTGGAGAGGATTGTGAAACAAAACCCATTCAAAAATGTGGGGGAGATTCACAAAGAGTGGACTGCAGCTGGAGTCAGTGCTTCAAGAACCACTACGCACAGACGTATGCAAGACATGGGTTTCAGCTGTCACATTCCTTGTGTCAAGCCACTCTTGAACAACAGACAGCGTCAGAAGCGTCTTGCCTGGGCTAAAGACAAAAAGGACTGGACTGCTGCTGAGTGGTCCAAAGTTATGTTCCCTGATGAAAGTAAATTTTGCATTTCCTTTGGAAATCAGGGTCCCAGAGTCTGGAGGAAGTGAGGAGAGGCACACAGTCCACGTTGCTTGAGGTCCAGTGTAAAGTTTCCACAGTCAGTGATGGTTTGGAGTGCCATGTCATCTGCTGGTGTTGGTCCACTGTGTTTTCTGAGGTCCAAGGTCAACGCAGCCATATACCAGAAAGTATTAGAGCACTTCATGCTTCCTGCTGCTGACCAACTTTATGGAGATGCAGATTTCATTTTCCAACAGGACTTGGCACCTGCACACAGTGCCAAAGCTACCAGTACCTGGTTTAAGGACCATGGTATCCCTGTTCTTAATTGGCCAGCAAACTCGCCTGACCTTAACCCCATAGAAAATCTATGGGGTATTGTGTAGAGGAAGATGCGATATGCCAGACCCAACAATGCAGAAGAGCTGAAGGCCACTATCAGAGCAACCTGGGCTCTTATAACACCTGAGCAGTGCCACAGACTGATCGACTCCATGCCACGCCGCATTGCTGCAGTAATTCAGGCAAAAGGAGCCCCAACTAAGTATTGAGTGCTGTACATGCTCATACTTTTCATGTTCATACTTTTCAGTTGGCCAAGATTTCTAAAAATCCATCTTTGTATTGGTCTTAAGTAATATTCTAATTTTCTGAGATACTGAATTTGGGATTTTCCTTAGTTGTCAGTTATAATCATCAAAATTAAAAGAAATAAACATTTGAAATATATCAGTCTGTGTGTAATGAATGAATATAATATACAAGTTTCACTTTTTGAATGGAATTAGTGAAATAAATCAACTTTTTGATGATATTCTAATTATATGACCAGCACCTGTATATATATATATAGATATATATATATCTGACAGTTGCATGCAAAATGTTCATTCAGTGCTGTTGTCTGCCAAATTAAATGTCTTAAATAATTTCTGGAGAAATAATATAAAAGTGATTTCATTAATTAATCAGCATATCTTCTAATTAATTTGGTTAAAAATTTGAATCAATATTGAATTGATAGCCTTATTTATTTATTTTTTCAGGGTCAATAATTTTGTAAGTTTGGCATTGACAAAGGTCACGTGACCGAAACGTTTGCTCTTTTTTTTTTCCAGTAAATTTTATTTTTTTGTCTCACATTTGATGTTTTTTCTTCTTTGGTGGAGTGTGCAGACTCTTTTGAAATGATTCACTATCAGGGTCAATAATGCAGCATGAAAAGCCTTGTGTATGTCTTGTATCATATGTGCATGTAAAGATGCTGTGTGCTTTCTGGTTTTTGGATCAATAGTAATGTAAGACTTTAACCGATGAGCGAACCGTCTTTGACTCTAATCATGGTGACAAACCTCCCTCTTGATGTCATCCTTTTGTTATTGTGATTGAGAAATGTCAAAAAGGACAGACATTGTCTATTCAGTACACCGCTCTCTTCAACGGCCTGACCAGACAATAATCACAATAGCGATCTTTCTGCTTTTCACTTTCAAGCAAAAGTGCAATGAAGCCTTCCCATGATTATGTGTCAGCCTCCTCAAGAATAACATGCTCGTTAATCGACTCATCACTTAATGAATGAGGGCCATTAATTGATTAGCAGCGATGCTGATTCGCCCTCTCAGCCGGGGCTTATTGCTTCTCTTTCTGTAAGATGAAGTAGCTCAGAGGGGCGCCCGCTGAAACCACCGTGTAGCTTTGCTTGGTGCAGCGCACTATCGATTTGACGTCCCTCCCTCTTCCTCTCTACCCGTTCAGAGGGGGATCTGAAAGCTGCTGAAACGCCGCTTTCCTCAATCCCAGAGGGCCCTTGGCCCAAAATCTATTAAAGGAAATAAATAAACACATTCATTAATAGAGGCTTGTTGCTTTTTTTAGCCCTTCTCTGTAGGTGGGAAGTTGGGACTTGGCTGAGAGGAGACGCAGAAGTCTTGAGAGGTTGAGATGGGTTCGATTCTCCAGTGGCCTTTCTTATTAACGCACCTGGCTCTTATCGGAAATCTAAGGTTACATTTGCTCGGATGTGCCAACAGCATGGCCCGGGTGCTTGAGTCGCTTTCACCAAACAAATGAGCTAACCGGTATCAAGTTATCATGCACTGCTCTCTTACCTTTTAGAAGTAGAAGTCATAAAGTCATTTATATTAGCCGCTATCCAATAAGACGCTGGCATCCTGCATGGCTCAGAGAAAGAGTAGTGGTCTATTCTTCTGCTCTTTCCCATTTTTTTTTCTCTCCCCTCCTAAGGTGTGCGGCTAGAGGATTTACAATGGCTGCCATGGCACCTCAGTCTCGTCCATAAACAACCGGCACTCCTGTCTCACGTGCCTCTACGTCGTCACGGCAACATCCATCATCACAACTCTTAAGACAGTCATCCTCTTTCATAAGGAGGCTTCCTCCAGAGCCTCCTCAGACAGCTGGAGTAAATCACACTAGAGAGAGAGGAAGAGAAAGAGAATGGAAATAGCGACCGCACTCATGTAGCCTGCAGCATTGATATACAGTGTATCAATGAGTTTTTACATTTAGAAGCACCCAATGCATGGAAAATGTGATCAGATATGCAACACTAAGGTTGCGTTTAGACAGACTTTTACAAACTGGATCCAAACCTCATCCATTTTGCATGTGGTTTGAAATCGGATTAAAATCAGTTTAATACACAAAGTGACAGTGGAAACTCGATCAGATATGTGATACTATGATTTTCTTCAAACATGTATTTGACTTAAATCTGTTAGCTTTTGTAGACTGAACAGCTAAAAAAATACATATTCAGTTTTTTTACAAACTGATCCCAACTACATCTATGTGGTTTGAAATCAGATTAAAATCTGAAATGTGCTTCAGTCTGGAGTTACATACTGTACATTTATTTGTAAATGTTACAGTACTTCCTCTAAAGCATATGTTGTGGTGCTGAGTTGAGTACTATGGTGAGATGTAACTATTACCATATGGAAGTCCATGTTTTTTTTTTTTGTTTTTTTTTTTGCTGTTTTTTTAATTGCCTCCCTGTTTGTAATTTCTACATTTTTTCAGCTATATCTAACAATAACAACAACAAAATGGTCCTTGAATACAAAAAAAATGGTGAACATTTTATTTTTTCCCCCTAAATTGTCACATTTTTACTCCTTTTTTTTTTTTTTTGCGAGCAGTAGAAAAAAAATATTGGCTCCGAAAACTCAAATAGACTGCACTTCAAACTCGAATAGAGATGCACTTCAAAAAAATAGATATAGATATACTAAACACTCACGGCACTTTCTGAACAAACTGATCTGAATTCATCACTCTCAAAAGTGTGTTTAAGTCCTAAGGATCAGATAAAAAAAAAAAAACAAATCAGACGTTTGTACAGTGTGAACATCTTGAGCCACGCGGACACTCTTTACTGGATATTGCATACCTCTGCCATTCATAGAGCCTGTAGAGGGACTAGAAATAAGTCATGACAGAGTATCCGCCACTACAAAGCTCCATCCTGCATGTACAGTTTGTCTGCAGGTGTAGCTAGCATAACAACATGCATTCCCACACATCTTAATCAAAACAGTGCTGTGCTTGCAGAGGCCACATGGGAAGTTGCTATAGTGTGCATGTCTGGTTTTATGTCCGCATGGATGTTTGCTGTCGGAGAGAGAGGAGGATATATCTGCTGTATAGGACAGGAGCTCAGGCTTCTCTAGCTCAGGCCATCAGGACTGCTGCAGCTCTGGCGAGTCTATTGGACATAAAATGATGATTAAAGGGTCCTGCCCTTTAAATAGACAATCCTGTTGACCCAATTTAGAGGCAAAATCAATGCGCCACTCGGCAGATTAATTGAGACGCGTCTGATTGATTTTTTTTTTTTTTTTAAAGAAAGCTCGACAAACTGCAATGCTGCAGGGCTGCAACGGAAGAATGGAACAGCTGCCCAAAGTTGAGGTGAAGTGAAAACTTCCCTCTTGTTCTTTATGTAATGTTTGCCCCAGAGGCCTTCTCCTGTGCTGGCAATAACAAGAAGAAATGAGAAAAGCCGGATAGTACACATGTGCGCATGGTCATATATATGCATTATATGGCCAGCCTGTGGCACTGACTGTAAAATTTGATGCCTTGAGTGGTTCTGTTGGTTCATTTAGATAAAATTAAAGGTCTGCATGAGGAATGGCATCTTTTTGTAAGTGATCTCAGTGGAAGTTTGCCTTATATGTGTTAACTGGGGTTGTGCACCAGTCAGAATTGAATTAAGAATGCTTTTTAAAATTTGAATTCAATTTGAATTTTTGAAGTAGCAAACAGGATCGAGTAACTGGAATTTGAATGTAACAAAACAGAATTAATATGTATTGTTATTCAATTTATACAAGCAAAGTTTGTCTAGACAAAAACAATGTGAATGCTGACTTGATAAAGTCTTGCTCGAAAGTTTTGGGAAAAGATGACAAGCTTTGAAATTAATTAAAAAGGGATGGATGGATGGATGGATGGATGGATAGATAGATAGATAGATAGATAGATAGATAGATTGATTGATTGATTGATTGATTGATTCACCAATTCTTTGATTGTGATTTTTGCACAACCTTGGTAAAGTTAGATGTGTATAAGGTACATTGTTTCTTTTTGTCATTATATATTTCTTTACATCATAGTTTTCATTAACTCTCTGCAGCACAATGGTGCACATAATCCTGAAGGAATTGATTTTGTCCCCATGTAAGCATGTTTGCATTGCTGTTTGCACAGGTGTGAGCCGCGTGCCAATGGATAGGGGCATCATTAAGGATGTTTGTGTCTCGCTGTGTCCCAGGTGTCTAGTGCAACCCGCTCCCCAAGGTTCACTCAACACATTTGAGACCCTCTCTTCTACAGACTGAATCCAGTTAAATGGCTCATCAATAAGAGCATCTGTTTCACCTTTGGAATCAATCAATCGCTGGTTTACAGCTCGGCTGATGTGAGGTTCGTCTAAGTGCCGTCAACCTCAAACATGGTACAGGTGATCAGCGATCTTATTACACACCAAAGCCTCGTGTGCACTTTCATCAGTCCGAGTGTGGGTACACAGAGGTGTCTTTTATCACGACGGACGGAATCTGATCTTCTCGTTCAGCATAGATGGATCTCATTACTAACAATCGCACACGCTGCACGGCACTGAATGATTTGAATAGGGCCATATAATGAGACGGATGAACAAATAATTCACTTTAATAGTGACGATCCTTCTACTAGTGTGGTATGACGCGTCTGTCATTATTTTGCAGGGTTGATAGGCAGTTTGTCTCGATCCCCCTCGGGCACCGAGGACTAGCGTGGAGCGTCTAATAAAGTAGAACATCATAACGTTTTACTAATATTTAATTATGGCTTTGTGGTCCAAGGACAAAGTGGAGGAAAGTGCACGGATTGCAGGAAGATGATTCGTAACTGTACAGCACTGATCATTTATTTTTATTAGCAGTGGCCATTCTTTCTTCAGTTCTTCAGGTTCCCCTCCTGACTTTTCCTCCTCCCTTGTGCCTCCAGCATGGCCCGAGCTCTCATCTCTAAAGGTAATGGTACACTGTCTGAGTGACAGTTCAGGCCCCTGAAGCCATACAGTTTTAATTAAGAACATGTCCCTTTTTGGCCCCTGGTCCCGGAGCAGGTAAGGCCAGCTCAAGCCCAGCTCGGACCCCGTGGAGGGCGGGCCGCAATGACAGTCCTGGCCCGATTAAAAGTCACGGGGTTGACAGTTGTGGCACTTGTGGCATTTTTCGTTTCTTTTTTTATTATTTTGCATTTCATTTCTCCTTGGTAGAAGGTCAGTGAGAAGAAAGTTCTAGAGAAAGTTCAGCACAAACTTGTGTGGCAATGTCTAGTTATATTAAATATAACCAGGTTAGTTTCTAAAATAGCAGTGAAATTTTTACTCATCAGCATCTTTTAGATAAGGTAATGCGTTGTGTTTTATAGAGACGCTGACTAAACAAAGTCACCCCTTTTGGGAGCTGAAGCTTTAGTCTCATTTACATCTAAAACAGTGGAGGGAACATCTAAACGAATGTTTTGTTGATGTGTTTATAAGCCAAGGAGGTGTATTGCACAAAAAAGTGCATGAAAAAATAAAAAGAAACAATTCCATATTTACCAGCGCATTAGAAGCAGTTTGTTTGGCTGCAGGGCACAACATGTTGGGTTGCCACATCACAGGAATTCCCTCTTGGGATTAGAACAAGTGCTTGTCTGGTGAGGTTTGCTGTTTCCTAATCACCTGGACTGGAACGGCGGCCTGTTTGTGTGGGTGTTTATATCTGCGTGTGTGTTTTTCGAGGTTTAGCTGAGGCTCAGGAGTTAATGAGGGCTGTTCAAGATGCGTGTGTCCGGCAAGGGGCAGGTAGTATGGCGTCAGCGTTTCGGGCCAGGCTGGCCGGGGGGCGGCTCGCAGGTGGGCTGTGTGCGGCAGGCCACCCGCTCTGATTTATGGAGGTGTCAGCTCGTCTGGCCGTGGGTTGAACCCACAAATCTCAGCACCTTTAAATCATTCCTCTTCGGAGAGCGCGTGCGAGGGGTGGGGGGGTGTTGGGAGGAGGGGTGAGGTCGGGTGGAGACGGTCTCAACTGCTGATCTCTATCGAACGCGAGGGGAGCGTACATAAATTCGTGCAAGCGCACAGATGTGCGCACACACATGCATAACAAACCCGAGTGCATATATATGCTGATCTAGACAACAACGCCCCTCTTTATCAATCCGTCGCTCAGTGTCTCTCTCGTTGCAGAGGAGATGTTATGCATCACTCACTGTCCAGGGGTCCCGAACAGCCCACCTTTTCCACTCATATCTCCACCCCGACTTTGATGGAGGAGATTTTTGTAAATCGGCAAATCTATGAAGAGATGCATTAGGTTTTGAAAATGTGGATCACTCATATCGTTGGCAATTGATTCCTCTCGGAGCGTCTTATTCGCAGATAAATGACTGTTGGATTGATGCACAGACAGATCTGAGAATGGATTACATGCGACTTTGTCAAACTCCTGATTAGATTCTCAACCATTGATGCATTTATCTGTTTGGTTTCATGTTGTTGGAACTTATTGACGTGAAACACCAGGTTCATATAATGAGCATAGTTGTTATTGTTTGTCTTGGTAAGAAAGTTTCAGTAAAATATTAAAATTGATGATGCAGAAAAGTTTGACTGCATCAAAACTTAAGATGATTAATGATCGCAAACCTCTTGTGGGCCCAAAATTATTTGGAAACAACACTTTTTCAAACAAAAGACAAATGATAGACCTCTTGGATGATGGCATGTTTTACTCACAAACACACAATTTAATTTATTTATTAATAGTTGTTTAAAGACCCCCTGTAGTCAATAATTTTATCCCTTAAAACTTATCTTTGGTCACCAAAATGACATATTTAAATGTTTTTAACTTCTTCATGCCTTAAAATAGCTTGAATATAACTCTACACCCTTGCTTCATTTAGTATATGTGGATCTATGAATATGATAATTAGCCCCGCTTCCACTCACTCGCACGAGCTCAGAGATCCACTCGGTCAACTTACTAAGGTAAATGCTGCACAATTATATCGCTTTTTGCATCGTCGGACACATAACGGTAATTAATATAATTAGCCTTTTGCTTGACTATGTTATCAAACAGCTAATAATGTGTTGCTAATGTTACACGACTCCCTTGCTTCAGAGCGGTCATAGTTAATGATATGCTAAAGCCCTCTGGCACAAACAACAAGGTAGTTTGTGACGTAAGAAATGCCAGTGATTTCAAACCGTGTCATTAGATTACTGCAGTTTTAAAGACAAAATACTCAGCAATGGTGTTGACTTATGAATTTGCACATGGTTTTTCTTAAAGCATGTTAAAAACACCACATAAACAACATTAAAAACTTGATTTTCACCACAGGGGGACTTTAACAAAATTATAATTTTGGGGTTTCGATTTTTTTTTTTTTTTTTTTAACGTGAGCTTTCTTATGCTCACCAAGGCAAGGCTGCATAAACAATAATATTGTGAAATATTATTACAATTTAAAATCACTGTTTCTATTTTAATATATTTAATTAAAATAAATAAATTACAGCCATTACTTCAGTCTTCAGTATCACATGATCCTTCAGAAATCATTCTAATATGCTGATGTGGTGCTCAAGAAACAATTCTTCTCATTATGTTTTGCTGTTTAATATTTTTGTGGAAACCATTATACATTTTTTACAGAGTAGAATTTCTTTCAAAAAAACATCATAACTACCCCTTTCAAAAATAAAAACCTTTTTATTTACTTTTTTTTTTTTCAGTGTACATAGACATCTGATTAAGTGTAAATTTTCATTCATCTCTTTAACCAAGGCATGTTATTAAGAGGCCATTCATAACATGCTATCATTATAATACAACTGTCTCTCGGGCATGTAATACCAAAATAACATCTCCCAGGGGATATCTGGAGTTATGAGTTTGCATCTTATGCTGGTGGGAGATAGAAGACGTTTATAGCACACTCCGCTTCCTGGCGAGAGGTTGTAAAATGCGATCTCTTTTGCATTAAAAAAAATGATGCGATCAGATATGAAATATTACATGTGTATGCATATGTTTGTTAGTGTTACATATTCATAGCCTCACAATATCTTTTGTTTGCGGGAAATCGATACACGGCTTGATCGGTGCAGCATGCGGCTTCTTTATTCATCTCTCCTATACATGCAAACGATGATAAATCCGCATAGGTTTTTCCAATGCTCATGGGTATGTGAATGTGCAAGTGTACGTCCATGTGAGTGCATGTATTATTCATGCGTACACGGTATAATACATGTGTGCAGGTTGAAAAAATAGGACCTGCTTAAAAACATCCTTGATTTCACTGATGGAAGCAGACGGCAACGGACACGTTTGCTGCGCTCCTCACTTTCTATGTTTGGCTTGTAATTTAATTGAAGCTGATTAAACTTACAAATTTAGTCAGAGCACAGCATGCTAATGTAATGAAATCCTTTCCTGTTCAAAAAATGTGTTAGCTCAACAGGTATGAGATCAAGTACAGGAATCCCCACGGTGACCCTCAGGAATACATGAGCCGCCACAAATACATATGCCACATGTCCCTCAGAAATATGCCACCAGACTAAAATTTACACACTTTAAAAGAATGTTTCGACGTTATATAACCTTTTGGTTTGGTCCTGCTGTTGTTAATACATATATAAATTCTGGTAACAATTTATAGTAATTTTATTGGCTATTATACATAATATAAACGAATATAATACTATAAAGTGAACACTATATATGTATATAGTTGTTAAAAGGTAAGTTGTCACGTGCTTTATACATACACTAATATCAGTGATGTAATGCTTAATAGATTAAAATCACTGTATTTGGCATTATACAATAATAAAAACATACAGTATAATAAAACTTTGTTAGGTAATAACTTCATAATGACATTTATTATAAAGTGTTTCCTTTTTTCCCCTGCATGATGGCCGATTAAAATGGTACTAATGTTTGCAAAACTTCACTCAAAGAAAATCCAGTGTAGAACTTTTGGAAACGTTTGCTGGAAAGATGTTCTGTTATAAATTGCTTGTTCTGAATTTCAAAATATAAAGTATTATTTTAAAACCTGCTTAACTGCATTAAGCTGTGCAAATTTACGTTTGCCTTTTAGGCTCCACAACAGTTTAAGAAAACAAAAAGCCTGATGCAGCACCCGTGACTAGTTCTGTTTTCCATTAAAGAATTAGACGATTAAATTGGATTGAATAAGATCAACATAAAATGAAACGCATAATCAGTTCTCTGATTTGACATGTCCCCTTTTTAAATACACAAATGCCAGACTAATTTAACACTGATAAATAATTGTGTAACTGCTTGATAACTTAATTGGCTATTTTGTACAGTGCATGGCATACTGGTGGCACTTTAAATCAATGCGCATCACATTCATTCAATATTGATATAGGCAATAATGCTTCCACTGAATATTGCTTGGTCCTTCCGGCCAAGAAGATCACTTGCTGCAAACTAGTTGGATGTGACTAGATGGTTTAATTTGATGTCTAACTATCCGAGATCTCAACCAGGTGAAACGAGAATGATTGTGGGGTTCGATCATTGGTAATTCACTTTAGATGCAATTAAATACTGTTACTGCAGTTCTTGTTAAAGTAACAAACAAATATGCCTGTTTAAAAGTTTAAACATTTCAAAGTTTTTCTCAAGCTAAACATTTTTCACAGTAAGCATCACATTTTAATATACAACCCAGTTTGTATGCTTATACAGTGACCCCATGTTACAGGAGGTCATCTGTGAAATAAGTCTCAGTAAAGGTACCCGTCTAATGCAGAGATGCATTTTTTGAACATCAGGACGACTTCTCTGATACAAAGTCTGTTGTGGCTACCTGTAAATTTGCATAGATATTACATATCCACACATTTACTCAAAATTCAAAGGTTTTCTTATGGAGACACCGTTGAATCATATACAGGTAGTAGTGTAAGCAGTGACCAGGATGTGTGAGATTTAACTTATGCAGTGTTGATCTGAGAATGTGACAGGCCGTCACAATTTCGGACAAAGATGCAACTATCTAAACCTGGTGTGTCCTGCAGCCACGTAAGGCAGATGTATTTTGCATTAAGGCCCCTGAATGGCTTGAATAAATGGGGCAGCTTGCAATTAGTTTCCAAAGTACTTATCTCATTAAAGTAAATGAATTATTGATTTAACGACACTCATGCTTTTAGTGGGTGGCATACTGATATTATGAGTCTTTTCTGTTGTTTGAAAAGGCACTGTCCATCTTTAGCAAATGCACGCTTTTTCTTGAAATGTTTGGCTTGGAGGCGATTTCTATGGTAAGTGTGAAGACAGGAAAGGTAGATAACCTTGCTTCTATTAAAAAAAAAGTGCATTAAAATTAAAATACACTGGACAGACCTTCTTTTATTGAAAAATCTATTTTGCACCCTTGTAACTGTTTCATGATCATTTATTTTGTTAAACTGTATTTTTATGTATTATTGAGTTTGAGGTGTTAGTGCAGTGTTTTGATGTCTTGCTGTCTGCTAGAACTTGAATATTAAAAAAAATATTCTTTAATTTTTTTTTTTATCAGAACTGATTTCATATTGCATCATATTTTTAAAAAAAATTCATAGCTCAACTTAGAGGTTTACGTTTTTGAGACTGAGTTATAACTAAATTTTTGAATATTTAGTTGCATGTGCTTTGTTGACCTTGATGCTTCAACTATTGCTTTGAGGTCCCGTCCAGTACAATTTATCTAAGATTTGGTTAAAAAATAAGTAAATAAATCAATGTTTATGTATAAGTCAGACTATAGTATTGTTCTCAGTTTAGTTGGAATCCTCTCCATTAATTAACCTTATCAGCATATTTCTAAAATATTATTTAATGGGATAGTTTACCCAAAAGTAAAAAAAAAAAAACCTTCACCTTCATGTTGTTTTAAACCTGTATAACTTCTTTCTTCTTTCTTCTATGAAACATAAAAGAAGATATTCTGAGAAATGTCTAAGTGGCCACGTACACACTGTAAAGTTTCAGGACTGACAACTGCATTTAAATTGCCATGTCCACTTATTATAAGCATTTTTGGGCTTGTGTAAGCTTGGGTCATTAAGAGATAGATTTTGTGGAGTAATTAAAGTGAGCTGGTGCAATGTTTTGGTATTATTTTCAGCATAAAGCATTTCGATTTATTTCAGGTTTTTTATGGGTTTGTTCTTGTTCGCTGATTTTCTAGCAAGATCTGGCAACACGGTAACACTTTAGTATAGGGAACACATATAAACTATTAACTATGACTTTTCCCTCAATAAACTCCTAATTTACTGCTTATTTATAGTTAGTAAGGTAGTTGTTAAGTTTAGGTATTGGGTAGGATTAAGAATGTAGAATAAGGTCATGGAGAATAAGGCATCAATATGTGCTTGATAAGTACAAATAAATAGGCAATATTCTATTAATATGCATGCTAATAAGCAACTAGTTAAAAGACCCTAAAATAAAGTGTTAACACAACACAAATGATTTAAGGCTCATACCACTTTTCCTGTGATTTCTTACACTGCACACACAGAAGAGAGAAACATCTCTGAATCACGTTAAAATATTGTTATTATATAACCAGTTGTTAAGTTCGGATCCGTACACACTGTGTAGAATTTTTGAAAACGTGGTTGTTACTACCTGCAATTTATGTGAATTAATTCCCGTAAATTACTAAAATGTATGTGTACAGAATGTGTAACAGGATTAATTTTCATGTTTAGGTGAACTATTCCTTCAAGGCCCTAGTAAACGGTTTTTAAAAGTAATGCAGAGTTTACCATTTGTTCTGAATAATGCTGTTTTTTTTTGTTTTTTTTATATGATGCTGTTTTTTTTTTTTTAATTTCCTAAAAAGGAATTGGAAAATCACCCACAATTGCTGTAATTCATGTATTATATTGGATTAAAGAAATTGCTATGCACAAATAAAATGATGTGCATAGATCATTCTGATGATCAGTGAAATCTGAGGGCTTTGGCTTCCATCATCATCATCATCATCATCTCAGTAACCATTTCATTATACTCACATGACACGATCATCCTCCGGTTATTGCCGAGCTGGAAACCCAAGCCGTGCACCTCTCGGACTCCCACCCCCGTTCCCGCCTACCTGTCTACAGCTAAATACATTCTTACACTGCACTTATAGAAGAAGGCTGTCTGCTGTAGCCTCAGGGCTTTTGGAGGTGATTCTAAGTGCTGCAGCAGGAGCAACCATCTACTTCCGCTCCAAATGAGACCTGACACCCGAGCCGAGAGATTGCCTCATAATCCCACGTCCTCACATGCACATTTCTTTCCTCTTCAGCACTTTTCAAATGGCCGTATGACATCAGTAAAAGTGCAGAAATTCTCAGTTTTGACTTCCTATATCCATATAGAAAGCCTTCCAGATTCTATCTGAATAAGCAAGGTGTAAAGTTACTTGTAATGCAAGCGGTTTGTAGGCCACCTGCTGTTTGTTTTTTTTTTTAGGCTGTGCGGCATGTTTTCAGGCTGCAGGTCATGTCTGTTTGTGCCTTAGCGTGCTCCCACAGCTCCTCTTGCACTTGTTTACCACTCCGTGTTTATATGGCCACATCTCTCTCTCCCTCTCACTCTTTCTCTCTCCTCCTGCCTGATTCATTTTCTACCACAGCAATTACCAGGATTGATCCTTTCAGGGTCCACTTCCACTGCTCTCGGTTTTACTGCAGGCCCTTTATTTATTCGTTGTTTCCTGTTGCCTCTCCAGCTAAGATCATCTTGGGTCTGATTGAACATTTGCCCCAAAGTGCTTTTAGTGGAAATGAGTATAACCCCACAGCAGAGCTTGGCGGACGGAGGTGGGGCGTCTGAACGCGAGGCAGGTTTGAGTTATGGCAGGTGGTCGAATGGCACGGGGTGGCATATGGGATGCTTCCGTGTTGGCGATACATTGATCAGGCTGAAAGTGTTTTAGCTCTGACACCTGGGTTCCGAAATGGCCATTGAGTGAGAATGTCCTCTTTTTGTCTTCGCCCCCGAGAGAACTCTATTTGTTCTTTAGAGTTTTCCATCACGGATAAATCTCAGAACATTGTGTGACTAAAGCCCCTCCTGACAAAAGAACTCATCCGGCTCCTGTACTGGGGAGACTGTTTGGGGAATGATACAGGCAGGAGCTCGGAAAAGCACGCCATGTTCTGTCTTGGTGCGGAAAGCCTCTTTTAAGCACCTTTCATCTCTCTCACCTTCCGCTCTCTATCTGCTCTAGCAATCGTCTGGGTAATAACAATATTTATACATATCTAATTGTGCTCTCATCGACGTGTGTCTCTTCGGTGGCACGTCAGAAGGGCAGTGGGAATGGCAGGGTTCGGCGATGGGATTATATTTAGCAAGATCTGGCTCCCCAGTGGATTAATTAAATGTTGTGAGAGGGGTACAGTGCAGTCTGGGTAAACCGCAGGGCTGTAATTTCTCCTGCCAGCAGTGCCGCTCAGTGGGCAGGTTAAGTCACAGATTAAGGGTTGCATGGCTGGTGCGGAGAGGAGGAGATGCTGGGTGGTGGCTCATTAGGCACGACTCCCACTGTGTTCGGGGAAGTAGTGGGAAAAGGGAAAAGAAAGGAAGGAAAACAGAAGGAAAACAAACAACCGTTTCCACCGTCGCAGGGCGACTGGAGTGTTTACCAAGTGCTAGCGAAGAGAAGGGTTTGATTGACATAGTGGAGAACCTTTGAGTCCAGAGCTGTCAGAGCACAGTTTTAACCAAAAAAGTCCCTCTTCAGTGTAGTGGTAAAGGGTAGACATGTTTTCAGATAACTATAGAAATGTTTCTTCAACATTTAATTTTATCAGGTTACACTTTATTTTAAGGTGGCATAGTTGCATTGTACTCACTCAAATAAGTACTGAGTACTAATAATTAACTAGTTACGATTAGGGTTAGGGTTTGGTTTAGGGTTAGGTAATTATGCATAATTTACTGTTATTACTATAGTATGTACATGTAATTACGTGTAATACGTCACCTTAAAATAAAGTGTTACCTTTATATATACCTTTATATATATATATACAGTAGTCAACATTTGAAATGGATCAAAAAAGTTCAGCAAAGTTGTCCTAAGAACTAAGTTGTCCTAAGAAGAAGGTTTTGGGACAATTTTGATGAAAGGTTGTGATCCACTTAAAATGTTGACTACTATATATATATATATATATATATATATATATATGTATATATATATATACAGTGCTGCTTAAAAGTTTGTGAAATGTGAATAGTTTTAACAAAATAAGACAGATCATACATAATGCATGTCATTTTTTTATTTAGTATAACATATTTTACATAAACGATGTTTACATAAAGTCCACAAAACAAAAAAAATAACTGAATTTATAAATATGACCCCATTAAAATGTTTATGAACCCTTGATTCTTAATACTGTGTGTCGTTACCTGGATGATCCATGACTGTTTTTATGTTTTGTGATGATTGTTCATGAGTCACTTATGTTAAACTGCCCAATATTCTTCAGAAAAATCCTCCAGGTCCCAAAAATTCTTCAGTTTTCCAGCATCCTTTGCGTATTTGAACCATTTCCAGCAGTGACTGTGTGATTTTGAGATCCATCTTTTCACACTGAGGACAACTGAGGGACTCAAACACAACTATTAAAAAAGGTTCAAACATTCACTGATGCTCCAGAAGGAAACACGATGCATTAAGAGCCGGGGGGTGAAATCTGTTTCTTCATGTAATTCGGCGATGGTGAAATCAGATCTCCATGTGGAGCACTGGCTGTTGTCAAACTCTTTGTGTATTCAAAAATCTCACTGGATTATTAAAATTAATGGTAAAATGAATGTTTGGAAATGTGAACTGATATTTCCTACTGACACACTACAGCAAAATAACTGGCTTAAAGCCATTTTTGCGGGGTGAAAATACTGATGTGCCTAAGAATTTTGCACAGTACTGTATATATATATATATATAAGAATTTATTTTCTTTAAGTCCAGAAAGCCTATGAAACGTGTGTAAACAGGTAACAGTAGAAGCTCACTGATGGTGAGGGAGTAAGGTGTTTGTTATTTTTCCATTGCATGTAAGTATGTGAGGTGCATGTGTTCGTGCATGAGTGTGTGTGTGTTTGTATGCACACCTGGTCTTGACCCCTTCAGTAATTACTAACCAGCAGAGGAGTTTCCTAGCCTACCCTGTGACCTCTCTCCCCAACCGCATGTCTGACTGACCCTGGTCTCCTGGAGCTGCCCAAAGCCTCCCTCAGCTCTCCTACAGCCAATTAACCTCCCACACACACCCCTCTGAAAAATGATCAGCCTATTCTGTAATTACTCATTGTAGATTACGCATAGATTTTACTCATTCTTCTGTGCCCTACAGCCTACATCCTAAGAGAAAGGGGTCACTGTTTGCTTGTATCTCAAAGGCGGACTTGGTTAACCCATCCCTGTATCCAGTATGAACAGAATCAACTACGACGACACGTTCTCCCTTCACCCGTGCGCAATGCCAGTGCCTCGTTGCTTTTTAAAAACTCACGCTTCATCATTGATTTGAGAGCAATACATCACCAAAACTTTTAGCCCCTCATTAATGCACGTTAAGTAATTTGCGTCTAAAGATGACTTTGTGGCCTGCTTTTTAGCATCAGTGGGAGCACGCCGTGGCCACGGTTGTCATCTTATTAGGGGCACTGCGGCTAAATGTGATCATTATCTCCAGCGAGAGGGCTGCAAATGAAAGCAATGGAGTGCAGAGATAGGAGGGCCCACTGAGCAGCATGTGCTGAATTGTCTTATTTCAATTAATTTCACTGCTAATGCGTTGGATGGCTGTGATTTTTACATAGATGATTTCAATAAGCAGATCATTGCAGCAGAACGCATCGTTTTCTCATAAGAGGTCAGCCAAGACAGTGCGACTTGGCCAACACTGCAGCCACGGTGCTTTAGGCAGCCTTTGCGGTCTCTTAAAGTAACCCATAATCCTTTGAGTGTGCGTTTGTGGCCCCCTCAGGCTCCTCTGATCTAGTTGACCACTTGAAGCGAATTGTAAACTGTTTAATTGCCCCATCTAGACTTATTCGTCTATTTATTGTTTGTACCCTAGAGATGTTAGTAGCTTCTCCGGACAATTGCACATGTTTGGATACTATACGTGCCCCCGCTGAACCTCCGTAGCATTATTTAAATCCCTCGCAGGCTTTAGCGTCGCTGTATTTAGGCTCCCCACGGATCAGTGTGTCCCTGTGCGTTTTCCCACCGGATTGTCCATTGGCAGGCTCTTCTCTTGTTTCCGTGTCCTGGAGGGATTTCTTCTCTTGAACTGCGCTCGGAAAGTTGCTCAAAGAGAGAAAAGGAACTTTTTTTGTGCTCACTCCAAATAATTTCACCACCACAACTTTGCAGGAGCCGGTCGCAGCGCATTTGCATTCTGCTAATGTCACTGGTTTAACATGATCTCCGCTCCTTCCCCTCCCTTCCGCGGCAGTCATAGACTCAACTCCGTGTTCATAATACTTTGACTCTAAGCATGGTAAATTAATGTTTGCTTTCTGTTCTGCTGACTAGGCAGAATGTGCCCTATGGCACTTCATAATTACTCATAAGCTCGAGATCAAATCAAAATAAATGGCTGGAGTTTCCCAAAGTGAGACCTTGGGAACGCACTTTAGAAGAACAAATTATTCACAATGCAGTCAGAGCATGAAGAGAGGGTCTATGAAGTAGCGTGCTCCTTAGAGGGCTGCGTATTAATCATTTAGAAACCCACCTGAAGTAGCGTGGAGAATTGTTTGACTGAGGCCTTGATGACCGTGTGTACGGGTATTGATAAATCCGAATGAGCATTTCACAGTCTGGTATAGAGCAAGCGATGCATTCAAAGACGTTTGATCGGTGAGCTAGAACAGCAATAGCAAAAATCGAGTGTGAAACACGCTTTCGCTTCCTTGTCAAAATCGTTTTAGCATAAAGACGCCATCTTTTCATTGCCTTCGAAAATAGACACCCGCCTGCCTTGCGGTTTGTTTTTTAATAGATCCTGTTAGCGCATCCTTGGTGTATTGTGCATGAACTGCAGCTGGTTCTACGGAGCGCTCGCATGGATAGAGCCCATTTTTGCTGAATCATCTGCCTGGCACACGCAGGCTAGCAAACAGAAGAGCAGTCATTAATTTAGTCCTTCTTTTCTCTGTTTCATTGCTGCTTCTGCTGAGGATGCACACACGGATACAAAGGTTTATTCAAATCATTAAAGGCATGCATGCATGCAAAGCTAATCATTTGACCTTTGGTTTTGTGCTCTGCGGAGACAAAGGCTTGCATCTGCAAGCGGCGGAGCGCATTATTTATATCATGTGATTTATGATTAGAGTGTTAATATACAAAACGCAAAAGCAGACAGAGATCAATATAAAACAAATAGCCAAAGCCCTAATTTAGCACAGAGCTGCTTTTATTCAAACAGGCCATTGCTAGCATCAGGGTTGTGCACCGTTTGGAATTTTTTTCAAATTACAATTAAATTCCTCAATTCTAATTGAATAGAAGTAGAAAAAGACATTAATATGACAGTAATTTTTAACCTAGAAAAGCAAAGCTTGACTAGACAAACTCTGAATATTGACTTGACAAATCCAAAGTTTGAAAGTTTTTTTTTTATTATTTTTTTTCATGGATAAAATTATTATAAAAATTGTTATTAAAGTATTATATTAAAATGTTATTTCATATTTTAATAATTATTTTAGAATTATTATTTATAGTAATATTTTAAATATTTTATCTATGTATCTGTTATTAGTTATATATTTATAAATATTTAATATATTATCATAAAAATATAATAAAATATTATACTTTTTGTTTTTTGTTTTTTATTTAACATTTTTAAAAAATAATTAAAACATAAAAAAAATGTATTCAAAATAAATAGTAGGCTATATTATATTTGTATAACTATTAAAAGTGTTATTTTTAACTGGGATAGATAGATAGATAGATAGATAGATAGATATTAAACATTATTTTAAAAATGTTTAAAAATATTTGTATTTTATATTTATTTAAAAAGAAAGGAATTTATTAATCATGTATTCATATAACTCTTAGATTGTTTAATTTTTACCTAGAACAAGAAAGTTTGTTTTGAAATTGTCCGAAATATAAATGAGTATGGTCATGAAATCTGCCTATATCAATAGAATTGGGGACAGAAGTTCAAAAAAGCAGGGTGATGCAAAATGGAAAATTCTGATGGAATTTTGTATCTTTAAAAAAAAATATTTAATGACTATAATGTGTAAAAAAAAAATAAAAAAAAAAAAAAATCAGGCAATTTGTGTTCATTCCAAAATACGTAGTGACTACAATTTGTATTTCTCAGCATAAATGGGATCACAAAAAATGACTCACTAGTGAGTACAGAAACATGTAAGACTGCTCTATATTGTTTTCTCGTTCTGCTCTCTAAAATGTGTGCAGTACCACCTCCTCCAATGGCGCTGAGCTGTTCATTAGTACATCTGCTCTGCGCTAATGCTAGTGGGGATAAAGTTGTTTGTTGTCACTAGGAACAGGTGAGGGCTAAAATTCACATGTATATGCTTGCCCTGATGAAAACATATGGATTTTTTGGGGGCGCTTCATCTTTTTTAGCAGTCCCTTTGAAGGTAGAAAAACAAAAAAGTAAAACTCACGCGCAGAGTCATTTTTCAGCTCACACTGTGTGGCTTTTCAGATGTGGAACCTTTGGGAAGCACAAGCCTAAAGTTCCTGGAATCCATGAACAGAGAACAGTTTGACAGTCACAAATGAGTAAACAAAGCAGGCGTGATTTAGCCATTCATTACTCTGTAACTAGCTATTGTTGTTGCTTTGAGGAGGAGAGGAGGAGGATGGCCTCCACAGAGATTTTGGATTCAATTAAAAAATAACACCTGCTGAGGAAGCCCCACATCCAGCTTCTGACATCAGACATATAGAGGGAGAGAACAAAGTCAAATGGCATGGAAATACATCACTGAACAGGTGAAAATAACATGTAACAATTCATTCTTACAAAACAGAAAACTACTGTAAAGACAATCATGCAACACTGGTACATATGAATATGGTTTAGTGCTAAAAGGCTATGGAGACTTTACAAATTATTCTACAGTATGTTTTAAAATAACTCTGTGGTGTAAATGTGCAAGTAAGGGGTCGTTTGTACAGGACACCTTCTTGTGGTATGTCTGCACTAGATTGTGTATGCAAAAGCATTAAACTGACAACTTTGACTACTTTGTCTTGAGTAGTCAAACTTTAAACAAACAACAACAAAAAAGAACAGCAAACAAATAATGTAACTAACCAAGAGTTTATTTTTGTCTTTATGTGAAACTTAGGGGTTAATACAAAACAGATTAATCCACAATAATAGACAAGCATTAATAAAAATAAAAAAAATTAAAAAAAAGGAGAAACATTGAAAAATGTGTAATTTCTGCCAGTCCAAAGTTAATAACTTTAGCACACTCTTTAACAGGCATGCACTGCCATTCAAAAGATTGGGGTCAGTACGATTTTTTAGAAAGAAAATAAATTAATACTTTCAGTAAGGATGCATTAAATTGATCAAAAGTGACATTTCATCTTTTCTATTCATCAAAGAATCCTAAAAAAAATTTTTTATAAAGACAGAGCAACTGCTTTCAACATTGAAAATAGTGAGAAAAGATTCTTGAGCACCAAATCTGCATATTAGAATAATTTCTGAAGGATAATGTGACACTGAAGACTGGAGTAATGATGCTGAAAATGACATTTTTAAATTACATTTTATAATACATTTATAAATTAATTAATTGTAATAATATTTTACAATTGTAATACAAAGTTCTGGCATGAAACTCTAATGGGCAGGCTAATAGGTCCTTTAACTCAACCTGCTCATAATCACATCATTATCTATAGGACACAGATGATTGGTTCCTGCTGTATTAGTAGCCAATGAGCGTGCATGCTCAATCTTTAAATACATGAGTTAGTGTTTGCTTATCAGTGCAGCGCGCTTCAGAAACCCTCCACCTTCCCCAGCTCCACCTGTATAGATCTGCTACGGGTAATTCATGTACACTATATTGTACAGCAGCAGCATGTCTTACTTGCAGCGTGTCGTGTATGTATTGGCAGTAGCAAGTCCCGTACTTGCTCTGCAGCAGCAGCAGCAATAATCAACAGCAGCAGCAGCAATAAAAGCAGCAGCAGCGTAGTAGATCTATTCTGCCAAGACCAAACACATCTACATTGTCATACCCATTACCATGCCAAACACTCCGAGAGTTGTCATAACAGAACTATTTTTACAGTATTTTTGTATATAAGTGTAAAAAACTTTCAAAAACATTAACAAATGTTACCGCCCCCAAATATGTAAGTGTGAAAACATGCTGATAAATGTTTAAAGGAATATATAAAATGTTTGAATATTTTATTTAATTTTGCAAAAAAAAAAAAAAACATTTAGTCCTGGTCCGATTAGCGCTCACATTAGCAATTTTATCACGAACCAAAAGATACCAAACCTAAAGACATAAGCCGCTTTTATAGAGCGCTCAAATAGAGCGCTTAGCCAGCTGGAGAAACTGGTAGCCAGGCAACAGACAAGTGACCAGTCCTGTGTGTCGACATCACTTCAAGGATTCTACCAGCACGATTCAGGTTTGACAACCGTGCTGAGATTTCCAGGCCGAGAACAGTTTGTAATCGTGCCGTGCCGTACCAGGCTCCAGTGGAAACACAACTAGAACCGTTCTTTACCATTCTAAGAACCGTTGACCCGACGGTGGAAAAGCAGCTATAGACACGTTCACAACCTGATTGGTCGGATTTTATGACGTATTGCCTATTTTGAGACGGAACTTTCCAAACATCCAAAACAATGCTGTGTGATGAAATAAATGCACTTGTTGTGTGTGCATAGCCTGCATATGATGGTATTTTGGTCAGCTGGGAACTCGTAAAGAGCTTATAAAATGTGTAAAGGAGTCAAAACAGCAGCGGGAATCTTTCCGTCACACACACACGCGATCTGCTGCCTGTGATGGGCAAACTTGCGACTATGACAAGAAAAACCGGTATGCGTGAGGATTCTCTCCTTTTTTAGGGTCTCATTTTCCTGTTTTTGGTTTGTTTACATGTCTTTGGTCCGTGTTGCGTTCATATATCATTCGAACCGCACCAGAGTTCGATTGGAAGCTGACCGAGACCCATCTTTTCAGCGGTCTCGGTCCGCTTGTTTGGTGTGCATGTTTGGTGAATTTTATGAATTAATGACTACATTAAAGGGATATATTCTTCAAAAGAGAAAAACTAAAGCAATAAATAAATAAATAAAACTGGTTTTGCACCAGAGCACTACAATGTCAAGCTAAAAAAAAAGTTTTAAAATAAAGTTTCTCAACACCCTATGTGCTTTGTTCCATTCTGCTGCGCTGCATCTAGCTGTTTTTGAATCCAGTATTGCGTCCTGTGCGATCAGCCCCTAAGAACGGGAAAATTCTAGTAAATAAAGTTAGTATTTTTGAGAAGCGCCTCTGGTCAAAATCAGAGCCAGAAAACCGTGTTTCTTCATACAAGGAAAAGTAGTTCTCCAGATATATACATTTGTAAGAGAAGTCATCTCTCTCTTGCAGGAGCCGAGTGTATGAGTCATGTTTACAGAGCACCTTGGGTTCAGAGGAAGAAGGGAAAAATGTAGCTTACACTCAATAGTAATAATCATAATAATAAAAAAAGGTGCAATGAGAACTCCTCGCAGCCAGAAGCCCATTCATTAGTGCTCCATAGACTCCCGCAGGAGCGATGGGACCATTTTCCTGCATTGCATTCGGATCGAGAAGGCTCAGCAAATTTGTCGTCATGACATAAGGACAACGTCCTTTGTGCTTCGCTTCTGGAAATGGATTTGGAGATGTGCACCGGGGCTCTGAGGCGCAACCCGCTGACAAATAAGCTAATTCTGCATGAGTGCACAGACAGCAGCAGAAGAAATCAAGTGACTGGATAGAAACGGGGAGAGAGAGATAGAGGGGCGGGGGGAGACAGCACTCCAAACTCCGAACAGTTCAATAGCCCTTTTTCCCCCCACATTGCCCAGGGTGAGCATATCAGGCCTCACACCTGCAAACTTCACCTCCGCTGCTTTAGGTACACACAGATCGCATCTCGAGTCCAGCGGGTACGACACGTCACAGTAATGTCAATCACGCCGTACATTTATGAGTCTCTAAGTGTGACACACATTCATCAAATAAATCCCTGAACTAATAAATGATTGAAGCGATGAATAAGTAAACGATTGCCACTGATGGGATCAAGAGCGAGATGTTGTGCGCAGTGCACACTACGGTCATGAACAGCATCATCGATCGCTGCCTCGCATGTTACTGATGTATAATAGAGGGACCTGGAGCGTCTTTCTCCGTCGCGCCATGTCCCTGCAGTCCAGGCCTGGATTAGAAACCAGATTACTCTGTCACACTGAAGACCAGCTCTCTGATCAGTGGTTTATTGCACTAATTGATCACCATCAGTCCACACATCCCAGACGTATAATGGCTGTCTCGAGTCACACCGGACTTTGCGCCTGCTCAGAAGGACTTTATTGATGTTGACCTACATGTAGATGCTGTGACAGAATCACCAGCTAAAAATGCTCTCGATGCGAAGGCAAGGCGGATCCTAAACAAACGATTCCCTAAAGTACCGCATCAGAATGCAGGGTTTAAAAGCTGCATTGGTTGTCTGGGTTGAACAAAATTCAGAAGTCATTTCAATATGAGAAAACATTGTAGTTGTACTGCCTTTTTTTTTTTTTTTTTTTTTTACTTTTTTGTCCATTCTTTTCTACTGAGAAATACATTTTCATTTTCATTAACAGTTATAATGCTGTTATGGTTCTGTGGTAGCCTCTTTTTTTTTTTTTTTGTGCAAACGCATATTAGAATGCTTTCTGAAGGAACATGTGACATTGAAGACTGGAGTAATGATGCTGAAAATTCAGCTTAAAGGGGTGGTATAATGCCATGTAAAATAAGTCTCTGATGTCCACAGAGTGTGTATGTAAAATCTTAGCTCAAAATACCCCACAGATAATTTTTTATAGCATGTTTAATTTGTCACTTTTTGAGGGTGAGCAAAAACACATTTTTGTGTGTGTCCCTTTAAATGCAAATGAGCTGCTGCTCCGTGGGCGGGGTTTCAAGAGCTTGTGTTAGCACATAGTGTTAGCAGCGCCAATTACCTCATGGAGACTTACTGAAAATGTCAGAAACTGTTCAGCCTTTTATGTTCAAACCGAAGTCAAACCATGATGGAGAGACTCAAGAAGAAGTGACAACATGTAGAATGCAACAGGACGTTTCTGAATGGTTAGTTGCTTAATATATGTAGCTGATGTGGGATATCTTAAAGTCATTGATTAGCATATTTTGTCATGATAATCTATAAATCGCTTGTGTAGGAACTGTTGTAAGATCCTACAGAGCCAGAGAATATATGCTGCATGAAGATAGAACAGGTATAGTTTAGTTTAATTACGGTTATAATTTATGTTGGCATCTTGCTTTTATGATATGCTGTTGCATTTGTGTTATGTACTGTATTGCAATAAAATGGCCACACCCCTTTGTTGCGTGTTCTCGGGGGCAGGGTTTATGTAAATTTTAGGGTTAGTGATGTCAGCAACCCGGGAAGAAGCTCGTTGAAGTCCCTACCAGCCATTTGTTGTAGTCCTTAAACAGACAATTCTTTAAAAGAAAATATCTCGCTTTGCTTTGAACTTTGAGCGTCCTAACTTTGCAGATGTTATTTGTGATCTAACAGCAACATTACACACTAACTAAAGTTAAAAAAGTGAAATCATAATGAACCACACCTTTAAATAAGAATAAATTACACTTTAAAATGTATTAAAATAGAAAACAGTTTTTAATTTACAGTAAATTGTAAAAAAAAAATCCACAATATTACTGTTTTTACTGTAATTTTGATTTAATAAATGCAGCCTTGGTGATTATAAGAGACTTATTTCAGAAACATCAAAACATCTTTCCAACCCCAAACTTTTGACTGGTAGTGTAAAAGTAAGAAGGTCAGTCAATGTCTTAACATGTCTGTGAAGTCATTGACCGACTGGCCAGCAAGGCAGAAGTCTTCGGTTTGGGACACAGCCACTGTGACCCTTTGTGGTGTGTCCTGGCCTGCTTGATTAATTAGTGCAGTGATGAGAATATATAGAAAGGTGAGGAGAGCAATACTCCCTCCTGAACGCACACTCAATACCTTTACCCATCTATTGAAGAGAAGGAAGGTTGTCTAAAGAAAATGGGGCCTGCATACAGAGCGAGCGCTTCTTTTCTTCAGTCTATGTTTAATGTCAGACTGCACGCACACCAGCTGTGTGCAATAAGCAGCGTTGTTATGAATACTCTAATACTTGCTGATGGAACTCTATTAGAATCCCCCTGTTTATTTGGTGGTGCTGAAGCCGGAGAAGTCTTGTTATGAAACTCGTAGATAGATAATCCAACCTCGTGATAGTCTAACCCACAGGGTGGTCATTAATAATAATCTACGGGATCTTATCTCACTTAATAATGCAATTAGTGGCTGAGTGCATCGACTTGAGCTGTAATGTTTAGGGTCCGCAGTTCAGGGCAGGTGTTCCATCATCCCTTAATGTTCTGACAATTTACTGTCCGTGAATGAGATTCACAACAGCGATCCTCTGGATGTAAACGATAAGCGTGATTTGTTTGCCGAAGGGCAACACGTCACGGAAATGTGAATTCTTCTTGTTTTCGTGTCACGTTTATTGATTACATTTTATAATATGAACATATTGTGCAAAACACTCCCAGGCTATTCCCCTAATAAATTCCCCTGACCAAGGTCAGGCATTGTGGGCAGATCATGAGGTATAGATCAGCATGGCCGTTCTATTTGATGTATTTCTCTGACTTGTTATCTCTCTAAGCATCTGTTTCTTGTTACAACGTGATGGCATAGTATCTGAAATGGAGACAGAGTTCCTAACCAGCCAGTTATGAGCATCAGAGGTTATTATTGATTACCTGTCTACTTTGTTATCCAGAGCCCTTTGTTTCCTCAAACTCCCCTGTTCCGTGGCACTGTGGCGTTACAGCGGGTCAGAGCTCTCTCATGAGCCGTTCTGTTATCATAGATATTTATTGTCTCTGTATACCACATCTAACACTGCCTTAATATGACATTGATTTCACAGAGCTTGTTGGTTGTTTCAGTTCCAGTTGGCTCCTTAAAGGAACAGTCACTTTGAAACTCTGTCATTGTTTACTTTCTTTCTTCAATCTTTTCAATATGCTGATTGTGGATGAGAACTTCGGCTGTTAGATTCAAAAATGACTTAAAAGCACCATAAACTTATCATAAAAGCTGTCAACATGACTCCTACTCTATATTCCAAGTCTTCTGAAGTCATACGATTGCTTTCGTGTGATAAAGAGACCAAAATTTAAGTGTTTATTCATTCACACCCTGTCACTTCTGGCATGTTCATGAGAGTTTGAGAAGTAGGGATGTCCAGTTCATCAATGAATCTTCTTTTGAGTCAAATCTTTTCAATGAATCATTTGATCCAGTTCACAAAACTGGTCTGATTCATTCACAGAAGTTCAACTCACTGACTCACTGATCCTATCACAACAGATAACAACCCCTTGGGGTGGATCTTAAATTTTGGTCTGTTGGCATATGGTTTCAGATGACTTGGAATATAGTGCACAGACAACTTTTATAATGCTCTTTTGATCGTTTTTTATTCCTTTTAGAGCTTGACGTCCCCTGCTGCCCATCTTCTTTCATTTTATCCAAGAAAGTTGCTCATACTTTCTGCTAAAATTTTTCTTAGGTATTTCACAGAAGAAGAAAAAATCAAGTTTGGAAAGACATGAGGGTGAGTAAATAATGACGGAATTAGCATTTTTGAGTGAACTATACTTTTAAAGCAGGTTCATTGGAGGGTGCATTACCGTGTTTGTGAGAGTTTTCAAACTCAGTCATGGTAACTTAAACACGTCGTATTTCTGGATGCTGCTCTACATCAAAACCTTCTGCGTGTGATTCAATATAGCAAAACATATGGGGCCAATGGGTTTTATGAACCCCCGCCAAGATGAGAGAGACTGATCGAAGATTCCCCCCCTCCAGTCTCCCCCTCCGCACGACCCTGAGCGGAAATGGCTTTAATCTGCGTTGTCGTGAAAAATGAGGGTCGAGGGAGAGAAGAAAGAGAAAACAAACTTGTTATTCCGGCCTTTCCCTATTACTGATGTCTTGGCCTGGCATTGTCAGACAGGCAGGTGGCACATTATGCCAGTGGAGGAGAGGTACCTGCTGGCAGAGCAGGCAGGCAGAAAGAGAAAGACTGAGGGAGAGGGAGAGAACAAGGGTGAGGCAGTGGAAAAACAAGAGCTGAAAAGAGAATGATGGAGTGCGTTTGAATGGTCAGGTAGTTAATGCTTTATGAGATTGGGCCGAGGAGGTGGTGGAATGCAGTGTGAGCAGTATTACGCCACATAAATCTGGAGGCCTGCTTTCCCTGCCTGCGTTTGCACTTAATTACCTGAGCCCTGTGCATACCTATAGCTCTTCCCTAATGGCCAGCTCTCATAGCCCCTCTCATGCCACAGGCCACAGAGGCCATTTGCACACTGTGTATGTGCTGTGTGCGAGGCCACATATTCCACATACCAGTTGATTTAGGAACAGTCCAGATATTTAAATTGCTAATTGTAATTCTTCAACTTTTATGTCTCACAAATGCATAATAATTTCTCATATTTGTGACTTTTTTTCTCATAATTGTAACTGTATCTCATTAATGCATATTTATTTCTTGAATTTAACTTTAAATCTCACAACTGCACATTTATTTCTCATAATTGTATCTTTATTTTTCACACATGCATATTTATGTCTTGTATTTTACTTTACATCTCACAAATGTATATTTACTTATTGTGACTTATTTACTTATCATTATTGTGACTTTAAATCTCACAAATGCCTATTTATTTCTCATAACGACACTAATTTAAAGTGTGACCGAAAATACACATTTGGGAGATAAAGTCATAATTATCTCCCAAATGTGTATTTTCGGTCACACTTTAAATTAGGGTCCAAGTCTCAACTTTTAACTATGACGTTTGCCTCAATAAACACCTAATTACTGCTTATTAAATGGTTAGTTCACCCAAAAATGGAAATAATGGCATTTATTACTCACCCTCATGTCGTTCTATACCCGTAAGACCTTCGTTCATCTTCGGAACACAAATTAAGATATTTTTGATGAAATCCGATGGCTCAGTGAGGCCTCCTTTGCCAGCAAGTTAATTTATATTTTCAGTGCCCAGAAAGGTACTAAAAACATATTTAAAACAGTTCATGTGAGTACAGTGGTTCAACCTTAATATTATAAAGCGACGAGAATACTTTTTGTGCGCCAAAAAAGAAAATAATGACTTTTCAACAATATCTAGTGATGGCCGATTTCAAAACACTGCTTCGAAGCTTTATGAATCTTTTGTTTCGAATCAGTGGTTCGGATCGTGTGTCAAACTGCCAAACTGCTGAAATCACGTGATTTTGGCGCTCCGAGACTGAACGCTTCTTCAAAGACGAATCCTTTTATTTTTAATATTTAAAAATGTTTGTGTGCTGCTGTGTGTCCCTGTGTGTGTAACAAGCAGAGTGTATGCGTTTTGCAACCGCTTATAGGCGCATACTGCTAACGTGCCCTTTAAATAACAAAAAAATTAACTTTAGACCAGGTAGTTGTTGGTCAATGGCGCAGTCGTTTTCAGTTGCCTCAAAATAGCAACACGCCAACAATGCGCCTGAACACACCTTATTTTCAGACCAGCAGTCCCACGGGCGAACAGATGGGCTTGAGTGCATTTGCTAACAATGTCATGCTGGACTTGAAAATGATATCTGTGTCGGGCTGAAACTAGCAAAATACATGGCAGGTGTATGATAGGGCCCTATATCTAACAATTGTATATTTATTTTTTATTTATTTTATTTATTTATTTATTTTTCATAATTGTGACTTTAAATATCACAAATGCATATTATTTTATCATAATTAGGACTTTATATCTTACAAGTGCTTATTATTTTTTCAAAATTGTGACTACAACTCATAAATGCATTTTATCTCATAATTGTGGCTTACAAATCTCACAATAGTGACTTTTTTTTTTTCTGTGACTTGTTTCTTTGAGTATCACTATGTCAGTAGTAACATATTCAGGAGTGACTCTTGTATATCAATTCTCACCTGAAATTATAATTCACTCCTGAATTTTAATGGAGTTGTCACTCAGTTTGCAATGTGCACATGGCCATTAAGGCTAGCATGTTGAGTAAATCCCAAAAAAGTCGTGGCAGTTGTAGCTATTTAAAATGTTATAGCATGAATGTTATATTGATTGCTTCACTTTACAATTGAACGGTGTCTGCAAATGTATTTTTTTTTTTTTTTTTTAAATAAGGCTTGTATGCCTGTAATAAAAGGAAGTACCCTACTCAGATCTCCCATAAGCTGTCTCGTCCAGGTCAAGTTTGTTTGGCCTCTCAGGCAGGCGAGATCAGAATTTCATGCATAAGATGCCTCCCGTCACGAGCCCTACTTTTGAGCTGCCCGTTATGGATTTAACGATTTCCCTGGTGCACGCGGTGGCTTCAAACCCCAGGATCCGTGTAATGCTGCCATCTTGAACGTCTCCCATTGACCTTGGAGATTATTGCTGGACTAGGCAGCAGAAAAGTTATGCTATATCTTAGTCAGGAGCTGTCTTCTATCAATGAGATGCTGTGTTGGTCATCGATCGGTTCTATGCCAGGACACAGCGCTTGATTGATGCTTGGCGAGTGGCGGGCTGGCCTGGAGGACAGCCTTGGGAGAAAACAGAGGCACTCTGCTTTTCCAGCACCTAAAGTGTAATGGCTACAATGATGGAGTATGCATGGACACACTTTGAGCTTTTTATTTAGGTTATTATAGGTTTTGATCTGTTTTGTTAAGGTATGGTAAGGTTTTTTTAACTTTAGCCTTTCTGAGGCCGTGATAAACCGGTGTGTTTCAGACTCTTCATAAATACCTCATCAAGTCTTTTTCAGTGATGGTAGGCATAAATTATACACTCGCTACAGTGACCTGTGTATCTCCTCATAAATATCTCACTACCTTTCCCTTCCAAATGGTTTGGTCCTTGATATATAATGTTATGAAACCAACTTACACCCTTTCTTGAGAGCTGTCAGTCGTGTCAGTTCTGGCACAGAGTAATGAGTTGCATTATCAAGGTCTTCCAGAGGTCCTTGCCAAGGCGCTTGAGCTAAATAAAATACACTTACAAAAAAACAGTGGGTCAGAGTTGGTGTTGTGCACCATTCGTAATCGAATTGAGAATTCCAATTCATTCCTGAATTTGAATTTAGTTAGTAAAAAGGATGCAGATTTGTAATTTGAATTGAAATGCAATTAAAATGGATGGATGGATGATTGATGATTTTGAATAGAAGTTGTTTATTTTCACCCACTTCTGCTGTTTATGGGTTTGAATACGTTTTTTGGCAGATCACGTTGATGTATTTGTTTAGAACCGCAATCTGTGAGTTTTCTGGGCCTGAAACATCAAACACATTCACTGTCATTGGCTGATTTTGAGTCTGCATGAATTGGAGTGATTCTTTTTTTTAACTGCGATGAGATGTAACATTGAAATCCCTTTGTGATGCCAGTCAGGATGTGTCACAGTCATTTAATTCGCAAAAGCTTCCAGCTCTGGCACAATTTCCAGAAATATTAAAGATCTAAAGATCACTTCTTTTTGTCTTTGAATGTTTGTGCGTGTTTGTCTCAGTGTGTGTGTGTATGTGTGTTGGTCCTGCCTGACCTCGGCCTTGTTAAGGGAATGCCTCCATGTGGTCAGTTCACAGGAGAACACAGGTTGTCAGGTCAGGCCCAATCAATCAGCTTTGATCTTTAATAGACCCTCTCCCCAAGCTCCTCAATTAGACCTCCTGTGCTGGATTTTCCAATACAAGGTATCCTGAGGCTAGCAAAGGGATCACACAATTTGTGACTTACACACAAGCACACACGATACATGGGCACATTCACTCACACACATTCAAAGGCACTTCCTCCATTAAGGACATCGAATGGGACTGTTTATATGTGTGCATTTATCATGTGTTCAAAATCAATGTATTGTAATGTATAGTGGTGGTTTTCAACTGGTGGCTGGTCGAATCTGGTGTGTGTGTGTGTAGTAAGAGATATATTATAACAAATATAATAAATTTGTTTATATATTTGCACTACTGTTCAAAACTTAGAGGTCAGTGAGTTTTTTAATGTAATACATGAGCAATACCACACGAGTAGCAGTGTGATATGGTTGTATATCAGCACGGCTGTGATTCGGCCGTAGGTAATCACAGTGTGCTGATATACAGCAACATTGCACGGCTACGAGTGTGATATTGCATTTATACAACAGTTCGACAGCCCAAGAGTGTAAATAAATAAGAAACAACAACGGAGTGTCTTTAAAAACCCTCTTTTGTGCAGAACTAATGTACTTCCTTCCACATTGAGTCACTTCATTGAAGTGTATTGTATTATGTAGAGTAGAATAATGTGGTATAATGAGAGAGAGATTGACTAAAAGAGTGTATTACCTGCATCTAATGTAACATTCATTCTTCAGGTCGATGTCCATAATATTATATCCATTATAAAAAAAAAATCTGTTTGAATGTACAGTGAGGAAAGCGATATCTTTGTCTTTTTAAATTAAGGGGATTTCCCACAGCATTAAAACATCTTCCTTGTTCTGACTCACTCATAAAGACAGTCTTTGCTGTAACTTTCACTGAAGTCCATATCACGATCAATAACGGACCCCTAATACCAAATACGGCTTATTTTTTGTATAAAATATTTATTGAACAACAATATTTAAATTAACAACAACAGCCATTATAAAAGACAAAATAAACACAAGGGTGCTAAAGCAAAACTGAATGAGAACCACTGATTGCAAACTTATTTTTATATATTACATACTAAAAAAATAGATAGCAGCACCATTCCATACAAAAAAAAAAAAAAAAAAAAAAAAAAAACAGACACACTTCAATAAAAAGAATAGTTTAAACTTGCATAAAAAGCTTTTTATTTGGCCATTTTGGATTTTATGTCTATATTTGTAGGAGTGGTGCAACTCTTATTTTATTTTAATGCACATTGAGCTGCACAATGGTTCGAAATATGCAGTCTAAATTAAGTTTAGTGTTTAATGTTACTATTGTGATTATATTGTCACACACTATTTATTCCCCTAATCCAGTAGCGATTAGATTCACTATGTGCTTTCATCACCTTACAACATGCATTTCTCAGTTACTGCCATCCTCAGAGTTACACACACGCGCACACACACACACACACACACACACACACACACACACACACACACACACACACACACAGACAGACAGTAAATGAAAACTGACAGAGGAGTTTGAACTTGAAGCCTCTGTGACTCTTGACTCCTGGGAATCTTCTGGCAGCTGTGGGTGACAAAACAGAGCAGATCAAGAACGAGCGGCAAATTTCTAGTCTTCTTGAGGAAAGAGTCCTCAGCAGCATGCAGACTACACTTGCAGCTAGCCTTATTTCTTTCTTGGTGTTTTCTCTCCCTCTAAATCAAGTTGCTATACTGCTCTTGCTATACAATATAAATGAATTAAGTCTGGGAGGGTGCTTTTTGATGCTTTTGAGTGATTGTTGGGGAGCGACACAGTATGGCTGTCAGAAATATGTCTTTGTCTCTCTGCTTTTCTCTGTATCCAGTCGTTTCAGCTGTGTGGATATGTCTGTTTGTTGATGTGTTGTGCATTCTTACTTAAACAAGAGAGTGCCAGAGGTCTTTTTTATGGGAAGTGGCATGAATATGTGTTTAAGATTGGGGTGTTTGAGTGTGTCCCTGAGGAAAATGATTCTATCATGTGAGAATTATTCTTTTATTGTCTGCCACAATAATGTAGAAGTAAATAATGTAATGTCTTTGAATGATCTTTAGAGTATCAAATTATTATTTTGGTATTTTCTCACTGAATATTAATATGTGTGTCACATGAGGTTTCTGTTCAGTTTGTATCTCCTATTGTGCGTCCAAAATCATATACTATGTGAATTTGACCTTTTTCACATTTGAATTTGAACTTACTTTGCGACCGTTAAAAAAGTATGTTTTATATAGTATGAATATGGGTAGTATGAATGAAATTCGGATGCACTTCATCTGCCATGTTGATATTGTCTCGTGACTTACCAGCATCAGTTGCGTTTCTTCACTGCCATTCATAAATACTCTCCTGTGGCCTCATGGGACAGTAAAGTGTCCATTGAATGCACACTTCAGAATCTCGGTGGTAGTTGTAGGTCATCCGGGTACTTTCTGCCTACTCTTTTTCCAACACTATATGTATTCGGACATACTACTCTGTTGGTGTTTTTTGCATACTATATAGTAGGGAAGTATTTAATTTCAGACGCAGTGCTAGTTTTACCTGTGTAAGTTCTTGTTTCCATTGTTTTTTTCCCCTTCACTTAGGGTACATTTACACAATGTACTAAAAACGTAGAAGTTCCTTTGTGTTTTTCACGTACCGACATCAGCGATATCAAAACAATCCCAGTTTACACGGATCCCCAAAATGACTAAAAATGCTGTACTATTCATGCCAGGCCAGTAGTTGGCGATGTCAACTTTGTAAAGAAACTACACGCCTATAGATTGAACACTTAATGTGCGTGACGTCAACGTTTTCACAGTGTCACTTTTTTGTAATTTACATGGAGATGATAATGGTATAGTTTTCAAAAACTTGCCCTTTTGAAACCTGTTTTCAAAAGTTTGAATTTTCAGGCCCCCAAAACGGCGTTGTTGTGTATATGTACGTATACGTATATGTATGTGTGTATATATAGCCCTGATTTTCAGTTGTTTGTTTGTTCTAATCTGTTGAGTTGGTTGTTTTACTCCGGTGTTTATCCTGTTCTCCTGTGTGTGTTAGTTACTTTTTTTGAATTGTTAAAGTGAATACTGCGATTAGATCCAGATTCACAACTCGCATTGCTGCAACCAACCGTGAATGATTTGATTGATTATAATATTTTATATGTGTGTGTGTAATAAGTTATGATCGTTAACTAAAACTAAAAAATTTTTTACATCCATTTTTCCTTTCAAGACTATATCCAGGCTGTTATTATAAATCTTAAAAAAAGAAAATGCAGTAGCAGGGACAGTGAGGGTCTCAGTGGGCTGGACGTTTGCTCAGCTCATTTGAGATGTTTGGTCACTGATCAAAGCAGCACTCATTTTGGTGGTCCGTGCACACAAATCTGAAGCAAGTGCAAGAGAGAGAGGGAGGGAGCATACGGGAGGGGGCTTTCCAGCTGTCTCTGGTGGCATGCCAGGTGGGATGACATGGGGCTCTGAAGTGTTGGGGGGTGGGGGGAGAAGCTGGCTAGGGACGAACCTGCGGAATGGCACACTGGAGATATGCAAAACGCTAACGATTCTCGCCCTCCCCCTGCCGGGACAGTTCTCTCTGCCAGGCCGCTCCAAGTGGTCCGTTCCACTGGGGATTCTCACCAGCAGGCCCAGGTATCCATGATTGCTTTTTAATGTGTGGCTCTTGGCCAATGGGAGCAGGGATTTTCATCAAGTATGACTGCAGAAATATTAAACTAGCCTGGGATTATTTTTCAGTCACAGTCCATTAAACTATAGGGGGAAGTGGAGCCAGGAGCTTGCTCCTGCCTGCACAAGTTAGGCCAATTAGGGTTCTAATTTTTTATTAATACGCCGCAATGTTAAATAAACATGCAAACAGCTTTCGTGTTGTATGCCAATTAAATGCTGTTTTATTTGACTGCCACTTTAATCAGGTGGCTGCACAGGGGGAGGATATGCAGTTTAATTAAATTGTATTACTCTGCATTTCCTGTCAAGGCTCTTTTATGATTTCAAAGTAATCTATAAGGACATCAGCCATTGATTTACTCATATTTTAATAAATTATGCTGGGCCGTACCATCGCGAAACTCTGCACATGGGAGAATCGTAAAGCAAAAGGGCGGAAACAAAGAAACGAGCAGCGGGCGCGAGTCATTTTTTATCACACGGCAGAACGGCAACCCCCACAAACAATCATCTCCCAACCATGGCAGGGAGAAAGTTTCAAAAGCTCATTTTGCCCGATTTTATCGCTTCTCCTGTTCCATCAATATTGCCTTCTGGTTGATTTTTAATTTCAGGTTGGAGACCTCAGCATATTTAGTGCTCGGCTGATGACATTGTATTTATTTAGTGCTCTCGTCAATAGCTCGCTCAAGTGCAAAAAGGTCCCTCCCCCGCTTTTGCTGGGTTCTATACAGATAAGTCAAATTCTCAATGCATGTACATACAGACTATATACATTGTATTAGTTTTTTGAAATAGTACATGTTCGTTTTTCTCTGTCATGATCCGGCCTTTTCCCTGTCATGATTCATGATTCCTTTTAAATAATGAATATGTGTGTGTGTATCAGTGGTTCTCACTCCCTCCACTGTCCAACACAGTATTCAGAGGAATCCTAAATAATGTAATATAAACAGTTAACACATAACAGAACTGTATATATATATATATATATATATATATATATATATAGTTCAGCTCTGCACTTTTCTTAACAACCACTTTTGATGATGCGCATGGAAATTTGATTGATCATTGACGCAATCGCGGACAGCAACGCAAAGTTGATTCTGCTCTAATTTGATCTAATATTTCATGTTTTAAAAATTTTGTAGGTTTATGAAGCAAATGAGAATCGATACAATTATTGACTATATTTTGAGATGTGGTCTTGTTAATGTTTTTCAGTTTTGTTCAAGGTAATTAAAGCAACAGATTTTCAATAATGGAAGAATATGTAAAAGTATGGTGTGTGGGGTAAAAAGCGCCCCTTCTTTTGGGGCTAAAGAAACAATAATTAACAAGATGATAAATAGCTGGCTGACTTTTCCATTTGTTGACATGACATGGTTAGATTCAGAGGTAAATAATATATATTAAATTGCGTGTCCACCTTAGACATAATAACCATATTTATAATGAAACCATATTTAAAAGTATGATATTAATCATATCATATAATAAAATATCATATTTATTGTTACTACTCTAAAGCTACATTAAATTATCATGGGATCTCATTCAGTGCTTTCAGAATCTTTAAATAATTTTGTTTCTGTATTTTTAAAATTAACATATTTTAATGACAGTATATTCATTAAACAAAAATAAATTCTTTTATTTATCAAAATTAACAGAAAATAGTACAAACTTTGCTAAAGTGATTGTTTTGAACAAGTATTAACTCAGACATTATGCAAAACATATTACTTACTAAGTTTGCTGATGCCGCCTAGTGGGCCCCGTTTCCTTGGTTTCCTTAAAAAAATGAATAGAAAATATAAAGTGTCTTTAGTATACAGTATAGGTTGTTTGCCTATGGTAAGTTGAAAACATGTCTCAATATCCCTGTGTTTAGAGATGTTCTGTTCCATGTATTAGTGATAGTATGGTTAATTATGATGGCAATGATGATGATTATGATCATGATATTCCGCTATTGTGAACCTATGAAATGGAAATGATTAGATCAGACTGATTGAAAAATTGCATAAATTTAAAAAAATCCATATTCGTGCACTAATGCAATTACCAGAGATGGATTTCTGGGCTAGTATTCCCATAACAATATTTACAGTGTCCAGGCTACATGACACCTTATGAGTTGGTATTTGTGTGTTTGTACGCATGGTCTCTCTAGACATCAGGAAGGCGGAGGTAGCGGCTGAAACAGTGGCAGCATGCGGTTATTAATGCCTTGCGTCCCTTGCAGCTATGTCTGCCGCCACAGCTTCATGCTGTATTAATCAGAGCGCCAGTGCGGACTGCCCCTCCAACTGCACATGATTAAGTAGGACTGGAGCAGTGTTTAAACAGACACAGCCACACTCCCCGCTCTGAAACAAGGCTTTTGAGCATCCCCAGGGTACAGGAGGGGTAATGAATACATCGTTTGGAGAGGCGTTGTGATGCCCTGGAGAGGGCTCTGGAAGAAGAGGACTCCTTTTTCTCCAGCCCTTGTGAATCAGTCTCTGGCCCAGAAACAGACAGGATGGGGCAGCCATATGGACAGGCTAGTGTGGCTGGTGTGTTTGGGTTGGACAGAGGTCCTGACAGAGCTGCCCCACAGAGAGGAAGGGCCAAGTCCACCGGTCTAGTATCAGAGTGATGCCAGAACAGATCCGGGTCAGTGTGGCTAATGGAAGCACAGGCCCAGGACAGGATGGCCACTGCCAGAGCTACAGGGCTTGAGGGAGGAAGCTTCCAGCCGGAAGAAGGCAGACATTATGTCATTCCTGTTGCTCACTTGGCAATAACAAAAGCAAGATTTTGATATTTTGCAGTGCAGTGGGTAGTTATTTTTATACAGTGGCCCCTAAAAAAAAGTATTTGGGCACTTGCACCACATTTAAAAATGTATGAATGTCATTGCATTACACAGCAAAATATCAAACCAAGTGTCATCCTTTTTAAAGAAAGATACTGCAAGCACAATTTCCAAGCAAAGCATTGTTTCAAATTGTAAAACAATACATTCATAGATATTTGGGCACATTCTGGCTGTTAAATGTTAGTGGAACCAATGCTATAATTTCATACACATTTCAATTTGGTAACACTTTATTTCGATGGTCCACTTAGACATTCAACTAACAATAACTAACTACAGTACATGTCAACTAACTCTATAGAGTATTAGTAGACTGTCTGCTTAATATCTGCTAACACTTTATTTTGATGTTCCTCTAACAGACATTCTACTGACTATAAGTAACTTTGCAACTGCATGTCAACGTATTCAACTAACCCAAACCCTAACATCTAACCCTAACCTAACAGTCTACTACAGTCTGCTAATACTCTAATGAGACTAAGTTTGACATGTAGTTGCAAAGTTACTTATAGTTAGTAGAATGTCTAAAGTGGACCATCGAAAAAAGTGTAACCCAATATTTAATTCAATTTCTATTCTTTTGGTTAAATTATACAAGGACCTTTCTAATTTGGTACAATAAAAAAATAACAACAAGACTATGCAGTTCAAATGCTATTTATTTAACAGATAAACACAGCACAATGCTAAAGATTAAAATAAGCTTTAAACTGAATTTCTTGCGCAAACCGGTGTGTACAAGCAAAACAAATAATCACAAAAAAAATAGCAAGATTGTGAGTGCTTTTATACAGCAGGGACAGTCATGTGTTAATTCCCGAATGAATCAGCATTTTGAAAGAATCAGTTGAATAGATGATTCAATGACTCACCCATTCACTTGCCACTACCTGCTGGTGATTCTTTCTGAAGTATTCATTTAAGTATCTCACAGCATTCATTTTTTCGTAAATCAGACTACACTATTTGCAATGTTTTTAATTAATTAAAAACCTATTTGTTTGTGAATCAGTGCACTATTTGCGCTGTATGTTTTTGATTCACGAAAAATAACCAGTTCATTACAGTCTTTTTTCGTGATTCACACTGCATACTCTGTTAGTTTGTGCAGCACGTGAGGACAGCGCTGCATTTTCTTGCTATTATTATGCGGTATGCATCCTTTATTTCTCATCACATTCAGTTCAGATAGCAAACTCGGGTTAAATATGACTTCTCTTGCCATAGGACCATATATTCAACAGTGGGGCTTGTTGAGTTGACGCTGAAAAGTGGTGCAGGAACATGGAATAGAATAAAAAGATCTATGGTGGGATTATAAAAAATTAATATCGAGATTGTTAAATGAGGCTCACAATTAATTGGCAAGTAGATATTTTTACCCAAACGTTTGTGGAATATGTCAATGCATCTTTGTTTACTTTGCCATGACAGCTGTGTGAACTTAAGAATATTTTGTTTAATGCAATTCACACATGAATGTTTGTTTTTCAGTAAAGCCTCTGTAAAGGGATTTTATTTCCGCTTTTATAGAGCCATTTTATATTGTAGATTTCTATTTATGTTTCTTCCCTTAATATCATGTTATCATGGAAAACCTAGAATCCTCCACTCTCGCATCACACTTGAGATTGAAAGCCGGGTGCTTCCCCACAGATCAGCCAGGGATCGTTTACGGCGCTTATTGTCATCCTTGCAGAGAAACGCGAGATAATGCAGTCTCAGTTTCAACCTAAAATCCTCCATTCATCTGCATGAGTGCGCAGCGACGAGCCGACAAACCCTGGACGGAGATGCACTGATGGCAGATTTAGATGTGATGACACTCTTTTTCTGCCTTAAATCAAACTGTTATCGCCTCCTTATCAAACCAAAAATACTCCCTCTCACACACTGTTTATGACAACTTTGACATTTCGCTCAGTTTTTAAAGCTCTTGTCAAATTTGCCGAACTGCAGGGCAGAGTGAGATAGAGTGAGTTAGGAAAGGTTGTCAGAGAGAGAGAGTGAGAGGGGGGCTTTAAAGACAAAGCACATGTGGGAAAACCAGGGAAAAGGAAGAAAAAGAGACAGGGAGATAGTGAAGCAGCCTGGGGGGTTGTTGTAATGTATCTGCAGTGTAGCATGTCAGTGCAGCTTTACTTTACTGCATCCTCATCTCGTCGTCAATAATTAATCACAGGTGAGGCGTGGTGAGAAACATGCCCACGGATGCCAAAGGAGCTTCAACCGGTGCCAACAGACAGCAGGGAAGCCTCAAACACAATGACAGCCATCCCTCCCTGCATAGAGTCTCACCTTACGACATGTTCCTGTGATGCAACGCGGGCACGGTCTGAATTACATCACCTGCGAAAAGAGCAGGAGCGCGTTCAGCCTCCAAATCTACGGCGAAGCGACACGCCGGCTGTTTTATTGCTAATTAGGCCATATCTTTTTATTTCTATACACCAAAAAATCAGCCACATGTATCATGGATATAAATGCGTTATAGTTGTGATCGATTGGCTGGAGCGCGGCCCTGTGGCATGAATATTCATGGGGTGATGTATAGAGAGGGAGGGAGCGGCATTGAAGGCTCGTGGTGTGTGATCCGTGGACTTTACAGTCACCGCCGGGTAGCCTGCGGCTAGCAGCCACCATAAACAATAACGCAAGGCCCATTTATAACACTAAAACTCATGTGTCGCCGCAGCCACAAAGAGCACAAGTGACATTTTAATGGGCCTTTTTACTTTTTGTTTTTCAATAATGAATGCATGGCTTGCTGTGGTGCGCTCCACAATATGCGCTTCACTATTGTTTTGAGGCATAATGCAGATTTTTGCTGTACTTGGCATTTATAGGGAATAATTTAATACACATCGCAATCTTTGCACGCGCTTCCCTGAGACCGCTTTCCAAGACTGGGGAAATGGAGGGTTTTTTTTTTTTTAAGCTGTACTGGTGGGATATGGTGGTTGTGTGATGTCAGAGTCATGTTTTCTTTTTGTCTTTGTGAGTGCTGATCATAGTGTGTGTATGTGTGTGTGTGTCACCCAAAGGAGGTTCAATGCAGCTGTTAGTTTGCTTTGCTGTGCAAGCAGGGCTGACCCCACTGTTGATCACATGCCAAGCACTGTTCCCTCACGCCGTGCCACTCACACACAGACTGATGGGCACCAGCAGCTGAGAGGACGAGTGTTTATGGATGTGTTCAAATTGTCAAAGAAATATTTGTGTTTCTCTTTCTTACATTTGGAATCATATTGAATCAAAGAGTAAATTGTTTTTTCTTGTTTCCTTTCTTTATTTATTCCCTCTTCCTTGCTTCTTTCTTTTTGTTCTTTCCTTCTACATTTTTGTTTTTCCTTCCTTTCTTGCTTTTTGTCTTCCTTTTTACTGCCTTTGTTTCCTTCCTTCCTTCCTTTTCCCTCATTTTTGTTTTTCCTTCCATTCTTCCTTCCTTCCTTCCTTCCTTTATTTTTTCCTTCCTTCCTTTTTACTGCCTTTATTTTTTGTCTTTCTTTCCTCCTTTCCACCCTTTCTTTTTTCCTTTCTTCCTTCCTTCCTTCCTTCCTTACTGCCTGTATTTTTGTCTTTCTTTCTTCCTTTCCACCCTTCCTTCCTTCCTTTCTTATTGCCTTTATTTTTTCCTTTCTTTTTCCCTTCCTTTTCATTCTTCTTTATTCCTTACTTTCTACCTTCATTATTTTGCTCTTCTTCTTTTTTGTAATCTTGTGTTTTATTATTATTAATTGTTTCTAATTATTGTATATTGTTATTTAACCTGTTCGAAATATCTCTTTTTTCCCCCCCTCTCCTTCTGTAGAAACTAAACCAGGAAACGGGCTGTGTAAAACAGGAAGCATTGCTCTCTTTGGAAACGTAGTGTACAGTGGGCTGCTGAACGATCACTTCTGGCATTTTGGGGTGCCCCTTGTCACAAGACTGGTAAGTGGATGCCTTCTTTGTGTTTTCCAGATTGGTTGCATGGTTGGCACTAGCTCTCTGCACCCTTTGCCACCTTAAGATCTCCCACTGGCAATTTGAATTTGGCATCAGTTGTGTTTTGGCTGGCCAGGACTTTTACCATAGGTGATGTGAGACTTTAGATTTTTTTTTCTTTCTTCTTCTTCTTTTTGTCAGAAGGCCCTGAAATATAAGGGGATATAGTTGTGCTGGCACGTTCAGTAAAGTATTCATAATTACAAGTTCATATTCATTCAATAGTAATATTTAATTATGGCTAGGGTTATTTAGCTTTCTGCTCTGACAGCTACACCCAACCACAGAGAACAGCAGTGGAAAAGGAATGGGGCTGATCTTTCAGGCGCATGTCATGTTCTCCTTCCTGATTTCCCTGTCTGTCTTCTTTTTCAATGATGCAAGCTCTAAATGAGTAGATGTGTCTGTTTAAGAACTGAATATTAGTTGGCTACTCAAGTTTTAATTAAACTGTAATCTTAGCGCATGTCAGTGCCTCTGTCTTATTATGAATTGATAAATATTGATGCTCCGTCTTCCTCCGAAATATGTCAAACAGTATTAGCATACAGGCAGGGAAGGACAGGGAGGAGGCAGAGCTGGAGCAATTTACTGCCTTATACTCGATTAAGATAAAAAAGGATTTGGAGGATCAGAAGCATAAATCTCTGAGGGTAACTTGTTTTTCACTGCTTTCTCAATTGAGCGTGCAGACGTGTTTCAGATGAAAACTTTAGCAGCAGAATTGGGATGTAGTTCAACTGCTTTCTTCAGAGAGAATGTAGCATTTCATTCTGGTTGGTATAATAAGATCTTAATATATATTAATATGACTTTTTTTTTATGATTGTCTTTAATTTATGGCAAATCACAAATATTCTTTCCCATTCATGAATTGGCATGCTGCTCGAATTTAGGTGAAATATCCATTGTGGCATTTTTAAACATCTTCTAGTTTGCATCTTAGTTGTTGAATGTCACGGTGTTTCACGAGTTCAAAAACATCACTTTGTTTTTACAAAGGGGTTAGGGTTTTGCTAGTTATCACGGCCCAGTTATCCCTTGCAGGTAGACACTGGTACACTTTTCTGTTGTCAAAAACATTGTCCTTTAATGACTGACATTTATAAGTAACCATGTGTAATAACTAAATGTGTGTGTGTGTGTGTGTATATATATATATATATATATAATATTTCTTTTTTTTGCCAGCGTCATACATAAATTGAAATATGAAAAGATTTTTTTTATTATTATTATTATTATTTATTTATGTTTTGCCAGTGATAGATTGTTTTTAGATGGCTCTTTAAAGGTTAAAATCTAATTTCCCGAAGCTTATTATAGGTAGGAAAGGGCTTAGGACTAGTCTAAGCTGGTTTGCTGGTTTTAGCTGGTCTTCCCGCCTCAGCAGCTGAAAAGTCTAAGACCAACAAATGTGCTTAGGCTAGTTTAAGATTTAGCCATTGCTTTTAAGCAGGTAATAGATTGCTTTTCTCTATCTATTTACAGTTTATTAGTTCTCTTTGTCTTTACTGCTTTTGAGTAAAACTAGGTTAGAGCACCATGAGTGACATTCCTGACAGAAAAACTTTCTAAATAGTTTCCACTGGCTTCCCTTTTGCAACACAAGGTGAAAAGATCCTTTTTTTGCTGAATGTATTAAAGTAGTAAATCATTTATAGTCCAATGCCTAATTTGGCTTTACAATATTTACTTTATTTAGATTAAATGACGGTTGGCGTAGCGGGAAGGCCCAAAGCAATTACGTTTTCCCAACTTTTACTTTTCCCAAACTTTAATTTTCCTCTCCACTTTTGAAGATAGGAAATTCTACTAATGGCTTTTGGAAATACAACGCTTTAAATAGCCAAAGCACGTTTAGCGTTTAAGTACGCTCGCATGCTACCACTCAAATCACTATAAATGAGTTCTACCTCAGTTCCAAACCACATTCCTTTTTGACAAATTAAGTAAATTAGTCAATGCCTCTGTAATCAAGTGCAACGGCGCCTTGCCTTTTATCCGCTTGTTTTTTGATTAGGCCATACTTCCATGCATGTCACTTCCAGTGCCGTTTGGTCATTGGTAGGTGCTTTTAATGAAAATGGACTGGCACTGCGATCCGTTCCTCAATCCCCCCACCAAACTCAGCTGCAAACGCTAAACTGCACCTTAACCAGATTAAGTCACTTGAACGTGTTTGGAGAATCGAGCCTCCCCACCAGATGGAGAGAAATGGAGGGCGGTTGTTTTTGAATTAGGTCTCCCTCGATTTTCCTTGCCGGGTTAATGAATAAATGAACTGGCGCGGTAATTGGAAGGGAGTGCGTTGAGAGAAAAGGAGAGGAGCATGCAGCTCCATTGAGTTTATGGAGGCAGAAATGATGACGTTGGGTAAAGCACTGATGAGGAAGGTATAGCTCAGTGGGGCGAACATGCCTGATAGAGTAAGTGTGTGTGTGTGTGTGTGTGTGTGTGTGTGTGTGTGTGTGTATCTTCACAGAAGGGAGGACTCAACTTCATTATAAGGTGCTTTAAGTGCGACATGCTGTGATTGTGTCATCTTCATTCCAAACAAAGGCAGTGGAGGGCAGGTACAGGGGACAAAGGAAACGCGAATGTCCAATAGTCGTCGCACGGACGTGCACATACTGCTGAATCCTGTCAGACTGCGCTCAGAGCTGAATTTCAGCTTTTCAGCAGAATGTGTGTAATTGATAGCACTCTGGGGCTGCTCGGGCCTTGGCAGCACGCAAAACGAACGCAAACCTCCAAAGACAGAGACTTTTAATATCTGGCAGGCTCGCACAGCGTGGAAGCTTGACTCTGTGTGGCATGTAGATGTATTGCTGCTCACTTTTGGGTTGTAGTATGGGGGTAAAAAAGAGGGAATTGCTCGTTTCAGCTCCCGTCAAATATTCCAAGGCTTGCACTATTTCCAAGACCTGCTGCGCTTGCGGCCAATATGGCGTCCCAGATGTGTTCACCTGCCGTTGGCAGCGGCCAGCTCCTAATTAAGACAGTCTGGCTTGGCCACCGGCTCAGTCTGGGCCTGCTCAGACCAAACCTTGCCCATCTGCCCTGCTTAAAGAAGAAAAATACCACCTTTACACTTCAGGCCAATTGACATCTATACTCAGGTGGGACATAGAGGGCGTTAGTTGCTGCAGGCAGGGTGAGACGTGCGTGATTGTGTGTGGATGAAGGATAAAGTGAGCAGTTGCGCTAAATGCACGTAATGCATCTGATCTGGTTCTCTTTTTCCTCCTATCTGTCTGTCCTTTTCTTTCTTTGCACTGCATCAGAGCAAAGTGTGTAACCGTTAACAAGCTTGTGCCACATTTTTAGACTCTGCGTCACATCTCCGCGCAAGCCCATAAGCTTGGAAAAAGATCAGGCGAGACATGGAGATCAAACCCATGGATCGGGCCAACAGACAACTGTACTGCACAACGCCGGCATTAAATATTGACTAAACGAATCGCGAGTCGGGGGAGTAAGAGAACACGACAAGGAGCATAACCAATTCAGGGCTCTGACTTTTTCCCTCTTTCTTCATCTGAGAGAAAAGGTTTCTTGTCTCTGTAATGGAAAATGACGTCCCCAGGGCCAGTCGTCCTCCGAGTGCTTAACCCGAACAAGCAGCACCCTCGGCATGCTGGGAAAAAACAGTGCAGATAGTGCCAGAGAAGGAATGGAGAGTGTTTTGGGTTTGAGAGAGAAAGAGAAGCAGTGAGAGAAAACAGAATGCTGATGGAGTGGACGAGAATATTACAGAAAGAACAACAACAGTAGGCGAGACTGGGGCTAGTTGTCACACAGCTCACTTTCAGTAACTAAGGATTTAAGTGAGTCAAAAGAAGTACACTCACGTAAATGTGTGTTTTCTTTAGCAGTGGTTTTTGAATGTTAGTTTTAAACATCTAGTTAAAAATGTTAAATTATTTTTCTTTTCAAAGGAAGTCGTCACATTTCAAATCTATAAAAAAATAATTGTATTTTATCAATTTATTTTTTATAAATATATACAGTTTATTAATTCAAATTGTTTTGCACCACATTATTTGTTAATTTTGACATTTTTGCGGTTTCATTAATTGTTTTTCTATATATATTTTTTTCAGTTAAATATAAAATTTAAAAAAATCTCAGATTGTTTAAAGGCAGATTCCACTGTGAAAACAGTACCCATGTGACATGTACTGCTATTAGATCTACATGTTTTCAGTGAACTTTGTATTTCAATAGTATTTTTGTAGTCAAGTCTTTAAAGATATATCTCTTTTTATAAAATAAAGCTACATTGATAAATAAAGCATGACATATAGCTCCAGTCTCACTATATCATGGAATGCACTGACAGGAAAAGTGCAGAGTAATGTTTAGTTTAAGTTTTATTTGCTTGTGATGTTAAAGGTGCACTATGCAGAAATTTGCAGTTTCTGTTTGTAAACACAGCATTCAAATGTGGCCCCTCCTTGTGGGAAGAACACCGCCAAAAGCGCACGCCTTCTTCTCTGACATCATCTCTGTTGCACACTCGGCCCAACCAACTCAAATATTGTAGCCTATTTATCATACATTTGTGTGTATATGATTGCACAGTTAGATGGCTATAATTTGAGAGCGAGTATAGCTATCTTCAGGCTCGCTAATAAACAATAATTACGTCATCATAAAAACGTTATTACAATGCCTAGTAATCTGTCAAGTCACAGATAGCAGTCAACAAGGCAATTGCAACATTGGTGAATTGTTTTTATGTGTTATTGGCTAGGGCGACACACCTACTGACCAGAGGCTGCAGCCCAGAAACATCCCAAACACAGCCAAACAAGAAGAAAATAAGAAAATACAGGCACAGGGTGGCGCCTCTGTAGACACAAACACCACCACACACTTCTAGTGGATCATAAGTAATGATTAAGAGGCATTTTTGTATGAGTCTATACATTTCCCTGCATAGTGCACCTTTAACATGCTCATTTTTTTGTTATTTTTTATTGTGTGATGCTCAGATATGCTCAGGCTTCTAAATAATTTTCCCTTTCAGACATTTTTCTTCAACTCTCTTCATATTGTTAAAAAACAGTGAAGAGTAAAGATCAGTCATGTCATGGGCCCCTCTTTTTTGACTTATTTATGATACCGACTTGAAATAGACTTCAGGATTTGATGAGACAGTTTTTTTAATGCAACTTGAGATTCTTTTATCACTTCCCTGTGAAAACTCAATATGAAAAAGAGGTGCACATGTTTTTAGATTACAATCCTTCTCCTGCAGAAAAATAAAAGATCATAAAAATGCACTTTTCTTATATTAAATTCTGTCCTTATTAAACTATTTAACATAACAGATATTTATATATATTCAACAAGACTAAATAATAACTGAAATTATGTACATTATTCTGTTTAACACTTTTGTTCTTAATATTGTGTATTGCCAAAGGTATATAAACTTTTAAACTACATTATTTGTGTAATATTTTGTCTTGTGGAATATTCTTAAATATAATTTATGCAACTTCTTCAGGGCAGAAAAAAATGTATAATGATTTCATTTATAAGAATTGATCTCATTTCTCTTTAAATGCTAAGCATCTTGTAGATTAATTTTACAGAAGGAGGTGTGTACATTTATGAGCAAAAAATAATACATAAGACTTATAATTATCTAATACACCCGATCTTATCAGAACTCTTGCATTGATTTACGGCACAAATAAAATATTCCAAAGCACGATGGAAAATGTGAACTCTCTCTGACAGTGTCACTCCTGACATGCTTTGTTCTAATCAAAATGAACTGAGAGCAAAATTAGCATTGTCTCAAATCCAAATATGAACGTGCAACAGCACAGAGGTTAATATTTAAGAACACTGTAGCTGCCTGTTGGCGGTGTGTGTTTGAAATTGCTGAGACAGCTGAGATGTTAAACGGCAGCGTAACCCCCCACCCCCCACCCAGCCTCCCGAAAGGCGCATGGCTGTATACGCATGCACTTAGATGCTCAAACCACACACACATACACACACAAACAAGTCTTGCGCTCTCGCACGCACCAAAAAAAGGTACCAAAAAGAGCAGCCCAGTTCTCATGGCACGCAACCTGTCAAGCGATTCCCCCTGCTCTCCACCGGCGCACTTCGACTCCTGATTGGCTGAAACCACAGCCGGAATCCTGCAAGCCCCTCTCCCACCAAAACCCCAGCCTCCGCTCCCTCTCTATCACTGAGAAAAAGATTAGTGAGAAAAAAGAAAGAAAGGAAAGACAGACACATGAAAGAGCAAAAGGCATTACGTTGCATTCCGACTCGCCCTACCTAGTTTACTTAGCTTTTACCCCCGTTTGCCCCACTCCGGTAGGTCTTTGTTGCCTCGTTGTTACATTGCATGACTTTTCATGTACATCAGCTGAGCGTCGAAACCAAGCGAGGGGAAAGAACCGCTCCTACGGTCTTCTCAATCCTCACCACTAGCCGGCTTCCCTCGGCAGCCGTCGCAACATCAGCAGCAGCAGCCAGGAGAGCAGACGCTCCTCTCCTCCCCTCCCCTCCCCTCTGCGCTCGGATGCTGAGCTGCTCCGTGGCTGTATCAGTGCCTGAAGTGTCAATGGACTCCTCTCCCTGCGGAGGAACACAGCCTCACTGAAGGAATGCTGGGAACAGCTGCCAAACACCTCCTGGAGTGCCCGCTCTAGAACTCTCCCACCCGCCAATAAGACTCTGAACAGAACGACACAGAGCAGAAGACGTGCAGAGTGAATGACGTGAAGAAAGCCACTTATGTGGTTATAGGAAGAAGAAAGAAAGAGTGGAAAGTGAAAGGAAAGTGAAGAGCGGAGACAGCAGCACCTTTGCCTATTCCTCTTTTTCCTGTTGACTAGATCTTTTTTTTTTTATAGTGTCAACAGTTGTTGCTTCAACTTGTTGTTTTTTCTTTCTTTCTGGACTGATCTGGAAAGAGCTAAGGACTTTCAAGCACCAAGAATCTGACCCAGGCGGCCAGCGCTGTGCCCACTCCTCATCCGATTTCCATCTGCGTGTGCCCACCTGCCTCTGGTCGAAATGATGATGTACTTTTGGGTGAGTAACGCCTCTGCCGCCCATCAGGTTGGCCTTTATGCCATTGTTTCTCCATATTTCCTCAACCCTGGACCTGCTGGGATAAGACGGTGTGCTTGTAGCATGCGATAAGCCTGTCTCCTCCTTTATCTTGTTCTCTCTTTTCCTACACTTCCTCTAAGTTTATCTCTTCCACCTAAATACATACACAGATTTTCTCTCGCTCAGTTACTGCTTTGCATTATTTGCTTTCAGTCGGAGCAGTGTTTAATTTTCCTCCACTCCGAAGGGCCTTGTTCCGCAGTGCTGGTCCTGGAGGAGATGAGTATTCAGCCGTGGCTGTTCAGAATGGATAGTATTGATGGTCTTTTTGAGGACAGAGGATCATATGACCTGATTCTGCATAGCTCTGGCAATTTCTCAGCTCACTGATGGGGAGTGTTCAAACTCACACAGCGAAAAGGGGATGTGCGTTCACCGTTTCATTATTAAGTCCCTATAGAGGAGTTTAAATGCTTTGCTTTTTAGTTGTTTTTCCCATGTACTGTGTGTGTTTTGATAGACCTTTACAGCACTTGTTTGTTGGGTACATCACTTAAAGTTACTTGTGGTTTCCCATTATTATACTTGCAACTAGTAGAAAGGCATGTTTTTGCCACATTTTCAGTGAGTGAAGAGTTTTAGGGGTTTTCTTCATGTGAATCTTCTATGTAAACATGCACTAGGCAGATAACTTTGACCATTCTTATGTTTCATTGTTTTTAGCATCTTGTTTCATGTAAAATGTTCAGCTTTTAAAGGAATAGTTCACCCAAAAATAATTATGTTGTGAAGAACACAAAAGACAACATTTGGAAGTACTGGTTTTGTCTATATAATGAAAGTCACTGGGCTCCAAAATAGTTGCACTTTTATTGTAAGGACAAAAAAAGACTTTTTTCATTGTTCTTTTGTGTTTTACAGATGAAAAAAAAAACATACAGGTTTGGAATGACAGAAGTGTGAGTAAACGATGACAGAATTTTAATTTTTGAGTAAACTATCCCTTTAAATTGTCATACTGAGTTTTTTTTTAACAGTCTTAGATGTTTTTTTGTCTATATGTTGTTTAAATGTGCTAGACTGATGTCAACAATCGATTTCAATGATCATCTGAGTCATGAGTGTCTCTTTTTTTTTTAGCATCTCATAACAGATACCACATCAAGTACTAAAAGCAACTTCAACTTTTTAAAAACCTTACATTCTCATACTGAAGGCACATTTTGAGTCTTTTTTGTTGCTTTGAGTCTTTGAGTCCATCTCAGTTCTTTTTTAATAATTTTTTTTGTTTGTTTTATTTAAACATACGAGACTGACTTTATTGATGGTTTCTACGTGTCTTGTTTTATTTAGCATCTCGTAACATCAGATGCCACGTCTAGTAGAAATAACTTCTTACTTTATAACTTTACAACTTTTTAAAAACCTGAAAACCTCATACTGAATGGCACATTTTGAGTCTTTTTTTTTCCACTTTGAGTCTTTGAGTTAATCTAATAATTTTTTAACATGCTAGACTGATGTCATTGATTGTTTCAATGTGTCTATTGTTTTTTAGCATCTCGCGCCATGAGATGCCGCATCTAGTAAAAATAACGTCAACTTTTTATAAACACGATACCCTCATTCTGAACAGCCCCTTACTTGCACCTCTGAAAATAATGAGGAGGTGAGGGGATGAAAGAAAGATACTACGACACTGGCAATGTCACACTGTGCTGAAAATGGGCTTTTAGCGTACAGGAAACCTTCCTCCGCCATAAACCTGCTCCCCGTTCTCTTGGCCACACGGCGCTCCCTCTCTCCCCGTCAGGGGCCAGATGAAAAGTGCGCACTCGTAGATGTGGCAACCAGGATTTAATGATCGTCAGAAAGCAATCTCTCATCTTTTGAGCTGGCTGTGCTCTTTGATAGCACCGACTGCCCATTAATCATTCCCCTTCATCACTCCAGTCTCATCCGGCCCAGCGCGGGGCAGAGGGCCTCCGCGGCTGCCGCGCACCCTCACGCAGACGGTACAGGCTGTGTCACGGGGGCCACGGGGGCCTGTTCTCTTAGAATGAAACTCGCAGACATGCTTAATCTAATCTGAGCTTACTTTCTGATGGCCCGGGTGAGAAGAGAGATAAAATTTACCCCTGTCAGACATCCTGTAACTGATTAGCTCACACAGGCAGACTGACGCTTATTTCTGATGACAGATAGCTCTTCGTGTGTGTTTGCTGCTTTGTGTGTGTGCTTTTAGAAGTATTATTCCAAATTCTGGGCTCAGTGTAGATGAGAAGGTGTGAATGTCTGTGGACAAATAGACTGTTTTTCTCACACTTTCAATAAGGACAGTGTGAACTGTAAATTTACTGAACAGTTATGGATTCAGTGATAGTATTACAGTAGAATGATAATGAAAAAAGCAAAGGAAGACGGGGGAGAAGTGCTGCTGTGTCTGTTCAGTAATAAATAATTGAGAGCTCAGAGCAAGGGACTTGTTTTTCAAGGAGCATGTGTAGAAATGGAAGAGCATAGAGCTTGTGTCTGGTTTGAAACGGCACTATGGCCTATTTTTATGCCCCCCAAGCAAGGCCTAGCCCTAAACAACCTTTGCCATTTACTTTTAATGAGCTGTGCTCTTGGTATAGTATTGTGTGTTCCACATCACCAAATCGTTTGTTTTCTGTAGGGTGTCATGATACCGGTATCTCTGTTGTTGTGAAATTTTACATTTCTTGATACATTTTAGCTTGTTTTATCCTTTTAAAAATAAAAAAAATCACTAAAATAAATAATAATATTAATTTTATATATATTTACCAAATCTTGTTTACAGGTTGTAAACGAAACATTTTATTTAATTTTATTTTCATTATTATTTTTTATTTTATTTTATTGTAATATTGTCATACTTCCAATGTACTGGTATTTTTACATCTGTATAGGGTGGCTGTAAATTTAGCCTGGATGTAAAGCTCCGATTGATAATTTCCTTCCATAAGTATTTTGGTGTAAATTGTGGTACACAGTCCTCCTCTGACATGTTTTCAAATGCTAAAAATGATACATGCATACAAAATTTGCAGTAAAAATGGGCAGTTTATACTTGTTCACATAGATACAGAAAGTTTTATCAATGGAAAAGCCATGCTTTCCTTCACAGCATTGTATAATCAAGCAGTGGCTTTCGGAAGCAGCGTCTATCAGCCATGTAATTCGGAGAGGAGAGCGGCTGCCGACAGTGTCATGTTGCTAAATGAAATGCTTGCGCTAATTTGTCACCACTTTAATTGATCTGTGTTCTCTAGTTGCATAATGTGGGTCCTGTAACATTTATCGTGTGTTCATTTCATCCAGTCGCCGTCTGACAGCCAGAAAAACTTTATTCAGTCTGGTGTGGGAGCTGGGACAGTAGCTATAACAGAGTGACCTACGGTAACACAATCTTTTTTGTTAATCCTTTGTTCTTTTCTTTTCTTTTTTCTGTAGAGCAGCTATTTTCAGCCGTGACATTTACAAATGCATGCCGTGCAAGTCTTGGTTTCTGTAAAGTCATTATTGTTGACCCCTTGGCTGTTTGTATTTTTAAGTCGAGTGCAATATTGTCACCTCGGTTGCCAACAACTCAGCATCCAATGTGATCCGCTCTGGCCTCATCTGTCCCTCACTCAATCACTTTCTTCATCTCACTTCTCCTCTCTCTCTTTCTTTCTCCCATGGGCGAAACCATATAAGGGTCAGGAATATAGCTTACTAATAGTTAGGAAATAAAAAGAAAGTCCTTGGGAAGTTGTTTGTCAGTAGTGTATTCTGTGTTAAACTTGTGAATTATTTACCTTGTTAACAATAAGATTAATAATAGGTTATTAATAATAAGATTTATTAAAAAATCTATCCATTTAATGTGTCAGTGGTATTGTTAACTAAAACTATTAGAAATAATTTCCTTTAATTGAAATAAAACTTAAATAAAATATAAAAAGTTAGAAATGGAAATAAAATAAGTTTGTTGAAGGACTACAATTACTAAAACTAAAACTGAAATAAAATACAAAAAAAAAAAGCCAAGTAGAAATATTTAAAATAAACACCCAAAAATGTATGAATAGGACAAAAGCATGTAAGAAAATTACATGAAATTAAACTAAAATTAAAATAAAAACTGAAAATAAAAAAAATAAGAGTTAACTCTTTTGCCACCATTGATGGAATTTTCCGTCACTTATGAGACAATGCTTCCCTGCCATTGACATAATTTCTGTGTTTTCACTGTTATATGGTAGGGGGAGCTATTACGCATCTTCAGAAAGAGTACAGAATCTCCAGATCAAAACACAGGCAAAAAAGAAGCAAAAACAAGAGATAAAAGCATTGAAAAACAAGAGATAAAAGCAAAAAAAAAAAAATTTCTCAGCTTTTTGTTCAAAATGTGTTTTTATGAAACACACCCACCTTCAAGTATTCATAAAAAAAGAATGCATTAAGCTAGAATACAGAGGTTCTGTTCTTTCGTTTGATATATTGCATTTTCAGATATTCATACAACCAAATATTCTGGGGGCCATGAAACTTTTGTGAAAATGATGAAAAATGGTGGTGGTGGCTGGCAATTTTTTTTAGAGTCGCTATGAAGTTTTTTGGCTTTTAGTATGAATATGTTAGCCTTACTCTTATCTGTAAGATAGTGTGCTCCAAAACAATGACAAAATCCGTATTTAGAAGATATAAGCGTTCAAAACTTGCAGTCTCTCACTTCCGCCAATATGGATCGAACAATTTTGATGACATCACGCTGCACTTCAGCTTCCCGCCCCCTACATTACAAATAGACTCTGAAGCTGCAGCTAAAATCGGTCACTTGTTCACACATTTACTATTTTCTACATGGTGAGTGGCACATAGTGCGCTATATAGGAGATAGGGAATGATTAAGACAGTGTAAATATTCTTTCTATTAAGACGAATGAAGTCTGGTTTCACGTTAGTGTCACGCGAACCACAACAGCGCGCACAGTCTGCTCCGGTTCAGAGACACGATAGCACAGAGCAGATCATATGTGTGAGTCGCCGCAAAACGTATCGGACGCATTTGAATTCTGCACAGAATGCTGTATTTTAAAGCGATATGGAGAAGATTAGGAGGAGAAACTGTTAGAGATTAGAAGGAAACTGAGGCTTTACCAAGCTCAATGCCTTTGGTCAAGCTGTGATATAAACTAAATGCTATTGGCTATTTCAAAAAAGGGGAGGGGCTGTTTGATATGTCCCGCCCTGTTTTCCTGTTTCAGTTGAAATAACATCAACACATTGAATAATGCTACGGTTTCCAAGGCACTTCAGCAGGCCTTTTAAAAAATGCTGGCGGGGAAAAAGTTGATTCAAAATATTAATAAATACTATAATAGCATATAAATATTACAGAAATAACACTGTAATGCACTACTTTACTTTTTTTATATATTTGTATATATATATATATATATATATATATTCATCAAAGATTGTGTGATTTAACTGTGGAAGGCACTATGCTTCACTTACAGTGAGAGTAGACGAAGAATGCAGGTCCACCCACTTGCTGCTTTCTTGCCTCGCAACTGTTCTCTCCAGCTTTTCTTTCATTTGTCATTGAAAATGCATCATGGTTGGACACACATTGCAATGGTCAGGTTGATCGGAATCAGCTACAACCTCCTATCCACCTCCATGAGCCCCTGGGGGCCTCACTATCGGCACACAGGTCCCTGCGGCTCCTCCCAGGTCCTCCCACCATCATGTGTAATCCCGCCGCCTCACGCTGGCTCTTACACGCCCGTCACGGCCTAATCTTCTCCTCGCTGCAGATAAGACCATTAAACAGCAGAGCAGGAGAGGGATTTCTCCCCTGACTACAAAAGGGATCTGTGAGCCAAAGAGAATCGTGCTGTTCTGCAGATAGTAAAGAGAAAGAGAAGGAAAAACAAAAAGAGGACATGGTGGCTCACGCTTATCACCCTTTGCTATTACATTAGTTATGTTTACACAGGGTTTCCCAAGAAAAAGGTCATTATAGGGACGCTCCATTATCTTCCTCTCTCGTCTTCCTCCGTTCTCCTTCTTTCTGAAGGTGTGAGTTCAAGGCATTATCCCCTCCACAGTTTAATGCCTGACACCTTTCTAATGGACTGTGGGAATGAAAGGTGAAGTGCGAGAGATCAGTGGCCCCCTGCAGATCCCCCCGGCTCCAGACGCAGCGTGAAGAGCTTCGGATCCAGGGATCAATAGTGCTGTGTGGTCAGGCTCAGGAACAGAGGAGCCAGGTCACACAGAGGGCTTCTGCATCCTCCGGCCATCGAGCCAAGCGGTGCGCAGAGACAGAGAGTGTGAAATTAACGTAAAACAATGGGCATAATTACTCAAAGAGTTCCTGAATCAGCACACTCAGACAGTTGACTTATTAGGGGGGATGTTGGCCATCGCGTCTTCTGGGGGTACATCCTGTAGTAAATGTGAGCGGAAGAAGTTTAATGAGGGCGTAGATTGTTGAATAAGATAATCTGACCACTTTTTGACTTTTTGAAGTAATAGTTCATCACAAAATGAAAATTCTGTTTATTTACTCACACTTAACATGTCATTTCTAAACCTATATGGCTTTCTTCTGTGGAACACAACTCAGACCTACTCTGAATTATTAGATAGTAAACAAGTGGCAAGAAAATGGGACCCATCATTTATCATCCTAAAATCTCCAGCAGACTTTACTCCCTTTCAAAACAAGATTTGATCAAGTCGTGCACAAAATGTTCAGTGTTGTCGATACAATGAAAGTCAGTGGGGTGCAATGTTGTTTTTGACAATGATGAAAAAAACAGGTGAAATGTTCTTCAAAATATGTTCTTTTGTGTTCCATAGAAAAAAGTAAGTAATACAGGTTTATAACTGAGAATAACTTTTACAAAATACTGTATTTACTCTGTAAAGACTCTTATAGTTAGGTGTTAGCCAGAAGATGGTTTTGTTACATCCATGGCATGCCCAAAATAGTTGTTTTTTTATTATTAAAACAACTTTAATTGTTGTTAGCAGGTCATCACCCCAAGCACATGCATTACCCTTCACCACAATGGTACCCCAAAAACCCCCAAAAACTCTAACATAACAGGAACTCTTTTAAATATAAACACAAAAGAACATTAAGCATTAACAAGTCTCCCAATTTTATCATCTTGATAAAAAAATTGCATAAAATAACATTTTTACTCTCCCTATCCAGCCCTGTGCAAAGCATGATGGGAAGGGGAAATCCTGTTTATGTAGTCTTAAGACTTTATGTAGTCTTAAGTAAAGTGGTTGAAAAGAATTGTTTTGGATTAACTTCATTTACTTAAGTAAATTGAACTAGCATCAAATGTTATTTTTGGACTACTTAATTTAAACATGTTCTTTCAAAATGAAAATATTGAGTTGAGCCAAAACGTAACTGTTTCAAGTCAGTTTAACACAACGCAGTTGTTTGAAACCTAATACAATGGTGTTAAATGAAAATGAATTTTTTAAATAAACTGAACAGTATTGTAAAATCATTTTGTTGACATTCCTCTTCAATTTGAGTGGAATGACACTTCTGGACAGCTCAGGGTGAGGGACGAATAAAGGAAGCGCTCTTGGGGGGTGTAGAGTTTAGTACAGATCCAGGTGCAGCTGTTGCTCTGCCAGCCATGGGTCATTAAGATACAGAGGGGACACACAGACTGTAAAACTAATGGCAGGACACTGACATTAACGTTATAGGTTATTGACCTATCTGAGGGGATTTATGGTGCAAATCAAGCGACAGTGTCAAAGGGAATGGGAGAAATAAGAGCGTTTTCACACCTTGTGCCCACTCAGAGCACAAGCACCAAACTTACAATCAATTCCCTGTGAATTTTACAAGACAACGCTCGAGAGAAAACCTCAACTCCCGCTGGCAGTTCTCGCATGCTTTTCTCTATCACCCTCCCTCCCATCTTTCACTCACATTCTCGCTCTGTCTTTGCTCTCTGGCGTGTACAGGTCATGCAGAAAGGGATGTGCTGTTTGAAGTGTGTTGGCTCTTTTATTCCCTGCCCCTTTGTTCCCAGGACTCCCACAGCTTGACGTGTCTCAGTTCACAGCCTGTGTGTGTGGACTTGTGTTATGTGCAGACTTCACCTGAATCTGAATGGCACATTATAGTGCTGTGAATATAACAATTATCTAATCTTCTGAAGTGAGAATCTAGCTGCTAATCTAGCTGTTATCTTTCTCAGTCATTTAGAAAGTTTGCTGTAGTTTAGGACATGATTTCTGTATTGTCACATTATAGTTGTCTGAAGCAATTTTTTATTTTATATAAAAAAAAATTTTATTATTAATGATTGTTTAGAGCTAGGTGTGTTTTCTCCATTTGTTTGGTTTGTTTAGGCATATGAACATGGCAGTCACTCTTGGATTCGCACCAAAACAATTGAACTCTACAACGGTTTGCTTTTGGTGAAAATGCAATCCGACTCAGTGAACCAACCAACATAGACATCTGATGTGTATGTATATCTGATGGATCTTTGGAAACACAAGCTGTGGGTTACTGTGATGTAATTCTGTCACTGTAACCAATTTTGGTCCATTTTGAAATATTACCCTGTGAAAGCAAACCAAGACAGGGAGAACATGCAACATTGCATCAATTTAGTCCATGTTAATGTGCCCTATAGTGTTTCATGATTAAACTGGGAGAGGAGAAAGTGTTTTAACATCCAAAAAATGGTCCAAAAGAGAATCACAACTATGAGAAATAGAACAGGAGAGAGTTATATGACACACAATATACACTATTTTTTTTACAATTTTTTTTGGTCTTTTTTTTAAGAAATTAATACTTCTATTCAGCAAGGACACATCAAATTGTTCAAAAGTGACAATAAATACCTTTAAAATGTTCCAAAAGATTTCTATTTTTAAAAAATGCTTTAATTTCTATTCATTAAAGAATCCAGAAATAAAATGTATCATGGTTTCCACAAAAACATTTAACAATACCACTGTTTTAATAATAAGAAATGTATTTTCAGCATCAAATCAACATATACAATGGTTTCTGAAAGATCATGTGACACTGAAGACTGGCGTAATGGCTACCAAAAATTCATCGTTGGCATCACAGAAATAAATTACATTTGAAAATATATTATAATAGAAAACAGTTTTTTGAAATTGCAATAATATTTTACAGTATTACTGTTTTTAAAAACATTAAAACATCTTACAGGTCCCAAACTTTTGAATAGTAGTGTAGTTGTAAACTCTAGGGAAATAGTAGAACTTTTATACTGATATGTCTGTTTAGTGTAAGATATATGTGCTGTTGGAAAACGGCTCCATCTAAAATGCCTTTTAGATGGTCAGTCTCTGAATTATGGTTACAAATGTCTAGATTCATTCGAAGAAACACGCAATGCAGTGTAAAATACCCTCCCCTGTCATTTAGCCAAGTGCAAATAGAAAGGCCACTATATGTCACTTTTAGTGCTTGCCACTGAACTCACTAGTTCACCACACTCAGAAGGTCTCGCAAGGCCAACTGAGGTTTTCTTTTTTCCAGCTGGCTGCTCCACTGGCCTAATGGGGTCTATCTGCAGGCCTTTAGTTTGGGTATGTTTGTCTAAAAGCCTTTTTAATATCCTACTGTTTGGTTTTGGGAGCAGGAAGCAAGCGAGAACCAACGGGACACATGCTAGAGGCATTGAGGAAGGAGCTGGAGAAACCTGTTTAAAGAGAGATACACAATGCCAGCCTCAGCCCTTTTTTCAGTTCGTTCTTCTCACCTCAAGCTAATTGTTACAAGTAGGTGGAGGATATTTTTCAATGATATCAGTCTGTTACCATCTTGTTCTTTCTCTGTGAGAGCACAGGTGATTAGAGCTATAAGACAGTATCAGGGAATTTTAAAATTGTGATTTCCAGGCCTGGGAAACTCTTTGCAATTGATGAAATCTTTACTTTTTTGTGTGTGTGGATGTGGTTAGCTCTAAAACATGTTATAGGTTAGAAGTTGTTCTTTTTGAAAGCTTTATAACATACAGTGTATTTTAAAAAGCAATTGAATAATAGCAAACTACTGGAAAAGATCAGATTCATCAGTCAAAAACAATGTAGGAACCCTGTCTTTCTAGTTTTCATCTTCCATTTTTCTTTTAAATTTAATTCGGAGGGTTTGCGACTGGTCAATGACAAGCTTGCAGAGCTGCCATTTGCTTTTGTTGATTTATTTGGATTGTAAATTGTGCTTACTAGCATCTCGTGCTACAACGTCACTGGGAGTCATCTTTTTATTTTTTTTGGCAAAATATTTTCAACACCACATTCAACTTGACTAAAAGACTAAGTTCAGTTTAGATTTTTCCTGGTGACAACCTAATAAAAACATTGACTGAGGACTATTTTGGACTTGGTGCAAAGGAGATGCATTGTTCGTTTTAAAGTCTTGTTTTCAGGCCTTTGACCGATTAAGAAATGAAAACTGAAACTTTGAGCAGTCAATTTAAAAAAAAAAAAAAAAAAGTTAAAAGAAAGAATAAACCCTTCTTTTCTCACATATCTCTGAAATGAGGGAAATGTCAGCCTGTCATAACACAGCCTAAATAGACAGACAGGTTTTCCTCACATCCTAGTCACCGTTTACTGTACATCACTGCATTTGACTGATCAAAATGGGATATGTTCCCATTTTGATCAATCAGACCCTGCTCTTCCATCATCATATCAATTTGAACTTTCATAAATTCCCAAAACTTTCAAGCAGATTCAAATGGAACGCACATTTACTGGAGATCTATTGATTACTCAGCTGGTTTTATGGAAACGGTCTGCCGTGTTCCCGCTGTCTCCCCACGTCTCTGACAGAATGGTGTGGCAACGTATGCGTCACTGTTCCCTTCTGTACAAAAAGTGAATGGAAAAACACTTTTTCACTGTTTGATTTAAGGATTCTCTGAGCGCCTTTAAAACCGTGCAACTTCCTTCAAACGAGTCCTTTGATTCAGCGAATCCACACTGCCGCAGCCTCTCCTGAGAGGAGGATCTTTTCACCCATAAGCACATCTAATTGAATTAAAGCACGTGCCCTGTTGTTCTTGCCTGATTGAAAACAAGCGTCTTCCATTAATTCAATAATGAGATTTAGTCCAAATGATTGTCCTATTAGACACGAACTCTCATTCGCCACCCGTTCGTTCGACTTCACCTCAATGTGCCCTGCTCGCACCTCACAGGTAATTATGTCGGAATTAATGTCATGTGTAGTAATTGGATTCCAAAGCAAAGATACCTCATAATAGCACTTGTAATGAGGAAAAACCAGCAGCATAGAAATTCAGTATTAGAACATGAAGCGTTGTTGGCACACTGGATAAGGTGGAGAGGCCATCCTAATGAATAGGCTCTGTATGGGGTCATCCTTTGATCATGGGACCTCAAAGAGCGCCGGCTCTAAATGAATAGTCGCCTGTGACATTGTGTGATAGACAATCAGTGAAATGGCTTTTTTACCTTATTAGAATTGCTTTACAAACAGCAAAATTGTTATAGTTATAAAAGTGCAGAGGTGTGTGTCTGTGATTTGTTCTGATCATTTAAACTGTCTATCAGACACACAGCTGCACACACTGCAAATATACACTTTATATATAATGCAGTCTTATTAGAAATATTTCTCTTGTGAGTTATTGTCCATTTTTTCCATAGAATTGGCAGTTTTTGCATGTCTTTTGATTGTTTAACAGTGATTGCAAGGCAGAACTGCATTAATATTCCTTAAAGGGTTAGTTCACCCAAAAATGAAAATTCTGTCATTAATTACTCATGATAAATCTGATGGCTCAGTGAGGCCTCTGTTGCAAGCAAGATAATTAACACTTTAGATGCCCAGAAAGCTACTAAAGACATATTTACACCAGTTCATGTGACTACAGTGGTTCAACCTTAATGTTATGAAATAACTTTTTATGAAATAATTTTTGTGTGCCAAAAAAACAGAAGAAGCTTTACGAATCTTTTGTTTTGAATCAGTGGTTCAGAGCTTGAAAGTCACGTGATTTCAGTAAACGAGGGTTCGTTACATCATAAATGTTTGAAATTTGAATGGTTCACCACTGGGGGCCGTGACTTTAGCAGTTTGATACACCCTCTGAACCACTGATTCAAAACAAAAGATTCGTAAAGTTTCAAAGCTTCATGAAGCAGTGTTTTCGTCGCTTCATAACATTAAAAATGAACCACTGTAGACACATGAACTGTTTTAAATATGTCTTTAGCTTTCTGGGCAAGATCTTACGGGTGTGGAACAACATGAGGGTGAGTAATTAATAACAAAATTTAAATTTTTAGGTGAACTAACCCTTTAAACATTTGAGTTAGGTCATTCTACTTTTTTTTTTTTTTTATAAATAATAATAGTAATGTTTTTTTTTACTGTACATTTCTTCAATGAATTCAACCCAAACTGCTTAACTATGTTTTGTGGAAAATTCCAGCCATTTTGCAAACTTTATATTTACTTAGTGTATTTACTCAGACTTATGTTGTTAATTGTGATTAGTCTTAAGTATATTTGCATACTGTATTCTGAATGTTTTTCCTTTTAACCATCTATGTCCTCGTTTTCACTGTTAAGACGTGTTGTTTTGTGTGTTGATTGCACAAACACAGCCGACATGAAACAAGACACTTGCTGACTGTCATTATAACAGCAAAGCAGTATTTCATTTACGCAGATCCAAAGCCTAAAACTTTAACGTAATTTTTTCCTGCTTTGCAAGCACTGGTATTTCCTTCAGGAAATGCAAATCTAGTTTTTTATTGCTGTCCGTATCAAGAACAGTATTATTTTATTTGCTGTTGTCAGTATTGTGAGATGCTATTCAATAGTTCATTGACAGTATGACACAATGTGTATTTTTCATTCTTTCAGTCTTTCTTTCTTTCTTTCTCAATTGAAATCATGCAATTGTTTAGAAATGGCAGCGAGAGGACAGGAAATCAGCGAGCGCTTGTTCCCAAGTTAAAGACGCTGGTCTGAAACACGTCTGACCTTTTCGGCGTGTGTGGGAGAGGCAGACAGACCTCAGCGTACGTTTGGGGACCCACCGCAGCAACCGGGGTAGAGCAGCTGACCAGAAACAAATAGAAAGAAGCAGCAATCATTTTGCTGTGCTCTGCAACTGTTAGAATTCGGCCCATCATCATTCTAGCTATTTAAATTTTAATGCTGTTGCTTCTCTAAGCTGCCAGCGAGGCAGGACCACTCTCGGTGCAGTGAACACAGTTCGTTTGTTGGCGTGTTTCTGCTCGTCACGTGCGTGTGCTTGGTTTTTTGTGTTTAGACTGTTAAATTGTGCTCATAAACGCTGCCTGAAATATGAGTGAGCGTTTTGTTTGATACTTTAATTAGCAGACTCTTCATACACATACGTCCATGCTTGTTATTTGCGCAAATCCTGTATGGGAGGAAAATAGCAGTTCACGTTTTTCCCAGTGAAATTCCACACCTCTAATTTCTGCTCCCCCCACCTTTCCTTTCCCAGCTCATTAATATTTAAACCCACACCTTCAGCAAACTCACAAAAAAGTGGGAAAGGGGATTGTGTTCTCAGGGATCCCTTAATCCCCAGAATTAGCAGTTTAATAGCAAGGAGCCATTTGTAGATTAGAGAGATCAGGCTCGCGGGACCCTCCTTTATACTCACTACTTAAATACTTAGAATTCTAATGCAGCTACAAGACCCTGTTTAAAGTCGCCCTTTAAGACCTCCCTCTGTCCCCCTCGCGTAGTCACAAAGACTCTGAGAGGACTTCACCAAGAGGTCGTGGAGTGATACTTTAGTGTGTGCTCATTTGCATGTGTGTGTGCCTGAATAATATTCAATTTCATAATACATTTCATTGAAATAACTACATTTGGGATCTGGGGAGAGCTGAAAAGCCTTTAATTTGTAATCATACATATGTATACGGCATGCCTAATCCTCACACTGTTAATGTCTTATTTTCATTTTTCACACAGCTAATTTGCCATTCATTCCTCATTCCTGTAATGTGTGGTAAACAAGCCTTCTTTTGGGGCAGGAATTACTGCTCTAACAGCTTGTGGAAGCCGGATCAAACAGTCGCTATCTCGCCTCATTTTCATATAATTTGCCCGAGATGACAACTGTCTATTTTAGGCGGATGAGATAAAGTCTGATCCAGGGGAGGCAGTGTGTTTTTAATAATCATCTGGCTGGAAGTAATTTAGTCTTATGCTTGTGTGGAGATTGTATCTTTGTATTATGGACTCAGCCAGTCCAAACATGCAGGATTAGCACAAACCCGGTGAAATTGTCTTTAGAGGTGGACCCCTGACGTGATCAAAACCAATAAACATCGCCTTTTTCGGTGTCCAGGTGTGGTAGAGGTAATTTGATATGTTCTGTCACCATCAAAGATTAATCTGTCATGTCAGTCTTCACATAACATTCCAAATTTTCTCCTTTTCCCCCCCATCCCTCTCTTCCTTCCTCTCTCTGGAACATTCATTCGTGATATTAAGTGCAGAAAATGACTTGCGCTTGAAAACCCTCTGAAATTGAATGGATCCGAGGCGATGGATTGCATGCCATTCATTTAGATAGAGGGAGGCTGGGGGGGGGGGTGTGGGAGGCTGGTAATACTGAGTGGCTTTTGCCTTACGGCCGATAAATTGCTGGTGCACTAAACCTTTGGAGGGTGAAACACACATCGCCGGTAGCCTGCAGTGACACGAGTCTTTTTATTAACCAATGTCGCACTATAGGACATGACCAGCATGCTCCATTCCTCACATGTCGAGTATTTCTAGCTCCTGGCCCACTCAACCAATTACCGGAAAACACGTTTTAATGACTTTTTTTTTTTTTTTTTTTTTTTTTACCTGTGGAGAAGTCTTCCAATAGATCTACACACTGTCGATCTGTACCTAGACATGTGTGCAGCCCCAGAATAATTAGTTATCTATCTTGTTTTAAAATCCAACTGAGGTGACACGTGCCCCATCATTTTTTCATTTAAAATGTACCATCATTGTAGGTAAAACAAAACTTGTGAGAAAAAAATTTGAAAATAAATTGTGCATTGTTGAAATATGGTAAGTTAAATTGACTTTTTGTAGCTCAATTGTTTTAAACTGAAAATTATATTATGCGCACAATGTTTAATGTCACAACTTTTTTGCTCTTTATATAAGATGCATGGTGAGTGTTGGCTGTCAAATTTTCTACAGGAAGTAAGGAAGGGAAAGAATGGAAGGGAGGCATGAAGGAAGAAGTGGTACAAGGCGTGAAAAACAGAAAATAAAGCAAGACAGTAAGGAAAAAGGGAAGGAAGGCTGGAAGGAAAGAAGGAAGGAAGCATCAAGGAAAAAGTGAAGGAAGGAAGCAAGAAAATAGAAGGAAGACAGGAAGGAAAAGGTAAGAAAGGAATGAAAGAGGGGAAAGGCAAGAAGTGCAGCAAGGAAGCCTGGAAGGAAAGAAGGAAAAAGGAAAGGAAGCATTAAGGGAAAAGGGAAGGAAGACAGGAAGGAAAGAAGGAAAAAATGCAAGGAATGCAGAAACAAAAGAAGGAAAAAGGGATGGAAAGATTAAGGAAAAAAGGTAAGAAAGGCAACAAGGAAAAAGAAAGACAGACAGGATGGGAAAAGGGAAGAAATGCAGCAAGAAAAGAAGGAAAAGGGAAGGAAGCATCTTTGAGGAAAGGAAAGCAGATAGGAAAAAGGAAGACAGACAGCAAGGAAATAAGGAAAAGGGAAAGGAATGCAAGGGGAAAAAATGGCTACCGTTTCCCTGTCATAAAACAAGAGCATGACACACCTGGTTACTTCAGGTAGTGTTACTTGTGTAAAACCATACAAAAATTATATGAGACTTTCTATAAAAGGTGTCAGGAATTTTTAGATTTTTTAAAAATGAAAATGAAGTAGGTACTGTAGTAGTACGCCATTTTGCCAAAACTATGTTCACAGTGGTAAGTTATCGTATGAGTAGTGACTAAGTGGTGGAATGAACAGAGTGGTTTTGGATTGTGTGAGAGAAAATAAGTAAGGGAGGGGCATTTGTTGTCAGACCGAATGTGCCGTTGGCTGGTGACACAGCTGCACTGGTCCGGATGACTTCAGAACCCGCTCGGATGTAGCAGGAGGCCAGAATGCGGCTTCTGCAACCTCCCTAACACCCCCACATCCACCCCCTGTGTGCCCACCCCACATTACCAGCTGTTCCCCGTCGCTGCGGTTCAGTGCAGTGCCATGCTGTGCGGCCCACTTCTGCAGAGGCTGTGCCAATGGGTATTAGCACTCCTGTGAGAGAGGCCTCGTTCTCCACACCTGTTTCTCTGCAGCGGTGCTCTACCGTTGCTTCTGAGGGTTTACCGTGACTCTCCGCTGGGTGCTGCGTTTGCAGTGTCGAGGTTCTGGTGTAATTTAACTTCTACGCAAGTGAGTCCATATATGGACTGTGATACTTTAAAAGCAGATGTACAGTACCCAGACGTCTATTAAATTTGTTTGTATTGAACTGAAGAAAAAAAAACTGCTACAAAAAAACTACATCACATCCCTTGATCGTCTCTTGTTACAGTAGATGTTTGGCTTATGGTTTGATTTAAAAGTGGAAATAAACTGCAAACGAGTGTTTAATAATATTAAAACTGCTTATTGGGTAGGGTTAGGGGAAGGTGTAGGGAGGGTTTTTATAGCATCCATTTAGTAATTGTAATAAATATTATTATTGCATCCTGTTAATGTACAAAAATACTGAGGTGCAAATAGTATCTGCCAATATAAAGTATAAATAGCATCTAATTACTATTTACTCTTATTGCAAAGAACTGATACTTTTACATGGTGTAAATAGAATCTATCGCTATTTTCACCTAGCGTAAATAGCATATCGCTAAGAAAATGCTGCTATTGTCACTTAGTGTAAATAGAATATATTGCTATTTTCACTTAGTGTAAATAGCATATATCGCTAAGAAAATATGCTATCTTCACTTAGTGTAAATAGCATCTAATAGCTGCCTATATTTAAAGGAATACTTGACCAGATTACAAGTCTTCTAAAGTCATACAGGAAAAGACCTAAATTTAAATCATGAATTAGTGAAAATGTTGACATCCTCTCTAACTCTCCATTGAGCATTCATGAAAGAAGTAATGTTGTCCAAATCATGAATGAATCATTGTTGGCTCTTTGAGTTGGCTCTTTTCAATTAATCAGTTGAGCTTGTTCACAAAACCTCTCTAAATCATTAATTAATGAATCCAAATATCAAGTTCAACTGACTAATTTACAGCGGTTAAAAGTTTTTTTTTTCTCACACCGATCTAGTGTAACGGTTATGTTCTGTTTGTGTACTCTTATATTGTATTTCCTTTGGTTCCCATGTTTCCTTCCTGTGTCTAGTTCCTGTTTTGTTTGTTCCTGTTGCTACAGTAGTTTGTTTCTATGGTTACTCATTTAATTAATTATGTTCACCTGTGTCTTGTTTGGTTCCTCATTTAGCAATATATTTACAGTAAGCCCTCAGTTTGGTTCTTCCTTTTGTCCTGTATTGTCTTTACATATGTGAAGCTGTTACATTGATTCTTGCAGATTACCTTCTTTGTTTTTGATTTTTGTAAATCTGTACCATGACATCTATTATATGGCTTCATAAGACTTGCAATATAGTTCAGGAGGTGTATGGACTATTTTTATGGTACTTTTGCATCTTTTTCTAAGTTATAATACTCCAGTTATGTCTACACTATTCAGTTTATTGTATTTTCCTTTGTTTCACAGAAAAGAAAAAAAAAGTCATATATTGGGAACAACTTAATTTTGATTGTTGAATGAGCTGTTTCTTTTTGTAAGTAACATGACGTTCACCCAGTAGCCTTACTTGATTTGAAGTCTGACATTATGAAGTGAGTGCTAACCGTTAGAGTACGATTGACATTTACTACTTGCCTGTTGCTGATGCAACTGTTAGCTAGTTCTAACTATGTGGTCATAAAGTTGTTTTTTTAGGTGTCTATTTGGAGAATCAATAAGAATCTATTTTCCTTTGGATGCAACATCACTTGTTTGCCATTTAGTACATCTGAATACAAAACAAGCCTATTTTATTAACTGTTTTGTTTTCTTCTTGTTTCCTTAGATAACTTTCCATTTTTAAACCACCATAAAGCGATTGAGAAGCGATTGAAACCTAACACTTATTTTAAGTGTTTTTTTCATATGTAAATTGAAGTGGGAGGGAGCTAAAAGAAGTATATGAAAGGAACGAGTGTGCGTGGTCTCTGGAGTGAAGCTGAATTACCTGCGAGGCTGAGGATAAATCAACACGGGCACGAGAAAGAAAATTTACGCGTCACGCTTGATTGATATTATAGAGCTGCTCGATTGTACGAGGCATCTCCTCTGTGTCGGAGTCCTTCAGCAGCTCCCCCGTTCCTCCTCTCCTCTCCTCTCCTCCTCCTCCTCTCTTCCCATTTTCTCCTCGAAACGCCGGATGGGCTTGTTCACTTATTCCCGCTCTTATTTACTGAGTGTTCAGGGAGAAAAATGAAGTTTATGGTAATAGGGCTGTGTCAGGCAGGCCAAGGTGCGTTGTTTCCATCTGGGTGCTCGCTCTCGCTCTTCCTCTCTCACTCCATCTCCATCTTTCTCTCTCCCTCTCTCTCCATTTCCACCTGATACCCTCTGCCTATTCAGTTCCCTTTCTTTTTCACTCAGTTTCCATAATTATTACAACCTCAGAGATTAGCTTTAACATTCATGATCTGTTGAGATTGACTGGGGTCTCAGAGATTCCAGAAGTCTACATGAAAAAAATAATTCCAAATTAATTTTCATTCTTAACTGTCTGTATATGTTCCTCTGACTTGATCAAAATCCTGCAGGCATATTTTATGAAACCTTTAACCCTTTTTCCTATAGAAAGTAGATATAAACTAAATTAAAATAGACAGTTGGCACATATAGAGTGGTGCAGGGATGACGCACCCGGAAGACTAATTCGCCATTGGTTCCCTCGAGATTTTCCTGTGGGGTTTTATAATGGGGTTTTTCAATTTATGAGTAAAATAAGATCTGTGGTAAACATAACTTAATGATACTTGTACACACTCACACCCCAAATGTTCTTATCTAGTCACTTACTAGAAACATTTTTTTTTTTTTTTAATAAACGTTTCAAAATTTGCGTTTTCGATAGGGGGCGTGTGTAATTTATGCCGTAGGGCAAAATGTACCATCAAGTTATGTTGACCAGACCTTATTTTACTCATAAATTGAAAAACCCCATTATAAAACCTCATTGGAAAATCTCAAGGAAGCCAGTGGCGAATTAGTCTTCCGAGTTTTGACGTCATTCCTGCACCACTCCATACTTGCAAACTGTCTATTTTAATTTAGTTTATATCTACTTTCTATAGGAAAAAGGGTTAAAGGTTTAATAAAATATGCCTGCAGGATTTTGACCAAGTCAGAGAAACATATACAGTATATATATATATATATATATACATATATATATATATATATATATATATATATATATATATACATATATATATATATATATATAAAAACATAAAATAGTACTTTCGCAAATGCTATAATGCTCTTGGGTGCAGTTAGCAATCTTCTTGAGATGTGTTGACAATTTAACCAGAGCGGGAGGTTTTCCCTCTGCGATCTTGCATTTGAAACATCCACTCCGAAGCAGGTTGCATATATGGTAAATCGTTGTTTCTGCCGAGCGAGTTTCCCTCGGTGCGCCACAGTCTCAATAAATCACACTCATTTGTTCCACAGAGATGCAAATTTTGGTTAAGGTAAGCTTAAATTTCATCAGGCATATATTGTACCTCGTTGTCAGAGAGAAGTAAACCAGAACAAGCCGGATTGCTTTGGTGAATTGCATTTCCACATGACGTCAGAAGACTCTACTGTACGCCTTCAAAATGAATCCGTCGCTTTAGACTCTTGGTGTTAAGATATTGTACGCACACATAGGCTGTTTGCCGCTCTCTCTCCCCACCTCAAAGGCATGCAGAGTCTCTGAAGTTTTTTTTTTTTTTTTTTGGAGGGCGAGGAGAAAAGAAAAGACTGTGTGATGGAGAGTATGATGGAGCAGCAGAGGAGGCCGATGGAGCGCTGTCTCAGTGCGCTGCCCGAATGATGGATGAACTTTGAACAGATTTGCTCAACATTAAAAGGGTCGGGAGGCCCCTGGGCCTGTAAGGCAGTGGGGAAGTGAGAGAGAAAGAGAGGGAGAGAGAGATGAGAAATAGTGCCGTGTGCCATGGACTCTGTTTCTGGGTGCTACTCTTAGATTTTGCAGCCCCATCGCCAACAGCAAGCCACACCAATATTTCAGGTGAGGGGGTGACAGAGAGCACTGTGGGAAACGATATTATGTAGAGATATTAGAGTAATTCACCCTGGGTTGGCTCTCCCATACTGCCCTGTCCCTCAGGTGCTCTACTGTCATCTAATCCTATTCTAGTAGTCTTAAAACTGGAAACTTCACACCTTTACATTGAGATTAATGCCTGAGGGACACGTTACATGCTCTCGCTCATTCTATGCTCATTCTATGGTATTAAAAATGTAGACGCTCTCTGAGGCTCAACCTTTCCTATAATACTGTAGGTGGCATTACAGTAAAACTGATTTCCAAAACAATTTGCACAATCTGGGTTTATAAATGTTGGCAGAATTTGAGCACCTGTCATTCACAGAGTAATACAGGTTACCATTGTCTTTAGTGTCAAATTATACGTCAATATGGTAATAAACATATGTCATAAAGATTTTTAAGCATTTATTAATCTAGAATAATATGAATTTATTAAATTCATGTTTATTCGTAATATTTTCAATTTATACAAATATATAAAAATGTATTTGTATACACTACTGCTCAAACGTTTGGGGTCAGTATTATTATTTTTTGAAAGAAATTAATACTTTTATTCATCAAGGACACATTAAATTGATCAGGAGTTACATTTACAATGTTTACAATGCTACAAAAGATTCTGAAAAGAATCCCGAAAAGAATATATGATGGTTCACACAAAAATATTAAGCAGTAAAACCATTTTTAACTGTAAGAAATGTCTTGAGCAGTAAATCAGAATATATGAATGATTAAGAGTAATGATGCTGAAAATTCTGCTTTGTCATCACAGGAATAAATTACATTTTAAAGTATATTAAAATATATTTTTACAGTCAAACAATGGCAGCCTTGGTGAGACATTAAAAATCTTACCAGCCCCATCCTTTTGAATGGTAATGTATATAGGCATTAACCAAGATTATTAAATGGTGTTAAAGTATTGTTCGGTGTTATCCCATGTTAGATGTTGTATTCACTTATAGGACCTTATTGTAAAGTGTTACTGTAAATATAGCTATTTTGATGATGCTTCTAGCTACTTGTTAAATCAATTAACAAAACAAATATAAACAAAACAATAGTTTTTCCATTTTTCCTGCTTCCCAGGTTCACATCGGAAGTGCCAAACGCCGTCCAGGATTCCCAAATCAATAATTAGCTCCTTCATTTCGACTCATCGCACAGCCCCTCTCAGCTCTAATCGCTTCAAAATACACTCGCACAATAGTGAGCTAATTTACTTACAATTATATTTTCAATTATGCCCTAATAAACCCATTGTACTCTGAGTAATCACAAGTTACCCTTTGAGCTAATGCAATATGGCGCAGTGTGAAGTCAAATTCAATTTCGTGCAGTGAAATGAAAAAATAAGCACATGCTCTCAATCATCATGCCAGAGGTTTATTCATTGTGGACCCCCACTGCTGTTCAGTAAGATGTGATACAATAAGTACCCAGCAGTCTTGACTAGCAAGCCTCAGGTAGTCATAATCTACAGCTACATAATGGTTTGTTGTATATGATGAAACTTACCCCAGTGCAAAACACGGTGCTTTCTCATGTTGCAGTGAAACGGTAGATTGGTGCGTCACCCTGCAAGATTTTCAGCTTTGTTTGGACTGTTGCAGGTAATGTGGTTGGACAGCCATTGCCTTATGCAACGCTCATGACCTCCATGTGAACTGGCTGCTATAGAAACTCAATGGAGTAAGAGAGGGAAAAATGGTGGAACTGTGAAGCTGATTCATGATGTTTTGGTGGTTTTAAGCTGAGCTCTAATTCGATTGGATACACCAGCATGAATGAACAGGCTTCTGTGTTTCCTAGTAGTAATGGAAAGCGTGAGTCATTTCTGTGAATCAGTTCTTCCAATCTGTTAAAACAACTGATTCAGCTGTTCTTTTACATCATTTAGTCATTGAGTGAGTCTTCAATTAGGGGAACTTTCCTGTCCTTTAGAATGTTTGAAAGTAATGACATTTTTAAATGTTTTTGAGGATATATTTCAGTAGCTTTAATATAATATTGTGCCCTTCGACACTGATAGAAAATAATATATAGAAAAAGGCATAATGTCCTGGCAGAATATATATATCGATTAATCGCGATCAATCATCAAACGATTAATCACTATTTTTTATTCCTAGTTTGGTCAGATGTTGGCATAAATGTAAGCTGAGCAATCACCTTAAGACTGAGGACACAGATTTGACTTTCTTCTTTGCTGTTGTTCCACTTTGCAGAGGATAAGCACCTTAGGGGACGAGGGTAGAAGAATGTCTAATGTGGCAGCCCCCTGTCAGGATTCAGACCCTTTGATTCATAATTTCAAACGGCGGCTCTACCAGCCAGGGACGACGCATGTGAAAGTCACTTTCCAATAGACAACCACTGGCTTTTTGCATGCGCTTGTTTTACGTGCGTCCTGAGCTCACAGGGACTTGATAGCTTTTCATGACCGTTTGTGTTTTGAATGCATCATATATGCTTTCCCACCTCTTGCTCTCATCCCCCCCATCCCCCGATGCTGTACGTTGTACTTCTTGCCCCGATGCCCCCCTTCCCCACCCACCCCCCAATCCCATCTTTCGTGCTGGGCTTTTTGCATTGTGTCAGTAAACAAGACGTTCTCTGTCACAGGGAGGCTGAAAAAAAGATTTCAAACCATCTTTGAAGTTACAGCAGTGCCGCTTTGAAGTTCTCAATGTCACAGGGCATTTAAGTTCTCATAAGGATGAGTTGAAAAAAAATAAAGTCAGAAAAATCTCAGACTTCCCAATGAACTTCGGAGAGGCATCTTTACAAAGATTATAAATGACATGACAGACATGATAAAACACCTCTGTCCTCATTTGCACAGGAGAACATGAAAATTGCAAGGGTACGGCCAACATACGCCATTGATCGACATATATGTATGCTAAATAATTGATTATGAAGATTTTATCTGAGGAAATCCGCCAAAACGCATCTCGGCGGGAGGTTTTAATACTCAGTGGTTGCTCTTTCATAGCTTAGGTGACTTAAAGGAGATCTTGGTTATGTTTGATTTGAGTGCCAGCTTTCTTTTGGATGTTTCTAATAAAAACAGAAGCAAACAAGACCATTCAAGACAAAAGATGAGAGTATGATAGCACATTTCAGATGATTTGGTCTTGGAGGAATTTGATGAGAAATATGTGAATACGTATTGAAATCTATGACTTTTGTTGCAGACTTTGGAATTGTAGCACATTTTGAGACATTGTTGAGAATTTTTGCTGTGCAAATTTTTGCAGTGAAAATTCTGTCATAATTTACTCGCCTTCAGTGTGGTTCCAAACCTGTATGACGATTTCTTCTGTGGAATTTTGAAAATTGTCTCAGTGTGTTTTTCTTCTTTTGTCTGTACAATGAAAGTCAATGGGGTCCGATGTTGTTTGGAATATAAAGGATTGGAATGATTAGAGAGTGAATAAATGACAGAATCTTCATTTTTGAGTGGACTGTCCCTTTAAAAATATCTAATTTGTGTGTTTTTTCTTTCCTATGGGATGTATGGACTCATAAATAAGAGAAAAGCAAATCCAGAATGCATGAACCATCCTGGCTCACATCCACAATCTACTTTCTGTGATTGCAAGTGATTTGTTGTAACTGGTGGAGGGGTGTGTTTTGGGGTAGTCACAGCACCTGAATGGCTTTGAAGTAGCGGTGTGTGGTTTGATTGATACAGCCTGAAATCTTATGTCATTACGCTCATCCGCACTGATGTTTCTGTGCCAACGGGGATCTTACAGTTGTCCCCGCTGATTGAGTGTCTTTACAGCTGCAAATGGAGCTTGTAGAAATGGCAATGTGAAAAATCTAAACTGTAACATATTCAGGTTTTTTACTTTCTTGGAGATGTTTATCCATCATGTGTGAAGATCATTTCAGCATTGTATTCTTTGTTTTTAAATGTATTGTTATGTATTTTGTTTTTAAATGTAATGTATTTTTTTAGACTCGCAGCATGTAAAGAATCATAATTTCACAAGGTGAGCAACAGTTTAGCTTCTGTTGAGAAGTTTTTATTGGTGTTTTTATCTATAGCTGACAGTTTCTCTCACTGTATTAGAGTGTAATCTCTACTTTAGTATAATTTAGTGCTTGAATATTATGAGTGTAGACTTGAAATGGACATAGAGACCTTTAGTACTAATGAGTGTTTGTGGCTATCCACTGGTATTATGGTCAGATAGCTTTGGTGAAAATGATTGTCCACTGAACTCATCTTTATTTCTTTAGCTCACTCAGCTCATTAAAGCTAATGTCTCATCAGTTTCTATTAGCACTGTTAACAGGGTGGTGACAGCACGCCAAGACAAAGAAGCAGAATAAAAAGAAGCCGCAAAGATCCATTTCTGCACCTTAAATTGCCTAAACATCTCATTTAAACTATAAAGGAGAGTTTAGATGCTTTTGGACAATAATATGCACACTTTCATCCATTCTAGGGCTCTCTGTGGTTAAAATGACCATGTCCACTACATGCTTATGTTACAAGCGATTTATGTGTTAGTAAGTCATTAGTGAAGGGCTTAATATGTAAGACTTTATATCAGTATTAAATGAAAATATGTTTTCACGTTGATCCTCTGTATACAAGTTCATTTTTGCTTGAACGCCAGGATATAAAAATGCTGAGTTAAAAACAGCTGGTTGTTTTAACCCAACGGTTGGGTTAAATGTTTGATCAACCTGCTGGGCAGTTTTATGTAACCCAACTATTGTTTAAAAATTACTATATGGCTGGCTTAAAATGAACCCAAAATAGGTTGGAAATTAAAAATCAGACACATAATTACTAGAGGCAACAATAATAATCAAAAGGTGAACATTTATTAATAAGCAATTTAATAAATGTTTATTATTTAATTATTATTTATTAACCCCTTAGCATTCCTGTAACATTTGCCTAAAAAAGGCATACCCAAAGTAAATTGCATGCTGTTCTTGAACCATTTGGAGTATATGCATGGTTTTGGTCTCTTTTGAAAGGTGGAATGCTAACAGGTTAAACATATTAATAAATGTTAATTTCCAACCTATTCTGGGTTCATTTTAAGTGAGCAATATAGTAATTTTTAAACAATAGTTGGGTTAAATAAAACTACCCAACTGCTGGGTCAAAACAACCCAATCACTGGGTTTGTCCATTTTTAAACCAACTTGGGTTGTTTTTAACCCAGCATTTTTTGGAGTTTAGATACACTTCAAGCACATTCTTATCAGTTCGAAACAGGCATTTTTAATCACTTGCTAAATGATATCATTTTTATATCATTTGCAGACTATGATGATTTATCAGCAAATAACTCTCAGATTTATAAAAAGAAAAAAAAATATATATATATATATAAAAATACCTCTTACTTTATGGGGGGGGGGATTTTTGCAAATTTTGCAGAAAATTTTGGTTTTATGCGGACATAATTTTAATAAAAATGTGTTACTTGTAATGTTTCTTTTCGGAGAGGGGGTGAAGTTGGCAGTAAATTATTAGAAATTTGATTTTTATATCTGAAAATGTTTTACTGATTTATTATTATTATTATTATTATTATTATACTGTGATATTATCAGCAAAAAAAAACAATTTAGAATATTTAATAATTTTATTAACTAATATTAATTCAGAAAAACAATGCTCTGTTAAATCACAGTCAGTTATTTAGGCTCTGAAAAGTTTGACTTACAACAGAAATTTACAGCACTTGGACTATAATTTACAATTTAATTACTAAGAAAACCATAAAACAGACTTACTGTACAAATCACAATTATAACTCTTACCTGAGAGATCAGTAAATCAGGATTCAATGTAAGGTCAGAGTTTTTATGTTAAAATCAAAGCAGCTAAATGTTTGCTTTTCCACTGTTGTACCTCATTCCACACTGTATATTTTCCTCTGAACTAAAAAAGACCCTATTAAAAGCCAAAGGTCCACCAAAGGACGTTGTGGATGGGATTGCGTGGTTGTGTTTGGCGGCTGTAGTATGGTTCGTTGGTGGGGGTTTGCTGCCCCATAATGGGGGCACATCTGGTGTGTCTGCATCCAAAGGGAAATAGATCAACCCCCCAAAGACCCTAAATGAACCCAACACATATCCCAGTCCAGCCTAGAACTGTCTCATTCTCTACAGCCTTCAAACAAGACTCTGGCCATTACGTTAAATTATTGAGTAATTGTTTAATTAGAATTGCTACTAACAAACCCCTTTGTTTATCCTTTAAACGAAGGCTGAATATTCAGGTGTCGTTTTCTTTATTTCTTAGAGGAAGTCTGATGATTAGAGTGAATAATTAATGAAAAGATAATCAAACGCAAATCAAATGTTTTGCGAGTCGTCGTCTTCTCTGTTACGCGAGGAAAAAGACGCGCGGCGCTGCGGAGATTGCCAATTAATGGCCGAGATCAGCTGTTGTAATGTCATTATACATTCCCTTCATTTTCTACAGTGGGTCTGTTTGATCTTTGAATACCCCCGGGAACTCCTGCCTCCTCCCTCTCAGCATCTCTCCCTTCCTCCTCCTCTCCCTCGCTCTAGCAGAACCTCCCCTTTTCTCTCTCCGAGGGCTCACATTGGCTTCCGTATGTGTGTGTGCGTGTGTGTAAGAGTGTAAGTGAAAGTGCGCAGCCGAGCCTTGATGACAGAGGGCCCAGGACCGTTCAGACGACTCACACGCCCGCGTTCAGCCCACCTCCAGAACAGCTGAAAAAAAGACACAGTCCATAGAAAGAACAGCAAAAGAGCCAGATAGAATCAAAAAGACTTCTGCACTAAACAAAGAAGAAGAAGAAGGAGTAGAGGCAGAGTGAAGGTTTCAGAGAGAGAGAGAGAGGGAGAGGGAGAGATAGAGAGAGAGGATCTCCCAGCTTAATGCGCAAAACGTCCCGCTACCACATGCTGTGCTCAATGGCCAACACAGGCTGTCTTCTGCTCTCCGGCTCAGGGATGCTAACTCACTCTCTCCAGTGTCCCCCTGCGTTCCTCTACCTACCCGAGGTAAGGCAATCCCCATCCCTCCGTCTTGCGCTTGCTCTTCCTTCTTCTTCTTCTTCTTCTTCTGCTACTTGCGGGTGACACGTGCTAGCATTGTGTTCACCCCCTCCTCCTCATATCCCTCCTCCCTCAAAGCCCTCGGCAGGGGTCATCCCTTCTCTGTTCCCATCTTTTCATTCATGCTGTGAGTTTTTGCAGTGTCAAATTTGTATACTGTTTTTTATTCCATATACTATGCTAACTTTTTTTTTCTTTTTTTTTATATTTATATTATAAATATATATTTATAATATTTAATATAAATGTATTAATAAATTTATAATATAAATATATTTTTAATTTTGGTATTTTTTAAATTTCTAAATATATATATATATACATATAAAATGTTTTTGAAACATCTAGAATCAATCACACATCGCTTCCACTGTTAAAACTGTGTTTTTCATTCAAGAATTCACACCGTTTTGTTGAAAGGTTTTCAAAAACCCACGACTGTAATGAAGTTTGACCGTATTGTATTGACATTCTTAGTGTTTAATAAGTGCTCTCTGTTTCAGAAGTTGTGTTTTCTTTTTGTGAGCTACGGATTGTTGAATGACTGACTGAACTTAGACAGATGTCACTGAATTAGTCCGTTCTAGTAAATGTGGGTTGGCTGACTTTTCTGAAGGTGCTTGGAAATTGGGTGGCACGTGAGGGGCTGCGGTGATTGTTTTTGGCCGCGTGTGTATGCTTTACTACGGGCGGCGTGTGCGATGGCAGGCTGCTGCTTTCCTCTAGACGGTGTGTTATTACTCAGATATAAAGAATGATAAGGCTGTTGAGAGATAACCTGCCTCATGCTGCTACCAAATCGCTCCTCACTCATCACCTTAACAGTCGCTGTCCTGGCAAACACACACACAACACCAGCTGTCCGGGCCTCTGCTGTCCCAACGCCGTTCGCTGTGTGTGTACATGTGTGTCTGTGCATACAAATAAGGCGTATTTAAGAATTCATCCTGTAAATGCTTGCGCGTTTGAGCGTCTTCATAATTCCTCATCTGATTTTGAACAGATGTCATCGACAAGATGTCAGGGCTTGTTTTTGTGTACACCCGTAATTGATTAGCTGTGAGAAACGTCTCTCAAATATCTGTCATATGGGGCTCGTCGCAGTCGAGACGCTAGCAGGGGTTTGTTTCGGTTTCAGTATTATTATTTTGTTTCAGCGATTTCACATTTTTTTCCGAAGTCGGTTGATGCGAGAGTTAGAAAAAAAAATGAATGAAAGAATCAGACTTGTTCTCATCTATCAAATTTAGTATGACTCACTCCCAAATAATACAGACAGATTCAGAAAGAGTTATCACACCCTCAGGGATTCTACAGGATCCCATTCGTTATTTCTTTTGCCTTTTTTTTTTTGCTTTTATTCACCTGCTGAAATGGTAGCCACACACGGCACGTCACATCTTGTGGATTGTGAATTGTAACAAGATTTGTTTCTTCGCTTTTTTGGTCTTCGTTCTTTTGTGTCGTATTCCTCACCTGTGCCTCGTCTCAGACTGCATTCTATGTGCAAAAAAATAGTTAAAAGAAACAATATAGTGAAAAGAAAGTGTGTTTTAGAAAAAGTAAACTTAGTCATTTTACAGATATAGAAAAGTCTAGTGTATTTTTACGAGAAAATTAAATTTAATGTGTATGTCATTAGACACACTTCCTTTTTAAATCATACATTTTACTGAAAGATCTTTAAGTGTGTGAAAACACTTAATTCGTCTTTATCTAGATAATTATTTAAAATTGAATAAAACTGTATTTTTAAATTGCTCGCCACTTCTGTGATAACTCAAACTATTCGCTCCTGATTTCCACATATTGTACAGCATGTTTGTGAAGTTAATTTGTGTGTCATGCACCCGTGTGTGTGTGTGTGTGTGTGTTTTGGCCCCTGACTGCATGTACTAGCGCTGGTAAATGCTGTTTAGCTGCATTACTGTTTTCATTGGATTAGGAATTAGCTTGGGATCCAGAAAGCTTTTGTTTTCCATGTAGTAGCAAAAGTTTCAGCCATAGCATCATGCAGGTTGTGGTGCAGGGTATTTATTTTTTTAGCAAACAGTGTGTTTTCTAACACTGTGTGGAGTTGCAGAACAAAACAATTGCAGAGGCAGAACGTGTTTCTAGTTCAGTAGCTTGTTCTGTAACCTCATTTAAACATCAAACCACTGTCGTTTTATACAGTCTGCTATTGAAAATAAGAAAGAATTGTCAGACAGTGATGTCAAGTGAGCGTTTAAAAAAAAAAAGGTCCTCACAGATATGAAAAAAAAACATTCTCCATTACATTCTTCACTCTTTTTTTTTTGTTTTTTTGTTTTTAGCAAACGTGACCTCTATCTACATTTAATTTAAATTTGGCTGGATAAGATTCCCTCCCTCTCCTTTTATTGCGGCAGAGGCTGGTTCTCAAGTCTTGAGTCAATACGGAGCAGTAAATCTGCTTGTGCAAGCATCTCTCCCTCCCTGGAGGACCGAAAATCTTTACCCATGCTCAGGATAGTTAAACAATTCTCGCTATTGTATGATTTTCTCCTGAGCCATGGAGCTGAATATTAGAAGCTTATTCTCCAGTGAGTTTTTAGTCATTTCTAGCAGCGGTCGAAGTCATTTTGCAAGTATAACTCCAAAATACACACACATACGTACTGTATAGGAGGAGGGGAAAAAAACGCTTGTGTGTATTTCACATGTTGAATTGTCAGCACAAAAGCTTCACCTGCTCTGCTGCAGGTGGTCTCTCGCATGTCTGGAGCTATACAGGGGAATAAAGCCAGCTTTGAAAACAGCCAGAGAAGAGGTAGATGGAATAACAAGGATGGAAACATTAAGGAGAGGAAGAGGAAGGTGTGGGAAAATGAAATCCATGAATGAGAGGGGATTGAGAGGGATATGAATGCTCAGCCACAATGAGATATAATTGGACGGGTGGGCTAGTGTGAGCAGAAAGGAGAGTCAAAGAAACGTAGGGAGTGGTTGAAGCCGTTTCTTTTTCTGTGCTGCGCAGGAGAGATAGTCGGAGCTCATTCCCCTCTGAAGACTTCCTGCTGAGTGACACCAACCCCTGCTAACAATGATCAGATATTTGAAACACACGTTCACCATGTGTGTGTGTGTGTGTGTGCTCGCAAACTAGACTCACTCAAACTCTCGCTATGAGCGTAACTGAGTATACACTCGCTTGTCAATAACCAATGACATAATGGGCTGGAAATGGAAGTGAAACCCCGGGGAATACGGATCAGTTGATGTCCACTGCACTAAAGCAGATGTTAGCTTCAAATAGTCTCGTTTTCTTTCTGGTTTGTCTAGAAACAGTAAGTGCAAATTAATGCTATAGCTAAACGACAGCTGCAATGAGGATGAATCTGTATAGCCGGTTGTATCAATACTGCGTATCAATAGGTAATTGTTTTGCTAACGGTATTGTAGTTAGCCTGTTTCTACTCTTAAACACATCTGATAAGATCAAATTAATGAGCTGGTCATTCAGGTGGGATTGTGCTTGAATAGAAATGCAAGTTTTGTTTTAAATTCAAGGGATTCTTTTATGTCACTTTGTACAAAATTAGTTTTACTTATTAGAAACAAGACCTAATTTGTGCATACATGTTTTAAGAAAAAAAAAAGTCTTGACCCGTGTTATGGACATCTCTTCAGCAGTGACAACTAATGAAAGCGAAGTTTAAATACTTCTGAGATTAAAAGTAGGTTATTATAGGAAATAGGTACGTGCAACACATTTAAACGTCTGTATACACACACACACACACACACACATAATAAGTGTGTTTTCCCCAGACAAGCATTGATTGCTCTGCACTGATGTAAAGTGAACATAGCATTTTCATATTAATACTAAATGGAAACTCTCGCCATAGGTTTTCTCTGTTATGTGAAGTGCTCTGGATCTCATTAAAATATCGTTTCTATCAGCTCCATTAAATTATTGATTACAATACCTGCAATGTGCCAACGTTTGCCTCTGTCTTGTCATTCCTTCAATCTTAAATTGAAGGAATATATTTTACATGCATAAAAATGAAGTGTGCATTAGTTATATATTCTGGTACAGTTAGGAAGGGAAGATTAACCAATTCCAGAGACCCAGTTTGTCAAAAAGTAAAATCTGCGGATCCCAAAAATAACAATGACTTCAGCACTCAAGAGAATTTTGTAGTAATGCTTGTACTAAGTATTTGTGGTCTCTGCTGGTGATTTAATCAAAGGTGTAATTATTTTCTTGGGAATTTAAATTGTATCAGCACAATCAACAAAAAAGTTTCTTTGTATTTCCACACTGCATTATTTAGTTCATGCAGCTAATTCACCAAAGTCCTCTCCTTCACTGTGCCCTAGTGTTAATGATGCATTGTATTGTTATTTATTAGGCCACCGCATCGGCATCTATTTAGCCATCCCCATATTTATCTTCCTCCATAATTGGGCGCACAAGAGAAATTAGTCATTTTACTCTAAGCTTCTTGTTTTCTAAGCTGATGATTAACCATTTGAGTTAATGCTTCAGATATCGCCATTTAATTGTTTAATCATGTTTAACATCTTTATATTTAGTCATGAAATGCCCTGTTATAGGTTTAGCTATCAAGACACTCAAAACATATGCTTCTTAGGTTATTAAACTTATTTGTAGTAGTATTTATTATATCATTATTACTAAATTAAAATCTTAAACTCAATGCTTTATTTTTAAATAATACTTTAATTTGAATATTTGATTTGTTCACATTTGTTTTGTAGATTCTGATCAATGGATAGATAATCTACAAACCAAATGTCACATTTATATAAACAGAACTTTTTTGTTGATTGTGCTGATACAATTAATTGCTGTTTTAAAAAAATCCACAGGTTTTAAATCAGAAGTTGAACTCAGAATAGATTACTAGCCTAATATATAGAAGTTTTAAAACTACACCTAATCAAAAACATCATGTTGCCGTATCTTAAGAGAGAAACATCAGAGCTGTGGCATGTGTGTGTTTGCATTAGATCTCTGTAACTCTGCAGATGGTGTGATGTTCCCCACAAGCCCCAGTGTTGAGAGTGTGCATCGGTATTGATGTTTCTGTGCTTTGCTGCAATGCACGCTGGGCCGCCACTGGCTCTGCACCACGGTTATCCTCCAGAGGTGAGAATTATGGAAAGGTTGGGTCCTCCAGGGTCTTCTAGATCCATTGGGTAGGTCTTAATAAATCTCTGAAGACCCTGTGATGCTTAGAAGACTTCAGGCTGGAATGTATAGTTAGTTATCTGTGTATCAGTGCAGATGTGGTGCGCAGATCAATTCGTGCTCACATACTATAGGTCTTATTCACCAGTGTTGAAATCAAGTCTCTGCATGGGCAGTGTAGTGGAGGATGTTACTGACCGATGCATGTATCACAAATAATTTATATTTACGCCATTTAGCAGACGTTCTCATAAAGAGCGACTTACAAAGTGCTTTAGTTTTGCGTGTGTATGTCATGTCAGTGCAAATTCTTATAAAAGATAAACGTGCGTCTTTAAAAGCATATTCCACTTGCTAATGTCTTTTATTCTTGCAAACTTTAAAGTCAGAAAAGGGACAACGGGAACGTTGCCTGTGACGAGGGTGAACCACTAAATGTTTTTTCACATGATGGAGGGGTGTATTCAAGCATGTAGAATATTAAATATGTAGCTAAAATAAAATATTAAATACAGCTATTTTTATGGATCACATTTAGCAAAATTTAAATGAATAATATTCTACACAGAAATGTTTATTTTAAATGTAAAGTTAAATTGTCTAATTTATTCTTCATGATATTTGAGCATTGATATAATGCATTTAGATATACTACATTTTTTAGTGGAGTATTCACACTCATTCATCCTCCATTTTATGTTTTATTTATGTTTCTTTTAATCACTTATGCATCTCAGAGATCACTATCCTCACTGAGACGGCCCGTTCTGATCATCATCCCCCAGATCAACTCGACTGAACGACTTTTTGAGGTGATCCAACTGCATTTTCCTCTGTGTTGCGCCTCCAAGACAAGCTAATTAGCTGTGTGAGATGGTTTCATTTCCTTAGCAGACGTGCAAAGTACTTCAGCTCCATTGTGAGCAAGAGGAGAATAGCTGGGTAAATTGACTGGATACCATTTCTTCTTCTTTGCACGCTGCTCATGGCCAGGACTTCGAGAGTAGCAAAAGTGCACACGCCATACGCCAGCCCCAACCACCTTTCCCATTAAGCCTATACAAGCCCAGAAATCACAGCGCTGGTTCACCTGAAGTATATCTCTAACATCGTAAAGTTGGAGCTGAATTTATAATGCTACCCCTTCATCTCTTTTGCTATTTCTTTGCTGTACTGGTTCAAAACTTTCTCTTTTCTCTCAGCCATACCTAGTTTGTTGAGCGAGACTCTTTTTATTGGGTGTACGGACCCTTTGGCATCTGTGGAGGCTTTGATACGTATGAGAAGAATACTTAAAAGTGGCTTTTTCACTTTTTTTGTTTGTTTGCTTACTTGTTTTTCTGCTTTCTAAAGTTATGGACTTTTATGGGTTTTTTTTTTTTTTTTTTTTTTTACATTTAACACATTCTAAAAGGAATATACTGGGTTCAATTGGCGGCATTTGTGGAATAATGTTGACAATCAAGGTTATGGTAAAGCATTTACAATGGAGGTAAATGGGTCCAATTTTTGGAGGATTGAAAAGCATAAATATAAAGCTTATTTTATAAATGCACTTGTACTACTGGTTAAAATTTGGGGTCAATACATTTTTTTGAAAGAAGTCCCTTATGCTCACTAAGGCAGCATATATTTAATCAAAACTACAGTAAAAACAGTAATATTGTGAAATATTATTGTAATTTAAAATAACTATTTTCTATTTTAATTAATAAAATAAAAGACAATTTATTCCTGTGATGGCAAAGCCAAATTTTCAGCAGCCATTTCTTCAGTCTTCAGTGTCACATGATACTTCAGAAATCATTCTGAAATGCTGATTTGATTTTTTACTGTCATCAATATTGAAAACCATTTTAATTTTCTTGTGGAAACGTTGATGCCTTTTTCAGGATTCTTTAATGAACAGAAAGTTCAAAATAACAGCATTTGAAACCAAAATCTTTTGTAAAATTATAAATGTGTTTACTGTTTCCATGCTTGATGAATAAAAGTATTAATATCATTCAAAAAGTTCTAACTTTTGAAAGGTAGTGTACAATAATTCTTCTGTTAAAACGTGTGTATTATATGAGCTGTAAATTTGTTTTCATCATTTATATGGTCGTAAAATGATGTTAGCACATATTGTTTGTGCTTGTACTATTCAGAGTATTGAGTTTTTTAACGTTTACAAATTGGCCCCATTCACTTCCATTGTAAGTGCTTCACTAAAGAAAAGGAGTATTAATTGGTGGTAGTCAACATTATGTCACAAGTGCTGTCGGTTGAGCTTACCTCGTACTGAACCCGGAATATTCCTTTAAACAAACACATCGACAGTAATGCATCGCAGCTGCATATGTGATATTTGAATTTAAACGACCGCTTTAACATGCTAGCAAACATATGACACTTCCTTCCTTCCTTCCACATGGTTATTTTTTTTCCTCGCCGCCACCTCCCCATCCCTAACCATGTCTATCTGTCTCTTCTCAGTCTCTGCCGTAGTCAAGACTGGCTTTATCTGTGTGTTTAGACAGGCAAGGAAAGAATTACACTGACAGTGCTTAGGAAATGATAGGCTGGTACTGAGATATTTGTGCCCCATAAATTCTCCACTTCTCAGCATAATTTACGACAGAAGCTGCATGCGCGTGTCTGTGTGTGTGTGTACGAGAAGTTCGTGTCCCACTGTATCTGTCTCCATCTGCTTAGCCACTTTTGCTCCACCGTAAATTAAGGGCCTATAGACAGCTCCCCTCAAGTCTCCGCTCACATAAAAATGAGACGCTAGTCATCTCTCTCCCCCTTCTTTCGCTCTCCCTCTCACTATCTCTAATTGAAAGAGAGCTATGTAAAGGTGAGGCGAGGATCGACATAGGTGCGCAGCCCTGATAGCACAGGTACCACGTTATCTAAAGGCCATTAAAGCAAGGGTTCGCGTTTTAAAGGTTAGCGTGAAAACGTGTTTTTAATTAGCGTGCCTCACTTCGTACATGTAGCGTCTGCAGGAGGTCCTCCGACGAAGGGATCGTAGACGGTACGACGAGGTCTTCAACCTGACATTCAGAAGGTTACGGTAGTTAGATGGTACTAGTGATGTGGTCCCCCTCGGTAATTACCTTAGCGTTCGGCGCGCACATCAGTCAGCTGTCTAACACGACAACATTCCGACACGATAACGTAGAAATTGTACCTTAGCGACGGACATTTGTTGTTGACATTTAAAGTTCAGTAGCCTTTGACCTCAGCCGCGTGATGTGTTTTTCACATTGCCAGACCTAATTGCTGACAGTTTCATATGTTTACAACAAGGTTTTAGTTAGCTAGCCTGTGCTCTTGTGGTCTGTAAATGAATGAGTTCATTTCCAGCATTCCGAAGGGTAATACAGTGTTGTTAGCGCAGACGCTCACCTGCTGAACAATTAGCGCTACATAAACCCTGCAGCCATTTTCAGTCCAATACTAAAGCAAAGCTCAGTAACACGGCTAGTGAATTATGTATAGCTTAGTCAAGCATAGTTTAATACAGGGCCGTCTATTAATCAATTCTGCTCTAATTGCAATTTTCATTTCGTTCAGGTCTCTACCTGCTGTTAGGCACAGTAGTATTAACCTATAGGGCCAGCTAGCAGAAATGATTTAGATTTTTGTTCGACGGATTTTTATGTTTGCTGGTATTAGTGTAATTCTGCTGAATGCATTATCTGCGTGCTGTTCTACACCCGCACAGCAAAAGCGAGTCAGTCCCTGTGGCCCCGCATGCACAATAATGACATTATCATGCTTGCAATAAATAATCCAACATATGCCTCTGATTAACAGAGCCTTTCATTGCGTACCATAGAGAAACAAAGAAAGCGGAAAATTTAATGAAATGCGCGCTGACATATCGCCTCCTTTGTGACTGCTGCAAATTGATTGTTGAAACTCCATTTTGTATATATGTCACAGAACACTTTGCCCAGCATGCATTGCAGCACCTAGCCTTTACGTTCAAAACTAATCACCCTCTTTTGATACTCTCGACAGACTGTAGAAATCTTTGCTGTCAGTATGTGTATGTTTTTTTTTTCCTTTTTTTCTCACAAGGCTGTAGATCAGTTTCATGTAGCTCCATTTCGAAAATCTTGATTAAATTTTCTTTTTTCTCTCTTCGCCCATTTTTTTCCCTGAGGGGAGAGGAGCTGGAAGGGAGGGATCTAGCTTTGGCACCTTTCAATTCGCTTTTAATCAACAGCTCGGTTCCTCTCACATACGGAAGCTCTTAATTACTGCTAATTGTGGCCATTACCATGGGAAAATTAAATAATAAAAGCAAGACAAATATTGATGTTAATTGATGGAGCTGCTCGCTGATAGCACAGCTTTCGAAACGGTTTCAATAAGTTTGAATTAACCCCATTTGCATACATTAATTGGGATAATTAGAAATTAAGATGATTGCTGTTGAGGTTGATCACTAGTTTTGTGTGTGTGAGTGAGATGCTGTGTAATGAAAACAGGCCGGGCAGAGGGATGTTTTGGATGCTAGCTGCTCCGCGTGTTCTGTCATAAGGAATTACTCTAATCGCTCGAGCCGTTCACACTGAACTTGAGGGAACCAGCTCGGAGTGCCTTCAGAGTTGCATATGAAGCCAGGTAGAGGTTTTTCTGATGCCATACATGCAAATGAAAGAGTAAAAAGGACAGAAAACAGTTATATGAATATGAAAAACTTTATGTAGATTCCTGTCAAAATGTTTTTTCAAGTAACCTAAAAATGTGGTTTGTTGTATTATAAACTTTTTTTATTCAAGTCATAGATATTACGTAATATGACTGAATGAACCTGAAAGGTTAGCTCATGTTGAAATACTGTAACTCCTTAGATTTGAACGGGTTTTTACAGTATATTTAAATAAATAAGAGAAAACATGCTTCATGTACCAGTAGATACTGCTATTTGAAAATGATTTTTTTTAAATTAGCAGGTGTAAAAAATATCTTTTAACTTTAACTTAAAAATAGG